>NC_087516.1:15740844-16960844 GCF_963921805.1 Phalacrocorax carbo
ATTCCACCATTACCTCTTACTGCCCTAAAGCCTCATTATCCTCTCCTTGTGTCCTCTTTTATCCTTGCCCCCCAAAACTCACTTATCTCTGATGGGCCTCTCCAAGTTCCCCTATTGATTTCTTGCCTTCTTGCCTCACCTCTGTTCCTGGCTGGTGCCCTCCATGCTGTCATGGCCCAAGTCAGTTTTCCATGTGCCTACCTAGAAGCTTGGGAGTACATAAAATATTACTGTCTAAGTTCCCTTTCCTTACAGTGCACGAAGATTACTGGAGCCCTGCATTCCTTTGCATGATCCCATGATCAATGAAATCAATGATAACAAGAATCGCAGGATTAAGTAAATGGATACCAGTCTTTTTTTATTTACTCTAATGATTTCTGCAAAGCCGCTGTGAAGTTTACGCCTCTCCACCAAGTTCCACTTTCAAGTAAGGAACATATGAATTCAGACAAATTGAGAATAGGTGCCTTTGTCTTGCTCTCCTCTGTATTTGTGAATTTTCAAACTTTCCATTGCAGGAAGCTCTTGACCTACTTTTCCCGGAACTCTGTTCTGCAGTCCGAAGCAGAACACAAGAAGGGAAACCAAGACAAACATCCCTCAGAACGATGATTTCCCCCAGTCAGTTTCCTGCATGTTGATTTGCTCTGTCACTGTGAGTCCTCATCTGCAGAATCCTTTGCCCTGTATAAAAGTTGCCATTAAGCTAATTTAGGGCACAGCAAGGGCCTCCTTTGAGCAAAAGAAAAAAGAAGCAAAGCACAGAACATGATAATCCAAGTTGACTTTTTCTTTTATGTCAGAGAAATGTAAAAATCTTTTACTGTAACTGTCTAAGAAGTTCTGGTGAAGCATCTCTTGCTGGAAAACAGGGAAATCATCTTTCCTGAAGTCCATATTAGCCTGGTGTTAGTGCAATGAGCTTTATGAGAGAGCAATACTCAGGGGTCTGAGCTGGGTCAAATACAGGAGCAGCATGAACTCTGCTTTCCAATATCAGCATCCAAGCAAATAGGATAGTGGTTATTTTGGATTATGGATTTTTTTTATTTGCTTTGTTTTTTCAGTTGGTTTTGTCTGTTGGTTTTTTTTTATGAAACATTTCTCGAAGTTGGAATATGGCCTGATGTAATCGCAACTAGTCCATAGCCCTGTGGAATATAAAAACTGAGTTTCTGGGGTCTATTTGGCCCTAAAGATCCAAGAATATGGAGACAGACTTTTACGTAAGTCTCTGTGATACTATACAAAGGCTTAGATTCACATTTCCTTACTGATTCATCTTTCTATCTGGTAACATTTATTAATTCCTTACTAGGCTGCAGAATTGTAGAGTATAAGTCAATTTGACTACTATAACATATAAAATATTCTGTCATTACTAGCCATCAAATGTAATGTGTGTATATAAACTACAGATTTTCTTTGATTTGTATTTTGTTAATTTATCTGTAAGTATTGAAAATTCAAGCTTGTTATAGATTTCAGATTTATGGAGAACATTGCCCTACACCCACTAATCCCACCAGGATTTAGTTTATAGCTATTTCATTTCTGAAGTCCAAGCAGTGAGAAATTTAATGCAGCATGGCATTCAACAGGACTGTTGCTGTGTTCAAACCTTAGACATGGTATTAAATACAAGTCTCAGGGGATGCTAACTGCTGCGAACAATAGAGTAGATTAATTCAGTATTTCAAATTGACACGTTGGTTACATGTAAAAAAATTTGCAGCTCTGAAGGCTGAAGTCTATTTGACTACAGAGAATGTGCAACACAACAAAATCTCAACACCTTCTGGATAATTTTGTATTAATGCTTAGGTTCTCTCCAGGTAGTTTTTCAGGACCTTCGCCTTCCACCAAAGATGGTGATTGCAGTGTCAGCCTTCTGAGTAGGATGATGTATACTTACGTTGTGAGTGTGCTGAACCCCTGGAGTCAAAGTGAGAACACCCACCTGTCATGCATAATGGTCTGCACATGGAATATTGTCACAGAGTTGAGGCTTAGAAAGGTTTAATGTATTGACTGTGTGAATGAACATGATCTTTTGGAACTTGGCGTTATTTACCATGGTAGGGAGTCAGCCTGTAGTTCAGGTTCTGCAGTGAAAAAGTTATCACTAAAATAAGTAAACGTGGCGACTCATGCAAGTGTGACTACCCTCCTGGTAACGCAGTTTGTTACTAAACTTCAGCTGAAGACCAAAGCCAGGGCAAAACAAAATGAACATATGAAAGAAAAGCAAAACAAATGACCAGCTACTTCAAAACTTGCAGACCATTGCAGGAAGATACAAGCAGTTGAGACAGGCTGGCAGATGGCAGTGTGGCCAGAGCGAAGGCCATGATAGGGCACTGCCTCTTAGACTGTGGCTATGTCTGCATCCACTACAGGTTTTATAGTTCCTTCCTTTAGCACTGCAAACTGCCTAAATTGCTGTGACTCATACCTGAGGTCAGAATGCTGCATATTGTGATACGATGTCATTAAGTGCTCTATTGTGTGACCCTCTGGTCGCTTATTGCACAGCTGTGCGAAACTAGGATATTCCTGTATGGCCCCTATAAAGGCTGTGCAGCTCTCATGTTAAGTCAGCTTTTAGGCCAATGACTCTTACCAGGCCTTTTGACCCAGCAGTTTATTGTTGCATTTACTGCAGAGACTAATACTGCCAAAGGATGACTGTATTCCAACCGGGCATCTGTGGCGTAAGGCTCCATAGTCCAGTGAAAAACATTAATCTGAATAGTAAAAAAAGGAACTTTAATTGTTACACTTGAAAATGGGGAGAAATAGTATATTTTTAAAGGCAATAACTGATTTGGCTTTGTAATTCTGAAGACAATAATTCTCAGAAGTATAAAAATTCTGTAAAATGTTAGTAGTGTGTCAGCTCAGCTATGCGGATATTTATCCATACATGTACATGTAGCAAATATTGACCTCAAGAGAATAAAACTCAACCATAATCCATAAATAAATTGACTTGACAGCAAGTTCGCATAGTGCTGCAGGCAACATCTTGGAACAGGTTTGCCTGTAGTGAAATCTGAAGGTTTGGAAGAACGCAGTGTGAAAGCAACACCTACAGTTTCATTGGGTTGGAAATGTCAGCATATCACAGATAAGACAAGCACTTGGTAGATTTTGTGTTGGGCCATGGAGGAGAGTTAAAGATGGAATAATATGCAGGGGCTGAAGTGCAGTATGAAACTTTCTTCACAATCCTAGAGAAAGGTCACTTGGTTACAAACACAGTGTCATCCTTATGGGCAATTATTTTTGATGAAAATTAAATCTATATTTACATTAAATAAAATACAGACTTTTGACTTTGCAACACAGTATAGACTAAGCTATTGCTAGTTCTGTATTGCAGACCTAATTCTATGATAAAGATTGGTTGAATTTATAAACAAAGTTTGTGTGTCAGGATAAGCATCTCTGACTCTATGTCTGTGGGACAGAAAGTTATCCTTGTGATAAAAAGAGCTTGCACTGGCACTTAGGAAATGTGTGTTTCAGTCCTGATCCTGCCTCAGACTTCCTGTATTATCTTTGACAACATAGTCTTTGTGTTTAACTGTAAAACTGGAATGAGACCATTTCCTCCAAAACATTTTTCAGTTTAGATATTCTTTTAGTGAGGGACTCTTGCATGCATGTGTCCTGCATTGACCGTAGTGGGTCCTTGTGTAAATGAAGGACCTAAGATACGCTGTAACAAAGATAAACACTGCAGAAGCACAGAAGGTGCCATTTGGTACAGACCTGCATCAGAAAATGCTGTTTTGACAAAACTATCAATTTGTTGGAGCTCAGTTAACATGTTCATGACACTTCCATGTGGGATTTTTCCCACTTGGGGAATAAGTTCTTCAAAGAAAGTTCTCATAAGACGTTTAACATACACTTATTTTCAAGAAGAAATACTTAAAATTTACATTTTGGGAGGAATTTTGAACAAATGTATTTCTTCCAAGTCAAGGAACAAAACCACTAAAATGTCATAATATCAGTAAACTGGAAAAAACTAGCACTTACAAGCCAAAAATACTCTGCCAAATGCTATTGAAATAATGGGTCTTGTTTAGCACTCTTAATATTCATGCCATTTATTAAGAAATTAAAGAAATGTTATGACTTATTGATATTTTGAATCAAGAGACAGAAAAAGTAGAAAATAGTATGGGCTTAAAAGCAACCCGTGTAAATATGTCCAACCTTCTGGAAATAAAAAAGCCTTCAAAAGGTCTGTGTTTTAATTTGTAGTGTAAAAATGCTCAAAACCCTTAGCTGGTGTATTTTTTGTGAAAAAATTTCTCACAGAAATGTTTGATTTCACTGAAAATACAGCTAAGATTTCTTTCATACTGCAAAATATTAATTCTAAAATGTTTTCAGTATTTTGACTTTGCTTTGCTTTGCTTTCACTCTAATGTTCATGCTTTTTCATAATTTCCAGTTTTCTTCAGTGTGCATGCTTTGTAGTGGTCACTTAAAAATCTGGAAGCATTTACAAAAATAAGAGAACAAATCTGAACTGGGATTCTTATTGCAGAGTTATTTTTATAATGCAGAATTTTCCTGCTCTAACAATGTTTTCACCATGATTTATGAACATTGTATGCACAGTAGTTGCTGCTGAAGTCTTATGAAGGGAAATTAAGTTTGTAAGGACATCTGCTGTGGTAAAATATTAGCAAATCAAAGGTAATCCAAAGATAATAGTATGTCCTGTTTCCTTTTTGTTACCTTCTGCAACCTAATCTTTAGGATGATTCTTTTATCTGTAGTAATACCTATTTGGTTTGCCTCATTCTACATGAAGAGTTTTGATTTGCTCTGCTTTTGGAATTTAAAATTTTAAAATGCAGGGATTGAAAAGACACCAATGTCATGCATATTATTCCTTCTAATAATGAAGCAATGACGAGAAAGTAATAATTTAAGTGTGTGCTCCTTCTGAACCTTAACAGCTCTAAATCTGGCAGTTTCAGAGAAAGGAGAAGAATATGTGGTTTAACACAGTCTTTGGACTGAAGAATGTTCCCAAAGGACAATATTTTTCAAAAGATTTTACCTTCGGAGTTGATAATCACTGGCAATGAGTGAAGAACTGGAAAAAGTCATAGTCCTGAGCATTATTTCAGACTGTTTTGGCGATGTTATGAGCTTTGATAGCTTTTGCCAGGAAAAAAGGGAAGGACAGGGAACTATGACAAAAAAGTTTGCTGAAAAACAACAGTCAAACCATTAATCCTCATGTTAGCACACGCCCAGGCAAATGGAAAAGCATTTGGCACTTCTGGTTTGTCTTTTTTTTTGATTGGTTGGGTTTTGTGGTGTGGTTTGTTTGTTGTTTTTTTTTTTTGGGGGGGGGGGGGGGGGAGAGGTGGTGGTTGTCTAAGTGTTTTTAAGATCAAGACTTGGATTCAGAAAATGTCCTGTTAAAACCTTCACTGATCTTTCAATAAAATGCATCCTTTTATTCCACCTCCCACAAATGTCTTCTAGTTGTAAGGTCTCAAATATATAGGATCTTAATTTACCTTCAGTGGTTAGAACAGAAATAATGGGACCCTTCTTACCTAATTTGAGGGAAACATCTTTATGGGATTTTATTTATCTTTGTTTCTGATGAATTAAAGGAAGGTCAAGGATGACTCTTACATTTAAATCTGAAAGTGGCAGTAATCATAGCAGTGATTTCCTGTAGAAAAAAACCCTGTAGCTTAAAATACAGTTCCTTGTGACAGGTATGTCACCTACAATTATCTGTCTTCCTCTTCTGAAATAATGACAATAAGAACATCCCTTAAAAGACTTATCAGTAAGGGGCTAAATTTCCTATGTTCAGTGGAAATTCAATACAAAGAGAAGCTCCAATATTTCAGACTACTTATAAAGGAAAATATTTAAGTTAAATATGTAAGTGGCCATTGTGTTCCTAGATCATGAAAACCAAAGTCTTTGCATAGTGAGATGAATAATTTATAATTCTGAAGTGAAATCTCCTGTTAAAAAGCTGGATGGAAATGATACTAATATTATGCTGTAAAAGAGAAAATTGTAAAAGAGAAATGTGTTTTCTGTATTCAACTCTGCTGTGAAATTAGCTTCTGAAGCAGCAAACACCTATATCAGTGCTTACCTGGTGCACAAGGAAGTACACTGCTTGGATACAATGGGATTACTCATATGAATGATATTAAATGACGTAGAGAATGTTGTGCTGACCTGGACAAAGTGTGGAATTGGCAGAGAGCAAGATCTTTTCATACATCTCAGTTCTATGGAGTGGAAGAGCAGCACCAGGGATTTCCCAGCCCTCATCGTAAATCACAATTGTAGAGTTAAATTAAATTCCACTGAGTCAACAACAACTTTATTTCAGTGGAGACAGAGCTTTGCCACAGGACATTTCTGATACATTTTAGCGTAACAACTAAAACGGGTCCATTGTCTGATTTTTTTTCATTTTTTTTACTTTTTATTTTTAGAGGTGCTTATACATCTCTCCAATGAAACACAAAGGTTCTGAATGAAAATGCCCTATTATTTGGCTGCTCTTGTAGAAGTAATTTTTCTTCATATAGTCTTCTCATAGAAGTATATTTCTTCTATGTAGTGTTATTTGCTTTATGCAGCTGTCATCTTTTCCTCTTCCTTCTTAAAGTACTATACGTTACGCTGAACTTTCTTTCCTGCAAGTTTAATTTTTAATCTGTGAAACCTGTATTAGTAAATATGAAAAAAGAGAAGAAAGAGAGATGACCTGATGAGAAACAGACCAATAAGGATTATAGCAATATTGCTGAGAAAGAGGTATTTCTGCCTTTGTTTTTCCTCTAGCTGTCAGTACA
The DNA here is from genome assembly GCF_963921805.1 of Phalacrocorax carbo. NCBI lineage: Eukaryota > Metazoa > Chordata > Aves > Suliformes > Phalacrocoracidae > Phalacrocorax > Phalacrocorax carbo. Next base: position 15,747,720 of record NC_087516.1, read on the forward strand.
AGAGCCCCAAAAGGCTCACTCCCTGTGACATGTCAGAGAAACCACAATTGCACTTTCTGTAGCTGATCTACCAAAGACAAACACAGCACTAGAAATGCAGTTTTAGTGGGAGGTTTCTAAGCATACTTTAGATGCTATTTCTCAGAAATCTTCTTCTGATGCTTGCAAAACCTCAGTGCAACTGACTGCAAGTAAGTTGGGCTTCTTCCAGAGCATCTTTTATGGTGCTCTTCCCTTCTCTGTCCTTCCTCACACTGACTTGTGCTCCCTCCCTGCACTCCCTCCCTGACTGCAATCTCACCACCAGTTTCAAAACACAGGAATTCTTCTACCACCTTGCGAGGAGGTGAGCCGCAGGGTAACACTGCTCTGTAAGAGAAGGGGAATGTGGAAGCTAAGCCATTTGCTGCATTTTCTCGCTGACTAATAATAGAGATTTCAGGCTTTGCCTTGCCAAATGTCACAAGATCAGGAGTCTAGAGAAAACAGAGTTGGGGAGAGAGAGGCTTAAATATATCACTTAAAAAAATAGGTGCTTCTTTCCTTTTATTTCTCCTCCTGCTACGCCCTGCTATGCCTTGCAAACCTAGGAATCAGATTTACAAGCATTTGGTTAGAAAGGCCTAGAATAAGGGAATTTATTTCCTTATTTATTAAACACAATTTAATATTTCTGGAGACTTTTCTAAGTTTCTGAGGCCTTTAAGAAAAACAGAATATCATGCTACTTGGACAAAATTCTAATAGCACTGGGAATAATGATATTGCAGCCCAGTTCCATTAATTTAAGATGTTTTTTGTCATTGAGTTTTTTCCTTTAAAATATCATAACTAGATTATTTTTGAGTCATCCTTTTCTTCTGGTCAGTGGCACAATATGATATGCTTGTATGGCAGATAATGTAGTGAATGACTTCACATTCACTTTTTCATGTGATTTTAGGTTTTCTTATTTTCTTACAATGTTTTCGCTTTTAAGACAGCCGGTGTACAAACAGGTTTCCAACAGATTGACACCCTTTCCCCTGATGGAGGAAGGATGTGAACATCTAGGTAAGGGAACAAAGTAAGGCAGGGCACCCCTTGGGCCTCCTCTCTGCGACAGGTGGCTTCTTTGCTGGGCAAAGGTGCATGTTCTGCAGTCAGGCACAAGGCATAAATCACAAGCCATAATCCCACACAACTGTATGTAGCATTACTAAAACAGGATGTGACCAAGCATATAAGTCTCAGTCCACTCAGAACTGAATATATAAACTATTACCTTATAGGTTAGTTACTCAATATGGGGTAGAAACCAAGTCGTCCTAGTGGTGATGTCAGTGGGCTGAGTCAAACGTGGGTGCACTACCTTGCAGCATTAGGGTAAATACTTTTTATACTTCACTGCTTAAAATTAGTCAGAAATCTAGAAATTGGCCTGATGCGGCAAAGGTTTGTGTTTGTGAGTAAGCACAGTGCCTTGAGCAGGGCTGTTGTACGTGATGCAGCAGTTTGCTGTCAATGAGTTTCATTAGACTTGCAGGCTTAGTAATTTTTCTAAGATCACATGATTCATGGTTTTCAATGTTTATTTGTAACATTTCTATTCCAGCTGAGTGTGAAAACCGTTAATTTAATCCTTTCCTCTGTCTCTCAGTTTTTGAGAAGCCATATCCACAGCTCTTCACATCTGTAATGAATCCTTAATGCTGCTGAGGTGAACTCTGGCCCTGAATAATTGTAATTTTCACGTTGTTGTAACTTTTTCCTGTCCCTGGCACTGAGAGTCAATGTTTTGACACCTTTCCTCTGCTTTCTCCAGCTTGAAGTTTCCTTGTTTGTCTCTTTCATGGTGCATTTTAATTCCAGGGTGTGTAACTGCTAATGCATTATTGCAGTCAGCATCGAAGCTCTGAGAAAACAAACTGGGTAAAACTGAGAAAAAATTTGGAAAACAGAACCGATTTATTTACTGTATGTGCTCTGGCCTTCCCATCTTAAAAAGATGCAGAAGAAGGCAAAAAAATGATCAAAGTATTAAAAGCTTCCCTAGAACTAGAACTTTAATTTTGAAAAAAGACAAGACTATATGATAAAGGTCTGTAACACACATGAATAGGATAAAGAAGTGGTTGTTCTGTGCCACAGTCAGGAATAAGGAGACTTAGTGAGATGATAATAAAAGGAGCACTTTAAATGTATGAAAGCACTTCTCCCTTTATATGTAATTTAAATGATGACTCTCAATTTGTGAGGAGGTCAAAATTATAAATTGGTTCAAAAAGGTATAGGCAAATTCATGAATAATAGCTGTATGAAATACAACAGCCCAGAGGTAACCTCCAGCTTGAGGAGGCTCTAAACTACTGATTTCTGTTATCTGTCAAGGGAAGGGTCATACTGTATATACCTTATTCTTCCACAAGCATCAGCTCCTGCCCACTGTTACAAAAAGAGAATGATCTGGAACAATAAAAATATGCCCATTGCTTTTGTTTAAGATTGAAAATTGATATCCAAGAATTTTTAAAAAAGTGTATAAGAAGTATGAATGCAACTACAAATATATTAATATCAACAAGAATGAAGAATTATTTACAATGCTACAATGAAACATAACTAGGAACAATAGATGGGACTGAAAACTCAGGTGAAATTCTGAACAAAAAAAATGTATTCAGATTAGGAACACACTCTTCCTAGAGCTACTAGAAACAAAAATCACTTGAAAATGTATACACTCGGAGAGGGGATCCTGAACTGACATCCAGATAGTGTAAGCTAAATGCTGCAAAAGATGAGTTTACTTCAGTGGATTGCTGGCTCTATCACAACACGCGCATCTGGTCTGTAGCTAAATTGTGTATTGCACCATGATAATATACTTCAGAAAGTATGGGGCAAGTATGCTCTGAATTGAGCCTAAAGTGACTTCATAGAATTGATGACAGATTTCTTTACATCAAACAAATATGTTCTAGGTAATGGTGTAAAACTGAAGTAAGTTAGCCTCAGGGATTTTTCCTTGGTTTACTGAGAACATATCTGGGCCCAATACCTCAAACCTGAAAGACAACTGCAGGAAAACTTTGTTTCTGTTTTAGAACTTTTGAGATGGTAGACAAATAGTAATAACTTTAAAGGCCTCTTAGAAGTCTTAAAAAGGTATGCAAAGCTTTTAATGGCTGCCAGCATTTCCACAAAAGCAACCATTATTTAGCAGAAACATTGTGTCTTAAAACCTTGTCTGTCTTGGACATTGCCGTTATCTCTGTTTCTCTGTGGAAATCAGAATCACTGGGAGGCTGAAGGGGAAATAGATCAGGTAGAAGAGGCCATGAGGTGGGGGGTTAGGAGGAGAGCATCAGAGATCACTCAGCTGTGAGAGGCAACTAGACTCCTTCTCATTTTGTCTCACATGGCAAATACAGATATTTATGCAACCACAAGATCTTTCACCAAGTTCTATCAATGCGGCTGAGAAACAAAAATAATGTATACACCTTTTGTCCATTAATGAGGTTGAAATACTTGCAGGTTGACCTTAGCTCTAACCATGTGTTCAGAAGTGGAATTTTCTTCTTTCACCACATAGTCTGTTTTCAAAAAGGTGGATATTTATTGGTGTGTGAATGATTCTATAAGCAGTGATTTAGAGGCTAAACTGGAATGTATTTGAAATATTACCGTATGAATTTCTTAGCTATTTGCTCTGTTTCTCTTTCTAGTGACTTTTAAGTGTGCAAAGGAGGTAATGTATAATTTCTATTGTCTTCTAATAATATTTGGGTCATCTCTACAGAGCACATTTGGAACTCTTTCCATTAGTAATACATCAAATATAAAATGACATCATTTCTATAAAAATGAACTCTTTTGACAGAAGATGGGTTGAATTTTTAATGCGACTTGCAGTTCTTGAAGACTGGGCAGACTGAAAGTCTAACTCGTTAAACCAAATGGCACCTGGAAATTCCAAATAAAACATGAACCCTAAAACTAACAGGTATGACATAAATGTAATGGTACAATCACTTGGTTAATAGGTCATACTTTCTAACCAATGGGGTGTGTGGTGATTAATAAAATACCCTTGCATAAACTAGACATCACAGAGATTCAAGACTGGAGTTTAAGGATGATGAGCATTTAAACAGAAAATACCCCAGAAAGCTATGATGCATAATGGATGTAAATTAAGATACTGTGAAGGATTTCAAATATAAAAAGGGATAATTCCAAAAAGAAATTTATCCAGAAAACAGCTCCTGCCAGCACTTACAGGATTTACAAACATTTTGAAAGGCTCACTTAATTTTTACTTCATGTGATTTCATTCTAACTTAGTGAAGTTGCAAATAGCTTTGCCCTAAATTTGCCTTGTGTAACTGAAAGATGATTACTACAGATACTAAATTTACTGTGGAAGAAACTTCCCAAATGCTAGCTAAGACTGAGGCTTATCTTAGAAAACTGTGCAAGTCTGCAAGTGCATATGTGCCTTTTATTTTTTGCTTATTCTTTACATGCAAGCACGAGATATGCCTGTTTTATGCTGGCTTCTATTCAGACCATGGAATTGAAACAGCAGCTAGAAATCCTATACAGGATGGAGAAATGTCATAGCCTTTCTTGCATTCTTCCAGCCATTCACCCTGTGTTATTCAGTTACTAAAGAGTGGCAGAAGTCACGCAGTAAAGTCTACACTACCAGAAAAAAAGTATAAATTGGAGTGTAGCTTGTTAGCCTGGAAAAAGGGCTGTAACCTGTTAGTGAAGTGGGATGAACCATTGACTGACTGGACCATATGTAAAGCAAAAAATCTAAGTGTCCCTTGTTAGGCAGTCCGTTCTGATTTCTTACAAAACCTGCAACAAACAGAAGAACAGTACCTACTTCGTGCTGAAGTTGGATTAAGAGATCTGACCATGAGAGATTAGAAAATACCCTGAAAAATAGATGCAGGAGGCTTGGTTTCCCACATCACTCTGGCTTGGCTGTCTAATTCTGAGTCTCCATCTTCAGGCTAGTGCTGAATGAGAAGGGGGAGTGGGTGCATTTCTCTTTCCCTAGACCTTTATACTCTTTATAATCTTTAAATGTTTATAAGCATTAAAAATTATTTGGAACTTTGATTTCCCACATTTTAGTACTCTGTGAAGCCTTTCTTGGTTTTGAACAGAATTGAAATTCAGAAATCACCAGACTAATCTGATCACCTTCCACAACAAAATAAGGTTTTCTGTTGACATGGGGAGAGCAGTGGATATTGTTTGCCTGGACTTCAGAAAAGCCTTTGACACTTTCCCACAGCCTTCTCCTGGACAAACTGGTAAGATACAGACTGGATGGCTGGTCTGCGAGATGTGTAGGAAATTGGCTCACTAGCTGTACCCAGAGAGTTGTAATCCATGGTTTTCATTCAGGCTGGCAGCCTGTCATAACTGGGGTCCCCAAGGGCCGCATACTGGGCCACACAGTGTTCAACATCTTCATAAATGATCTGGATGATAGAATAGAAAGTACCCTCACCAAGTTTGCTGATGACACAAGATGGGTGGTGAGCTGAACGCGTCAGAAGGGAGAGCCATCTTAGAGAGACCTGGGCAGGCTGGAGGGTGGGCCTGGTGAGAACAGTATGAAGTTTAACAAAGACAAGTGGAAAGTCCTGCACCTGGGACAATACAACCAAAGAGTCCAGTCCAGGCTAGGACCTGAGCGGCTGGGGAGCAGCCTTGCTGAATGGGGCCTGGGGGACCTGATGGACGACAAGCTGAATATCAGTCAGCAGTGTGCCACTACAGCAACAAAGCCAAACTGGATCCTGGGCTGCATCCACAGGGGCATTACTATCAGATATAAACATGTGATCATTACAGTCAGCACTTGTCAGGTTGCACCTGGAGAACTGTGTCCAATTCTGGTCCCCACAATTCAAGAAAGGCGCAGACAGATGGGAGAGGGTCCAAAGGAGGCCACAAAGATGACGAAAGGGCTGGACAATAGGTGTTTTAGCAAAATATGGTATTTTAAAGCAGCTTGACTAATCTTTAACTATATAATCAAATACTGAAAAGTTCAATTTCTTGGTTTAAAAAAGTGTTTTGTGGTATGAATGCTACCTTTTCAGCTACTTTTTCCCCCAATTTCTATCCCATTTCCAATTAATGAGTTTTAAATATGTCAGTTGCCAGCAGCAGTAATAAAATATCTTCCAGCATATAGGGCTGATAATCATGATTCTTAAACTTATCACATTATGGGATTCTGTGCCCCTGTATCTATCCAGCAGTACACAGTGTTCATCTGAGCAACCCAGGTGACATGATGAAATATGATTATTCTGTTCAATTGTTCATTTTAAACGTAATTGTATTTTTAAATTACTGTGCAATTTAATAAAATCATGGAATATAATTTACTTCTTTCAACTTGTATATTTTATAAAATATTATTGTTTTCTAAACTTCCATGCATTCTTCTTTCTTTACTTTAAGCTTATGGTTACCATGATTTGAATGAATGTCTAGTTGTTGTTCATTTTGAGACATCTTGTTAATTTATTGACTGTTCTGGGCATAATCTCTGGTCTTTAAATTTGACATCATTTCTGAAGTAACCCTGCTTGAAGTCATATGGACACCAATACTATCAGTTTCCTAAATCTTCATATATTGGACAAATGTTTTCTTGATCATGAGGTGACAGTGTTCCCCAAAAGACAGCACAGAGCTGCACCACAAATGGAGAACACTGAAGAAATCAAGAGAAGATCCTGAAGCTTTTCCTGGCTCAAAATATTTCCATAGATGAGAAACAGATTGCTTAGCTTCTGGGCTGGCCCATCTCAAGTGAATTGCAGTTTTAACTGTGGAGCTTAAACTGAGTGTCTGTTCCTGGTGATGTTTGCCTGTGCCTGTAGAGATGGTGAAGTCTGTTCAGGCAAAATCTGTGCAGATATACCAAAATACCCATAGACAGAAGCAAGGGAAAGCCTTGCATTCTCAAACCTTAGCAGCATATTTGCTTTATCAGCTACTGAGTTATTGTTCTCGATGCTTTTTTTTTTTAAAGTGGACAAAATAAACCCCCATAAATCCATAGCAATTCCTGCTTCAGAGTCTTTACCACAGAGGAATCGAACTTGCTGCAAAGGAACTGAACTTGTAAATTTCACATTCAATAAACATAAAGATTTATGCCTTGAAACTCAGCTTGTAAAAAAACAACATTCAGAAACGAGTGTTTTGTTTTGTTTCCAAGATGACCTTAAGAATATGATCTTGGATATATTTCCCATGGATTGAAGTGGAGCCAGATTCTTCTTTTCACAGCCCCATACCCTGGAAGTAGCACTAAATCCTTGAACACTCCAGATTTCCTGAATGGTTCTGTCCTCTAGAAAAATTAGCCTCTGTGTAATCTGTAAGAAACAAGTGGTCCCTTTTCTGTGAAATGGGGAAGAATCACAACTGACATGCTTCTGCACCAGCTCAAGCAACATCCATCTGGCATGACTTCTAAGACTCTCATTTCTGTAGTGTATAGGTCCTTCACAAAGATCACTTAAATCATATTCTTAATACTCCAGATCTTTTATCACCTCTACTTTACTCAGGCCCTAGGAGAATAATAAAGATCAGACAAAAATTATTTATGTATTGGACCACATTTTTAGAGGTCTGTCCTAATGATTTAACCAAGTCATCTGTCCTATCTTCACATATTGTCTCAATTTGTGATTCATTAAAAGAAAAGAAAAAAGCAATGTTGTGATCTTTCTGCAAACGTCAAGTACCAAACACTTAATGCAATCCTTTTAGGGAGAGGGAGAGAATAAGAGTACTGCAGGAATTATTTTTTAAAATTACATGCTTTCAGATTCCCTGTTTCATACTATACCTTCTGACTACATGGAGCTATATCAAAATAAGCTGCTAAAGGAGAAACCAAACAGGTTTGGAATAGACACAAGTCCTAAAAGACAGGAAGGCTCCCTGTGGGGATCCTCTATCTCCATCAGGCTGGGAGCTTACTCTTCCTGAGTTTTAGCACAAGGCTAAAGGGAATCTTTAGGAACGGAGTGGGATGGGTTCTCAGTGGTCAGAAATTCAGAGCAGAAGGAATAAGCTCTGAGTGAGTCAGGCGACATCCTCTCCCAGAAGCAGCTGGGGCTCTTCTGAAGTTTGAATTTGGGCACAGAACTATGAGTCTGTGTCTTTTGATCTATAAACCTATTTTTGCAAATACTTGAGAGAAGAGACATCTGAATAAAGCATTGTTCTGAAAATGCTGTTTCTATGCTTTTTGAGTATATGAAACACCAACTCCTGAAGGAAAGCTCTTAAACATGCGAACAGTAATCTGAGCTTTCATTGTTAATATGATTAAAAACCAGAGTACTACAAAGAAAGGACATGGTCTTAAGGGTTTGCCCACATATTTCGACTTACAGTCAAGTGTAGAAATCCATGCACAAATTCTGGAAAGCTGAGAGTAGAGCTGTCAGCCTGATGTTTTCCATCCCTGGCAGAAAGATAATTTTCTGAAATAAATATTGGCACAAAATATATAGTAAAATTCTAGGGTTTAAAGCTGGGAAGATTAATCTTGATGAAGGGGTGCCAACCTGTACCCCCTTTACTGCATCCAACCCTGATGCAGTTCAGTCTTGGCTTCCCCAGGAGGGAGATGTCCCACAGCAAGGCTCCGTGGAACAGGCACTCTGGGGCCCAATGCATAGTCCACCCCACATCTCAGGTGCAAGTGTAACCAGGAGCCCTCCTTGCCCTTGATATGATAAATTCAGGGTGTGTTAATGCAGTTGGCTTTATAAAGACTAATCACCCAGATTGGGAAGGGTGAAGGGTTGGCTTCTGCTGATGCAGTTTGATCCCCTTTATCCATACCACTTTTTCATTACATTTTCACCTAGGAACTTCTACACTGTATTCAAAGCTGCTGGATGGTTGGCCTAAATAATGTGAAGTTCAGTCACCAGAAGAGTTAAGTGTTGTGTGCCACTGACAAAGAGACAAGAGAGACCAAGGTGCGAGCAGTGCTTGAGGCCTCTGCAATGGCAGGGAACTGATTGGGACAGATATGCCTAGATGATCATAGCAGGAAATTTATGACCCGTGCTGTGCAGAAAGATGAAAAAATCCAAGGTTTCCCTCCTCCCCCTGAAGTTACATTTTTAAGTGTACAAGAACTTCTTGCCACAGCTTTGTGCTGTGAACTCATGTTGAACAAATTACCTATGATGACCCCTGAGTCCCTTTCTGAATTCCTTATTTCCAAGACAGAAACTTGTACAACCTGCACTCTGTGTTCCCAGCTATCTTATGTTACGTTAGACCATACAAAATGTACTTTTATTGCTTTGTGATCACTTACCAAGTGATTCAGGTCTCCCTTTAACAGTAACCTAACTATTAAGTATACTCTTTGATCTTATCAGCTACTGTGCTAGTAAAATTTTTGCAGCTTTAGCACAGTTACTGATAAAAATAGGTGTCAAGAATCAATTCCCTCTGGCCTTATGGCTAAAGCTCCATTCCTGACTATTTTCTCAGTATGAACTGCATTTTGAGATCCATCAGGAGACCAAGATTTAGTTCATTGTACTGTCTTTTAGATCCAAGCTCTTGAGATCTAAAATCAGAAACTGAATGGTACTGAGCCTAGGAGAAACCCAGATATATAACAACATAATTTGACTATCTCAGTTAGACCTGAAACCCTGACATAAAAAGGGAACAGTTGATTTGAAAAGACCTATTTTCCATGAAATCAGGCTGGCTGGTGCTGAGAATTTCCATAGTCTCTGAATTTAATTGACAGTCTCAAATTGGTTCCATATTTTTTCCAAGAATTGATACCTAAGTCCTTTACGATTCCCACAGCCCCTGCTTTTATTCAGTTTTTCAATCCTGGCACTCCTCCAGTCCTTTGAAATTTCTATAGTTTTCCAATGTTTGTTAATTATGAACAGTAATGGATATGCTCAGAGAGAGTTTCTCAGCAGTTTCCTCTAAGACAATTTGATTTAGGTTTTTCTCTCCTGCTCAGTTTGATTAGCAAAGCTTTCATTTTACTGCAGTCTCCTTCCATTTTTCTGTTGAAAGAGGCGGTGAATGTTCTGTGCCCTTCACAGCCACATAGGGATGGATTTCTCTTGCTTGTTAATAAGAAAAATTATGAATAATTGCTATTCCTCTGGTTTTCCTTACTAATGTTTCTCCTTAAATGCACTTTAAACAAAGGTTATGTTATATTACTGCTTCCGTATGTCTTTTTAGAACATCAGGACTAGAGTCTTTTGTTTTGTTTGGGCATAGGTACCTGCACAGCCATTGCAGGTTGATATGCCTGGGAGATATGTTGTACTAGAAGAGCAAAGAGTTCAACTTGGTGAATCTGTAAACAAATCTGATCTTATCCAGGCATAGATTGAGGTGGTTATTTTTTTTGTCAGGCAGAACTTTTAATTCATTCCTATTGATTATACTACCAGGTCACTATAAATTTCTTGTTTAACACTTCCCACCTGGTTTACCAGACAATTAACCTGGAGTGTTTAAAGACTACCTTTTTTAAAGTCTTCTAAATATATATACTAATGGTCAATCCTATATTCTTTATGCCTTATGTAAATGAGGTGTCCAGATCTTGCAACTAATGCTTGGGAAACTACTAATTTTAGGTCCAATTTGGGTGACAGATAAACAAAAATCCTTATCTTTAGAATCTCAAAGGAAAACTTGGTCCTGACTCTTTCAAAGGGTCTTTCTATTGATGTATCTATTTATTTATTTATTTATTTATAGGAAATAACTTTGGAATAGCTTGACTCTGTTGTTGCTTGAGGTAGTGGGTCTTAAATTCACTTAAAACTTCATTCAATATTGCTAGGCCAGTGCATTAATCAAATAGCAGGCTTGGAAAACACACAATAAAAATTTTAACCATAATCTCTTGGTGCCAGTGGGTTGGAAGCACCCACTCTTAAGTGCTGCTGCATTTGGCATCACTGCTGAGGAATCAGCCTCCAGGTTCCACAAAAGCTTGTTAACTTAAAATATCCAACTGCACTGTTTCTCAGCTGTAGTGCTGCAGGCCTTAAGGTAGTCACGATGGATTTATCATGAGGATAATTCTGCTAGTTCAGAGAAGAGTTTGTTGCCACAGTAGATCACTTTTCTGTTGCTGGCAGACTTTTGCCTTCCTCAGACCCCTGACTTCCTTCCCCCTCTGCACATTCAGTGAAGGTATAAGGAAACTACAGGATCATCTCTACATGGATGTGCTGTTGTGTTTTGTATTTTCTCTCAGTTAAAGTGGCTTCAGACCTAATGCTTATTTATCACCCCTCCTCTATTTGTCCCTCTTTTTGCCAAGCAGGGATCCCTGCACCCTGGTCCCCTCCTGCAGTGGGAGCACTCTCCTCAGCATGACAAACATAACATTAAAGATGCCTCTGCTGTCTCTAGGAGGCACGTACAAGAGGCATCAATATGGCATCAAACAAAAGCAGTGGGGCACCTAGGTGTTAATCACAGTTTGAGATTCTTGTGATATCAAACTCACTGATGCTGTTGTACCTGGAAAAGCCTGAGGGAGGTTTGACTTGAGCCCCAGGAGGAAATGCAGCAGATGCTATGGGATGAGGGGCTGACCAGCCCTGTGCGTGGTCTGAGTGCTACAGCCCCACTGGGGAAGATGGGCTTGCATGCGAGGCTACATCCTTGGCAGCACAGCATTTGTCTCCAGGACAAGGAGCAGGCCAAGCATTTAGGCTGCCATTTTGTGGGCAATTGATTCCTTTTTTGCTTCTCAATAAAGAAGCAGATTTCACAGCAAAATCTGGACTCTGTCCAGCTGTACAGCTTGAGCTACCCAGGGCTGCATTTGTCTCCTGTGTATGGAAAATAAACGACTGGGTCTTGGTAAAGGTTGGAGGACAGAGGAAGGGGAGACAAATGAAATACTGAATAACTGACTGAGCAATCAAAAGTCTAGTGTTCAGTCCTTTGGAGATGTTTGGATCCTTAACTTTACATGTATAGCTGACTTTGCGTATGGGTAACTTTAGATATACAGGTGAAGAGTGGTCTCAGCTGATAGCAGCAAAGTAAACTCCAGCTGTGGTGCCACAGGCATCACACAGCCTCACTGTGCTCTGTTTTTGTCCATTTTGCTCTTCTGTTTCCCATCAGTCTTGAATTAACTATCATCAGAACCCATGAGGTCACTAAGGAGGTATTATTCTTGCTCTCAGTAGGGTAATAAGTTGTTTTATAATTAATATTTAATGGGAGTGTGTTTGGAATCTCCAGGAAGTCATCAATAGTTGATGTACATAAAGGGAGGTTGTTTGGGTTCACCCCATGTACCATAATTATGATATGCATAAGCTTGTGGGCAGAAACCACAAAGGACCCCAGATTTGAACCCTGAGGGGAGCAAAAGCCTACCTGAAAGAGGGAAAGGTATCTATGATCCATATAGGGTGGGAAATGTACTCTCTGAGAATAAGTATAGGGTATAAAATCATACCTAAACCCATTTCTATTTCTATATTTCTGTTTAAACTTTTGAAAAGGAAATTTATTTTGAAAAAAAGTTCCATATTTAGATATGCTTTCATTGCCACTTTCTGAAGCACAAATAGAGTACAAAGCTCAAGCAAACTCACCCACGATACAGATCATCATACTCCAAAGCAATTTCAAGAGCTGATATTACAGGTAACAGTATCACTAAAGAGCAAAACAAATAAATACTAAAAAGCCCCTCTAACCCTCAGGTATAAGCAACCAGTAAATAAGCAATCAGGCATAAGCAATCAGGAAATGGGTCTGTTTTTTTTAAAAAAAAGACAAACAGTTATTTATACAAAATTGCATTTTTTGATTGACTGCAGCTATTTGTGATGTCACACCAAGTTTGGCAAATACCTCCACCCTACCATAAATATTATTTTATAAAAGGAAATAGTCCATTTTGACAGTTTATAAACTAGGTATTTTGATTTTTTGTTTTGTATCAACATTGTAAAACTAAATATATATATGTAGTAAATGTTTACAGATTTTTTTTAGAAGTTATTGAAGCTGAAATGCTTCACTTAGGGTGGAATAAAAATCAGATTTTAAATTATTTTTTATGAAGACAGCTAATGGAGTTTGGGTTGTATTTTTTTCTAACAACCTGAAAATTCAGACATTCATATACTAAGCATAGGAAAGCAAGATACTGTGATAAACCATCAAAAGGCATCACTTCACCCTAAATACAGAAAAAATTGGCATCCTACAGCTTACAGTTCAGGAAACATTAGTGCTTATAATAGTGAAAACAGAATATTTGAAACTTTCACTGAATATCTACATGGGAAATACTTCAGGATTTTGAGTGATCCACAAACCTATTATCTCCTTTTGCAGTGCTCTTAGCAAGCTTGTCTGCTACTGGGAGCACACAGTGTCATTGAATTTATCATTGCTTATTGATTCAGTAGTCTCTGGCTACTGACCTCTTTCACACTCACTCTGATCCTCGGTGAGGACAGTGAAGGCACTCCTCTGGGCATGAGTCACCCTAAATTTTGTCTCAGAGCAATACCCTTAATATCACTAGCTCCTATTAATTTCCAACTTTTTCTCTAAAGGAACTAAAAAGCGGGAGACTCAAGGGGCAAGCTCCGATCCTGGACCAACAGCTCTCATAGAGCAAGGACTGATGTCTGGCTGGTCCCTTGTGATTTGTTTCAGCTCTTGTACCACCAGAATAGCTCAGAAAAGCTATATTTCAATAAAGAAATATAGACTTCAAGAGAAAACAGAATTTAAATAACCCAACCAAACAAAAAACCCCTTCTCTGTATTAAAGAGTTGTAGACTCATTAAAAAACATACTTCAAACTGATGCCCAGAAAGCCAAATTACAAATTAATCTACTGACAGAGAGACACAGACTAAGAATTGTAATTTAAATTTTTTTTAAAATATAAATTTGGCCAGCTCTCAAGATCCCAGGTTATTGCTTTCTTGTCACTATAGTATCTCTTAGTACATTGGTTTTGCAGCTTAAATTTCACTGTTTCCCTTCATTTGTGGACCTGGTTTCATTTCACCATTGACCCTTGACAATTTTGCAGTGTGTTATTAGCTACATTGTTGCTGACAGAAATTGAGCTTTTGCACAGTGTAGGTTCTGAGGTCCTCCAGTTTTTAGCTGCTGGTGAACTTAGAGAACACCAGGAACCTCAGGTTTCAGCTGAAGTTTCGTCTGGATTACAAGAAAATCTGCTGACCTGTGCCAATGTACAACACATGAAAATGTCAGAATGACACACACATTTGATTAAAAACTAGTGAAACAAAAGAAAAATGACTGTAGATCATCCTAGTGGGTACTATGGCATTATATTTAATACATGCTTTTAGGCATTCTGACTGTACCTGGTAAAGGTATAAGAAATGAAGTCTAGTTGTAAAGAACAGCAATATGATGCTGGATACGTTAGAATTGTGCATTTTCCTTGGTTTAGTCATAACTATAGGTGTTTTAAGTAAGATCCTGGTGCAGCCACACACTTCCACATTTATAAACTCTTCCAGTGGGATGTTGTAGAGTTTTGAAAAGGAAAAGATGAAAATGCAGATGGTATTGACTGATATAACATGGTCTCCAAAGCACCTTTCCCATAAAGTTGGAACCTTTATTTCCACGGCAGAGCTGCTTCAGGGCTGAGGGCAGGAATCTCAGGATCCTACCTCATACAAATATGCTTTAACGACTGTGCTCCTACTTCCCCCCTCCTGGATCTTGTTTTACATACTGTGGAGACACATTTTTGAAGAGGTTTGCTGCTCTTCAGAGATGAGAGCTGTGGGTTTGACATCCCTTTTGGGCTCCAGATGAAGGAAGGGAGGCCTAATTTCTTGATTACTCTTCTTTTACTTGACTTTGGCAGAGATCGATTTAGAAACACCACCCATTTTATAGGCTTTGTTTCAAACAATAAGTGTTTCCTAGGGCCCTGAGTCTGGAGACGATTCCTTAGGCCTATTAGAACATGTTGACAGCACAGACACCCCTCCAGGCTTCTCTGAGGTTCCCTCCAGGGGCAGGGCAGGATCAGGCCATGCAGTTCTTTAAGCAAGACATTTTCTTGGCTGCAATGCTGTGTTCCGAGCATGTAGTGAATTTTCTGTCCAGACCAGAGGCAGAGTGAGCTTAAGCCAAGAGTTCTCCAGCTTGTGAGCTCAAATTTCTCTTTCTTGTTTTCTGTAAGCCTTTGGACACCCAGAGGGCTGATTTCTCACATCTCTGCTCTCAGGTGCACAATGCACTGCTGTCCCTCAGCCTCCCATACCCACCCTTCCAAGGACAGCCCATCACCAGTCTGGTCTAGGTAAGTGTGAACAAAACTTTTTAGGTCATCTTTTTCGATTTAGTACTCCTAACATCCTCTTAAACCATGTTTTATACTCCCATGTCCTTATTTGACTCTAAATCAAAAGAGGGTATATCTTCTATCCTTAAAGGTTAAAGAATCTGATTCTTTCCCAACAGTGAATAATGTCTTCAGGTGATGTCTAAGTTGTATTTAAGTACCTCTTATTTAAGAAGGCAATCTTTCATTTGTCTTTGGTTTTCATGATCATTTGAGCATTTATATGTTAATTTCCAGAGTTCCATAGGATTAGAAATGTTTCTTCTATAGGATAAAATGAGGAGGCAACCGAGGAGTATGTGAAGTAGACACCAAATTCAGGGGGAACATTTATTTTTAAGTAAAACTCTGTCTTAGTCCCAGTGATCAGATAAAACCCGAGTGTTGAGGCTTTTAAAATTTAATTTGCTGATAGGTCAGCACTTGTGAAAACCTGATCTCCACATTTGTAATGCAAGTTTTGCCCGCTGGGGAAAAGGCTTGTGACTTAGCTCTCATTTTTTGCAGTTTGTTCTATGGGAAGGGTAGTGTTTGCAACATGATGTAATGCTATGGAAATAAATATGCTTGCCTAGAGACAATTATTCAGAGTAACTGACTGAGAACAACTGATAGCAGTTGTAATGTGAGAGATGCCAAAAGATTCAGTGAACTTTTATATCTGTAAGAGTTAAACTGACATTATGTGAGGAACAAGGCTTTTAAAGATGATCAGTAGGGTATTAGCTCCATAACCTGCAATTTTGTTTTATCCTTTGGTTTCCACACCATTTTTCATTGTACTAGAGCTCTTCCCCTGTGGTTTCATCTGCTGTTGTATAATGACATTAAAAAGCAAAAGAGAAAATAAAATGTGTAAGAATTTGACCAACAGAGAAAAACAGCACTTAGTGCATTATTACCATTGGTTTTAGATTTCAGGTTTTAGGTTTCTTGTTCACATGGCTATGTAAATTTAATTTCCTGTGTTAATAGCTGAAGCTATCTAGCTTGATCTTTAGATCTTTTGTGCTGGAAATAGGCCTTACAAGTGGAAAAAGTGTATTTATTTTCCTCCCTTAAATATATCTATATCCATTTCTGTTTCGATCATCTCACCAAAGAGATGCCAGAAGGCAAGTGCGTCATCTTTTCTCATGGCTATTGCCTCAGGATAGAGAGGTTGAATTGGTAATGGGGTGGTCTGTGCTGACTTAAGCAGGCTCCTGTAGCTAACTCCCTGCTGGTTTCCCTGGCTCTCTGTGCCCACTGTCTCTGGAGGATATCCCAATGTGCAAAGGCAAAGGTGAGAGAAAGTTTTACATTAACACATTTCCACCTCCTTTGGAAACTAAAATCATGCTGCAGTGCTAGTGCCACTGTTATATTTTTGTTTGCTTGTTTTTTACTTTTACGTTATTAATTTTTTTCTTGTTCTTTGTTTTTAGGTGGAATACAAATCTGTTTTATCTTAAATCAAGGCTCTTCTGCCTGTCAAACTCAGTGAAAAGGAGGAGACAATCCCAAGCATGAGTGAAGATTTTAATGGCTGATGTCTGTAATCACTGAGGTTGTTCACTTCTCTTTCTCTCTACTCTGTTTTATTTGGGGGCATTTGGTTTTAACTTTATTTTCTGTCAATGTTATTTTCCCTCCTAAGTCACCAAGACCCTCTGAAGCTTCAACAAACCCCTCTGAAGATCAATAAATGCCTTACAAAAAATATGACTCAATTTTTAAGAAACTAACAACAGAGAAAATTAAAGATGCCTCTGCAGAATGTTAAAAAGGCTTGATGGAAAGAAATGGAGGCAGATTTTTTCAGGGATTTAATAGCTAATCTGCCTGTATGTCGTTCCCATAATTTGAAATGTAAGTATTTAGTAAAAGAAGAATGTAACAGTATGTCTCTGAAGACTGAATAAATACTGGGCAGTGTTATATGACAGAATAACAACCTTTTGTACCAATGACCTCTGTAACAGAACTGACGCAAGGAAATTGATAATACCTTTTACGAGTCTTCATTTATCACACCCATATCCTATGCTGACCTGTGATCATAGAGGGAGTTTCTACAGAATGAAAGTATTGTTTTATTTGTTTGTCTAGTGAGTAATTTTGCTTTTGTTTGAACATTTGAAAAATCAATTAGAATTTCCGTCACTGGAATTATAGACAGAAATATGTGTACCAATGATAGAGGACTGTAAGAAAAAAAAAAAAGTAGGCTGGGTGGGGAGAGAAGACAAGGCCATGACAAGCGACACAGGCTTATTTGAATAGCTAACTGAATTCCTTAAGTAAAATAGCCAGCAACAAAACCCCTCTTGCATCTACCCAGCAGTGATAGCTGCATTTATTACATGAATAAATATAAAATCAAGAAAATGGTTTGGTTTGGTTTTTAATTTTCCATTTCTCAATA
Source organism: Phalacrocorax carbo (assembly GCF_963921805.1). NCBI lineage: Eukaryota > Metazoa > Chordata > Aves > Suliformes > Phalacrocoracidae > Phalacrocorax > Phalacrocorax carbo. Next base: position 15,765,573 of record NC_087516.1, read on the forward strand.
ATATGCTTTAATGCTTCATTAACTCTGATGATTTAATCTAGTTTTGATTAGCCAGGATATGAAGCATCTGCTTTCAAATGTTACTATTCTTCAAAAAATTCTCTTCTGAACCACAGAATTAGCACCCGAATGCAGCAAATATCTCAGCAGTTAAAGGTAGCCTAGAATAATTGGGCTTTAACACACCAAGGACTTTACACTTTTGTTTCTTTGTGTACCATGAACACTGCTGAAAAAATGGACAGACAAATGAAAACACTTCTATTTGGTTAGGTGAAGACAGTATTATGCATGCGAGTGCTCTCTATAGCCTGAAAAAATAGTCATGACAAGCTGCTTGACTTCCAAAGCATCCAGGAGTAAAACATCAAAGGAATGACATACTTCTTATATTAACACAGTCAGCTCACACTTCAAATCCTGCTCAGCCTGCTTGGTTCTTCTGTTTGCTGTAACTGAATTCAAATTGTAATGTTTTTATTGTTATCACAGGCATTTCCCTACTCAAATTTCTCTCTTTCTCCAAACAGGTTTCTCTAAAGACCATACTCAAGTCACTCAACATTTAATAATGAAGACACTTACGGTTTTTCTGTCTCTTTGTTCTTCTCCTTTGAAGTGTTACGAGGATGGGTTTTAGTATAGCACTCTTTATTGTGCTTTATAATTCTGTTGTTGTAAGATTGAGCTACATCTTCAGTGATTTAGTGGGGGAACTTTATTAATATATTTACTACTCTTCTCCCCAAGATATCTTGACTCAGGTCTTGTTCTCATTTCTTGTTCTCATTGCTTTTTATATCCCTCTAAACACAGCAAATTTAGGTTGCTTTTTTCATGTTATTCATTCTCCATGTGTCATTGGAAAAGAAATACACTGGTGTGTTCACAGCTTGTTGTAACATTATGGAAATTTCAAATATTTACAGTCACAACATTTACACTGGAAAGTGCCAGAAGACCACTCTGTTGCTCAGACAGAAAACAGTTCCTGCTCCAGGAGATCCCTGGTCTGTTCGTAGGACAAATGTCACCAGGAGACCAGAAAACATGGGCAGGGGAGCAGATGGTACTGGCAAAGAAGTGGTTGTGAAGAGAAAGGTAAATGGATTTTATGACTTTCTGTTTGTCTAAATGTGAATTTTGGTTTTCCCCCAAGCTGCATGTGAATTTGAAGGAAAGGGCTGGACAAAGACACTTTGGCACTTTTGCACATCCTGCCCTGCCCTGCCCTGCCGAAGGATCCTGCTGAAAACCTCCTTGTGCACCTTTCCCACTGGACTCTCCTGGCTGAGGTCAGTGCAATGCTGCAGGGCAGTAGCGGGGAGGGGCAGGACTCTGTCAGCACAAGGCCCTAATGGGAATAAAAGGTAACCTGCAGTAAGCTTGTCTTATTTGGGGTCCTTGTTTTTAAAAATCAGTATAACTTATTATTAGCTTCGCATTTGAGTATGAGTATGTGCAAATGTCTTCATCGCAATTGCCTTTGTTAAAACCAGCAGGCAGCTGAAACTGGAACAAGTTCTGAAATATTTAGGCACACTGAAGTCTGATATTTCTAAAAATCTTGTGGTGTTCACTTTGTTTATTTATTTGTTTTTAATAGCTAATACTTCTTCAAGCAGGGTTGTAGATCCTGCACCCTTGGTACAGAAACTAAAATGTAACATGAAGGTGAAGCACAGAAACCAAGCAAAAGTGCCTTTATTACACTATGAGTATATATGATATTCCTGACTGTAGTCACCATCCATCTTTCATATGAATTAGAGAAGAAACAGGTATGAAAGTGCTACAAAGTCCATCCATACTCTCTCCTTTCTCTGGGAATTGTAGCTAAAGATCAATATGAGAGTAGAGTTCATATTTTTAAGTAGACCAGTGGGTCTGATTTTGTCTTGGAAGATGCTGTCCTCTGGTTCTGTGAGGTCAGTTTATGTGTTTTGGAGTGTTAATCTATATTTTGGGCCTAGGCATGGCTTCTCTCACAGTTAAATTTGTTCAGCTACCTTTTCATTAAAAAGTTGCTCTGTGATTTTGCATTATTTCCTGTGGAGCTGCTTTTGATGACACAAATATTATGACTGGAGACCTCAGAATTTCCATAAATAATTAAAGAAGTTGATGAAAAGGAACTTTTTTTTTTAAACATGGAGCCAAGAGAGGAAACAGAAAATTAAATCAAATGACACATCCACAGAGCACCAGAAGCCAATAGCTAGACTTCATGGCCAGAAAGCAGCATGGAATTCATGCAGTGCATTGCAGAGGCAATGGGAGGCTCTGAGTAAACCAGTGGTGTTAAACCACCACCAGGATAAAACAGTTACACAAATGCATCCAGACAGTCTTACAGCCTCTCCAGCATCCTCTGCTTCCCAGTCTCTCCCAGATTTTCCATGAGTTTACCCCATCACCATCCCCATGTCTATAAAAACACAACCATTTCAGTAGCTAGCCAGGTTGTTATATATTTACTGCAGCAAAGTACACTCCTCTGTTTTTTGCATTTCTTGATCTCAGTGTTTCTTTCTTCTGGCCCAACGCATTATGTATTTCCCTCCCAGTGCTTGCACCATTGTGCTCTTCTGGTTTTCCTCTGCCAGGAGATGCATGCCTGCACTGCATACCCTCTTACTATATGTGCTATTGAAATGCTAGCGTAGGTCCATCATCAAACTACTTTTGATTGACCCAAGTTAGGTAACACTGGAAGTGAGTTGGGAACAGTGACTCTTCATCTGGTATGGTTGCTATTAGGAACAGAAGTATGCCAACAAGCACAGTGACAAGCATAGCCCTAGCTGGTCCATAACATTTAAGTACAACTCTATTTAGGAAAGTATGTGACATTGGAATTCAGTTTAGCTTGCGTTTGTTCTGTTTAATGCAAACATATGCCACTTATTACACTTAGTGCATAAATAGATAGTCATACTCACCTGCTTCCCTGAATAAAATGCTTTCCTAATTTGGATCTTCACCTGGCTTTCTGCAGACTCAGCTTAACATTTGCTGCTGTGGGTGTGGTGACATTCTCTACTTTGTCTTTTGACTTCATGTTCTTCTCCAGCACAATCACTACCAGCTCTACAAGCACAGTCAGACCTACCAGCTTTCTCCTTTCTCAGCTTTGTGCTTCCACTGATGCTGCCTCTGATACCTGGAAAAGTTATTTCTTGGCCATGACAGTCCTTTTTTCAAGATTTGTAAATTTTCTCCTTTAAAACTCCTTTACAAAACTGGTCCTATGCTTGTTTGCTTAGAACTAGCACGTCTATTCTCATTTATGTCAAAATAGTATGTTCTCTCATGTTTTTCTGTGTTATAGTACAAGATTTTCATGAGTAATGCTTTTCTTTTTTATATAACTGTGATTGTCCAGTGCATGAAAGTATTTAGGAAGCTTTGACTACAAATGAATATAGCTGGGGAGAAAAAAGACAAACAAGCATTCTTCAGGATTATACTTAGCTAGGAAATTTCCTGGTTCTTTTACAGACATGAAGAAGGGCTCATGAGCCCTTGTCATTTTTTTCCCTATTAATTAGTTGAATAAATGGTATTGTCCCTCCCTAAAAAAATTTACTTTAAAGATGGTCTATGCAGAGATAATGCCAGTTTTATAGTCCCTAAGAAACTTACAGACCTACTGGACTCATCCCATCTCACTGTCACTTTTGCCAACAGTTGTTTTGTTTCATTTTGGGATAAATTCCCTATAAATGTTTTGTGATGTACAAAATATTTCTTTGAGAATCTCAGATCAGCATATAGCTGTATCATTAGGAACACTATGAGGATGGCCAAACATTTTGCACACAATTGTTATTCATTGACAAATAATCCTTCACAAAACCCCAGAACATTTTGCAATTGTCAACATTTTCAGTTTTCATAAATTTATAACAGGATTTTGTGTGCTGGTATCTTCTACCTTGCTAACATTTCTATTAACACTTTCTTCAACCAGTTCTTATTGACAATAATTCATACTTTCACTGTTTTTTGTAAAAAAAAAAAAAGATTAAATACATGAGAATTAAAACAAAGAATGTTAAAGACAGCAGATATAATATTGCTAAAAAATGATGTCTGAGAATATTGCACACCTGCAAAACTTTGTGTTTCATTTCAAGGAGCTGAAAGTCATTAGCAGATAGGTCATATCTGTAACTAAATGAGAAAGAAAAAGTCATGTACTTCAAAGTTTTCTGACTGTTTTTATTATAAAGCTAACTGAACATGTTTTTGAGCACATTATTTTTGGTTGCAGTTTACACTAACATTTTATTGTTGAAAAGCTATTGTCAATGTGCTGAGATAAGGCTAAAAAGAGCTTGTGACTATTTTTGTTGGCTGTTCCAAAGACTTAGAAAGGAAGTCATATTTCAGGAGTTTCTTCTGAGTGAATATACCAAGCAGGATGAGATGTTTCCTGAATAAGCAGGGATTTGTAGCCCACACCTGCAGAGACTGGCTCTGTGGCTTGGTATAGCTGAGGTCTTAATTTCCTACTTTTCAAAGTTCGGTTTCCCCAGTGAAAGTTCAGTTCCTCCAGTGCTCAGTATTGCAAGTTCCCTGTCTCTGATGGCATGAGGCACCATTTAATGGAACAGGACATATTGTTTTAGGATTATTAGGTGCACAAGTTGTCTACCAAAACTTGTCCTGATGTCAAAACACCTGCTGAATCAGCTTCAGAGCATTATGCTGCTTCTCCTATGAGTTTTATGCAATACTCTGGTTTTCCCTTCTGTATTCTGCCTGCATTGTTCCCACATGGCTTCTTAAATCTGAGCTAATATCAAAGGATTAAAATATTACAATTAATTGAAATGTTCTCTATTAGTACAGACGTAAGTGGTATGTTATTGAATTAAAATTCGTAGCTTGATCCTCGGTTCAGTGGTGCAATACACTCACAAATTCAGTGCACTCCAAAGTTTGCCTACTGGCAGCCTTCCCCAGGGAGAAGCTAGGAGAGCTGAGCAAGGACCCACCCCCAAGTGGTGCTTTTGGTCCACAGTCACACAGACTGGCACTGCGGGGTCGAGCCTAGCCCAGGGCTGAGGAAATGAACAAAAATAGTTAAAAATGTGAGTGGAGGCAGGTAGCATAAATTGGGGCTCACTTTATAAAAAATATGATATCAGGTCTTTAAAGGTATTTAGGCCCTTTACTTAAATCTTACCTAATGGGGACTTGGCACCTAAATACCGCTAAGGATTTGAGCCATGATCAATATTCCCGTAATCACTCACAAAGTCTTTAGCCTGTTTAGAGAAACAATGTCTCAGAAAGTACCCATTCAGGTTCCTGTGCCAGTTCTAATGCCACCATAAAGCTGCAGAGGGTTTTTAAGTGTCTAAAAGCTTCAGATGTTGAAGCCGAAATTACATTTTATATGACCCTAACCAATATATCACTTGCTTTTTTCAGTGCTGTTATTTCCTGAGTAACCCCGCTAAAGCAGAATTGCATTGGGAATAATGAGACAGAAGGCCAGTGGAGAGGTTACATATTGTAAATAAGAAGGATATGCTTTTTATTTTGTGTAGTCTGTTTTTTTTTAATAATCCCTGTTTATGCAAGTTCAACACGCTCCTTTTATTGGCTTCACGTACTTATTACTGAGAACTCTTTTTCTTCTACAGTTTAAATTCTGGGGAAAGAAGCTGTACCTGGAAGTTTAATAGTTTGTGACTTCTATGTTCCAAACCACTCAGAAATGAAGCAGCAACTCATTACAAGCACTTGTTGCTTTTCTGTCTTATCTGAAGTTTCAATTCTCTTGAGTGACTTTTAACAGCATTAAATCAACACCATCTACTCAAGAGTTGCCAGTCTAGTACTTTTTCTGCCAGATGATCTTTCTTTTAATCTGATTCTGTGGAAAGCAGCAGGGTATTCCAGCTATACAATTTATCTGCAATAACAACAATCAAAGCTGTTATTTTTCTTATCCTGTAACAGAGCACTGCTTTATCTCATATCATGGAATTTTCCTTCCCTAACTGGCAGCAGCAGCTCAGGCCAAAAGCTGTGACAATGACAGTAACACAGAGGAGAACGGCCACTACTGATGACATTCTTTAAATGTGCTGACTGTACCATCAGAGAAACAATATTAGTCTATGATAACAAATTTGCAGCCATCCAGCACCTGACATTTGGCAATCTCCTGAACATTTTGGTCAATCAGAACTTTGTGGTGGTGGCAGAGGTCTGCTGCTTTTACTTAAAATCAGCTAAAGCAAAATCCTCCAAGCCATAGGTTCACTGTAGGAAGCTGAATTTTTGGATGCCATGGCAGCACTTTGTGCACAAGCCAGGGCTTGAAGACATCAATAGTCAAGGTAAGTATAGCTGTAGTAAGTTAAAATACTTCCTTCTGCAGCTGTCTGTCTCTCTCTGCTGTGATTATTGCCCCCAAGGGTAGAGGCAGTAGGACAGAGCTTAGATTTGCACCTCACTGCTCCAGTTCCTATTTCAGGGAATTAGCCTAAGACACTGATGTGAAGCTGTAGAAACCCCCTAAAACCACATTAACACATGGACTGGAGCTGTGATTCTGCCACCCTGACACAGGGTTAACTGAATTATAGAGAAAAGGGAGAGCTGATGTCTCAGGGAAGTGAGGTCTCAGGCAGCTACGTTTAACATATTCCAGAAACTCTGTTCTGGGTATCACCCATGGAAAGAGTTAGACTGCTGGCTGGGATTTACACCCATGGGCTGGCTTTGTGAAATTTCATCTGAACCATGTAACTGGGGATGCCTCAGCCAGCCAGCCAGCCAGAGGAAAGGCTGAAGGCAGAGAGAAAATTCTTATTTCTCTTCGAGCTTTCAGCAGCTCAGAAAACTTCTAAAACTGGTGTTTATGAAAAACTGGCATTTTCAACCTGAAGGGCTTCAGTGCTCTAGCTGCCACCTTGGGTTTGGATACTGTCTTGCAGTTCTCTTTTAAAATTCATCAGAAATGGAAGGTATCAGTGTTGCTGTCCACCTCTTCTTTAACAGAGGATTTTCAGAGGAAGCACAAAACTGATTTCTCTGCCCTCTTTATCTGGAGAGGGGTCAAACCTACATCTCGTATATCCCAGAAGTTGTGCCTTCACTTCCTGGCTTAAGGCAAGGATGACAGAAATTTATTCACTGCTTTTGTGTTGAAGCTGTGCCACTGTGCAGAAAGAAAAACAAGACTGAGAGGGCCAGAGAGGGAGAAGAGAATAAACAACTGGGAATGTAACTCACATCCCCATAACAGGCAGCCTTGCCCAAGAGGGGGTCAGGTCACATACTGGTTCTGTATTTTATTCATGGGTTCTTCAATACAAAAATGCATAAAAAAATGTTGGGACAGGGAGCAGAGCCCACAGGAGGGACCGCATCAGATAACTGAAGAACCTCTTTGTGTTCCCTTTGTGTACTGTTTCTGTGGCTTCGGAATCTTGTGCTCTTTCTACAGCCATTAAGTCTACATGGCATATTGTATGCTGAAATCAATATGGCCTGCCTACATCATGAGCTAGACAAAAGCTATGAGATCAAGATAGTGTGCCCATGAGCTAATTTACTTTGTTTCACCAGTATGTACTAAGCTGTACTCTGGGTTCTGCATGATTTTAGCATTACATCTATCCCCAAGGTTTTCAGAACGCAAGAACTAGTTGTCACACCGAAATCCACATTGGGCAATGTGCTCCTAGTGTTAAATCAAAGCCGTTAAAACTAGCGTAAACTTGTCTTAATAACGGTTAGCTCACCCCTTCTTGGATAAGTTTCCATTCAGAGATCTGCATAATCCTTGAGGACTTCCTCATTGTGTAATGAACTATGTGACCACTGCAACTTCAAGGCCAGTAATTTGCAGCACCAGAGGACAATAATATCTTGCTTTCCAGTGTCAGGTATTCACTCCAGAGACCACTGAGGCAGTAACAGAAGTATCTGACAAACCAGGAATAGGCTGTCCAAATTTTACAAACATAAAGTAGTAACAAGGACAGCCTAGTAAAAAACAGCAGTCTTCTCTTATAAACCAGCCCTATAATCTGTCTGCAGATTGTGATGTTGGTTACCAAGTCATTGCTAGCTCTGCAAAGTGATACCAGAATAATCATTCTGTGGTTGGAGCAAATGTTTTCTGTGGCCAGAGCACATTTGCTGCATAGGGTCTTCAAAGCTTCTAAATGTTTGAACTCTCAGATTTTTACACCTGAATTATTTAAGCATATGATGAATCAATTTCAATCGATGCAGTGTTGTCTCTCTCTGTGATCAACATCTGAACTTCAAATTTAGTTAGATGTCCAACCAATATATGTAGGGTTTTTAGTTATCACTCACTCTGGCAGAGGTGCTTGCATTCCACGTAGCACCTGCATCTGCAGCTTAGTCACCTGAGTGAGTTTCTTCTCCTGAGAAGAAGACTGAAGAAGGTTGGCACCTCTTAATAGTGAAACAGCCACCTAAAGCTCTGAACTGCTGAGCTCTTTCCACTAACTGTAGAGATTACCTCTTATGTATAATTTTCTAACCTAAATGTCTCACTTAGGTGACTAAAATTAAGTAGGATGAATCCAGGTCCAAAAGTATTTTTGGTTAACATCTTAGTCACTACTACCTACCAACTAGTTACTAACAATGTCTCAGTTACTAGGCTGGTGACATGTCGTTGAGTTGCCTAAGTCTATCTGTACACAAAGATTACAGTATATAAAACATGATGGCAGTTCTCCTTCAGGCTTTTATGGACATGTGTGGATTTTCTCCATAATATATTTTCAGTTGTTTAGGTAATATAATTGGCAGTATTGCTGGTTTGAAAGACAGCATCTGTAATCTAGCACGGGCAGTGTTATGTAACTAAAAAGTTTAATGTAATATTCTTTGAATATGGCAAAATTCTGGTTTAATATGATCTCATAGAAGAAACAATAGCACTATATCTCTTTATTTTGTGTATTTGAGGAGACATGCCTATGGCAAACTGAAGAACAACATGACCTTTCTATAGAAAATTATAATTAAAATATGCCTTAGTTTTGCTTTGATTGTAATTTAGTTCAGTGGCTGATGTATAATAAAGCATGCTACTGAATTGCTGTCAGCAAGAATGCAGCTCATCACAGCTTCAGAACTAGGACTCAGTGAAATCCTCTGACTGCACCTTCTGGGCTGGCACTATGTTATCCATGAGGCAGGTAGCTTGGAGTTCTCCTTGTACGGTACATTCCTTTGTCAGAAGAGACCAGCCTGCAAAATGTTTTGTGCAACCATATAAGAAGACATCTGTTCAAGCAGAATGAGAACATATCACTTCACAGGTGCATTCCCATGCCGGACTACAGCTAAGCACAACAGAGCATTGAAACATTTTGTAATTTTAATGATCTCCAAAAAATAAGAGGTGAAGTTCATTAAAAACCTATCCAAATCACGTAACTGTTGCCCATAGTGCAAGGAAGGAATTAATTTCTGAAACTTTAATCTCTGTCTATGGCAGGGCCAGGCTGTAATTTTAACTCTTCTTAAAAAATTTCAAACCTCTTGCTCCCCTTATAATTGTATCAAAGGGCGGTAGTGACATGACCACCAAAATTAAATCTTTGAAAAAACAGTTATGGGCAGAAACACTGGGGCAAGAAAGATGGGGAATGAAGACCTCACTGTCCTTACTATTTTCTGTTGGGCAGTATAAAGCATTTACTAGCATGGTATCTCTTTTAAACACCATTTAAGGGTGTTGCTCTCCTAATGTATTAGGAGTACGGTAGAGTACAGTGAGCCTAGATACCAATGAGAGGGTGCTTTCCAGTTCATTTGCCAACTCTTGAGAATTGTTTTGTAAGTTCTTTGTATGACCTATCCCTTGTTCAGGAAAATAGTTCAAGGATAATACTTTATGTAGGCAAATCAATGCATATAGAGAATTCTTCATTTCAATTAAGTCCTTTTTCTCCTGTTTACAGCTGTTACTTCAAATACTTATACTAGATATATAGGGTTCAGACATTCGGGCGTTTTACAGGAGTAATCATTATTTCAAATTTTGCTGTTATTTCAGTATCAATTGCAATTACTTCAAGAGAAAATAAAATTTCCACTTTGGGTAATAATTAATTACTTTTTCTCATCTCATCCATATTGATATAATCCCCATGAGGTCACCATACTGCAAATATTGTGTGACATGGGCAGTTGCTTCCAAGCTGAATTTTAGGCTTCTGAGTGCTGTGTTTGTAGCTGGCTTTTTTATAGAGGAAAGCTCTGATGAGTTCTGTAAAGCCAAGGAAGGGAGTGGCATCTGTTATTGCTTGTTAGTTGCAGCTAGCTTTTATAGCACCCCACCGTTTCAATAGTTTAATGGAAAAAGGAAAATATGCCTCCTTTAGGCTTGGCTGGATTCAAAATTAGTTGCTGTTATTCTTTCATTAGCTCAGCTATCTCTTAGCAGTTTCACATCATGAAGGGGGCCTGATATTATATATGCAGAGTTGGAATTTTTGTCAACTTGATGATTATACTGCCTTTGTGTTAAAAAGTTTCTTCTGCCTTTTAAACTCTTTGGTTTCAGCAAGCAGTAAGAGTTTAATTTCTGATTAAAATCTCACTTATGAAGATTTTTCTGTTTTCAAAATAGCCTTTCTAAACATAACTTATTTTTAAAAGTGTCCTTAAATTTAAGCATCCATGCCAAAAAAGCACTGCATCCTATTAATAGCTCTTGGAGAGACAGCTCTTGTCTTTCTGAATTTGGCACAGAAATGGTGTAAGTATTGTCAGATAACAACTTCCCCAATAAACATAAATATCATATGCTCAAATGGCTACTGTTCCTAATAAGCAACCCACCAAGGTAACATTTTACTAGTACCCAACATAGCTATCTGGAAGTTGTTATTTCCAGATTTATTAATGTAAATAGTATCAGCAATCACATTTCTGAAAAGGGGTTTGTCAACTTTAGCATTTCAAGAAAAAGTCATGATTACTGCACTGAACTGAAACAGGAGTTACCTGAAAGAAAGCATCAGGTTCTGTAAAACATTTTTCCAGCATTCGTGATTTCCTCTAAGTCTTTGGAGAACTATTAGTATAGGTAGATATTTAATCTAACAGGGTTTTTTTCCTTCCTTGAAAGGAGGCATGTGTAAAGGATGCTGTTTACTGCTTCATTTTGTGGTTCTGAAACACACCCCTGCATTGCTCTTTGCTCTTCAGACATAATGCCCTGGCATTACTTTTGATACAGCACCATATCTTTCTAAAATATACATTGTTTTCAAACCTTTTTTTCTGACATAAGGGTCATGTCTTAAAAACAAATGTTTGCTACCAGGAGAAGGAAAACTGTTGGCTAAAGAAGCTGTTTCAAAGGATGGTGAAATGAATGTAACCTTTCTACAACAGTCTTTCACTTCTTATCTGAAAATTTCTAGTATATACTTTATATTTAAAAATACAACTTTCATCAGCTAATGAATATATTTATAAGAACATAGTATAAAACATTGTAAAAAGTTAAGAGAGAAATTAATTCATTTTAGTAATTTTACACATGTGTAGCCTTCGTATTATCCCACAGAAGTGCTATATCCAGGGCACTAGATTTAGCCAAGCAGATGACAGAAAATAAAAACCTGATGGAACTTCTTTAATTAGTTCAAATTCATTCCTTAACCAAAAAAAAAATAAAAAAGCAGACAAAACAAAGAATATCTTGGTACAAAAATATTGTCTTGAAATAAGTAGGCTTGGAGGTACATTTATGGCAACCTGACTTTCTGAGAATAAATCATAAAAATACTGTTATTATCCATTTTTCTGTCAATCTTGAATATTCTCCTCTTTCTAGTACCATGTAAAGACTGTACTGACATCCAAATGTATTCCTAGGGGCAGTTCGCGGAAGGTTATAACTTTGACATGCTAAGGTCTTCCTTCATAGGCCCACTGTTAAACAGAATAGGAGAGTCAGTCATCAATGATGCTGAAAAGGCAGAGATCCTCAACACTTTCTTTACCTCTGTCTTTACTAACACTGTTGGGCCCCAGGCTTTGGAAACAAAATTCCCGGTTGATCCAAATGCCAACCCACCATCAGTGAAAGAAGAGTTAGTCCATTAATTGTTACAGGAGCTTGACACCTACAAATCAATGGGCCCTGATCCTAAGGGCATTGAGAGAGCTGGCTGACGACATTGCGAGGCCACTCTCCATAACCTTCAAGAAGTTGTGGAGAACGGGGGATGTCCCAGAGGACTGGAGGAAGGCAATTGTTACCCATATCTACAGAAGGGCTCAAGGGAGGATCAAGGTAATTATAGGCCCATCAGCCTTACTTCAATCCCCAGGAAAGTTATGGAACGAATCCTCCTGGGGGCCATCACAAGTCAAATGAAGAACGTGATTGGGAAAAGCCAACGTGGCTTCACTAAGGACAGATCGTGCTTGACAAACCTGGTGGCCTTCTGTGACAAGGTGACGTGCCTGATTGACATGGGGAGGACAGTGGACATTGTCTACCTGGACTTCTCCAAGGCCTTTGATATGGTCCCCCACAGTCTCCTCCTGGAGAAATTAATGCATCATGGCCTAGACAATTGGTCTGTGCAGTGGGTGGGGAACTGGCTGGCAGGCCGCACCCAAAGGGTGGTGGTAAATAGGTCTTTTTCCACGTGACAACCTGTCACAAGTGGGGTCACCCAGGGGTTGATATTGGGCCCAATGTTATTCAACATTTTTATAAGTGATCTGGATACCGGCATCAAGTGTAGCCTGATGAAGTTCACTGATGACACCAAGTTGAATGGGGAAGTAGACACTACTGAAGGGAGAGCTGCTCTGCAGGGAGATGTGGATAGGCTGGAAGAGTGGTCCAACAAGAACCTTATGAAGTTCAGCAAGGACAAGTGTAAGGTCTTGCACCTGGGGAAACATAATCCGGGAGTGCAGCACAGACTGGGATCCACCTGGCTGGAGAGCAGCTCTGTGGAAAGGGACCTGGGGGTCCTGGTGGACAGAAAGCTCAGCATGAGCGAACAGTGGCTGCTGCGGCCAAGAAGGCCAACAGGATGCTGGGTTGCATCAAATAGGGCATCACCAGCAGAGAGAAAGAAGTTATCATCCTGCTCTACTCAGCACTTGTCAGGCCACACCTGGAGTACTGTGTACAGTTCTGGTCCCCGCTCTAGAAAAAAGATGTGGACAGGCCAGAAGGGGTCCAGAGAAGGGCCACCAAGATGATCAGAGGATTGGGAAGCTGCCATATGAGGATAGGCTGGGAGAAATGGCTTTGTTCAGCCTTGAGAAAAGGAGGCTTGGAGGGGATCTCATCACCATGTACCAGTACTTAAGGGGTAGCTACAAAGAAGATGGAGACTCCCTTTTTACAAGGAGTCCCATGGAGAGGACAAGGGGGAATGGACACAAGTTGCTGTTGGGGAGATTCTGATTGGACACGAGAGGGAAATTTTTTACAGTGAGGAGAGTCACCCATTGGAATAATCTCCCCAGGGAAGTGGTTGACTCAGCCACGTTGGAGAGTTTTAAGATTTGTCTGGACAGGGTGCTGGGCCATCTTGTCTAGGCTGTGCTCTTCCTAGAAAGGTTGGACTAGATGATCCCTGAGGTCCCTTCCAACCTGTGATTCTCATAACCCTATTATCAGGCTGCCTACCTCCTCTTAATTGCTACTTAACTAATTGAGAAGGAATATGCTGGTTCTCTACTGATTGGGATTCTAAGAATTCTAAAACCAGACTGCTAAAATTTTCGATGGTAACTGAAATGTAGAAGATCAAATTGAGAATTGACATCAAGCACACTTACATCTCCTGGAGCGTTACTAAAGCAAATAGTGCTTTCGTACACTAAAATGCAGTGACAGAATCCTGGTCTGTTGTTTTCCTATCCACTCTTGGCTCCTGTGGTAGTTTTCGTTCCAAACATTTTTTACTGAGATAATATTTTGCTGTTTTTCTGACACACTGACATGGTACCTCTGGCTGATATGGAGGAGTATAGCTAGCTCACATTGTTGTTACTCATATTTGTATAGGAAACTTGGCCCTCAGAGTACGCAATGGTATGTGTAGTCTCCTCCACGTACACAGTCCCGGGAAATGATGTATCAAACAACACCTACTGCAGGTATTTATTTCACAATCAGTATCCATTAGTTCTTGTCACACATTTTAGTGTTCTTGCTTGTGGTAATACTGGTCGTTGTACATGAGTAAAGAGGAATAATTTCACGCTCTTTGTAAATTCATTACTTATGTGCATTATTCACATATTATAATTCAAAAACACCTCTGCTGTATTTTTCTCAAGTTACCCAGCAGTATTTTCAATTTCGGAGTACTGCTTATGTTATAAATGGGTATTTTGTTTCCTAATGTAACAGAACACAAATGTGTAATTAAGAGTGGGGCGAACAATTTCTGCAGCTTATCCTTGGACAGGTTTCTACTAATTTAATTTATTATTGCAGTTGTTGGAATATAGTACTCAAACACAGCTCAGTCTGTGGCTTGCTCAAAACCTTTTGGACAGTGTTTGAGTGGTTGAGTGAGCCATGCACTGTTTCTGCTCGCTGTAACTGCCTGATGCTCCTAGAAACACAGGTAGGTTCTTGCGGCAGGGACAGCAAATGGCCTTGTATGCACAAATTACCCCTCCTCTAAGATGAATGATTTATTTCTATGATAAAAGCTCTTTTATCAACATTTGTATTACTTCACACTCAATCTTTTTCTTTACATCGCTTATTTAGTGTATAACCAAAATCCTCACCTGATAACTGTATGATCTGAAAACACCAACACATGAAGGAAGGATTATTATGAATTCAGATGAGTTTTAGTTGTCACATGTCTGTCTGCTTTAAAAGTACCAGTACTAAACTCCTCTCTCACCCTCAGTTCCCCTCCACACCCTGCACTTTCCCCCATGCCTTCTTATTTAGAAGAGAATGCATTAATCTGCATTGAAGAAAGAGTAGCCTTTATTTCCTGTGATTTTCTGCAATTCTCCTTTAGATTCAAACCTCTAAATTATATAGGGAAATATGGTGCCACATTCACATGCAAACTATTTTTAGAGAACATGAATAATTACACCAGATGGTTGTTTAATTCTCTTGGCATTATCTCTACTGTACATTTATGGCTTAAAGTAATATTTCCTTACACTTTTCAATATCTGCAGAAGGTCACGGGTAAGTCCTGTTTCATTATTTACATCTGATCCCTTTTACAGACATATTTCAACACTACAGCTGTCCGAGGGCTACAGAGATGCTGATCTGCTTACTTCCTAGTAAACTATTCAGCTCTTAGAGCCAAAGAAGTACGTTCATAAGGAAACATTACATCTTTGACAGCAGATTGTTGTTAGTGTTTTATATACAAAGGAGCACTACTTACTCTATGATTGCCTCCATTTAATCTTCTGAGATTTACTAAAATTACCCCTTTCAAATGCCTCTTCATTTTATGCAGCAGTGAAAACAAGAGAGGTGTTTCTTCGCATTCTATATACCTTGACTGCTTTGTGAGTCGCAGAGGAAATTTCTGCAGCTCAGTCTGTTCGGTTGCTTAGAGAAATTATCTAGGCAATTACTCCCTTCCAAATTCTTAAACATTTGGACCAGTGTAAAAGATTTATTCTTTAGGTGTTATTTCTGAAAGCCACAGATTGTTATGTGTCAAAGTTAATTCAACTGATGTAGAAAGCTTAAAAGCACATATTCTCAGGAAATATCTGGCACTAGACTGTGGAGGATGAAAATATTGTATCAGGAGAACTTTTGAAATATATTTTTGTTCTGCTCTGGAACAAAAATAAAATCTTTCAAACATTTACACGGGAATGGAAATATATCAAAGGATCTGGCTTTGGCTCCAAAACTCAAGTAGTTCTGTTTAATAAGTGTATTTATAACCCAAGATGCTCAGAGAGCTGGCCTTAGTCATGGAAGCCATCTGCTGTGCTTAATTCCTAAATTTTTGATCTGGCATTTCTCTGGAGAAGGCAGAACAAGCCTTTACTTTTGTCCCCATGCATCAGATTAGTGCCCTAGCTGCGGGTTACAGAAATATTTTGGCTCTAATGAATATATTGGTTAGTTTTAATTTTGCTAGAAAGGCAAGATGCTAGAAAGGTTCTGATCAGCTCAGCTAAGGCTGGGCAATGGAGGCATGGGGGAAACCAGAGAAATCCTGGCGATATTTGACTCCTCTCAAACTCCAAGTGTCTGAGCAGCCCAGTAACTGGCTCCCACTTAGAAAAACTTGGCTATATTCAGAGAAAAAAAAAAAAAGCATTTGACTGATTTCTCCTTCTATATATTTCTGCACACCTGCAAGTTATATGCAACAAGCAAAAAATCTTGCACTCCATGCAGCAATTGACCTTTTGTTATCCTCACCCAGAACAGGGTGCCTGGGCTATGAAAAGAATCATAGTTTAGGACAATTCAGGGTGGGAAGGGAAGGGAAAGGAAGGGAAGGGAAGGGAAGGGAAGGGAAGGGAAGGGAAACATAGGGTCATTCAGCACTGCTTTGCTAGTTTGGTACCTATATGAAGTCTCATCTGTTCAGACAATTTATGCATTTGAGATTATAGTCATAAATATTTTCTCATTTCCTAAATGCTTCTGTTCAAGTACTGCTCTATGTAATAGGAAACTGAATAATTACATAGTTTGTGTACGAGGTGTCAAGATATGAAAATACATGGTATTATTCTTGGTTTACAATATACCTTTCTTCTTCTGAATAGCATATAAGTGAGATGTGTGTGTAACTTTTAACAGGTAACTCAGGACACATGGATGAAAGCATTAGTTCACTTCCAGGTTTTATTGTGAAAGAATACTGAGTCTAGGTTCAAGTTATGCTAGTCTGTCTGTATGATTCATTTTGCTCATGGCATTATCTCTCAAATTCTGTGTTGTAGGACTTGCTTCTTTCTATATAGGTATTGAGTCCAGTGGGAGGACAAGTCAAAAAACTCAAGCAAATTCAGTGAATGTGCAATCTCCAGAAGATTGGAGCATTCTCTGGACCAGAAGGCAGCAGTGGGTCCTTCCTTGGTGGACAGAAGAGGTCTGGAGCAAGTCAAGGAAAAGTTCTGCAGACGAATGCTAGTTATGTAAACTTACTACCTGACCTCCCTTGCACTTTTCGTGCATGTAAGACAGGAGTGTAATTCCTTTAAACTTGTTCCTTTTCTTGTCTTGGTTAGGAGACTTTACTTCCACTTTAACCTAGAGTAACTCCTTGGCTCCCAACAAACCTGCCTAGTTTATGCACTTGAGAAATACTAGAAACAGAAAACACAAAATGCAGCAACATACGTCAAGCTTATCAATTACGAACTAATCGCAAATATAACCAACAAGTGTGACATGGTGATGCAGAAGGACCTTACTCTTGGCATATGGAGAAGAGAAATGCAGGACTCAGCCACAAGTGTTGATGTGCAACAGAGAAAACAAACTGCTGCTAGAAAATTATACCTGTCTCTTAAATGATGAATTCTCACCATCACTCAAACCTAAAAGAAATTCCACATCTTTGTCATTACAGTTCCCACATATATGACTTTTTTATAACCTTATCTAAGAGAAGCTGTCATTTTAAATAGAAACATGACATATGCAGATAGATTATCTCATTAAGTTTGTAACTGCAATATAAACTACAATGTAGAAGCAAGAAATATGAGCTAAAACCCAGGCTTAACTGGTGTTTAGAACTCTAAGGTAACACAGTTGGACTGTTCACCTCACTGGGCTTGTTTTAGTTTGCTGAGAGCTAGCAAAAGCCTCCATGCTGTACGTTACTGTCTGCACTGTCAGGTCAGGTGTGAATATCCTGTACATAGAAACCACTAGTGGAACTGTAATAACCCCTCTTTTCATCAAAACTATGAACTTTCAGCAAACAGCAAACTTGACTTTTAAATCTTTTGTAGCACTCCTTAGCAGAATTATCAGGAATCATATAAGATTATGATAGAAGAGTAATGAAGAGTAGTTCACAGGCTTCCTTTTTTTGTGTGTGGACATTGCCCATCTTTTTTTAGCTAACAAAACAAAGTTTATGAAAAAATTTTAAAAGTGCTGGAAAACCTATTACCAGAGCTATACCAGCTCAATTATACTTGCAATTGTGCTTGTCACTGTGTTCCAATAGAACTTGTTTCTCCACTTGAGTTTGACCAGGAATATCCCTTTGATGAAAACATATTTGGCAGCAACACCTGAAGGAACGTCTTGTAGTCTCTTACAGTGGGGAACTCCAGATAAGTAGTGTATTAAATGCTTGTGTCCTTCTTTTAATAGCGCTACTATTTCTACTTCAGCCAACGCTGTCTGCTTGATTGCTGTCTACCACCTAGAGATTCTTCGTCTGGAGGCAGAATCCTCTGATGGCAGATCTCTACCTACAGAAGAGTCATTCCTCTTCCTCTTAAGTTGTTTTGGCTATTACATCTGCTCAAAGAAACATTCCTGTTTATGATGATATTTCAGAAGCTCAGGCACAAAGCTTTCCTACCTACAGAGCACTGCACTGTGCACATTGATCCTACTTTCTGCTTAACGATGGAGAACTATCTCAGAACAAACTGGGAAGTGGCTATACGGTAGTTTAATGCTGAAGGTTGAAAGTGCTGTAAATGTGTCATAGCACAGTAATATTATTGCCTAACAGTAAACAACAGAGCTTAAAAGACACTATAATTTTCTTCTCATAAAGCACCTTTAATCATAGTTTTATTGTACCTTCAGCGTTTATTAAAGCAATAATGCAATTATTAATAATTTAAACATGACTTTATAGTAATAGCTTTAATATCAGGTGTACTGCCACCAGAGTCACCTAGTTCAAATGGAGTCTGCATCTCACAGAATAGGAGGATAGATATGCGCTACCCCCAGATTGTCAAAGTTAGTAGAGCAGCAAGAGATTTTCTACAGATAGGGCCAAATTCAACTCTCTGTATTGCTCCAGACAACTTAGGAAAAGCTTCATATAGCTATATGAGATTAGGAATTGGACCAAATGGTACTGTGGGGAGGTGTCCCTATCTTTTTTTAAAGGGATTTATTCAGCTTTCCTAACATCCATTTGAACAAAATCTGTTAATCTGCATTCTAGGTAGTGTCTGACAATTTGATGGATGAATCACATTTTCTGATTTTAGTGGAAATGGAGAACACTTCTCTCTACAGCAAAGGGCTATAAGATTTGCGTAGAAAGTACCTTCTTCCTTTGTCAAGGTAATTGAAAGATTACTATAATAATAATACATAATGCTAGACCAGAGGCAAAAGATTAAAAAGTTTCTCTGTGACCCTTCTAGGATCTCCCTAAGGATAGCGCAGCATTCTGCATGAAAGGGACTGATGTTTTCATTTCAGTACTGATTAGACAGGGATCTGCACTGCAAACAAAACAGGAATAGTCATACAAACATACTGCCGTGCTGGCAGTGCGAACAAAATGGGGAAGAAGTGACTAGGCAGAAGCTGTTCAGAAACACTTATTCTCTCAGTCTCCTTCCTCATTTAAGCTGTAGGATACTGAGGGAATTTTGCATCATCCTTACCTGTGATGGAACACTAAAAAATGGTACAATAGGGGATCACATTACTGACCCACACTGACTCCAGTACTGACCAGTGCAGTAGGGATCCTCTGCAAAAACATTTATGGAATAAAGTAGCAAAATCCTCTTCCTGCTAAATACTACTCTATTCCCCCTGGGATGCCTTTCTCTGTGATTGGCAATACATGCGCTTACATAAAGAATTTAAAAAATTTTTCACCAGTTTGGCCATGACACAGAAACCTGGTTTTTTAAGGAATAAACAGTATTCTAAAATTATAACGCAGGTCTTCTTGACTTTATCAAGGATTAAAAGGGATTAGTTATCTAACCAGGTTTCATCTGTGTGCCTGATTTCTTCTGCAAGTCTCTTGTGTCTGCATCACAGTCCTAAAGCCAGCAAGAATCCAGCAATGACCAGCCCAACAGATGTGCAGATGGGTTCCAGTAGCACAACTCTTTTACATTGCAGGACTGCCTCAGACTATTGCCAGCATTTTTCGAGACCTCAGCAGGCCATCTCTAAGGGTCAGCTAAGCCAAACACACTACCACACCAAATGATTTTTTTTTTTACTATAACATCATGTCTAATCTCTGTCAAGATCTGGTAAAGAGGCATATTTATTGTCCTCATTTATGAGTTTGCATGATGAACATGCAGCTTTCTGAAAAAGTTAGGTACTTAAATCTGTGATGAGAAGATGCAATCTGGAAAGATCCATTTATCTGCCAGGATATGCTGTTCCGCATCTGTAACTGGGGAGATTTACACTCAAAAACACATTCAGACTGGCGAAGTCTCACTGGTGGAGTGGAGCATTTCAAAGACATCTTTAAATGGTATGAAAGAAAGGAATTTATGTGAAAGAAAATTATATTTCTGTAGGAGACAGGAGATAAGAAATGAGTGGTTGGCTTAATTAAATCAGTCATCAGGACTGGAGATTGTAGAAAAATTTGGGGAAGAATATGCACTTACTGCTATAACTCTACTTAAGAAAGAAAATGTAAAATCAATACAATCATTTCAGTCAGTATTTACTTCAGAGAGGGGAAATCAAGGACAGACTATGCCAATGATTGGGGTCCACTTAGAGAAAACATGCCAGAAGATATTTTCACATGACTATCGCTAACCAGAAAATCTGAGAAAGCAAAGCTAATGACTTTATGTCATGATCACGTTATTGTTTGGTTTATCCATACCTGTTTCCAAATATAGTTAGCAATTTGTTAAATTCTTTTTTCTCTTTTTCATCTTATGATTTAAGTGTTGTTGAATTATTTCAGAGAGACAGCAAGCTCCCTCTGTGCATGATGATGAGGAGTGACTTTGCCTTTTAACTTCCAGTGCCTATCAATCAGATGTGTAAGTCTCAGGAAGACATCTTCCTGACAGAGGTTAAGCACAGCAGGGTACTGAGAGAAGAAGCTGAACCTGACACGTTGTCAAGCACACCATGTTGAGATGATGGTCTAGATGTCTAGTCATCTAGTCATGATGGTCTAGAGGCTTGGGCATGCTATGCGTCACCCGCATCTCCTGAGGCTCCTCTGAAATTCTAGTGCTACACTGAAAGCTCTTCACACTTGGCTCAGATTCTTCCCCTGATGACCCAGCAATGCTGTTTGCACAGCTTTTTTGGCAAAGTTCAAGTCACTGAAGACAATGGAATTGTAAGAAATACAAACTACATAAATATATATATACACTTACAGAGGACTCTATTAGAGAATTTAGACAGATACTTGTTGGAGATGGGCACCTGACTAATAGGGATAAAGAAAATGTGGAGGCATTGAATGCTTCTTTTGCCTCAGTCTTTAACAATACCGATAGACCCTGGGCTGCGTGGTCCCCTGAGATGGAGGACTATGAGAGTGGGAACAGTGACTTTCCATTTGTGGACACTGAAATTGTTAGGGACCAGATATATCTGCTGAATGTTCACAAGTTCATGGGGTCTGATGGGAATCATCACAGAGTAATGAAGGGGCTAGTGGATGATATGGCAGGACCCCTCTTGATCATCTATCAAAGGTCTTGGGAGTCTGAGGAGGTCCCTGCTGACTGGAAGAAAACCAATGTTATTCCAATCTACAAGAAGGGCATGAGGGAAGACCCAGGGAACTACTGACCTATTAGTCTAACCTCAGTTCCTGGAAAAATTATGGAGAACATTATACCAAGTACTATTGAAAGCCATTTAAAGAATAATGCAGTCATCAGGCACGGTCAACATGGGTTCACAAAGGGAAAGTCCTGTTTAACTAATTCGATATTGCTCTACGATAATGTCACCTGTCTAGTGGATTAGGGGAAGGCAATGGATGTGGCTTTTCTGGATTTTAGTAAGGCTTTTGAATCTGTCCCTCAAAGCATCCTTCTGGGGAAGTTGTCCAGTTGTGGTATGAGCAGGTTTACAATGTGCTGGGTGAAGAGCTGGCTGAAGGGCAGAGCTCAAAGTGTTGTAGTAAATAGGACTACATCAGTCACCAGCAGTGCACCTCAGGGCTCAATTCTAGGGCCAGTCCTGTTCAATACATCTGTCAATGGTGTGGATGCAGGAGTTGGATGCACCATTATCAAGTTTGCTGATGATACCAAACTGGGAGGTGTTATTGACTCGCTTGAGGGACAGAAGGTCTTGAAAAGGGATCTAGATAGAATGGAGCATTGGGCAATGATTATTGGGATGAAATTTAACAAGCACAAATGCTGGATTCTGCACCTGTATGTTGGTGTATGACTGCTAGCAAACATCAAGCTGGATAAACTGGTGGATAGGGTAAGAGGTTGGTAACCTTTTTTGGGGGTAACCTTAAGTCTGGGCGAAATAGTAGAGAGATGAGTAGCTGAGAGTTGGCTCCTGGAGGGAGTGGGGGAGTCCAAGCCAGCCACTGGAGAGACCATGGGGAATGGTAAACAGCTACTGGTGAGGTCCTAAGACTGAACCACCTTCTGGGGAGACCCACTTGCTTGTATGTGTCTGTGTGCATGAAGCACCGGGAGACAGTGGTGTCCAGGAACCGACTACTGAATAGACCATCTAAGGATGCTTACTGGAGGTATTTATGGTGCTTATGTTGGGGAGTGAGGGGGTGGTAGTGGGGTTGTGGGTGTGCAAAGACAGGGGGCTTTCTGTACCAATAACTGCAGTGGGGCTGTGAGCTTCAGCGACCCTTGTGTCCAGGTGCCAACAATTAAGGAGACCTGGGATCCAGGGACAGCTACTGGACAGACTGTGGTCTAAGACCTGCTACTGTGGGTACCTGCATTGTGTATGTCTACATGTATATATCTATACTTTCCAACAATAGACTTTCATCCTGATTAGCCAGAGGGGAAGATGAGGCCACTGGTACTGTCTGTGTTTGCATGAATGCAGTGTTTTCTGTCCTTGTTGACCTGTGTGGCTGGCCATGTGTATATGCATGTGTATTGCATATAAGTGTGCGTGTGCGTGTGCATGTACATGCTCAGCCTTGTTATGTCTGGACATGGGCACATGGAGTCATGGCAGCCTCGCCCCTGTTGGGCTGCTGGATTCAGCAATTCCTAATGTATGAAGCTGCCAAGGAACTAAAAAGAGCTTTCCTGCTAAGAAGTTCAGTGCCTCTGAGACCATCATAGATTACTTCAAGTAGATATTGGCCAAGTTTAACTAAGATAGTTTAGGAACAAAATAAAAGTCAAAATAAAAGAGTGATCTATTATACTGTCCCACTGAGACAGACTATATAAATTCTCCTGGCTCTCTAATGAATGTTAAATTGGCACATGCAATCAAGAGCAATGCATTTTCTACCAAGGAACAAAGCCTGCATTATCAGCAAATAGAAAAATATATTTCTGCTAGGCTATACAGTGCTTTGTCTGTATATAGTACAGTCCCCTGTGGTGAACCATTGTAGCACTGGCTGTTTTGGAGCAAAAAAGAAGGACTAGAAATAAAATTTGAGAGTTACTATTTTGCAGCTACAGTGTTGGGGATCTGTTCAAATTATGTGCATTATCACCATCAATGTAATGCAATTTCAATGGGTAATCATGTGTCCTTGTTACTATCTGAACTAAAATAATAAATGAAAACCAGTGGAAAATTGCACCAAATTAATGTATTCTTGTGACAAAATAGTGATGAGAACTGAAAGTCATTCACAAGACAAGCAAAAATCTGTTTTGTTCTGATGCATTATAAGGAGTAATCACAGAAACGGATGAAATAGTCTGAACTGAAATATCAGAAAGAAAGGAGCTGCCTCTCTTCATAAAGCAAGCACTCCATTGATCCCTGAAAATTGTATATCACAAAAGGAAAAGCTTGCAGCCTTGGAGAAAAGTCTCATTTAAATGACTACACAAGTGAGACCAAGTCCTTCAAAGGCTTTTTCTCCATTATAAAGTTCCGCTGGCACAACTTTGTCAGTTTATAACAAGTCAGACATTCCAGCACAGTAAAGCCTGTAAAATCTCAGTCAGAGGCAGTTATGGCAAATAGAAGAAATCCTTTGGCAGCGAGGTTTAGTGGGGTCACACTGATCTGGCTCTCCTGCATTAAGCCTTCAGCTGAAAATGCTGATAAACTCACATAACTGAGGTTTTGTAGCATAGTGTAAACATGCCTGCTGTATCCCAGTGTAGGGTTCTTCCAAGACAGCTATGGTGGAAATATAGATGTTTCACGGAAGTGTATCCAGAGGAAATAGGTCACCTTTAAAGTCAGCATAAATGTAGAGAGATTAACTCATTTCTTATTCCAGTCACAGACTCACGTGTCCCCCCAATATAATATTCAAATCCTTAAGGGTATAGATGCCCATCTCTCATTTCTAATGTGCACTGGAAGAGATGCATCAACAGCAAGGCATGGGAAGCACTATGTCCTTTTTTAAACCTTTTTGGGGCTCAAACTGTTAAACTTTTCACAGGTGGTTGAATTGCATGTTTTCCTCATTTTTCTGGGCACACAATGTGAAACTCTGGAGTCTGATTTGCACAGGTGCAGAGTACACACAGCTGCAAGTGAAGTCAATGAAAGCTGTGGCGTGAACACATGAAATGCTCTATAATTCTAAGTCGAAATGCATTTTTAACATTGTAAAGCCATATATTGAACTACCACACTGAATTTTTCAGGGGTAAGGAAATGATGAGCCATAGGCAGGCACCTGGAATAAAATCTTTTGTGAAAAATTGCTGAAATTTGGCAAAATTATATGAAAGCGAAAACCCAGTCTTTGTATGAATGGGAAGTGTTAAGCACACTTAAGAAAAGGTGACACAGCCCCAGTCTGATTTATGATAACTATTTTCAGAATCCCTATTTTTCATTACAGAAACCTTTCTACTATGGCAGAAAAAGTTTAGAATCAACTAACAGAAGCCTTTTTTCAATTCAAAATTAATGGCTGAGATGATTTTCTTCCAAATACGAAAAGCACTTACAACATGAGAGGCTAATTGACTGTCAAATTTACATCAGTTAATGGTATTTTGCAGGTACTTAAGTTTAAAGAGATCCACATTTGTTTTGCTCTGTCCAATTCTTTGGGAGCCTTATTTTTCTGTTAATGGAAATTGCATTAACTGAAGAGAGAAAAATATAACATTTTGTAAGCTAAGAAGCAATTAGAAATATGTTTTAATTATGGAATGGATTTTATATTTTCAAGTTTAATTACAATTTATGCTTTTGAGCCACCTTCAAAAGTTTGACCATCTTTGATGGCATGTCATCTGAGCTGTGTCACATCACCTTGAGTAGAACAATTGGGAGAAAAGCCTTATGCACACTGTAAGAGTTGAAAATATGGAATATATTTTGTGCATAATGTTGCCATTTCAGCTTTGCCAGCTATTTCTAAAAGAGAATGGATACTGATATAACACCACTTAGGGGAAAGAGGGAGTTAACAAAATTAACTCTTGTAGAATTGACTGCACAGGAGTTTTTCCTTTAGTTTACATAGTTACTTTACAGTCTCTGGTGAATTAATTAGTACAGAAGAAATACGGAAGTATGGAACAAAGAAGTATGGAATCCAAAAATCTGAATTTCACAACCCAAAATCCCAGCCTGAGATCCCTTGAGGTTGTAACTTAAATTGAAGCTCTATTTCTATATTAAATGTAAAGTTGCTTAGATTTCATGGAATAAACTCACAGAGTGGGCACCGCTTGATCATAATGGCTGTTCTTATAGCTATTTTGCTCTATAGTAAATTGCATGGCAGGTAATAACATTCAAAACAATGGACAGAAAAGAAAATAAGAAATAAGAATGAAAAATGTCAAAGGAAAAATAAACTGTCTAACTAATGGAATGCAAATTAGTACCAGTGGAGAAAACTGGAAGTATCTGCAGTGCAGTAAGTATGCACAGTATCGTTATAGTCGCACAGAATCCTGAAAGGCACCTGTTATATTTCTGCGTCCAAAAGGGAATGAAACATAAAAAGAAAATGCCTGTTTGGGCACTTTTTAAGTGTAAAGATTAAAGGCCAGATTGGACAGACAAGTTCCTTCAAGAAATACCCATTACTTATACGAAAACATTAAACTTTTATGCTATGTGTAAGTATAATGTTTTGGGAGCATATATTTTACATAGGAACAATACTCTCTTGCTGTTTAGAGGGGCATCAACTTTGATCAGATCTCATTATAAAAAATGTCAGAGAACCATCTATTTAAAGTTGAATTTGGATATAGCAAAGTGACTTTGTCAACAAATGAAAAGCTATTTCCTACTCTTTCCAGTGTAATACCTCTTTCTTTTTAAATTTCGTCAAATTTCATGTCAGTGAAGGTCATATAATTACATAATCATATAATCAATGTAGCGAATTTAGGAGAGGGGAGGAATTACAATGGGAAAGGAAGAAAATAGCTTTCATTTGTTCATACAGTCACTCCACTGACATGGAATATTGGGTAGCAGTTCCTCTGTTTTGAAAAATTTTTAAACTGGTCTCAAGAATATCTTCCTAGAATAAAAAAAAAAAGTGGTTTAGTGTAGTCTGGAGGTTTCTTAAAAGGAAATAAAGCATTACCAGATCTCTTGGTGAAAATGTTTAAGCAAATACTTGAGCATATTGAGGTATCAGTGGAAAATAAAAAATAATTAAAAACTATTTTTTTTTTTCTTAATTTTTTTTTAAGAGAGCTTTACTTAAAGGCAGCAAAGGTCAGTAGTGCTTAAGTCAACCAAGACAAGGAGGAAGACAATGCACAGTGCAGATATTGGGAATGGTAAATTATAGGATGCTCTCATCTCAATTGTTTCTCAGTTGATATAGTAGTAGAAACATTGTCCTTTGAATGAAATCTAAAGTTTCTGAGTTCTTAATTTAACTTTACTTTGTGCTCACTTACAATCTCTGACAAGTAATAGTGGAACACCAGTTGGGGTAACTACACCCACTTTAGTTAAAATTCCCACCGAGTTTATTTTAGAAGGTGCATTTTTGGTGTTAAATCATAACATAGACCCTCTGTGAGTCTTGTAATTCTTGCTGGGGATTCAGGGAGTCTAAGGTTTATTTTACTTTAAAAAGTAAAGGTGGTAAATGCTCCTGCTATCTTTCTCCATCTTGTGCTTCTATCTGTCCATATTAAAATTGATGTGCTTGGGTTTTGGCACCCAGGCCTTTCATTTCCAGTGATACCAAAGCCTGATAAGTAACACTGACAGCAGAGAACTGCAACCTCTTCCTCAGATAGTTGTTTGATCTTAATACACAGCATTGACTTTTAATTATTTTTGAAAAGAAGTAATATCTGCAGCATTTGAGCCTTTCACCATGCCTTAGGGGGAGGGTGGAGGAAGAATGAGCCCTGTCATCCTGTAGTCCTAGCTAATGGGAAGGAAAAGGGACCAAAGAAGAATGAAGAGTAATTTCCCTGAATTTCTCCTTCCGCAAACACTATGGTGTGGAGCCACAAATAAGGAGATCTTCCAGGTGGAAGAGGTGGAAGGAGATCCACCAGGTGGATCTGGGATCCACCTGGCTGGAGAGCAGCTCTGTGGAAAGGGACCTGGGGGTCCTGGTGGACAGAAAGCTCAGCATGAGCAAACAGTGTGCTGCTGCGGCCAAGGCGGCCAACAGGATGCTGGGTTGTATCAAATAGGGCATCGCCAGCAGAGAGAAAGAAGTCATCAACCCACTCTACTCAGCACTTGTCAGGCCACACCTGGAGTACCGTGTACAGTTCTGGTCCCTGCTCAACAAAAAAGGATGTGGACAGGCTGGAAGGGGTCCAGAGAAGGGCCACCAAGATGATCAGAGGACTGGGAAGCTGCCATATGAGGATAGGCTGGGAGAGCTGGCTTTGTTCAGCCTTGAGAAAAGGAGGTTTGGAGGGGATCTCATCACCATGTACCAGTACTTAAGGGGTAGCTACAAAGAAGATGGAGACTCCCTTTTTACAAGGAGTCCCATGGAGAGGACAAGGGGGAATGGACACAAGTTGCTGTTGGGGAGATTCTGATTGGACACGAGAGGGAAATTTTTTACAGTGAGGAGAGTCACCCATTGGAATAATCTCCCCAGGGAAGTGGTTGACTCAGCCACGTTGGACACCTTCAAGAGTCGTCTGGACAGGGTGCTGGGCCATCTTGTCTAGGCTGTGCTCTTCCTAGAAAGGTTGGACTAGATGATCCCTGAGGTCCCTTCCAGCCTGGGATTCTGTGATTCTTTGTAACAGGCACATTCTTCCTAGTTGCAAAGAGCAAATTAGGTATGTCTGTGCTGCCTGAAAGCTTCTCAACAGTGAAATAATGAGTGATACTGGGTCTTCTGCCCTGTTCTAGATCTGCATCAGTTTTCTTCTCCCACAAGCACTGGTCTGGTTCATGGTGTGGGAGTTCATATATGCTCATTCCATGTCTGAGGTTAAGAGCAGAGAGGTCAGTCCTTCATCTTTCCTTGTTCTTCTCTGCCACCAAAAGCACCTTAAGAATCAGTTGGGCAGAAGCAGCATAGACAGTGTGAGGAGCCCCTGTCAGATGGGGTGCAAAGCAGGTGCCAAACTTAACTCACTTTGTTTTTTTTCCACCTGACCCAGAACAACCATATTCTTTCCTTTGGTAGGAGATCTGGGAAGCTCTCTTGAGGCAACAGTGGGTGATGAGCTTCCTGAAAAGTCTAAGAAGCCTCTTCCCTCAGTTCTTGTTTGCTTAGTCTCAGCCCACACCCTCACCCCACCGACCAATGCAAACCATGGCATCATCTGTCCAGATTCTACCACATGTGAAGTCCGGCTGGGATAGATCAGGTCATGGGAGGCAACTCCAAAATTTATATTCCCCAGTTAGTGTCCCCATTTAGGAATATGCCCTAGGAATATAATTCCAGAAAACCTACTCTTTCTGTATGTCCTCTATTGAGGCAATTGGACTCCACATTGCACCCCTCAGCTTGTTGCTCTGTAAAGGTACCAACTTGCTTTTGTTTAATACCACCACTTGCAGCCAGAACACCTGGCTGTTTATGAGATCTGTAGAACTCTTACGGATTTTGAGCAGTAGAACCTCAGTAGACCATTCTTTTAAATCTAAACCACAAGAAGTAATTTGAAATGAAAATAGAGGAAATAAAAAACTTTATTCTTTTTTCACATGTGGTTGAACTCTGAACTCTGTTCCTCATGAAATTATTGAGACCAAAAATGTGACAAGATAAGAAAAAAAGCTGCAAAATTACAATAGTAATAGCAACTATATTAAGTTTGCATAATTAATATCAACAAATTTTGGAAGGGGCATTAAACATTATGCTATATTCTGCAACCACTCTGGAGCAAGTGATAACTCATATGCATGTGTTGGAGAGTACCTCGCATTTTACTTTTGTGGGGTTGATTTCATTTTTGGAAACACAAAGTATATTAAATCTAATCCTCTGGTGGCAATCATTATGATTCTTTGATGCAGACTTTGCTAGGACTTAGCTGTTCTCTTTTCCCTGCCATTTAGGATAGTTTATAATGCTTGCTTTGGTCTTTTCCAGCAATCAGGAGAGAGGTGCTGTTACTTGCAGTAACCACTGTTACTTTTCAATGTTTGGAAGAAAGGACCCAGAGGACGAAGGGACTAATGGGAAGGCGAGGTGAAGCTTATTTTGTTTGCTACCACCTGGTAGTCCTGAACTCATCTTTTATGCATATTAACATCTGCTCTCTCTCTTTAGAAACTGTTGATACTCTGACACACATTCGAGTGATAAACTGAATAATTCTTCAAGTGCAAATGTTATGTTAAATTGCTTGAAAAGGACTACTCTTCAAATGTTTTTGACTCTTTAATATTTGAAAATGCCACAG
The DNA here is from genome assembly GCF_963921805.1 of Phalacrocorax carbo. NCBI lineage: Eukaryota > Metazoa > Chordata > Aves > Suliformes > Phalacrocoracidae > Phalacrocorax > Phalacrocorax carbo. The sequence goes on from NC_087516.1 coordinate 15,795,531, forward strand.
AATTAAAATAAAAATATTATACACTCTCACCGTAAGCATTTCACTGGGCAGTTTTTCAAATTAATGCAGTTTAACTATTACATTAACTTAATGGCTATTTTCCCCTACTTTAACCATGTTAAATGTGCCGGCAATAATGAGCTTCTAATGCTGTCTCTTTGAAGTCTCAGAGGCATCTTTAGAGCTCCGCTTATCTCCTGGATCATAAAGCTGCATAATTTAGTATTCAAACAATTCATTTAAAACTGAAACACTTTGAATTACCATAAAATTAATCAGAAAAAAGAAGTCTTAACATGCCCATTCTGTTTATCTCTATTTAGCAAATTTTAAAGTGTAAGATAAATAAAACTTTACAATATTCTGTTTTCTACTTATGAATCAGCTGCTATAATCATAAATATATCTAAAACTATAAAGGGCATTTTCAAAACCTTTTACAAAAATGTTCCTCATGGCTAGTAAACTAAGATGATTATTTTGATGAAACAAACCTTTTAGATTTTTCCATACCATTAACTTAAATAGAAACACCTTCAAAATAAATTGGCATTTCTAACTTATTTCCAGATTTGCAATTCACAGAGGTAGTCCATGTACATAATCAGAACTGTTGCCCCATTAAGTGGCTATATTCTAATTATTCTGCAACTCACAGCAGCGTATCACTTAATATTTTAAAATATTTCTGCACCTAAGCTGTGTTTCATTTTCTTTGTTCTGTTTGTAAGTGCATTTGTTTCTTGTAGGCTGGACTATTGCTAACCAAGGAAGGAAAATATAAGAAGAAATTGGATTTAGTTCTTGCCTGTATCAGTAGGGTCTGGATCTAATAAAAGGCTGAGAAGCCTAATGTAGTACAGTACCTTATTTGAGTACCCAAGCATCAGTTGTAAGCCCCAGATTTAGGCACCTAGGGTCACCACAATTTTCTGGGGACTGCTAGTTACCAAAGGAACTTCCCCCTCATCTTACCTGAGGTGTCTTTATCTGATCTAGTGTCCATCTATAATCAAGAAAGTTGTGGGATGCAACTCATCTAATCTATTTGAGGATTATTATAGGTGTCTACATGTGGTCAAGTGAATCCCTGTTCAGAAATCTTTTTCTTTCCATCAGGAGATCTGCTTAGTTACCAAGACCCATAGAGATACAAATAAAATCCGGTCCCTGTCCCTAAGGTAAGTTATGTTACTCATGGCAACAGCAACTCTGTCCACTCTGAATCAGGGTCTGGATTTTCATTTTCCAACTCTTTTTTCAAAGAATTGATTAGGACTTTTTCTGTTTTGTCTTATTTCTTGACAAATTTATCCAGCCTATTGTTCACATAACACAAGTAATCCAGATCCCTTGTTTTCCAGCTGAATGTCCTTCCTAACACCAAGCTGCAAAATCACACCTTTTCTTTGTATCTTGCATGTGTAGTTCCTTCTGTCCCATGCATTCTAATATCTGCCTTTCAGAGGATATGTGGAAGATGATTCTTTCCCAGGCCAAACTATCCTTCTGGGGAGAGCTGGACTTTGGAAATCCTTATGAGTTAGGTGGGCATAGATTTTGGGTCTCTTATTTCATAGGTGATTGCCCTAATTTTTACATTTTAAAAATAAAGCACATATGCATTTTGTTAGTGGTCTGATGCTGGTGATTTCTGTGAGACCACTTTTACCAGCTGCTCTTCCAGATCCAGTATGTGCAAGCGCTTCCACTATCTTTCAGTTCTCAGGCAGGCATAGGCAGCAACACGGTCTTTAGCTGCTCTGATGTAGACAGTTTTGGTGATATACAGAAGTTGGATGTGGACACACACAAAAGATATATCTCTCTTGCTAAAAACACAGAGGTATGGCCACTTTCTAGGTCTCAGATTAAATAGCAAAGACTGCTCACATTCATCTTACATGAGAATTAGTTCTGGGATCTAAGCAATGATGTCTTGCCATAATTATTATCTCATATGTAGGATTTTTTTTAGTTCAAAACATCTAAAAAAATTTGAGGGCTGTATTACAGCCCAGACAAGTGGTGTTTAAACTGTGAATATTTACTGCGTGCCCAGCTGTGGTGTATGAAGATCCCCTTTGAACTTTTTTCTAGACAAAGAAAGGTGTTGGAGTTTAAGGATGCCAAACAGTTATGGGATAGTGTTGGAAGACAGTGAGGAGACTGCTAGCCAGCATGGGCCAGCACTACAACCTGCAGCATGAAGCCAGTGAAGTAGTATGGGCAATCAGTAGTCCCAGGGTCAAAAGTGGCCCCTGGCCATGCTTTAGTTAGTAAATACAAGCCTGGTGAACTTTCTGAATAAAAAGCAGCACGTTTAACTCCTACAGGTTTAGTTAATAGCTGAGCAAACTTCTGGATTTCAATTTTGTGTGTTTTCTCACAAATTGTATTAATTTTAGTCAACTTTAGCCACCTAAAATTTTGGTATTCGACCTAAAATAAACGTGTTGTTCCTCTACCATCCTACTTGTCTTAGTGCTACTGAACTCCATGGACTCTTTCAAAAATACTAACAGCTAATCAAAGACCATTGGTTTAGAGTGCATGTGTACTATTTTTTCTGAAAACATTGTCTTTTGACATTTTCATTTCTGAGCTCTTTAATTTCCCATAAAAAAATCAATTCCATGATAGACACCATCTGAAACATGATGATTTGCTGAATCTTAGTGCTTTACATGTGATCAGAGAGCTGCTGCAGGTCTACTGAGCAACCTAGCTGTGCTTTTTGTATTGAGATGTGCCTCCCATGATCCACTATGGATAGCCCCTACTCAAACTGATGCAGTACGTAAATATGGGGTTTGTAGTGCATTGTTACAAATGAGATAGACCATGAGCACATGAACTACAGCTATTAACTTGTAGACAGTTACCTCTGACACAGGCTGCATTTAAACCAGCATTTTGGTAGGAAAAATACTGAATTTTTAAAGTTTCTGTCCCTGTTGTCCCCACTTTCTACACATTGGTTTTAGTCAGAGAAAGGTTTAAGTACATGGAAGGTAGACCCCTTCCAGAGCTCTGTTCCAGCTGTTCACAGATGCACTCCAGCATGTCCTGAGGGTCTGCGGCACTGCTTGGTTCTTTTGACAGTGTCCAAAAAAAAAAAAAAAAAAAGATGTGTTGGGAACATTTGGTGTGTGTGGGACCTGATAAAATTCAATCCATATTAAAACTCTCCAGCCACATATGGCTGGATGTGACATCCTGACTACCAACTTCTTTGATCTATTGATCTCTCTGCATCACATTACTTGCTCATACAGACATAGCCACAGGAAAATCTCAATAACAAATGAAAACCAAACACAATGTTTCAATTTGGTGCAACAATACAATGCAAAAGACTTCTTTGCTCTATAGGTTTTCACAGTGCCCCAACCATTATCATGTGAGAGCAGATTCCAGCAGTGCATTAGGCACTCTGACTAATTTCAGTCATGTCTTATCCATTCTCTCTGTCATTTTCTCCTTAGGCAAAGAACTGTATATGCAGTGATTTGTTTTGACTTTGGTTTTTTTTAATAAATTTATTTTATTGAATTGACTATTCCACATTGTATTTGTATTGGAGTGAGCAGGTCAAAGAAACTATGTTTTGGTTTTTGGAAAAGAGGATTAAACTTTTGATGGACTTTATCTCCTGGAGGAATTTTTGATCCTTTTTTTCCCAATCAAAAGTTAAGGTTTTAACAATTAAAAGCACGTAGTTTTCCATTTTGTGAAAACTTGAATGTATTTTGACTTGTATTCCTCTCTGGGACAAAAAAAGAGGTAGAAATAATGCATTGTATGATGGGGTTGAAATTCCAATTTTCTTCCATGTTTAGTAACCAGGAAATACTGTTGACGTAATTCACTCATTCTTTTCAGCTCTGCATAAGACTCCTCAAATACTTTGCCCTAAGCTTATTTGTACAGATAGAAAGTCAGCGATAATGAGGAAAACTAGCAAAACCAAAGTGAAAAATGGGTCATTTTCTTAAAGTCGAGATTCAGAAGATTGTGAGAAGGACAGGCAGCAGTTCACCCACAACAGCCACTTTTTTTTCCTTTATGAATATATAACTTTGCTCATTTCTTTCTTTGTCATACAGACACACAGTCAAAATGAAGCTTTAAATTCAAACAATATGGAAAAAGAAAACCAGCTGGAAACTGCAAGAGACAAAGCAAAGAAAAAAGAAAATAGAGTTTTCCTCATGGTTTGTCACATGTAAGTAATGCCAGTATGCTGAAGTTGATTGCAAGAATCCTGGGTCTCAAATGTCTGATTAAACCATATATAAAATGATGCGGTTCCTGTACAAATGATGTTCCTAGCTGAAGGATGTGGTTCCTCTAAAACTGATGTCCTTAGCTGTTCATCTAATTAAAAGAAAAGATACAATTCAGCTTGAATCCAACACTCTTTACAATTAGTATTTAACTATCCATAAAATGTAGTGATTCCCTTAATGAACCTGCTGCTACCATTGTTTACTACCTTGAATTTAAGGGGAAGAAAACCAGTCACCAAGCAAATGTCATGTTACTATTTTTTCCACCTCTATAGTCCCATTATCAATTGTAATTATGTATAAAAAATCAGTGTCAGTCTCTGAAAAAAAGCTTATTGAATGGAACAAGATTAAATAGATGATACCTCCATGGTCAAACTGTAACACAGATCTAATAAACCTCCTCACAAAAAGTTACAGTATAAAGTTTACATTTAATTCAACTAAATGTCACACTCTAGAATGTGCAGATCATCAACATATTTCTTAATAAGGGTAATTAATCAGTTGTCCAGATATTAATTCTTGATTTAGAATAACTAAAACATGAGACAGAAAATCAGTGAAAGAGGATTATCTGCTACATGCATGGTCTTTTGAGAGCATGTTTAACATGCATGATGACTAAACTACTTGCACTTCTCTATGGGAAGGTGTTTATAACAGGTTTCACAGCTTTGATTTTTAGAAACATCAGTCTAGTCTCACAATTTCTCCCAGGTAGCAGATGTAAACAGTCAAGTATGGTAAATGCTAAATAACAGAAGAACAGGGTGGGATTGGGGATTTTTTTGTTCTTTTCCACACCACCGCCTCCCTCCTCCAATATCTTTTTAAATCAGCACATGCTTACTGCTATGAGTCAAAAGTGTTTCAGGAAAGCGTCCATTGTGACAAGTTCCCATTTCATTTTTTCATACCTATGCATTTCAAAATTGCTGACATGTTCCACTTTGGCTCATTATTGCCAGAACATCACAATCACAAGATGCTCCCACGGGGCAGGGGAGCTGGGAGCCATAGGTGACAGCTGGGCGGCCAGGCAGGCTCCTCACCACACCTGAGCAGGGAAGGTCCACTGATGGAAACCAGGGTCAAGCAGCAGGACAGGATCACCAGGCACCAGCAGCAGTTCAGGACTGAGGTCAAGCCAGAAGGTCAAGCCATGGTCAAGGTCCAGGTGAGGCTGGTGCAAGACCAGGCACTGCAAAGCTTACCTACAGCAAGGTGCAGCTCCTGAGTCTGCACGCAGCTCCCACGGTGCCGGAGAGGACCGGGAGGAGCCCTCTCACAGCCCATTCACAGCAGCCTGATCCAGGGTCACACAGCTATGCTCCATCAGGGCTGACCTCCAGCACAGGCTGCTAAAGCCCATGGTAGGGACTGGGACTGTGTTGCAGAAGAGGATTACACATAATGATTGTTTCAGGCTCATCAGGGCAATTGGAGCCTGTTGTTGTGCTTCAGGCAGCAAATGAATGAAAGAAAAAGCTTCAGTCTTTCTCTGACATGACTACTCTTTTGAAATATAATTGAACAAGTAGTTACAAAATGTAAAACCATGTGTAAAGATTAAAAATTTAAGAAGAAATTTTGTTTTATATACTTGGCTGAATGTTATGTTTTGAATTTTAATTAACATTTTCAAGGGTTTGAATTTTATTTCATATTCAACATAGGTACTGTTTTTGGTTTGGGTTTTCTGACCTTTTTTTTTTTTTAAATATCAAAAACTCTATTTGAACAAGAAAATTATTATCTGCTGCTGTAGAGCTAAGGTGACATAAAATATTCCAGACAGTGCTGTGTGTTATGCTGGTGTCCCGACTTACCCTGACTTTTGCTCAGTCTGCCTGATTTGAATGAATTCAGAACAGCTCTTACAGGCAAGTGCTTCTTTTCAGAAAAACCATGAGTCAAAGGACCACATGCTAAAATACATTTCAAACATTTGCATCCACACATGACTGATATCTATCATTTTGATGGCACTTTACCAAACTGTTGATAAACCTATGCATATTTTTATATCATTGGGGTAATTACAGAGAAAGTTCTTCAGAAAATTATTTTTTCTTGATAGAAGTACTTTTTTCTAACAGTTGATATGAATTTATTCAGTGAGTGGATTTCTATAAAACTTTCCAAATACAGGTAACTTTGCTGTGATTCACAAACTGGAGTGCCGACTCAGGCTTTGAGTAACTTAATTGCCACACTTGTTATAAGTGTGGTAATATAGTTATGCACTGCATTCTCATCCACAACTCCTTTGTGGTTGTAATAACTGTGTAGAAGGATGTTTCATCTTTTTAAACAAGATTTTTCAGAGGAGTTTCAAAGCCTCTATAGAAAAAACTACAACACAGTGAAACTTACAACCACAAGCTAATCAGGTATTTGGAAGTTGTAGTGTGTTTACATATATACTTATTTCTGAACTTTTTTAAGGTAAATTGAAACTATTTTCATCAAATGGAAAGTATGTAAAGTGTTCTGTATTTTGCTTTTAATACCACAGAGAGAATAAGAAATATGAGCACAATTCAGTTCCAATAATTGAGTTCACTACCTATTTACAACACAAAAAGTTTGCTTTTGTGGTTTTGACCCTTTTGAGCCTGTCTTTCTTTTTAGATATACAGAAGTACATATATATTTACTGGTTTGATGACATTTTGCTTAAATCTGAAATGCCGTAAACAGTGAGAGAAATTACAGAATCACAGAATGGCAGGGGTTGGCAGGGACCTCTGGAGATCGTCTTGTCCAACCCCCCTGCTTGAGCAGGCACACCCAGAGCAGGGGGCACAGGAACGCGTCCTGGCGGGGTTTGAATGTCTCCAGGGAAGGGACTCCACAGCCTCCCTGTGCAGCCTGTGCCCCTGCTCTGGCACCCGCACAGGAAATGAGTTTGTTCTCATTTTTTGGGTGAAATTTCCTGTGTTCCAGCTTGTACCCATTGGCGCTTGGCCTGTCACTGGGCACCACTTGAAAGAGCCTCGTCCCATCATCCTGACACCCACCCTTCAGATATTTATAAGCATTGGCAAGATCCCCTCTCAGTCTTCTCTTCTCCAGGCTGAACAAACCCAGGTCTCAGCCTTTCCTCATAAGGGAGATGCTCCATCTTGGTAGCTCTCTGCTGGACTTGCTCGAGCAAGTAGTTGACTCAAGACTTGCTCTGAAAATGAGTAGGCTATTTACTGGTTCATATACAATAAAGAAATATTTCTGTTCAAGTTGAAGTTCACTTAATATTTCTGTTCCCTTTTTTGGTAATATCTGTATAGGACTGAATTTGACCAATATGACCTAGAGTAAATCACTGCATAAGAAATGTCTATTCATGTTTCATGAATCCCTACATTTTCAAACTAGTCAAAATTCAACAAACAATATCATTGCTCCACTATTTATGTTTATGAGCCATGCATTTGAAGTAAATTTATTTTTCTTGTAGATATCAACTCTTTCCTCAAGGTAGTATTTTTTAAGGGATTAATAGACATGCAAAAAATTTTCAGTTTGTCTCACAATTTAGGCTATAGTCAAGATTGCAGTTTCCTTTTGGGAATAGGTGAGAATGGTTTCCCAAGTAACTGCAATTCTTGAATATATTTTGCTCTGGGAATATATGCTTCAGCATAATATAATTCAAGAACTGAGATCTCCAATTACCATTAAACCAAAGTTCCCCATGTTACCCTGTAGTACATTATCATTTTAATCATATAAAATATTACTAATGAATAGGATAATTATGGAATAATAGTATCCATTTCAAATATTGTTCATGGACTCTGATAGAGTAACAAGAGGAATGTTTCTTCTTTATTCTGTATTTTTTCTAGTGTGTCATGTAATTCATATAAAACAGAACAGCACGTTTCTTTGCAGCAGTAGCTGTAAATGACTTCTGCTGAAGTGCTGTTTGGTACTTCTGATTGGTAAGAACTGGATAAGCCAGAATAGAGACCACAGAAGCATATCTTATAAATCTTTGTTTCACTGGCTTGTCCCTCCATTTCAAGTGCCACCTTTCCTGGGTTGAAGCAGAGAAGGTCTACTCATCTCCTGAGCACTGCGTCACGGCCCATGTTGCCTATTCCTAACAGGCAAACTTATATACTAGCTTCCAGTGTTCCAGGAATGTTATGTCCACCCAGTGCAAAGCTGAGGGAGAAAGGCAAAAACGATGACTGCAAAAAGCAAGCTGCTGTGAGTTTTCTAAATCTCACAAAGCAAAACAAGTAGCAGAAGTCCAAATAGACAAGCTTATCTCGGTCCTCATCATACAACTATTATACGTTGCAAGGACAACTATATATAGTGGTAAGGACTGCATTCTTTTTCTGTCACAAACTTATTTAGCTCTCTTCCTCAGGGGAAATTGTGTTAAATTTGGGATTAGTGTGAAGGGAGGTCTAGCAGAGGAACTTGTCACATGTACTTTCTTATAACATAGATACTTATAGCATATCCATTAGCTGACAATGAAACAGAGCTCAGTAGATAGATAGCATCTTTCCCTGTGTGGCAGGAGGGGAGGAGGGGGAATATGGGGGCAGTAATGAAGGCTTTCCAACTTGATGCCATGTATTGACTTGCCAATCTGAAGTTCTTCATCTACTGGATGAACTGTGGAGGCTATATCCCCTTCAGACGCTTGTGCCTCTTTGAGAGTGGTACTATATTCAAAGAAAAGTAACCCACATCTCAGACACCTCTTACAAGACTTGAAAAACCCTGCCTCCATAGCTCCCATGGTCCTGCACTGATTTATACTGTTCTGTGCGACTCTGTCCCCAGACCAAAGGCTTCAGTGTTGTTTGTTACAGAGTGAAAAGAAATGAGGCTTTAAAATCCCCACTCTCTTCAGTCCCCCAGCTCACAGAGTTGTAATGGAAGCAGGCTGAAACAATCTTAAGTTGTTGTAGTTTGAAAACTTTGAAAACATATTATTTTGGTGAGGCAAAAATGCCAGGAAGTTGATAACCTACTTGCTAAGTCTAAGCCCAGCACGAATCAAAATTATTTTTGAAGTCTTGGAAAATGGCAATTGTAATGAAAACATCTACTGACCCTTGACTAATAGTGTCAGCAGCCCAACAGTGCTTAATTATTAAAATCAACATGTCCTGCATTGGCAGCCCAGTGTTTTGTACTATGCAGTTCTGGGGAAGGGGAAGAAACGATAAATAACAGTAGCAAACCTCCCTTCTTTATTCATTCTTATCTGCTCTCTCTTCTTGCAGATTCCCTTCCACAGCAGAGTTAGAAAGGTCATCATGACTGTTTACCACAGTTTGTTAAGAATCAGTGTTTCCCCTAACAAGCAATATACAAACTGCAACAACCAAAAACAATGAGGATGTATCTGTTTAACCTCTACCTTAGAAAGTGAGGGCATGTTGTGGCATGATATGTTGAACCCCATAATACTAATAGAGTCACAGGATCATAGCAGAATTCAGGTTAGTAGGGACAGCAAAACAACACTAGTCCAGTCTCCAAGAACATAAATTACACCTTTTTAGTCTGCTGTTTAAGTTCTTCAGGAGAAGCTGTGTTTATTTCCAGTGCTGCTAGGAATATGATCGGGTAGGAAAAAAGCCTGTCATATGACAAAGCTGGCAGATGTCAATTAGATTCATAACTGCTGTATGTGGTGCTACAGATTTCAAGCCCATTCTTCTGCCAGAGTATTTCCTCTTTTTCCTCTCCCACTTTTGCTTAAATGCTCTTCTCCCCACTCCCCCTTAATCTAAGTAGTAATCGTGGCAAAATCCTACTGTAAAACTGTTACGATGAGAGCACTGGCAGGTCTGGGAAATTTATATTGGTATTCCTGAGCAGCTAGCTAAAGTGCTTACATAGTAATCCAGAAATGCTCAGTTATCTGCTCTAAGTGATAAACTGTGTTGAGCAGGATGTGTAGACCTCTTTGTACACTTAACATAAAATAGTCAAAAGAGAAACTCACATTATATTTTCAATATGAGACATTAAAGCATATTTTTAAAAGTATGTGTTGAGTAAAATAACGTATGTTCTTATAAAGATCTTCATATTTTATTGATATGGCTCTTTCATTCCTGGTAATTTATGTACATGTGTTTATAAATAGTTATTCTTATGTTTGTATGCATGTGCATACCTGTAAATGCATGATGCCAGAACGCCAAGAGTGTTGGAAAATGTTAAGATGGATGTTAGAAATACTCTAAAACAGAACAAAAAGTCTCATCTGATAACATTGCCCACATAGTACTAAAACACTGGAAGGAGTTGGCCATATCAATGTGAGGCTGTGCTCAGGCGGATTAGCTTTCTCCTCGCCAAGGGACATTCAAGCATTTACTGAGACTGATGTGGAACTGCTGGATTGAGTGTGAAAGCAACAGAGTTGTGTGTAGGTGTTGAGGCCAGCGTCTATCCAAGAAGCACCAAAGCACTTGCACTTGGGCAGTAGTTGTGGGGACACTCTTCTGGCTTGAACAAGGAAAGAAGCCAGCTGGGTCAGTGTCCCTTAAAGCAAAAGGCACCCTCCAGAGCAAGTGCATTTGGGAGCAGGCCACCCTGACACCAGTTCTGGACTATAGGTGTTCCCACTTCTGATCACTTTTTTTTAACGTTCCAATCCTCAAAAAATGTGCAACAAATTTAATTTAAATATATAAATTATAGCACTGAGGTTGATGAAAAATCAAATTAAAGTAAAATTCCTGCAGGCTTGAGGTATAAGCGGCTGATGAAAAGCCAGCTTGTCCGCCCTTTATTCTGTTATGATATGGCTTCCTCACAACAGTAATTTGAGGATGAGAGCTGCATAGTCACTAATCCTCCTGCAGTCTGTTTTGCTTTGATGGAAACAAGGCAGGGGTTCACCCAGATCATCCAGTAGCACCCTGGACTTGGTGACCAGAGAATCTCATTGCGGACATTCTCAGTTCTGCAGGGAACAGTTTTCTTGCAGTACAGATGTAACCCCTGAAACACAGGCTCGATGTGTCTTTCTGAAGTTACAAAAGCCTTCTACAGAAGTGGACTTCAAAGTCCAAGTCATCTATAAGCCTCTAAAAACGTTACCATAAATTTAGGAAAATATTAGTAACACTTTTCTGTGTCTTCCTGCTTCTATTCTAAGGCAGAACATTCAAAACTCCCTTGTAATTTTGTCAGTAATTTTTGAATATTCCTCTACTTTTTAGAATCTTGAATATTAATCTGAATAGGTAAATGATCAATGTGAAATATAGTAAGAATAAGTTTTCTGATATAATGAAAATGTATATATTTATTATGTCATTAGAACATGGGTCAACTTCTTTGTTGGTAAAGAAAACCAGAAATATTTTATGCCTTATCAAGTATCCAATAATATATTGTAAGAAATATTGTAACTACTATAAAACTGGTGATAAATTGTCACTACAGATCACAGATGCTTTTTTACAATACCTGTATTCTCCTTACAGCATGGTAATGCCCTGAGGTCTCATTTAGTTCTGTCTTTACCTGTCAGAGCACAACATGGCTTTTCAGCATTGGACTTTTTGGTGAGGTGAACACTCTAACGGTGACTTCTGTTTTAAAAAAGACTGGGCTTCTATTTTTAAACTTGTGCTCAATCTAATGCCATAATCTGCATTCCACATAGATGGAAATAAACAAGTATTATAATGAATATAGCTATCAAAGTCTATTAATTCCAGTGTGAGAGATTCTTCTTATTGAAAGGTCATGCAATACTCTTATATCTAAAGCAATGCATAAAAATGAAAGGAAGTCACTTAATCTTGCTTTAGCATTTATTTTAATATTATTGATAACCTGTCTGTAACAGCAGCATAGTAGAGAGCAAGTATCTTCCCTTCAATTTTGTTTTAGAACAAGTATTAAAAGACTCAAAGCATAAGCTGCTAAATTTACTGGTTTTGTAACTCCTTTGACTTCAGTATTTTACTCCACTGCTGAATTTGGTCCATTTGGAAAGCTTTGTGATTTGTTACCGTAGAGCTGGATCTCCCTTTTTAAACATTCTCCTACAGCTCACATGCATGCTAAGTAATACAGCTGCAGCCATCTGTAAAAGCTTGGAATTAATTTTGCTCTTTATTGCTGCAGCTTATTTCATTCTGCCTTTCCCTTTATATTTATAATACAGAAAAATTTCTCATTCCTTGAGAAAGCACTGCAGTAAGTTTCTTTCCTTTTTGTATTACTTGTCAGTGAAGTAATCAATGCAACTGTTATCATCGGTGTACACACACTAACTACAGTAAGAATATTGTCAGAAAAAATTTACTGAAATGGTAAATTAAATAGAGACATAAAACAATTTTTTTCTGTTTTGCTGATGAAAATCTGAGCCTAGAAAATAAAAATGAAAAAGGTAGAACTTTACAGATGAGCATGTGGCATAAAGGGATGAATAAGAAAACAAGCTAAGGAAAATAAAAGTTACTACATAGCATAAGCAGAAGTCTTCGGGGGAAAAATTGCCTTTTTTTTGTTATCCTACTATGTTTTAAAATGCATGTATGACTACTGGGCAAAACTCATCTTTTCAAGGGAAAAAGCCACAGATGGGAAACCGTTATGTTAAAGAAAGCTGTGAAAAAAAATGAGGAAAATGTAAGGGGGTTTTGTTTTGCTTTTCAAATCCTGATTTAGGACTAAAATGTCCATGCTGAAAATATCACTTCTGTCTTGGGTTTCAAAATAAGAATATGCCTAGAACAGGGAAGGGGCTCAGGTTTACAGTTAAAAGTCTTTTTCTGAATCAAGCATTTAATCTTCATTGTACTTGTATTAATGTGGTGACTGAGTGGAGGGACCATTTGTGGATCAAGCTGTGTTTTGGAGATCACATTCACCACACAGCTGAACTTAATGGAGAAGTCTTCCCTACAAATGCATATACACATATGTATCAGCACATATATGTGTGTATTGTTCAATATCCATTTCATGGGGAGATGCCTGTCAGTCACATGATTGATGCTGTATTCTCCTTCTGCTCTGACACTCCTACACCTTCTATTCTGTGGAAGCCAAAGAGTAACAATAAGAATCATTGAGACTGTGCTTGATGATGATTGCGGTTTATCTTAGCTGTTCATAATCCTCAAGTCTTCGTAATGTCCTTTACTGTACTTTGCTATATCAGCCTTATGAGGTAAAGGATTTGGCTATGGATATTTTTAGGCTCTTTGCCTAGTATGTTGGCATCACTGATTCCAATTATTTAGGTGAATAATTCTTGCTTGTCATTGTGTAGGGAGACTCGGAGTAGAATTACCCCTGAAACTCACATAATGGTATTTAAAATATTATTTTTTCTGTGATGCCTATGCATAAGTCCTAAGTGAACTAATGTATTAAGTCTTTAACAAAGCAGGGAACTGAGTTAAGTCTTCATTGTGTGTCTCTACCTCACCTCCATTTCTTCAGACATATCCTTACAGCCTCATGCAGGCTGCTTGGCAGTACATTGCAGGCACTGACCTCTCCATTGCTGCACAGGCTCCGTTAAGTGAGCATTACCCTTTCTGTGCCCACACCTGAAAGAAGGTATTTTCTGTAACACAACACTTTTCCTTGTCAGATTTAAACTTCATAATAATTTAGTATTCAATTTTTAAATTTAAGTCGGCTGGAAGAGGGGAGTGTTTCCTTGGGGTAGAGGTTCAAAATTATGTCTAAACAGTTCTTCCTTTCAGTGTTATGTGGAGAAGCATTATTCTCATTTCATTCTCTACCCAATGTTTTTTACACAAACAGGAGTGAGCGAATTACTGGTGACTACATTTTCTGGAACAAATACCTCTGCTGTTTGATGCAGCATTGTAAATAATGAATCTATCGAACATGTTTACACCTTGCCCTTCAAAGGAGAATGAAAATCAGCTCCAGATTTTAACACTGAAATATCTCAGAGTGCTACCAGTGAAATAGAAGGCCATTCTTTTTATTTAGTATAACCCCTTTACAAGTGAAATCTATCCAAGTGCTAAGAAATTTGAAATTAAATATTTTTTCATTAAAATTATAATTGCTATATATATCACTGCACATGCTGTACCCATAGTGCTGCGTTAGGACTGTTTGAGGAGGGAGGGGATAATGTCGCAAATGGGATTGATAAATTGGACCAGGACAAAAACAAACCAGCCTGCTGAACAGACCTATATAATCCAGTGCTCCCACTGATGTCCTCATATCACAAAATCACATCCAGTTCAGCGTGTCACCTGCAGATAGTGCTTGGCACGAGTGGGGATCTGGGGTTTGGTCTTCAGAACAAAGGAAGTTAGAGACTGATTACCAGATGCTTTTCCCCACAGAATATATATCAGCCTATTCCTCAGCTTTGCACTCGGCTTTTCTGTGCTGGTTGATGCCTTTAGCAGTGCCTTCCACTTAGTGTCTTAGCTATCATGAACCTAAAAGATATTTAATTCCTTCATTATCTAACTGAAGCAAAAAGTGGCACTTGTATCTCTCAGTTCAAGCTGATAATTATCCCCTCTCTACATTTCTGCTTGTCCCATGGAGATAAGAAACCCTAACATCTCCCTTTTTGCTAACCTGCCCTTCTGCCCTTCTCATGCCCACCACATTTTTTGTCAAATTGTCTGACTGTTTAACATAACCAAGTGAAACTCAGAGCAGTTGTATGCAGCAAGTATTTAGCCTGAGGTTGCTGTGTCTGTTCCAGATCTGGAGCAGGACTTGAAGCCTGCAAGCTCGTCTGTTTCTTACCAGCTGTATCAGTTGGTCTAATAAAGATTATTACAGTTCCCTACAAATATAGTTTCATTTATATTATTAGGCAGTCTTGGCAACAGCACAGCCACTTGTCAATAAATGCATACATAAATATGTGGAAAATTTGATGATTCACACAAACACTTTTATAGGTATCTGAAACCAGCATTTTCAACAGTGGATCAAGCCAGAAAAAGTCATTAATTTGGAGTTCAAATTATTTTCTTCATTTTCTGACTTAATACAATTTATTTAAAATATGATTTTAATTTACTTTTAGTTATTTTTACTCCTTCAAGATAAAATTAGATAAAAACTCTAAAAGGCTTAAATGCTTTGAAGTAAAAAGTATCAATGTTTCATAATGAAATATGTCAGGCCTTCCTGAGTGTTTTGTGTCTGAAACTAGCTGATGAATGTTATCCAAATTAGCTTATTTGAACTCGGGTTTTCCAAAGAAACAAAACCTAGTTGCAATCCAACAAAGAGGCTTGGCATTGTCACTGACGCTAAGAGAAAACTCAGAACTTCTGCTGATGTGTGTAGAAAAGATACTAGAAAAAGGTAGGGAGATTGCAAAATCTTATCATCAAAACAATATCTGGTTTGTAAAATGAGATCTTCCTGCTTCAATACCCACCAGCTGAGTTTGAATTAAAGCTTTTTTTTTTTTTTTGTCAACTCTGAGGGCGATTTACTGCCTCTAGTTTATGGTTGGAATTTGTCGTCATGTTTTGTAACCTCATTCTAAAATAAGAAATTGTCAAATAAGTTAATGGTAGCTTCTGGTGGCCTTATGTACAGGTGCTACAAAAAGCTATATTCTTCAGTCTCCAGTATCACACATTAGCTATCAATGTTGTCATCTGCATTAATAAAAATCTCATATATGGCCATGGTAAAATGCATTTAAGGAGCATGGTGTTGGAGAAAAACTGAACTGCTGAGATTAGAGAAGTCTGTTGTCAGACTGAGGTTGTAGTAATGAGGATTTATCATTGAAAAGCAGTGATATTTGGCACTATTTTTTTCAAGGAAGGGTTTTTTTTTTAGTAAGATTGTAAGCAGAATCTCAATTAAAAATCTTTGTCCTCATTAAGTAGCAGACATGAATGACAGCCAATTCCCAAGACATACAAGACATATTCAGCAAGTTCTGTCACTGAGTTCATTCATGCCTGTTTTTCTGACCAAGAAAGCTTATACTACTTATACCGGCCTCAATTATTATATATAGTTTACTGCAGTGAGCTTGGTAACAGAATAAACAATCATAAAAACAAAAGATAATGGATGATTTTTAACAGCTTAGAACTCTTTTGAAGTCAGAAAAAAATATGATTCATGCTGTCTTTTGATCCTTGTTCCCCTTTAGTGTCTGAGAAGCTATGGAAAAAACAGTGACTGGATACCTGCCACTCAAAAGAAAGCAAGTAGGAATATGAAGAATAACATATGTATTCATATATTTGTATTACATTATGTTCTGTCATTTTTTGGGACAGCTCACAAAGTCAGGGATGTGTGTGTGGCTGTTCAAAATCATGTAGAATTTATGGCAATAAAACAAGTGAATTACTCCATACTAAACACCACAATACACATTTGATAATTATTAGACATATGCTTGAGTGGAATAAGATATTCTGCTTTCAAAATGCATTAAAGGCGTACAAGATGTAGCTGACTAAGGTGCTTCAGTTTTGGCTCTTCTCCAGCCCTTCAGCCCATCCCACACTTCATCCTGATCTGCAATAGGTGGGAATGAGCAGGCAAAAATCTGCAGGTGAGACATTCTTAAAGTGGCTTTTCTACCAAACCCGGTGCCTCATACTTCATCCTATGCACTGCTGGGAGCATGGGTGCAGAACTGGCAGCTTACACCCCAAAGTTACTTCTTAGTATCTTCCCCACAGGGAAACTCTAGTTACTCAGTCATTTTTGATTGTGAACACAGAACTGGGAGCTGAAGGTCCTAGCTGTCTAGCCACACTCTTTAGTCTGCTTTTGAAGGAAAGGGGAGGGAAGGGAATATTTCAGTTGGAAGGGACCTACAATGATTATCTAGTCCAACTGTCTGACCAATTCGGGGCTCACAAGAAGTTATAACATGTTATTAAGGGCATTGTCCAAATGCCCCTGAAACTCTGACAGCCTTCTGGCGGTGACCACCTCTCTAGGAAGCCTGTTCCAGTGTTTGACCAGCCTCCTTTTCTCAGCCTCCTTTTCTTCAAACTAGACAAGCGCAAAGTCCTGAACTGCTCCTCGTGGGTCATTCCTTCCAGCCCTTTAACCAGCTTTGTTGCCCTCCTCTGGACACATCCAAGGACCTGAATATCCTTCTTAAAGTGCGGGGCCCACAGCTGCACACAGGCACTTGAGGTGAGGCCGCACCAACGCTGAATAGAGCGGAACAATCACCTCTTTTGACCAGCTGGTTATACTGTGTTCCGTGCAGCCCAGGATGCAGTTTGCCCTCTTGGCTGCCAGGGCCCACTGCTGACTTGTATCGAGCCTGCTGTCGACCACCACCCCCAGACCCCTTTCTGCAGGGCTGCTCTCCAGCCACTCCTCTCCCAATTCACACTTGTGCTTGGCGTTACTCCATCCGAGGGGCAGAATCCAGCATTTTGACTTATTAAATTTCATCCCATTGATGTGATTAATTGATTCATTGCTTTCTTTTGATGCATTAATACATTGTTCTGTTTTGATGCAAAGCACCTCAGTAACATAAAGGCTAATGTTTAGACAGAATATTTGTTGCTAATTTGCTGATTGCTCTCCTAGCTGCCAGTGTTACATATTGCATATTTCACATTCAAACCAGCAACCTTGATCAGTAGTGCATAAAATGCCCAGAGAGGCCAGTCAGAACAAAGTGGTAGACCTCTGCAAGCACTGTCTGCCAAGTCTGATGCCAAATTAACATATAATGATGTGGCCCAATATGGGCCCAAAATAAACATGCCATCTGACACAGGGTCTATAGCTCAACAGTAAGCCTCAGGCTTGCAGCACATATAGGTCTAAATTGCTGCGGAAACTGTTAACCAGAACTCCACTCAGACTATGATTGACACTGTTAATTCAGCTGAGAGTTGTGAGTGTGTTATAAGAGAGGCTGTTCATTCTCTTTGGTTGGCAATTTTTTCATGGGAGTGCTGTTACAGGGTGAATACCTAGACGTAATTTTGAAAGGATCTAAAATGACAAATTAAAAAGTGGAATGAAGTCTGATCACTTGACATTAATTTCCCTAAGCATTTGAATGAGCAGACCATAGTGCAAGGTAAGAAAACTTCCCAGGAAATATAATTCACAGTTTTCTCTGTTGTGTGTTGTGAATTTAGACCTTTATTTAACAGTAAAGAAAATGTTAAATTAAAATGAAACTGCTGTACTTCCTCTTGAGAAAACAAAGTTAAATTCAATTATACTAATCTTTTAAGGCCAAGAATGTACATTGCACACATTAAAGGTGATTTTTTTGTATTACTGAAAAGGTCAGGCTTAGTTTTGAAAAGCATCAGCTGCCTTTCTCTTCATTAATATAAGATATCTTTGTTACCTTTAAAAATGTAAGATCAAATTCTCAGTCTTCTAAACCTCATCTGGGTTTTGAGCAAGTGCTTGTGCCCCAGACATACTTTTAGCAAGATCCTACTGGATTGATAAGGAAAGCAAGAGATACAGTTTCCAGCCACGTGAATCAAAATGGGTTTGGGAAGGGAATACTTCAAAATATCACTGCCTTGCCGTAAATTCGGTGGGTTTTTTTTTCAGTCTATCATGGCATGTCATAAAGGGACTAGTGTTTAGAGAAAAAGAAAGTATCTCCTTTGTGCTGCATGTGTAGCTTCACACTGCCATATTAGACTGACCGCTTTTTAGCTGGATGTCTTGAGCTGCCTGAAAATCGAGATGTAGAAGTACAGAGCAGTGCACTTTGAAAACCTAAAGAAGAAGATGTTTTCACTGTAGATATTGTCCTTTCTGGAATATTACAGGACAAGAGGGCATTGAGTTGCCATCCAGACACACTTAATCCATGCTTCTCTGATGTTTGCAGCCCTGCCCTGATTCCGTAGATGCTGACAAGGCATTCAGGCATGATCAAGGCTATTGGCAGGCTTGGCTTGCTGTGCGGCATCTCCATGTGTGATAACACTGTAGCTGCCTGTGCCTTAGAACTTTTGACGTGGTATAAAAGACAGGATTGCACAGCCTATGAAGTATGGCATAGGGGTGGCATACTTTATAATATAGATCACTGTATGATGCAAACTCTATGGTCCAAATCATCAAAATTGCTCATGGAAGGGGAAGAGGAAAAGGGTGCTATAAGGGCCAATTGCTCTTCAAATTTCCCCTCTCAAGGCTAGGAGCTGGCCTTTCTAGTATAGGGGGTGTTATGACAGTAGACAGTATTCCCTGAGTTCCACCTTCTCCTGCAGGGAATGTTGGTTCTTCCATAAGCAGCATGAAATACCATTGTGAAAGTCAGTTACACTGTCTTTTCACTTAGCCCTGCTGTCCTAGAGATGAGGTTTTCAGTTTTCCAGAATTTTGTGCTTCTCATTTGTAACAAATGCAACAGAGCTGCAGCACACCATTCTGGGTGGAAGCATGCACACAGGTGTGAGTAGCTGTAGAAGGTATAAATATTCAGGTTAGTCTTCTTTTAAATGAAAAATGCCAATATATTGATTCAGAATTGTTTGCTGTGAAATACAGGATCATCATCAGTGGAAGTATCTGAAATAGTCAAAATGATACATCAACATTTTTTCTTTATTTTAAAAGATTTTGCTTTTTCAGAATATTTTTTGTTTTTAACATTTTAAGATATTATGTTTCTTTCTGATTCAGGACAAAATATGTTTCACTTTAAGAAAAACACGAGGGAACAAAAAAAAAAGGTTTCCTATCTCCTGTAGTATAATGGTCGTCTGGCATGACATTTTATTCACTACTACGTAACTACAGCTACCATGGCTGTGCCTGAATTCAAATTTATGGAATTGCACATGTATAAAACTGAATCACTTTAGTGATTAATTAAACCCACTGAATTATAATGAAAGCCAAATCTTGGACTGTGAAAAGGACTTTTGTTCAGGAATGCTGGCAGAACACATTTAAAGTAAAGATAGGTTTCATCTTCTAAAAGCATTATTTGAATTGACTGTGTCACACCCACAGAGGAGAAAGCACTTACATTTCAAGTTATCAGTGGCAGTGCTCGCAAGTTAAATGGTGCACCCAGACTGAAATATGCTCCCATCCCTATTCACTCACGTAAGCTGCTCCTTATGACATGTTAAATGGCGGTGTTCTGAATATTACATTCAGTGCTGCCATGTTAGGAATACATTTACCGAGCTGTTAATCTTTGTTATAAGTTCTGGACAGGTGGGGCTTTTGTTGGTGGGGTTTTCTTTTTGTCGGTTTTTTTAACAGAGCTCTGCAATATTCTTAATTTCTTTCTGCTACCAACAGGAGATAATTACCTCCTAGCATTGCTATTTTATTCACTGAAAACTGTCACTTCCTTCTGTTTTAACATCAGTTCATTGTGCAGAATTCTTTGTAGTGCTTTAATTAACCTGGCATGATGATCTCAGTACAGCCCCAAATAAAATTAACATCAAACACTCATATGGAATTGTTCTATGAGATAGCTTGGGTGATGAACATATACCATATGGTAATCTTTAAAAATAAAACCTGCCAAATAGCATATTTAATGTGACTATCCTGACATACTCACAAGGATTGTAGAAATAAAAAATAATTCTGAGCACTGCTTACTTCAAAGGATCACAAAATATTTTATACAAACTATCTATCTTTCTAAAATCAACTCACCTACCACTTAAAGCAGGCACTTCTGCAGTGAAATGCAGCAGCTATTGCAGTAAAGCACAGCAAATTGGAACAGCAATTTTTGGGCAGGTAATGAAGACAAATGGTGTATCTTGTTTAAACTGCAGGGGCGGAAGCTAATTACCCAAATTTGGAGCTGGCTGAGATACCAGACCTAACACCTCTCTTGCAGAAAAGTGTCAGTCATGGTTTTATAGCTGGGTAACATTAAACAGAACATGAGCAAAGCCTGTTTAACACCGATCGGGCAAACAGGTTTGATTCTGGGAGAGAAGAGCTCCTGGTTACGTTTATGTGTGCAGTAAAATCAGCCGTATCTTTGCTGCACTCCATTGCTGGTTAGATGAGAATTTAGAATTGATTTTATGGGTATGATCTAAAGTTCACTGAAATCAGTAGAAAAAATATTGACTGGCTTTGGATCAGGTCTTCTACCAGCTCTAGTTTGTTGGAAAGGGAAATTGTACTCTGGTTTATTACCTCATAACAGTGTGTGAAATATGGGAACAGTAGATTTGCAAGAGCAACATATCCAATCAAGTCAGGAGCTTTTTCATTAATGATAGTTATCATACTTTCCTAGCATCTTGCTGTGCCAGCTGCTTGGCTGGACTGTTCTGAATGTTTTTGTGGCTGCTCCTGGCTAACAAACGTAGCTTTCTGCACCCACGTGCTATTAGGCTGAGGGTCCAAATTACAAGAGTTTTCACTCTTTCAAATCCCAGTAAAGGGATTTAGGGTCTGAATTACCTTTTGGAGCTTCATCTTTGGACTGACATAGAAAGGAACCACTATTGCCCACTGTCCTAAATCAGCTGCTCAGTTAAATGCCCAGTGTTTCATGGGGTAGTCCTCAGATCTCTCAGCAGTAAAAAAGATCATTCACTTCACCTTGCTTTACAGTTTAAGAACCTTACATTATCTCACCACTTTTGCTTGCATTGCATTACAGCTGCTGTTGGTAGTTTATCAGAGAACATTTCACACATTTCTTCTATTCTGATTAAAACTTAAACACAGTGACCTTCTTCCTTTCTGAAAATATACCTTCAGTTTCAGCTTTTTAAAATATGCTGACCTCCAGAAAACAAACAAAACAAAACAGCTTAGCCATTACAAAACTAGCTTTTGTAGCACAGTATAGTCCACTTTGCAGAGATTCATGTTACATTCACTGTTACGTATCATTGGAGTCACCTGCATTAACATCCTTCCATTTACCTGAAGCAGCTATAACATTTCAGCATATTTTTTAAAAAAATCTTTCTAATTCGTGCTGCCAACTTCCTGGCTGGCTTTGAGTAACCAAAGCAGGAGCAAAATTTGGTGACATTTTATGCTATTTATCATTTTAACTCACCTCTAATTATAACGGAAGGAAAAAAAGATGATTAAAAATCACCTCAACAAATTACCTTAACAATTACAATTGTCCTCCTAGAGCAGAATACCCACTCAGCAGTGGGAAAAAAATGCCTTGTGTTCCCTGAGGTTAGTCTCATTAAATTTGCTTTCCTGATTATTCAGGGTTTCTGTAAGTACTTTCAACTTCCTTAAACATTTGAAGATCCCTGTAGCTGTCAAGAGTCTGAAAGCTTTACTGATGCTCACCCCCATGGAGAACTTAACTGTTTTCCTTCTTTTAAATTCAAATGGTATTTCATAGCCAGACAGGATTCAACTTTAGTCAGTCCCTTCTTTTATTTTAAAATCCAAGATACATAGACTGACACATACCTCTTCACAAAGCCTCACTAAAACCATGGGGCTATGCTGATGTGGAGTTCACCTGCAAGGAATGAAATCAGAATTGATCCATTTCTGTCTTTAACTGCTCTCATTTACATGCCATAGGTAATGCAAGAGCACATAATATCTTTTTTCCCCCTGTTCTAAATGCCGTCTATTCAAGCCTGGTTCCACTAAGATTTCTGGCCTAGTTCTATCTGTAACTTGAACGTTAAGTGTATGCAAAGAAGACCACCCCTCGGAGGACTGTATCTGGCTTTTACATTAATTAGGGCAGCTGACATCAGTGTTAACTCCTTCCCCAATTATTTTAGCAAAGCTTTTAGTCATTTAAACACACATACATGATCTCCAGAGGTCCCTTCCAACCCCTACCATTCTGTGATTCTGTGATTCTGCGATTTTCAAAGTGTAGGGCAAGTAGGATCATCTGGCAGGAGGATACCAGTGACAGCGAATATCACATCAAGCAGCAAAAAAAAGTTAGGTTTGGGGGTTTAGCTTAGTTTTGGTTTATTTTAAGCAAATGACTGTACTTTCAAACCTCACTAATCTACAGGATGGAGAACTGTCAACCTCTGATTTATGTTTGTGGTCACATTCTAAGAAACTAGGAAATAATACCCCAGATTTTAGGGGCTGTCCACACTTTGCCAATTAGCTGTACGGCTAAAAGTTTGGATCTAAATCTCAGCCATAGAGAAGTTTGAAAGTGGACAGGTTTGACTTATAACACAGAGGTCTGAAATGAAAGCCTGACAGGAGCTAGGATCCATTAAGTAGGGCCCTTCCCAAGTCTGAAATTTAGCATGTCCGTAGTCTTTGCCAAGTGGGACTTTAGCCTGAGCCTTTTTTGTCGAATAGAAAGAATGTTTCTATTAAGCAGCAACTTCCTTTCTTGTGTAAATTTGGGAACTTAAATATTTAGTGTACGTGAAAGACTTGAAATGTACATTTTCAAAATTTAGTGGTACAGTAAGAAAGAATTGTATTTAGTGAAGGTGCCCAGGGATCGTATCTCTGCTATTAATGTCACCTAAATGAAATATATATTCCAGATAACATGATGTGGGCTGTGCTGTTTTGCTCTACAATTCCCCAAATAAGGAAAACTCTTGTACTGGGTCCTGTAGGAGTTTATTCAACATCAATTCACCACTGCCTGTTGCTCTTGACCTACGCAGAAGGCTCATGATGCAATCCCAGGCTTGTTGACATTTGGTTGATATTAATAGGTCAGATATTTGAGCTTTGAACCTGCTGCAGCTTTTCAGCTTTGTATCTTTACTATGCATTCTTGTATCAGTAAATGTAAATATTCCACTCCCAGTGTAGGTAAAGTATCTTCATGCTTTCTTGTATTTTTTTAGTAGATAAAAGAAGATTAAAAAAAGGCAAATATATGGTGGCAAAGAACAGACAGTGTAGCTAAGCAGGCTTGCTAAAGAAACATGTGAAATATGCAGCCTGAAGTACAAATACAGCCTGTATCTGAGCAGGAAAGGGACAGATATAGTCATAAAGAAGACAAAATGAAAGTCTTTCATCCTTGTTTTTCACCTAACTATATCTAATCATGCTTTGATATGTCTTACAGAACGATAAATTAATTCCATATTACTTCAAGTGCTGGCTTTTTGCCATTTTTACATTTATTTCATGAGAACTTGTATCTATGGCTAGAAATACATTTACCTAGTTGGGGCTTAGTGTTAACTAGCTTTTGAGTGATAATGAATATGCTAACATAGTCTAAGATTCCCTAGTTTTGATTTTCAGCCTTAGCATATGTATAACCAGAAAGAAACATATAAAGCTGCTTACACTTAATTTTAACTGATGTAATTCTCATAGGATTTACAAGTGGCATAACTGAAATTGAAACCTGGGGCAAGATGGTTGATGATATTCAGATCAGCATATGCTGATCTAAGGTGGGATTGCCATGGTCCAGCCCACCATTTATGGGTGGCCATCTGTTACAGGCAGTGGTGCTCCTGCAGTCACACATTCAGCCGGCTGAGGCGATAGATTCGCCTAAACATTGTCCTGCTGCAGCAGCACTAGTTTAGCATCCGAGGAATTGCCATGCAAATGGATCTTCAGAAGATCCTCGGAGAAGTGCAATGCCCAGCCACCACAGCTGCAAGCCCCAGCGTGGCTTGGCAGGAATTTTCCAGGAGTGGCTCCTGGTGAGGAAGGCACTGAGGCCTAAAGTGCTGGTCCCTGCTCCCAGGTCTCCTTCTGTGCATGGCAGTGAGGGCCACTGGAAAGTTAATTTATCAATAACCTGCTCATTTGTGGAGGTTTTATGACCTCTCATATAAAACCAGTCCAACAAAAGCTGCCATCCTTGGAGAACTGTGGCAGCCCGGTCATGGGCTGTTTTTTATACAACAGAAGACCTGTGTTCATGCATTGCAAATAACATTTAAACTGTGCAAACATCAACAAGCAGTATATCTGTCTTTGGGGATTTTTGAGATCCAGGTGTTTTTTAAATGCTTTTGGTTTTCCTGACTTATAATATAAAATACCTAAACTGGTTGGTGAAATTTTTTGCATGTTTGCTTTTTTAGATAACTAATAGTCATCAGAAGAAGGAAGACGGAAAAAAGAAACCTTTCTTCCCTTTCATGAGATTTTAGACAGGACTAATGGCCTCTAGTTCTCTCAGAGGAAGGACAAATTGCAGGTGCAGCTGCATAAATACATAATATTCATATTAAATATACTAATATAAAAAATAATGTATCATTGCACATTTTACATATTATGATGTTTATATTGCATCTATTAAAAGATACATATTTTATGTATGTTTTTTTACAATGTATAGTATATGATTCATCATCTAATTTTATACGTAAGTTAGACTTTAAACTAATTATAGCATTAATAATAATACATAGTATTAATATTAAAGAAAAAAATATGCAGATATGCCCTGTACAAAGCAGGCAATTAGAAAAGTCTCTACTTTTGTCTACTTTTTACCACAATCACCAAACCCTGGGACTTGCTTAGAAAACCAAATTTTTTTAATATAAAATATATATGAGTTAAGAAAAGTTTGAGACAAAGAGCTGAGCCCACAGGGAACTGAGATGAAACACAGCAAAAATAGAATTCTGGTGATAAACAGCAGCAGTCCATCTGAATTGAAATATTTTCATTTTCAAACCGAACATTTTATTTAGAGAATTTTGTCAGCCCTGTACCTCCACCTACACACACATTTTTCTGGGGTAAATAGGAAATTGTTGCCAAAAGTAATTTAACAGCACCCTAAACTTTCCTCTGAAAATCATGTTAAATGACAAATAGCATAGTGTTCTTAATGCATCAGGTGTTAGGGAGGAACATATTGGGTGATGCAGCCTTAGTGAGAGGGAATGAGTCTGTGGTCTAAGTCTTCCATTTTGTAATCTATTGTGGAAAACAGGAGAAGGAGGACATATCGTGTTGAACTGGGCTTCTGTAAAGCATCTTGAGGAATTCTGGTTGTGTTATGAAAAGCTGCATTGCAGTCTGGATGAATGATGATAGTTTAAAAGCCCTGTATCCACCCTAAGTAAGTGTGGGAGATAAGTAGTGTTAAGTATCTCTTCTTTAAACTGCCGTTGATTAAACATCATCAATGACAAGAAAGTAAGAGGCCTTCATCCTAACCAAACATGAGTGTAAGGTCTATGTTCTTTTAATAAAAAGAATATGGAGACATTAGGGCTATTCCTCTTCTGCTTGAAAAACCCCATAAGCCTTTGCATGTCAGAACATCAGAGTAAGTAAAAATGCTCTCCCACCACATGGACCCTGTAAATGCATTGTCAAAATCAAAAAAATTAAGACAAAACAAATGACAAAAATCATCACAAAGTTGAAATTCTATGTAGCATTCTCTGTTTCATTTATAAGTAAACAAAACATGAGGTTTAGTCCAGTGAAATGTATATGCTTTAATTTAGAGAATGTTTTTGTAAAAGCTTTAATAAATTTCCAGTCAATGAAATATTGAAACCATATGGAGATTGGTGATGTATTTATATACAAATTTTTTTGTGCAGCACAACAGAAAATAAAAGAAAAATGGTGAAGGAGGAAAGGAATGCCAAAAAATTTATTTAAACATCAGTCTGCAGGAGGGCAGGGTCTTTAGTATTTATATTAGCAGTTTGTTTATTTTTTAAATTTTCATGTGTGTACAAAGATAGTTGTGGCTAAATGGACTGTCAGAAGACTGTAAATAAAATGATAATGCAGGGCTTCCACTCAGCCTGAATAGCAAGAAAATGTTCTATTGAAACATCTCTGAATGAAGAAGAAAATGTGTTGAAACTTTATTGCCTAATAGGACAGCAACTGAAGATTTGGCTGTGTTTATATTGGTCAGATAGGCTCAGGACTGTCCTTAGCAATCCGTAACAGTTCAATATCAGTAACCTTCAGGACAAAAGGATATACGTGCATAGAAGTCAGGACAGACTATAGGAAACATTGTGTGATCTCACATGATTCTGCATAAGGTCAAGGTAGTGCCCTTTCCAGTTGTCATGACTGCTGTCTGCACACAAGCCTTTCTGGAGTTCCCTGATGGACCTCTGTCTTTCCCAAGGAGATGATGTTCCTTGGACGAGATGGATTACCTGTGCACATGAAGAACAGTTGTGTTGCTCATTCACTGTTAACTGATAACTCCAAGCTATTATGCTGATTGTTTATACAGCAAGTCACCATGCAGTGCTTGCTTGCTGAATGCCCTCAGTGCTCCTTGGGCCTTTAGGGAACACTGGGTATAGTGAGGTTTTTTTGGGTATGTGGCAGGTGCTGATGAAAGGTTTGATACTGCTGCGGAAGGTGGATGAAAATACAAAGTGGTATTGGGATCACCACCCACAGACTTTATGTGTGGGACCTATCAGAAAGAAAAGAGAAGTGTGGTAGCCTTATAGCTGAAAAGCTTTTTATAAAGTTCCAGTGTTTCCTGGCAGCTCGGTTCTTAGAAAATATTTTCCCATCTTTTTCAATACCTTTTTCATATGGAAAGCATTACTGGACCCCAAGTGTGGTCTTTAAATCTGCCAGTTCATAATCTTGATAATTCAGAATAACAGCTTATCATGAGTTATGAAAGAATTAAACTGAAAAATTCTGCTGCTATTACACCAACTTGACACTGCAAATAGAATGATGGATTTCAGTGCAATTCCTTGATAGAAACTTAAATATATAAAATTGGTATCAATTATCTCTGTTTGACACCATCATATTAATCTTCTTACTGACTACTGAAATAGGCCATCCTAGACAAGTTATATCTTTGTACTCCTTTCAAGTACATGCATTGTGCAAGAGCTTTCATTAATATTATCATGCCCCTTCAGCCCACTTCTCAATAACTCAATACCACCCAATTACTGACACAAAAGTCTGTCACTTTATTTACAACTCAGGAGTCTCTGGAAAGGCAGTATTAGTTGTGCATAATGGAAACAATCTCAGGTTTAAATTAATAGGAATGTTGAACTGACCTTGTGGATATACAGTTCTCTCAAACTATTCATATACCTGTATTTCACCACTAAAGACTCTAATTACTCCTTTCTTTTTTTCTCTTTTTGAAACATAAAAATTCCCTGCTCACTGAGTATGAAAAGTAACACTTATCATTCACAGGCCTAACAATATTCTTTGTAAAGGTTTCTCTGCCCTTCCATTAATTTGAGGAGATCTGCCCCATTTCCTTTGAAATGTCAAAGGAAAATTAAATTAAAAACCTTGCAAATTCCCATTTACAAGATGTCCACTTCATAGTTTGGCTATGTCATGCAGTTGCTTTATCTGTAAAGTAAGTGTTTCAGGGAACACAAGTAGTAGAATGAATTGCATCTTTATCCTTTTCAGATCAATAGGTAATGTTTGGATTGAATAAGCCAATGCTGTGATATAACCATGGAGTTGTCTGGAAAGGAAGGAAAAAAAATATTAAATGACAGCTGTGCATCAGGATGGTTCAGAGAGAGCAACAGATAACATTGATAAATGGGAGAATATGTTAAAAAAAGGAATTCTGAATGAATACAGAAATTTGATAAAGTGCTCTTTAAATGGTAGAAATATTCCAGCTATACTCAGGACACTGTCAAATTTGATTATGAGTTGCTGAAAACTCTCTATAAAGACAGTATTTCAGCTCTTAAACTAAAAGGCCTCTATTTATCTAAGAGAACTGTTATCCTCCACTGTCACTTGTTCCAATTCTCTCTTATCTCCAGTCAAAACTATTAAACTTCCTTTGTCTCTTCCCATATCCTGCCACTTCCAGTTCTTACTGGAACTTGTGGAGCAAAAAGAACCAATACTTTGCATAATGTAATGAGTAAACAGGCTGTAGGTTTTGGGTTGCTGCTGTGTTAGTTTTCTTCTTCCCTCTTCAGGGTCATACTTCTTGTTACATCCAAAGATATAAAAATTACACAAACTCAACCATCCCAGCTGAGTCCAGGGAATGCTTAGTATCTCTTCACTTATCACCAGATCTAACAGTATCTCATTTCTATTTTGAGTCTTAATGTTTTATAATCCACTTTATCTTCAGATTTCTTGAACACTTGCATAAACATGCTTTGTTATATATGCTATTCAGTGATCTTGCATTCCTTATCCATTCCATATAGATTTTCCTAACTTTTTCCTTCTTTTTGTGATAATGCATGTGGAAGCCTTGGTATATTATCATTTGAGGTGGTTCCTTAGTCAAGCCACAACTAAGAAATATTCTCTTTCATTTTTCCTCCTCTGTTTTGCTCACCACAGGGAACTGTATCCTCCACTCTGGCTATTTCAATCAGTTCCCTCATTTTCATAACTTCTGTATTTGTAAAATTCACTAAATCTTGGGGTTTGATCCAAACCTCAGTAAAACCAATGCTTCAGTGGACTTGGGCTTGTATGACCATCTCCCATTCTTCTTTCTTCTGAAGTAGGGAAAGGAAGAAAATTGGTCTTAATTAATGATGGATTAATTCATTTGCTTGACAATTTGTAACGTAGAATATACTGGATGTGTGGTCTATATATCTAGTTAAAACCTAGATGTAGCTAGACAAGAGATTACATTTCCTTTTTACTCTCTTTCTTTTATTTTTTGTTGTTCTCATCTGGTTTTGTGCACTTTATGCTTCATCAGCTCTGCAGTTAACTTGCTAATAACAAGCATCTTCCCTTTAAATAGTCTACTAAACCATTCAGGTACTTGCAATAACAATAAAAAAACCCAATAAATCAAAAGGAATCACCCTGAAAAGAAAGCAGCTAGAGTAAAGCCACTGTGCAAGCAGGTTGTCTGATGGCTGAAATGAAGACTGTAGACTCTAAGCACCTCCTACAGTCTGTATAAGGAAAGGCAGTAGTAGTGCAGAGTGATTAGCTATAGGATACTGATCTCTGTTCAGAAGGGACCCCCGTATTTTCAACTCTACTGCATTCATACTTTTATGACACCATCTCCTTTCACACTTTTCTCAATGCACCAGGTAGTTAATACAGGTCAGTCAGACCCTGGAGCCCTCTCAAAGCTTCTCTTCAGCACAGGTCAACAGAAATTTGCTAGACCCCTCTCTCCCAGGGCAGGGACTGAAGGTTTTATTCCCATCACAGAATAGGGAAAGACAGAGGAAGGGTGATGGGGCCAGACCAAGAGCTCCTTTTTCTTATGGAGAAGGTGGGGTTCATGACTGAGGCTGAAAGGGGCTCTCTCCACCCTCCAGGACTAGACACCAAGTATCTCAAGCTCTTGTTTGGCAGTAATGCTAGCTGGGGCTCTTGTGTAGAGGGGAGTGGCAATAGTCTTCTCACCTTGCCTCCTCAGTATGTGGTAGACTCACGCCGCTGCCTTTCAGTGCCCCACATGACCCATGTGGGAATCCAGGTGACCTCATCACTCACTGAGTCTATGACCTTGTTTCACAGACCATGCAAGAATATGCACTTCCTAGAGTTTATAGCAAAGCCATGGTCTAGCCTATAAGAACTGCTGAGCTCAGTGTAGTGGTGTGATGGGGAAATGTGATGTCATATGATATTGGTCAGATAAATGACCTAAGGGTCCTTTTGCCTCAGACTCCATGAGTATATTATATCACACTCTTCACCATCATAGACCTAAAATATGTGAGTTGCCTGCCATTGATAGATGTACTGAATGTTTTTATAACCTTGCACAAAGCATTTTGATTGCAGACAATTTGTGATTTTATTCCCTGTTAGTTCTGTTTCCATCAAATCAACTTTGGTTTGACAAAATAGCTCTATTTATGTTGAAGGTCACCCCTTCATAAGCAGTGATTAGTGGAATCTTTTTTACAGTTAATCCTTCAAAGAACTTTATTTACTATTTTCTTGACTTTGCATCTTCAAAACTATTTATGAGTTTCATCATTTTAAAGCTCAGAACCAAATCCTGCTGTCCTTAATCCAGCAAAGCTGTCTTTTAGAAGACTGAGCTTTTAGAACCTCAGAATTTGGTACTTAGATTTCTTCTTTCTCAGTATCCATTAAATCTGTAAATGTTTTCTTGTCAAATGGTAACTTGCATAGAAAAAATATCATCCTGCTCTAGATCCTTTCAGTTCACACCTACAAAAGTTAATCGTAAAAAATGTTATTACCGTGACTGTTGACTTCTCTTGCATAACAAATATAGTTAGATTGGCTTTTATCTTTCCACTTCATTGCAGCCTGTCAATGCAGTAGGTTTTAATAATGCATAATCAAAGCACGGAGGGGTTAATGTCAGTATTTATGTAATACCTAATAATATATTCAGCAAAGAATCCTCAGAGCAAGAAAGCTCTTTTTTGTTTACTTAATAAAAGGATGCATGACAATATGTCCTTACAGTTTTGCCCAGGTATTAACAATTCAAAGATAATGCATGATAACGGAAAGATGAGCTGTATTTACATGTGAGTTGAAAGCGATTCTGATTTATTTTAGGGATTTTAAGGACTAAAATTACTCCTCTGTCCTTGTTGAATCTTGTGACTAACAGCAACATTTTGCTTCCCTGGCCAGACCGCCTAGATCAAGGATTATGCTCCTGGGGTAAAGGCAGCCAACCTCTTACATGAAACAGAGAGTAGGAGAGAACTCCTGCAGGAGCAGATATCAGGCAGGAATAGCTCAGCAACTGTGGATCAGGACTAAAGCTGTTCCCACTCCCTGTGCCCCTGCAACAAGTGCTGCCAGAGATGGAAGTACAACTTAATAATGAACCCCAGTTTAATCCTGGCCTCTTCTGGGACAGAACTGCTAAATCCATCTCCTTATACTAGGCCTGACATAATGCCACAAGCCATCCCATAGATTTGTGACATAATTGATTGTTATCACTATACATAACTCGACTTATTTCCTTACAGATCATTTAGATATTCAAATTACCAAGCTTTTAGTGCCAGAAATTCAATTAAAGGAGTAAAAACTCTATGTTGTAATAAACTTTAGTATTTGAAATAGCTTAATAAAATGAACTTCATCTCAGAAGTGTTTCTTGCACTTTAGTGTGTAACATTTAATTATTTCATTCTGAATTAGCAGAACTTGTTAAAAATGCCTAATTGTTATTTACAACAGAGTGAGGTATCAGGGCTTCCGGGCACCCTACGCCTTTGAAAACACATTCAGCTTGGTATTATAGGCCTTCTTTGGATAAACTGAAGATGCTTTACAACTCTTAGTCCCTTAAAGATGATTGAACACAGAAGCTAATGCTTTGCTATTCAGAACAGCAGATTTTACTCAGCCAACAGAATTGAAAAATCACCACAGCAGATGAGAAAAACCCAGCCCTACTTCATCTGCCGTATAAAAGCTGTTCTCCTCAGGCAATGCCAGCAAAAGAAAAACATGGCCTACGCAGTCGCTTCACCTCTAGCAGTGCTTTAGTTTTCCTCTCTGTAAATGAAACATAGTGAATATTATGTAAACCAATTACTTTGAATGACTGCATGAAAAACATGAGTTGTTTGGGCTTTTTTTCTCAGCCGATGTAAATCCAGCACTTAGGTCCCTGGTGTCATTCCCCTTTTTTTGTCCTTAACAAGTAAGGTGTGGGGTATAGGGTAGTGATGTCAAAGGTGAACCTTCCTGAAGTCCTGCTGAGATACAGTCCGAGACTTCAACCGCCTTCTAGAACCCAGCCCAGAGCAGGGACAGCCAAACTCAGATTGCTCAGAGCCTTGTCCATTCAAGTCCTCCATATCTCCAAGGATCTCCTCCAAAACAGAACTGATCTGCGACCAATGCCACCGCTACAGGTCTGTTGCTTAGACTCCATGTTTGCCTTTTCACACACACACACTTCAGCTCTTGTACAAATAGTCACATGAAAATTGATAGCTAGAGCCTGTGGACTGTTGGGGCAGGATGAGATGGGCAAGAGAGGTGTCTGGTATAAATGCTAGAGCTAAGACTGAGAACCTGCCTCTGGTGTGAAGGTTGTGTCTGCAGAGAACAGCATGTGGCAGGATGGAGGTGCTCAGGAACAGCCTCCACATTCCTTGTCTTTGAGCTCGCTGCCTTCTTTCTCTGTAGTGCGCCAGTTTCTCTGTGAGCATAGAACTCATTTCCTTGACACTGTTGCCTCAGTGCTCTGGTGTCCTAGCCAGAAATGCAAGAGAGAGGCCTTATCTGCTGAAGCATATTTTCACAAATATGCACGTATATATCACTGCTTCCCTCTGGCTTTTTGCAGAGCCTCCTCTGGTATTGAGGTGCAACGGCCTGCAGGATAGATTTCAACTGCACAGGTTGTTTCCACCTGTTTCTCTCAACAGATTCTCTCCACCCACACTGACCAAATGACCATTTCTGAGTTTGTGAAATATTTTTATGACTTTGAAAGTACTAAGAGAAATTTTGAAATATCCAAGCTTCAAACTACATATTTTGTGAAAAGACATCAGTTTGAAGATCATTTTGTATTTTGAGTAGGAAAGGAAAACATATGCATGGTATAATTGTTTTTATTGGGTTGGGTATTTTTTTTGTGGGGGGTGAGAGTTTGATTTTGGTTTGGGGTTTTTTTTTCAGAGTCTTAGCTGCGCTGGCCATGTGCGCATATTACTTTCACTGGCAACCATACCTGGCATCTTCAGGAGGGACAGAAGTAATTTGGATCCCTTTCCCTCAGGTGTCTCCATGCATTGCTATCTGTAGCTTTACAGCTACAGCTGATCCTCAGGGACCCCAGGGAGAAGCTCAGGTCATTCACTGAAGACAAACAATAATCAGTTATCACATTTTTTATTGAAAATCCATGTGGGGCTCAGCAGAATATTATGCTTCAGAGGATACTTATGTCATGCTCCAGTGGCAGTGGGAGAGATTCAAGGAAGCAGGCAATGAGGCTATCGAAATGGCTATCCTTTTCTGTCTTCCATTCTCCTTAAGAAAGACAGAGTAAAACTGGGTTACCTCTAAATGCAGAAGCAGGTGGTCTGTGGTAACATGTGCATGCAAATACTAACAAAACATGACGGGGAACATAGGTGGGAGTTAGTCCCCATGGGCTACACCAGCAGAGGAGGTGGTGGTGAGGCCCCTGCAAACTTGAGGATGTTCCACACTGGCTGAACATGCCATTTATGTGGCAAATTGAAAAGAGCTTAGCCACATACAAAGCCTTTGTGTCTCTTTATCAGTTTTGTGCCTCAGACTTTGTGCTGATTTAAAAATGTAAATCCCCAGCAATTAACAGCCATTTCTACATTAGGAGAGCTCCCAAGGTTCTCCTATCTCCATTTGTCTTTAAACATTTTATTTGAAATTTGACACCATTGATGTTCTAATTAAAGTCCATTTCCTAGCATTAAGTACTTCTATATACAGCACTGCGGATTTATTCTTTGGAGACTGCTTCCAATTTCATACTTGCGTACACCAGGTGTTACAAATACTGTTATTTTTGTTGAAAGAATCATCATTGACATGGTACTTAGGATACATTTCTGGAGCTTGTTGATAGCTGATTTCTCTTATGATCTGGTAATTCTCAGTGGATCTCATTTAGACACCAGTGCTAACTGCGTGTCCAAATATGTTTCTGAGTTTGCATGAAGAAGTTATGTTCAGATCCAGTGGACAGACACTGAAACCAACTGCTGGTGCTGAAAAGATAATTTGTCATAAAATGAAACAAGATAGCATCTTGTATCTCTTGCATAGCAACAGCAAAAAAAAGAAAGCTTCCTTTAAATGAGTTAGGCATTGTTCTCCGGCAGAAACAACAGAACAATTTGAGTAAAGGAAAAAGGAACATTTTGCTTTTAAAAATGTCTTTGGGGCTAAAGGAAACTTTCTATAATCTCAACTACATTAGAAGAGAATGAGAGGCATTCTTGACTGAATTTGTAATTAAAATATTTTAGGAGCAGACTTTCTATTCATCAGACTCTGGGCTGCAAACTTTTTACCAGAAAAGCATTGTCTATACATTTCAGTGAATCTGAAGTTATGAGCTATGTAAGAAAGGGCTATTTTCTGAGTTTGTTAGGTGTAAATTATTTGAGATGGATTAAAAAAAAAAAAAAAGTACCTCCTTTTAAAGAACATATAAGTAACTGCTGCAGCCTTTGAAATATATAGTTCATGGTCCCTAACCCAGAACTAAAGATATTCAGTTATTCAGTAAACAAATTTGAAAGACATTATAATAACAGTCTATATCTCTTACTAGATTTAGCTATGATTTATCTCATAGCTCCTCTATAATGAGGCTGCTGTGTCCTTTTTTGGTAAGACTTTTCACAAAAAACAAGCTCGGTAGTCCACCAGGCACTTTTACACGTTGCGCTGAGCACTAAACAGATGCCAGATTCTGCAAAATGTCGCTATGGTATAATTCCTCAAATTGTTTTTGGCTCAAACACAATTTTGCTTTTTGGTAGTATCTTCCTTGCTAGGAATGTCTGAGATGGTCATGGTTTTAGCTGGGATAGAGTTAATATTCTTCACTGGAGCTGGCATAGTATTTTAATTATTAAACTGTCCTTATCACAGCCCACAAGTTTTTTTCCTTTTGCTTTTGCTCTTCCGATTCTCTCCCCCATCCCACAGGGGTGGGGGGAGTGAGCGAGCGGCTGTGTGGTGTTTAGTTGCTGACTGGGGCTGAACCATGACAGTCTTTTTATAATGATAATAATATTGATTATTATAATAATAACAATAATGATAATATAATAAAAAAGAAAAGGGGAAAAAGGGAAAAGAACCAGAAACACAAACGATACAACCGCTCACCACCTGCCGACTGATGCTGCCTGTCCCCGAGCCGCAATTGCTTCCTCCCTTCCCTGGCCAGCCCCTTCCAGTTCACATACTGGGCATGACGTTACATGATATGGAATATACCTTTGGCCAGTTTGAATCCGCTCCCTTGGCTGTGCCCCCTCCCCTCCCAGCTTCTTGTGCACCCAGCAAAGCACAGGAGGCTGGAAAAGTCCTTGACTAGTACAAGCGCTACCCAGCAACAACCAAAACATCGGTGTGTTAACATTGTTTTCATACTAAGTCCAAAGCACAGCACTGTGCCAGCTGCAGTGAAGAAAATTATCCCAGCTAAAACCATGACAGAGGTACTGACAGAATCCTTTCACCTGCTGTGTCCAAGAGTTTACACTGGTCCTTCTGGTTTGCTGTGAGAGGTTTACGTTTTGGTAATGGCTGTGTTTCCCCAGTGTTTTAGCAGTCAGACCATGCTCTCTTCCCAGAAGTCAAGCTAGGAATTAAGCATATATCATGGAAGGGCTCTGCCTGGGTATTTTACTTCCTCACTGGTATAATCAAATGAAGCATATTGATTCAGGTCTCGCAGACATGGATCTGCATGAATTCAAGTGCTATATAGATGTTCCTATGCGGTGGGCTGAGGTCTCTGCGTGTATGATATTTCCGATGCGTGATGCAGTCTCCCCCATGGATGAAACATTGCTAAGTGTCAGGGCAGTCTTCCATAGTCCTTACAGTAGGAGTTCATTTTATGTGTATTGCAAAACAATACATACGGTGGACTTGGAGAATTTTCTGGCTCAGCCCTTCAGTATTGTACTGAGGCGTGGGAAAGTATGGAGGGATGGAGTTCTAAGTTAGTAGGAATAAGTAACTTAAGTCAAGTTAATTAAAACATTCTGCCATACTTTGTGTTTCATTTTAGATACAAATATCAATGAAGTCTTTTTAACAACTGTTAGAAGTGTGAAGGGCTTTTTCTCTTTTTTTTTTTTTTTTTCTTTTCTCTTTAAATCTGAACACAATAATAAAATACTGCTGGACGAGTTCTTACTTATTGTAACCTCCCCCTGCATATGGACTGTGTGACTGTTTTAAGCATTCTCTTTGGTTCTGGTGTACTATCTAATTTGGAGGATTCTTTTTGTTTATATCTTCATGAGATTTGTATAGTTTGATTTTTACAGAAAGGTGGACCTTTGAGCTCCCAAAATGAAGTTCCTCTGGGATATAAAACACATCTTGTGTGAATTTGGCATAACTTATGATATATGATTTGAAAAAAAATGCTAAATTTTTTGTAGCTAAATCTTGAGAACATAACAAATTGCTGTATTATTTCTTGTTGAGCATTTGTTTTTACTCGCATCCATTTTCTTCATGCGTGGCTGAGCTTCTGCAAATATATTTTCTTTCAGGTTAGTTATTATTACTTAGCACATTGATTTTTTGAAGATGAATGCAGGTTTCAGTACACAGATTTCTATACTTGGCTCTTTCTGTAACATCATCAGTAACACTGAATGATGAATGACGTTTTGTTATATCAGTATTCTATTTTACCACGTTTGTTTGTCTGAAGAGGCTGAAATATTGGGCAGCTGAAATGCTGCTATGTGTGGAGAACCTCTAAATATGTCTATGGTGTACTCTACCTTCATGATATTAATGATGTATTCTCCCTCAGAAAAATCGAAAGGTTCATGTGATTTTTTTTTCAGAACTTTAAAACAAAGGATAAGATATTGGCTCCACTGCATTCAGCACGAACAAGCTTTAGGGTTGACTAAAACTAGTCTGGGATTTCAAATCCAAAGGAAGGAAAGGAGATGAGTGGATGGGATGGTAGGTAACAGGATGCAGATACTTGCCATAAGTTCTTGCTGTGATCCAGAGCCATCCGCCCTCTGCAGAACAGCTGACTGTGAGGGGTGATATAATCCACAGTGCCTAGTGTTGCAGCAACTAACTAAATATTTAATGTGCTAGGGAGAGAAAACAAGCAAGAGGGAACATGCATTATAGACCAGTCCCTGATCACCTGGCCTGAGAGTGAAGTTTCCCTTTGCTCCCTCCTTCTTTTCCTAGGGAGCCTGTGAGCTGCTGAGCTTCAGTATGTCAGTCATTACATTATAGTGCCTTGGAGTTAGTGAGCTATTTTGAGATGCAGCAGTGGAAGACACCAACCTTCTCATTTTAATTACAATTAATTTCCCACCTATTTTAAAATTCTACATTAATTTGGTCAACTTTAGTCCTAAAAATTATTTCCCTCAGAAATATGAAATCATGAAAATTAGGAAGTAGCAGTTTAAAATTCAGTCTTAGAATCATAGAATCAATCATAGAATTATTAAAGTTGGAAAAGTCTTCTAGGATCATCAGGTCCAATCGTCAACCCAACACTATCATGTCTCCTAAATCATGCCCTGAAGTGCCGTGTCTACATGTCTTTTAAATACCTCCAGGGACAGCGACTCAACAGACCTGCTCTCCAGATCCTTCACCAGCTTTGTTGCCCTTCTCTGGACACACTTCAGCAACTCGATGTCCTTCTTGTACTGAGGGGCCCAAAACTGAACACAGTACTCAAGGTGCGGCCTCGCCAGTGCCGTGTACAGGGGCACGATCACCTCCCTGCTCCTGCTGGCCACACTGTTCCTGATACAAGCCAGGATGCCGTTGGCCTTCTTGGCCACCTGAGCACACTGCTGGCTCATGTTCAGGCGGCTGACAACCAACACCCCGGGTCCTTTTCCTCCAGGCAGCTCTCCAGCCACTCCTCCCCAAGCCTGTAGCGTTGCATGGGGTTGTTTTGACCCAAGTGCAGGACCTGGCACTTGGCCTTGTTAAACTTCATACAATTTTCTGCATTAAGCTTTTCTTAGGAGGGGAGGGTTTGATTTCCTACTAAATTTCAGTGCCTGTGGTCAAAGTGCTGAACAGCATTATAGGACGGTGTCCTGGTTTTGGCTGGGATAAAGTTAATTTTCTTCCCAGTAGCTGGTATGGTTCTGTGTTTTGGATTTAGTATGAGAATAATGTTGATAACACACCAATGTTTCAGTTGTTGCTAAGTAGCGCTTACACTAAGTCAAGGACTTTTCAGCTCCCCATACTCTGCCAGGTGCACAAGGAGCTGGGAGGGGACACAGCCAGGACAGCTGACCGCAACTGGCCAAAGGGATATCCCATACCATATGACATCATGCCCAGTATATAAGCTGGGGGGAGTTGGCCGGGAGGAGGGACCACTGCTCAGGAACAGGCTAGGCATTGGTCAGTGGGTGGTGAGTGATTGCATTGTGCATCACTTTTTTTGTGTATTCTTTTATTAGTATTTTTATCCCTTCCTTTTCTGTCTTATTAAACTGTCTTTATCTCAACACACAAATCTTTTTTTTTTCCAGTTCTCTCCCCCCATCCCACTGGTGGGGGGTGGTGAGCAAACAACTGTGTGGTGTTTAGCTGCCTGCCAGATTAAACCACAACTGAGGGCAAGGAACAATTATTTTGTGGGTGATATAATGGTTTCTTGCTGTAACTGTTGCTTGTGCTTTATGCTTTGCAAAGCACCAATTATAAGCCTGGATATGTTCTCTTAGATGTTTTTGGTTATCTGTCTTGTCAGTTGGGAAGCTTTAACATGCTCAGAATTCATCCTTATGCAAATTATTTTATTTTAAATTGTCTTCTGAGTACAGCAAATATGAGGTTGTCCGCACACCTGGCCGACGCTATTTTTAATTTAGAGGGTTACTTCTCATTACAATGACTGTGTATACACTCAGACAATGCAGAAAGCTATACACTCTTGTCTGCATGTTAATTCCTAGACTGTTCTTCTCCTCACATTTATTTCTTACTTGTGTTGAAAATTAATATTGTATGAATGAGATGAATGACTGGTGTGGGGTTTTGCTTGTTTTGTTTTCGTAGAGGGTATTTTTTTTTTTTTATTTCACAGTAATGCAGTTCTCAGAGAAAGGTTTTTCACAGGCCTTGATTGTTTTGAAATTTTGAGCTTTATTTTTGTATGAGTTTTGTCTCAATATGATTTGTAGATGTTGCTGCAAGAGTTTAGGTAATAAACCACTGAAACTAATACCTGTAACTGTCCAGTTCACATTGACTGTAAAAGACTTAAGGTCTGTTATGGTATCAAGCACCAAAACAATAGCAGCTTTCCTCCAAAACACGTATTACTGCCAAAAATGCACAAGTGAGTAGATTTTGCTTGGCTGAGAAAGGAGTAACAGACTGTTCCAATGTATTGGGTAGCATCAAAACCAGCTTTCTAATATGTAGTCATACCATTATGCTCTTTTGCTCCATAAGTCAAAGCATTCTAGTAAACTTCAGCTGTTAAAATAGAAAAAAAAGAAAATATAGGCACAAAAAAATAATGCACCCCAGATTTCCATGCTAAAGACTCACAGGCTGCGAAGAACGATGAAGTCAGACCAGAAACAATATTTTCTTTAGACCCTTTGACCAAAAATTATATTTCTTGGAGTTAACATGACACCCTAGCACTAACTCCTCCGCTGCATAATCTTTGATGCTGAACACACAAGGGAGACTGTAGACCCCTGCAGGTCTCCTCTTGCTCTGCAGGTCTCCATGCTTGAAGTGTTCCTGTTGCAGGATAAAAACTCTGGTATTATGTTGGCTAGTTCTCTTCTAGCATGTGAAAGCCTTCCCATGGGAAGAAATGTCTGTCACCAAGATCTGACTGGCCAGCTGTGTCTAGTCCAGAGTAAGAGAGGTAATGGTGTGGCTCTTTGGTGGGGGAGGACAGGAACTGACTGTGTGAAATCCCATGTCAGGGCATGAGACATTAGAGATCTGACATTTCTAAACATGTAGCGGACAGCATAAAAACCTTGAGTCCTGGACCCTGACAGCCTGGAAGTCTGGCTGCAAGATTTTAATAAAAATTTACACTGAAATCAACATTGTCCCATGAAAAGTTTTAACTTGCTCATATTAAACACACTGAAAATAATGGAATTCTCTTTAATTGAAAAATTTTGGACCAATTTAATATAAATTGATCATTTTTATCCAGATTTAACTCACTAGAAAACACATTTTCCTGCCATTTAGAAACATTATTAAAAAATGTACCTAAGGAATGTCTCATAAGAAAAGTCACAAATACACCTATTAAAAAAATAACATTGATATTTCGTAAAGCACAGTTTAGAAATAATATGCAGTTAAAAGTGGACATCTTAATATTTTTTTCCTTCCTTTTTCTCTTCCTACACAAGTTTATTTAGTAAATGATAGATGTGGAGGCAATAATAGCACACAGAGCTAGTAACGTGGTTGTCTGCCTGCCCAGTCCCTCTTGTGTGCATCTTCTACAGTCCTAGCAGCCCTCATACCAGGCTCATGGTAACTACTTACCTCCCTTCACCTCAAACAGATAAGGGCATTAGGTTCTTGTTTACATGCAAGGTTTAGAGAAGTAATTTCTGTAAATGATTACATTTTGTGTGGTTTTGACTCTGCAGACCAAATATATTCAGTTTTCTTTACAGAAGAGAGCAAATTAGAACAAATCAGAAAGAACATGCTGGTTTCCTGACATACTGAGAAACCACATTATAAATCTATTACAACTAAAATCAAATTGGTGTTTATCAGGACTACTCTAACATCAGGAGTAACAGAAAATAGTCAGATCTGCTGGAAATAAAAGATTTTTTACAAAGGGAAAGGGACAGCTTTTGTGCTGTCTCTCAATAATGATAATAACAAAAGCAGTGCTTAAGCACTAAGCGGCAGTTGTAACACAACCAGTTTGGTTGTGCATATATGGTTGCACAGTGCCAGCAGTTACAGCTGCCATCTCAGTATTGCAGAATCACAGAACCACAGAATCACAGAATGGTAGGGGTTGGAAGGGACCTCTGGAGATCATCTTGTCCAACCCCTCTGCCTGAGCAGGCACACCCAGAGCAGGGGGCACAGGAACAGGTCCAGGTGGGTTTTGAATGTCTCCAGGGAAGGAGACTCCACAGCCTCCCTGGGCAGCCTGTGCCACTGCCCTGGCACCCTCACGGGAAAGAAGTTTTTTCTCATTTTTTGGGTGGAATTTCCTGTGTTCCAGCTTGTGCCCATTGCCCCTTGGCCTGTTACTGGGCACCACTTGAAAGAGTCTAGTCCCACCGTCCTGACACCCATCCTTCAGATATTTATAAGCATTGGCAAGATCCCTTCTCAGTCTTCTCTTCTCCAGGCTAAACAAAGCCAGGTCTCTCAGCCTTTCTTCATAAGGGAGATGCTCCATCTTGGTAGCTCTCTGCTGGACTTGCTCAAGCA
Source organism: Phalacrocorax carbo (assembly GCF_963921805.1). Taxonomy (NCBI): domain Eukaryota; kingdom Metazoa; phylum Chordata; class Aves; order Suliformes; family Phalacrocoracidae; genus Phalacrocorax; species Phalacrocorax carbo. Next base: position 15,837,860 of record NC_087516.1, read on the forward strand.
GTTGCCTCTCCTTCCTAAACTGGGGGGCCCAGAACTGGACACAGCACTCCAGATGTGGTCTCACCAAGGCAGAGTAGAGGGGGAGGATAACCTCCCTTGACCTGCTGGCCACACTCCTTTTAATGCACACCAGGATACCGTTGGCCTTCTTGGCCACAAGGGCACATTGCTGGCTGAGGGTCAGCTTGCTGCCCACCAGCACTCCCAGGTCCTTCTCAACAGAGCCGTTTTCTAGTAGTTCAGCCCCCAGCCTGTACTGGTGCCTGGGGTCGTTCCTCCCCAGGTGCGGGACTTTGCACTTGCTCTTGTTCAATTTCGTGAGGTTCCCCTCGGCCCAGCTCTCCAGCCTGTCCAGGTCTCACTGGATGGCAGCACAGCCTTCTGGTGTATCAGCCACTCCTCCCAGCTTGGTGTCATCAGCAAACTTGCTGAGGTTACACTCTATCCCATCATCCAGGTCACTGATGAATATGTTGAACAGGACTGGGCCCAGCACAGACCCCTGGGGGACACCACTAGTGGCAGGCCTCCATCCAGAGTCTGCCCTGTTGATCACAACCCCCTGAGTTCTGTTGTTGAGCCAGTTCTCAATCCACCTCACTGTTCTCTCATCCAACCCACACTTCCTTAGCTTGCCTGTGAGGATGCTATGGGAGACAGTGTCGAATGCCCTACTGAAATCAAGATAAACAACATCCATTGCTCTCCCTTCATCAACCCAGCCAGTCATGCCATCATAGAAGGTTATCAGGTTGGTCAAGCATGATATTCCATTAGTGAATCTATATGGACTGCTTCTGATAACCTTCTTGTCCTCTTTCTGCCTTCAGATGACCTCCAGGATGAACTGCTCCATCAGCTTTCTGGGTATGGAGGTGATGCTGACTGGCCTATAGTATCCCAGGTCCTCCTTCTTGCCCTTTTGGAAGACTGGTGTGACATTGTCTACCCTCCAGTCCTTGAGCACCTCTCGTGTCCTCCATGACCTTTCAAAAATGATGGAGAGTGGCTTGGCAAGATCATCTGCCAGCTCCTTCAGCACTTGTGGGTGCATCCCATCAGGGCCCATGGATTTGCAAGGATCTGCTTTGCCTAGGTGATCTCTGACCCAATCCTTAGCCTTAGCAGTGAAGGCTGAAGCAAAGGCGGCATTCAGTAACTTCTCTGCATCCTGCACCACCAGGGCCCCCACCTCATTCAGCAGCAAGCCCACAGTTTTCCTGTTACTGCTCTTGTATTTAAAGAAGCCCTTCTTGTTATCCTTGACATCCCCTGCCAGATTTAGTTTCCAGTAGGCTTTGGCCTTCCTTGTCATGTCACTGCATAGCGTGACAACATTCCTATAGTCCTCCAAGTGTCCAGTCCCTTTTTCCGCTTCCATTGGAACCTTCCTCTTCCATTTGAGTTTCTAAAGAACATATTTGGTCATCCCTGCAGGTCTCCTGGCTGCTTTGCTTGACTTCTTCCACCTAGGGATGCATCTATCTTGAGCTTGGAGGAAGTGGTCCTTGAATACTGACCAACTCTCTTCGACCGCTCTGCCTTCTACAGCCCTAGCCCATGGGATTCCTTCAACCAATTACTGTGATTATACATGCAAGTTCATTATTAGAAGTGAAGTAGTGGGGGCAAATTCCATGTATTTGATTTGATTTTTTGTGAACTTTTCAAGTCCTCTTTTCATGAATATTGAAGTATTTGAGCTAGTATCAATACTCAGAACAGACAAATGTTACAGCCCAATATTCTCTTGTAGCACATTTTTGAATAGTTCACTGAAGAAAATGGTTTGTAATTTAAGTTGTCCTTTCTTATACAGGATACCCACTAAGGAAGCAAAAAAAACCAGAGGTGTATTTATGTTAACTGATGCACTGTAACAATATACTCCAGAGTGCTGTTCTTCACAGTTCTCTGTTTTCATGGTCTTCAGACCAAGGGTTACTCAAAACTGATTAAAATATAGTATAAACCTCAGAATGGCGTGATATGCTCAAGCAAGCCAGGCTTCAGATACATTCCTAATTGTGAATCATTAGGTTGTTCTATGCTACTGATGCCATCAGATATTATTTCTCCATTCCTCTTCAAAGTTTTTTATGAACTGAAGTTATGGACAAAAGCAAAGCCTGCTTATCTGTATGCAGTGACTACAGTGTGAATTGCTCTGATTTCATGCCTTGAATTTAATCTCTCCACTCATGAGTCTGTATCTTGATGTTCAGATCCTCATGGAAGACGCCATCAGACTCCTTTTTCCTCACATTAATACCACAGCAGGATAAAGGCCTACAGTATTTAATTTCTTGTTGCAGTTGTTTATTTTTATTACACTAAGCACAGAACCTCAGCTATACAAAGGCACCTGTATCTTGTTCTACGACCATATGTGAAAGATAATCTCTGTGTCAAAGAACTTGTGCTATAAGGTAAGACAGAAACAGCAATTTAAAAGTAAATACAAGCAAAGTGACATACCCAAGGTCAAAAATCATTCTGTAGATCTCACTGCCTCTCTTCTTCAGTCTCCTCTAAGGCAATTACTATATAAAATATTGTGTGCTACACATTACAGTTGCTATATTGGTTACTTTGAAAACAGAGGATGTTTCTACCCACACAGTAATGAAACATTCTTTCAGAGACACTAATGAGATTTTGTATGAACCATCTGCTGCTTGCCTTCCATTAGATCAAACACCTTTGAAAATGGGGAAATCCCTTTTAGTAAAATGGAATTCTAACAACAATGATAATCTGTGAACTAGAAGCCAAAATCTAGTGTGCTAGAAAAGTCCAATGTCCCTTTAAACATTAAGCACTGAAAAGACACAGAAAAACCTGTTATATTGAGCAAAGACTCCAAGGTCAAAGAAAGATGTAATAAAAGATGGACTTGATACAAGGTTGATTTCCATTGTCAAGTGATATGGGATGTGCTATACCCTTCTTATTGGAGACAACTTTGCTGAAGCTTTGTACAGGATCTCCCAAAAGCTCACTGAAACTAATTGCATAGATTATAATGTTAAACAGTGCCCACTGAAGACTCAGGAAGGAGAAAAGTGGACTGCTGAATGAAAGCAAAGTCAAATACCTGCCCTGTCCAGCAGACCCATGAAGACCCTGTGGTTTGGGCATTGCCTGTGGCCAGCAATGTGCAAAGAAGGGACACAACTAGCATTCTGGGCAGCTCTGATGAGCAGGCACCCTTCCACAGAGGCACTGAATGGGCAATGCTTTTGGCATGAGCTTGGCCCAGGGCTTGAATTCATGTCCCAAATCTATCACAGGACCTGGTAACCACATAAGTTCTGTTGTTAATTAAATACATTATTGTTCCACTGAAGTTTATTTTTTTTCCTAAATGCTTCCTCTCTCTTTTCTCCTAGAAGAAAGGTAGGAAATGTTGTTGCTGAAATAGCCTGTGAAATTAAATTATATTTGTGGGAATTCATATTAGCTAGCTGATTATCACATAGGAGCTTATATCTCTGACATCTTTTGGAAAAGGACTGGAATCCTAATTTAGCAATTTTTTTTCTATAAATATCCAAGCAGCATATTTTATTTTTATGAAATTCACCACTTGGAACATTTCTTTAATTTGCACTTAAACTTAAACTCTTCTTATAAAATAATGCCAGCATTGAAATTATGTCTTTGAGCAGCTTTCTGAATAGACCCCTAGTTTGCTCAACAATTATTGCTGAAATGATGGTGATCTCAGGAACCCTTGTTCCTGTCTGACATTCTTTCCCTGTGACTAATTATTTTGCAGACTATGCTTTAATTGCAGGGTGTAGGAGGTACTTTCTATAACTGCTAAGTATTAGAAGGGGACATGCTCTGCAGATCATTAAATGTGCTACCAGGAATTAATACACTTCTGAGACCAATGACATTTGTCAAAATTAGTCAATGTGTTTGTGGAGAGCAAGAGGTCATCTTCAGCAGACGTCTCCTAATAATCACTGGCATGGTGAGTGCTGTAAATTATTTAACATGGTATGGAGGACATAGGCCTTCTCAAGAGAAATGGCTTCCTTTTTCTTTTATTTACAAACAGGATGCATTAAAAACCCTGAGTGAATTAAATTTGTTTTTTAAACAAATCCAGACTGAAAATTTTCTTGGTAGTCTGCAAGCATTGCTAAAAAGGAGACAAGTTACAGACATCTAAATATTATGCATATTTCATGGCTTCCTATCAGGACATAGAGTGATGTAAAATAAAACTGTTAACAGATTTGAGCATCTATGCTCAACTTAAACTAGGCCAACATTACTGTGTACTTTCAAAGTCATCCACTAATGAGAGTATGTATAAAACTTAGGTCAGAGGTACTGCTTTGCAATGCTATCTCTTACAGTGCTGTTTTTGCTTTTGTTTTCATTGCATCTGATTTTGGCAAAGCAAGGGCTCATGTTCTCCACATGTGCACCCTAAGCCCCAGGTGACATAAGCACGTAAGAAGTGAGCAAAGGTCTAAAAACCTATGAGTAAATGTCAAAGGAATTGGGACTTTTGCCCTAAACAGAAGACTGAAGAAGGGACGTGGTAGCAACTTCAGCAACTTCAGCAACTTTCAGCAACAATGCTGAAAAAACCCAAGGTTTTTTTCAGAAATAAGGAAAATATTTCTTAAAAATTAGTAAAGCAATGCACTGGATTGAAGGCTGTCTAACATGTCTCAGAGGTTATTAGGCAGAATGGTTCTTGTCTTGGGGACTTGACTTCATCAAGCTGTTTTCCAGACCATTTTTTTTGCTAGAATTTTACCAAGGAAATCCACCTGGGAATGGGAAAACAAAACAAAACAAAACAAAACAAAACCTTCGTAATGAAATTTTAATCAAAACAGGTCTGATTCTAGCAGAAAGTTTCATTTTTGTCACATTCTGGATTTTCTGTTTTTGTTCAGAAAAATCCTCATAATCAACTGAAGACCCTCGAGACTCTCATTACTGGAAGGGTCCAAGCCATTTGCTTTAATCATCAGTAAGGGGTTTGGCATTATAGATCATGCAGTGGATTAGCAGTGACAACCTCCAGACAAAAACCCGAAAGCTGTGCTTAAGTGTATGATAATGCAGTTCTGATTTTGTTGGTTTGGGGATTTTCTCCCCCTGTGAATCTTTGTATACATACTGGTCAATTTGAGAGGTAAGGGCTTTCATTTTCTCAAGCACTGAACCCCAACTCTGAACACATTGCAACAAGCCTTACACTAAGTATACAAGCATTTAAAGTTATTTTATGTTGTTTTCCAGGACTTATTTTGCCACTATTGGATGGTTTCATTTTCCTGGACAAATGCAGCTGTAATTTTGAAGAAGCAGAAGAAATCTTTGCTTTTGTTCTTTTTTGTGTGAAGTTGTGCAGAAAGACATTTTGAGCAGTGGTAGTGTTCAGTTCTTATTCATCTCCTTAGATCGCAGTCAAAAAATGTTACTATACATCAGTGCTACTACCTAAAAAAATCTTCCTCTGTTGTAGCCATTCTCAAAACTGTTCTGTCTTAGCCACAGGTCGGTGTCTAGCCCAGAGCTTGAATGTATGTAACTGGAAGGAAATGTCCCATACATCATCACTGGCTAATGCCTGCTTCAGAGAAATTGTGGTAAAAGTAGGCGATGCAGAGCTATACATAACAGCAAGATTTTATAAATCTGATTTGTGCTAGAAGACATCCAGTGAAAGAATGAGCTTAGTGCAATTCACATAAAGGTAATCCAGTTTTAATGCTGACCCTTTCTTCTACATTTATTACCAGATAAGAGGACCTTGCGTGGTACCATATCAGCACATACCTAACAAATGCATATATGTATCAGCAAAAGGTGAGTCATAGTCCATATACAAACAGTTCTGGAGATAACACTTGCCAGGCACCCTCTGGTGCAGTTTGCAAGTATTATGCACTTAGGAAATCCTATCTTGACTTGTTCCAGTACTCTTGGACATTATTTCATATTAAAGCATATTCTTTGGCAACATCTAATACTATATTTGCGGAAATTAAAAGCAATAGCCTAGCTTTCTGTTTAAAGACGTGCATAAGGGAAAGCGGGTGATGACGTGCAGTATCTCGGAGGGTTGCTAGATGGTGCTAAAGCATATGCAGAAGTGTACTACATTGCTGCATCGTCTGTTTTGGTGTGGAAGAGAGAAACACTGAGTTTTTTCTGTCGGTCCTATTTTGTACATCACCTCCAATGGAAAGAACACCTCGGCTCCCTTGGTTTCTCAAAGAATGTTTTATTCAGATTTGCCCCAAATTACTAAGCTCACATTATACGTACTTTTACAGTATTTTCTATTTACAGTGGGACTGACTAAATATATTTTGATGAGGAGACAATTTACCAAAAGCTAGCATTTCGGGAAGACTGACATTATTCAGGGGGGAAAAAGAGAACTGTTAAAATACTTTATTTCAACTTTTCCAGAAGGATACACATTGACTTTTATTTTTCAAAGAGCAGATTCACTTAGAAATTTCTACTTGTTCAATTTTTGTAAATGTTTACTTGGCTGGAGGAGGGAGAAATAAAGTTAATAATATCTAAAAAAGTAGAGTAAGTGTTGCACCAAAAATGGAATGGAATGTTTCAGGTAAAATGAAAAAGAGTAATTTTATACTTTTCTTGGTTTCACAAAGCAAATAATATAACTAGTCTAACAAATCTTATGTTTAACAGATTGTAAGTCAAAACTCATTTTCCTTTGTTTTTGGTTTAATCCAATGTACATCTTCCTTATTGGCACAGTTTCAGTAACTACAATTTCCAACACGTTTCAATGTGATTTAAGTTCATCCTGTGGTGTCAGCTGAGGGATTTTTTTTAAGAGACCAATGTAAGCTCTAAGTCATACTGAAGACAAAATCTTTTCTCAAGGGAATACATTAAAAAGTCATATAAAACCTATTAAAAATTAAAGGGTAGAATATATTGCATTTCCTATTGTAAAAGCTGTAGTGTCAGATAATAAGTAGGAGTACACACAGGATAAAAATTATTCTTAGGTGAATAACTGTAGTATTTACATAAATAATATAAGAATTATTCTCAGGGTAATTAGATATTGTTTGTATATGATGTAATTTTGAAAACTACTTAAAATTAGAAAAAGCTGAAAACTAATTTGTTTTGATGCCAATAAATGCTGGCAATGACAATATTTGTCGGAGTAGTTTGAGAGATTTTAACATTAATCAGGGTTTTAATTAGGAAAACAACAAGATTAGCTATAATTCTGTGGAGACAATCTGCAACAAACTTCCATGTAGGTCAAATTCAATTAACTTACAGCCAAAAGAGCATGAAACCACACTGTGATTTAACAAGTCCAAAGTCTGCCCAAGTTTCATTCATAAAGCAATTCAATCACACTGCTTCCATAATCAGCATTATCAGATAGTGTCAATGGTATTCTCAATGCTTTATGGATTAGTTACTTCCTTTTCCAGGCATATAAATAGATCGCCATTTTCATCATGTCCGAATGTCTCATGCAGCACTGAAATTATCATTCCTGTCCCACTATGATATGGAAGTACATGTCAAAGATAGGACAATCTAAATAACCACAAAAAGAAAATTGCTGAGAGATATTCCTATGGTGAATGAACACTTATTGGTATGAGGCTTTATCTTGGCCTGGTGTTTCCTATGTGACATCTGAAAGAGGGAAGAGATAAAGTTGCTCTGCCCATGCTCAGAACTGACCAAATATCACCTATGAATTGTTAGCATGGTCCCAAGTCCAAACACCGCTAGCAAAGTCTCATTGGATTTATACACCAGCAGCAAGTCTTTGCCTGGAACACACGCTACAGGTGTGTCCTTTAAAAAAAAAAGAAAATTTTTATTCTTTTTGTTATTAATGGACCCATATTAGGCTGTCTTCAGCTATGGCCATATTTTGTTGATCATGGCATGAAATGCCACTGCTCATAAAAGAGCCAGTGAGATTCCAGTAAGGTCAATGAAAAATTTTCCTTAGCTATTTGATCAATGCTTAAGTCAAAAGGCAGTTCTCATATCAGTAAAGATTACTTTAAAGTGAGTCTTGATTAATTAAAAATTCTATTATAAAATAAATTTTAACCTGAACTGGGAAAAATCCATGTTTTATTCTTTGTTCTGTTCCTACTAAAAATACATATTAATTATCAAATACATGTATTTGAGAAACCACAGCATTTTAGCCAGAGCTCCTCAATACTCCTCTTTCCTTGTTTCTGACATGCCTTGATGTGGTTTTTCACCTGGATCACTTTATTAACTCCAACTGATTGTACAACACCTTCCAAGACAATCACTTAAGCCACTCTTGAAAAAGCTCTTGGCAGAAAAAAAGTACTCCCCAGTGTGGACTTCTCTCCCACTGACAATTTGCAGATTTTATGTAAGGAATGTATATATTGCAATAGGCAAACACTCAGTACAACAAGGACTAGGATACGGTTCTCATTTACTGCTGGCAAGCTTATTACTACTGGATGAAGAACATAGTTCTAATTTAAATACTCAATTTCTATGCCAGCCAATTCAGTGAAAGAAGCGAATAACCGTGTTCCCTTCTTTCCTATTTCACCCAAGTAGCAGCTACCTGGTGTATTAGAATGCTTGCTCAGGTGTCTGGGCATTAAGTGAGGCATGTTCTCGAGAGACACAGCTCAGAAGCAGAGGAAGAGATTACACCCAGGTCTGTCTCTTCCTGCATGACTGCAATGACTACAGAGCAAATACCCATCATGATCATAGAGGGACTCCCAACAGCAGAGGCTGGTGTGCTCCTTTATGGACAGCCCTGAGACAGCAGCAGCACAGCAGAGCTTTAGCAAGAGCTAGACGCCAACTGCTCATCATGGGCAGATAAATGTGCTCATGAGCAGCTCCACAAACAGGTACTTTATTAAGAGTCAATTGCTAGGCAGAGGTGGCTGTGGGCTTTGGCTCTTTCACAGTGCAGTAGGTAAGTTGGCATTCTGATGATCACAGTTTTTCACTGAAGAACTTAAGCTATGGGTGGTTTGGCATGTACCACCCAAGCCCACAAATCTACTCAAATTCTACTCAAATAATTCCCCATCATGAGGAAAAAACTTACTTGCTAAAAAAGACCTAACTCTGGATGACCTAGACTTTCTTAAGAAAGGTCTTCACTTACCTCAGAAAAGGTTAGTGTTTACAGACTTTCTAATCAGTTGAGAAATTTTCTGTAATGGCCTTTAAGGGTATGTGTCACTCTTTTGTTAGGTGCAAATGTGAGCCTTTGTGAAAAGGCCACATAATGACTCTTGATATTTACTGTTTCCCAAAGGTTTCTGTGAAACACCTGTAATGAACTCTATCTATTTGAAACTTAAGAGTTCTCATGATAACAATTATTATAAAAGTATTTGTGTTCAGAGTAACAGGCACATGAAGAAAGGAGATAAATCCTCTTTTTAGCATCCATAAAAATTCAGATCAGGTCCAGTGATAAAATATGCCATAAAAGTCTAAAATTAAGCAGAAATGCCCAGGTAAATGTATATATGCCAGAAGTCAGGCTAGGCTATGTATGACCTGCTTAAAAAAGTTTTACAGTGATAGTGTCCTTCATAGACTGTGAGAAAACTTTTGTTTTGTTTTGAGGGTTTCTTTTGTGTGCCATATCCACTACTGGTGCACTGCAGATGTGTAAGTAATAATCAAGGACTCTAGGAGTTTAACTTCCATAACACTGGTTGATGCCTGGAGCACACTCGGACAGATCTCCTGAAAAAAAGATCACACAGAATTGAAATCTACTCATCTCATGCCTGTTCCAACATGTTTTTTAGCCCCACACTAAACCTGAAACTTTTAAAAGGACAGGCTTACTTGATACAGTTTTCAATGCTTTCTGTAGCAGGAAATAATAGCTCTTTTATAATGCAGTGAGATGTCTGCAGAGCACACAAACAGTCTACCTAAAAAGCATAGTATTAGAGCAGTACCATGCCTCATTTAAAAGCTAAATCTATCAAGGTCTGCAGAAATAGTGCTAAAAAATCCTTCACCACTGGGAAATGTAATCAACTCTAAAAGTGTGAGGCCCCAGAGCTGCCAAGACAAGGGAATTTCAGACCTTGATTGTAATCTCATTATGAAAAAGACATATTATTTTTGGTATTTGGAAAGTGAGCCCAGTGCCTCGCATTTGGTTGCAAAATTACCACCTGCATCCTGTCAGAACAAGAGGAATCAGCAGAGGCATATGTGGGTTAAGCTCAGAGCTGTACCTAAGAAAGCTGTAAAAACTCACAGCTTATTTATATTAAAATATTTTTTTGAGTAAGTCATACAAACAACAGGGTAAAATGTGAAGAAAGTAAATGCTGAGCAGGAGGTGACCGGTTTGTGTATGTTTGGGAGCTGTGAAGGAACTGAAGGAATGCCAGGGCTGAATTAATTTCCTATTTACTACATTCCATAGCTTAAGAATAGAATAAAAGTACAAAACACATACATCTCTTTGAAAAGTAGGTCTTGGAATGTAAAACAAAAGCAATCAGTCTGAACAGGAAACACTAATGTCTGAGAAATAGTAAGAGGAACTATTCTGCAGAAGGAGGAAAGCATCCTGCAGATGACGTTATACTTGCTTATGCAGGCCAGAATGGGGTGTGGGAGGGAGAGAGCATTGGAAAGGGAGAGGAATTATTACTTTTGTCCTACTGTTTATTCATTGTAAAGAAAGAATGCTGCTTTAGAGACAACACATGCAAAGTGCTGGTTTCAAAGGGCTAGTCACCAGCAAGGCCAAATCTTGGAAGACGCTAAGCCTCTTGCAACTTCTGTTGGCTGCAGAGTAGTTGGCATGGTGCAACCTTTTTTTGCAGCTGGTTTCAGGAGAACTATGAAAAAAACCACCTCACCAAACAATATCATAAGATTGTAAGCAAAACAGGACAAAGCTCTCAGGAGACACTCCATACCACTTTCACAACTAGTCACGCCATCTGCTCCCAATCTGTCCTTAACAAATCAAGCTCATGAATTAAGCAGAGAGCTCCTCAAAGAGAGGAGTACTTGACTGTGACTCACAGCCAGAAAAACTCAAATCAAATTTTCTGTGTACTAGAGTTTGTGTTAGAGCTCCATTAGGAAGAAAGGAAGAAAACTCTTCATGACATTAATCATTTCAACAAACTTCTGGTCTGTTAAGGACTTTCTTGTAAAATGCGGTTGAATTGAGAAGTTCATAATCCAGTGAGTAGTTCCAGTGAAGTCAGCATGACTATTTGTACAAATGCTTAGCAACAGGAGCGAGGGAAAAATCTTGCCAAAAATAAATGTATTATATTTTTCAGAAAAACTGGTGACCTTTCTAAACTTAAGGACCATAAGGGTCCTTAAGCAAAGACACAAAGGGATGCAAAGGCTTATGGGTATTTTTACAAATACACATACGTTTTATAAAAAACTTTTTGTCCGGGTACTGCCTGGATGGATGCATAGTTTAACTATGCCAGCACTCCTGATGTTCACAAGGAAGCAGGGGAGAGACTGTGTCATCTCAAGGGGTGTTGGTCACAGTGGCGCTCTGCATGTCCAGTATAAGGACATTTCTGCCCATGTGTGATTTACACATTCAGCTCACACCAGTGAATTAGTTTCCAGTTTATACCTAGAGAGTTCTGGCACCAGCAGTTTGGATAATTGAAATAAATGTCTAAAAAAACAACTGTATTGTTCATTTGTGATCCCCAAACACTGCCATGGAGTCATGACATTCACAATGAATAACTAAACAGTTCTGGGCAGCAACACCTGATATTTCAGACCTGGGTTCTTGCTTTGTGTTGGCCTGAAAAGCAATACTCTAAAAATATTTTCACAAAAGCAGAAGCAAGTCAATATATCTAGTGTGAGGGTTCCTCATTTCTGTATGTGCAATTGTACAAGGCACAGGGCTGTGTAGGGAGAACTAGTTCATTCCTAGTATGGAGCACTCTTATTTGAGGTAACTGAGCACAAATGCCCACAATAAAACCCTGGGTTTGTAGACAACTTTATGTGGACTGCCCCTGGCCAAGGCCATGCCAGCAAGAATGCATATAGGCTGCTTCTGGAACCTGAAAAAAGTTTAGATGCAAAAAAAAAAGGGTCTTGAATTTGGTGAAAGTTTTTCAAAACCAAAACACCTCAAATGAAATATTTCAAAACAAGGAATGCCCTTATCTGTTGCAATTTTGCTTCACTGGAAGTATTCCTATCACACCATTGGTGAAGGACTTAAACCTTTTCTACCTATGTACAGGAGCAGAGCTAATATATAGAATGGCCTCCCCCAGGCTTTTTTAATCTATTTTCTCCAGTTTCTGCCTTAGTACTTGGCTGACTGGAAGATCTCCAGTTTCAGATTTAGCAAAAACATGTTGTCAATCAAATTAATTTCATCTAACATAATCTAGTCAGATTTAACAGCCATGAAATTTTTTTAACATCTCCACTGAGCATTATTGTTTGTAAGAAATGTAGCTGTTCTGCCACACATTTTAACTATACTTTTCAATATACAATTATTTTAGTCTGAAATATGTAAAATCAATGGCAGGGCTGAAAAAAATTCTCATTGATTAGAAAGTAATGTGTAGTACCCAATCATTATAACGTGAGCAGCAGCTGAACAGGGTGCCTACAAGATGAAATGAGGAATAAAACACAGGTTTTATTTCTGAGTAAGCTCATGGCTTTAATTATTATTGTTGTAGAAGTCTTTTCTAATAGGAAATTTGTTGTTATGATATGATTACCATATATTAGATTTACTTTTAAAAAAAGGAAAAACATTAATGCAGTGTTTCCATGTCATGTATAAGTATGCCACAAACTACATCATCGGGAAATAGCACTTGATTTATTTGCCCTTCATATCCTGCTTCACTGACTTCTACTTCACTCTAGCAATGCCTTATACCAGTTTCTTTTTCAACTCCTTTATAAACATATAAGGAACTATATTTACATTTTGAACTTCCTGGTAATAAGTTTTGTCACAAAATCAAGTTTGATAGCAAGCCCCCTGTCAGGAATGTATTATAAATGAACTAATCTGTCTTGATTCCATGTACAGGTTAGGGCTTCTGTCTAAAATACATTATTCTTTGCATAAGAGAATTGTAGGCAGCTGACAGAAAAGGCTTTGGAGTTCAATTTATCTGGAGTTCAAGTTTTTGTTTACAGATTTAGCTTTGGAGTCAAGGATCCAGGCTGGGAAAGTAATTGAAATTCAGAGGACTGAAAAGAAAAATCTTTATGCTCTATGAAACAGAGTCCTCTGTTTTCCCAGCCATAACAGCATAACACTATTAAGCAGTGTCTTTGATCTGCAATAAGCATATCTAATTTGAATTCACTTGATATTACTGCTAATATCAGCTAAGCCTTTCTGCATCTTCCAGATTGCAGGATTATTATATAAGGAATATCTTCATCCCAAGCAGGAATGTTTGAATTATATCCTTTTCCTCTTCAGTAAATGTCATGTACTACAAACCATACCACTTCAGTCACTTTGTTAGAGGACTATCACAAACCAAGAATGAAATCTGTCATACAGTCACCTGTTTTAGGGGGGGTAAAATAGTTTTAAGGACACTATCTCCTGCAGTAAAGAAATTTGCACAAAACAAAATATTGTATCTTAAAAAAGATTTCCTTCGGAGAAAATAACTCAAATCTTGTATTTTTCCCTGAATATTTGCATTTCCCTAACACATAAATATTACCACAGAATTAATATTACCTTACCCACCACACCCAGATTATCAGGATTACTTCAAGATAGTCACACACTTTTGTAAGTAGCATGGAAGAAAAGGAAGTAACTGATAGAAGTCTCCATACCTTTATACTATTTTATTATACAATCTTTATAAATTCCTTCAGATACATGCCACAATTTTCTGTCACAAGAAATAACTCTTAAATATTAACAGGCAAGGTTTTTTTCTCCCCCTGCTCCTCTCTCTTTCCAGTAAGGAGATTCTTACTGAGAACTTTGCTTCTTGGTCTTGCTATGACCTGCCATAATCATCTCATTCTTCTGTTTTCAAAGAAATTCACTTCCATCTGCCACTGCATTAATGACCTATTTCAAGCTTACCCTTGAAAAGACTGGTAACTGTTTGGGGCTCATATGTAAGAGAGACAAATTGTAATGTGGGGCCCAATCCAAAGCCTATCACTTGTTCACCAAGGTTTTCTCAAGCTCTTCAAAAGCTTTGGATTGGGTGCCAGACCTTTTACCTCTGTAAAAGCCTGTGCAGCACCAATGAAAACACAGTAGCTCCTCTTAATATACCTAGTACACCCATTACCATCCAACAAGCAATGCCAGAGAGGTGACTATGGTAGAACATGAATGTAGCTCATGTATTTAGCTCATGAATGGAGAGGACTATCTCTGTGTGCACCTCCTTTTCTTTTGTGACAAAATAAAGGATGAATCTTGAACACTACAAAGCTTTGGCCATGATCTTTGGACTTGACTGGGAGACCAGCATGCAAACAGCTCATGCAAAGCCATGAGGTCAAATAGCACTGCAGAATCCTCTAAATGTGAGTGCTTCCAGTTATTTATAATGCAGCAGCTCCATGTCACAAAGGATCTCCTTGTTTGGTGACTTCTTTGGGGAGCAGAAGATCCTTGGACTTCTTTGGGGAGAAGACACCATCTGACATGAAAGCAGAGGGAGTCTCCCCAAAATCAATCACTATTCCTATTGTGAAATCTATGTTGGGAACAGGCAACCGTTCCTTACATAGCAGAATAATATTTAATAAAGATATTGCAGGTCCAGTGTTCACAGACATTCCAGATGGATATGAAAACTTGCCTGAAACATACCCAGTGTATAGTACAGAATCATAAGAATGTTTTTCAAGAGCAATGTTGTCCTGGCTGGAAGTGAGGGATCCTCACTGTGAACAGCTATTCTACTCTGAAGGAAAAAGAAATCTTGAACCTTGTCAGTTTCCTAAATAAAATTTCATAAGAAAGATTAAAGAGGTCGTTTTTGTGCAACCAATTTTTATCTATATACACCCACTCTGCAGGTCATTAGTTGGCTAACTGAGCGTCAAGCAGCAGCCTCTCATATCCTATATTATTCAGAATAGGATATATCTGAATTGGGAGCTTCATTTACAATGGAGACAGAGCAAGGGAAACTGGCAAGAAGCAATGTGAAATGGATTGTCTGCTGTGGCTTCAGGCAGGGCTGGAGGCTATATAGAAGCATTGAAAAAACACTGTTAGCTGACTAAAAAGCCATGGGTCTTCAGAGGGATGCAGGAGGACACAAGACTTCAGTATCCTAGAGAGGATGCTTAGTGGTGGTAAATTTTTATAGCATCCATGACAGAAAAAGAGAACAGGCTCTTTTCTAAAGAAAATTGGTAATCATCCTCCCCCCCATCCTGTTCTTTTATTATGTTTATTTCAAGTAGTATTTTTTCCCTTTGAATTCTTAATACAAAGATGTTACATGCTAATCTGCAAGGGCTGCAGGGAGCAGGGGAGAAGGGTAAACTAATTTTTGGTACCTAAGTTCTGGATGTGGTTCAGGCACCAGCCGATTTAAGATTGCATAATTATGTAGAATAGCATTTCCAATTTACTTACTAAGGGAATTTATGCTCAGAAATTTTATATACTTAATTCCCTAAAGATTTATTTTTTATTTTCTTTTTTTAAAAAAAATTTAAAATTATTTTTCATTCACTGCTGTGGCAAGCCATGCCATCCTTTAGAAATGATGATAACATTTTCCCCTCTCTAGACCTGATCAAAGACCTTCCCACAGAGGTTGCTGTGTTTGAACACAGAAGTGGTTTTGGCTTTCAATGGTATATCTCTTCTAAACCTCCATGGAAACAGGTTCCTTCTGTCCAGTGACTATCCTACAAGAGGACAGAGAAAGGAGAAAAAAAATACTGGAGTGATATATAATGCCCTTTCCTGTCCCTGTCAAGATTCCCCAGGAAAAACAAATTCCAAGTAGTATATTCCACGTGTAGTACAGTGTAGCCCACCAACGACTGGAGCTAAGAAAATTTGCAGTGGATTTCTCTTACTATGGTGGTGGCAGGATTTTGGGGACCGCTCATTGTTCCTCTTCAGTCCAGTGAAAATGTGCCTTCACCGCAAGATCTGTCCTTCCCCACACAGTCACCAACAGACATTTCCAAGAGAAAAATCCTTTGATTTGCTCAGATTTGTTTCATCTTTGAAATATGGTCAACATTGAGGTGGAGACCATGGAATATCATTACCAGTAATGAAACATGGAAGTTAATGGAAAGAAGTGTGAATGACTTGGTGTTTTTTCTAGATCAGTCTTGGCAAAGTGTATTTTTTTATTTTTTTGACACAAGAGAGAGAGTGAGAAATACAAAATAGATTCTGCTGCCTGTTTAGTGTTTTAGAAAGGCAGCAAGAGGTGAGTAAATTCAGTACTGGAGATGAGCACATTGAGTTCAGACTGGAGACAGGCATACTCTAGTCACATATTAACTACAGTCCACCTCCCACAGCTAGGATCCACACTTCCATAAATCATAGGAAACAATAAAAAGGGTCTATGAGTAGGTGTGTTGTAAAGTCAAAGGTCTCTTCCTGGTTAAATACAGAGCCAGAGACACAATTTGGCACAGAATTATCTTATGGCAACTTTATTCAACACCCGACTTTGTTCCTCTGTACTTAGAAGCTGGTCAAAGCTTTTCACTGACAGAGCTGTGGCACGGGAAAGCAGACTGAGGCATGCCAGGGTATTGAGTCGGATGAAGAGTGGACAAGTGCCACGTCTGTGGTAGAGTAGGTTGCTTGGGGCCCAGCACCAGCTCTCTGCCATCTCCTTTCCCCCATGTTGCAGCCCAGCAGCCCTGGAGATGATCCCTGACCCCATTCAGTCACTCTTTCCTGCCATCTGCCTACAGGCTCCAGGTTCATCACAGCAGGGCCCATCTCAACTGCTGCAAGAAATTTTTCAAGGAACCACATCCCACTACCTATAACTGTCTGTTATGAGCTAGGTTATATGGGCAGAAGAGTACCAATTTCTGTTTAGCTCCATTGAAACAAACAGAATGACTGTTTTGCCAAAAATCCTTCACAACAAATAAAAAAGAAGGAGGAAGAGAAATCAAGGACCTAGGAGACCTGGGTAGAGGGAAGGTACATACATTTGTCTTCACCACCCTATGAAGAATAATTAAGTCTGCAACAAATAAACCTCTGCAGCATTATGAACTGAAAAAGAGGAGGTGAATCCCCAACTGATGTTGTCAGCAACAAGACCAATCCGCCTGTAAAATCTGAGACCTCTGTCATTTTTGCTTAAAAAGAACTTCAGTATGTGCTAGATATAGATATGGCTTGTGATACATGGAGCTGTGCTAACAAGTCCTCTGTTGCATATAGGGTTCTGATATTTATTTGAATCTGGTGGTGTTCCAATTTCAGTTGAAAACCCAGGCACTGACAGCAGACTCCAAAACAGCTGAAAATTTCCAGACGGCTTTAATAACACATAATGAAACCATCCTCAAACTACACAGCAGAGATACAGCATATTATGCATTATGCATTACAAGATCATCTTTGCTTAGTAATAGTCTTTATAGGATCTTTATAGGATCTATATATATAATAGTCTTTATACAATCAGTTCCCTCTGCTTAGAGAGCAGAACCTCTGCAAGCATTGCAGGGATCTCTTCTTCATGTAGGTGAAGCTGAATTTAAGGAATCAAATGAAGTGTGACATTTTCACTGAAGAGAGAAAACTACTTAGGAGTGCAAAGTCTTCCTATATGCAAAACCAGAAGCAAAACCTGTGTTCCTGCAACTTTTACTTCCCATGTCTGTACCTAAATAATGGTGCAATGACATTCCTGAAGAAGGGGGTGCTCAAGGAAGAGATCTCTGAGGCAAGGAGGAAGCAGTGCAATGAAGCTCCCACTTAGTTATCCTCTCTGCTGGAGTCCCCCTCAAAACTCAGCCAGAGAAGTTCCTCCATCTTAAATGACTTTCCTCTAACAGAAATACCAAAAATTGCCAATAGGCAGAAAAATAGCTATATGTGTAAGACAGATGTAAAATTTAGTGGAGAAAGCCTCTGAGCTTTATCATAAGTGTTGCTAACAAGAAATTTATAGAAATATCAAAATAAGAAATAAAGATGCAGTATCTAGAAGGATCTTGATTCCTCCAAAACATATTGTGACGTTTTGTTTCTAAGTATTATTTCTTCACTCATTTTCGTCCCCTCTCTTCTAGTTCTTATCTGAACTTTGCTGAATGTAAGACAACTACAGATCATAAAAAGTGTGACTTATTAGAGGACCTACTTTTTGGAAGCATTATTAGTGCTTTCAAGTCAGGGACACAGTTCCTTTTTTTTCTCATGCAGATGAGATTTACTTCAGCAAAGAAATGTATGTATAATAGTCCAATAAATTTAACAGAAGAAAATTTATTTATAAACGAGACAATTTTGTTAGAATGAAATTCTTTCACCTGCAGGGAAATGCTTTCTTCTAGTATCTACCTGAAAAATAAATTTAGAGCTATCTTGCTCCTCCGACCTTCATGGATATGCCTTCATATGCCAGCTGCAAGCACAAAGGCACTTTTGGCTGTTACAAACACTGATGGAAGTAACCTAAGGAGTCTCTTTGTGGCATTAACCTCTCTGTGCAGCGGGGGTATGAGGGCTTAGAACTGGGTCCTGAACCACTGCCTTCCCTTCCAGCTGTAAAATCTCCTCAGGGTCTCCACTTCAGCCCCTGTTATTAAGTGCATGTTGAAGAACTGCCAGAAGCGAACTGCAGCAGGGCTGTTCTCTGTTTGCGAGTCCAACCGGAGCTCAGCACCAACCACATAAAACAAAAGAGGTGATGAGCTCAGGAGCCCAACTCTAGGCCCTGAGCAATCACGTCCAGTTCTGTTATTTTTATGGCCCTAGGACTGAAGGCTATATTTCATTATAGAGGTGGAAGCGAAATAGCTTAACCTGAAGAGACATTTCCAATCTAAGAATATATTTGTGCTTAATAATCACAACAGTGAAGGGCAAAATTAGAAAGATATTTGAAACTGCATATTACACATTCCAAGTGAGCTCTCTGAGAAGGATAAAACCCACGGTGGTGTGGTTTAACCCCAGCCAGAAACCAAGCCCCACACGGCCACTCACTCACTGAGAGAATCAGAAGAGTAAAAGTGTAAAAACTCATGGGTTGAGACAAAGACAGTTTAATAGGTCAAGCAAAATCTCTGAATGCAAGCAAAGCAAAACAAGGAATTCATTCACTGCTCTGCATGGGCAGGCAGGTGTTCAGCCGTCTCCAGGAAAGCAGGGCTCCATCATGTGTAACGGTTGCTGGGGAAGACAAACACCATCACTCTGAATGTCCCCCTGCTTCCTTCCTTTTCCCCCAGCTCTGTGTGCTGGGCATGACATTATATGGTGTGGAATATCCCGTTGGTCAGTTGGGGTCAGCTGTCCCAGCTGTGCCCCCTCCCAGCTCCTTGTGCCCCCCCAGCCCGCTCGCTGGTGGGGTGGGGTGAGGAGCAGAAAAGGCCTTGGCTCTGTGTAAGTCCTGTTCAGCAATAACTAAAACACCCCTTAATTATCCGCACTGTTTTCAGCACAAATCGAAAACATAGCCCCGTACCAGCTACTATGAAGAGAATTAACTCTATCCCAGCCAAAACTAGCACACATGGGCACAAAAATGACTTTTTTATATGTGTGGGACAAATGAGTCTTAAGAATACTTACTGAGTTAATGTTTGTGGGACATATCTGTCCCAATTCATAAGTGTATGCAAGGTGTAAAGTGCTTTTGCTGCCAAGTCTCTTGCTGTTTCACATACACCCTGGAGCAAAAACTCAAATACAAAAAGTCACGGGGCATCTTCAAGTTTAAGTAGGAAATTATCAAGATTTTTACAGTTCTCACCTGCACCTACACTCAGATTTAAATGTCCTAAATGGGAATTAGGCAAGCAAAGCACTGTGCAGGCCTACTTCTAGTCAAAGCCGAAGAACCCCTCCTTTTAATATAGCACATGCTTGACAAATTTGCCAAAATGAGACCTTGCATAATTCCTTTAAAATGCTGCTAACAGGAGGCACCAACGGTCTTTGGAGCACAGCTAGTGATAGTGCAATCCCTACTGGGATATCCTGCTAACATGCCTCGGTTTGTTCTAGAGGCACTGGTAGGAGGGTAAGGGACACAAATACTCACAGTGAAATAGGAGAGAATGTGAATGCATGGTCAACCTGTCCCACTGTGACAACTGTGTCCAGACTCTTCTGCAAAAGCAATGCCAAGCAGCTGACTCCCCATGAGTAGACACTCCACCTCACGTTTGGTGTATGGGGTAGCTGCAAGCTTTCCTCAGGCTTTCCCCAGCTTAGGTTCCACAGTCTTACCTGGCTCTCCAGGAGGCACGTCAGTTGATGCCATCATCACTGTGCAGTGGGGATATAAGTCTACATGGAAAAAAGATAGATGGCACAAAGCTTTATTATTTTCAGTCATGTCTCTGATATTAATGTTTGTTATGTTTTCTGAACTCTGAGTGACATCCAGCAGCCTGGACTAGATTTACTCCTAAACATACCTTCTGAGTAACACTGAAATAATTTCTATAGTGCTACTGTGTATTTGCACTGATGCTGGAGGCTGAAAAACAAGCTCTAGGGCTAGACTGTGTGTTTACTTCCACGTCTCGGTAATACCGGATAGTCTTCTTGAATAGCTGCAGGTTGCAGGAACGCCACATGCATTCTGTTCTTCTGAATGGGTAATCTATTGAAAATGCTGTCAAGACACAATGACAGCCTGGTGGTCATGAAAGGGCTAAGGAATTGTAGCCACAACAATATGTTTTATAATTATGAATGTGAAGCTTAGTAAAGAAAAGAAACATGAATTTGTAAGATTAATGAAGTTTCCAAGTTCCCACAAGCTCCACAGGTAGGATAAATCTTGCTGTTGAATCACAGTAAAGTTTTAATTGACTAAATTTACTGATACATTTTACTGAAAATGCCAGTGACTTTGGAACAAACCGCTACATAGAGAAGGCTGGGGAGGAACATAAGCCTTTGCCACCTATTCACTATTTATCTTTTTTATTATTTCTAAACTAAATATAGTACTATAATAGATCTTGATTATCATCACGCCTTCCATATTCTGTTTACATTAAAAATTAAAAAAGAAATCAACATAAAAGAATTTCAAATACAGTGCACTGGGAGGAAAAATAAAAACCCCTTTGTGAAGAAATAATGTTCTTCCTGCAGAAGTGACTTTGCATGCTATGAATAGCAGTCATTCAGTAAGCCACCTAAGAGACTTTGATAGAATTAAAATTTCTGAAGTATTAGTTGGACAAAGCAATATTAATATTTTATACTAGGAAAGGCAGCACCAAGATTAGCAAGGTAGTATATTCCAACTTTTATTTTCTTCCATTTTTAGTGCCAGGAAAAGAAGTCTTGTTTATATTGTCAATTGGAGAACAGCCCTACCCAGTGAGTTTTCACAGTACACTTCATTTCTTGGGAGAATTTAAACCGATCCATTTGGAATATATTTGTTAGCTATGTTTTCTTACAGAAAATGTTTGCTATTACATCATTACCCAAAATAACATTTCAACTTGTATAACATGATGCTTCTGCTTATTACCACAAGGATTCTGCTTTCAACCTTCTAGTAGTTTTATAAAAGATCATTTTTGAAAATGTAAGTTTTTTAGTAAATTTCCACTTAGGATAGTTGACTGAGAAAAACAACCACATCATTACTAATATTTATTTAACAATTCATGAACCACATTAAATGTTGCTTTTTGAGTTCCAAAATGTAACTTACATATCATTGTATGTAGATCACAGGTACCCAGTGTTGGAAAATACCTTACTTTTCTCTCGGTTTAAAAACAACTTTTTCTTTCTTTTTCTTTAAATCACCAAAATCCATTAATCTCAGCATGCCATTAATTTTAAAAAAAAACCCAAACCACAAAATAACCAGATTTCTTTATACATACATAGCACTGATAAAACAGAATGAAAACTACATAAAGTGCTTAACAGCATACAAATACTTTAGTAGATTGCCATTATTCTTAAGTCCTGATAATGAAATAAGCATTGTTCAAGTCAGTCTCTCTACCATGTATGAGAACATGTTTATATTCCTGAAATCACCTGTGAAAAGCTTGTTTGCAATTAAGTGTATTGATAGCATTTATAGGACGCAAGGTTTGTTCGAAGGGAATATATACCAGGCAGACATATTTTCCTTTGCTATGTCTGTGAATGAAGTATTCAGACTTACCTACCCTGAATACTCAAAAATATAGAGCCAGACCCTGTGAGTATCATAAGGAAGGACTGAAAATATATTTCAAAGGCCCACACACATTTTAAGATTTTGCATTTGCCTTTTGAGTTTTGACCTTTTAGAATTCACAAAGTTTTCACTGTACCTCTGAGGACAGAGAACTTACTAAAGCTAAAAAGAAGGAGTTATAATCACATGACTTCAGGAGCTCTGGATTTTAAAACCACACCAAATATCTTTACCTTACAATACAACTGGACTGGTGTCAATACCATCAGGACAGCAGAGAATATAAATAGAAATATAAATACAGGGAATGACCTACCTTCCTTTTTAACTCTTTTTTTCTATTTTAAAGCCCTAATATATTAAATCAGAGACCTACAGCTAGTCATGGATACATCTGTTTTCACTGAGCCTTACCTCAGTTATGTCCTAAAAATTTAAGGATTTAAGGTTATACAGTACTGGCACAATAATAAAATCTTAATTATACTGTTAGCAGTTTGGCTGCATTATTTGTTTCTCCTTCCACTAAAATCTGAAACAGAGCAACTAATCAATCAAAACCAAAAACTCACAGATGAGTAAAGCTAGCTGTCTTCAATTTGCCCATTGCAGTGTGAAATTGAACAAATCCAGCTTCTTGAGGGGAAGCTGTGTTCTGTGGAAAAAAACATTGCATTAACATATTAAGTGCTTAGGAGTCACACAGAGAAGAGAGTCTGTCTTTTTCTCCTGTGGTATCAAAGGTGTCTATTGTGTTTACAAACACCAGTCATGCATAGCCACTTTCTGTAACTGATGAATTGATGAAAATACCTGACAGCATTTAAGGCCCAGGGCATGATTTTCTTTAAAGTGCATAGTGAAGGTACTCAGTTTCTTTTGTGGTTTGTCACCCATCGAGTTTTAAAAGGTCATGGGTTGTTGTTGCCTTAATGTAGTTCCCTCATGGTATAAGGCTTTTGCCTCTGGAAATTCTCCTGCCTTCTGATGGCTGATTTTTTCTCATATATGTAGGAATCAATTAACCCCCACAGATTTTACATCAGTGTTTGCAGGGTGGATGAGAAGCAGCAGGTAAGTGCTAGGTTTTACATCCCTTGTGTGTCACTTGTTCTCTAATCTAGTTCAGACAAATGAACAGAGATCATTTGACTAGGAGTTACTGCTGCTGCATGAAATAAAATCTCCTCCCCCACTTCTGCTTTTCCTTCTCTCACATGGTCATACCTTAGTCTTTTTTTTTGGAGTATGTGTTATAAAATCAACACAAATATTCAAACAATTTCACTGATTCTCAACCCAGTTGTTAATGTGTCCTGCCCTGCTCTGCCTAGGGCTCAGGGTCAGGAAAGTTTCCCTAGGACAAATAAAGTAAGTTACAAGCTATAGTGGGAGCAGGAGATGGAAAAAAGAGAGTGCAGAAATGCCTATCCACACTCCTGGCCTCATTTCCAGGATGACCTGACTCCAATGGCTTGCTTGTTTCTAGTTTGAGGTAGAAGAAATCAGCTTATTCAATGTATTTATATATTTGTATTCCTCAGTCAATGGGGTGGAAGATAGAGGCAGATGGACTTCTGCTTCATTCAAGCACTGCCTTTATTCTTGAGTTTGCAGGCAGCTGAAAGTCTATGAAAATGACCAGTCCACTGATCAGACAATAGTGGGAGAAGAAAGGACCATACTTACCTAATAAACTGCATTGAGGAGAAATTAGTAGAGACTTCTCCAAACCCTCAATTTGTATATTTCTTGTGGAGGAAAGATTATGGCCCTTAGAACATCTTTTATATGCCTTTGCTTTCTTCTATTTTACACAATAATTTCATTCAATTCTTTGTAGTCTAAACTAACTTCCTCCACCACAGCATTTTATTATTTGCTGATTGTCCCTAGGTAGCTTAATTACTGGCAAGAGGATAATGAAGTAAACCTGGAGCCAATATTTAAGTAGAGTAGAGCTACTCAAGTGTAATGAGCAT
The DNA here is from genome assembly GCF_963921805.1 of Phalacrocorax carbo. Lineage (NCBI taxonomy): Eukaryota > Metazoa > Chordata > Aves > Suliformes > Phalacrocoracidae > Phalacrocorax > Phalacrocorax carbo. The sequence continues at coordinate 15,862,272 of NC_087516.1, forward strand.
TTTAAATTTGCCTTTTAGTACTTTATAAAGACCTGTAACAAAATACCACCTTCCCTCCTGCCTTGCTTATTAAAAGGCTGTCAGGAGTTGGTATACTGCAATCAACACTGAGGAGCAATGTGCCTGCCAAGAAGGGAGTGCTTTCTGCTGGGCAAGCTCTTCTGGGGCTCCATTTGCTCTCACAGCATCTTCACTAAAACAGAAAAACAAGAACCCTGGGGTCTTAAAATGTCTCCTGGTGTTTCTTCTTTACCTCAAGGAGACCGTTATGAGTTAGCGTTGATGTTCTCACACATTCTAGTAAAGTTCATCATTTTCCATCTACTTAAATGCTTTCCATAATTTCAATTACATCAGCTAGACTTCACTCTTAAATGGTCTGCTTTTCCTAGTTCTTTTGCAGCAGGCTTTAAACCAGAGCTGACTTCATTTGTAGCAACAAGAATACTCTCTGTACTCTCTCACACATAGGCTGTGTGAAATCCATCTAAATAAGCACGAATGGCCCAGACACTGGCATACCCTTGCTCATTGGCTGGATTGAAGGTGCCTACTTGGTGTGCACCTAAGTTGCTCCTAGGCAGTGCCTGCACTGGGGTCAGAAAGGACTGTATCTCCCTTATTTGGGCATAAGGGGAAGGGAGGAAAGGATTTAGCTGTGCTTTGCCTCTTACCCTCTGATTCAGAAAATGAGTCCTGACCTGTTTCATTGACTGGCATAGATGTAGCCCAAAGGACTAAGCTGAAACTTGAATGATAGCTTCTCTTCTGCAATTTGTTGTCTTCATGATTTGCATGGAGTGACTTAATCTACGAAGGCCTGGTAGGTGATAGCAAATGGTGTTTCACTTCCAGCTGATCACATGCTATATAATATACATAACAAAGACTGAAGCCTCAAACCATACTTATTGGTCTGAGCCTCACAGACCTCTCATCGGTCTGTAAAGATGTGATGCTCTCAGCCGCATTTCTTGAGTGTTTGAAGTGTTATCATTTCATAGCTAGGGGACTTGGAATGTGAAGGGCACTCCATAACCTATTACTTACGGGCAGTCTTGTATGAACTAAATTTGAAATCTGTTCTTTTAAACCATCAAATTAATTTTGATGCAATTTAGAAAATATGTAGTATTTCAGTCATGAAGGATTTTATTTTAATAAAAGTAATAAGGGAGCTTCAAGAGTTGTGATTATTACTGGATAACCACATCCTTGGGGAATTAGAACCATTTAGATATTCATTCTGTCCAATTAAAATATGACACCATGGGATTAAATGTTAGGACATACAGCGTGAGTAATGATTTCGTGCCTTATTAGGTGCAAATATATGTCAACAAGACAAGAAAGATAACAGGCCAAATTAACTCTTGGGGGAAGTGGACAAGACTGTTGAATTTTGCACAATTTCTGTGCCTGATACACCATGACTGGATTCAGCCAAGTATGCTTTTATGGCTGTGATATTTATGGTGCGTACTGACTCTGTTGGAGATGTATATTGCACCACAATTCAAGAAAACTCAGCTCACAGATTGAAGATCCGTCTGATGCTGACAACACTGACCTTGCTTAGGCTTGTTTTTACAAGACCTGGCAGAGCAACGTAGACAGAGCTAATGGTCCCTTTGCTGTGGGTATGAAGTTCAGTATCAGGGACATCTAGCACACATGTCTCTTAATAGCCCAGTGGCAATGGGTTAGATTCACTATGATTATCACTGTAGCATTTCATTTTAGTCACCTTTCTTTCCAATGGCACTCAGTCTTCAGTCAGACTCCTTTCTGAGGAAAGGGAAGAACTAAAACTGCACCAAGAGTCACTGAGTGACAAACCATGTAAATTACCTGATAGTAAAGGCTGAGGAGAGGAACCAGGATTCATTCTGATCCTGCTGACAGGGTTCAGCTCCAAAATCTCATCTGGGGAGACACAACAAGCCATCAGGAACTTGTCCTTAAGATCTGCAGTTGCCTGTACCTCACAAGAATGGCAATAGCTGCAGGACTGCACTATTCTTCCCCCTTCAACCAGTAGCACAGTCAAAATCCCTCTATGGGAAGGGTAACAGAGATGGTCCTCTTCTCTCCAAAAGGATTTAAACTCACAGAAGACCCCAAATGTTTGCTGGTCTATTCTGTGAATGAGTTTATTTCAACCCCTTCTGTTGACGCTGTTATATTTTATATAGAAAGGAGTAAATAATTGATGATGAAGAGGACAGAGAAAGACCAGCTCTGTAGCCCAGGACACACTAATTTGTGTAGGAGGGGGAGATCAGTTTGCAGTGAAATTTTGGAGCATAGACTGGAATTCAGTCTCCCCTTCAGTGGACACACGGTTTGACAGGCTGTAGCACCCTTCTCCCTACTTCTCTTTGGACAAGTTAGTACTTTTTGCATCTTTCACAGATTTCTCAGATTCCCTTCAGCTCAATAGAATTATGTGTATGTTTAAAGGCAAGCATATAACTAAGTGGATTACCTCGTTTAGACACAGATTTATATAACTGTCCTTTATCTGAACTAAGTTTTGCACACCTTTGAATAAAAAACTATTATCATGGTCTTCATATTACCTTTCCCTAAAGTAGGATCATTTCTAAAGCTTGGAATTGATATGTCTTATTACATATGCTCAAATTGTTTAATGCTACTCCCTAGGTTATATAAGCATGACAAATCAGCTGGAGGTGATTTGCTAAGCAGCTTCGTTTTCCTTCAAGCCTACTCAAACCTTTTGGCCTCTCTCAAAGAAGGTGAAAATGGTGACCAATCCACATTATTTCTGAAAATTGGGCAGCTAGGAAAAGAGAGGATAAGTAAAGGCTAGCAATCAAATTTCTCAAATGTAGCCCACAGTATACCTGCTGGACAACAGTCCTTGGTTATGTCAAAAAGATACTGAATTTAAAATGTGAATCTCTGTAAATGAGAAAAGGTTGCTATTTAAAAATAAAAGAACCTTCCTGATTCTGCTATTTAATGAAAGAAGGTGCCTTGTGATTTATGTCCCACTCTGGTCACCTTTCTAACTCTTCATTTTTATTAAGCAGTTATGAATTTCCCTATGTACCAGCTCAAAGGGCATACTTCTGCTGATCATATTGGGCAAAATCCTTCTTCAGATTTTCCCTAAGTGACTAGTGTGACATTTTATAGTTCAGATGGATCGCAACTGTGGGTTCAAAGCAAGCTGTGAAAGACTTAAAGCAGTTTTCACTGCTTCAGAAATCAATGCTGTCAAGGACAAATCTTGACCGTTATGCAGTTTGATAAAAACCTTTGGCATGGCAAGGTAATTTAGAGACGTATGGAAAGGCCTTAGCTGTCTAAGTAGTTTCTGTCAGTTTTGACAAGCACCATGATGGAAAGCAAGTAAAGGTCCATGAGAGTCTATCAAACTTCCCTATAGCAGTCAGAAGGGTCTTACGTCCTATCCTGTTTATTCTGTTTTACACACCAAAGCCGGGCAAGGTGAACAGCAACCTAAAGGCTGGCATCACAATTTGCTTTCAGACTGTCTGAAGATGGTTTAACTTTAGCAGACTATTTACGAGGTCTAAGGTTAACAGATGGATTTGTGGGAACTCTGCTGTACTAGCAACTTTGTACTAGTCGTGTGCTACAGTAAGAATTTTTGGTGCTTGGAGGACTTATCTTCTGCTTCTGCAAATCTGCTTGGACTGACTTGAAACCTAAGAAAACAAAAAAATTGTTCCAAACAACTCCTTTAAAGATATAGTTATCCATAGAAATGAACTTCTAGCATAAATTTGCATTACTTCAAAGTGTTTTGAATATGTTAACATCTCCAGTAAGTTTTCATACCTATAAAGTTAACATGGTCTCCAGCTGGTTTATGAAGTGCATCAGTGAGATACTCTGGTCAGGTCACCCTATCAAGTGCCATGTTTCACTTTCATATCACACAGATATGATCAAAGTGGTGCAATCAGCTCACAAGCGGTAAAATCTTATAGCATGCTGACTGACTGTCCTGTGGCATTAATAATAGTGACACAGGTGTGATGGACCTGCTCTGTGATTTGGACACAAAAGACATGAATATCAGCTTCATGTATTACGGCTAAAATTTCTGCGCTCTAAAGCCATATTTGTTCTGCTTTAAAAAAATGTGTTTAATGTGGATATGACTAAGAAGAATTCAGAATAGAAATGTTGTTTTGTATATTGCTGGTATGCATCATCTTTACAATGAGTATGATACAGATGGATAGAAGTATTGTCTGCAAAGTACACAGAGATGAATTAAAGAGAAAGCATCACTACCCGCATATAGAACAGGACACACTTACGTTCCAGTTGGGAAAGTTAATAATGATTTAATGTTGTTACCTGCTCAAGTTTAACAAAGGGATTTATAAGGAGTAGGATCCCAGCTAGCATTTCACAACTAATAATCCAAATTCCAGACCAACGAACACAGATCATGCCATCACATTTGTTATGAAGGAACTGAATGTCTGAGGACTTCATTCTTAGAGCAAAGGCATGTCTGAGCATAGGATTATTCAAGAATATCTATTACAGTTTAAATTTGCATTTCACCATCCTGAAATGTCAGGTGTTGACATGTCCTAATTTAAGAAATAACAAGTAAAGACTGGTGTTCTTTATAATGGGACCATTCAGTGAACAAAATCAAGAACCTGAAGGTCCAGGACACCTAATTTGGCACATATTCAGAGACCTGAGTGTCACTTAGAAACTTACAGAGGAGCTATTTTACTGAGAAAATAGGGGGTTTGGGGGCTTTTTTTATTATACCGCAGTATCTCTGAAATATCCTTGGCTGCATATAGCAATATAATAATCTAATAAAACAAGATTATATTTTAGTGTGAGATTGCATATCTCCAGAACAAGAGATCCTAGGTGCAGTACTTTGAGAAGTTTGATTGCATGTTGTTTGGTACTAGGCTCATAGATACGCACTGCAGCAGCTGTGGGGGCATTGGTCATGGGCACAGGCTGTGGCTTGTCACTCACCTGAGAGCTCTGTGCTGTACGTATACAGAGGCAGAAGTCATTCTCCAATTTGAAAAGCTTTTATCTGACATCTTCAGGCAATGAAAGGCGCCACCTGGGTGGGTTGATTTTAGGTTCTTTACTGAAAGAAATGAGTTTCTATGTAGAAATATGCTCAAAGCAATCCTTAAAGCTACTTAGAAATTGTTGTTTAAATTAAACCCTCAAATTTTAGAGTACCAAGGGCCATGGCTATTAAGAACTTGAGGCAAGAAAATTTGCTTTCCTGTGTTCTCTGGCACATCTCTTACTTGCATGGGAATGTGTATGTGTGCTCATCTAGGAGCAAAATCCAGTGTGAAAACTGGCAGTCTCAGAAAAGGCTAGAACATGTGAAAGGAGTTTTTGAACCTAATGTAGCTGCCCTGAAAGGAAAAAATCCAGCATGTAATTTTAAAAAGGATTTTACTTTACAGCTCAAGCCTTAAATTGAATTGCAGAATCAAAATGGGGGAAAGGGACTCATTCTGTGGTAATATAGAAGGCTGCCATGATCCTACTGTAGTCTGTGGAGTGACATGTGTGAGACTAATAAGCCACATGGAAGTGTAGTACCTGTCAGAATGAAGTCTTCACTGAGGCTTCTTGCCACTACCACAATACTAATACGAAATAAGGACATAGTTGGCTCTTTATGAATGCATGTGAAAGACAGAATCACAGGTATGGGATAATACTCTGGCTCTGCTGAAGTCAATGAGAACTTCTCTCTTAAACTTCAGAGGGTTCAGGATTTCATCTCTTATATTTATCAACAGTACAATGCAATTATTTCTTTCTGATTTACATTCTTTTGCATTAAAATTCCTCATCTATTATAGCATTTTATAGCTGACTTACAAACATTGCAACTTATGATTTTTCAGCAATGGACTACTCATAAATATTATGAATACTGCTACTTTAAAGCATGAAGGCATTTTAATTGGATTGCGTAAATAGAGTATGCAGTACAGCTTCCAAGTAAGATGAGAAGAAGTAATATGGAATGGTAATCTTTTATGTAATCATACACATGATAGCTAATATCTGGGTTTCTGGGAAGACAAAGGCTCTCATACAAGCACCAGTGCTGAACAACACATACTTTTCCCAGCCCAGCAATATTTTGATTTTTAGCAAAACACAGTACAAATTAAGAGAGTAAAAAATCTCAACAATTCTCATGAATAAAGAATATGAAAAAAAATTGCTTGGGCCTGCCAAAACACTTTTTATAAACATTAATTTAAAATTCTTATAACTGACAAACTATCTGAAATGTTGAAATTAAAGAGCATGTTGATCTAAGCACATCGTATTTTACTAAATGTCAAACTTTAAAATGTCATAAGTTTCCTTAAAACAAGGAAGAAATTTGGAAAACTCCTCAAAAATATTCTCTTCGAAAAATTATGCAATAAGAAAAAGTGACCAAAAGTTTCATTAATATGTGTATGGGGCTGCTTGGCAAGAGTACTTAAAAATGAAATAAATGGCAAGACTTTTGACACTTTCTCATGTAATATCCTTATTGAAAAGCTGACAAAGTACAAATTAGGTAAATTAAGTACAAATTAGATAAATAGACAGTGAGGTGAGTTGAAAACTCACTGAACGGCCAGCCTAGAGGGTTGTGATCAGCAGCATGACATCCAGCTGGAGGCCAGCCACTAGTGGTGAGCTACAAGAGTTAGTACTGGGGCTAATACTGTTTAGCATCTTCATTAATGACATGGACACTGGGACAGAGTGCACCATTAGCAAGTTTGCTAATGATGCAAAAGAGGAAGTAGCCGATACACTACTTGGGTGTGTTGCCATCCAGAGGGATCTTGACAACCTGGAGAAACGGGCAGAGAGGAACCCCATGAAGCCCAACAAAGGGAAATGCAGAGACCTACCTCAGAGGAGGAAGAACCCCAGGCACCAGTCTACACTGGGGCTGGAAAGCAGCTTGGCAGAGAAGGACCTGGGTGTCCTGGTGGGCAAAAAGTTGACTCTGAGCCAGCAATGTGCCTTTGCAGCAGAAGTGGCCAACTGTATCCTGGGTTTTGCTAGGAGGAGGGTTGCCAATAGGTTGAAGATGTGACTATTCACCTCTACTCTGCACTGGTGAGGCCACACCAGTGGTGCAGAGCTTTGGGCTAACCAGTTAAAGACATGGACTTCCTGGAGTGAGTCCAGTGAAGGACCACAAAGATCATTAAATGAATGAAGCATCTTTTATACAAGGAGAGCCTGAGAGAGCTTGAACTGTTCAGCCTGGAGACACAAAGGCTCAGAGGGTCCTCATCCATGTACATAAATACCTGAAAGGAAGAGTAAAGAAAAGGGAGACAGGCTTTTCTCAGCGCTGTCCAGTGATGGGACAAGAGGCAATAAGCACAAATTGAAATACAGGAAATTCTGTTTAAATGGAAGAAAGCACCTTTTTACTGTAAGGATTGTTGAACAGATTGCCCAGAGACGTGGAGTATCTGTCCTTGGAAATATTCAAAACATGACTGGGCATGGCTCTGAGCAACCAGATCTTGCTGACCCTGCTTTGAGCCAGGGGTTGGACCAGAGGATCCCTAGAGGTGCCTCCCTCCTGAGCTGTTCCATGATGCTGTTCCATGGTTTGCTTTCAGAGCATAAGCACTACTCTTAAGAAAAACAGTTGTCCCATGACTGAGGTCCAAATTAATCAGTTCTCCTGGGTAAGGAAACAGATATAATTTCTGAATGAACAGTGCCAGGACAGTGTCAGTGACAGCCAGTTGTGTAGGAAGAAGATCCATTTTCTGTGCATCTGAAACTGAGACATTTTTTCTTTCAACAACTTGAGAGCAGAGTGTTGAGACAAGCAAATACAAAGGAATACCTGCAAACACCATTGCTTATCAATGACATGGTCAGGGTGGGACGCAACAAGCAAAACTACAAAACAGAGGCAGCATCAACTTCACAAGCTGAAAACCAAAAGGTTTATGAAGGGTTTTCTAAACCAGTCTCAGATAAGGAAGTACAGCCAAAGGATATTCATGAGAACTAGAATGTCCACATTTTTCTGTAGCAGAAATGCTGTTTTCTTCTGACACTTTCGTGGGAGGCTGATGAATATCAATGATAATATTATCATTGGACTGGATATTATCATTATCCCTGGGCTTTTTTTTACCAGATTTAAACCTAGTTCATTTGTCACAACTATACTTTATGTCTTTAAGTTTGCTCCTGGTACTATGTGATTATAGACAGCCATGTCAGTGAGCAAACTATGACATTACACATCTGTATTCCTGTCTTTTATGGACCTTTATGGTCTGTATCTATGCCAAACGCCAAACCTGTGTGAAATGTATACTATGAGACACAGAACTGTTACTCTTTCCAAATTTCTGTTTGGAAACTTGGATTAGTTTCTGAATAAACTAGCAGTGAAATTGGTTTGCTTCTTTGTAGGAATGTGTTTCAAGTTTGGTTTTTAGGCAGAACAATGCAAATCTCCATAGCTCCATGCAGTTGTGTTTCCAAGCAACATAAAAAGAGCCTCTGGGGATTTGTCTATACATAAGCTCCGGTCAAAAGTCATGAAATAGAGCCTTACATAAGCTACAGTAAAACTTAAAAACTCAAAGAATGTCCTGAGTTGGAAGGGATCTGCAAGGATCATCGAGTCCAATATGTCAGCCTTTAAAGGTTTCCAGTGATAGACTTTAAGGGTTAAGCTTCAATTTATTTAGTGTGCTGTTCAGATGTATTTTATTTAAATATTTCTTTCTGGCCAAGGACCTCACACCCTCCTGAAATCTGATTTTGACTAAGCAAAATTAACAGCAAAAGGCATTACTAGCACTTCTTTCTGGAAACAACTCCTTGAAAACTTCATGACTACAAGGAGAAAAAAGCTGTGTACATATATGCTAACATGACCAATTTCTTACATTTCTACAGACATTTTGTAAACAAAAAGGAAAAATAAAATGTCTACTAGAGTATTTTCAGTGAAAGGTCAGAACATCTGTTGTTTCTGTTCCTTCAGTGTCATTTGCTAGGAGTAGCAGAAACCTAGGAAGCTGAATATACAGTAAAATGCTTTATTAAAGAATGCCACTATGAATATCACAATTCTTGATGGTATCAAGCTTAACTTATTCAGACACTTTTGTATTTGACAAGAGAACAAAAGACAGACCACTACGGTTGGTGCCATCCTGTCTGCACAAAGCTCCTTTGACTGTCAAAGATTTCTAGAGCTATTTTTTTCCAATACTGGGTACAAAGTGTGACCAGAACATTAGTTCGTGTTTATATGCAGTTCACAGGTGTACATCACAATCTTGAACTACAAATGTTGGATTTATAGTAAAGAAACGGATGTTCCAATTAAAAGAGCATGTCTTAGTCTGAAGGGATAAAAAAACCCAAATTAATACAGCCTGAGGGAAATAAAAAGCAAACAGAACTATGCCTATCCCAAAGTCAGGAGTAATTCAAAAAAGGGAGAAAGCACTAGAAGACTGAACATTTGTAATGGGATCTTTTTTGCTTCTGGCTTCCTGCAGCACTTCCTGTGCTGCTTAGATGTCAGTGATAATGTTAGACTTTGGCCTCTGCATTCAAGAGAAATCCAAAAGTATTTAGCCAAGCATATTTAGAATGATTTAGCTACAGTTATGACATTAAATTAAGAATAATAGGATATGTTGCAGAGAAGAACTCTTCAGTATAAATAGGATCATGGCACCAGGTGGTAAAGAGATTTTAAAAATCTGAGACCATTACTACTCTAAATTTAAATATAAATCACCACAGTATATGATGTGAACTGTGATCTCATGCTAAACACTGATAGCAGGGCCAAGGCCACTGTTTCATTGACCAAAGTACCAAGTCAAGCTATGGATAGGCTTTAAAGGTTAACCTTCCCACTGGCCAAAATATCAAACCATTCCAGTGATGGCCTTTAAAGGTTTCAAGTGGTAGCCTTTAAAGGTTAAGCTTCAATTTGTTTAGTGTGTTGTTCAGATATATTTTATTTGAATCTTTCTTTTCTGCCAAGACTTCACACCCTCCTGAAATCTGATTTTGACTAAGCAAAATTAACAGCAAAAGGAATTACTAACACTTCTTTCTGGAAACCAGCAAACAAAACTTCACGTGAGGACAGAAAGAGATTTTTATGTGTGTATTTTTGTCATGTATGAAATTATGCAGCTCTGTGGGAAACAGCCTCTGAGGAGTCACAAACTATTTATCCTATAGAGTGAAAAGATGTCCTGATGGCAGACTTCAAGCAAGGAAAGTCAGGCTGCAAGTCGGTAGCAATTGGCAGTGGCTGCCTGCGACTCTCATACACTCTTGGGTTTCACCAGGTGTTCAAGGGGGACATGTACCTGGGGTTGCCTGTGGGAGAGGATGGGGACCAGATGCAGTTTGTGTGAGTAGAGCCATGAAGACCTCGCACAGACTGGGAAGCACTGCAGGGAGGGCAGTGTGCTCCTACCAAACAGGCTTGCCCTCCTAGTGGCATCATGACCTGCATTTGAACTTCTCAGAAACAGCAGCATTTGCCTTCCTCTAAATCCTCTCAGGGATGAAACATAAGAAACATTCCACTTGTCAGGACTGTTTACTACTTGTTGAAGTAAATGTGAATCTGATGTTTCTCTAAGCAGGAGCTGACGGCTTTATTTTACAGTGATGTATCCATGGATTTCTTGGCATTTCTTTTTACTATTTTGGCACTAGAAGCTCTTTCCTGTGATTTAGTGTCAAATCAGTAGGGTCATCTTGAGCTGTTTAGACACTTTATAAATAGCAGATTAGAAAATAAGAAGCAATAACACTATAAGAAAGAACGGAAGTGTTTAGATATATCTTACCACAGGTACCTGTGACTACTTCTTTGTATCTACAGTATTTCCAAATTATTACTTATGAAATAAATATATTGCTAGTGACCCAATGAAGATCCTATAGTGAAACTGTGTATGTTATTAAGCAACAGCTGCTGCCTCTAACGAATTTACAATTTGAATAGGTCAAACATAAAATCAAAGCACACAAAGCAACAGAGAATGCAGAATGGCAATTACTGGCCCTTCCTTGAGCAGTTTCTGCAGTGTTTTAATTTCAACCAAGTGACCCCCTCCTTCTCCTTTTTGTGACTTGAGTGGTTGCCCTTCGGACTCCGATGACTCTGCGTGGGAAGTTGCTGACCAGCCAGAAAAGACCACAAGGCTTCCACAGTCCAAAACAGTTCTGCCACTTGAAGGACTTTCCTAGTGCCCCTAAAAAAGTTGTGCATCTGCTGATTGAACACTGACTTCCATTTAATAATTCTGCTTGGGTTTTTGACTGATAGTGAACTGTTTCAGTTTAGTTACATGGTAAATTATCTATTAACAGTTTAATTATAATATCACTATGAGTTGTCCTTAAGAAGTTATGCTCCTATTAAGACAATTACAATTTAAGACACATTTCACCACTGCATTTGCTGAGGAAAAAAACAGGAAAATAAAATATGCAATGAGTACTGCAATGCCTAAAAGGAAAAAATAAAAAAAAACATACTATCATGGGTTTGTTTTCTGCTTCTCCTAAATTCTCCCATCATTGTTCTTTCCAAGGTTGAGGCTGACTAGGGAACACTGAACCTCTGGGACAACCCAAAGTAACTTCAGAGCAGCTCTGATCTGTATTTGGCTGTGGAAATGTTTGTTGTAGTTCAGCTACAGTGTTTAAGTCAATATATGCCAAAGCTGTGGGACTCCTGTTGAAAGCAAAAAAGTTGTCATAGATGTTTGTGTTCTGACTGATTTGAGACGTGGAGCTATTTTGAAATGATTCAGTGTCACAAGCACATCAGTCCAGTAGCTTCTTTGCTGCTGAGAGTTTATATAATTTTATTCTTAATGGACTCTGTACAGCCCCTACAGTATCTCATTTACATCTGGTTTGACTCAAATAGCTGTCACATTAACTGGAAAAGCCATGTAAAAAATCAATAATTGCTACAAGTCTTTATCACCACCACAAACTTTTAATGTTTACTCTCAGAACTTTCTTTCTGTACGCAGTTTTATCCATCAGTTGATATGGATTTTACTTTAAATCCCATAAAATATATCACAAGGCCTTCAGCTGAAGTGAACATTTAAGGAATAATTACAGCATACAAATTAATTTTATGACATCAGGATGTGCCAGTCCCATATTTATGTGTGCACATGTGTCTTTTGTACTCTTTGCTATTGATATTTAGCCTTTACATTCATCAATTAAGCTGTTTTCTTCTACAGTAGCACACTTTTGTCACCAAACGCTTCTAGTACTCTTTTTCTGCATCCCGTTTGTCAAGTGTTTTTACTGTCTGCATATCTCTGTGCACTTTTTCCATCCCTACTGTTCTACTCATGAAAGGATTGTGGTTTTACAACAGCTTCTGTTGGCCACTACAGCCGTGGCATTGACTAGAGAAGGAAGGTCCTTCCAGGTGTGGCATTCTGGACAAACACTGGTGGCATGACCAGTAACAGAACATTGCTAGTGTGCTCAGAGAAACATGCAGTGTTCAGCCTCTGTGGGTAGTTAAGATAATATGATAAGGTATATTTTACACATTTACGGAACCTTTCTTTATCCTTTCCTGAAAAAAAAAAAATGGAACTGCCTCAGTAGTCTTCAGAGATTCAGGGATATATGAGCATATTCCTTAGGTTTAGCAGAGTAGAAATTCTCGTATTTGCCAAATGAAGTGGAAAACTTAAGTTTTCTAAATTAATGAATGCTGCAATGCCCCAAATCATTGCACAAGTATCAGAAGCCTGTGTGTAAGTATGACTAAGCTCCTTTTTGGTCTGTTTGAAAATGTCCTTGTCCTTCTCCACAGCTGTAGTGATTTCTTCCAAAGTATTTTCACTAATTGTTAGATGGTTGATTGTTATAATTTCTGGTAATTAAAAGTTCTTAGATATAAAATATAGTAAATGAAGACGAGGCTTGCTGTCAATGTGGCAGAGAATTGGTTGCTAGTTACTCAGTACATTACAAATACCCTTCAGTTCTGTCAAGACCTCTGCCCTGCACATTATGTGTTCTGGAAGTTTCTCTGAAAGCATCTACCATATGAACAGCAGGCACTATATCAAGCCTTAACACATTTTTAACTGCTCGCTGATATAGAGGATAATCTTGCTTGATGCATAATCTCTGAAAGTCATATTGATGTGTGGGCATAAAGTATTGATATCCATCAAGAACTTCAATAGGAATATCAGGAAGATCACACCATGAGGCAAAGTTCACTTTCACTGATGATAGCTTGTTATTTCTAGAAAGAGATGGAAGACAACATTGGTTTTTGTGACAAAAGAACTCTTGTAAGTCACCTTCTTTCTTCTGACAGACAATGAATAATTATGGGAATAAAAGAAGACAATTTTTGGAGGGGTTACTTGCTGGATATTTCATGACACATTCCTGAAGGAATCATATATGAAGAAATATTTCTGGATATGAGCTCAGGTCATGTTTATCTTCACAAGGTTTTTTGTCACAAAATCATTATATAGTGCAAGGACAGCATACCTGATCATCTTTAGGTTTTCTGCAAACATGCAGGGATCACTTGTTAAGAATTCCCAGAGAACCCACTGGATGTATTTTAAACACAGTCCTGTATTTTCTCATCATATAATTAGTCTACAGCCATGTCCACAGAACAACTCTGGACCATCACAGTGTGCAACCTGAAGCACGTGCTAACCAGATATGGTTTTCTCATTCCAATCACCTTAGTCTCTCTCCCAAAACTCTGTCTCTGCTCTGGCAGAACAACAGTGGTGGAAGGAAAAAAATTCTGAATCACTTTTGTTATCTGAACCTCTTACAGAGAAGGCTTATTAGCTACCCTAGATCATATCAACTTACTTTCCTGTTCCTCTGCACACTTCTATGCCTTCTTCCCTGCTGTCTGATTATCCTCTGCTCCCCAAGCATCATCATAATCCTGTGACCAAGCAGCTGTGGGCCATGTATGCAGAGCTATAAGAATTGTTGCAGATATATTAGTAGAACCTATTACATTTTTATCATTTTAATTTTAGGATGGTTGGGGGAACATTCATTGCAACAAAAGCCTGCAGCATAATTAAGAAATTCTTTATTGCATGTTTTCTTTATATTTTTCTCATTTCAGTTTTTTACTGATATTAATTCACCTTAATCTTATGGATGAATGATGCATACAAAATAAACAGAGGACATATTTCATTCAATGTAATTTTGTTCCTGTACAAGTTTTCTCAAACTGATCCAGTTCTACAGATGACAGCCAGTGTTATTCACGTCAAAACTTGTTCTCTCTATTTTGAAATTCAGCAACCTTTTGTTACAGGATAGTGGTAATTTTTACTAAGCTTGTCTCTTTCTTATGGTGACATTTATTTAAATAAGAAAATCTGTGTAAAGTGGCTTTGTGCCTATGGGTGAATTTATTTGAAGAGTAAAATGTCAAACTGGCAATGGTAATAATCCTGTAAATTAGGTATGTCAAATAATGTACATGTAGACTTTTGATTCACCTAAGAGTGGAAGGATTTATCTATTTCAAGAAACCTGAGTCATGAGCTCCCATTTATTAATTGGTACGCTTGACAAAAGTGAGGAATACGCCAACACAAAAAAAATATAAATCAGAAAATATTGAGCCTAGGGTAAGACTAACACCATTTCCCAGTTTAACAGTTCTCAGAAAGAGAAAAGATATCTCTATACATGGAACAGAGGTCATCACCAGAGCGTTATTTTCTAACTGGCAAACTGGATTCATTGTGGAGGTGCTGCAAAACAATATCTAGACAGTGGCATACAGTGCATATACGTGCATACATGCTTTAACTCAGATTGTACTGTACGAGCCAATCTAGAAAGGCCACAGTCGCTGAGGTGATCTCATCACACACCCTCACCTTGGAGACCAGGCGTATTCTCACTAGTACAGCTGAAAATGCACATCTAGGGACACCCTAGAGCCAGCAGGAAAGCAGGGTGGAACACGTATGGGGAAAACACACACCGCCATTTGGCTGCAGCTGCTATAGCTGAAAAACCACCGACTCACCCAAGCTGGTCCCTTCTCTCTAATCTTTCCTGCCCCCTTTGCTGAGTAGTGCTGCGCCGTCAGGTTCTCTGAATTCACTACTTGTGGGGGCACTTTCTGCTCCCTTTTGGTGAAAATCAGCTAGAATACCAAATGTCTAGCTAGAATACGAAATGTCTATTTGAACAGTTTAAGTTTGGTTTGAAGGAACTGGGTTACAAAGCACTCACCCAGTGTTTCCAGTTTCCCAGAAAAGCTGAAGGGCAGTAAGGAGTATTAGTAAGCACTTGGGAGCATGATCTTTTCCAACTCTCTGACTTCAGCTAGAACGTTGTAGAATTAGACATTTTCTGTATGAAAGGAGAAGTAATTTGTCTAAGTAATGAATTTAATTGCAGCTATTTGCTTTAAGTACAGTGCCAATACTTTTCCTTCTTCAGAGACCTGCAATGTGAAAGTGGACTGGGACACAGTTCTGCCCCTGTTGAAGCTTTACTACTTTTTACTCTTTAGCTGGTAGAGTCTTCTTGGTGTAACAGTGTCAACATGCATTTAGACACCTACTATGCACTGTATAATTTCCATATATAGCATATAGAATACTATTTTACTGTATTACTGTCTATACTTTTACACTACACTTTGTAACATTTTTTGCAGTGATTTACCGGCCACTCTTTCTGCACTGAAGTGGGATAATCAGCAGCAATTACTCTCTTTTACAGAGAAAGCAATAGCTTTGTTGGATTTATAGGGCACAAGGTAAACTAAAAATGCTACCATCCAAAAAGAAAGAAAAAGCCAGTAAATAATTTAAATTATTATTTATTATATGCATACTGTGTTGATCCTGTGGTTCACACAGTAAATGGAAGTGATCTCCCCCTTCTTGCATGGAGAGGTACAAATCCTTGTGCCTCCTGAGGGATAACGCTGCTCTCAAATATCACTAAGCATCTATTGCACAGAGAATTCTTGCCTTTGCTTCTCTATCAACTTTCTCACAGACTTATATCATTATTCTCATTCTCTGAGTTTGAGAAGGCAGGCTAATTATAGTAGATGTGTACATCTAAACTAATTCTGAATTAGCTACACTTAGCTATGCTGGTACCACCTGGTAAGGTCACATCACATGGTAATGTTGCATCACATGGTAATGTCACTTTACATAGTTTAAAAGAGACTGTGAATGAAGGTTTTACCCTGAACCAGCCAAGGACTGGCCGTACACTAGGTCTCTGTCCTCAAAATAATTCAATGATCCTTTAAAGGATGGGGCAGAGAGGATGGAGAATCAACTCCTAAAACACTGGCACTAGAAATCCATAACAGAACCTTATCAATCAATTGTCTTTCATCCATCACTTCCTGATGGAAATGCCAGAGATGGAACCAGCCCGTAGCTCGTACATGCTACAAAAGAATTTCTAGAATGGAGACCTGGGAGAGTTTTGAGGCATCCCCAACCACCAGCACCTAAACAGGGACATGCAGGCACCAAAAGGATCTGTCAAAGGAATGGGCATATCTTGCTGCTTGTTGGGCACAATGCAAATAATGCTGCAAGTATTTTTCTTATTAACTTATTAATTCATCTGTTCTTTCTAATGGGCCTGATAAATGTTAAAGAATTGTTTTATCGTGTAATTTTTAGTCATAAAACAAATTTAAAGTACAAGAAAAAAAAACCAACCACCTTTGACATCTGCAAAACCTTCCACATAAGTTTTGCTGGTAAAGAAAGCTGTCCAAATGTGTGTTTTTTCTCTTACCTTATAATGAATTAATTGCTTTGCATGGGCTTGTTTCCCTTTATTTTCAGCATCAGTGTAAGTTCTCCAAGTTCTGTTAAAACTGAAATATTATCAACAGCAGAGCTAGAGACCAAGTCTATCCCTAAGTCACCCTGGTTGCCTACCATCTTTCTTATGCGTTAAGAAGCTGAAGCATTATTCAGAGTTGGTTATTAGCCACATGCCTTCATAAACCACTCAGAATTTATTGGTCAGATTTTCCTCAGTGTTAAATGGTATAAAGTACATCACATTGTTTGTGAAGAAATCTCACCTTTATGATCCCTTTCATTTCTGCCTAATTGTCTAAGATAAGAATAGCTTGCTGTGCCTGAGGGGGAAATTTTCCATTACCACTGAAAAGATAAATGGTAGAAAGCAAAATGAACCTGGCTCATTACAACCTTCTGAAAAAAAAGGCAAATTGATCTTCAGAAATGATATAATAGAGCTGACATTTCTAATAGTCTAGAGTTCAAATGTGGCATTTTTTATATTTTTTTCATAAAGCATAATACAAACAATTACAGATGCTGGCAATAATGAATGGTACTTAGTTTCTTTTACTAGCTTTACTTTGTAAGTTCCAAGGGGAGGAAAATGGTTTTACCAATGCCCATTTTAATGAGGAGAGAAAGGTTACATTTAAAGAAACATAACATTCATTTCAGCGTGTTTCTAGTCTTAATCTCTGTAATAATTGCACTAAAGCTTTTTGATCTACTCTGAAAGTGCATAAATTGATTAGAATGGTGAAAGCCAGACAGCTCATTTGATGCTTTAAATATCTGATGAGTTTTGGAAGACAGGGCTGAAAAAAGATTGATTTCTCAGTACAGAACATGGTTCATGGTAATCACCAGTTTCTTACTTGAGATCAGTTCTTCTAAACATATTTTCTTTAAATGCATTGCATATTATTAATGCCTAAGAGGTAGGCATTGATTTGCTGGAGTACTGATTAATATCACACATTTACATCTGAGAGTGGAGGGGTTTGGGTATCTGTGCAGCAGAACTATGGATCATTTAATTGAGGTAATGGATGTTGTTAATTTCAAATAATGTAAATCCATACTGAAAAACAGGGAAAGTTTATCTGTTGTCTGTGTCACACAAGTTTACTTTGGTATATTGTTTCAGGCTAATGGAGAAGAACTTGCAAATATATTAAAAACCATGTGTGTTGCTGTCAATCTATGCACCGGTTTAAGGAAGCCCCTAACTAACTATTTACCTGTTTTAGGCAGGTTTTTAATGCAATGCTGAACAGAGGGCATGACCTGAGGACATAAGATTCAGATGATTTTTCTGACAGTTAATTTTTCTGACAGTTTCTTACAGGTTTGCATCTGAAAGTCTTTTTTATCAACCTGATTTCCAAAAATATTTTAAAAATCTGGAAAGCCCTGTTTTCATGTGATGCTTATTTGCATACAGTCACACTTTTTGTATTTCCAATAAGGATCAGGTTCATAGATCGACATTTGCCATGAACATTTTGATCATACTGATCAGCACATTTTCAGCTCTGGGAAATGCCTGCATTTGTGTGTAGGCTGAGGAAAGCTTACTACATTGCAGGTACTACCTAAACAGAATGCAGTAGAATAAAAACAATAATAATAATTCACAGCTATTCAATTATTGCCTAACATGACATTACACACATTTTTATGGATACTTATAAATAGAACAATACAAGCTCATTAGCTATAGGAGAAGTATTTTAAATTATTATTTCAAAACGATTAATGCTACTTTTCCAATCTTATTGAGGTCAAATGTGTGCATGTGTGTATGTGAATAAAAAAATAGCTGAGTACTGTACAAATAAAACTGTGTATGTCACCTCGCTAATTCATTTCCCCCCCTTCCCTAAAAGAAACCTCTGTGATGTAGGAGGAAAGAGGTCATATCTACTGAGTGATAAAAACAATTTGCCATCCTTCTGTGTACATACATCTAATGGGAAGGGAAAGGAGGTCCTGGGGACTGTGGAGTCTATTTCTGGCTTTGTGTCATGCCAAGTTTCCAAACAAAGCATCCCTGGCAGTGCCCAGTGGCTCTCAAGATGTTGGGTGCTCTTTCCCTTTCTCTCATTCCTAACCTCTAGTCCTTGACCTCAGTCTTCTTTTCTATCTACCTACCCACCTTCCCTTCTCTTTTTTCCTCCTTTCTCCCTCTTCCCTTCTTTCTTCCCACCTCCTCTTTTTCTCTACACACAACCCCCCAATTTTTCAAATTTTTTCTGCCCCAGAATTGTACTTAATTTTTCCAGTTTCTGTGTCGTTTCTACTTTCAGGCAGATTTTCATTTTTTCAAGGTGAGCTTTAACATTGTCCTACAGGTAGAGACTTAGAGACATCAGAGCCAGGAGGAGAAAAACAAACACAAGAACCAGTAGCTCCTGTGTATATTAAAGGAGGGCTTGTACATGCTCCACTCTGAAGGTTATGTCAGCACAGCCCAAATGCAATTTCCTCAAACACTTCTTGAATTCTTACCCCCTTCAGGAGCAGTGGTTCAGAATTATTTAACATCTATCACAGTAAGTCAGCAATTCTGGCCTCAGCCCCTGGCTGATACTGCAGCACAACTGTTCAGTAAATAACTCTAGCTATCGCTTAGCACAATGATCTAGTCATGTTAATATCTGGAGGTTTTCTTTCAATAACCGTATTTCTTGCATTTATTTGGCATACTTAGATTTACCCCCCCGCTGTTACCAGTCTTCTGGTACTCCAAAAGAGTATGTTTCTTGTCAGACATAGCTCAGCTTCTCAGTACTTATGTGCAAAATAAGCGTCCACGGTGCAGTGAGATGTATGACTGCAGCCAGCTTACATTGCCACAAGTCAGCTTTCAGCAAACTGCTTTGAATGCGAGCAGCTGCGTAGCTGCAAGACAGTCTCAACAACATGCCTGGCTAGATATCTCAGGACAGGTCTGCATGTCTGCATGCACACCTGAACTCCCCCTCTCATTCTCCTGACCAGCTGGACACCAGCCAGCTCAGAGCTGGATAATACAGATTGTTACCACTGTATTGTGCTTAAATCCTAAATTCTCCTGAGAGGCACTGTGTAATTAGTGCAGGATCAATGCTGTGCTAATACAGCTATCCAGTTTTCAGTTCAGAGCTTTCCTTTTACAGCCAGAGGAGTTGAGTGTATCTCAACATTTCCATCTATACCTGCCCTAAATATTTACTCAGTGTCGCAGGCAGGCTTTGCACACTACATGTTGAACCGCATATTGCCAGCAGCTGCACTGGTGTCAGACCTAACTAGTTTACAGCTACCCAGGGTATAACTGCAGGATGGCAATCACACCTTTGGATTTCAGTGTAAACATGCCCTGCACTGACAGCAGCAAGAAAGGAGGTGGCATATGGGAAATGGAGAGAGTATTACCTCCCCCCAAAACCAGCTTTTACAATGTGCGAAACTGGCCAAAAACAAAGTTTATTTTCCAAGGTGAAAGGTATATAAAGTGAACTTTTATGCTGATTCTACAATTCCTCCAGTCTTCCTTAAGGCATAGACTTCAGTTCAAATGGTTTAGTGATACTATCCATCAGAGGGTTCAGCCTTTGCAATATATTTCACTGTAGTCCCTATGTTGGACTCAGGCACAATATATCATTTTGATATTGCTTTATAGCCTGTTGCCAGCTGTATATTTATCTTATTTATTTATTTATTGGGATACAATGTGTGAAATTTCTATTAATGAATAATATATGGAATGTAGCAAATAGAAATAAAGGGAAACAGGCATATCAGTGAAAGGAATATCATCAAAGTAGTCATTGAGAAGCACCAAAATTAACTGTCAATCTTAACTCCAGATAACTTCAGGCTAAATGCCAAAGTTAGAAATTGCTTATACACTTACTGGTATTCCTAAGGTTGGAATCATTACGAACACCTGGGGCAGAGAAACTGCCCGCTATTTCCGTAACCTTCAGGATCAATGATCTGCATGACAGACTCTCATTTTTCTTTTTGAAATTTAAATCCTTAGCAATATATGTACTGCAGTCATTGCTGTACAGATACACCTGAGCCAGCTTTAAAATATCCTGTTAAGTGACTTTTAGTAGATCAGCTGTAGTAGACAGTAGACAGAGCTGGACCACTGTGTGCACTGTAAGCCTATAGAAGAAGCAAAGTAAATTAGCAAAAGACCTAGTCCACACTGATATCACACCATATATCCACAACAGGACACTGTTGGTACTGAAATTTTGTTAGAATAAAGGTAGCTTGGGTGTGCCTACAATGCACTGGACTCCATACTGATTCATAGAGACACTCTCAGAAGGAAGCAAATACCAGGCAGCTCCAACAAGTACTGAATAGAGTCCTGATTCAGTAAAACCTTAAGCAATACATTAAGCAAGTGAGACCATTGACAAAATCAAGTGTAAGATGAGATGTAATTACTGTGTGGAATCAGATCTACCTTGCTGTGCAGCTATGGAACATCAAGCTTGCCAACATGTCTAGCTGTCCCTGGCCAAAGTTCTTTTCTACTCTGATACCATATGAATGGGTTAAGGTGAATAAAAATGCTGAGCTGCCCAGCAGGAATCTCCTTTTTATAGCTAAATAAGGGTAAGTTTGGCAGATTCTCGTATAGCAAATTCCAAAGGCTTCCTAGGAAACTGCTTAGTAACCTGATCAAATTAAGTTTGAGAAAAACTAGGACTAGAATTCAAGAGGCAAAGAATATCTTTCTATCTGGTTTGAATCACTAGAGGAAAATTTTTTTAGAAACTCTTAACTTAGCTTTGGCCTGTACTGATGGCTGTGAATAGAGGGTATCACTGGCCTCCCATAGACCCATACCACATCCCCATAATCTCTGACCCTTCACCTCTTCCTCCTTTGAGTCAGCATCCTGTGGAGGAGGTTGGACAAGTGTGTGTTCACATGGTGGAAGTAGGATGGAGCAAATCCATGCTCAGAAGAGTAATTTCTTCTGGGGGAATGGCTCTTCACAGCTTAAAACTCAGCTTTCTATGTAAACAACCAATATTAATGTTAAAAAAAAGTTGAATTAATCTCCTTTATTACTAAACAGATGGAAAATACCACTGTTGTCTTTATACTGTTATTGTGTATGGTACATGACTCTCTATATTATGTGGATCCTTCTCTGCCAGTCTTAATAACAAGGAAATCTACTTTTCTTTCTTCCCATTACAGAAACCTGTTCTGAAAGCTGAGATTTGAGGTAATCTCAAATGGAATGTTCCTTTACAAATTAGATTTCTTCCTCTTATAAAATCCCCTGAAAGAGCATTTCTGATGATGAAAGATGAAGGTAAGTAGTAAAGCTGACTGGTTTTATTTTCCTTGCCAAACAATACATTCTCTAAATTTCAGCTCTGTTTCAGTTCTGGCCTGAAATCTTCACTGGACAGTTTCAATTTTGGAGGGCTGCTGGGGGAGGAATTCTGGATTCAGACAAGAGGCTCCTTTTTTCAAACAGGGGTATCACTGTTGGGAATACTCATGGTTCCTCAGGTATAGAGTTCCCTCAGGAGATGAGGAATCTGTGCCCATGTCTGTTCTCTACTGAAGGAAGCATTTGAACATTAATTTTCAAGTCATTTACCTAAACCATCATGCTTTAGAACATTTGGGATACTTTAAAACCTTTGGACATCTTTGTTCCACTTTGCATAAAACACAAACTATTTTCAGTGAATAAGCATGGTTGAAGAGCTTTGTGGTTGGAACAGTCACCCAAGATGGCTGAGAACTTCCTCCCAGCCTGTGTCCCACTGAACAGTCTCGCTGCAGTGATACAGTGTCATGGTCCCTCTAGCAAAATAAATATTTAACTATTCCTTGCAAAATGGAACAACTCCAGCAGCAGGATCTGCCTCATTCCCAGGACATTTAGCTTCAGAAGATCATATGCCTGTCTTTTCTCATGGGAGGGGGGACGCCTCAGGTGAGGGAGGGGATGAAAGAAAAGATTCTTATTTCCTCAAGTGAATTCTTTCATGGTTCAGCACTGAGATAGGAGGGAAATATCTCTAGGTTGGTTTTTTTTTATTTGTCCCCCCATTTTATTTGATTCTACATTCCAAGGAAGGAACACATCTTCCATGTTGAACTACATGATTTTGCCTGCTGTGGAGAAAAGCAAATCAACAGATTCTAAAGGCATTTTCATCTCAACTGATCTAGACTGTTGAACTAAAGAATTATTCACACAGCCCTAGACAACAGATAAGCAAATCTAAACAAACTAAAATACCACAACTTTACTACCTGTAAAATAGTAAAATTTGTAAAATACAGTGTCCAAGCATCTGTTCTTTTCCTTTTACATATGTGCTCTCTAGGTGTCTTCCTCCAGTTCCCATTTGTCTTCTCCAATCACACCTATTCATATACTGCATATGTGCATTTTACTTTTTTTCATTGCTTCTTAACACAACTCTAGTATATTAACATATTTCTACATTCTATTTCACTTAATTTGACCCATCCATTCTATTTGACCCATCTCATATACAAGTTTTGCCCTCTTCCTTTATTTTACAGAAAATTTTAACTCTGACTTTATTCAGAAGTGCCATTCAGAAGTGCACGGTTTTTGGCATGGATAAATGTGAGTAAAACTGTGCTGAATCAGGTTCTAAGCAAGGGCAGCTCCTGCAAAGCTAAAGCTGTAGCAGACATGACAATACATTTCAGGAGAGGAATGGTGAAAAGTCATCTCAGGAACAGGAGTAAGAGGGGTCTGAATAACATGACTATTCTACAAGAGGGGAGTAGTGACACTCTCCCAGATGAAAACACGGTTCCATAAAGAAAATACCAAAATTATTTTCTGCATGTCCATATGTAATCTTCACAGGGAGACAAGTGGGTTCTTTGGATTGTTTGTTTAACATAGATATGAATTAGGCTTACTGTTACTCTTCAAACACAGCTGCATCCTGCGTAGCCTTTGACACTGCAAAACAGGTTTCAAATACCAGAGTTAAAACAAAAAACCTGTTGTGGATACATAGGCAGGAGACAGCCAGATGTCATCTGTGTTTCTCTTGTATTTCTCCACTGCTTTAGTTCTTGTTAATGTGTTTACTGTATACACATCAGACTGAGAGCCATGGAAATGAAAGCCTATAACTCATTGAAAAGAGGACTAGATCTTATGCTGCACACTCCCTGAGACGAAATTTCATCTGATTAAGAGCCAGTAGAATTTGTTCCCAAGCAGTTTTCCCAAGAGAAACAACAGTGTGGGTTTTCCATCCAGATGTCCTTAAGTCTCACTTCTGTGCCACAGAGAGGTAAGACTAGCTCATCCATACACATTAATTAGTATATTCTTTTTTCTTCCCTCTTTTTTTTTTTCATTTTCTGTAATATAGACTAAGAATTTAAAACATAGCTCTGCTCAGCAAGCTTGGAGTGTTAACGTCTCCCCCGTGATCTTGCATGCACTCCAGCCCCAGCTGTTCAAGCCCTGGCTTCCCCTCTAAGTTAAGCTATGGTCACATAAAAGTGACATGGCTGGCTTTATGCATACCATGTATTATCTCATACAATGCCGAATCTCAGCTGGCCACTTCAGCAGCTTTACATTTCCAGAGAATTGCAGAGGGCTCTTGTCATGGTTAATAACTGGAGTCCAATAGTAACTTGGAAAAGCATCAGAAAGGAATTTCTGTTGCACAACACAGAAAGGAAGGGTCATATTATAGACATGAGGGTAAGCAAAAGGAATTAAGTTACAATTTTTACTTCAAGTGATTCTGTATTCAGGTAAGTTCTTATATCTGTATATTGATCTTAGTTACAGTGTTTATGTAACCCCGTGGTCAGATCAAACCCCTTTAGCAGGAATAAAAATCAAGAAGGAAGAAAATCTTTCCTGATTGCTTGGAGAGCTCTGTAACTAAATTCTCCTACAGTGTCATGTAAGCAGTGTGCACCTCTGTATGTTTTCTTATGAAACCTTGAGCCTACAACAAAATGGCTAAAGAGGTAATGTCCTAACAGCCATCTGCCCTCCAGAAAGGACTTCCTGTCATCTGGGACCTTTTTTCTCATCAATACAATAGGATATTTACATTGGGAGACTATAGCTATTTCTTCAGGTTTTGAAGTTCCCCTCATTAATTTCCACAGGAAAGTGTCAGCTTCTTTCAGTGGGTGTTGATATTTCTGTTTCCAGAAGCAATA
Organism: Phalacrocorax carbo; assembly: GCF_963921805.1. Taxonomy (NCBI): domain Eukaryota; kingdom Metazoa; phylum Chordata; class Aves; order Suliformes; family Phalacrocoracidae; genus Phalacrocorax; species Phalacrocorax carbo. The sequence continues at coordinate 15,887,414 of NC_087516.1, forward strand.
ACTCTGTGATCTGCTTAAACACATTGACCTGCATTCTACATGCAGTGAGATTAAGGTGAAAGCTGTAGCTGTTTTCAGAGTAAATAACTGAGCAACAAGTAGATATCCTCTGTGTATGTCAGCCATGAATGACCTCCTGATTAACCCTCTGAAGACAGAATTCACCAGACTTTGTACCAAAGCCAACCCAGGAATCCTAGTGTAGGTTGAAAGGCTGCAGGTGTCCCTGCCTCAGCTTGTCAACATCTCAGGACTGGCTCAATCAAACAGGGCTCCTTCATAGGAACACTTCTTGTGAAAACTAGGTTTCATCTGATTTGGTTTCATTAGTCAGAGAACAGCTGCACATTGTTCATTTTTGGCAGTCTTCACCTCCAACATGGAGCAAGGACCAAGAGTCTTGTACATACTTTTTACTCCTTCCAAAATTAAGAAGCTTGGAGTTGTTAGTGTTGAAATTTTACATTTCCTCTTTTTTTTTTTTTTTATGTAATAAAAAATAGCATGAATTTATGTCAAAAATATGTGTATGCGACTTCTGGAATAAAAGTAATGTTCAAAAGGCTGTTTCAGTTATCTAGGTAGTATTTTTTTTTCTTTTTTTTTTTTTTTTTTACAGGAAGACTCATCTTTGTATTTATGAAGCAAAATAATGTTATGGAGATCTCAAGCTATTATATTGCCTGCCTTATCTTCTTCCAATATGAAAAATAGATTGCCTTTGATTAAGAGTGGTCTTCAGGATAAGAATGTAAGTCATGTGGATACAGTTAACAAGCTTCAACTGATGATGCAATGCACATTTTTCTTACTAAAACACAGCTAGAAATCTTCAGCTTTAGTATACTATAATGTTAGTTCATGAGTAATCTATTTTCTGACATTGATTTTAAGCTGGCGTACTTCCGTTTTATAATGTTGATTTTGGAATGAACTCCTCCTAAAATTCTCCTGAAGGCATTAACATTGAATTCCAAACCGTCATGAAGGAAAGGAGAGATTGGATCCCCTTGGAATATTTAGGCTGCGAAGGAAATGCTATTATTGCTCCTATGTTAGAAACTATGCTGAGAAGTCTCACAGCCTGTTGGGAACATCTTGCACTTGGACTGAGCTGGCAATATCCTATACTCATGAATTTTTATAGAAGATTCAAAGTCAGGCTGGACAAGGCTCTGAGCAACCTGACTGAGTTGAAGATGTCCCTGATCATTGTAGGGGGTGTGGACTAGACGACCTCTAAAGGTCCCTTCCAACCCAAACTATTCTATGATTCTATGATTAACAGGGTAGTATCTATCTTCACCACCAATAACCTTTCTACAGGAGTAAAATTATGGGAGGGTTAAAGACTGTGCATATGCTTACTACCAATAAATCAGTAATTAGTAGAAGTGTGGGGTTTTTCTTTAAAAATTTACACAATAAGATGATGAAATGGCTAAATCTTAATTTTAGGAAACTCTGTTACAACCGTTAAAGAAAAGCCCAGAAGTCATCTTGGAGCTCATAAGCTGTATTTTGAACATTTTACTTGGCATATTTGGGGTTTTGCAATCTGAAGATTGCAGATAGCATAATTGAAACAATATGGAGAGGCACTCAGAGCACGTGGGTTCAATACTGGCCTTACTGCAATTCCTAGACTACACAATAACTCCTCAAAACTACGTCTGGCATATCAGCACTGGGGTAAAAGGTTATGCAGAGTTCCAGAGGGTGATGTTTACTGAACTGGCTGTAGACCAAAAGGCAATAAGACCACACCATTATTGCCTTGCAAACTGCTAACTAGACCTCCCAAGAAAGAGAATTTCTTAGCTTGGGCTAAGCCTTGGCCTACACATCTGTGTTGCTAGGGCAAACCTAAGACACTGACACTCATGTATGGTACTGCACTATGCACTCTACCAGTTTGGGTCTTTCCTTGTTTGAAGGTCTCTTCATCATGCTTCATGACATAAAGTGAATGTGTTCTGAGATCGCTCTGATTTAAAGGGAGGTTGACAATGCTCATCAAAGCACTGAGGAAAGTGCTTTGGGATATATGGATGAAACATACCATGTGGCAATATAAACCACATCGCATTTATTACTGCAGGAAACTGTGTAGTCAGAAATTGTGCTGTTGTGGGGTAAGAAAACATTTTGTTGGTTTGACCATGGTAAAAGTATATATAAGTATCAGCCTTACATTTTCTTCTTATTCTTGAAGTCATTGAAGAGATTCAGCTTATATTTGAAATTGCTCAGTACTCATGAAGTTTTAAATGAAGCTACTTTGTCTCACGTCTACGGTATTTTGCTGCCTTATAAACTCATTTCATTGCCCAGACTGGTTTTCTGGTAAATCCTATTATTTACTAAAATGTTTTGACTGACAGGCTTTTAGCTGAAATACAGATGTTGAATTTGCAATGTAGATTCTGATGATCTACTACTGGTATTAGATCTATCAGTTTGGTACATTTGGATTATACAGCTGTTTACTTGGCTATTTAGTATTGAGGCTAATTTAGTAATTTGTGTATGTGTAGTAGAAAGATAAAATGAACTTTGATGACATCTCACATACACTTGGCACATGTAGAGGCATACGCTCTTAGGCACCAGTTTGAGGGCTTTGACAGCAAAGCTTTAGTATATCTTACTGTGCCATTTTATGACATTGTCTCTTCCTTCTGCCTCTGTTGAAGTTCTGCCCTTAGAAAAGTCAGCAGAAGAGAAAACAGTCCTTGGCCACTCCAGCTGACTATTCATCACGTAAGCCAAACCTACCTTCATCAGGAGCTTAGTTTAAAAAAATGAGCCTTGCCTTGGAGCCAGTAGTAATCTCCAGCAGAATAGGGGACGATTTTTGAAAGGAATAGCATTTTGCATCACTCAGCAAGTTTCATCACACCTCACGTGCCAAAGCCCTTCAGAGCTCTTTATGGCAAACTTGGGCAACATTAACATCCATAAAATGTTGAATAAAACTCTTAAAATATCACTATGTTAGTACTTTCCAAATCCAGCTTTCCAAGCTAATATAGTAAGCTTTTTTTTTTTCTCTCCCTTTACAAGAAATATCTGAAGAAGTTTCCCATACAATCTTGAGTGCTTGGCTATTGGTTTAAGCAATACAACACCGCTCCCAACAGGACTTTTTCAACCTCAGAAGCTGGACGGTGCTTAAACACAGAAAGAATGGACTCTAAAATCTTCACCTTATTATTCTTTTTGTGGCTATGCACAATTAACATTTAGAAATTTGGAAGATCAAGGAAGCCCCTCCTGAAAATTCTCTTCAGTGTTATTGAACCACCTCAGAGATAAGTGCTTTTAACATTATCTTATGCCACTGAAAGGTGTTACTAACATTTTAGGAGTCTACAGATATTTTTTGCCAATTAAATTTTTCAGAGACTGAGGTTTTCTATCACAAATGTAAAAACTGAGAACAGGCCTGTTGTAGCTTCCTATAAGACATGTATCAGCTGTCTGCAGGAAACTGGCTGTGTAGTTTCTGCAGTGGTGAGAGGGATACCGAAGCTGTGTGGAAGAGGGAGACAAGAGATAGATTCTTACAGGCTGAGAAGAAAAGCTACATAAATAAATACTGCAATAAACGGGAACATAGAAAGAAATGAAAAAGAACAATCCAGTGCAGCATAGATAAAAAACGTAGCACATATTTTAGGCAAAACCTGGCAGGAAAGAGAATACAAATGTGCCAAAATGAATATACTGCAGCAGAATGCCAGTTTTATTCTGCAATCAGTGCATATGATTTCATATCCTGTTGATTAAAAAATTATGCTTTGTGGGTTCAGTGATATTGCTCAAGAGAAATTTGCACGGGGGGCAGGGAAGGCTGAATAACCAAAACACGGGAGATGGGAAGCATGTGCAAAGCACACGTCCCTTGTCCTTGAGGGGTACAACAAACTGCAGGGGAAAACACTCACCAAAAAGTTGCTCTTAACTGTTTCTGAGTGATTTCCAGACAAGCTGGCCCTGTGCACAGGAAGATATGGGGCTTTAAATCCCACCTTGTCCTGCTTAATCTGAACCTACACTGCCCAGTCCTGCTGTCTTGTTGTGGACACATGCCACCCTCTGACTCTCCCTCCTTCCCCATTAGATCTCACTGCTCCCTGTCATCTTTTAGACCTGCTGTTGAAATTGATGGCTAACTCACGTCCATTAAAATGCGTTGAATTTTCTTAAATCGTTTGAAATATCAGGTCTAGGATTATTCCTCTCTCTTCGTCTATTTCTTCTTTCTTCCTGACCTGGGTTAGGAAGCAATCAGGCAAGTGCGTCAGATGGCAAACATGAGAAAATATCACTGAAAAGGGTTAGACTGGAAAGAGACATAAGCCAGAGTCTCCTCAGCTGTCAGAGGCAGCACAGAGTCTTGGACTGCATAACTCCAAGAATTTCACATCTAGTCAGGCCTTTTGGTCCAGCTAGCTCATTCTGCTACATCAGTACATCACAGCTAACTACCCTTCAGTTGCACTAGATGAGACCTTATATTTATATCAGGTATCAACAGCTCAGCAATGGGAACCACACCAAGATTAAAACCAAGATATTTTCCATTTGTTTCCAGTCTCTTATCCTGGCTTTATCACCAAAGAGTGTAATGAGTGTAATAAGCCTTTAATTTTGTTGTTTAAATGCAATGGCAGAAAATCATGTCTGTGAGAGTGCCCATCTGAGAAGTCAAGCCTAGTGACACATCAGGATTTGATTTCAAGATGGACAATCTCTAGACTTAAAACAACCATTAAAAACTGAAATTTTGGAAGGCAATATTGAAGGTCTTGTTGATGAAACAGTTTTCTATCAGAATTTACTTACTTAAAACTGCTACAGTTACAAACTCAGTCTGAAGAAGAGTCTCTTAAAAAGAGTCAGGAATCCAGTGAAAATCTTTCTCATCATTTGCTTTGCTACAAGGCAATCTAAATCTGAGGCAGCCTACTATAAGGCTATCTCTGCAGCAAGAGAGCTGGATTTTTGTTCTTGTGGAGAAATCTGTGTGTGCGTTTGTGCACATGTATGTGGGGGTGGGGAGGGTGCTAATCAGAACAAACCCAAATTTCAGAATATTGCTTATATTTAATTAAATTATTTTTCTCAGGATGGCTCTGGCATGCAAAATCAGATGTCACATTTCAAACAGTCCTGTGTGAACAGACTAGGGCATTGGCAGGAGAAAGGCAACCTTTTTTGAAACATAGGTTGTGGCAAATGTCAGAAATTGGTAACAGCTACTCTGGGCACAGCCTATATTCCCAGCTCCTTTGAACTCATTAGCACAGTAGAGACACAGTGTGCTTCTGTATTGCCCATGTATATGAACATGGATGCAATATCCTACACAAAAAAATTGCATTCATTTTGCATTTCAAAACTTCTGACTTCTTTTTTAGGGTGTACTCTGACATTATAATCTCCCTGTATATCAATGACTTACACATCTGTAGGAAGAAAAGGATATCAGAAAAAATTTAGACTTACTGCAGATCCCAGACCACAGTTTTGTCCTGAAAATGTAACATTTTAATAACATATTTAATAACATTTTAGTATTTTGTACAACATTAAATATGTGACAGTGAAAAAGAAGTGCTGAAATGTCCTTCCTCTTATAATGGTAAACCATCACCTTCAGAATTAATAGCAGTGTTTTAAACATCCTAATGATGTTAAATCTATCCCTCCTAAGCTACACTACAATTTGGAAGAACTAAGCTGAAAATGTTTGTTAATCATGATAACCAGAATAACCTCAGCTTAGATACAACTTATTCCAACACTTACCGTAATAGTGAATTGTTCAAAACTTCATACATTCATGATGGAACTGTGTAAATTAGGAATATGAATTAGTAAAACAAAGTATCAATTCAATGTTAATAATAATTCCAGGTTCATCTACCATCCATTGTGGTCTCAGAACTGATCACTTGGCCCATGGGTTTTGCTAGTTGTCAGACCCATTCTACTCTGGTACTATTCCTTTGGTAACCCTTCTTGTTTTCTTATTATGTCATGTAGCACATGTGCATTTTAATTCATCTGAAAAGCTAAGGAAAACTATATGAATCTGGTTGGCATTCGGTTACTTTTTAATGACCTCATTAATATCCCTTCCCCTTCAACAGTGACTATTGAAACCAGAATCTTTTTATTTTAATGGAGTACTGCCAAAGAGATGGGAGGTCTTTGGGCTACCTCCCAAGAAGTACTTAGGAAAAAAAGGTCACTACTATTATAGCTAGGTTGCAGAACTAGATACCATCCCATCTGATAAATTAGCATTACCTACTACTGGTGAAGTCACTTTTTTTCTGCTACTTCTTCCATTAAGGCAATATCTTCTAACAGAAAATTATGACAGTGGAGCACTGAAGTCTGCAACTCACAAGTTAGAATCACCTAAGTCTGTCTGTTGAAACATTAATTCAGTGCCAGAACTAAGCAGTGGACCATACTGATTCAGTTCAACATTGTCTCTTCAACAAGACACAAGATGTCTAAGCCTCACCCTATAGGCCACCAACCTCCCATTCAAAATTTGGATCCTCAAAACCTCTATTCAGCCTCTGCCTGGCTATGCAGACACATTCATGCTCTATATAGAGACATTTTTCCCTAAGGGAAGCTGTATGTAGGTGCCTGAAGGGAAGATCCTGGGCATTATAATACTAAGCAGATAGTTGCTTAAATCCAGAAGGATGCATATACCAGATATTTCTCTCCCAGTGATGCACAGTACCAAACTTCCTTGTACAGTTCTCGCAATGGTCTTGGCAGTACTTTCTCCTCTTTGTCACGAGTTGATGGCTAGACATTTACCCTGAAAATGAAGAACTAAAACCAATTCTGTCTGATAACATGTATATTATTATGTAAAATAACAATACCAATATACATGTATATATAGCATCTTTATTTCCAAAGTAGTTATCACACCACCAAGGACCGCAAGTCTGTGACCCACCTAGTCTTTCCAGTCCTGTAATAGGACAATTCAGTGTGGGCTGAGGGAAATAACAGTGGAGCAACAGGGACCCAAAAAAGTACCTTGCATGCTAGCTTAGGCACTCAGTCCTACTTTCTTATGCTTTGCCCAAACCACTGAATATATTAGGAGAAAGGGCTGGCAAAAATACATCCCAAACTCACTCAAACGCTTGGACAAATGCTCGGACAAATGCTTGGCCAGTTCTGGTTTTGGATATGACCTGAGATTGTCATGGTTTTAGCTGGGATAGAGTCAATTTTCTTCACTGCAGCTGGCACAGTGCTGTGCTTCAGATGTAGTATGAAAACAATGTTGATAACACACCGATGTTTTGGTTGTTGCTGGGTAGCGCTTGTACTAGTCAAGGACATTTCCAGCCTCCCGTGCTCTGCTGGGTGCACAAGAAGCTGGGAGGGGAGGGGGCACAGCCAAGGGAGCGGATTCAAACTGGCCAAAGCGATATTCCGTATCATGTAACATCATGCCCAGTGTGTTACCTGGGAGGGGCTGGCCGGGGGAGCGGGGAGCAATCGCGGCTTGGGGATCGGCAGCGTTGGTCGTCGGGTGGTGAGCGGTTGTATCGTTTGTGTTTCTGGTTCTTTTCCCTTTTCCTTTTTATGATCATTATTGTTATTATTATAATAATAAATATTAATATCATTATTATTTTATTTTAATTATTAAACTGTTCTTATCTCAACCCACACGTTTGGGGTTTTTTTGCTTTTGTTCTTCTGATTCTCTCCCCCGTCCTACAGGGGTGGGGGGAGTGAGCGAGAGGCTGCATGGTGTTTAGTTCCTGACAGGGACTGAACCACCACACCCCTTTTTGACATCCAACGTGGGGCACAAAGGGTTGAGATAATAACAATTGCTGGTCACAGCATAGACTCTGTTCTCAATATTAGTTTATCTGATCTACACCATGTTCTTGTATTTGCTGTGTCTGTTAATGATTGGTGTTGGTTTTTGTGGTCTGCTGTGCTCTGCAGTGATTAGTGATGTTTTGCCTGGGAGAGTTGTTTTTAAAACATTGGTCTTGAGTTCTATTTGGTATTTGAAGTTTATATGGAAGCCATTACTGTACGTCGGGTACCACCTCATGGAGACAATTACCAATTATATCTCCTCCTCTGAGAGTTTTTTTTTTATGGAGGAAATACAGAACGGCATCTTAGCTACCATCTTATATAACGCCTCCTCTTTCATTACAACTTTTCAGTATCTTGAACATCCTTGGGTAGTTAAGATATATCTGTTGATATTGCTTTGGCAGGCTGTTTCAGCTCTGTCTAAAGGTTAATAAGAAATTTAAGAATATCACCCAGAGATCTGTTCCAAGGCTGAATAGCTATGCGTGGCAGGGTATGTGGGATAGTATGGGCAAATGCCTAAGACGGTGGGCACCGCCAGTGTTGTGGGACTTCACTCCTGAACAAGTGCAGAATCCTGAACAATTAGTAGAATATTTGGAGGAAGTATGTTGTCACCCTGCCAATTCCAGAGAGATACAAATTACTGCAATGTGCTGGGGCCTGGCCCATGCCTATCGAGCCCTGTTTAATACTATTCAGTACCCCCAAGGGGAAGAGAAGGCCTCTGGATCTTAAAGGACAAGGACAAGGAAAGCGAGAAGCACTGCAGCTTCTCAAAGCCCCGCGACAAACACTGCAGCTACTCAAACCCCGGTGACAAGTGTTGCAGCTGAGTCAGAGGACCAACCCATGCCAGTATCAGTTGCCCATATGCACAAGAAGAAATCCTAGAAGAGAAAGTCAACTCGTTTAGAAAGAGATGATGAAAAAGCAGGGCCATCACAAGGAGAGGAGGAGGAAGAGGAAGAACTCGTACAAGAAATGGAAACGACCTGATCCCTATCCTTGAGTGTGCTGTGAGATATGCGAAAAGATTTCGGCCGTTGTTCAGGTGAGCACATTGTCACCTGGCTGCTCCAATGCTGGAATAACGGGGCCAGCAGTCTGGGATTAGAGGGGAAGAAAACCAGACAACTGGATATCTCTGTAGAGAAGGGGGCATTGACAAAGCAATTGGAAAAGGGACACAAGCCCTCAGCCTCTGGAGGCGACTCCTGTCTGGTGTAAGAGAAAGGAACCCCGTTAAGGAAGATATTGTATATCGCCTAGGAAAATGGTCAACCATGGAGAAAGGTATCCAGTATCTAAGGGAATTAGCTGTGCTTGAGGTGATTTATGGTGACCTGGACAATCAACAGTCATCCAAAGATCCAGATGAAACCCAGTGCACATGATCAATGTGGTGGAAGTTCGTATGAATTGCAGCTTCAGTGCATGGGAACTCATTGGCTGTGATGTCCTGGAAAGACGACGAGGCACCAACGGTGGCAGAGTTGATTGATAGACTCTATAGATAGCAAATATGTCTTCCTTCCTTGTCTCTGCTGTGCAGAAGCTGTCTCAGAAGGTTCAGCAGCTTGAAGAGTATATGTTCTACTCCCCACCCGTATGGACCAGTATTTCAGCCATTAGGAGTAAGCATCCCTTTGCTGAAGAGAGGTGATACACACAACTGGGCACCCTATGGTTTTACCCACGTGATGATGGAGAGGACATGAGGAAGTGGGATGGAAAACCTACTTCGATCTTAGAGGCATGGGTATGTGAACTGCAAAAAAAAATCAAAGAAAATCACTCAGGGAGGTTCTTCCAGGAAAGCTGCTGCTCCAGTTTCCAGTAAGCAATTCCCCAGACAGAGGAGTAGAAACACTGATTTTATTTTTGATACTAATAGAGACACTTGTGATTCGTATTTACAGGAAGTGAGTGATGAATACTATGATCAGGACTAGAGGGGCCCTGCCTCCAGCCAAGGGGAGGAAAGGGACAACCGGGCTTACTGGACTGTGTGGATCCGATGGCCTGGCACATCTGGCCCACAGGAGTATAAAGCTTTAGTGGACACTAGTGCACAGTGCACCTTAATACCATCAAACTATATAGGGGTGGAACCCATTAGCATTGCTGGAGTGACAGGGGAATCCCAAGAGCTAACTGTATTGGAGGCCGAAGTGAGCCTCACTGGGAATGAGTGGCAAAAACACCCCATTGTGACTGGCCCAGAGGCTCTGTGTGTCCTTGGCATAGACTACCTCAGGAGAGGGTATTTCAAGGACCCAAAAGGTTACAAGTGGGCTTTTGGTGTAGCCGCCTTGGAGACGGCGAAAATTAAACAGCTGTCTACCTTGGCTGGCCTCTCGAAGGACCCTTCTGTTGTGGGGTTGCTGAAGGTCAAAGAACAACAGGTGCCGATCACCACCACAATAGTGCACTGGTGGCAATATCGCACCAGCCAAGACTCTCTGATCCCCATCCATAAACTCATTCACCGACTGAAAAGCCAAGGAGTTATCAGTAAGACCCACTCACCCTTTAACAGTCCCATACAACCAGTGCAGAAGTCTAATGGAGAGTGGAGGCTAACAGTAGACTATCGCGGCCTGAACGAAGTCACTCCACCACTGAGTGCTGCTGTGCCAGACATGCTAGAACTTCAATATGAACTGGAGTCCAAGGCAGCTAAGTGGCATGCGACAGTTGATATCGCTAATGCATTCTTCTCAATCCCTCTGGCAGCAGAGTGCAGGCCACAGTTTGCTTTCACTTGGAGGGGTAACCAGTACACCTGGAATCGACTGCCCCAGGGGTGGAAACACAGCCCTACCATTTGCCATGGACTGATCCATAATGCTTTGGAACAAGGTGGAGCTCCCGAACACCTACAATACATTGATGACATCATCGGGTGGGGCAATACAGCAGAAGAAGTTTTTGAGAAAGGGAAGAAAATAGTACAAATCCTTCTGATTCTCTCCCCCATCCCACTGGTATGTAAAATACATTTTTCATATCTTCTCCTGCCCGGTCCGGCCCAAGAGCTACTGCATGAACTATCTCCTGTTTAATCTGTTCAAAGTCTTGTTGTTGCTCAGGGCCCCATTTGAAAATATTCTTCTTTCGGGTCACTTGATAGAGGGGGCTTACAGTCAGACTGTAATTTGGAATATGCATTCTCCAAAAACCCACAACACCCAAAAACACTTTTGTTTCCTTTTTGCTAGTTGGTGGAGACATGGCTGCTATTTTGTTGATCACATCCATTGGAATCTGACGACGTCCATCTTGCCATTTGATTCCTAAGAACTGGATCTCTTGTGCGGGTCCCTTCGCCTTAATTTGTTTTATGACAAAACCAGCTTTCAGAAGGATTTGGACTATTTTCTTTCCTTTCTCAAAAATTTCTTCTGCTGTGTTGCCCTACACGATGATGTCACTGAGCTAATTTGACTGCAGTCTTGTCTACATTAAAAAGAAAAAATAGTACTAGTTTTAATTAAGCATTTTTCCCTTTATTTAGTTGTGACAATTTCCTATATACGCAATATATAGGGGGACACACAGAGATTCTTTTCAAGATATTTAATTTCAGCTGAAAGATTTCTAATCAGTTTGAATCATTTGAAAAGAAATGGCCAAACCAAGCTGAAAAGTGTTTTCTACCAGCTTTAAAGTGGTTTGAAATACACACTTCAAACTGAGCAGATGCACCTCTTTCTCATAGACAAGTCTGAGCTCAAAGGACAAGAAACACGTAAACAGAAACATGTAAACAGGGCCCTGGGCACAAATCCTTGAAAATGTTGTCCTTAAAATTTGTTTTGAATTTCATTGTAGCTGCAGCATAATCAGGCTTTAGTACAGTAAATTCCTTTTGGGCCATCTCATCCCATTCCATAATTGTTTTCTGGGGAAACCCTTACCCTCTACTTGATTTACGCAATACAAATGATTTGGTAAAACTTGAATTTTTACTGATGCATAGTAACATCTTTTTCAGCACCCTTAAAGAAATTGACATAATTCTTTAAGACATAATATTACGCTTAGGAATTGCTCTAGACAACCATCAATCTTTTGTGAAACTCTTCCAGCACTCTGATAGTGTTAAATAAACCATGACTAGAAATGAAAGTCAAAATAGTTTGAGTGATTTCTGCAAAACGTTCTCCATTTGCCAATTCTGTAGCACTATATTTCATCCTATCAGCTATTCATTATTCTTTGCTAAAAATATAGCAACGGCAAGGGATTTTTGTGAATTCCAGAAGAATTACAGATGACTGACTTAATGAAAATCAGGCATTTTTTTTATAAAAAATGGCAAAGCTGATGAAATAAGGGATGATGGCATGGTATTTGTTTATCAGTATTGTTTTCTTGATAAGGAAAAAATATCCAAGCCCACTTGAGAAGAGTGTTTATTCAAATCCACGTTCTAAAAGGCTGGCTGAGTCTTCTGAGTTGATGCCTAATTCACACTCCATCCTGATGGTCCTTAGCTGGTACCAGAGTTCAAAAAGGCAAAGCCAGAGGAATAAGCATAATCAAAATATGTTTGTCTTAATACTAAAAAAAAAGGCCATACCCATGTCTATGTTCCATCTTCCCAAATCTCCTTGAAATCCTTTCTTTACTACCATATTCGTTGCCTTACTGTCCCCCATGTCAACCTTTCCTTTAGATTTGCCATTTTAGCTCAAATCCTGAGCTAGGACCCTTAAACATGTTCTGAGTTCAGCTAGATAAAGTTCATTTTAAAGTATTATAAGTATTTTCATTGCTGGGTTGACCTTACTTCAAACCTTAAAGGAACTTCCTTTCAAGTCCCACAGCATCAGGAGCTCTGACCCAAGGAGAATGATGTTCCTCCCACAGTCTGGCTGTGCATTTCAGCAGACTGAAGGCATCAGCATAGACCTTGAAGAGTTCTTTGTCCATAGAGAAACCTGAGTCAGGAGCCTGTTTAAGGCTCCAATGTGATGTCTGACATAGAAAATACAAGCAAGCCCCTAAAATAAGATAATAAGGTGGGTCCAGTGGGAAGGCAAAGAGTTAGTATTTTTCTTTGTCAGCCCATTTCCTGGCCCCATAGGCAACCTTGGCCCAGACTAACAGAGAAAAATCTTGGTGTTGCTCACAGTCTCTTACATACCACCTTTATTGCCACTGAAAATCAGAAAACACTGACCTGGAAGGTTATGTTTTGAAATATCTCAATTTTTTTCAGACTTCCCTAGCTGGTTGATCTCTCATTACTCTATGAAGATACACCAGCTGTGAAAGGGGATGTCTTCTGCCTCTAAACAAAAAGATCATGTGATCCCACTTTGATTAGGTGTTGTGCTTTGACTTCCCTGCTATCTGGAACTTTGGAACCTGTCCTCCCTAATACTAAAGCACTCAAAAATAATGAAGAAAATCTAGCTTCCTAAAATGTGTGTAATATAAGAGACTATAAATAAAAGAAACATCAGCAGTAACTCTGGGGAGTGGCTTTACATTATGGAAATCAAATAACAAAGTTTATCACAAGTGAAACATTTAATTTTCACTTCTTAGTCTAGTTTACGGCAAACCAACTGAAAGTTTATCATTTGTGTTTTAAATAGGCATATACCAGAAAAGATCCTAAAGGTACTGGCCCTTTAGTCCTTATTATCCAGGATTTGATTCCCAGAATATGTCTATATCATACAGTGGAAATCAGCTTAACATTTTATAATAAGCCCCAGTGTAAGTGTTGGTATAGTGCAGTGCTTGGTGAGGCTATTCCACCCTGTGTGACTGAAAGGCTTTCACAACTCAGTTGACACTGCTGCCTACCATTTCACTGAGTAGAGTGCCACCTCAGTTATGTCCCAGCTGCGGCATCTTTGCACCAGTGTCCTCTGAAAAATGTACATTCATGCCTTTGGTGGCAGATAGGCAGGAGCACAGAGACTGGATGTGGCTTGGAGCCTATGACATGAACTCAGGTCTAAGAAGAATCATAGGGAATGAGGTCTGACTAGCAGACCACAGACTCATGGGGAAGGCAAGTAAGAGCTTTATGATGTAGCTTCATAGAGATACAAAGTTTGAGTATGACTAGAGACTAATGTGATGCTGACCTGAAGGCCAATAATTTCTTTTTGCTTTCCCAAAATAAGATTACATAAAAATCAAATAATTCAGGTTGGACAAGACCCAAGTTTTAGTGAACTATATTTCAGTTGAACATGTTTGACCAGCTCTAACAGTTCCTGAAACTTATGGAAACACCAGAAGTCGATCAAAGCAGTTCACCATTTGGTACTGTAAATAAAATCTTTTATCCTAATGATTAAATCAAATAGGCCAGCTGTCATGACATCCCTAACATTTCATTAAATCAAAAGTCTACAGCACCTGTAGAGCTGAAACTTTACTGCAATCCCAATGTGTGAGATTTGTGTGTCAGTTCATGAGACTGGTAGGTTCCAGGAGTGAGAGTCTTTATTCTTACTGTGAGTAACGGGGGAAGGCATGCTTTGTCTGCCAGCACTGCAGAAGAGATATCACAAAAAAATATTAATATGCTAAAATGTCTTCACCAGAGAGAGAGAGGAGAAGGATTGTCCTCATTAGAAGTAAAAAAAAAAAAGACCAATAATATACTAGCCTATTCACTAATTCACAAGGGAAGAGCTCCCAGTTCACAGATATAATTTCTTCTCTGTTAAGAAAATAAAATGTTTATTTGTGATATTCCTTTTGAAGCTAACTGAGTTGACTTTAAAAACTTCCCTTTCATGGATGGCCAGTGATTTTTAAAAAGAAGGTATTGAGAAGTTTTTTGAAACTTGTCTTTTGTGCCTCCAAGTAATTCATCTACTTCACAAAAGAATACCTCTCTTCCCTCAAAGTCACCCCCTAATTAAAACTTGAAGTACTGTGTCCTGTCTGGTTATGGCTGACTTATTCCAAATTGTAAGGAAAAAACTATATCACTATATCTGTAGAGAAGTGTTCCTTTCCCTGGAGATTTACCATCAAGGAGAAGTCTGAGGAACTCATCTCACTAGATGAGTGTTCAAAGCTTGTTTGAAATACGTGAAAGACAGCCTGCACTCAGTGAGTTTGGTTTAATGCAGGTACTCTTCCTTCTTCATAATGTCCTTGATTACTTTCACCATAATAACACTTTTGATATTACTCTCTTTATAAGAAGGTGAAATACTGGTAGGCTGGTTCAAAACTGAAAACAGTTTTCACACAGATGACCCTGATATATTTACAGACAACAGTGAATCTGTTTAGGTACTACACTCAAATTTTCAGGTGAAGACTAATGAAGTCATCACAACTGGAACAGATGGCACAGCCCATTTTCTAGTCTGTTAATTTTTATAGATCACTGAAGAATCATCATAAAATAGAGATAATCCAGAAAAGAGGGAAGATTCCTGAACTCAATTTAGGATGCTTTTGCCATTTTGCTTTCGTTTATAGGATCTCTTAATTTTGTTACACAAAGGATAAGGATATGTAAAGATTATATTTATATATAAAATGAATATTTGATTGAAACTGGGCAAGTCAAATAATGCTGCAATGTAGAAAATATTTATAAGAAGAATATAAATAATTCTGAGCTGCCTGCATTTAATATAAGTTATGGAAGATACAATTTGTTATTAAATGGTACTTTGAGGTAACTGAATTTCATCAACAAATCGCTATTAAGTTATTTAAGCTACTTTCTACAAATATGTTGACTACTTCTATAATTCTTTCAGAAAGGGTATTCCATTTTTCAATGGAATCAAGGAGACAAGACTGTTAAACTTCACTTTTAAGTTAGGGAAAGAAAATTATTGTTTTCATGTATGAAAAAAATATATTACTATGAAAAGCTAGCTCATGAGAGGCTCACCATAGTGTATTTCATGTTAAGTCTCGAAGTCTCATTATCAATGTTTGACCCAGCAGCTGTTGTTTCCGCTTCTTTGTTATTAATTCATTCAGTGAGTTCCCTGAAAGACAGTAACTGAAAAGCTGCAGTGTGTTGCCTCTCCGTACAATGTGTTGTAAAATTATTTCTATCTGGAGACTCATCCTTTGTTGCTCTCAAGAGGGAGAAAAGTTTATATGTAAAAATGTATATCACTTCTGAGTCAAACACTTCCATCTGTAAGGCACAAGACATCTTGTGAAGCCAATCAAATTTAGCACTCAAACAGAGGAATCATTGTGCAAATAATCAGTAATTTGTAAGTGTTAACTGTCAAAAAAAATTTCAAAATTTGTTGCAGTATTCAGTTACCAACTCATAGAATTTTTGTTAGATGCAGTTAAACTGAACAATTGACCAAACTACACTTTTTTAGGGCCCTTTAGTGAAATCTAAACTGTCGTTAACAGTAAATTAGAATTCTTCAGAATTTCAAACTTACTGCTGAATTTCATATATATTTCCTATAACTTAAAACACATCTTAATTAGCTTATTGTATAACAACTTCAAATGACCAAAACTGATATGATCCATGTGAAATATGGGTTAAGAATCATAAATCAAATACAATTTTGTCTTTACCTACACATATCTAAAACCTGCATCTGCTTATATAGCAATATCTGAACCTATCCCAAAGAATGACTCTCCCATGTATGAGCAGGTAATCCCAAGTATTTTACCCTATTAGGAGAGAACTTCTTTGACCATTTTTCTTTCGTCTGTACCCTAGTAGTAATACAATCAGAGTTGCAGCACTAAACACCTAATCTTTAGGCCTGAGTTGAAATCATACTTAAAAATAAAGAATGTAATAAAAAATTAAAACCCCCTTATTTTCCTACTACATATTTTTATATGTTAAACCTACCTTAATAGCTTATAAAACTTCCCAGCTAGTTAAAACCTTGCAATTCACCATAGTTGTTTAATAGAATTTATTATAAATTACTGTATGAAAATTTAACTTCAGGGAATAAACATAGGTCTTTTTAATGTCCAAAAGAGGCAAGGCTTGAAATTTGAGCCTATAAGTTGAATCTAACCTGTGTAAAATTAATAAAATCTGCAAAAAATATAACACTAATCATAGGAATATAACTAGGTAGACAGATCCAAAGATAATAAAAGAAACAGCAGAAGCCACTCAGTAAGTGTAATCCTTATATGGGAAAAAAATGGCCAAAGGATTTGTGAAAATAATGGAAAGCAGTGATTTACAAAAAGATACTATAAGTTTGTTCCTTGATGCCTGTGTCTGTTTCATCCACAGCCTTTATCGTAGCAACATAAGTCAGCTTAACTAAGGTGAGAACACATTCAATACCAATACAAACTGTAACCTGTACCATTTTATGCTTGTTATTCAGCATCTAATTGTCTGTAACTAAACTTGGTATTTTATAGAGCTTTACACCTGTTTCTGTAAATTTCATAATATGCCTCCATGAAAGCACACTCAGTAACCTTTTCACAGTAGTTAAGCAGCTGAGCTGGCTGTCCCCAGTCATTCTCCAAAGGCAGTGTCTGGTTGTAGTGATGCTCCATTAGATAGTTCAATGGGAGAAGTGGTGGGAGAGCGACCACAGCTGTACACTGCACCTGGGAAATATGTACTTTTTTTCAGTAGCCCCCACCAAAGCCCTGTATCATAGTTCCTGTCTGACTCTGGTGTACCATGGACTAGGTTTAACGAAGGAATAGCTGACCTGGGTATATGGGATGAAGGAAGAGAACACATGAAAAACTGCAGAGATGAGGTGCCCACTGACCTCATAAGATTTCTTGAAAGGCCATCTCGAGTGTTTCTGTAGCACTCAGAGCCCCAAAGCCTGCCATTTGTGTGGATACATCAGGGTATCATTGAAGGACACTGCAACAAACCGCAAGGTGGATGGCAGGGGTGGTTATCCCACTGCCTTCAGGGCTGCACTGGGGAGTCAGAGTGCCAGTGCTAACTCAGCTGAGCAACAGTCTAGACAGAACCAGGTTTTCACCTTTTCCATGCCACAACTGGGAATAAAACAGTGAGAAGCAAGTTGTTTGCCGTTCACTTTCCATAAACATTTCTCTTATTCTACATACTACTTTTTTTCCCGAAAATATTTCATATATGATACTCCAGAAAGTAATTTAATTCCAAGTTAGTGAACGTAGAAAAATAATATTTAATTAACTCATGGATTTGTTCTACACTTTTTCTACAACACTTCCTCAATGGATTTCAGAGGAATTTGAGCTCTAGCTGAAAATCTGAGGTTTTGCTTTTGAAATTTATTAGAACCCTGAGGTTAGAAAACTATTCTGAAATATATTTATTGCACCAGTGACATATGAATGTCATGAGTTTGAAAAATGCCAGAAGTTATGACTGATAAAAAATAACTGGCACATTATATATATAAACAAAAAGTCCTCACAAAAAGTGTGTTGTGAAAAGAAGGTTTCCAAAGTTATAAATAGCCATTATAGTTATTAAATAAATTGTCATTAAAGTAAATTCTCCACTATGTGTTGCATACAACCTCTCAAAGTGTGGGTCCAAAACTGAGAAGTGATTAGATGAAAAATATTCTCACCATCAACAGGAGGTAAGCATGTGGAATATCCTAAAATATCAGGTCTTTTTCTCTCTGTGCAGTTCTTACAGACTTATCTATTAATTACTGTGCCACACGTATCCCTTTTGGGTTATCTCAGACAGGTATCAGAGTTCCTATGCTATTCTTCTTTACTTGTTTAGAGCAATTTATTGTTACCCATCTTCTAAGAGTATAATGAAGTTTATGAAAATGAAGATGATTTCTCCTTTGCTGGACAGCTACAGGGTGCACAAAGCTGGCTGGAAGCCTCACAAACTGTACTGTGCTGTAATACACTGGCAGGCAGTGGGCAGAAGCTGGAAAGACACTCCAGAAAGCACTTCCCAACAGCAATGACCAAGCTGAACAGTTAAAAAAGAAGAGAGTCATACTTTAGCCAGATATTTTCAGCAGTTCAACAAGGGAAACAGTTATATTAGGACATACTTTGGGGCATTCCATACTGCAATAAAAGAACGAGAAAAGCAGGAGAGTAAAGAGCATTTCCCACTGGGCAAAAAAGGGAAAGGAAGGAAACTGAATTCTGACCTCAGAAAACAAAGTAATATTTGTCTTTTCAAGACAGCAAGTCTGAAGAAAATATGCCAGCAGCTTTGAGTAGCTAAGCAAACCAGGAAAATGACAACAAAATAACATGCAGCATGTTGCCAAAGAGACCTACCAAGGCAATCTATCAAGTGCAAAAAGCAATATTGAAGCAGGTGCAGATCCTGGAAAATCACAAACAAGTTAAAGAGATGTGATATTGCTGATGTCATTTAAAAAATAAAAAAACCCAAACAAACAAAATAAACAACAAACTGAGTGTAAGGCACCCATTGCCATAACAAAGAAAAGTAAGGAACAAACTTCTGAGAGACAGTTACTTGTAAAACCCCAAACATTTCTTATCACAGAATCACATAACGGTAGGGGTTGGAAGGGACCTCTGGAGATCATCTCATCCAACACCCCTGCTTGAGCAGGCACACCCAGAGCAGGGGGCACAGGAACGCGTCCTGGCGGGGTTTGAATGTCTCCAGGGAAGGGACTCCACAGCCTCCCTGGGCAGCCTGTGCCCCTGCTCTGGCACCTGCACAGGAAAGGAGTTTTTTCTCATTTTTTGGGTGGAATTTCCTGTGTTCCTGTTTAGGGCCCATTGTCCCTTGGCCTGTCATTGGGCACTATCGAAAAGAGCCTCGTCCCATCGCCCTGACACCCACCCTTCAGATATTTATAGGTATTGATGAGATCCCCCCTCAGTCTTCTCTTCTCCAGGCTAAACAAACCCAGGTCTCAGCCTTTCCTCATAAGGGAGATGCTCCACTCCCCTGATCATCTTGGTGGCTCTCCGCTGGACTTGCTCAAGTAGTTCCCTGTCCTTCTTAAACTGGGGGGCCCAAAATTGGACACTGTACTCCAGATGTGTGTGGACTAAGTGAATGTGGCTTCCCGTGACAGCACCAGAGATCTCATCACCCTTATTGGATAGAAAAACAACCCACAAAAAACACAGAACTGAAGCCTTCATATGTGGGACAGAAGGTCAGGGGCACAGCTGGAGCACCAAAGCAGGAGAGTGCGCTTATCTATATTTATACCATATGTGGACCTAGTGTGATAGAACACATTCAGAGGCAGAGAGAAGGGAAAAATACTAGCTCAGGAGGCCAACTATATTAAGGCTGCTGTTTTGTTAATAAACGACTTTGGCTTTGCTTGTGCATGAATACGGAGTCCGTGTCATGAATCGTCACAGATGTGGTCTCCTCAAGGCAGAGTAGAGGGGGAGGATAACCTCCCTCGACCTGCTGGCCACACTCCTTTTAACACAGCCCAGGATACCATTGGCCTTCTTGACCACAAGGGCACGTTGCTGGCTCATGTTTAGCTTGTTTTCCACCAGTACTCCCAGGTCCTCCTCAACAGAGTCACTTCCCAGTAGTTCAGCCCCCAGCCTGTACTGGTTCATGGGGTCGTTCCTCCCCAGGTGTGGGACTTTGCACTTGCTCTTGTTCAATTTCGTGAGGTTCCCCTCTGCCCGGCTCTCCAGCCTGTCCAGGTGTTGTTGGATGGCAGCACAACCTTCTGGTGTATCAGCCACTCCTCCCAGCTTGGTGTCATCAGCGAACTTGCTGAGGTTACACTCTGTCCCATCATCCAGGTCACTGATGAATATGTTGAACAGGACTGGGCCCAGCACAGACCCCTGGGGAACAGCACTAGTGACAGGCCTCCATCCAGAGTCTGCCCTGTTGATCACAGCCCTCTGAGCTCTGTTGTTGAGCCAGTTCTCAATCCACCTCACTGTCCACTCATCCAACTCACACTTCCTTAGCTTGCCTGTGAGGATGCTATGGGAGACAGTGTCGAATGCCCTACTGAAGTCAAGATAGACAACATCCATTGCTCTCTCTTCATCGACCCAGCCACTGAACCTTGAGCAGTGGATTGAACTACTTTGTAAAAAAGTGATCATGTTATATGAACTAATGAACCACAAACAAATATGTGCTGCTCCGATGGAAACATTTAAATTAGAAAATGGGACAAACAAGGTTAAACTCGATAAAAAAAGTCTTTGGCTGCTTGAGTATAAAAAAACTTCAAAGTCATAGCCTTTTGCTTAACAAAAACAGTCTGAAAGTTGCTTATAGAAAGGAGAAGTTGAACTACGATGTCCTACCGTTGTAAAGAAAAATCAACTGAAATAATAGTGGCATCTCAGAGAACATTTTTGCTGTTTTCAGAAATACTACAGTTTTTAAAAACATATACAGACATTGCTGCAAAATGATCCTTAATGAATATGAAAGTTGACTTGTTGGAAATACCTCCAAAAGGGCCAAGTCAGATTGTGAGGATAAGATGAGCTTACTCAATCATAAAGACATGTTCCTTAAGTGCTCCTGTCACACCACAGGTAGAGAACCAGTGAGTTATTGCTACTGCACAAGCAACGATTGAATGACATTTGATCTTACAATGAGACAAAAAATTAGGGTTTTCAGATTATTTTTCAGTCTCTGGCTTTTCACAATCACAGATGTAATTTTTGTGAAGGTATTTTTTAAAATATGCTTGTTTTCTGTTAATAGTGGCACGTGATTCTTTGTGACGTTCTATAGCTTCAAAATATTAAACCAATGTTTTCCACAGATTTACCTGTTATTTGGAATGCAGCCACAATATTTCAAAATGTTCAGTGGATAAACATCAGAGAGGTGATCAACATTACAGTCCATAAAAGGCATAAGAAAAAGAGCATGCGAAGTTTGAAATAATTCTAATTTTAACAGAAATTATTATAAATCACTTGTATCTAGAGAGAGTTACAAATTTTACAAAATTGATATTTTTTGCCTTTACAATCTAAAAATACATTTTGATTTTTATGTAGTAGTACAAAATCAATGAAAGTTTGGTTTTCATTGACATTTTCATTGAGGGAGAAAATAATTTCATGATCAACATTTCTTGTGATTTTTATTGATCCTAATAAGTGCCGATCAGTCATTTTCCGGCACTGAATGCACATATTCTTTGTTTCAAAATAGAATTGTTAACAACTCTGATTGACTTCCCCACACTTTCATATGCAATCAAGATCAGATGTCAAGCTCAACAAATAAATAAATAGGTTACTGACAATGTCAACATCATATATCAGGTTTTTTAAAGAACGCAAATTTTATACTGGATGTATTGCATTATTCATAGAATATTAAACTCAGTTTCTACATCAATAACTATAGAAGAGGAAAAATGTGAACCATTCCCAGTGTTTACTTTTTTATTATCTTTTTGACTTAGTAGCTAGAATGGAAATGTCCTAAAAGCAATTGAGTGATTTAAATGCTGATTTTGAAAATTACTTAGCTATTTTGATGGCTAAACCATAGAGAATATCAGCTGCAAAAGGCATTAGGTGCTTTTTGAAAATCAAACCCATAAATTCCTCAATAATTCAGCCTGTTTTTCAAATTAATTAGTTTTTACTTATAATCTGTAATTTGAGTGTTCTAAATATTATAATTAACTGCTTAGAAATACAAGCTAACTCCATATTCATCTACCCTTCATATTCCTTCAGAACAAATATATTTACTTATTATTCTTTTCACTTTTTAGACTCTCACAGTTTAACTGGGCAGGCAGTTAAGTACCATACAGCCACTTGCTAACTTCCCCCAGGTGGGATGGGGGAGACAATCATAAGGGTAAAAGTGAGAAAACTCATGGGTTGAGATGAAGACAGTTTAATAAGTAAAGCAAAAGCCATGCATGCAAGCAGAGCAAAACAAGGAATTCATTCACTGCTCCCCATGGGCAGGCAGGTGCTCAGCCACCCCCAGGAAAGCAGGGCTCCGTCACGTGTAACAGTTACTGGGGAAGACAAACACCATCACTCCAAATATCCCCCTGCTTCCTTCTTCTTTCCCCAGCTCTATGTGCTGAGCATGATGTCGTATGGTGTAGAATATCCTGTTGGTCAGCTGGGGTCAGCTGTCCTGGCTTGTGCCCCCTCCCAACTCCTTGTGCACCCTCAGCCCACTCGCTGGTGGGGTGGGGTGAGGAGCAGAAAAGGCCTTGGCTCTGTGTAAGCCCTGCTCAGCAATAACTAAAACACCCCTTAATTATCCGCACTATTTTCAGCACAAATCGAAAACATAGACCCGTACCAGCTACTATGACGAAAACTAACTTTACACCAGCCAAAAATAGCACATAGTCAAAAATAATTGTCCCTTGATCACACTTGAAATATCCCATGGACATGAAAGAATTTTGCTAACCAGCATGTAATCACTCCTTAGAAGAAGAGGGGGCTACACGTGGTATATACTTCACACTTTCTCATCACTCTATTTTTAAATTCCTGCTGGCAGTCTCCCACATACTCGTTTAGAAAATTTGAAGATTGTTCTAGCTGATGGAAATGTTATGAAATGGTGGATTTCCTCTGAGGTACATAAAGAAAGATAAATCATGGAGTCTTAACACCAAGGAAAATCACTGCTTGAAATTGCTGCCACAATATGGCCTTTAGTGGAGGAATTGTTACATGTGATGGGCAGTTGTCACTTCAGGAAACTTGTTGAGTATACATGGCAGAAATAGCCTTGAGAAAATAATGAGGTTGAAAATTACGTCATTGTCTAGAAAACAAAGACTTGCATTGTACGCTTTGCATCTGTCACTGTATAGCATATATTTTGGCTATTTTGCACTATCCTGTCTGGCTGTGTTACTCAACTCCAATCTGTCTAAATATTTCTCAGTGACATTATTAGTTCTGAAGTCATTGCCAGTCTGCAAGCACACCCCAGTACTTTTCCTTCATTCTTAGATAACATATATCATAAAAACAATTCCATTGTTCTAGTTCAATACACTCTATTGCCTGCTATTAGAGCTGGTTGGAAAACTTTTACTGAAACAAGCTTTTAGAACAGAAAATCAGAAAACATATTTTCATCAATATTTTAGTGAAAATTCTCTTTCAATTTTGAGTCAGAACTGTTTCTGTAATCTAAATGCTGGCTGTTATCACCCCTTGCAGAACATGCTGGACACAAAAAATAAAGACTGTAGCAACCACCACTTTCAGACACAAAACCTCCATCTCATTTCTATTCCTCTTCACAGTCCCACATCACCTTCCCCTCTTTCCTCATGATTCCAGCCATTTCTTTTGTCTTATCAAATCATGTTATTAAACTCAAACTTTGCAAGACTTGTAATGCTGTGTAAAATTTGCACCTAGGGATCTTCTCGATCTGCTGCTGTACTACTCAGTGCAGCTACTTAGATTTTCCACTTAGAGACATCCACTGAAGTTAGAATTAGGCCTTCCTGGTCTATCAGAGGAGCTGAGAAAATTCTGAAGGGAGTGAGATCTAACTGGTGGCTCTTTGAGAAGAACAGTGACAAAAACGTGAATCTACTATTTCCTGAACATGATAGAAAGTTGCAGTGCTTGCTTGGCAAAGGAAGAAAGCTGTTGGCCACTCTTCCAAGACAACTAGTTAAGAGGCATGAAGAGTAAAAGCATATACTGGAATTAAGAGGAGAGGATGCCAGTGTTTGTGAGAACTGATAAACGTGAGTCATAGTGTTGGGAAAATGAGGAAATTACTAAATCTCAGTGCGCCCAAATAAGACGAGCATGCCTTAACTTAGTTAACCATGAGTGCTTCAGAGAGATTTTTCTGCCCATTGCTTTCTCATTTGTTTTCAGTGATGAAGCATGGATTCTGCTCCCATGCTGGGGTAAATTGTGGACCTAGACAAGTGCAGTTAGGATGATTCATGCAAATGTGGCAAAAAATCCTAGTAAAGGTTTGGTGAAATCTCAGAGTTCACCAGAGCATTTTATTTGCTATGCAACTCATTCCTTGTCATACTTCTTTTTTTCTCTGAAGGCCTCCCACCACACAATCAGCTATGTTCTTAACATTATAGCAAAATATAACAATCCCCTATGCCCTAGCACATAGTAAGATATGCTACTGTTTGCCTCCATGTACCTTTTTCTCTTAGAAACTTCGCATTGAAGAAAAGAGGGGAGCCGACCCTATGTGATCAGGGAGCTCCTGGTAGTTCATCCACAGGGTCTGCAGAGACCAAGTGGGGAAACCCCTAGAACAAAAGACCACATTTATAGGTATATTTCGTATATGCTGGGAAGCCTTCTCTTTTGGCCTACTTAGCAGGTGAAAAATTGGACAGGACTGAAAATGACATGCAGTTCCTCATTGGTTTGATCATGTTTCCAATGATGGTAGACCAGAGCGGGTTGTGCAATATGTGCCTGCCAGGGGATTCCTTACAGTAGTGCATGTTATAATGTGGATTACAGTCACACAGGATACTGGACAAGATTTAACATGCTTCCAGTGTTCTAAGCACCCATATCAGATCTTCCTTGGACAAAGCACAAACCCCAAACCCCAAACTTTTTGAAGTTTGTTAATTGGGACACTTCAGCTCCGTTAGTTACACCACATGCAGCACTGACCACCAGCAGAAACCTCTTCTGAGAACAGCTGCAATTACTCTCAGAGCCAAGGCTTCCACACACAATGTGTGTGAGCCACTGATATTGCTGTGAACAAGATCAGGCCATGTTAACACTTGCTGCTTTGCAAACTCTGAGCAAAAAACAGGTGTATTCTGCATCCTTTAGAGTTCACAGCAATATTTTACAAAGTGCTTTGAAAATTATTTTGAAACAAAAGAGATTCAAAGACATTTGAGAAAAGTCCTTCTGAGTGCCCAAGCACAATGCAGGGCTTTTGACCTTTTATCCCTTTTATATTTTTGTTTGCTTCCAAAGTTTCATAGCCATTAGGAATACTTTGCTACCTTGAGGTTTTTGCTGGCTCTTGGCAAACTGGCATTTTCCCTATACAGCAGGCACTGACAGAGACAAGTGAGAGCGCTGGCTCTCTGCTGCTGGCTACCTGCTGCCTTTCTTCTGTTTCCTCAGGAACAGAGTCTGATCTAGGAAAATAAAGCAAGAGTAAATGATTCTGCAGTTAATATTTTAATCCTTTGCCTTTATTTTTATTGCATTTTTAATACTTTCTTTTTATTTCAGAAAAGTCTTTTTTTAAAGTACGATACCGTCTTACTATTTTTCCTGCAGAGATGGGATGAGTGATTTCTCAGGGGAGCATGGATAATGAGTTATGACCTTTCTGCAATTGCTGGATGTCTTAAAACCAACCTTCATCAGCCAACCAAACGCTTCTGTTCAGAAGAGCAGATTATGAACTTGCAGTAATAGGCAGTACAATTTTCTTCTTCCCAAGGAACAGGCTAGAAAAAAAAAGTCATAGTTTTTTCCCCTGGATGTCGTGATTTTGCTGAACTGTGACTGCCCAGCACTCTGAATTGCTTTGTCTCTGTCCTAATGTCAACCATCACTCCTTTTAAATCTTGCTGTATTCTCCCAAGCAAATTCTCCCTTTATTAAAGTAGGAGTTTGCCTTAGTACAAGGATCTGCAACCAGCTTTTTGTTTGAGGTTTTGGTGGGTGTTTCCTATTTAGGTTCAATGAGCAATGCAAACACCAGTCACCCAGAAGAGTGCTGTAAGAATATCCACGTTCTTTATTCAAGTGATCAGTAAATAAAGACAGGGAGAGTTACAAGATCAAACCAAGACCAAGGGGGCTAGTGTAATCTTGATTTAAAAAGTAAAACCAATTTTTTGCATGTTTCCTAGAGAAGGTCAAATAATACTGGTAAGGATTTATTAAGGAATATGGGAGAGAGGATTTTTGGTTTGTTGTTAGGTTTTTTCTTTTTTTCTTTTATTTTTTTCCCCTTGGAATCCTGTTTTTGGGCCTTTGCCTATTACTACTTAAATCAGCAGTAACACACCTTGAGAAGATTTTAATTCTACTGCCTGTTGAGCATCTGGACTGTGCATAAAGAATGACAGACCTTCAAGGCCATCAGTGTGTTACTTGTGATTCATATGATAACAAAAGTTTTGAAACCTAGGCAAATTCATAGTGCTGTCTTATTTAATTTAAATATTAATCACATGAACAGCAATGATCAAATTTACATCAGGGGATGCAGGCAAGGCAGGAGATGGTAACCAATGAAATGATAATCAAAATGCAAGGAAAAATGCATCTCAAAAGTGAAGATAATATCAATTAACCAACCTGATAGCCTTCTATGATGGCGTGACTGGCTGGGTTGATGAAGAGAGAGCAATGGATGTTGTCTATCTTGACTTCAGTAGGGCATTCGACACTGTCTCCCATAGCATCCTCACAGGCAAGCTAAGGAAGTGTGAGTTGGATGAGTGGACAGTGAGGTGGATTGAGAACTGGCTCAACAACAGAGCTCAGAGGGCTGTGATCAACAGGGCAGACTCTGGATGGAGGCCTGTCACTAGTGCTGTTCCCCAGGGGTCTGTGCTGGGCCCAGTCCTGTTCAACATATTCATCAGTGACCTGGATGATGGGATAGAGTGTAACCTCAGCAAGTTTGCTGATGACACCAAGCCGGGAGGAGTGGCTGATACACCAGAAGGTTGTGCTGCCATCCAACAACACCTGGACAGGCTGGAGAGCTGGGCAGAGGGGAACCTCACGAAATTGAACAAGAGCAAGTGCAAAGTCCCACACCTGGGGAGGAACGACCCCATGAACCAGTACAGGCTGGGGGCTGAACTACTGGGAAGTGACTCTGTTGAGGAGGACCTGGGAGTACTGGTGGAAAACAAGCTAAACATGAGCCAGCACTGTACCCTTGTGGCCAAGAAGGCCAATGGTATCCTGGGCTGTGTTAAAAGGAGTGTGGCCAGCAGGTCGAGGGAGGTTATCCTCCCCCTCTACTCTGCCTTAAGGAGACCACATCTGGAGTACTGTGTCCAGTTTTGGGCCCCCCAGTTTAAGAAGGACAGGGAACTACTTGAGCAAGTCCAGCGGAGAGCTACCAAGACGATCAGGGGAGTGGAGCATCTCCCTTATGAGGAAAGGCTGAGACCTGGGTTTGTTTAGCCTGGAGAAGAGAAGACTGAGGGGGGATCTCATCAATACCTATAAATATCTGAAGGGTGGGTGTCAGGGCGGTGGGACGAGGCTCTTTTCAATAGTGCCCAATGACAGGCCAAGGGGCAATGGGCCCTAAACAGGAACACAGGAAATTTCACCCAAAAAATGAGAAGAAACTTCTTTCCTGTGCAGGTGCCAGAGCAGCGGCACAGGCTGCCCAGGGAGGCTGTGGAGTCTCCTTCCCTGGAGACATTCAAACCCCACCTGGACGCGTTCCTGTGCCCCCTGCTCTGGGTGTGCCTGCTCAAGCAGAGGGGTTGGATGAGATGATCTCCAGAGGTCCCTTCCAACCCCTACCATTATGTGATTCTGTGAACTCTTTTACCTAGTTTTTCCATTTTCAGTGGCATTTCAACTTGGTTTTACATTAAATGAATAGGAAGGCTGGGTGACCAACTGCAGTAGGTATTAAAAAACAAGGAAAAAATGACAGAAACAGAATAATGGGAAAGATTTGAAAAGGCAAGGAGTAAAAATCCATAAATAAGAAATTAAACAAAAAAAGGGATTTTACAAGGTAATATACAGAGGACACTGCAGGAAAGCCATGACCCTTTCCCTATATCATTCATAACTCCATGCAACAGGTTCTTTAGCCCCACATGACAAAACTAATCTTTAATTTTGAACAGGTGGCATTCCCTAATGCAGACAGTATTTCAGCATGTGTTCAGTCATCTACCCACTCCATCTAGCCATGTTGTTATTTTCTCTTTTTTCTATTGTTGCAAACTGTGTGCTGTAACAAGAATTCTGCACCATATAAATTCAATATAATTACTTCCAAATGTCACTGTGATCTCCAGTTTATTCTGCTCTTTCAGATATAGCATTTCTACCATGTCCACACCTCATTGTCTTTTTAATATCTGACTTCAACCTACCCAAAGTCCTGCCTGCTCTCTCACCTAATCTCAGACCTTTTGAGTGATTTACTTGTTCCTGTTTCCTTGCATCTTTCTTCTCCTTCTGTTTTGAAAATATTCTCCTCGTTGAGGAGGGTATTTAGCGCTTGAGTTTTTCCGTCTTGTAATTGTACTTATCTGGCAGGTCATCCTGGGCTTGTGGTTTCTGACCTCAGCAGAAGAACTGACAGCTCCCTCCTTGGTTTGGGAAAGAACAGGATTTCTTTATTAGACTCTTCTTCCTAAGGGAACAGGGCTTATGTTATTATGTTGTCTGCATCTGTCAGCACCATCCCTTCCCCCCACCTTTTGAGTCAGTATTCTTATTTCCGTCAAATTGCCTATTTCAATCAAATCTGACGGGATAGATGCATTAAAAAAAATAATTAAAAAAGCTTTTTCTCCCAAGTTTTATGACACTAGGAAATTGGGGAGCCAAAGAACATCTTACAGATGCCTAAACTGAAGGAAATCCTTTGGTGTAACCCTGCTTGCTGTTGCACACTGGAGAAGCTACACTGAAGATGGTTTAATAAACAGGGGAGCTGTAGAGATGCTTGAATCAGAACTGGTGCTTCTTAAATTTCCAGATCAATCAATCCTGCAGCATCACAGTTCATCACACTCATCAGTGCTCGAAGAACTTCCTGACTGTTTTTTATGAAAAGAGTAACTTTCCAACATCTGTTCTTCTTTAAGGTTGGACTAGATGATCCCTGAGGTCCCTTCCAACCTGTGATTCTGTGATTCTGTGATTCTTTGTCCTGAGTATCATGGGTGAAATTTAGGTAGAGGGTGGGAGCCAGCCCAGGTCTCTGTTGTACAGTAAGTAAACTTGGGGAAAATGGCCTGTGGTTTCAGAGGATCAGATCTAGATCTGGGCTATCTACTTGAATGAAAATAACAGTTGCTTGCCAGGAAATAATTTTGCACATTGGGAATTATTTTTTTTTTTATGCTTATGAAGCAAAAGTAGCTTAGCATATCTGTAAGCAAAACAAATTAGAAAGGTTCCCCCTGCAGCACATTTCACTTTTCCTTTCAAAAAAGCATAATATGTTTATGAAATTAGGGTAGTCCCTCAAAGGGCCTTGAATAACGATACGATATATGAAATAGCTACTTTAGGCTTTGAAATCAATGTTGCAGAAGATAAGGATTTAGCTAGGATGTAGCTCAGTCAAATCTGATTAATTTGTGCCTGGTTGTGCCTAAGCAACCAAAATATTTCACTGGCAGACAGTGCAAATGACAAGCACTGTTTGTGCCACTGCTTTGTTAGTCTGGAGGGGATTCTTTTTAATATTTATAAAAATGATCTGCAAACTGATTCAGCCTAAGTAGGTCTGTCTGTACTACCATTATCTTATCACATCCCACAGGGGTACAAAACCTCAGTACTGAATTAATCAAAACATGATATTTGGAATAAAGAAAAAGGAGAAAGTCCTATGCTGGTTTAAAACACTGGAGATTACAAATGGTATTTATGATTGTTTGAGAAGATGACAAAGACATTTTAATAAACATCTGTCAATAAACATCAAAGTTGGGTTTTTTTTTTTAAGATTTCTGTGACCTTTTTATCAACATTTAAAGATGCCATTCTCCACCAGAAATATGGAGTTTAGCAAGGAGTTACATTTAACAGTAGCTGACAAGGTTGTTGATTTTGCAGTGGTCTAAGGAGAAAAACAGTAAAAATGAAAGTGGAGACATGACCCCAGCCATCCCTTGCAGTATGAGAAACTTGCAGCAAGATGCATGCTACTTTACATAAAAAGATTCCATATAAGTCATCATAGAAAATAAACTTATTTATAGAATCATAGAAGCATTAGGGTTCCAAAAGACATCTAGGATCATCAAGTCCAACTGTCAACCAAACAATACTGTGTGTCCTAAACTATGCCGTGAAGTGCCACATCTACACACATTTTCTGAACACCTCCAGGGATGATGACTCCACCACCTCTCTGCGCAGATTCTTCCAACGCCTGACCACTCTTTCAGTAAAGAAATTTTTCCTAATATCCAACGTAAACTTTACCTGGCACAGTTTGAGGCCATTTCCTCTCAGTCTATCACCAGGAACTTGGGAGAAGAGACCAACACTCACCTCGCTACAGCCTCCTTTCAGGCAGAGCGATAAGGTCTCCCCTCAGCCTCCTCTTCTCCAGGCTAAACAACCCCAGCTCCCTCAACCTCTCCTCATGAGACCTGCTCTACAGACCCTTCACCAGCTTCGTTGCCCTTCTCTGGACACGCTCCAGCAACTCAATGTCCTTCTTGTACTGAGGGGCCCAAAACTGAACACAGTACTCGAGGTGCGGCCTCGCCAGTGCCGAGTACAGGGGCACGATCACTTCCCTGCTCCTGCTGGCCACACTGTTTCCGATACAAGCCAGGATGCTGTTGGCCTTCTTGGCCACCTGAGCACACTGCTGGCTCATGTTCAGCGGGCTGTCAACCAACACCCCCAGGTCCTTCTCCTCTGGGCAGCTCTCCAGCCACTCCTCCCCAAGCCTGTAGCGTTGCATGGGGTTGTTGTGACCAAAGTACAGGACCCGGCACTTGGCTTTGTTGAACTTCATACAACTGGTCTCAGCCCATCAATTCAGCCTGTCCGGATCCCTCTGCAGAGCCTTCCTACACTCAAGCAGATCAACACTCCCAGCCAACTTCGTGTCATCTGCAAACTTACTGAGGGTGCACTCAGTCCTCTCATCCAGATCAATGATAAAGATATTAAACAAGACTGGCCCCAGCGTTGAGCCCTGGGGAACCCCACTCATGACCAGTCACCAAGTGGATGTAGCACTGTTCACCACCACCCTCTGGGCTTGGCCACCCAGCCAGTTTTTTAACCAGCGAAGAGTACACCTGTCCCAGCCATGAGCTGCCAGCTACTCTAGGAGGATTCTGTGGGAGGCAGTGTCAAAGGCTTTGCTAAAATCCATGTAGACAACATCCACAGCCTTCCCCTCATTCACTAGGCAGGTCACCTGGTCATAGAAGGAGATCAGGTTGGTCAGGAAGGACCTGCCTTTCATGAACCCATGCTGGCTGGGCCTGATCCCCTGGCTGTCCTGCACTTGCCTGGTGAGCTATCTATCTACAACCTGACTCCAGTGGAAACAGGACTTAGAAAAGCATGGCCCCATTCTGTGCATGCATGTGTGTGCACACTCATATATGTGTTTTCCAGCAAATTACCTGCTACAACTTTTAACTAAATCTGACAGAGATGACGATTTTAAAGATATTAATTCCTAGCAGCATACTGAAAGTAGGCAATTAAGAAGAGAACAGTGTCTATGAATTCCCCTTGTGGTGGAGCTAATTTGTCACTGAAGAACCCAGAGATGAAGGGCTCATATAGGAGCTCGGAGCAAGTGGAAAGGATCTTGTGCAACTTGGACTTGAAAATCTACTCACAAGACAGAAGTTGATTATCTGCTCTATTCCTCACAAACCAATTATACACTGGTTTTGGGGGGTTAGTTTGTTTTCAAATCAGTGCATTTTGACTGCTGTGTTTCATACCACAGTTAGTGTTGCGGGTGGGAGCTTCATTTCCTGTGGATGTCCGTGCCTGATGCAGCTGAAACTTGGCACAACACCAGAGGCCCTGCATAAGTGAGGCACCAGGATGTTTGGGCACAAAAGCCCATGTGCATGCAGGAAGCTGAGGAAATTTCAGACCAAAGTTTGCCTCCTGATTGTAGCCACGCTGCAGGAGGACTTAGAGATTTTTGATGCAGGTATCTAAAGCCTACCTACTGTTCATTCTGGAAGCTGCAATTCTTTTTAAAATAGCTTTATTTGGAGGCAAGACTTCCTGAAAATTAATTTATTTCAACAGTTTGCATTCTGCTAACACCATGGAAGACACACTAACTTCCAGAAAAATGTTCAGTGTAATGCAAGCCAGACAGTACAAGTTAGGATGAAAGGAAGTGTATTCCAATGGAACTGAAACATATGGCAAAGAAATTACTCTACAAGCCTTTAGAACTTGATAGACAATGATCCCCTTGTAGTAGAGGTTTTAAATAATTCTGTGGAACTTAATTATACCCCTGCTACACAATTTAAATGCTGGTTTAAACTGGCAATAGGAAGGTTATCATTCTCTACTCGCTTCTACTCATTACTTAATGTCTTCAACTCAAGACTAATTTAAAAAAAGGGTTCTTCCAAAATGTTACTCAAAATTAATTTTTAATATAATACCAGCTTTTTGATAAAACACTTTTGCCTGGAAAGGTTGGCTACTTTCCAAAGATTTTTTTCCAGTTTTTTTTAAATAAATTGATTTATCTTAATCTTAAACTGATTCCAGATAGGGTTTTTTTTTCCCCACTAAAATGTTTTGGTTGAAAAGTTTATGTTGATGACAAGTGGAAACTTTCACATGAAACCTCAGTGAAAATAGAAATGTATATCATTTTAATTTAAGTTACTCTGGCCTAATTAGAACACCTAATAAGTCCTTCAGGCCTACCTTTTAGATGTTATTTTGGTCCAGTGATTAAAGTGAACTATTTAGGAAAGTTTAATGTTGAGTCAAAAATGGTGTTTTGCTGTTTTCATTTCCTGATGGCATTTTCTGATACCAGATTTAATTCTTTGTTGTATGTGATAAAATTTATATTCTTTTTCCAGCTACTCCTGTGTCAACATAAATATTATTTGTTGGCATGACTTTCCTATAATTAAATTAAATTTTTAAAATATTAGATGTTTGTATGGAGTGAAATACTGACTCGTTTCATATAAATTTAATAGGAAGAGTTTCCATTGACTTCAGCAGCCTAGGATATGGCTCACTATATATAGTGTTGACTTTCTCAGTCCAGCCTCTGGAATTACTGTATAGATACCTTTTTATGTGCATAGGTTAATACTACCAAATGAACTTCCAAGACAGGAATGCTGTCGTAAGCTTGTCTCAGCTGGAAGCCTTTTTGCAAAGCTTAAATTGTAGAAAGCAGGAATCTCATTTTTGATTGAAAAGGGTCAGTGAAAATACAGATGCTGCCCAGGTGTGGAAAGGACACTAACAAAACCAATAATTTTTCCCACTGATGAAATATTTAAATCTTTTTTGTCCAGACCTCCTCATTTTCACACATATGGGGAAGAGGATCAAAGCCAGGTTTGTTTTGATCAAACTAGAAGATGATCAAGTACTTACTATAAAGCACTCCAGTATTAAAGTGATATGAGCACTAGAACTATCTAGGGAGTTGGAGATGGAAAAGCTTCAAGTACTGACTTGCCATTGGACTGGTTTATATTCGTTCCTTACAGGAAATCTGCCTTAAATTTTATACTTTCCACAAAATACTAAAACTTTCTTGACTGAGAGCTGACTTCAAGAAACACAGGGGAAATGCATTCAGAAAAGCCTCAGATGAGAACACGAACAGATTTGGAAGGGTATTTCTACAATGACTTTTGCTTGATATTATGCATCCAGTGATAAAGTTTCAGATGGCTTAAAAAGTTTGACCTTGGTTACTGGATGCCAGCTATTTAACTTGCAGTTGAGTCTATTGCTGAGGTCTTCAGAGACAATGTATCAGGAAACTTTGTTTTTCAGATAGGTGGTACAAAAACATGAGCTTGACAAGGGGGAAAGGGCAAGGGTAACAGTAATGCTGAATGGACATCAAGGGAACCAGGACAGAGAAGTAAATCCAGTATTACAGGAACATCTGCTGCTCAGAGAACTAAGATCATTTTCACCCGTGTTAAAAACACAGGAAAATGGGATTTATTAAATAATAAATTGAATTTAATTTGCAGCTGATGGCTGGTCAGAGGTAGTAGCATCTTAAAATTTCAAAGTAAGGTCAAAATGTACTTGACTTTTTGTCTTTTAAACTGTGTTTTTTTAGTGACAAAACAATTTACACTTCAGAACAGTTAGGCAAACCACTTCAGATCTTGTCTTCACTGTCTTAAAACTATGGGTTTGTTTTTTTTTTCTTTTTCCTTTGGGATAAGGTTCAAGTGTTACCCTGCATGTGAATTAAGATAAAGGACTTAGGTTTTACTATAACATAAATTAGGAAGGAGTGAAGTGCTGACACTAGTGAATTTCCACCTCACAACATTGTAGTGTCTTTTCACTGTTTTCACCATACTTTTTTCTAACCGCTTAGTATCTCAGAGTTACCTTTGGTAAGAATTTTATGTTCTTTGGTGCTGAAATGACTCCACAGGACCTCAGAGAAGCAAGGAGGATCCTGCCTAATAATCTGAAACTTGGAGCTGATGTTCATTCCGTATTTAAAAGAGGCCTTGGGACAGCAGAGGATGTGTCTGAGTCCCAGGGAGTTTTTTACAATAGCAAAAGTATTGTGAACACAATATAGCAAAGGCAGATTGAGCAACAGATCAGGGAAACTGCATGGGCAGGAAATAGAATAAAGAGCAATTCTAAATATTCACATACATGAGCTTTTGGCTGAAATATTCCTGGAGAACAGTATGCTGTTTTGAATATTTAATCATCACTTCTGTTGAAAGGTCTAACAATAAAAAGTATGAGAAATTGAGATAAAGGCAGATTAAGTTAATTCATTATTGCAGTCTATGATAACCCATTCATTTTTGTTCTGCAAGGCCTTCCAGTTTTTTCTATGCAAGAAATAAAACAGAGATTAGTATCACTGTAACACTGTGCAAGTCTTATGTAAGGTTGTATGCTTGTACACCTGAGATCAGAAATTTCCTTCTCATGGTGATGCCACTAACAACTTCTTAGAGCACATATTTTTCTCCTCTGGAAAGAACTCACCAGAGGACCAAGAATTTACTCTTAGCCAGTAGATATTTTTTACAATATTTAAATGATCCCCTATGAATAAACTGCAGATTTCCACTGTCTGTTTTTACATGACTTAATAATTTCAAGAGTAGAGCAGCTTTTCTCCACAAGCACAATTCATGAAACCTTTCCAAAATGAATAGCACCGGACTGTGCTTTCACTTTGCAGCGTATGCTCAGATCTCATGTCATCTGAGGGGTTCAAGATTTCTAATACCCTCTGAGGTTTCTTTACAGAGCCCTGATGGTGGAGCAGATTTTTCCACTGGGATTTACCTACACCCTGCCCTGCAGCTTCCACCTCCAGGTTTCACCTTGGTGTCCCAAGCCTGAACAAGTTCAGGTTCACTGTTGCAGCTTGCCACATTGCCTTCCACCCCCAGGCAAACACTGGCGAAACCATGACTTTCACTAACATCAAAGGAGAGGTGAGCCTGAGTTTCTGTCCAGATTATTCACAGGTTCACACTATTTACCCACAGTCTAAGATCAGAACTTCTGACAAAATACAAAGCTAAGAAAATTTTGCATGGTGTCAGTTTCTACTGAAAATATTACTTTTATCTCTGATGAGCATATTATGAATCAGTATACTCAGGACTTGGGTAGACTTACTGGTAACCGCACAAATAAACACATTTACCCGACATTAATTTTTAATAAAAGAACATAAAGAGAACCACCTACTCTGGGTCTTGTAAGCCCACCTTTTCCAGGGGGGTCAGTGAAGAATCACAGCTTTTTAAAGTGTCCTGCCGCTGCCATCTGGCCGCCAGCCTCCTGCTGAGCCGAACTGGCACTTACAGAGGCAGCAGTCAGTCAGGGGAGGATTGCCTTCCACAAGTGCTGATTTAGTGTCTTAGGAGACAGATTGGCAGTGACATAAAGTAAAAGGCTCTTGAAAGTACAGTAGAACAAGAGAAGTGAAGGGAGAAGGAAAGGAAAGCAGAAGGGAAGGGAAGTAGAGAGACCTGCAGATGGGACGCAAGACAGAGGAAAACAGAAGAGGGTAGGTGAAAGTTGCTACACTGAAAAGAGGAATTTGGGAGGACTTCAGAATGGTGTCAAAGTTATTGTAGGATGGGAACAGAGGAAGACAAACTCTGAATTTTAGTTTCTCTGACTATAAGATAGTAATCCTTTCAGGCCAGTTGTGCTCTAAGTGAAATATATAATTCTTCTACCCTGATCTTATTCAAATAAATTATTTCTCATTTAAAGAAATACACTGCTTTACATAAATGGTTTTGACATTACTGATCTGCAGTTCCATCATGTGTGCTACTCAGGCATAAGGGAAGAAAAAAAGCAGTGGGTGTGGCCAAAGCCTGACATTAAAGGAATGGCATCCATTTACATGTGTATTTGTGGGAATTAATTCAGTGTTGGCACTTCTACCTTCAGATGAGTCAAATGACTTGCCTCAGATGATGCAGGTGAAGCTGTACATGCACAGAAGCATTAGGTTCTCATTGAGTTTAATTTAGGCCACTGGTTAAAGTAATTTACAGGTGCCAACTGTTGAGAGCTGTGAGAAAGTTACCCCACAACATGACACTGTTAGTTATTTCTTCTGAGAGGAAAAGTCTTATTAAAACAGCAGGAATGCTGCAGTGTAATCAGTCATGGAGTGCATCATGCCTGTGTAGCGTCAGCTACTTGCTCTGTGCTGTGCTGGGCATGGCTCTGCCTTCCTTCCCCAGCCCAGTGACATTTCTCTCTGCAGGAAGTTTTGTGTCTAGCTGACGGATTGCTGACATTAGGACACTCAGAAAGGTTAAGTTAAAATGCAGCAGACCCCTGTGTGAAGGCTCTCTCTTAAAAGTGAAGAGGTACCAGTTCCCTGCAGTTGAGCTTGAATGTGAGGGTTTGGAACTGAAGTGCTTCATCCTAAAATGATCTAAAAATATCACTCCTTGGCTTAATTAGCCTTAACTTTTTGGAGACTGCCATATCATAAGAATTTAAACAGCAACATCAGCATCAGGATTTCCTATCTGCTATTCCTACCTGCTTGTTTCTGGCCAAGACCACAGTATTTTCCCCTCTCATCTGTGACATGTGGCCAGCCGGACCAGAACCGAGATCTCCTTGCCTCAAGCCCCACACTAGGAAGTGTCATGAACTACATCTCCCCTGAATTTAGGTTTGCTTGCACCGGGGCTAAATCAAACACTAGGGGAGAATCATTATCAGTGTTCTTGTCAGGCTTTTAGAGAGTAAAATCATTCTTATGAAAAAGAACAATTTCACATTCCAGAAAAATTATTTTCTAGTTGCAGAAGGCAGGAGAACTTAAAAGAGCCAAGAGCTCCATGCTGTTGTGACCAGGCTGTTTGTGGTAGAGGACCTTGTTTACAGTTAGCTCAAGTTGCTACATAACACTGTGGATTGCAGCATACTTATATCAGGAGCAATTACTAAAAAATTAGTGTCCCCAAGCATGCCTTTAAATAGCTGTTTACGTGGTTTTGTCCCATTTTTTTGTTTGCTGTTTTCTAGCTTGGAGTAACTCCTTTGGTCTTTGGAAATTTGGCATAACGCTCTCTGTATGAGCACTTTTAGATGGTGATATGTAAATCAAGCAAGGCAGGAACAGAACTCAAGTTTCCTGATCCCTAAGCAAATGCTTTAACCATTAAACTCTTGTCTAAATTGTGGAAACTGTGGGCACTGCTGTCACAGGTGAAGTGTGTTCATTCATTTCAGGTTTTGTAAGGCAGCTGGGTACCCTGAAAAGTTGGTGAGGTTTTAGGCATGTATTGCTTTGGATCGCTTTGAGTTGCCTGACACAAAGAAACTTCCTACTTTGCTGAAGTCCAGGAGATGGTCACATGGAGGTGCCTGGCTCACTCTGTGCTGTACAGGAGGGGCAGGAGAGAATTGGAAAGGCTTTTATTCTACTCTGAATTCAGACCACTTTCCTAAACCAAGGATTATCTCACTCTAAATAAGGGTAGATTTAGCCATTTTGTTACTGTTGTCATTTGCAATGTCTTATTTTCTTAAAATTATGTAAAAAGTGGTTTAAAGAAACATCTCATAAATTAAACAGTGAGCTAGGTATGGAAAACAGCCTAAGTATACTCCCGTAAGCAATTTACAAACTAGATAACATATATCAAGAAAAGTCGTATAGGGTTAATAATACTGTGGGCAATTGCCTTGAAGAGAAGAGAGCTTAGAGACACATCCTCCTCTGGAGCACTTTGAAATATCTAGCAATAGGCAACTCCCTATGTAATATTCAGGTTTCATAGCTAGGCATGCTAAGGTACGCCACAGTTCATGCTCAGGAGGTAATTTTGATAGATTATATAAAAAACAGAATTAAAGGGATGCCATTTTGAGAAAGATTCTATGACCTATGCTACAATTCATAAAATTACATTTTATTTCACTAGAAAATATGTTTTTAATGAGCAATTGGATCAGTCTTCATCCTTGTTTTTTGTCTAGTATTTACCATTTGATACCTTTCTCTGGCTCTTTATGTCTATGTCTCCACTCATCCATACAACTGCCACTAACACCAAAGAAATGTCTCCTACGAATTTTAGGAGCTTTTGGCAAAGATTGGTTTCAGTGGGTATTTTGTTGCCATATGGGGGTTAAAATCTGACACAGACACATGTAGCTGCAGAAGGGTAAGATGACAACAGGTTACAAAGTTCATATCTTTAGCCCCTTAGCTTCTTGTTTCTGAACTACTTAAAGACTCAGCATTCACCCTAACCAAGAATGCTATGTGCTATGTGTCATGGTGCTATGCCTTCTAGACAGTAATTACGATTCCTGATTGTTATTTCAAACATATGCTCTGGGTACCCAATATTTGGCAAAACCTGTTTAAGTGCAGTGGGCTCATCATCATTGTCATGTACCTGAAATTGCTTTTATGCAGACCTATCCATCTGGTCCTCTGCTTTATTTTGTTCTTTGCTGATTTAGATCTTAATTACAGTTGTGGGGTATCAGGGTAACTACATGTTGATATTGATCCTGTATGTAACAGCTGTTGAGAGTGCCTGATCTGAATATAATTAGGTAGTTTCTTGTGTTTTATTCTGAGTTAGAGAATATTCTTGTGCAAGAACAATTTCATGTTTTTCGGGTGGCTGGTGTTTTAGTTCTGAAAATGGCACTTTGGGGTGGAAACATTAGCTGAAATTATAGCGTTATTTGTACAGTTCTCAATCATCCTGCTTTTACTGACTCCATGGACTACTATGAAATTACAGTTAATCTTGTCTTATATCTTTCTAGACTTTAGAAATATTTATATCTGGATGCTGAATAGTTTCATTCTGTGTGTTTGAATGCTTTGGCTAAGTTTTGCCCCTGAAAAGCTGAGCCGGTATTTTACCATCTTGACACATGTTATCATTTTGCCCCAGTCAGCAACTAAGGACCACGCAGCCGCTCGCTCACTCCCCTACCCCAGTGGGATGGGGGAGATAACTGGAGTGGCAGAAGTAAGAAAACTCGTGGGTGGAGATAACAACAGTTTAATAATTAAAATAAAAGAGTAAGAGTAATAATAACAATAATAATATAATGAAAAGGAAAATAATGAGAGAGGTGAAACCTGGGGAGGGGGGAAGAAACCAACCAAACAAGAAATGGTGTACCTGCTCACCACCCAATGACCGATGCTGCTGGTCCCCAAGCCATGATAACTGCTTCCCCTGGCCAACTCCCCCAGTTAATATACTGGGCATAATGTCATATGGTATGGAGTATCCTTTTGTCCAGTTTGGATCAGCTGTCTTGGCTGTGCTCCCTCCCCTCCCAGCTTCTTGTGCACCTGGCAAAGCATGGGAAGCTGAAAAGTCCTTGACTAGTGTAAGCACTACTTAGCAACAACTAAAATATCAGTGTGTTATCAGCATCATTCTTGTGCTAAGTCCAAAACACAGCACTTTACCGGCTACTAGGAAGAAAATTCACTCTATCCCAGCCAAAAGCATGACAGTATATTTTATATAATTATATTATTATAATTAATATGTATTTTTTAATTATTAAACTGTTCTTATCTCAGCCCACCAGCTTTCTTACTTCTGCCCTTCCGATTCTCTCCCCCATCCCACTGGGGTCAAGGGTGGGTGAGCAAGTGGCTGCGTGGTGCTGAGCTGCTGACTGCAGCTAAACCAGGACAACATGAAAACAAATTCAGGAGAGCTAAGGGTAACCAGTCTGGGTAATCCAGTCTGATTTCTGCTTTGCAGTCTGCCTTTATTTACTGCACTAATTTCCTCAGTAAAGGGAATTCTCCTCTTCCATTTAAGTGGGTAATGCAGTGGCAACTGCATTGTAGCCCAACTGACTTATCAGCAGAGGGACAGAGATGAGTGGCAAATTCAGTTTTACCATTTTTTCATGTTCTTTCTCACAAAACACTCCTGTCACACAGCTGGTAAGGACTTACAACATTTAAAACAGATTTATAAGTTCCAGACCCCACCAATTAGAAAGAGCCTTCATGGAAAACTTTTATGTTAAACCCGCATTCTTCACAACATTTTCTGCAGTGTTCACAGCAAAATATAATACAATTGTATTGTGTTGCTGCAGTGGAAACTGAGAGATTTAAGAAGAAAAGAATAGCATATTATATTAAGATTGTGGCCCCGGATAGAAAAGACATAGGAATTCTTATGTCAGGCCAGCTTTTATTCTGCTCATCCTTTACTAATGTTCCCACACATTCATTTTCGTGATTTTTCTTCCTAGAAAAATTACCTCTGAAATACTTTTAATTCACAGACAACATATACATATGGCACACAGACGCCACTTTTCCGGTATTAGCTGTAGAAATCAGATGAAAATGCCTGGACGTCACATAGATAGGGACCAAAAGTGCTACATTTGCACACCTCTAGTCACGAATAAGCACCTTTTATTGTGGATTGTGGCTCTTCTCACACAATGCCTACTTTCATGATACCTATGTTATTAGCCTAATTAAGAACCAACCAACTAACCAGACAGATAAAAAAAGGTTGCAGAATACCTCTGTGATTGTCTTCTCTCTGTCTGGAGCTATTGTCATGCTGTTTGTCTCGTGTCTCATGTCTAACCACTTATCCTCATTGTGGTCACACAATGTGGTCACACATAGTAATAGCTTAGAGAACTGTATATTATAATAAAATGACTGTAAAGTTTATAGCCACAGCTGTGGAATAATGAAGTATTTTTTCATAGTCGAACTTTGCAGACTTCTGAAAATATATCTGAAAGTTCCCTGATTTACTGGACATTTATAATACACTTCTGGCAAGTGTCTCACATAAGTTTATTTGGGTTTAGCAAGACATTTGCCTTGCAACTGAGAAATGTAATTAGCACTTAGGAGAAGCGAATGCAGTTCCCAGCTCTCCTGCAGACTGCCTGTGGATGGCAGAAAGAGATGAAGAGTCACATTCAGCTAGCTGTGCCTCTTACTGTTGTTCTGTGTACAATGGATTAATGAGAAATTCAAGCCACCTACTCTCCAGGGTTCCCAGACATGCTGTACAGTCAAAGAAGAGAGGTAGTTGTGACATCTAAGCCAGCTGCTGGCAATAGTTGGTCTGCTGACAATAGATTCCCTTTCTTAGGGGGTGTCTTTCTCAAGGTGTGCAGTCTCTCCAGGTCCTAAGCCAAAAGATAATGTGCATATACATTGCATGTGCATTTTGAGCCTCAGCTCTTGGTTGGTTTTGTGTAGTAATTGGTAAAAGCAGTTTCTACATGTATTTATTACAGAAATATGGAATACGAGTTTAATTTGAAGAAATGTGGAGAAATCTACTTGGCAACGCCCTTTGATTGCTGTCTTTCATGTCATGAAAATGCGGCAGCATGTTACTTGTGGCAGGTGTTGCATTTTGCAGGAATGTCCCCTTTCTTCAAATGATAGCATTTTATATTTTTCTGTTCCCAGGTCTTGCTTCTTTTTCTGTTGCTGTCTATTAGAGTAAATACATTCAGTACAAGAAGATGAACTGAACATTGAGAAATGTTATAAGTTCTAGGTGATATCTGGCCATTTATCAGTGAGACAAGAGATTCTCTTTTTTAACCTATAAAGGAAAATGATTGATTTGGAAAATGAAACTTCACTCATCCTTCACTGTTTTAGTTATGCAGTGATCTGCAGTACTCTATTGGATTAAAAATGGCTAAAAGGTTGTTCCTTCTATTTGTCAGATCTTTTGTCATTTGTTACTTGTTTTTTTAAAGTGAAACTGAAGC
Source organism: Phalacrocorax carbo (assembly GCF_963921805.1). Taxonomy (NCBI): domain Eukaryota; kingdom Metazoa; phylum Chordata; class Aves; order Suliformes; family Phalacrocoracidae; genus Phalacrocorax; species Phalacrocorax carbo. The sequence continues at coordinate 15,930,440 of NC_087516.1, forward strand.
CTGAGAATTGTCTGTCCACGTTGCTTTTATGCAGTTCAGTTCATTCCAAAAGAGTCAGCTTAAGGCAGAATCAGAAGAGCAGAGAAACTGGAGGACCAGCCATGCACCTTGGTACCCCTTGATCACCATTGGGTTGTCTGTACTTCACCAATGAGGGTAAATCAGATCTATTTTAATGGAAACTGCATTCAGGAGTAATTCAATGTAATTCTAATTAAATCAATGAAATAAAGTGGGAGTAAACCATAAAAATCCTCAGACTTCAGTTGCAGTGAAAATAGATGTCCACAATGGTGAATTCATTTTCCTGTATAGTAATAACTCTAATTTCTGAGGAAAGAGGTGCACAGCACATAAAGCCAGGTGGTTCTTTCTTCCTGATTTCTTTATTGACTTTAGTGAAGTGGAGGCAGCATCCATCACTGCTGTGGATGGTTTGGACTGACTCACACATCACATGTAACTTATGTCAGATTTTAAATAGATTTAGTTCAGTCTTTTTATGGAAGGCATTTAGGAGGATGTTGCATGTGCGGAATGGCCCATATCTTCTTTTTTGATATGTCTTATGTCATAGCTGTCAGCAGGTCCGTTACCCAACTCATGAAATTCAGGAGTTGTTCCCATGTCATCTGTTGTCTCTAAGTACTAAAACTGAAGGGGTGTTTCCTATGAATTGGGGAGAAAAAAAAAAAAAAGAAGAAAAAACAAAAAGTTAAAATCAGATGGCTAAGTAATTTAGCCCTGAAATTCTTCACTCAGTAATCTGCAAAATAAGCCAAGGATACTCACTTTTCAGCTACTTATCCAGGCTCGGCAGACCAAATACCTCATAATGGGAAAAGTGTTAGATTATAATGAACGGAACTGAATGAGTTGTGACACAGGCACATGCATTTGAGAGAACAGTAACTAAGTATACACCATTTAACACTTAATCTAAAATGGGGGTTCCCCACACATTTGCCTGAATGGCAACATAGGGTGAAAATTTGGAGGGTTGTAAGAAAGAGCCATTAAAATGATCTGACATAAGACATTTGCTGTTTTCCTGGAAGCAGGGAAAAAATTCCCAATGAATAAAATATAAGTAAACTACAACTCAGTTACTGAAACTGCACTGAAGTGTTGGTAGAATAAAGAATTACATTTTTCCACTCTACCAAATTCTCTAATAATAATAGCAGCTTACATGCTACAAATCAATCTGTCACTTCCTGTCATGCAATTTGATTGTTACATTTCCTTTTTCTTTAGAAGAGCCTTGTGGGATCATGGTATGTCATGGTTTAAGCCCAGCCAGCAACCAAGACCCACACAGCCACTCACTCACTTCCCCCAGATGGGATGAGGGAGAGAATTGGAAGGGCAAAAGTGAGGAAATTCATGGGTTGAGATCACAGAATCACAGAATGGAGGGGTTGGCAGGGACTCTAGAGATCATCTTGTCCAACCCCCCTGCTTGAGTAGGTAGACCTAAAGCAAGGTGCACAGGACCATAAGGACAGTTTAATAAGTAAAGCAGAAGCTGCACACACAAGCAAAGCAAAACAAGGAATTCATTCACTCCTTCCCATCAGCAGGCAGGCATTCAGCCATCTCCAGGAAAGCAGGGATGCATCACATGTAATGGATACTTGGGAAGACAAACGCCATCACTCCAAACGTCCTCCCCTTCCTCCTTCTTCCCTCAGCTTCATATACTGAGCATGATGTCATATGGTGTGGAATACCCCTTGGGTCAGTTGGGGTCAGCTGTCCCAGCTGTGCCCCCTCCCAGCTTCTTGTGCACCCCCAGCCCACTCGCTGGTGGGGTGGTGTAAGTGGTAGAAGAGACCTGTAAGCCCTGCTCAGCAGTAACTAAAACATCCCTGTGTTATCAACACTGGTTTTAGCACAAATCCAAAACATAGCCCCATACTAGCTACTGTGAAGAAAATTACCTCTGCCCCAGTCAAAATCAGCACAGGGTGGAACAAAACCTACCAATTTATGACAACAAACACTTAATATTCACAATCGCAAAACTTGCAGCAGATGATGAAATCTGGAAGAAAGCTCTATGTAATGTTCCCCATGAAATTAACAAAGAGTGGAAATTCTTGGTATTTCCTATATTTAAATTTACATGGCAAGGACAATCCTTGGTATTGAAGCAAAATGAGTTTTCCAATAGTTCTATTAAATTGCAACCAGCTTCCCTTTCCTCAGTTGTAAAAGAGCCAGAGGGATTTGGTATTATGTCCCTTTTCTATGCATAAGAGCAACTAAAGAGGCAGCTACTGTCTTTTAAAGAGTACCTGGAGAAATAAGATTAACTTTTAAACACTGTACTCCAGATCTCTCTTTGATATCACCTTTACTTTAGAGTCTTTAAGACCTTCAGCTGAAGAGCATAATTGAGAATCAAAATAATTTAGGCTAGAAGGAAGCTTTGGAGACCAACTGGTCCAACCTCCTACTTGAAGAAAAGCCAGCTTTTAAGTTAGATCAAACTTCAAGGAATCCCTAAATATTTTCAGCGGTATATTCAGAAGTTGCTCACCTTTCCCTTTCAAACTGATTTCTATAAAAAGGCAGCTCTCTTCTGCAGCCTTGTAGTAGAAGTACAAAGTAAAAGCTAAAACACCCATATCATATCAACTTCCTTCAAGCAGAAGAGTAAATACTCATTATATCTATATGCTATTTTCCAAGGAACAGATTTTAAAATTTAGTCAATTGATTGACTATTGAATAACTTTTGTTGCTAGAGAAAAAAAATCTTACATAGCTGAAGAAAACCAGGAAGGAAATGAGCCGAGTGCTTTCAAGATATTGCCATAACAGATTTTGGCCACTATACTTTGCTGCTTTTTACTGCTGATTATTGCTTCCCCCAGAAGACATAAGCTTTAATGTAATGGCTCTTTTTGTTACGGGGGTGAGGGAGGAGTGTTTGTTTTCCTGCTTTTTTTTTTTTTAATTTCTGAAATAGTTACCTTTGTACCACAAGAACAATGAATTTGTAGTTGATTTAAAACATATTGTTTGTTGTTTTTTGAAAACATTATTGACTGAAAATGTCAGTGACCATGAGTCCCACTCTGTATGTAGCAAGGTTATTTCAGCTGTGCATTATTTTGGAAATATGGAGGCTTATTGATTGCATTCAAAATTAAACTCTACTGTGCTGCTGCAAGCATTTAATGAATCACCTGTAATAGATGTGGTGGTAGAACTTGTTGAAGTACAGTATCTGAAAAAAAATCATCAATGGCATGTGCCAGTTGACCTTTAAGTGAGCAAATGTAAAAAAAGAAATATTGTTTAGTAATTTCAGTCTTTGTACAAGTGCGGCAACTATTTTTGAACACCAAAACGCAAAACAAAAACATTTACCGACATCTCAGCTGCTGTAAAACAAGTCCTATTCAGCTACTGACTCACAGCCTGCAGAGACTAAGACTTCTTACCCAGGCTGAGCATTTTTGGTTTGGGTTTTTAGTATACCCTGTGTTCAAGGAAAACCACTGTTCAGTTAAATGTTTGTTGTACATTTAAACGTTTGTTTATGGATTTTACAGACATTTCAGCTAATGGAAATTCTGTGATTATTAACTAGTCTTTAACATCTGAGTCTTTTCTTTTTCCAGAGGTTGAGGCTCAGGTAAACACACCTAAGAGATATGTGAGGGAGTGCTACAGGATGCCTACTTCAGACAGCTGTGTTAAAATTGAAAATCTTTTGAATGACAATGCCAACTGCAAAACTCCACTCCTTCTCAATGGTCATCTTCAATGTCGTGTACACTTAGCAGTCAAAAAACATTAGAACAGTAAAAAACTTAGTTTTTATTAAATGCAATGGGTTGGCAAGCTAATTTTCAACCCACACTCACTTCACGTCTATCAGTCAGACAAGTTTCTTCATACGGGTAGTGTGCAAACCTACCTGTTTCAAACAACACAAAAGGGACAATTTTAAGAGAAGAATGTGCAGAAGAAAAAGTATGACAGATTCTAACTGTCTAGAGGAATAAACACATTGATGTGTGTGATAAATAAAAGGACTTGTTTGTGAAATGAGCAAGTAAATAGTGAGAACACTTGCCTGCATGTGTCTCTGAATGTCTCAGGAGCATGTGGATTATATAAACAGAGAAGGACAAATTTGGATGAGATTCAGTGACCAAGCTGCACCCAGCTAGAATAACATTTTGGCCATCGCTAAGTTTACAAAAAGTTACTAGCTGTCTAGTTTTCTTTCAGAATAAACAAGGTCTTATTTAAAACAGTCATCTTTTCTACAGCAATAAGATTATGAGAGTCTGAGATTCATGCTGGGTTTCTGCAGCCTGTGATTTTCTATTAAATTTTAACATGGAAATGAAGCATAAACCTCTTAATATGATCCTGCATGTAGTTCAAATGCAGCAAGCTGACGTAAGTGCCATGCCTACCAAAATTAAAAGTGGTAGGCTGGGTATTGTGACCTGTGATCCCCTCACTAGGCCTCGCTCACTCCTGCACTGCTCTGATCCTAACCTGAGGTAATTCCCCTGAAGACCATGATGCAGATCTGGGTGGTACACGACAAACCCATCTCACTCATTTTTCTGTGCTGGAGCAGATGAAATGCTGGAGATCTCAGACTAGATCCACAGATGTTTGCTAGAAGTCCTGACAGAAGCTCAGAAAGATTTAGCCAGGGCATTGAAGACATCGCATGCCTCAGCTGCCCATCCTACTCCTTTGCAAGTCTCTGTCTCGTTTGTTATATTTCTGCAATTCTTCCTCCTCTGATGTCCAACTTGACAGACTAACCAGTGAACAGGACAGCTCATTTTGCCACCGCAACATAGATAGGATGAGACCCTGCCAGAGAACCATTCCAACCAGCCCGTCTTGAACCACCCACGACTGCTGAACACTGCAAAATGCTTCATCTCCTGGAATACATTTCTCCTCGTGAGAAGCACAAACTCCTTTCCACATGTCAAGGAGGCTGGTTACCTGAAATCAATTATCTAGTGCTGCATCATGTTATGCTGCCAAGCCTCTATGTGCTTTATGAGACTGAGATATCCATCCCAAACCAATTTATATCTCAGTGACAGAAGATGGCTGAAGGCATCTCACATCTCATATGAGTACAGTAACCACTACCACTATTACAGCTTCCACTGTGGTAGGCAATACAAACCGAACCCTCGATGGCCAGTCTCACTAACTGGGGTAAGATCCCAGCCTGGCACAGTCAGGACTTTTGTTTTTGCATACTTGCCCCACGGGGAACACATGTGTCCTCCCAGGTCTAATTTTAATTTCTAATTTAAATTTTATACTTGGGCAGCTAGTGACAATTAAATATTCCCACATTTTGATTATTTATACCATTAATAACATGCCATGTTAAATTTTCCAGTCCTGTGTAAATACACTGAGTTCTGATATGGCAGTTGTTGTAACAAGTTGGAGGCCTACCAATGATATTAATCAGTCCTATAAAAGGAGCAACACTCAGAACATCGTTCTCTTTTAATACGCTGCCCAAGATAGCCATAATTTTCTGCAATTAAATGGGACAGAACAGCCTGCAAACTACACCTCTGAAAAAGCTGTTTCTGTTGTATCAGATAGCCTCACCATCTGTGCAAGGAGAGAACGGTTTTGCAAATTCATCTTTCCTTTTAAAACATAATTATATCTGTACACATTTTTTCTATTACTTTGCTTCACTCATGTTTAAATTGTTGGTTAATGGTTGCCTCATACAGGGACTGTAAGTCAGATTATAAAGAATATAAAGAATATTCACCAGTGCAGAAAGTCACTCTCAACATCAGGATGTGTGTAAGTGACAAAAAGAGGTTCTGTGCATGGGGAGCACTTGTGAAAGATCATTTTGTCTTATTCACTATGTATAAGACAAGAAGACAGCCAGCTTAATTAACTGGAAATGGGATTTAGGCTAAATATTAGGGAGAAATGTTAATTGTTAGGGTGGAAAAACAATGGGAGGAAGATCAAGAAATAATTAAGCCAGTACGGCAGTTACATAGGACAAAGTTTGCACTGCTTCTAGTGCCCAAATTTTAATGAGGGAGAAAAATTAAACCCATCCTGATGAGCTTGCAACTTTACTTAAGTATTGTAATAGCACATTTTTAGGTTGTACAGTAACTGGTTTGAAGTCAGTGAGCAAAGTAGGTGACATCATGGATTGTCATGCAGTTCTGTATGACAGCTTACTGGGAGTTTAAGCTCTGGGCATGGATGTGGTGTTTATTTTCTCCATTTTAGTTGTTCAAGAAAACATTCAGAGCTATTGTATATTTATGAATTACTGAAATATTGGTTTGTTTTTTAAAAGACATTAAATCTTCATTAACATACTCGGAAACTGGGGAAGCAGGGAAGAGCATTTCATGTATTTACGTCCCAAGTCCACTTGGAGCTAATCTCAGAAATCCTTTGGCTCTCTGCAGAGGCATAAACCAGCTGTAAACTAGCTTAACCAGCCTTTTGAGACTGTTCTTACACAAGAGATTTATCAAGAAGGCAGCAGAGATCTGACACAGCAACTCTTACGAAAAATGCCTTCCTAAGCTTTCAGTGCCTAAGATGTTCCCAGGCCATCTTCACACAGGAGGAATTTCAGCTTCTAGGTGTGGTTGACATCTGAAATAAACTAAAGCAACATTTAATTTTCTCCAAATCATAGAATACAATCATAGAATCATTAAGGTTCCAAAAGACGTCTAGGATCATTAAGTCCAACTGTCAACCCAACAATATCGTGTCTTTTAAACCATGCCCATCTACACATTTTCTGAACACCTCCAGGGATGGTGACTCCACCACCTCTCTGCGCAGACTCTTCCAATGCCTGACCACTCTTTCAGTAAAGAAATTTTTCCTAATATCCAACGTAAACTTTACCTGGCACAGTTTGAGGCCATTTCCTCTCAGTCTATCACCAGGAACTTGGGAGAAGAGACCAACACTCACCTCGCTACAGCCTCCTTTCAGGCAGAGCGATAAGGTCTCCCCTCAGCCTCCTCTTCTCCAGGCTAAACAACCCCAGCTCCCTCAACCTCTCCTCATGAGACCTGCTCTACAGACCCTTCACCAGCTTCGTTGCCCTTCTCTGGACACGCTCCAGCAACTCAATGTCCTTCTTGTACTGAGGGGCCCAAAACTAAACACAGTACTCGAGGTGCAGCCTCACCAGTGCCGAGTACAGGGGCATGATCACCTCCCTGCTCCTGCTGGCCACACTATGCCTGACACAAGCCAGGATGCTGTTGGCTTTCTTGGCCACCTGGGCACACCGCTGGCTCACAAAGACCAGAGAAAATGACCAGAGATTAAAAAACCCCTATGAACAGTGAAGCAAAACTATGATTTTGAGGCACTCCAAGCCCATCTGGGAATAAATCAACCAATACAAGAAACAAAAAACATACAGCATTTTAAAATAACATTATTTATGAATTTGTTTTCACATATGAAAAATAGAAAATGGACACTAACATATGGCACCTGTGCGGAGGTGGCAGTAGACACTGTGATTTTCAATATGTAGTTTGAGCTGTGTAACCAAAATATAGCTATTTGTGTACATCTCTAAATCTTTCACTGTTCTTGCCGCTACTGCAACACTGACCCTTAACATAAGACCCATATCTAATTTGTCAGTGAAACCAGTTCTTTCTTTACATTGTTCTGAAAAGAAAATCCATCAGTATCAGTTTAAGGGAACTTTAACAATCATAAGAACAAAGTATTATAACGACATAATTTGTTCTCCTAAGGACTGTGGTAGAGGAAAGAGGAACAATCTGTTCAGGAGAGATCTTGTTGATAAATGGAACTACTGCTATTCAGAGATTCCTGTTTTAGCACATAATGATTTACTGTGTTTTATTTTAGGGAGCTGTGATTTCTTGTAAAATCTGTCCAAATCTGTCCAATGTCCTGTTTGCTTCAGGCTAGACTATCTCAACAAATTTGGTACCGGAAAAATAAATGAAACCACACATACAGCATATGAGTCATAAGAATTTAACAGTATGTTTCAGCAGGTAAAGGTGGGAACATCCTACCACAGCTCCAACTATCTCTACAGTACCCCAGTGGAAGTAATTAATGAAAACAATCTCAGCATGAAAAGCAAGACTCCACCTCCTTCTTTAAACTTTCTATAAATTATTCCCTATTCTCCTTCCATTATTCTGCTTTGTTTTTCTAGGACTTCGATGGTAACTTCTTTTTACCACTGATTGTTGAAACTCTTTATGATATGCTTACCTCATCTACCAAAACATCTGGCTGAACTACAAGCTTGCTGCTCCTTATAATGCTTAATTGTAATGCTCTGCTGGTCGTTCATAAAAGCCACTTAATTAGGACATAGGTTAAATCCATTTTAATATATATTGCTGGTCAAGAAAATACATGCCTCAGCCTTTTTAGCTGCTCTCCTCCCATTGCTGGAACTGACTTTTCAGAAGAGAAAGGGAAAGCAATGCATAGAAAGTGATTTTTCACTCCAGTACAGAGGCTTTGAACTTAAGCTTCAAAGTCTGCCTCCTCTAGGAAGCAATAATAGCCTGCTTTTTTTTATAGCACTACTTAGGAGCTGCTCTGAAAGCACAGCACAACAGAAGACAGTACTGTTAGTCCCAGCAGAAAGATAAAGCATCTGAGGCATACCAAAAAAAACCAAACAAACAAACAAAAAAAAAACCACACAAAAAAACCTTGCCCAATAGCACCTACTAAGTCAGTCCCAGAGGCTTTTGGTCAGATAGTGATCCTTAACCCCACTGCTCCAGCACACCACTTACCTGCTAAACATGCTGCATGTTATTGAGGTTCAATCAATATTCTGTTGAAAAACTTGAGTGAGGACAAGGTACATGGGTATAAAAAAGACATCCTCTGGGCTTGAGTTATTGCTGCAGAAATGTTTTTTTATATACCAGGTTGGTTAACTTGATGTAAAATCCTAGTGGAAACAACACATCAGGTTTGCACTTGATTGTATCTGGCCACATTTAAATCCAATCACTAAAAAGATCTTGAGTATCTGCAGCTTGGTAAACTACCTGTATGCTGCCTACTAAGGGCATTCTCCATTAAGAATTTGTGCTTGTGGGAACTAACATTGTTAGTAATTGGTATATTAAAAAAAATATTTTTGTTTTCAATCAAAACACTGAATTCTAAAAAGAGTCTAGGATACACCCAGTTGATGAAAACATAAACCCAACTTTTGGACGTATCACAAATGGCCAACAATTTCAGAAAGGTCAAATTACTGCTTGAATTGTTTGGTGCCCACTGTTAGCTCCCCATCTGTGGCACAGCCTTTAGAACCACTGAAAAGGTATTTTAAAAGCCGGAATGCTGAGAAATGATTTTCACACAACACAGTGGCTTTGAACTTAAGCCCTGGCACATGTTACCTCACTCAAGTGATAATTTCAGTTAGAGACTCAGAAACTCTGGCTGCAGGAGAACATGTGAAAAACTGAAAATAAAGAGATAAATCAGTTTCAAATGGGAGTCCTAAAGCATGTAATGGGCTAAGGCACAAGGCACGACCTGCAAAAGGCACATAGATGAAGGAACGTCAGCTCTGTAGTGATTTCTAAAGCCAGTACAAGAGAGGGGGAGGTGAAGGTGGGGGTTTTTTTATTACTGAATTTATTTACTATTTTTCTGCAATATTTATGAAACCAGTAACACTGGAAAAAATGCCACAGATTATGTACCTTTCATTTGATGCTTCTTAAATCCAATAACCATATTGCTATACTTAGGAAATGTGTATCTCCAGTCCTAATTGGACAGTTCTATCCTTAAATTAAATTCATGATGAAGACCCATAAACTGATATATATGGGTATAAAAAATGAAATATCCTTTTATATTGCTGACGTCTAGACCCACAAAATAGACTTGGAAAAGACCTAAGGGTCACTGCAGATAGTACAGACCTACCAGAAAAAAAGGCACTGAAAAAAGGACAGACTGTAGCACTGTAGATTTCTATTAGTGTAGATGCACTGTAGATGTTTATTAGTGGCACAACAGCATGTGCTCTCTAAGGTGTTAAATCAGTAGTTATTCTAGTACTCATATCTGTAATCATTCTCTGACAAAAGTGGAAGCTAGCAGTCGATATTCAGTGCACTTGCAGAAAAAAGGGAATCTACAGTCAATATATATCTCTGTATTTGAGAGATAATTTAATATAACACCCTGATTTAATCTGAATAATGATAGCTGAACAACTTAGTTGTCCATGTTCGTATTTTAGAGCAAGTGAAATGCATTTCCAAAATGGTTTAAACTAAACAGGAACAAATCACTTTTCTTCCTGAATAAGACTGGTCATACAATAAGGATGGCAATAGCTTATTCAGTAATAACCAAAGAAAGAAAAACTTGATATATATAGACTAAACCTTGATCTGGTAGCTCTTTTTTCCTGCAGTCCATTTCTGTAAGAGACATTAATCTTGGCAACTTCCAATCTCTGAGGAAAGCTATTGTCATTCCTGTAAGTACTTTTAAATTATTTTCTTCCTATTTAACCATAAACTAAACTATAAATATACAATTAAGGATTAACAACACCATTCATTAGACGTGACATACAAGCCTGGCATGCAGTTGAGAGAAGCACTCAGCATTGCTGTCTATTGGGAAAAAAAACCTTTCTACATCTTTTAAGCAGAAATATTTGTGTTACAAAAGCTAATGAGTCATATGTAAAACTATAGGTGACACCAATGCTAGAACTGAGAAGGCTTTGAATGGTTTTAGATTAAGTAAGATTAAAAGGGTTAGTATTCTTTTTGGGAATGGAAAAAAAGAACACTTTCTCTGAGACACAGCCGATATCCAAGTGAGTTGTGCCTTTCATCTGAAGATAACTACTGTCTGATTTTCTTTTATATTTTGTTACTTCCCCAAATAAAAAAGAAAAAAAATTAAATATGCAAAGTTCTGCTTGTATTGTTTTCCTAATGGTAAAATCAAGAAAAAGTTTTAATTAGGTTCTACTACTCTGGGAAATTACTAGATAAGCAGCCAGACAGTTTCAGTTAGAGAAAAATTGCTTGGGGATTAAGTTAGGTGACAAATGTACTGCTGTTACATCCTATCTCTAGTCCCAGACCTCCTGCATGACCTTCTGCATAATCTCTCTGGCTGCAATGTACACTATCTTTGGGGAATAGGAAGAAGCTTCACAATTGAGATCTCCACCTCTAACTAGTTAGAAAGCATGTGTCAGTCATACACGCTGATGAACATAAGACTAGGCTCCCTTTTCAAAACTTTGATAAACCCTGCAGAATTCCTAGGATGGTGAAATACCATCTACAGATGGATGTGGTCCACAAGCAGCTTTCTTCCTTTCCTAAAATATTTCTGGAGTTCCATTCCACTAGAGCCCTGGCTGCAGAAACCATCGTTTTGGGAAAGAAAATGTCAGGATGCTGGTCTTACAAGGACTATGGGTAATACATGCACCGCTTCCATTTCTTGAAAGGATCCCAGGGTAGCAAACAGCTCTGTCTATGGAGAAGGGATCTGTAGATTTCCCCGTCTACCTTGTTAACTTGATCAGATACAAACATGCAGCTTTGTATTGCTGCAGTCATGAAGGCAGGACTTGTTCAGAGGTCATTCTGTGAGATGAATTTACGCAGTGTATTCCTCCAGAGGAGAAAAGTAAGAGCGCACTTAGCAGGTTGTCAGTATTTCTTGCAAAACACAGAATGGATGCTAAACAGTAATTTTCACTGAGCCAGGGTTTTACTTTGGGAACATAACACTGACAAAGCTTTTAAGAGTGACTGGTGTCTGGAACCTCTTTTTAAAGATGTTTGCAAGGTTATTTATGGCAACAATAACCATAAATTGAGGAGGAAGGGAGAAGGTTATAATTTGCTCTGGCTTCAATCCTTCCCAGATAAAATAATCTGTAGGAAATAACCATCAGAAGTCCTGTAAAATCTGTAACAAAGCCACACACTGGTCTGCTCAGTGTACCTAGTCAAGGATGCTAATATGTCCAAAGAATGTGAAGAAACTATCCATGAATGCCTCCAAATGCAGGAGGTGCAATACTGGCCACATTAAAGGTAATGGAGGTTTTGTCTCTGCCTTCAGCAGGGTACAGATTTTGCACCAAGGATTATTTTGTTCTCAGCTTTTCATGAGGACTGCAGTATGTGTACCTGTACATTTTTTCTCTCTTCTGCCTGCTTCCTGTACGGACCTGCTAAAGTTTGTCTTTCTGTTAGGTGCGAAGTGTATGAAACACAGGAATTTACTAAACCATCCAATCAATCATTTGAAAAATAAAGAAGCGCTCTTAATTGTTTTCCATGCTGAATCACTGAGCTTGCTGGATATTCACCAGCTACTTGTGTACTGGATTTCTGGCTAGCATTGCTTCCTTTCAATATTTATGAGCAAAGTGTCTGTACCAAGTTAATCCTGTAATGGTAAATCATATTTCACTTCTGCTTAAGGAGGAATACTTATGAAAATTCCATATCCTAAACATGATGGCTACCTGCCATAATATTACCTACAACATTCTGCTACAGACTTGCTGTTTTAGTCCTTCGTAAATCGCTTTATTACCTACTGCTTATTAAAAATGCAGAAAAATAAAGTGAAGAACCAGTACAAGTGAACTCTTTACTGGTAATGGATTTTTCTCCTAATGAGAATCCTGCAGCTATAAGCAAAACTAAACAATGGCTTCTGTAAGCACTCCCTTGCCATTCAACATTGGACACCAAATTCAAGTTCACCATGGATGACTGCAGTTTTATTGGTACAATTCTAAGATCTTTTTAATACTGGGCATTTATATCAAGTTTAGCTTGTTTAAAAATCTGTGTAAAGTACAGATCAGAATTATTTTGCTTCAGAATTTCCACATTTCATTTTGCAATGTAAAACCTTCACTCAAATATCCTGTAATGATTTTTTTATACTGATGTAATCTTTACACAAATAATTTTAAAACTGTGAGCAAGCATTAAGCTATCAGTTTTCTACTTTTGCAAAACAGATATTGGGCTGTTTCTGATCCTGGCTTGTGTGAATATGCCTGAATACTGCTAAAATCCAAGCCTGATTTGTGACAATGTCTGTTTCATTGAAACAGGTAATAGGTAATATGATATAAATATAATCAGGTGGCAGTGGCTCTAAACCCAGTAGTAATTATTAGCTTTTCTTAGTTATTTCAACAATAAAATATGTCCTTGTGTATACTACAGATAAACACTATACTACTACTGTGTATGTGGCATGAAGTACAGAAGGGAAAGAATTATATGAATGGCAGGAATGAAACCTTCCCTTCCCTAAGAATTGTTTTAAAAGCTACATCAGTTCATAGTTTTGATTACATTGAGTAATTACCTTTCATCTTCTGTTTAAACAGCTATAATACCTATAGGTCACATGAGAGACTGGGCTGTGTTGTGCCACGTATTTTATAAAGAAATGGAACCATGACAGATCATCTCAAGAATCTTACAATCTTAAACCTTGAAAGCAGGCAACAAAATGTTGGCTCTAGTGGTCAAAAAGCTGTATGTAACCAGTAGTTCAGAGTGTTATTTCAAAGCTGTCTTAGCAAAGACTGTAGAAATGCCTATGCATCACCTTTTAGCCTACCCTTAGCGTGTATCAGATTAGTAAGAACTTCAAAATATTTAGAATAAATATTTTGAAATAAGGAAGTTTAAGAAAACTAATCAAAGTTATGTTTTCAGAGGTCAAGAGGCTTTTAGAAGACTTTCGTGCAGGACACGGCAAGCACTCTGTCAGTAGCACCACAACAATAGGCACATATATATATGCCAATTTAGTCACAAAGGAAATATAAGCCAGAAGGAAAATATAGTGAGAAACCAATGCATCCAGAAAATATGTAACCATCAAGCAGTTTGGACTCTCTCAGTTTTGATCTAGGAGGCTTTCAAATTCTGGCAGTTTTGATCTACAGTTCAGTGACTACTCTACAGTTCTCAGACATGAGCAGACACAGCTGCCAGCATGAAGTTAATCTGTCACCACAGCAGAATCTAACACAAGATTCTCATTAATCAAGTCCATAGTATATTAAATGGTAAAATTACAAGCAATTTAAAACTTCTCCTTTCTACACTAGGCAGGTAAATTATAGGGAGTGCCTTATTTAACTTATTTATCTTTAGGACAGGTTAGAATAACTATTGAAGAGTCACAGCCAAAGAAGGAAATTAAAATTCTGGCTCCACTTTCCAGTTTTCAGGTATTGAATTTTTATAAATACTCTAATTTTTTAAGTTGTCAGCAAATTCCCTTCAGGTGCATATAAATCTTCATTTCTAAGTTGAAGAAAGGAAGCAGCAGGAATTGCTAGCAAATGATCTGAATAAAGCTTTTGTCTTGCTAAATAGATGAAGATGATATACTATGAATCAGTGTATCTCTGAGCAAGTGACCCAATGAAAGATTCTCAGGGCTAAAACAGTCTTTGGAAATAACAAGGAAAATACCAGCTGTCTATCCAAGATATAGCTAATAATGATAAAGAACAAAAAACACTTTTAATGAAACCTACTATAACAAAACACTTTTGGGGAGATGCTTTGACTGCATACAGTGACAAAAATAATAATCAATGCGTAAGTCTTGATTTTAAACATTTAAAGGACCCCATAAATCACAGTGCACTGTGTTTAAGCTTTTCTTCCAATTGTCCTCTCACAGGGAATATTAGTTGAATGAGTCACATCACTATATTGTAATTGTACTATTACAAATTGCCATATCTTCAACTTTGACACTCTGTCAGTTCCCTGCAATGGGTAAAAATGAAGCTTAATAGTCCAGTATTTAAACTAAGAATCCACAGCCTTGTCATTATTGTGGGCACAATAGCAAGCCTCATTGGAATTGGCCATCCAAGCCATGGGGAGTCTTGGAGTTAATTACATCACCTTAGACAATAACTTGCTCTTTGTGGTGGTAGTTATCTCTTTCCACAGTTGGTTCTCTTTTTTGCTTTTTTGTGATTGTCCCATTAATCACAGCTACATTTACTCTGTGTCATGTGATTCATCATCCTTTATCCCTGCAGCTGTTTCCATCCTTTTGGACTCAGATAAACTGCTAATGTAAGTGGGTGATGTCCAACCTTGAATATCACAATGGCTTGTACCACGCTGCTGAGGATCAGCTACTACATTCACACAGCCCAAGATTTTTAGCCACTCTACAGCTCCTGCTTGTATATTGGGGCAGAGATCGTGTTCATCTCAAATGAGTGGATAGCTTTTTTGATGCCCTGACATGACAGGGCATAAAAATATGCATATCTTTTTCTAATGTGAGAGTATGCTACACCATTTCTTCTCTCTTCCCTTCCCCGTCTTTCAAGTTTCTTCCTAACATGACATGAAGCTGATAGTATTTAGAGGGCTGTGGAGAGGTGAGAGGAAGAAAGAAAGTTTTTGCTATTTCACTGTCTTTCCAAGCATTTTCCCAGTATCTTCAGTCACCTTCCTCTATGATATGTGTAATACAGCCACAGGGGAGAGAAACATTTACATAAAATTAAAATGAGACATGCAGTAGGTATCATAGCTAACACCATAATTTAGCAAATAAAACTATTTCAAATAATAATATCCCTTGATTTCTGTTTTAAACAGAAGGTTTCTCCTATAATTTTATCCATTTATACTATTTTTAAGACAGGTAACAACAGACTGTTCATTCAGTGGGAACTAATAGCTCATTAGTGTGTGTATGTGTATGAGAGGAGTGTATCAAAATGCCAGAGAAAAGTACTGTTAGATTTTTTTTTCTCTTTAGAAAGTGCCTGAGGGCAGGTGTAAGACACTGTGACTCACCCTTGCCTATCTTGTGAAAATCATAGCTCATAATGGCTTTCAGATAGGACTGGCTGCATCAGCCTGAACAATGTAATATATTTCTATGCAGGAAGCAAAAGCTTTTCTTTACAAATTACTTCAGTCTGCTGTTCGTAACAGGTGGAGGAGTAGGTGAGAGGTGGCAGCAGAAAGTATGATGCCATTTCTTGGCAGATGTTATGGCATTCATGGTAAATTTGGTAAAAAAACCACCACATTCTGTCAATGTGGTATCACAAATGACTTCCAGCTAAATCTTCCTCTGAGTTACACCAAGGAGTGTAGCAGAGGGGAGAAGAGGAGCTGACAGAAATGCAGAAATGCATGTTCATTACCAGAGCTTGGTGGAGTACATGGCACATATCATGGGTGGTGGCAACCCTGTTCAGCTACATCCAAGCATGGACTGGAAGGGATTCAATTAGGAGTGAGCTGACAGACTTGCAGCTCCACACCTATCTTAGAACCTTAAATAAATGACACTGCAGAACACTGTTACACTTTTCAGGTCTAAAGCAGGAGTTCATGCCTCTGTCAGCCCCATCTGCTCCACTCCTTCTTCTGCCCTACATTGCTATTTTTGCATCTGCTAAAGACCTCAGTCTTCAGCAAAGATAGACATTTAAGGATTGAAAGTTTTGTATGCTGTTTTCTAGTAGAAACACTAACAGCTTTTGAAGAACAAACAAGTGAAAGAGTTATATTCTACACATAAATCCTATGAACACTTTGGTCTTGTCTAAATTAAGTTTAAAGTGTGACAACACTATGTGTTAATTAAGTTTTGATGAGCCTGCCTGATGAGCGGTTTCTGGTCCAACTTGGGCATCTAACAGATGCACTAGGCAGAAGAGCTTTTCTTCAGATTTCTAAAGCATGCAAGTCAGCATGTTAATAATATAAGTTAACACCAGCTATTTAAAGTCCAGTCAAGGCAAGACTGTAGAAATTGATCTTACTGCTGCTTAAAACCACATTTTGAAAATGTTTGGTTGGTAGTTTGGTTTTACTGTTCCTTGGAAGACACCTTAAGTCCCAGCTAAACCAGCATATTTCTAATAGTCATCAGAATGAATGAACTCCCACAGAGGCCAAAGTTTCCAACATTTTTTGATTCACTCACTTACAGAACAAATTAATAGCCTGCTAGAGAACTCTGTTTTACCCCTTTGGTGACTTTTCATGTGGGCAATGTGCCCAGTGCTACACCACTCATAAAAATTTCATGTTGTAGCAGCCATGCTTTGCAATGAAGTATCTTGCTAGGGGCTTTATTACTCACACTTCAAGAAATCACTTTCACATGATTAGCTAACTACATCTTTGGGAGGAAATATTAAATGAAAGAATGGGATCACAAAAAGAAAACCAGTTCTTTGTGATTGTGTCACCAGTAGTGACAAATACTGATTCAGAAATATGTTCTTTGTACAGGGTTCACACTATGCACCCGTAATCTCCTACAGTTTCATCAAAAGCTATATCATATTTTGATAAAATAATAGTTTCGTTTACTCCTCTGTGAATAAGGCATGCTGTTCCACCTACCTCATCAAACCCTGAGGGCAGAGAAACAACACATATTTTTACGTATGAAATTCCCCCTTTCAGTTCTCCAATCCACTGCAGACTGACAGATCCATAGGAGTTAATGTCACAGTTTTCTGTTCCCTGCTAACCTCTTGACTGAATCAATTCTCCTGATAAGATGCCTCCTTAGAGCAAGGACATTTTCCCTGATATTTTACCATATGATACAATAAAGAGAAAATATTTTATATGGAAGGTGTAACAGAACTGATCTCAGGCAATAGCACTTCAGAGTGCCATTATCCACATCAACACTTTCTTTGAGACTGTGAGAGCTCCTCCTGAGACACCTGGGAGATGCAGAGAAGACTAAGATAAAGGCACTTCAGCCTTCAGTATTACCTCTTCCAGATGGAACAGCCAGACTCTTTGCTCTACCACTCCATTTAGTTTCAGAGGTTGTAAGCTGCTGCCTTTTTTTTTATTTATTTAAGGACCTGTAGCTTCTGCTTTTGTGGGGAATCCTTACTGAAAAAAATTTCAGGTTCACTGACACATGCATGAGAGCTTTGGCCTTATGTGCAAGGACGTCCTTAAGATGCCCTCCCTGGGGTGTCCTGAAATCCTGCTAGAGCCCCCATAGGAACAAGTTGGAAAGGCTCCTGCATTTTATGACACTGTGGCACAGCTGCCAATAGGTCTGAACAAATCATGTAGGCAGATATTATCTAAGGTTCCTGCTGTAATCAAGTCTCTCTTAGATATTCACTTTTAAAAGGCTGGTGTTGACTTAGAAATTTTTGTTCTAATTTCTCTGCATCTCAGCCTCCCTATGTTTGAAGAGGATACGTGCAGATGCAAAATGTTAAGTAGTTATTACCTGTCTTTGTATTAGAGCTAATAAAGAGTACCATCATTATATGACAAATTTTTCATAGGTTTATTGCTTACACAAAAGGCTAAGTCTGTATGCAGTATACAAACATTTAACCAGCTATTTCTGTGAAAATTGCATTATATTATTTTCTAATTCTAGCTATGATTATGAAGCAAAGAATCAAAACGTTCCATTATATTATTTTCTAATTCTAGCTATGATTATGAAGTAAAGAATCAAAACATGTAAAAGAAAGAATTTTGATTCATATGATAGAGTAGGTAAGGTTTAATTTTATATCCCATCTTCCAGTAGTTAAATAGGATGCCTAATCCTAATTAAAACTATAGAGGACTAACCACAAATGCTAAGCATCCACCTAAAACACACACACACCGCTGCACCTGCAAGTTTTTGCACAATTGATGAAAAGAAACAGGTGCATTTCAAGACACCCTCCTGAACTGTAGGAACCTGGCAATGCTCATTGATTAGCATTAAATTTCTAAATGAGATCTCTCTTTTAAAAGCTGTGTGACTGGCAAATTAGGAATTCGTGTTGAAAGTCAAGGACAAACGTAATACAAATTGACAACAGTCTCCACCATGATTGCTGCTCATTAATTTACATAATTTGTTTATTGTTTGGTGTGTGTTTTTTAGAATGTCTTTTCAAGCCAAACCCTTGAGGCATCAACAGTAACAGTCTAATCTCTCCAAGGACATAATTTATACTCTTAAAGTCTCACAGTGAATAGCACTATGAAACCAATTTAGATGTGCACTGGAGTTCCCATGACTGATGCAGGCTACACACAAGCCTAGGTAACAGGCAACTACCCAATTAACATATACGCTACTGCCAACAAAATCACACTGAGATAAATTTCAATTAATACCTTAATATTACTGACAACCTGTCGAAGGGATACAGGCTTATAAATCTAATCAGTTTATGCATTTTGGACTTGATTCATAGAACTGTTTTCTATAATCCAGACAAACAGGAAAGCACTCGTTAATTGAAAGGAAGTCATAGCTCTGTTCTGTTACCATGAAACTCAGGTGGACAATTGCCAGTATTAAATCACAAGCCTTCAGTGTTCTGCATAGTCAGGCCTAGAGTGCTTAGCACCTTGCAGGAGTGAGCCCTTGATTACTGTTTTTCTTCTCTCTCCAAATATTGATACAAGGAAAAGTCAATACATAATTATTAGGTCAAAGTATTCTTGTTGCTAATGCCATTAATAGAAGAAAAAGGAAAAAAAAAAAACAGTTTAGGTTGCATCACATAGCAGTCATATTATTTACAGCAGCAACAATTTGGTCACTTGAGACCCACTTTTAGTATTGGGCTTTTTTTCATTTTGTCATTTGTTAAGATATTGTCTGCTTCATAGCTGTCTCTCAATCAATCAGAAAGTATTTTGTATTTCCATCCTCTGAGAATCTTAGATTTTGATACTAACAGACACATTGATAACACACTTTACAATTTTCATCCCAAGATGCAGCTGTTTGGAGGGAGCTGGATGCTGACTTCAAAATAAGATTACTGCAAATTTTGTTTCATATTTCAGATATGGCAATGAAAACGTATTTTGCCAAGTTAGCTGAAAGTCGGCCATATCATAAGAACTCACTATGTGCAGCTACTGTAAATGTGTAATACATGAACTTAGATGCAGATGACATTATACTGTGATTCCTTTTGGTCTTCTGATAATGATATACACAACTCTGCTTCTTACTTATTTTTCTTTACGTCCAATGACAACAGATATGACTGAATTATGCATTTTTTACATATTGCCTGCATTATTGCCTACAATACAAAAACTGAATAATTCACTTACTTAATGTTCTGGGTAAAGTCTAGTTGGTGTTATATTATAAACTGTGTCTTCAAAGGTGAGCCCTGTGACACTGGCAGGTAATTTTGTAAGGGGTAATAGGGAGTGATGAAAAAGAAGTTGACAAACTAAGATGCTTCTGCTGTTATTGTTCTTTTGCACCTAAATACTCAACAGGTGGCTCCACAATGAACCCACTTGTGGTGGTTACAATATACAATAGAACAAGCACATATTTCTGTGTGAATACAGAAACTGATCCTCAAAGGTGGTGAATGCTTTAAGGTTTAGGACATATGAAATGAATTAACATCTTGAAATGAACAAAAAAAAGTTTTCTCAAGTGCAGTAGTAAGTGTTAAATAATTAAGATGTCTGCAACACTCCAAACAGAGTCACAGCTAATGATCAGTATTGTCAGACCCAAGTCCTTCCTGAAATGTTTGCAGGACTGAGTTCACTGTGTGTTCCTCGCACTTTACACCCACAGTGGATGATCTTTGACAGTAATTAGTGTAAAGTCTGAGATGGACCTTGTAACTATGATGAACTATTAATAGTAGAGCACTTAGGTAAAACAGCGCTATGGGGAAGAGAGGATATTTGTTACTGGAAGATAACGACAAATTTTGTAAAAATTTAAGCTAAAGGGCAACTGCGCTCCATGAAGGCTGCAAGGGATCCTGATCCTGTAGGAGTCCAGATGTGGAACACAGCTAAAATAGCCCACAGATCATTTTTGAACTGCATAAATGTTTCTCCTTCCCAAGGAACTATGAAGAATATTTATATGTATCCAGGTCTTATTGTGAAGATGGACTGGGATTCCTCTATAAGGGGATAGTGGCCCGATGCTATTACTAATATTGCAGGTGCTAAACTAATTTTAAGCATGCTCCAGAAATGACAGTGTCAGAGAAAAATATAGTGCAGGTTGCTCTTTTCTTCCTACTAGGGCAAGAGACAGGGGAGAAAAAAAGAGAAAAATTGTGTCTGATGGCTCTTCTGGAGCTAACGGAATTAAAGTATTGATCAAGGACCTTTAGTCCTTTCCTGACAACAGCACAGAGACCACTGTTTTTTAATAAGGTGTCTGTGCAGGTACTGTTTCCCCTCGCAGCATATTCCCTCTAGATGTGCGTCCCAGTGTGCCAAGCTTATTTTGGAAACATATCTAATATTTCTCCTTTAAAAGATAAACTTGTATCTGGTCACTCTGCCTTGAGAGAACGTCTGTTTTTCACTGCCATTTTCTCATCCTGACATGGTTGGACCTTTGTGAGAAGAAACAGATTCTGTAGGCAAAGCTATATAAGGAAGATGGAAATAGCCCTTCCTATTGCCTAGGCAACAGTCACCTACGTTTCAAGGGTTTTCAATCTCATGCCTTTACACTCACACTTAGAGTACAATCTTCAAAGGTGTTTCATAACAGTTATTTTCAGCCATTATACCCAGTAGAAGTTATAAATGGCATAATTACTCATTATAAGTTTGTCCTTTTGTTTTCAGAGGTGCCCTACACACTTCAGTGCTCAAGAAATAGAAATACAAGAGTAATATAGTATGAAAGTCATCTTACACTTGGTCATCCATTACTGATTTTCATATACCTATGCACAAAACTGTATATGATTTAAGACGTTGTTTAGCATTGAAATGTTCTCATCTCTTTTATTCAATTTGAGAAGGAAAAAAAAAAGAAAAAATGCAATATCTCTTCTAGCAGTAATTGCTTATCTTCTGCATGTTCACTGCATGAGACGGTGATGTTAAAATAGAGACCCAAATGTTACAATATTATTACTACAGCTATGTTATAAAAAATGAACATTCACAAAAAATCCCACAGATGACTAGTTTAGCAGGTGAAGCAGAGCATTGAAGGGTAGTTCAGGACTGCATGAAGCAGCCTGCAGTCTCAGCCTAAACATTCTGGTGCTCAGTAGCACCTCTCACAAAAGACCACAAAGCACCTGTGAGGACTATCCTGGAGCTATCCCTGTAGCAGGAGTTGTCTTGGATTCAGGTGTCATGAACACAGTTTGGGATAGGCAGGCTGTGCCAACTGCCATAGGCTTTCTCAACTATTTAATTCCTATTTGGCCTAATTATACTGTTACCCTTTAAGTCCCTGTACTTGTCTCAGCTCTGCTGTAGAGAAGAATTATGACACCAGAATCAAGCAAAAGATCTTTCTTAAGTAAAATATGTGGAAATGTATGTTCTGGGAAGTCCTAATAATATGTTTGAAAGAGCATTACAATATAGCCTGTTGTGTTGATAATCCATGTACTAATCAGGCCCTAAGTAATTGTTGACACCATAGAGTGCAGCAGCGACGAAGGGAAATTACAAACACATAAGTTACTTCTGCTGGAAACAGAATATTTTCACCACCATTTTCCAGCTCATTAACCTTTTGTATCAGGAAAAATACTGATATCCAGCCAGGACGAACTCATGAATCATTTAATTTGTTTCAAATCTTCCCCAATAAGATCAGGAAAAATACTGAATGGAGGCTCTCAGATGTTTATTTTTAACTGACTAACCTTGGCATAAGTAAAATGATGATTTTTCGTTAATTTAGTGGTAATTATAGTTTACATTAATAAATCTGCCTTACAAATGGAGGTAAAAACTTTAGAGATACTAAGAGACAGCACTTCCAAACTGTTGATCAGAGCAATGCTCCAGAAACATGTAGCAAAGGGGGAAAAGTGGCAAACATCATCTCTGAAAAAAAGCATAAGGCCTTTTACATTAGCAGAAGGTAATTATTCACACTGGAATTTAGGAAGGACACCACCCTTTATGATGACTGAAAAATATTCCTTCAGACATCGAGCTCCCATGCGTGAGTAGAATGCAGGTGTCTTTAACAAAACAGAAAACTCTCCAATAGTACAATGTTCTCAGTGTCATGTTGGGCTTGTGACAGAGGGAGCAGTGCTGCTAGCTGAATCATTGATCCTACTTTTTGTACTACAAACTTGTTCACTGAAACTTCATCAGCTAATTTGACAGAGCCCCTATGTAATTTTTCTCACCATAATTCTCTCGGGATTTGTCCTGGGCAATATAGGGGAAAATACACCTGAACAATACTCTCAGTTTAGGTGGTTACAGCATGCAGCATGTGTGCAACCTTCAAAGACATGCTCCTAGCTATGATAAAGATTATTCGCTCTGATTTGTGGCTGGGAAGCAAAACCCTGAAGAAAGAACCAAACTGGCAAGTAAAGATGAGGTGAAAGTCAGAGGGCTGAGAAACCTGTTCAGTCTTTAACTGGGGAATCACTGTTTTAGAGTTTGGAGTGAAACGGCATGGAAACTTCCCTTTACAGGTGATGACATACTCTTCAAGAAGCTTTAGGAATTGTGGCATCTAAACCTTCTCACTTCACTTAAATACAGAGGTGAAATAGCTAGCTGTTAAAATTGAAGTGTTGCCTCCTAGGCAGCAGGTGCATGCTCAACAGCTGGGCTTTTAAGGAACAAAATATTTCCAGAACTTGCAGTGATAAGTGCTTAAGCCCTTGTAGTGTGTGTTTAAGCCCCTGTTGTTTGCAACAGACTACGTCCGTTCAGTCAGTTTAGGTTCAGCAGTAGATAGTGTCCTGCCTTGACTCTACTGACCATACTTCACAGCAAAGCACCTCTCCCTGATGTCTTTTAAAAAGGTAGTAAGCCCTGCTGCAGAGTCAAGCTCTGGAAGTAGGACAGACAGATAAGGACGGACCTTAGTGTATGGATTGTGACAGTGCTTTTATGCGAGCTAAATACTCTGACAGAGGTGTTCCTAAGCTTGGGCCAAAGCAGATCTTTAAGCACCTGAGAGGTTGGGGGGCAAAAGCTTTCAGGATTAGGTGTTAGTATAGAAGAGAATTTCAGAACTGAAAGTTTTGGTCAAAATCCCAGTATTTAAGCCTCTTTTTTGATCAGAGCATTTAAACTATTTACTAAAGGATCTCTGGTTGCTCTAAGCTCACACTTGCTTCCATTAAACAATACCCAGTGGTGGTTGGAAAGGCCAAAGTGTTACACCCAGGTGACACCAGACAGGTCAAGTGAGATGACATGAAAAAATCCCTCCCTCACTTCACATACATTGATGCAGAAATGTTATCTAGCAGAGAAATGATAGAGTATGCTACTTCCAGGTTTTTGTTTTATAGCATTGCCACCAAATTGTCAAGTCTCAAGGAAAATAAACAAGGGAATCAGTAATCCCTTTTTCTGTAAATGGTGTCAGGATATGATTAGCTTGAAAGCTGAAGACAAGATACTCCAATATTTACAAACCAAATATGTTTACATTGTGTGTTAGGAAACATGACCATATTTCACTTTGCTGATCCTCTATTAAGAAGCATTTATTTTTGAGTCCATAAAGAAATTCACTGGGTTTCAGAAAGTGTAGAATACTCAGAATGTTATTCTGTTTTTTCTCAGGGGACTTTTATTCTGCATTTATAGCAAGAAGAGACAGAGGAGTTGAACAGAAGTGACTGGAAAATACACTGAATGAGATTTAATTTTATGGGGATTTAGGTGCCTAATTCCCATAGGTTTCTCTGAAAACTCTTTATTTAATAAATGCATTCAGTAAGTTAAAACCTCTGCATTAATATATTTTAAGACTATAGATTATTAGATCATCTAGCCTGGCCACTTATGTTATACCAGCTATAAAACTTCATCCCGTAACTCTCCCAGTAAGCTCAACAGTTTGTGCTTTGTGAATAAATATCTTTGGGGTGGAAAAAGTCCTTTCTGGAGCTGAAGACATCCATAGGCAGACGACCTACAATTTCACTTGATATATATTCCACTTATTACTCATTCCCAAGCCTAAACTATATCCTTGGTTTCTCAGCTGAATTTATGCAGCATCAACATTCAGTCTTCAGCTCTTTTTAGGAATATTCTACAAATTTTTCAACAACTTTTAGACCCTAAGCTCTGTTTTGGAGATATTATGTACTACTGATCTTTAAATTTCCTATTGTCAGGTCATTTCTTTAATGAAACTGTTGATGTATTAAAAGAAAAAAAAGACTCAAGCAAGGAGATTTCTACCTGCAGGTTCTTCACATTGTATTCAGAAAAGCAAGTACTTCTTGTTTACATATTTCACAACGATGTGCTGATCCTCTCAGAAAAAGCAACTTCTGAACATGCAAGAGGCACTGAAGATGCTTGTGCAAACATGTCTGGAATGACTCGTAGCAAGTGGCTATTCACAGATGTAGTCAAAATGCTTTATCTCTATGAACATTCTTGCCAATAAAATGTTCTTAGCTGAGTTAAAAAAAAAAAAAAAGTATTAAGAAACCCACAGAGGAGCACTATGGACACTCTCAAAGTAGTATGTGGTATCTGTGTGCGTATATTTCACAGATTGTTTAAACAGTCTACTATTTGCTTAATTTTTCCTGACATTGGCACAGCAGTAAATTTGCCATGACCATGAGAAAATGTGTAGACACACTGTCCAAAGTGTTAACTTGGACTTGAGATACTACTGCTACTACCATGCTCTGTGACAGTCCTGTCACTTGCCACCAGAGCATCCATTGCTTAATCAGCAAAAAGTTATACTGTAAAGCGGAGGCAGAAGGGTATTCCCCGTGCCTGCTTACTCAGGGGGAATGGCACTACTGGTTTTGTTGACTCTTTCTCCTTTGTAGCAGTATCTTGATACCTTCTTTTTTATTCTTGTGCAGGCCATGTTACTAGAGTTACCATATGAAAAAACAAGAAGCAGGCTAAGGAAATTGCAAAAACACATTGTGAGTATTTCATAATTTCAAAATAGCACGATTCCCAGTTTCAGAGAGTGCTTAAACCATGTGTAAAAACATTTTTAGAAACAAAATTTAAACGTGACAGTAAAGTATACACCTCCTGCAGAAATTCCATTCCAAGCTGCAAACTAAGTACAAATTAGAGGACGTGTTGCATGTATGTTTTCCTATATTAAGTTACATTTTTTAGAAAGATCTTTTCTTCCACCCACTAAGAACTATCAGAGTTTTAAGAGCTATGGAAAATAATGTGCACAATGAAGAATTTCAGCCACAGGCTTCTCTAGTTACCTTCTCTAGTGGTCTTTTTAAGTTTCTTCTTGCTCTTTCCCATCCTTAGCTGCCACCTGGCACTCTTCTGTTAGCACTGGAAAAGCAGGCCAAGCTTGCCAAAAGCATCGTTTGAGTGACAGGCTGTGAAAATTTAAACACTGCACAAAAACATCCTTTTCCTCTGGAAAAACAGAATTTGACATCTCTATATTTCTTGGGGTTCTGATGTAAACTCTGCTCCATGGAGCATAAGGCCATGGGCAGTGATTTAGTCCAGCAGACTAAAAGGGTTTTATTCATACTTTCAGAAGCAAAAGAGTTTGTGTTCTTTCTTTCTTTTTTTTTTTTTTTCCAAATACTGCTCTGCTGCTTTCCTAAAGCAGTTTTAGATTTCTAACTTTCACATGTTGATGAAGTAGTTGCATTTATGGCTTTCTAGTCACATATGATTTATATACAGAACTCCTGGCAATAAAAAAAATTTCACTATTATTTAACCTAAAGATTTGCCTTCAACTGCTAGATACCAACATTTGTCAATTATAGCTTGTTAACTCAGGTAAGGCCTTTCTTGAGATACTTTGAAAACTATTTTCCATTGGAAAATGTCATTTCTTAAAATAAACAGTTTTCTGTTGGCCAAAATATATCAAGTACAAGATAACATTTGCAAAAGTGATATTGATCAGATCCAGAATGAAGTTTCTTATCAAAAATCAGGAAATCTGTTGCCAAATTTTGACATCACTCGGAAATAGGTAGAAAACTATATCCAAAGACCCTGCTTTGTTTGGTTCAGAACAAGACTTTGAGGCCAAGTTTCCCACCTCAGCATCCTTTGCTTTAAACTAGGAAATACCTTCTAACTCTTCTCACAGAATTTTTTCCTCAAATTATTTTGACATAATTTTTATACAAAATGAAAACAAGTTTTTAAAATCTTTGCTTTTTTGTTGAAAGAATAAAGTTCCAGTTTAAAAAAAAAAAAGTGGTTATAGCAACCCAATAAGATGGCCTTGCAGGTTAGCTCTGTACTCCAACAAGAATTGACTGCACCTACTATACATTGAAGTAAACAAAAAAACCCCTTGTTTTTCCTGTGTTTTGCAGTGGAATTGCTCTTTTGTCTTAGTTACTAAATGCATTAAATCCAGAAAATCACATCCTTCACTGAAAGATGAGGACTGCTATTTCTCACAAGTGATTTTTTTAGGAAAGTCTATTGGAATTTATACAATATCTGCCCCTCAAAAGTAATTCTTACTATGAAAAAATCCACTGGAATTTATTGTACAGTGTTACCTGAAAAAAAAAAAAAATCCCACTTTCTAATCTCAGCATCTCCTCAGTATCTTTGGTCCTTTTAAAGCCAAAGACTCTCTCAAATCCTATAGTACAGTCTTCTCTCTTGACATCTCCCTCATAAATTCACAGCACCACCACTGAGTTCAAGGAATCTGCCTGGATTCAGTGGAATCAGCATAGATCTATACTGGTGAAATATAACCAAAGTTTTCCTTAACTGTGATTAAAGGCTACAGTGACTTTGAGCAGATTGCTTCTTCCTCGTTCATTGACTTCAATCCCTTTGACAGCTGTGTGCATCTGCCAGTAGTTTTAATAGATCTAGTTTGAACAAACTGTTCAGGTTCATGGGAGTGGAGCAAAACATAAGGTTAAAAAGAAAAAAAAAATAAAAAGATACAGACACTGGGCTCAGGAACACCAGTATAAACTTGTCCAGAATAACTCAGGGCAAAAACTAACCGTTTGCATTCCCTAGGTGCTAAGTACCCATTTCCATGAGACAACTTCCAAACAGCTCAGGATTAGGTGTTACTTTACAGACTTTCTCCAAAGTAATGCCAGTGTTGTGGGAGTCCAATACTTTCATCGCAGTAAAGAACTGTTGAGGAGGTAAGGGAGTCACTCTGAAACCACTGAATCCAAGGACAGCCTTTCTCCTAGCTCCCGTGAGTACTGGGCGCAGACCGTCTCCCTACAGGTATGTGTACCTTGAAGAGAAAGCGCTATACTACCCCTTCTGCACGAAGCGCAACTATTCTTCCTTTTTGGCAATTAGTGCAAAGTTTGGGGCAGTTGTCCGGGTGCTGGCTGGACCGGTTTAATAAGAGTCTGCAGTGTTTATTAGCCGAGAGAAACAGTTATGTCTCCAGCATTCCTGGGTGTTTGTTTTGCCAGGAATTCCTATTCACACAACAGATTTCAACTTTCCTCTTTTAAGACGGGAACAAACAACTGAACCTACTGAGAGTACCTTTTGTCAGACCTTCGTAGTGCTTTTCTAATAAAACACAGATGATTTATAATATGTTCATATGGGAGACATATTTGGCATATAAAGCAGTTGCAGCACAAGATTCTTCGGTGCCAGAAAGAGGTTCCTTGTCATTTCACAACAAAGATCTTCTGTTACTGCTCAGAAGAGTCAGGGAACTTTTCTGTACAGCACTGAAACAGTAGGATATTCTCACTGGTTAATAGCCATAGCCTATTTCTTGGGGTGCATGACAAAGCCACAATAACTTCAATTGTTCTGCCATGAGGCACACCCCCAAGAATTGCCAGTCATCCAAAGAGCAACAGGGTACCAATAACTACACCCTTGTTATGGCTGGAATAATGTATTTGTGTATCACTGGTTCTATATGCAAGGGGTTGGGAACAGATTTTGGCAGCCAAAAAGTCTTACCTACCCAGTGGAGGCCCTGCCAGGACAGGGATGGCTGCCATTCTCCCAGGAGGGCATAGCTTCCATCATTACTGAATTTGCCTGGGCAAAGACTGCCTAGGCAATGCATTAGGCACTCTTTTCCTGTTCCAATCTTACTTTCAGCTCTCCATCACTTGACTCAGCAGTTACAGGTATTTTTAAGTCTCTCTACCCTCATACCATGCAGATTGACTACAGAGCCTACGTCCAACCAGCCTCATTCAGTGAAGCAAGTCGGGCGGAGGAGCAACCATCACAAAAGGCAGGTAGGAGGAGGCAATCCTCAAATATGCAGTAAAAAGGACATAGAAGAATCCTTACTTCTTCATTCTCTTCCTTTTTGCCAAAATTCCAATGTTACAGCAATAGTTCCCCCTCCCTGCCCCCGTCTTTTTTGTGTATTTAACTCTTTCAGTACCCTGATAGAACTGCATTGGGAAAGCAAATTGCTGAGGCCCAGACCTCAAGCTGAGCATCCAGGTGGTTAATTCTATAGGTTATTTATGCAATTGCCCCTCCCATAACAAAGACTGCTAGAATAAGGAATTACAAAAAAAGATAAGTTTGACCTCACTGAGGTCTTGGTCATTTTTACCTTATGGCTTGCCTTTTTTTTACTCACTAGAGCTTTGTAAAAACACATGTCACCATTAAGAGCAGACCTTAAAAACTGGAAGAACCATGCAGCAGCCATCCCCAGTCCCAAAATCTGTTTGAAATGAGCTTGGGGGAAAACTCTTGCAATGCAGGCCACAGTCACATTCCTTAAGTAAAACATAGACTAACAGAATAAGTGACTTTATGACAGACAAGAATTCATGCTGACAAAATTACTTTTGCAATGTTCATCCAAGATAATGGGAAAAAAACCCAATCCTGTGGGATAAAGAACATTGATCATTTTAGCAAGTTTCATAAGCTGTGTCTTTCATACGCTGTTTGTTACTTCCTCCTCTCTATATATATACAAAGCATACATAGAAAAAATAAAGCTTTTCCAGATTTCTGAGGAATAATAGACAGGCCATACATTTTAAATATGAAGTATATTTTTAAATTATATTTGCTTCTGTTGACTACAGGGCTGAATATACTTTACATAGCATTTCAAAGCATGGCAACAAACTATTAGAAGCAAGCCAAATACAAAAAAATGTAATATAGATTAAATCAGACTAAC
Source organism: Phalacrocorax carbo (assembly GCF_963921805.1). NCBI lineage: Eukaryota > Metazoa > Chordata > Aves > Suliformes > Phalacrocoracidae > Phalacrocorax > Phalacrocorax carbo. Next base: position 15,960,650 of record NC_087516.1, read on the forward strand.
AAGGAAATAATTTATTACAGTCCATTTAAACTCTAATTACATCAAAACTTTACCCTTTGTTACTTATCAGCACTCAAATGGGAAGCAGTTTTGCTGCATATAACAAAGCTGCAGTGAAAGAAAATACCAGCCCACGTGATAGTTCATACTATTTCCTCTTTCACCTACAAAAGGAGTATTGTATGGCAGAATGGCAGTTCAGCAGGCTCAAATGAGCCCACATCATTCATTTATTGCCCTGAGATAAATCACACATCCTTCAGCTAGTCAGGTTTTACTACGAGTCCCACATTCATCAAAATTCATATACAAAGCATGCAGAATACATGGCCTTCTACTTATAATACATGCAACAGCTAAAAATGGTTCTATGCCAGCAATTAAAAAAGTAAAACACTCTGCACTACCAGTTTGCCTCAGGCACCACCTCCTTATCACCTGTCATAGACCCTCATAATGTCTTAGCCAAATGACAACTAAAAGTAAGAAGTAGGACTGACACCCAAATATTTCAGTTAAGGTCTTAATTCCAAAATTTCCCATTAAAAAATAAGGGAAGCCAAACAAAGACTGACCAGAGAATAAGGACTTTACACAACCGAACTTCAGAATAAGCACTTTACACAAATTAATTCCCTGTGAGATTTTATTCCAACTGTACAACTGTACATCATCTTTCGGAGGAAAAAAGTGGAAATAAAAGCTACATATTGTGTCCAGATTAGAACACAGCTCGAAGCTGTTGAGTCTATTGCCAAATGCCTTCAAATCTGAACTATCACAAAAACAGAGGAAGCATTTCATGAGAAATTTAGAAGCTGCTACTTCACAGACCAGTTTATTGCTTTGCTATTCACTTTAAACATTTTTTCCATGCTCCTTCTTTTATAAACCTAAGAAACATTCTCAAGCAGATCTGTCATTGTATTTGTTTGAAAACCAATGTTTTAAGACAATAATGAGAAGGCAGCAAGGGTAATAAAGTTTTACTGTAACTATAATGGTAAATTTTGAGGTAAGAATTGTTTATTTGAAAAATACACATTCCCTGTTGATAACTTCTCTTGTAAGACAACGTGATCAATTCCTTTGATCATTTTTAATGAACCCTGATGTTCAAGTAGCTTTCTACCTCACCATTTCAGCATTGAGTACTGATAGCTGATGCAAGTGCCTCTGAGTGTCTGATGTAATAATTATCACATTTGAACTTTGAATGTGTTTTCTTGCATAGCGCTAATAGGAATGGCTCTTTGCTGCATTATTTCAAACACAGACTAGACTGTGGAAGGTTTAACACGTCTGTCATGCTAGCAAAATTTTAGGACACTTCTGTGGGTGTCATGCTGCAACTCACTGAATTTCATCTCAGTTTGCTGTGGAACTTCTCCAACTTTGGCTGAAAGTTATTCTGAAGAACTCTCATAGCCTAAAAATGTACTCAGTGGCTCTTAAATTTGCATCTGTTAACATTTTCAGTGTGCTGAGTGCCATTCCTAAAATACCCCAAAAGAGTACATTCATTGGAGAATCCTGGGGATTTCAGAGACCTACATTTTAGATCATCTTCTACACTGTGAAATACAGACCATTCAGTTTAGCCACCTTAGCGTGAGGACAGTAAAGTGCTCAACAACTAGGGGCTCAAAATTCCTTGAACATGGGTTTAGATTGTCAGTATGATAGACATGCTGAAAAAATGGGTAATTTAAGCTGCATTTCTTGTTAGTATCCTAATGTTCTTGGAGGTTCATGACACTAAGCTTTCTTTCAAATGCCAGGAACCAGTCAAGTTGTTTCAAACACCAGAGGAGCTGATAGTCAATAGTTCAGCGCTGGGATTACTCACTAGAAGTGTGGGAGCAGAATGCTGCAAACTGAGCCGAGCAGCATCTCAGCACGGGGAATTTATCACTCACACTTTTCAAAGGTATTCTACTTCACCCAGTACAAAAGCTAAGGACTCACCAGAGAGGCAGAGATGCAGCAATGACTTCTGTAGAGTACCTTCCTCCTTTAAAATATTGACCTTTCACAGGTGAACCCTGCTCCCTGCACAATTGCTCACTGCAAGCCATCTAGCCTTCCTTCATCATCACAAATAGAAATAATATATTTTCCTCATTAGAGCCTTTCCCCTTCCTGGCTCTGCCCTCCACTGGATATTCCCCAGACATTCCCCACCACTTTGGAAGATATTGATTTAGTGATTACAACATTAATTGGCACAGAGGCGGGAAGCCAGCTGTCACACCTCCAAGTGATTGTCCTAAACTGAAAGAGTAGACTCATGCGCATTTTAATTTTCTTGTTCTAGGCCAATGCACTGTTAATTATTTCATGCCTGAGCACCGCTGTTGGCTCGGGGCTTCCAGGTAAAGTAGGCCAATATTTTGTGAACCTTAGCAGGTCTTAGGCCTTATTCACCTGCCAAGTATCTCAATGCTGTGAAGACTTTGGTGGCTATAACAATGCACCAACAGCTTTCCCAGAGGGAAGATGAAGCAGAGGAAGTTTTAGGCACCTGCAGGGTTAGGCACAAATTTTGTTCATGACAATGGGTGTCTACAAAATTAACTAGCTGCCTTGTCAGTCTGGCTCCCAATATCTCAATCAAGTGTTTACAAATGAGACAGTAGGACAGGGCTATTGCAATTTGTGCACATGAAAGGTTCAGCTTCATTTAAATACTCAGACATCACTGAGGAATGTTATTGTTCTACTTTTTCCCTGAAGATCCACATGATCGCCTTCTTCATCTGCATAATTTGCCTGCATTTCCCCAGTGACAGACGCAGGAGCTGTCTGTACCAGAAGCGCACTCCTCGGATCCAGGCTGCGCTGTTTGGCAGTGATTGAGACTTCTGGAATAAGAAAAAAAGACTGTCAGCAACACAATACTCATGACATGTTCCATCTTCAGAACTTTTCCCCCCAAAGTCTCACAGTGAATGATGCAATTAAAATTTTGGAATTGCAAGGGTGGTGATTGAGTGCTCAACTTCTCATTTTCTCTGGCAGCTACTCAACTCCTTTGTCCAATTATGGCAGGAACCAAATGAAATGCCAAGTGAAATAAATTTTCCCCAGAGCATTTCCATTTTATCAATACATGCTTCAGGTTCTGAGAACACATTAGCAGCATTGTGTCTTTCATGGGCTTTATTTCAAATTATTATTTTCTTCTGAGAAAAGAGAACTATCTAATTACACCAAAAGAAACAAAAAAGAAAGTGCCCTTGAACACAGTGTTCCTATTTCTTGAAAATAAAAATTCAGCAAGATCAACTGAATTTTGTTTACAGCACCACAAAATTTTTAAATATTTACTTTACATTTTTAATAAATATTTTTGTGATACAACTCATGCTTACTGCAATTTCTAATTGTTTTGAAAATAGTTTAAATTCACTTTTTTGACAAAATATGTATAACTATTGAAAAATATCACAATCATTTTTACAAGTTGGTAGTTTATCTTAGTAGCATCATCTATAATTTTTTTCAGAATTTGTAGGAATGACGTTTGTGTACATTGAGTGTGCACACATACAGGCACAGAAGGAGCTGGCATTGAAACCTTGCTATAAGTTCTGTTGAAAAGCATTTGAAATGAATTAAACTTAGTCATGCATCAAAAGATAACAGTTTTAGGTGCTTTGCTGAACAGAAAGGGGATATTCCAATGCAAACACATGACTAAATTCAGTGGACCTGGAGGAAAAGCAGCACATATGGATTACTCAGAATATCAGTGTACACAGAGAGAAGTGGATTCTTGGCTTATCAGATTCAGTCCACCATGGTTAATTACTTGTAATATAACCCGGCATGACCCTTCGAAGGTCCATCCTAAAGTGATTTAGGTTTTTTGTCCACAGTATCTATTAAAAAGGTGTTCTATAATTTCTCTGCAATGATGATTAGAATCATTCTTATAATTTCCACAATAAATGCATGATGGCAAATTAAATTCTGTTAGGTTTTGTATTTGTCGCCTTTTTTAAATCACTTCTCCTCCTGTTTTTTCTCTGAAACATGTTATCAAGAACAGCTTTAAAATTTCTGGTATCCTATGCTAAGGAAATTAGGTTAGATAGTTAACTAATGTACTTAATAACTAATTAGATAGAAACTAATGATAGTTACTCCATTCCTCAGAGTTCTTTAGTGGTTCCTCTCAGTATTTGTTCCAGTATAGTGCATATATCTCAGTACAACAAGTACACAGGATTATAGATGTCATCTCCAAGGCCTCATATACTGAATACTAGACATACTTTATCTGATATTTTGTGTCTTCAAATCTCTTTTGGTGTCCATAGGACATTAAAAAATTACCTCCATCCATTTAACAACTAATAAAGCATGGTTCTCCTTTTCCATCTTCTATGACTCAGGAGCCCTCAGTTTATATCACAAACTGCTCTCCAAATACCTTGTCTCACAAAGCTGGTCTGCATCTTTCCAGTGTTTACCACCATCAATATTCCAGTCCTGTTTGTAACTTAGCTCCATTCCTGAACATCAACAAGTTTAATTAAACATACTTCTTGTATCAATTCACTTTTGAAAATATTGCATAAAATCAGTACCAAAAATGAACTTCAAGGAAGTCCATGAGCCTAATAATTCCTCAGTGTCCCAATTCATTGCCTTTCTTGTTTGTCAGCTCATCTGTTTCTCCATGCTGTCCTAAATAATTTATTTCTTATTATTGTATGGAGTTCAGGCTTAGGTTCAGATCAGCATTTCTGTAAAGTAGAAAATAATTCCTACCAAGGATACTCGTCAGCTTAACGTGGTAAATCCATAATGCATTCTATCTCCATTTTTCATTTATAACCATATCCTTAAAGATTCTTTCATTTAAACTGTAGCATGTATTTACTGAGTTTACATTAATGGGTCTGTAGTGTCTTCCTTACCTTGCTTTTAAAACAAATGCTCTATTTGTTTTGTTTCAGTCATACAGTACCAATTTAAATAAATGACTAGAGTTATATGAAACCCTTGCAACCTGACTTGTGGTTTGATGTGCTAAACCTTTCAGTCTTCTTGGATGGAGATATCTGCTCACCACTTCCCTGTTTAAGTGTCTTAAGCTCTGCACCTTAGTTCTTCCTCAAAGTTTTTATTTCGATCTCTTGTTTCCACCAGCTATTCTACCTTTGCACCGTTTCTATCATCATCTTTAATTTGAGGCAGAATTTCCCCACTTCTGGGGACAGTGTTAGGTTCTTTTCAATCTTGACTCCATCTTCATTGCGGAGTTGTCCCACTTCTTTTCTTGTTCTCTTTTTACCTCAGTGGGTAAAGGAACTCATGATACTCATGTTCATTTCCTAGAAAAGTCTAAATACGCTTTTGATTGTTTTTTTTTCTTTCATCAGTTCTTGAGGTAGCCCAGTAATTCCTGATCCCAAAGATTTTCTTTGCTAATCAGCTCTATTCTCCTTTGTTCTCTGGGTCACTAACATTTGAATTATTTTAATGCTTAGCAATTATTCATTTGTCTTAACTCTTCCTCCTGGAATATTAAAGCAAACAACATTATCGAAGTTTCTCACCTGACAACAAAACATTAAAATAATGTAATATTGTACTGAAAGAGTTCTAAAAAAGCTTATGTTTCCTTAAACCATAGCTGAAGTCAGAAGGGGTAGACATGATCTCCAAAATTTGTGTATAGATCTGGATTTGAAATTTGGTGTGGCCTTCATGTGGGCTGTTTTGGAGGCTGTATACCTAAAAAGGATGAACAGGTTGCATAAACAGATATTGTAGTTAAATTATGAAAAAATATGTATGGCATGCACTTTCTTTGTATTCATGATATGTCTTGGAGGCCTAAACATCAGCACACAAATGAATAAATTCAATATATTTTCTTTTGTGTTAGCCCTTAATAGAATTCCTTTGCCAGAAATAGCCTATACTGAAGAAACTTGGGTCTTATACTCCCAACCACAGCTGTTTATTGCACTTCAGAACAACAAGAGGTTAATAATGTGTGAGTAGTGAGGTCTTTTTCTTGAATATTAACTATAACAAGTTTCTACACTCTATTTTACAAGAGTTCAGGGAGTACTGGTTTAGCTACCTCACACACAAAGTGGTAGGAGAATATTGAATTAAACAGTATTTCTTTGCGAAAAAGATACAGTGCTAGAATAATTCCAGAGACATAGGGAAAATTACTTTTTTGTTCTCCTTTTAATTTGTTTTCATAAGCAACTTTTTACTTAAGGTAACAATCTGACATGGGCAGCACATGCTTAAATTGAATGTTATTGATCATTTTGTGACCTTTTCAGATGAGATAAAAGTAACGATATGCAAGGATTTTATCAAATGTCAAAAACTAAATAGCATTCTTGTTCATTATTAATAATTTCCAAAACAAGACAGATTATTTCTGAATCAATAACTGTGTCTGCAATAAAAAGATGATAACTTGAGAGTTTTGTGCCTCATTCTACTCTGATTCACATAGACAGGCTTAAATGAAATCGGGATTAATAGCAGAAATCAGTGTGCTAATGTCGTAAATTACTGTGTCAGAGTGCTTCATAACTGTGAAAACTATTTAAAATGCGTGATATTTGTTATTTATTACATACAATTTAGAAAAGCCATATGTTAATACTTAGATATATGCTTAGTCTTACATACATACATACATACATACATACATACATACATACATACATACACTAACTTCATTAGAACTGTACTGAAGTAAGCATCTAAATACCATATTCCAGACTCTCTAATACAGAAACCATACTGCTTTTTTCATCTGTTGAATTCAGATATAGAAATAGAAGAGATATATGATGATGTAATCTAAATTTTGAAACAGTAGTATTTGCATCAACATTTTCTATTACTACATTCACACTGCCAGCACAAGACTATATTTTACAGCATTCTGATTCTTCTTTTTAAAGTGGATTTCACCTATTTTCAAAAGGTTGAGCCTTTAAATGTACGAAAGACATTCAAAATATTTTTTACAAACCTACAGCTGACATTCTTGTCCTCTTTTCCATTGGCAGTCATTGTAATCTTAAAAAAATAAGAAGAAATATGCTCTTTTTAATGTTTTTAAAGCAAATTACAAACTGATCATTTTATGCTCTCACTGCTGGATTATTGGATAGAAACTTCCAAGAAATATTTTGGGTATGTCAAGAAGCTCTATCCCAGATTCTCTGAAACAGCAAGAAGTTAGTGCCATCTATAGACAGAATTTAATATTGAAAAATAAAAGGAAAAATAATACAGGCTCACCAAACCAATCAATCAAACAAAGCAAAGGTCATTCTACAATACAAAAATGAATAGAAAAATGCCTCCAATCGGCTCATTCTTTCCCAGTTTTTCTAAGAAACAATTTAGCACAAATAAAGACTTTAACCCACAACAGAGCAATTTAATATTCCTTCCAGTAATCCTGTGAACTCATTTTAGTACACCCTTGTTTAAAGTAAGCCAGCAGTGGTCATTGGTTTAATACACTGCATAATAAACACCATTACTGAGTCGTTTCACTTTTTATTGTTTCATTTCTCAACTGAGCTGCCTTCAATAGTTATTATAATGACTATCACCACTGGCAAATCTAATCTTGCAAAGCTTAAGCACCTAAGTCACTTTAATTATGTGAATAAGCCAATTAACTTCAGAATTTATTCACATGCTTTGTCTTGCAGAAACATGCTCTCATAGATTACAAAATTGTCTGTTATATGCATCTTGTTTCCTTTCACTGCAAGCTTCTGTCCTGGTTTACCATGAGACTTAAAAATCATATGTATTTGATGCAAAGTAGTATTACAAAATAAATAAAAAGGTGTGCTGGTAACTAAAAAGCCACATAAGTACCTGATGAGAATTAGTAAATTACCAGCAGAGTGGTACTTTGTAAACTATATTAAATTATCTCATCAATACCTATAAATATATAAAGGGTAGGTGTCAAGAGGATGGGGCTGGACTCTTTTCAGTGGTGCCCAGTGACAGGACAAGGGGCAATGGGCACAAGGTGGAGCACAGGAAGTTCCACCTCAATATGAGGAAAAACTCCTTTCCTGTGCGGGTGCCAGAGCAGGGGCACAGGCTGCCCAGGGAGGCTGTGGAGTCCCTTCCCTGGAGACATTCAAAATGTGCCTGGACGCGTTCCTGTGCCCCCTGCTCTGGGTGTGCCTGCTCAGGCAGGGGGGTTGGACGAGATGAGCTCCAGAGGTCCCTTCCAACCCCTGCCATTCTGTGATACTTTCAAATACCCTAATCTGTATTTTAGGTGGTCTAAATGCATGCATGCATAAATCCGTATTCTCTCAGTTTTCACCTCAATAAAGAAAGGCTTGGAAGTCCAATCCAGCTTTCCAAAAAGCACCCCTTTGGCTTTTTAATTAAATTAGGTTTCAAATCCAAAACAATGTCGAAGTGCCAGAAATAAAACCGGGATACAATTTGTTGAAGTTATAGAGAGGAAAAACCATTGCTGTTATTGACCCTAAAGGATCAATACTGTCATTATTGTCAATGACCAACCCCTCCAAGCCCTCTTGGGCAACTTCCTTTCATTAAATCTCTATTCCTATCCTGAGAGTGAAGAGGCACGTGAGGCTGCAAACACCTGATAGCGGATTCTGCGCTCATGTCAGAGATGTGCAGAGCACCAAAAGGGCAAGCAGGAACCCAGCATGCAAAATGTTCTGTGGTGTTTGGAAAGCAAACTGCAAGCTCCCTAACTACATATATATCATATGAAATGTCTAAATGGCTTGTTTGGAGTTGAAAGGCTAGCAGATTCAGTTAGAAAGCTGTATGTTTTAAGTGGAAAACTCAAATATCTTGAAGTAATAAAAAATAGAGGCTTACTTTTTAAAAAGTTATCATATAATTGACATTACTATGACAAAGTTGTATGGTACTGCTGAATTAACTTTGGCACCTTCAGAGGGCATGCCTGTATATTAGTGCATTCAATTCCACAGCTGGTCCCTTAGCAGCATTTCAATATTGCATTGAATACACACACCCATACACATACAGATATAAATATATATAAAATGTCATTAATAAAATTGCTTTGAAATGTCTGTATTTTTGCTGCTGTAACAAAAATGAGTATGCTAGTAAAATACGAAGCACAGCATTGAAATTGTTCAGCAGAGGCAAAATAATTTCACAGAGTTTTCCTTCTGTCCAGTTCACCACAATTGTAACTTGAGGTAAAGAGTTTCTAAAAGGAATTAGGTTGCTTGAATTTGTTTGAATGTCAAGCTTATATATTCTCTCTATCTCTGTCCTTCCATTTCTTCCAAGTGGCTAGACAAATTTCATTCTTTACTAACCTAAGCAAAAGGCAGACTTTTCTATAAAAGTACTAGGTTTTGAATTTTCTTCATCTTATGCTAGTCAAAGAAAATGTCATACTGTATCCTTGGATCTTAGCAAAGGCACGAGCTGCAGAGCCACACATCTATTATGACAAAGCTCAGCAAGTTGGAAATTAGCAAAAAAAGGACGAATAAGGAAGTAACTACAGGAGAAGCTAAAGGTAGTGCCAAAAGGAAACAGAATCTCTTGAGAAACTGATAATTTTATTTATTATTTTGTCCAAAGATTTTATGACATTCACCTGCATCTGCACCTTCCTTTTGGTAAATTCATGAGCAACCTTTCTTTTCCAGCTGCTTCAGAAAATATATCTTAAAGACAGTACACTTGAAATGAAAAGACCTAGCTGGAATTTGGAGCAGCCTGATGAGCAAATTAAAACAATGGACAACACTTGATACACTTGTTGCTTCCAGACAAAGAAATTACTGTTACCCCTCACTCACCAGCTTTGTTCAGGGAAGATTTAGATGAAATAACAGAAGTCCTGGGGCTTTTACAACCCTTCTGCCTCAGAATAATAAATTAAAAGATAAACCAAATACTACCTGGATGGTTTGGACAACTGGTTGTATACATTTCCTTTACCTCTCCTTTATTCAAGCCTGGGAGATTCACAGATAAATATTTGTCAAAGAATTTTCACATATTTTAATCAGATCTGAAAATCTGAAACTGGTATAAGTTACTTCCACCCCTCTCTTTTTCATGTACAGCATTGATTCCCAGTGAGATACTGCACAGCAGTGTTGACTTTCACTTCCTTTCACATTAAAAATTATAAATAGATAACTTTTCAGTATGATTTTGTTAAAAAATATTATTACTCTTCATTACGTATTTATTATGAAACAAATTATCAAATTACACACATGGGATCTGGAAGAAAAGGAAGAATGTGGTGCTTATCAGTTTTTAAATAGGTCAATTAAGTAAAATTAGAGCTTGACTTCAGGCTGGTTTATGAAGTCTAAAAACATGAACTGAAGACCATGATCCAATGCTTGAGGCTAATAAGAGTCTTTTCATTACCACTTTGGGCATGGGATCAGGCCACAAAATGTCACGTGTTTCTTATGTACAGTGTTAAAGTAAGCCAGTAAGAAAAAAATCTAGTTTTCTCATATTTAGGAGGCCTTTTCTAAGAACAGAGTCACTTGGAACACAATGAATAGCAGGAGAGCCAAGATGAACATAGAAGAGGATAAATCTCAAATGAACCAACTTCTGGATGAGAGTTATGAAAAAACATTCAGGAAAAAAAAAGTGGTAAAAAGTTTTCAACCGTAGTTCAAATATTTTATAAATTACAATTGAATTTATACTTTTTAAACAGAAATTGTAACAAACAGACCACCCAACACCTTATTGGCAATTCGGCCATCAAAGGAAAACAAGAAGGTAATTCAGTAATGTATACATATAATAAATATGATCATGGGACAAAGATTTTCTTTCAGTGCCACTTGAATTACATTAATTAGGTTTGAATATTTCCCCATAAATTATTTGCAGACCAGTAGAGCCAAAGCTAGTACCCTTTTAAATAATATGCTTTATAGCATATCTCTTGCCCTATAAAACCAATTTCAGATCTATTTGGATATACATGTGTATAAGTAATAACGTTAAACGAGGGGAAAAATAATTTGATTAAGATATCAAAAAAAAAAAAAGGTAGGAAACTCATTTAGTGAAGAAATTAAATATGCCCAAATTTCAGAGTTTTAGGGGAGTTAGAGGAAAGGGCTTTTTTTTTTTTTTATTTAAAGGAAAAAATGAACCAATTTTGAAAGGCTCAGATATTTCCCTGCTGCGGTCTGGAGTTCTTGCAATATAAGTTTATTGACTCTTGTGCTGTTTTGAATTTGTATGAGGCCATTTATACCATTTATGAAATCTCATATATTACTGTGAAGCACATAATGTGGTTATGTAAAATGTGTTTTAGTTGCCAAGGAAAATAGAGCAGAAAAAAAACCAAAAAACCTTGGTGTCTTTGGGAGATTTTAGTATGCACTGAGCTTTAGAGGATGAATATGAAGCCAAATCCAACCTGAATGCTTTGGGTTTGCCCTGAGGCCTAGAAGGAACTTTTTTTCTTTATGTACTCTGCCTCCACTTGGAGATAGATGCTTATTGAATATTGAGAAGCTATATGAAAAAAGAAAAAGTCATCAACCACAGTCTTGTCCTACTTCAAAAACACAGAATAGTTATTTTTAGTGTCAATCTATGAACACTTTGGTTCCTTCTTACCAGAAAGTAAAGGAATTGATAGAGAGAACAATATAATGTAAAATAATGTACTACTGGATACATACTTTCCCATGGAAATGGATTCAGCCAGTCTTCTTTTACAGCAAATGCTGTAGATTTTACTTGAGATGAAAATATCCTACTTTCAGGCTCTGTAAATTCTTGTAAAGGGAAGTTTGAGAGAATTTGAAAAGGTGAAGTGATGGAGAAAGATTAAGGATTGTTCTGTGTCCCTTACGTGAAAGAGCTTTGCTGGAGTTGCAGGAAGGAAAGTGAATCTGTCTGGAGGTATTACATTATCTAGAGGTAAACTGGATGTTAACTGGGCCAAACTCCACACAGCTGTAATTCTGCTGTCGGAGAATTCAGGCCAGCATGTCAGTGCAGCAGCAACTCTAAGTGACTGATGCTTTCACCCATACCAGAGAACAGCAGCTCACCATCGGGGCATGAGAAATGAGACCCTGCAAAGACCCTTCCTGATCAGCCCACTTGAAAATTAAAAAAATGGAATAGCTAACCACTTCTCAATGCAAATAATTAAAATGTGATCAGTGTTGTAGAACTCTGAGAAGGAAACCATCTACAGGAACCCTAATAATTTCTGATGCGGCTCATAAAAGTACAGCTAGAGTAGTAATTCATTTCTCAGTTTAAATATGAAGAAAATAGTCCATGTGATGACTAATAGTAGGAGAGTAGAGCTTTCAAGACAGAGGATAAAACATCAATATTTTTCAGACAAAAAATTATGCTCAGGGGCTTATTGAAGTGAGTGGAAATAACTATTTTTCTACTTTTATTATGTAAGTATATTGCATTTTCTATAATAGAATTGTTTTGATGTGCAATCGCCAGCACTGAGCCTCCCAAAGATTGCCTCCCATTTGCTCTTCTTCATAATATGCCACAAAATGGTTTATGTTTTAAAGATCAACCATTTTCTAGACAGTGCGTACTACTACTGTTCAGAAGGGCACAGTCTCCAGCACTGGCAGAGCCAAACCCAGGACCGATGGAAAGCCCTCAGCCAAGTTTACTAGTGGTAAATATTCCACTGGGTTTGGCTGCTGAACTCGGTTCTGCTGTTAGAAATTGAGAATAATCCTACCAAAGATAATCTTTTGTAATGCAATGTTATCAAACCAAAGTGGATTCATAATTACTTTGGAGAAGCCATCTCAAGAGGAAAAGAGATGAGGGAAGCTCAGTTAGCTGTAATATCTTTTGTTATCACAAGACAATATTTTTTTCCCATGACAAAAACTGCTTAGGAAAATGGAACATGACAAACAATTTAGGACCAAGTCAAAAGATGATTAATCTGTTTACAAGTCATGCAATTACTTTACTATTTTGAAATTATCATTAAGTTTGAGATAGTGAATTAAACATAGAAAGAGGGATGTCCTTTAAGTGATTAATTATACCTAGTTTAGATGACCCAGTACCTGTACCAAATGATTTACCAAATTTCTAGTGCATTGAAGATAGACTGAAAACAAAACCCATAGTCTTATACACAAACACTGTCCTGCAACATTAGACGAGAGATGGGTTGATTTGGTTAATGCCAGTTAACTAAAGAGAAATCTCACTGTACAGAAAAGGTTGCACCTTTCTGTCTAGAACTTTGCAGGAGTAACAATACTGTACCTGGAATTATTTTGATTATACTCTGAGAATAAAAACAGCCGTGTTAAAACTTAGCTCTCTAAGCACTGGTAACCAAACCCATATTTTTTTATTCACGTGTTAGCAAGGCTGATTATTAAAAACACTGACCTCTGTAGCTCATCTGGAAAACCAACAGAAGGCAGAGTTGTTCTCTATTTCTGAAAGTAAGTGTTATTCAAGCCACCTATGTAATCTTTTAAGGATCTGCTTTGACACTCAAATACGGACACTTAGGCTGTATCCACTGTTGACTACATTATTCTTATATAAAAGGGAATTCACCATGTATTCCAGTGAACCTAACCTATATATCTCCCTGGTGAAGGCAGGGACACTCCCTTTTGCATCTCAGATACCAGATGAATTCTTGATATGGCAGCACCAATGCAATTTCCCCCTCCCCTCTTCTCAGCAGTCTCTTACCTATTTTGTCCCTCCCTGTTCTACTCCAGGCACTCAGCTATTTTGTTTACAGCTACAGCAGTCCCTGGCTGTCTTGCTTTACACTAGGAAGTGCCTTCTCTGGTTTACATGTATTGTCAGTGCTCCTAAAAAACTTGATGAAAACTTGATAGCAAAAGAGGCCAGACCATCAGTCACTGTAAACTGGATAGCTCTGTGGATTCGAGTGAATTAAAACCAAACTGTACTGATTCACAAAATATGTTTTTCATGCTGGGACACTGTGCTTTGAAATTCTGTTGTGGCTGCACAGACTCTCTGTTTTCTGGATGTCTATTTAAAAAGCAGACATTTCTGTTTGCTGTGCATATTCATTTAAATATGTATTTGAAGCCAAAGAGATCATCTGGATCCACAAATAAAATGCCTGCAGTCATTCATGCCCACTCACAAATACTGTTGGGGTGACCAGAGGTGGAACCTGTAATTTAGCTGTCAGGTTTTGTTAATGGGTCCATAAAGTAAAAATTATAGGCTGACAGCATCCTCTGTTGGGAAACTTGCCATTGAGATATTCTGAGGTCTTTTAAATAAAAACTGTCTGAGTGAGAAAAGTGCTGCTAATATGGTTGGGTACTTTAGGGTAGCTAGATTTCTTCTAATTCCCAAATACTCTACACTGCCTTGAAGGGTGAATGAATGCATACCCCGTCTCCCAAGGAGCTGTGTAAATTTTAGGGGGCAGAAAAATGGTCCTTAAACACAGACACCATTTACATAGGGATTTTACTGAGTCTCCATCATGAGGAATCTTTACACGAAACTTGATGTCTCCCTAGAAGACATGCTGTATTCTCACTCTGGTTGTGGTCCTGAGGAGAGAGGCACCTGGTAAGTCACAGAGGCAGTGCTATGGAAAAGGTCACCAAAATCCTTCCTAGCCTTAAAAATCTACCAAGATATGTTTTACACCAAAATAAATATTTCCTAAGAAATACTGTTGGGTTGCAGCAGCATGATTCAAAACTGCCCCCCTGCCAGGTCCAGCACAGGGAGCTGCTGCCCTGCAAAGCAGCTGAGGGCGGCTTCCCTGCAGGGCCGGGTGGGGAGGTGCAGAGGGGGGAGCGCTCACCGCTGAGGTGGGGGAGCAAAAGAAGTTTCCTCCTGTAGTACAGGAGTTCATGGGATTCCTTCCTTCTGCTCTCTGATAAAAGAGAAGAGAAAAAGGCTGTCCTTATAGAAATACTAGGTATATTTACACAAACATTTACATTTTCAGCTACCCATAACTCTACTTAAAAATTCTGCTTCAGTGTGTCATTAGGAACATTTTACTGTGTCTGTGTGTGGAAAAAATGTAAATTATCAAAAGTCATACTTTTTTCCCACCTCAAACTTGAAGAGGATAGAGGGAAAGGGAAATAAACCCCATGAGGTTCAGTGCTGTAAAGTGTGAAAGTCTTGCAGTTAATAACTGAGACTCAAGTCTTTGGCAATAGACCCTTCTGCATGCTCTCAGGAGTAAGATACAGGGCCCGGAGGACATGGTAGAGCTCTGAACATGCAAAGAACATGGGCACTATGATGGGGTAAATTCCTATAGTCTTTAAAACATGTAGTTAAAACCTCATCTTTATTTCAACTGAAGTTGAGGGCAAGAATATTGTTCAATCCATTCTTATCTCTACCACCTCTTTTCTCAACAAGCCTGGGCTGCTCTTAACTTTCAAAATCAAACAAAAGATCCCACATGGGATAAGCGGCACAATGATGTCTCCACGGACGCAAATAACCTCCTCAAAGCTACAGCAGTCAGATACACAGGGCTGTAATAAATACCTTGTACTATTGTTATTACACCCTTCTTTTCTCCTTCATCTTCAGATGTTCTGCTTTTCCATTTTGCTCCTTTTCTTTTTGCATTCTTCAATTCCCATTTCTCCTTTTTTCTACAGGCATCTGCTCTTTCTCTGTAGTTCTTAAATAGATGATAATCTGCATCACACTTTGCAGTAAAACAGGGAGAACAAAGAGTTACAAGCAAAGTACCCTTCTGAAACATGCTTACCTGGGGACATTGAGGGATATATAAGCTTCATATATTACCTAGAGGTATTTAAGTATCTAAATACTTACCACAACAGAAGTCTACATGGTTTATTCATACACAGATTTTTCTAGGCATCTCTATAACTAGTATCCAAACCACCCACAACTATGCAGCAAAACTCTACATCGTTGTATAAACAAGTGCTCCATGAAAAGCAATTTCTCCATGATTCCTCAGGGCTTTGTGGGTTTTTTCTTTATTTATTTAAATGGCTTAACAAATGTACTCACATGCCACAGTATAAGGCAAGATATAAGAAGCAAAGTAGAAAGTACACTGGAGAAAATAGAACAGTTTAAGATCAGATTCAATTAATTAGCTATGGATCGTTCTCTTCTCTTCGTTTTATCCAGAGTGGAATATATGTGATCAGACAGAAGCAGGTACATGGAAGAAAGTTCTTTCTGGACTACAAGCAGAAGGACAACAAACTGCTTTCTCTATTTACTTTTTGGGGTTTGACAGTTCTTTATGTATACCCCTTTAAACTTTCACCCGGAGCATCTCCGAGTTGTTCAGTTTCTCCTGATGTTTGGGGGATCTTTCAAGAGCAAAAACAGGAGAGAAAACACATTTCGTGTGGTCCCACCAGCTTAGCAAAAGGTAGGAATACAAGCTATACTGATTTTTAAGTGTTTAAATTTAAAATTAGTGGGATTTCAGGTTGATAATGCCTGTTTTTGAGGCAAGAAGGCACAACTTCCCCTGAATTTTCTTAGAATTTTCTTAAATTTTCTTAAAACACATTCTTAGAAAACTAAGGTTATTTATCCATATTGGAAAGGGAAACTGAATACAACCACTGAGAAATAAAGCCTGCACATTTACTCATAGCAATTAGAAAAAAACATGGAGACAAATAAGCAAATTATATAGATTTTGAGAGCAGCCCTTTAAGAAAAATAATGATAGTGACTTATTGATTCTTAATCTCTTATACCTCATTTTGTGACCCCTAAATGCCAACATTGCAGTGAATAGGAGGAATTTATAGCTGCTTCTGCTTCTGTGTAGGACTGCTCAGGTCTTGGCAACTGAGAAAGCTTTGCTTTTAATTCACTGGAAGGCATATCCTGCGTATCTTAATGTGATTGATCACACCCAGCTTCAAAGAAAACACAGCTAAGCAGGGGTAAGCTGCACCCCATTTAATCAAAAGCTTTAGAGTTTAAAGCACCCAGGTGCTCTGTGGACACCAGCTCCAATCACTGCACCACACATGGGCTTTGAACCCATGAGCTGTAAGACAAAGTGCTCCACAAGATCCAAACCACCCGTACAAAGAAGGAAAAGTTTATAAGGGGAGCATTATGGAGCTAAGCCTTGCTCTGAGCTGCTGCCTACCTACTAAACACACATCTAAATGCACCAGTCCATATCTAGATGTATAAATTCTGCCCAAAAATCATCCCACTGCCCACATCATTGTCTAAACCTTTGCTCAAGGACTATCAAGATTCACCCTTTTCTTGTTAGCTGTAGGAGTCCTGCACAGGCAAAGCAGAAGACTCACTGCCACCATGTCTAAGACCAAGGCTTGCGTGGTCGGATCTAAACCAAAAAGTCCTCACATGAGCATCAAGGGTCCTTCACAAGGTGGGAAGCACCAAGATGTTTCACATCTATCCTGGTCTGGAGGTTGGTGAAGTGTCTGAGCAAAGAGGCAAGTAAGATTTGTTGGTCTGCCTAGGGCCATTCAAATTAGGCTGGAGTAGGCACCAGGAGAAAATAGAGATGGGTTGGAAGAGTGTGTCAGTTAAGGAAGTCCTGAAGAAAGGTGGGGACTAGGCATGAGAATTCAGAGCATCAAGGATAGCTTTAGGGAATGGACAAGCAGGCAGCATATGAGTGAAAATAACGGAGCAGAAATGAAGCGGATTTCTATAGCAAGCCATCACACACACTCTCTAGGAACTGACTTCTAGGATATCTCCATCCTCAAGGCCTTAGGAAAAGTAATGGTCGTTCTTTTGAAGTATTTAAAACAGCCTGTCTGGTACAACTCTGCCCTCAGGCTCAAACGCAATCATTTTAATCGGGTGCTGGGGGCTAGAGGCAATGGCCGCTCTATGGAGGTTACAAAGCTCTCCCTTCCTCCTGCTGTGATTCTACTGGCTTCACCAGCAGGTGCATCTACAGAATAGGAGGTGCCCCTACTGGTCCCTGACACCTGTAATTCCTCACTCACTGTGAGGCTGCCCTTCGTGCCTGCTGTAGGTGGGGGGGTGCCACCATCAGCAGCACTTCCTCACACTTCCTCAGGAGAAAGATGAGGAGACAGCTGGGGTGGTGAAGGAAGGAAAGTCACCTAAACAGAAAGACCTTGATGGTCTCCACCATAACCCACCACCCAGGGGTTTAGGATACTCTCAGCATCCACATGTAAGGATACTCTCACAACGAATATGGGTTGTGCATGTCATTCATGAGGACAGAATTAGCCTGAAGATAAGCTTTATCACTCTGAAACAAAATCTCCTTATGAATCGGTGGCAAGGCCAGGAATGAGGTATGAGCTGACCCAATTCTTATCCTGGTGCTTGAGCCTCCCTGTCTTCCTGTTTCCTTCAGTGGACGATCAGTCTGGAAGAATCAGTTACTGAACAGAGATTTAAAAATTAAGTCAGGAATCACGTTTCTCTTCCTAATCCTGTCATTGGACTTAATCTGTGGCTTTAGCTAAATCACAAATTCCAAGTGCCTCAGCCTTATCCATCTATGAAATGGGGATAGCACTAGTTTAATGACTGTAAAGCATTTTGAAAAACAGTGAACAAAATATGCAAAAATAAGCCTAATTTTTTTCTTAGCCTTTGCAGCCAAGAGAATAATTCACAATGAATAATTTATGCAGTGACGTGAACACCTTTCCCTTTGAATGTTATTCACCCATAACCTATAATTTTTTTTCTGAGTTACTTGTTATTCTACACTGGTTAAATAATTCCCATAAATATTTATTGGTTTATGGGCTGTTTGTGGAAAGTTTATTCAGAATATTTATTACATGAAATTTAATGAATTGGTTATTTTTGGTGTATCCAGTCTCTGCTGCCTGACTAGATTCATGTAATTTGTTGAATCAGGTCCTTTATGCAAATTATTTTTCTTACATGTCAATTATATTTTCTGCAGATATATTGCTGCTTATAATGTATGTTTGAGAACACCCCTACCAATCAATTCATTCACTGGAAAACAAATTTAGTTTTTACACCACAAATGCAGATAAAGAAAATTCAATATTTTAGTTAAGGTAGAAACATCCATTTGCATCTGATTTTACAGCATTTTATTCTTCATGTACAGAAAATTAATACAAAGTTAAAAAATACTCTGGTCTTTTTTATTATTTAAATTAAATTACCATTAACTTCTTTCACGTACAAGTAATTTAACATGATTAAACAGAATACTCTATGGATTTACATTTTCCAAATGGATTAGCAATAGATCTCTTCGAATTCATCAGGTATAAGAATGAAGCTGTAAAACAGTAATTTAAGTAAATGCAAGGAATACCAAGAGGATTAAAATGAGATCTCTAAGGCCAATAACATTGCAGTGTAGATTTTATTGTAACATTAAATCTCTCGAAATATTTACAGAGAAGGAATATTCTTTAGCTCCGAGACAAATTATAGAACACAGAAGTTTGAGCAAGCTATGATTTACATTTTCACATACCTGAGGGAATCATTAATTGCTAGAAACAGTTCATTATTTAAAAGATCTTCGAGTAAAATTATGAGAAACAGGGAAAATTTCTGGTGACAAGCAAAGCGTGTTTTAAATATAGCTTTGTACTTCTGTTGTTGTTTTCTAAAAAAAACTGTAATCATGTTTCAATGATAAATTAAATGCATTAAAATATTTTTATATTGCTGTTTCATCTTAGTGTAAAACTAAGGACTAGCCAGCAAAGTAATTAACTGTAAGGGCATTTATATTTTTAATGCTCACAGTGTTCTGTAGGACTTCTTATTTTCTTTAAAAACATTTTTAAACAAATCAAGGGAAAACAGTCTCTCATGGGTAAATAACCTCCAGAGTATCACCTTTCTGCATAGCTGCTTTTCCCACATTAACACAGTCCTTTGAGGGCAAATTTTATTTTTAGTCAGGTGAAAATCTTAATTAGCATCTTTCAGGGAAATGGACAAATGGTTAAGCTCTTTGGAGTCTTACTCTAAAGTATTTGTGAAGTGTGCACACATTTGTATGCCTGTCAACCTAAGTGCCTTTCCAACCTCTCCCTCCAAAGAAGCCTCCATCCCTTTATTTGCTGCATTTGTACACACACAGAACTTCACACACAAACATGAATTTTCTGCTATGGGAAACTACCAGGTACCAGGGGATGAAACCTATGTTAGTCTGATAGCTGTTACTCTTAATACTATTTGATTGAGTATATGAATTAGTGCAAGAAAATAGTTTTTCTCTGATAAATTTTAGACTCAGCTATGCTCAGATTAGACCGTACTGTAATGGTACTCTCAAGGTAGTTGGATGCTAATTTAATTTAGTATAAAGCAAGCTCCAAACATAACCTTCTCATTTCAAATGTTCATAACTTTTATCTAATATATTATCTCAGAATAAAATTAGTTTTCTCATCTCACCAATTAAATATTAAATAAATCTGCATTCTCAGGCATATTTTTAAAATGAAAAAAAAAAACTTAATAGAAAGTATGGTTATGGATAAAGATCCAAATATAAGCTGTCCCACTAATTCTAAAATACAACAGACTTGAAAGGCATATTCTCTTGAATATTTCTGCTTCTTTATAATCACTGACACAAGGGTACTCTTTAGCAAGATGATGTTTCCTGAGGCATAATAAGTGCTGGCAAGCTCAAAAGAAGAAATGACTACAGAAAACACATATACTGATTGTTTCAGACAATAACATGATCATGAATTGTCTAATCTCTCTGCACTCTCATCCTCTTACACAAAGCAACTTGGGCTAAAAAAAATAACTGCAAAATATAGAAACAAAATCTGCCACCAACATCTCTATCTGCAATAATTTGCCGATTATTTCACCCAAAGAAAAACAAAGAGCAGGATTTTCAAGAAGTTCCTAAATGTAGCATTGACTTAACTCTGAGCCTACTGAAATAGTGTGTAAAGGCCATTGACTTTGAAAACTACACCCTGCTGGCTGTAGTGACTATGCCTACAGGTCATCCCTATATATATAAATCAGAAAATCAGATTTTAATACCATACAATGCTTTCTTTCTATTTGAGGTACAGCTCATCGGTACCAACTAGTTAGAAGACACTAGATCATGAAAGCATGTCCTGGTACTATGATTAGCTTATGAAAGAATTGCATCACAGTAAGCAAAAGGCATTTTCCCTGAGTTCAGTCGCCTCTGTGTTTAAAAACAAAGCTAGTAAATCCAGCTGTATCTGGCAGTTCCCAGAGCAGTTAATACATGGTAGTTGTAACTAGAGCGTGAGACAGTGATGGATAAATAGCCTGCCGTGGATGATTTTAGAAAGAAAAAAAAAATAAACCTTTAAGAGGGTTTACAAGGCTCAGAAGGTTTTGGATTTTAGGAGCATAAAAATCTTCCCAGCTGCACTCAGTGGAATTCCACAGCTCCTCCTGCTGCTCACAGACATACATTATTTAACACATGCAGGAAAGAAGCTTCTTGAGAAAAGCAGGTTTTTACACACCAGATGCAGTTTCCTCGTATGTATTCTTTCTTAGATTACCACAGACAACTTCTCACAATAGGCAAGGAATGACAGCATTGTCAAATTGAAAAGACTTCGCAGAGAGGTTATTAGGCTAATCTCAGATTTCTCCATGACTTTCCATTCCCCAGTACATTCAAGCTTTTTATTTTTTGCTAAGGGTGCCTATATGTGGGTGTTCTTTCTATTCTTAATTACTGTGGTGTTCTCTGTTTTCTGTGCTCCCTTCATCTCTTCTTTTTCAGGGCACCCATTTTAATCTCCTTCTTGCTTCCAGCCCCTTTGGGACTTACTGTGGGTTGGGTAGCACTTCTGATTTACAGTCCTGACTTTTTTTCCTTTGCAAACCCTCCCAAAGTTGATTTTCTTACTAGTCAACTGCTTTCCTCCCTGATCATATTCAATGGGCAATACTTTTTTATTCAGTCAGCTCTCAACTGGATATTAGGAGGTTATGGGAGAGAACTTAAATATTTAAAAAACAAACCCCTTGATAATAAAAGCCACATACAAGTTTGGCTGTGTGCCCTTGCCTTCAAAAATGTCATGAAAAGACTTTTGCAGACACTCCTTTAAAGAGCAACACGAGCCTGGCAAATGACATGGACCCTGTCAAGCTTCTCAGGGCACCACATGGCAGCAGGAAAACTGGGAATGTCAAACCACAGCCTGGATAATCCACCCCAAGCTGCAAGGAATTAAGCCGTGGACTTTTCAGGCCATACAGCTTGTTGATAGAAGCTGTCTTTTAAAGTACTGGGCACATATGGAAACAAGGCACTAATGAGCAATCATGAAGAAACAGAAAGGTTGGATTCTTGGGAACGTGGTGGGGAAATTAGTGGATGCATCTGATTTCCTCCTCAAACGGGAAAAACAAAAAGAAAACCATTTATCAGCAATGTAGATTTCATTACTTAGAAAACAAGCAAAAGCAATATTTTAAAGCAAGGGACTGAATCAACATATATATATAATTTACTGCATTGCATTACTGTAGCATTTTAGGCAATAGCAACTAGAACTGGGCAGATATCAAATTAAGTCTGAATTGCATTTCAGTGCAGCCATGTTTGTGTCATTTCTGTAAGACCAGTTCTGGACAGAGGCAGAGCAGTTTAAATCCTGGGGTTTACTTCTGGGCCAGACCTGCTCTGCCTGCCTCTGCCACCACTGGGAATGTGAGCCAGCTGAGGAGAAGACAGGGGACAACAGAGGAAGAAAAATTGCAGCCTTTTTCCACAGCCACTGCCTCAGAAGAGGCCACACCTGCTTGAAGAGGTGAGGAAAGCAGTGGCATAGGGTCTGTAAGCTGGAGATACACTGGGGCACCTTGGTGGGTGGTAGGTGTACATCAGTGCCCTCTTGTCCTACTGTCACAGGGTGAAGAAGCGATGGTTGGACTTACTGGTGGGCAAGAAGGAAGGGAAAAAAGGAAATTATTCCAACAAAAGTTACAACCCCCCCCACCTCCAAGAGCCCAGGGCCGTCCTCCAACTCCACCTCTCCTAATTCTTCCCAGATCATGTCCCCATCAACCCTTCCCACCCCCTCTACCATCTTCTGCTGAGACCTCACTCTGCTGCAACACTGACATTGAGTTTTCCTTTCATGGGACTTTTTCTTCATCTTGGCCATAACTAAACTCATGTTCGTTTACAGCACAGCTCGATCCAGCTTTTATCTAGCCACAGAAATGAACCACCAACCTCTGCTAGCTCCCAAATATTACTATAGTGAGTACCATAAGAAATCCCAGGGAGACCAGACATAGATGGCTCATGCAGTACAAACCACCTAATTCCTGAGCCATGTGAGGAGCTGGGTAAGCAGTATCCCTGGTCAGCACCTCCTCATTTCTAAGCTGAAAAGCTGCTTGTGGTAAGAAGCCATTTCTTTTGTTTAATTTTTGGCTTTTATCTTAAGCCCAGGCTTTCATCACCTTTTTTCAGCCACAGCCTCTGGGTTTCCAACTTTGTTGCTGTAAAACAGATATGAAACAGAATATTGGAGACAAGCTATAAAAATGGCAGTCCTTGATACCCAGCATTCCCTAGAGTTATGACACAAGCTATATGCACTGCTAGCTTTTTAGTTAGATTATTTTTTTAATATAGAGGAAAAGTCTAGAGAGAAAGATAGAGGGAAAAGCCAGACTTGCTGGTATCTTCACAGTTTCTTATTGCTGGTAAACTAGGCATATTCTGAAATCTAACAGGTTAAAACAGAGCAATAGGAGCTCTTAAGGGTTAATGATCAATGGTGGATCTTTCATGTAAGTAAATGGTGGATAAAAAGTAATGGACTTACAGGTATCTTCTTGCATCAAGCCTTTATGACTGTGAATTAAAGTCATATGGACTGGTACTACATTGCTAGGTTATTTTAAAGGGACAAAAACATAGAAAACTTTATGGAAAGCGAACACAATTTCCCTCAAGCTCTGTTATTTTAATTTTTTCAGAGAGGATCAAAGTGGTTCACGTTCTGCAAGAGGTGACAACAAGAGCTATTCCTGACAACAAGTTGCATGTGCGCTTGGGTTCTGGGAGAGAAGAACCCATGCTGCCAAGTGTCCCTCACACATCAAATCAAGCATGTAAGCCTTGGTTGGGAGGCAATCAGAAAGGAGGGTAGAACTTCAGCAGTCAGCGAGTGCTATTTCATTAGTACAAAATAATTGTTTCTACACCAATTGTGTCTTCAGTGGAACTTGCACTGCTGTTAATGATGGCAAAGTTTTGTCTTGATTAGGTACCTTTGACATAAACACATCATATGGATTTGAAGCACTTCCTGAAAAAAAAAAAAAGAATGTGGAGTACAGTATGTCAGAACCTAGTGGGTAGAGTTTGTGGACATTTCTTCAGTGTCAATAGTTTCAGGAAGAAAACAGATACTCTGAAACATTCACTCAAACAGGCCTTTTCAGCTCATTTCAACTACAAGTCTTTTTCCTTCCACAAGTCAAAATATTCCTTCACTGTGAAAAAATGCATGCTACTTCACTTGCCTTAAAACACAGCTGGTGTGACCTGAGAGATGTCACAACACAGTATTGAGCCATATTCCTGGGCTGGGCTTTTTTCCTCTTCCATGAACATGAGACAGGCAACTCATTCCAGCATGAAACCAGTTGACTCAGACCACAGTTGGGAGCTGGACCACACAGACACACAAACTCCACAGAATTTTTTTGTTCTGTACATCACCCCATAAAATAATGCAGCCAAAGCCACACCATAATCCCGAACTCCCCATTATACTTTATTTCCCTTTCTTTTAGGTGCAGGCAAAGATCAGTTGCTTTCTATACACTGTTCAATGGCAATGTTCTCCATATACCATAATCTTGCAACCCACCACATAGTCAAAGGGTAAAAGGGTTCCATTTGCCAGCTTTCCCTATAATGAGGAGTATTCAAAATTTGAAAAAAAAAAAAAGAGAGACTTTGTAAGCCAAAAAGAAATTATCACTTTAAGGATATTAATAAATTTCAAGGTGTTTTGCTATTTACATTTTGTTTGGTTTTAAACTAAGTCTCATTATTCACAGAAATATTTACTAGACTCTTCTGTCTGGACTATGCATAGTTTGTATTTTAAAAAATCATCAGTCACACAACTTACTTTACTTCTTATATGTAAAGAAATCCCAAGGATTTTATTTTCCTAAAAAGTCAATGGAAGTTTTTTAATTCACTCCTGACAGCAATAACTAAATGAGTAATAGACACTCATCTAATAAAATGTTTTGATTTTTTGTCATGTGCCTAAAGGAAATTTGGGGCATGAAGGTTCTTATGTATTTGTAAAATGGAGCACTAAGTTTAAAATGTATAGCTTTAATATTCTTTGCTTTCATTAGTTGATGAAAATCTAAAGTTCAAAATGCCACAAGAAGATGAAAATACCCTACCTCACAACAGGCAGCGTCTACATGATTGCAAATGCTGATCTAAATCCAAGATGAAACAGGAAAGTTTTCTAAATATTTGCATCAAGTGCCTTTTCAGCGAGGAGAAAGATCATCTGATATTATCCTCACCTATTTTGACACATTTAATTTTTCAGCCATTTTGATTATAGTAGTCCTTCTTCATCTGTGGATAGCCCGTTTGACACAGGTAATCATTCTAAGTGTTAACAAGCTTTTCCTGATACAAAAATCTATAATGTCAAAGGAAATATTTCTAAGGTATCCTGCTCTGATGGATTTGGAATGACAATATGATAATTTATGAACTGCTACGATGATGAAGTTTCTATGGGGCCAGCTTGGCAGGAGTCTGTATGGAAAAACAGACAGGAAAGAAAATAATTTTTTTATTTGCTCCTTCACAAAATACTCCTCTAGCATTCTCTTGTTAAAACCCTGAACTATCAGTTTTACAAGTCATGCCAACATCTCCAGGCAACCTAAAAGCTTTCTTTCAATTACCAAAACAGTAAAAATTTTGAGCAGAACCAAACAACTGTAGCAAGACTGAAAAAAGGGGTATGCCCCCAGGAGTCACCAGTTGCCTGGGAGAAGAAAGCTGAGGTGTGGGATCCTGCTGACAAGATGAAACAAAGCAATGCCACCCCCAACAGAGTTAACATTAACGTTGTTCTTTTAACTAAACAAACAAGATGGGAAAAACATGCATTTCCATATGTCAAGGGCAGTTATTGTGGGAGACCAGAAAATGAGGCAGATCTGAAGTTGGTACTTTAAAAGAGCTGCTTGCTAATGCTGAAATCAGAAATGTCAAGATTAAATTCAATTTTTCCACCTATTTCTACCCAAGCAAGTTTTCATTAGAGATCTCTAGACTCCTCTGCAGCCACTAACTCTCAGAAATCCTGACAATTTTAGCAGGTCTATTTCCTAGCACACCATTTACATCTTGCCAGATATACCAGATCAATATACGCATTCGAAAAAAATCAATATAGCACAGCGTGTGAAGTGGAGAGTCAACAGAAGCAGAGTCAACTATATGTACTTTATTGGTTGAAAAGCAAGGTCAGACTTGAGTCTGAAGAAGAAAAAATGCTACTGTCTTTCATAAGTAAAAGACTTCAAAAATACGATCTGAGGCACCTTGCATGGAATGTAGAAATGTTTCACACACAAACAGTAGGACTTTAGTTTTGCTCCTGTAAAAAAAAATAAAAATGAAGACCCACATTGCATCAGTAGTCTTTCTGGAAGCATTTCTAAAAATGGCAAGTGAAAATTATCAAAGAAAGAGCAGAAGTATCTTTGGTGTTTTATTAAAAAAAAAAAAGGAAGCTACATATGTTGCAGGAAAAAACAAATTTATAAAATTTGAGGGGGGAAGTTTAATATTTCATTATCATAAATGGCAGACTGTCAAACAAAAATAAGTCTCTGCAGCAGTAAACTGAAATGGGTAACAGTAAGCTTGTAAGGGACAATAAAGTACAGCTGGAACCACGTAAGAAGCAAGAACTCAAAAGGCTCCTGAAGGGGGACAGAACAGCCTCCAGCTTCCACGTCTGAAAAGCCCAACTTGGTCTTATATCATCTGTGCTGACTTTACCGCCAACTGCCATTAAACCCTAAAGCTGAAAGTGATACTTTTGCTCTTTTCCCACACTTTCAACTGTTTTCTTATTCTCCTTTCCAACGTGCCACAGAGAAGCATTTTTCTGGGCCAATCTTTAGTGCCAGTTCAAAATAAGGATTTTTCACTCTTTAAAAATTAATCCAGAAATCTGCACTGCCATGCTTGTCCTGACTGGATGTAGACCAGGAATTAAGAGACAATGCATCTTGATAGACCTAAACAAGCTTTAATGTGCACTGCTTATTTGGGTGTTTTCTTTAATTTGTTTTGGATCAGGACAGAGTGTTTTAATTGGCAGGGTATATTTTGATTGTCTTGTTTCCTTTGAATGGGTCTTATTTTCACGTCCTTCTTTCATCTGTTCCAAAACCCCTGCATTTAGATCAGCTTGGCTTGCATTTTTAGGAGTAGTTCACTTGGGTTGGGTTACTCTGAACACACAATTGGTTTTAGTCTGCTGCAAAATAATGTAAGACATTTACTCCTTCCGAGTTATCGTTTAATAAAGAGAATACAAGTCTAGAAGCATTTGAACATTAAGACATTGTCGATAGAGGTAGAATTGACAGTACTGTCTTTCCAAATGATGGTTGGCTGTGCGGTTTTTTTGCTGCTGTGTGCTAGTTACCTATGTCAGTAACATTTCCATCTAGGAAAGGTCATTCCTGCCTGTGAGTACTTTTACAGGAATGGAGGAATATGAACCACAAGAGAATTTGTGCAGCGTCTGTCAGCAAATAAGAATGGGAATATTTTTGGGGAGTGGAACCTAATATTGTTCTCTTATGAAAAATGTAAAAGCTTTCGATGCAGGATTTGTCTTGGCATTACCTTGACTTTATTTACAGTAACGTCTATATACTGCACACATAGCAGTAAGGCATTCAGCCTGTAACTTCCAAAATTCCCCTTAGCATTATTTTATATTTGCTCAACTTATCTTTCTAGACTACAGAAGAACTTTCTACTTTCAGCTATTTATTGCAAGTTCTCACCACTATTTCTTTTCCTTGGCATTACATTTCCTTCAAAATCCTCAAATGAGAGTTGCCGGTTCCTGGTGATTTATGTAATTTGACTTTCTCAAGTTACTCTATCCCTTCCTCACCCTCCAAAAAACGAAAAAAAAGTTCTGACAATATTATATTCTAATTGCTTGTGTGAATGACCTTGGAACATAGGGTCACCCACAGCTGTGCTATTGCACAAGTGTAGTTGCAAGTGTGACAGAGTCCTGGGCTTTATGCCCTGCAATGGACAGTGCCAATTTAATGACGGTAGTGCAGGAGAGGAGAAAAAAGAAAAGGAAAAGGCAACAGCTTTAAAGTTTCCTAACACCTTCTGGTAAATTCATACCTGGCAACATAAATATATCTCATCCTCTCAACAATAACAACGATGGTAAAACACTCATTGACTTCATTACCCTACCCTAACCTTTTTTCCTTTAATTTCCTTTAATTTGTTTGCAGTAAAGGCTGCAAACAAAACACAGCCACCTTCTCTAACACTTTTGAGCAATTTCTAATTCATGTATATATTGGAACTGTGGTCTTTCTCTCAAATCTATACAAACACAATCCTTTCCTCAAGCCTTTAGTTTAATAATTTGTTCTTGGTTTAATGGGCTGTAGACATAGCAGGTTTTGGCACTGAGTAATGACATTCAACAGCAACTATCTTGCATCATGGATAGAAACAGGCACTGATTTGTTTTGGGTTAATTTGCCTGAAGACATATCTGTCCCTTGAACCGCCACCTGGAGCTGACTGTTCCTTTGAATTACACAGGCACCCTTGGTGAAGCAGACACTTCAGATAAAGAGCTAAACTTGGAGAGGCTTGAACACAAGCCATGGTTGAACACTAAGAACATGAGTCCAGAAATCCTGCCCTCTCTGTATCATTTGATAGTGAGCCATAAGGTTTTGCTAACATGGTCATGTGATGCAATGGTAGTGACTGATGGACCAGCACAGGCCCTGTAGTGAGCAGTCTTTCCTTTCCTTTCCTGAACAGAGCTGAGAGCTGAGGAATTGCAAATTCTCCGCTACAAGTATCTTCATCTGTAGAGTTCTCACAGAGATACTCACTGCACCTTTTGCTCTTTAATACCCATGATAAATGGGAACAGGAATGAGGGAGTACAGACTTAGTTGCCAAATATATGTCTTCTGCACTAAATTACATATATTATTCTCAGTTTATGCAGCTGTTACTCTTCAAATGTCAGAACATCTACATACACTTCTAGATGACAAACCACCAGTAGCTGGAAATGAGTGCTGATCAGGATGAAAAAGCACATCACCTTTAGACTGCTAAGAAATGTTCATCTTCATTTCCAAGTGAGGACAAGATAATCTAACTCATATTTTTCACTACAAGGCTGGATTACAGTTATTCACACTACTTGCTGTTGAACATGAAGAGGAGCTGCAGGTTCTAGCTAATATGCAATGCAACTGCCTGCCTTTGCCATAGTTTAAACAACCACAAACAGGAACCATGAACACATTTTCTTTAGGCTTTTGCCCTAAGTTTCAAAGCCATTAATGAACTAAGCTCCAGTGTCACTAGAAGCTGAACACCAAGTTATGAACCAAGCCCATAAGGTTCATCTGAAATAATGCAGATAATGAAATTCATGCTCATAATCAGTCTCCAGAAGGAAATAAGGTTAGTTGAGAATCTAAACATCTTTGGGAAGTGTTTCCAAGCTGCCTTCTTTCAGAAAACCTTTTCATCATAACCAATGTATACAATGAGAATAGACATGATAAGAACACTGAAAAATGTCTGTCAGATCTCTAACCCCCACCGTTAAATATGACCTCAGTTCTAGCTCTCAATTAAAGAAACATGCTACATCCTTCTCCCACTGATTTTTACCTAGAAGTTCCTTGGATAAAGTGGTGATAAGTGGCAAAATAAAAATGCAAGCTATGTAGTTTTTTATCTCTCCAACATTAAATTTGCAAGCAAGACTACAGAGAACAGCCAGCTTACTGATGGCACTAACTGGGAATCTTCAGACATCATTTCAGGATGAGCATCAGTATGGAATATTTGCTCACTGAGATGTTACATATATCCTCCACAGAATCAGTAACACATTCCTACTACTCTACCATACAAGTATTTCTGAGGTTTTATCTGGACAGCTTTGTGTTCAACACTTCAGCATGAAAACACATTCGACTTGTTAACCTTTTCCGCCAGCAAATTAAGGTGATCAATGGAGAAAAACATCCTCATACCAGGTGCTAATTACCTTCCAGTCTTTGTTTAGTGACATGAAAGGTCCTTACCAGAAAACTTTATGATCTTTCATGGATTTTGATGCTAACAAAAGACTATGGACAATATCCCCTCAATACCTTTTCATGGCAACTGCAAAGACGATTACATGATTAGTACTTTGAGACAAACATTATTTTAGGTCTATAACATGAAACAGGTGAAAGTAAAAAAAAAAAGAAAAAAAGCCTGGAAAAGTAGTGGCAATGGGCAACTGCTACAATATTTGCTGTGTGAGATTCCTGGCTAAATACCATCTACTAAATCTCTCCTAATTCAGCAGTAAAATACTGACACTTTCAACAAAACCAACCAAACTGCATGGCAAACGAATGCATATAGGGCTGTCTTCCAGCATTGCACTGCTTAGATGCACAGCCTAGAGCTCAGGCTTCACAGGTACAGATAAAGGGAAACAAAGAATGGGTGAATTTGACTTTCCTCCTCGTGGACACAGTTCAGAACAGCAACAACGACACAATATACTGGGGGAAAAAGGGTATTTTTCCTTTTGTGCAAGAATGGCTTCATCAAGATGTGAAGAGGAAATAAGCAGGTTATATTTCCCTACTTGGCATCTCCAGCTCAATACATTCTGAGGTTGCATAGCTCCTTGTGGTATCACTCCAAAATTTGCCATGTATGTTACCTTGTTCTTCAGAGTCTGTGTGGCAGATGGTGCGCTCCCACCTTGGGAATCTCCAGCTCAAGGCAGAGCCATATCAAGATCAAAAGTCTGCATGCAACACACTACAACGTGGCTATGAGCAGCACTGACAACATGGGCTGCGAAAACAACCACCCACTCACATATTCATAGTAATGAAAGCCATGCATCGGTACTCAGTTACATTAGGCAAAAGGACCCATCTTCATGGTCTATTCACTTTTATGTGTTAACTTTTAAAAAATTATTCCTTTTTCCAGTCTTACTTCCAATAAAAATCATCATGGGAGTGATTGATTCACCGTGAAAACTTTCTTACCATTAAATACTTTTATGCTTTCAACCAATAGAAGCAAGCCTCAGATGTGTCTCACAACTTTAATTACTTCATTACAAAAGCACTTGCTAAATCTTTGTCAAAACCCACTAATGTTAACACTAATGTTTACAGATTAATTAAGATTGCCAAAAGAGCGGCCACATTTTCAGTTTGGGTAATTCTCAGTATCTGTTCTCCATCAACCACTTAGTCGCTAAAGACCTTGCTCCAATCAAAATGAACAGTAAATCTTCCACTACTTAATACAGAGCTACACATTACATATATTTTGTGATGACAGAAACAGAAACTGGGTCTAGTCTACAGCTTCTTAAAATAATAACTGGAAAGACAATCTGAAGAGTGAATTTAATCTCTTGAGCACCATCTAATGACCAAATTGTAATATCACAACGACCAAGAAGCACCTTGGCAGCTGCGTTAAAAAAGGCTGAACTTTTTGACTCAAACTGGTCAAGATTTTCCATCAGAGGTTTCAATGGAAAGGAGCTTTTTTGCTGAAATGGAAAACTCCATGAATAGTATCCATTTTGACAAAATTATTGAGGAAGTTGTCTATGAAAACAACACCTGTAAATACTAACATTTTGTTTTGAAGGGGTCTTGATTTTTTTTTCCAACATAAACAAAGAATTACCTAGATGATTAAAAAGCCTTATTGTTTTTAGCTCTGTCCTGAAAGAGGAAAAAAAAAAGATATTTCCTGACCAGACGCAACTAAGTGTCTTCATTCAGCATTTCCAAAAGTGCTCTTGAACTAGACTGCAAATAGAAACTCACAGTTTCAGGTATATTACTGCCAGCATAGTATTTTGCATTTATTATCGCTCCAAGCACGTTAAAAAAAAGAGTAAAATAAAATTACAAGTCTGTCGAAAAATCAAATTATTTAAGCATAGGTTAAAAAAATTAAGAACACCTCCAAAAAGCAGTTATGGTGAATCGTAGGAAATTAATATTAAGGCTACTTATATCAGGTATGTATAAACCCTCATACATATCCCTGGAAAGGTCAGTTCTGAACAAAAGATTAGATTGAAGATCAGGACAGACAAAGAAAAAAGTGATCAAGGGAATGGAGAGGGAGAAATAAGGGAAATACAGAAGGGGAGGAAAAGATGTCAATCAGAGGAAGGAGGGTGCTGGCACTGCCAGTGAAGGTTGGATAAAGGGTACATGTCATACACATTTAAGGATTTTCAGGCTATAATGGAAAACTCAAGATGTTCAAAGCACAAATAGGCCAAATTGAGGCACAGATGGGGTACTCAACATGGCCTAAATATAGAAGGTTAATCTTCCTAATAGCCTTAGAGATATTCTGAAGGGTGGCTTAGTTCAGGTCAGGAATGCATGTTTTTGAAGTGAATCTTTTGGTGGTGCCCACTTAACTGCACTTCGGTTCACATTATGGAGCAGCTTTTCTTTTGGATGAACCAATTGAACATACGCCGCAGTGCTTTGAAGTTAATGGCATAGAAGCCTCTGGGTCTGATCCTGCAAGAGCTAAACCAGCTTGGACTTCACCTCAGTGAAGGGATGCCAGGAAAGTGAGGCTTTTTAGTAGACTCTCACAGGCTCAGAAAGCCCTGCAGAAACAGTCTTTCGCACCACCATTGTCAGGAATCAGTGCTCCAGGCACAGCTGCACCTCAGGACTTGCTATCGCAAAAAAGATGAGAGCTAACTCCTGGAAAAATCCTCACTCTGAAAATATCTGGATGTTTTCCAGTCAGTATTGGCGGCAGCTGTCTAAAAAAAGACACCTGCCACATCTTTACAAAAAAATGCAACACTTTAAGAGCAAATAGTTGCAGAGGAGCTCTAGATTTCAGCTTTCATTTTGAGCCCAGTGCATCCTGGCAGAGGCAGCAGCATTTCCCTCGCAGCAGCCGGCCGTGGCGCTGAAGCAGCTTTTCCCAGCCAGGAGCTCAGCCCTTATGAATGCCACTTTCACTCCAAATACTGGCGGCCATCAGCCCAGCTTTTGTGCCAATGCAAAAATTGTTATTCAGCGAAAGTGGGATGAAACTAGGTAAAACAAGGGCTTGATTTACAATTAATTTTTGACCCAGCTTCACCCACTGCCTGTGTGTGGCATGCA
Organism: Phalacrocorax carbo; assembly: GCF_963921805.1. Taxonomy (NCBI): domain Eukaryota; kingdom Metazoa; phylum Chordata; class Aves; order Suliformes; family Phalacrocoracidae; genus Phalacrocorax; species Phalacrocorax carbo. The sequence goes on from NC_087516.1 coordinate 15,994,220, forward strand.
GGGCTTGCATTAGCAGGTGTGAGCGGCCCAGAAGTGCTTGCGTAGGTACGTCTGGGCAGCAGAAGAGGCTGGGCCCTGAAAAGCAGGTGCTAATTGATTGGGGTTAGTGCAGACATTTGGGGCAGAATGGCTCAGTGTTCTGCTCTCCCACCTCCCGGCGTACGGCGAGTGGGAGCGAGCGGCAGTCGGCATTTATGCACTTCATAAAACCACCACTCCGTCCATCACGAGAGCCCCGAGATTATAACCGGCACGGACTGAGGGGCATTGACTGAGCCGCAGTGGGAAGTTTGCACAGCACCTGCCTGTGTTATATCTGGCACGCGTCGCCGCGGGTAGGCCCCATCGTTCATGGGCAAAAAATAAGAAATTCACGTAGACGTATATATTTTTAAATATATACATAGCCTGTGTAAAAGGAGAAGCAAGTGTTTGGGCTAATTCCGATTTCCCACTGGTGCCTGCCCGGGCTGGAGCGGAGGCGGGTGCCGGCAGCCGGCCTTGCTCAGGCTCCCAGCCGCAGCCCCGGTTGCTGCCGCCGGCCGGGAGGGGGCAGGGCAGGCCGGGAAACGCGGCCCCGGTGGGCTCCGAGCCGGCCCTGGGGGCTGCCGGGATAGGCCCGGGGCGCTCCGAGCCGTTGCCGGGGGGGCTCCGAGCCGGCCCGCCCCGAATCTGCCTTCAGGGGCTGCCGGGGGGGCCCGTAACGGAGGGAAGACACGCAAGGGTCGATGACCTCTTTCAGTCCAAGATCTTGTGTCAGATCCATTTCCCCATCGCTCAGTGCCATCAGTTTCCCAAAAGACTGTCGAAACGCATGGAAGGGGCTTGGGGTGACCTGCATAGCGGAGAGGGTTTGCATTCACTCCTGGAAGTGGTGATACCCTCCAGTTCAGGGGGAAGATGTCCCCTTGAGAAAGCTTTCCTGTCAGTGGGAGCCCTGGTTCCAAACAAGACCAGTTAGCTACTGGGTTTGGGAGCACACAGAGACAAACCCCCAACGGTGCTCCTGCCTCCGGATCCCAACTGACTCCCGACGGCCTTTGCAGCTCTGCCGCACGAACGGGGGTGCCACCGCAGCTCCCATCACACACTGGCAGCAAGTCCAGGGTGCCATCGCTCGAGCGGGCGCATCCCGCTGGACCCGTGCTGGCTAGCACAGCGGCAGCTCCAAAGCCTCAACGCTGGGTTAACATATTCATTTGCCATGGAGAATTGAGTACCTGTGAGGCTTTCAGACTGCACTGTAGTTAATATTTGAAAAAGTTTTTGAGCAGCTCAGGAGACTGAATTTCACTGAAAAACCACACCTGACATTTGAGTTCCATCTGCGTTATATTTAGGTCTGAAAGCACTCTCCTAAGACATGAAAATAGAAGGAGACTAAGTGAACAAGAAAAAGAGAAAGATACTTACCAGAGGTTGCACTGTGGGAATAGGGATTTGGGTATATCAGTCAAATCTGTCACTTAACTTAGTATTTCTGTCCAAAAGAACACTACAGAAAGTATATTACAAACACACCAGCTCTGCCATCCTTTCAGCATCTAATCATGAGAATAATCAGGTCCATCTGTCCCTCAGGCAACTCCTTGAAGAAGATGATGAATGTTAAAAAAAACCCAAACTATCTTTTGGCTGTGCTATTTACTTATTTAAAGTCTTTGCATGAAGCATATAGTGGAGTAAAGCATCACATAGTTATTATTTGATGCAACTCTCAAAGACCCACTGACCTGTTACTTCAACAAGTGCAAAAAGGCTGCAGGACAGCAGAAGTAAAATTTGCAGCATGATGCATATTTTCCATGGTAGATGGCAGTTGTGTCCTTGAACATGCAGGGGTTATGGCAGGGTATTTTTCTCCATGGTTCAGTTATGTTCTGTGAGTGTCAGGGTAGCAATACAAAAATGACTTAGCAAGATAATCAAATGCCACATGAAGTTTAACAGCTTGTTTCATTAACTATTAAAGTTATGCCTAGAAATCCTTCTAAAAATTTGATACTATTTGGCATGACTTTTTTTCCCCCTGTACTGCAACACAAATTGCACAGCAGTTAAGTGAGGCTGTCCCTCATGGCTGCAGCTAGAAGTTGCATGTCAAAGCCTGACCTGTTATTTTTGAATCTCACTTTAAAAAAAAAAAAAAAATAATTAAAATATCCATAGAACAAGGAAGGGACCAAAGGCAGTGTTCAGTTTTTAAACGGCAGACTTCCACAAAAGACCAGTGTGAAAACCAAGACTAATCTCCCCATGCAACACACACTGTATTTTCAAAAGTCAAGTGCTCAGGTCTCTTCACTGCCATGTGCATTAGAAGGAGTATTTGTTATATGTTGTAAAGCTAACAAGCTTGGTTAAGCAGAGGTGTGTGGTCTTTCAAAGTGTATTCCCAGGGTATAACCTCCCTCCTCAAGAAACTCATTTATCACTGTGATGGTTTCACCTCATTTGAAGCCAAGTTATTGTCACCCTTAAAATAATGTACCTTGACAGGAAAAATGAAATTCATGTGAGAAGTTATACAGTCATCACACTCTGGAGTCAAAATATAGACTATCGTATCAAAACATAAAGCAGATGAAAACTTTTTCCGTGTATATTTTGTAGGTGGTATTTGCTTGTACCACAGCCTTTTTTTTTTTTTTTTTTAACTGGATGTAAGTATTTAGATCATGTGCATATGGAATAACACATGGCCTGTGGTTCACTGTCTTTAAAAGCAGTACATGCTTCATAGCTGCCTTGGTATGGCAGCCAAGGCTTTTAAAATGTTAAGCTAGGCTGAGAAACGTGCACATGTATTTAATAGAAAGTAACTGTTTAAATGATTGGTCACCCCCTAGTGCATGGTTATATTTCAGGTGTTGTGAGTGTGCTAAATCTTGTCCAGTCCTATTCTGCAACTGATATTTGCGCTCTGGAGTCTCTTAAATCTTTCTCTTCGACCCTCCATCCTCAAAAGTTGTCGAGGAACCAGGGCGGACTAGACTAAATGAAGCTCCAAGTGGAAAAGGTTCCAAGTTAAACCACAGTCTCTCTAAGAAGCTCAGTCCTCAGATATGTATTTTCAAATCAGTTCAACATACACAGCATGCTCTGAAGGAGCTGTGCAGGAGCACTCTGAGCCAAGCGCCATCACTGCAAGGCTGTGCTTGGCTCATCTGGGCTTCTCCTTTTCATCTTTTTTCTTTTTCTTTTTTTTTTTTTTTTGTTTGTTTGCTTTTGTCCTTTTGCTGTCATCCTTTGGCCCCAGTAATTCGGATAACCTATTTTGAAGACTTTTAGGATTGTTGGCATTTTCCTAGTTGGCTGTGAATTCTTGCATCAATTATTATTTACCAAACAACTAAAATCAATTTCTGAAATAAATTTTTCTGTCTTTATACAACTATTTTCATCTTTACTATTTTTCAAGACATTCTTGACATTCATCTGACTTTTATGTGAATATGCCATAAGACATTCTCTGTGGGGCTGTACCTGTCAGGGTCAGCAGGTATTTCCTAAAGTCTACATGACTTTTGTGTTTCCCCTTATTGCAGTCTGCATTTTCAACTTAAAGACAATCCTTTAAATCTGTATTTAGACTTCCCGTTCAGCAGCCTGAATAGTGTAGCCTTGGATATCCTAGTGAAGTCAGAAGAAAAATCTGTTTAGGGGACTGGAAATGATGCTTGGATAGGGTATGAAAATGACAGGTGACATCAAAAAAAATATGAGATACAGATAACCGAAAAGGGAACGGCTTAGATGGAAAAAAACATACAAACTTTTATTCTCCTGCCTTTCTTACCAGGTTATTTCTGTTTTGCATGTCTTTCTCATTATCCTAATCTGTTTTACGAAAGTCAATCATGTGGAAAAGCAACTTTTTTTTTTATTATTATTATTATTATTATTTGGAATTAACACAATCAGAAGAAATAATTATGCAAGGAACACAACGGGATCCACTGAGTTTATGGACTGTCTCAAAAGCCAGACAGTCCTTTTTTCCTAAGGTTCAGAATGAAGGAAAATTATTTAAAACTTGAAAAGCTTTTTAGTAAAAACTCTGATACAAATCCTGTTTGTAAGAATATGCAATTTTGACAGAAACAGTTTGTTTTTCTGGAATTTAATTCTGAAGTAAACAGCACTTCTCACAATTTCAAAACATGCCTGGAGGCTATATTCACAATTTAATATTTCAATTTTTATTCTGAAATAACTTTTCATTTACTTTTTTCTTAGTTTACCTCATACTCATATAACATATGATCAAAATCCAGCCCACACAAACCATAAGAAAATTAAATGTTTCCATTTTGTCAAATGAAGAACCATCAATCCAAACAAGCAGACATTTGGGAAGCCTGGTTTCTGGAAAATGTTAAATGTTCCAGGTTTTGTGCCAGTTTAATACACAGCTAAATGTCAAACCCCTTTGCAAAACAAAATTCTGTTTCTTTGCAACAAAATCAAGTAACTGGAGATTACAAAAACATGAGGCCTGGTTAGTAGAGGAACCATGTTGCTCTAAATGCTGAGCTTAATACTGATAAAGGAGTCTATTTTCAAAACTGGGTACTACTCATATTCGAAAGTTCATCCTAGGCTGAGTATCTGTTGTGGTTTTTTTTTTTTCCTTTACTCAGATTGCTCCTCCAGCAGCTTCTCAGACATGTACTAAACTTCTGATGTCATTAAGGGAAAAGTCCAATGGAGAATTTTTAGGGTAGCTCATTTATCATGTGATCAATTCTGATTTATTCATTTCCACGTAACAAGAAGTATAACAATCAAGAGATATACATGCTAAGCTAATAATAAACTTCTATTACAGATTGACATCTGTCTCCCACATACAGTTTTCTCTCACAGAGAAAATATTGATGTCAACTTGCAAACTTTACTGAGGCAGATTCAAATTGGCCTGAACTGTTAATCTATGCAAAATTTAATTACTAAATAACTTGAAGCAGCTGCAATGAGAAACCTTAGGTGTGTCTCAAAACCTCCTAATGCTATAGAGGCTCTCACCAAAGCTTGTGTTTCCCTAGCACCACACAAATTAAATCCTTTTTCAGATGCCTTTTCTCTACCTCTATATGGATCTCACCTGGAGCTGTATTCCTTTGCTAATCCCACTACTTAAGAGCAAGAGATAACTTAAAGCACTAAATATGCTAAAGGTGATTTCATACATTTGATTGGATAGCAAAAATAGTACCAGCAGGCATAGAAATATTGAACTCTGGGAGGTTGATGAAAACTCAAAATAAGATGAAAATAGTATTGATAAGGCAGAGGTTATTTGTATGATAGTGACTGACACAGAATTTTAATGTTAAACCTACTCTTTATGTCCTAAAAGGATGAATGGATGAACTAATGGGCGTATAAGAAAACGATCAGACAGGGAGGGCTGCTTCTAGTCTTGAACAGGAGATGAATCAAACCTGGAATAAAAGGCAGGCATGGATAGAGGAGAATAACTAGGCTATTAAATAAACAGAAAATAACAAGAGAAGTGTTGACAAAAACAGTAGAAAGTATGTTCTGCAATCACAGACTGCAAAACACTGATCAGGGAAAGGATTTGATGATGACTGTTGACAGACACTTAAAAACAGCAACCTGATGTCTGGTAGCAGTTAGGAAAGCAAACAAAACATAGGGAAGTGTAAATAGAGGAATAGAGCACAGATCTCAACAGATAACTGCGTCCTGCTAGGAGGGGCTACTGTGACCACACCTGGAGCACCGCATGCTGCTTTGGGCATCGTGTAACAGGAACTCAGTGTAGGTACAAAGGAAGTGAACGAAAACATGAGCTTAGGAGCAGGCCCTTACAACTGGGAACATCACTCCGATACAGCAAAACCAACAGTAAAGAAAAGCTGCCTGGCAAAAAGCATTTAAGGGCAAATACCAACTCAAATAGCTTTAAATGGAGGGAAATTTAAGGGAACACAAGGCAATTCGGCAGAGAAAACAAAGTGTTATACTGTGATAACATACAGAGCATACACTGACAAATCCTGCAACTGCATTTCTACAGAGCTGCAGCTGTTACCATGGCTGGGAACACAGCTTAATTTATTGAGAGCATTTTGGCATTGCCATGTGACTCATGGATATGAAATTGTACACCATGCCTACAGGGCCACCCTGTGTACCATTACTCAGAGGTGTAGCCCTCTGCTGTCATGGAGCAGACCTGCCCTTGCCAAGCCAGTTTGCATGCACTTCAGCTAACTCTCTGCTGTTCAAAGCCTGCACCTGCATCTCTGAAGGCTCATGTGCCCTCCCTCGCTCACCCCCTGGAAATTGCAGATTGGAGATTTTAAAATTTATTAATGTAATATTGAAATTGGAAAAGCAATATTTCAGGAGGGAACTTGGCTTCCCTTCTGTTACATACTGGCCACATCTATATTACTGCCGTGGTTTAGATCAGGAGAATTTTTTTGAAGAGAATCATCTAATGGCCTCACCACATGTGGGTCACATTGTGGAGCAACCTCAGGGCACACAAACTAAATTCCTTTCAGATGAAATTAAACCTTAAGACCAATATCAAACCTCCAACTGCTCACAGGCTTTTGTTCCAGGGGTCAGAGCCTTTACTGAAGCTGAAGTAAACCCCCTGAAATGAGAACGGTATAGATGTCAAGTCCTAAGCACCGACTGTTTTGCCCACCAGATTTGCTCCTGCTGGGCTACAGTAGTTGCATATGTAGACGTAGCCTATCTCTATTTCTTCAGAATAGCTCCTCACTGCAATTCCTGGGCACGCTTCGGCTTTTTGTCCAGCAGTGTTTGTCTCCTGGAGTGGCTGTTTCTACAAAATAGACATCAAGGTCGAGCTATGAATGACATATCCATCCCACTGGAAGAGGACATTATGGGAGAATGATCATTATCTTCATTATCTTCTGTCTTTTGAAGAAAAAATAAAAAGCACCAGATGTGGACTGACAAAAAGAAATGTAAGTACTAGGCATTCAGGTCAAAGAAAACTGATAAGCCACAGAGCTTCTTTCTCTCAAAAAATGTTATTACTCTGTAAATATGAACCATGCACATGCTTTGGCTATTTGCCAGTTCCACTTGGGTGTGAAAAGCAGCCTTCATGGTTGAAAAGCTACTTTTCTAAACTGCAAATAGCCATGGCCATGTGAGAGACATCTATTTAAGGTCTGGGCCAAGCAGAACCAGACACAAAAGATGAAATAGCTGGTAGGGCTCTGTGTCACCCCTGAAGCTACTCTCATTTTTTAATAGTCCCTCATAGACTTGCTAGGGAACCGTCTGAGACAAGCTCAATCCCTTAGCTGGCAGCTACTGTCTGCCTACAAAATATGATTACTCAAAGTATATTTTATTATGACATACTTTCAAAACTTCCTGTGCTTAAAACAGTTTATTATCAGTGGATTTTTAGAGAAGTCCCATGCATTAATCAGAACAGTGGAATGCCCCAGGGTGGACTGTATTCCTCCAAAGGAGCTGTAAGGGCAGGTTATTCAAGAACTCATTTGCTGGTTATAAATACTCTGAAGTGCGGAGCGTGAGTATCGGCAGTGGAGAGCACATTAGGAGCTGATGGTGCAGCTGTGTGGATGTATTTCCCTTGACTTGTGTGGCATGGGGCTTAGAAAGTATAAAGGGTAGGAAGTGAGGTGGAACTGGAATTCAGAACGATCAGGGTCTCTCTGCACTGAGAGCACGACGAAGAAACAGCTGAGTACATAAAACCTCATAAAGAAAACCAAAACAATTATATTCCCTATTGTGACTGTTTAGTCTTTCTGTAGAGACTCATGAGGTCTGGGCTATTATCTATTTTTAATATCACTTGACCTGAAAATTTATGCTACCATCTGGAGAATGTGAGGATTTGTGTGTTACAGACTTAATGCTGTCAGGGAAAGAAAGGGGGGGGGGAGGGCAGCAAGGGAGGTATGCTACAAAAATGTTTAAACATTATTCAGCAAATGCCACCCATTTCTTTACATTTCTTCTGAAGAGAACTTAAACTAAATATATATCTTAGACTGCAAAATGTAAAAATATAGGTTGAGATGTGATTTCATGTATATTATCTCAGATAATATTTGCTTTACATTTCTTTCTATTTTAAAGGCTTTTAGTACCTTAGGAAATTAAGGCAACTTTTCAGAGGTCTGCTGCTAATTTGTCTTTTACATATGAATTGGAAGTACTAAATGCAAAAGGAAAAACAAAAGGCCGTTTAAAGCCTTTGTAATATGCTTCTTTTTATTACATTTATAATGCTTTGTTTCTGGAGTCACCTCCAAATAGGGAGACTATTTTTTAAATCATGAGACTTAAGCATGAAAATAAATACACTTCACATTTGTTTTTTTTATCTCTAAGCATTAAATGTTCATGCTTCAAAAATTCTTTGAAAACTGACAGCTAGAAATCTTTTCATAACTGCAATTGCTGCAATATTAACAAAACAAACAATCTGATAAGACTTGCAATAAAGTCACAAAGATTAGCAGCTACATATTACATAGCCCTCAGGTTCCTCTGGGCCCACGTGGCCCTGCACATACTTACCTGATTTTTTGGCAGAGGGAGAAGGAGGTCCCATTTCAGTGCATCTGAAATAATGTGAGGGTCGTGCTGCAGCCCACCAACATGGTGCTTGTATGACATAAAACTGAAGATATGTGCCATATGCCCTGAAGTGTGAGGCTGTTTAGGGTACATAGCCTGCTGGCATAGCATTGAAAAATGTGGGGGGTAGAGGAAGCTAATCCCGATGCAATCTTGTCACTATTGCTGACTGGGATGGATGTTTAAGGTGAACTATCCCCTGAATCATGCTGAGGATTTTCCTTTGGGATGGCTCACTGGCGCACCCCAAGAAAGGGGTGTCTGTAAAAATATAATTCTAACCAGGCTAAAATAACATCAATCATGAAGTAATGCTTTAGGACACAATAATAATAATTTTGTATTTGTCTGTTTGATATTGATGAAAGACTGAACTGAGCTCCCAGCCAGGAAAAGTGGAAAATTTAAAATATGGCTTTCATGGTGTGTGAAACTGAAGAAAGGGGTGCAGACAAGCTCACCTCCAGAATCAAGTCTAAACCAAAATTAATGCAGCCTGTCTTAGTGGAAATTAGAAGAGCTGCATGAAGATCATGGCCAGGAGTCAGAGAAGCACATTTGGTTTTCTACAGTCAGGCTCTTTAAAACCTCCTCACACACACATCAGTAAAAATCAGCCTGATTTTTAGAGATCATGGTAGCACCCTGCAAAGCAATCTCTGGAAGAGGTGTGTTTCAGTACTTCTGAAGTCAGGAAATGTATTTAGAAGTCCAGCTTTTGGAGCTAATCATTGGAAGACCTTGTCACATTGTACTTTTCAAGGCCAAACCTTAAACCGTTCATGAAATTATCCTGTTAAAAGAGAGTACTTACAGCTTTGAAAACAGATTCAAGATAGCAGCAAAGTGATCATTGATCTTAGAAAAATCTCAACTGAAGTTCATCTCACCACCTACAATTCCATTTCCTCCCCAGCTGAATACAAACAGGCAGGTTTAAAAGTCCCATTCTCTCTCTGTGTAGGTTTAAATTGATCACAAACTAATCAGAAGCTATACTGTTATTAATAGAGCCCCATGGGGTAACTGGCATTTTGAAACCCAAAGTGATCTCTTCCTTGGATCTCTTTCTGAGATTCCTCCCAACTGTGGCTGCTTCCTGCCCTGTCTACTCCTGTTAACCTTCAGTCCCTCTTTCTTCACCAGCAGCTGTAGGGCTTAGGCATATTTTCTTCCTTTTGTCATGCCCCTTTCACCCTGCCTTTGCTGCAGCTCTAACTCTTACACCCAGATTAAGGGCAAGAGAGTAGTGGCAAAGTGCTGTGACTGAACAAGAGGCCGTACATTATGAAGCTCTCCACTGACACAATCTAACTATGCAAGTTAAGCAGCTGACCTTCCTTATCTAAATAAATTTGCCAGCAGGGAGAATAAGATCTTACTTGTTTGCAGACATACAGTTCTATGGAATACTGGCAAGTACAGTACTAAAACATTTCTGATGCCTGAATAGAAATAAGGTTTTTAATCTTTTCTTAAATCTGGAGAAGCAGAGCTATTTTGCTCAGACTGCTCATCCAGATGCAAAAGCTGTAAACACTGCATCTGTCACCTTCCTTCTAGACCTAAGGTCAAGGCTTTATATGGTGTGATTCTTACTCCCATAATTTTGAATGCATATCTGACTCATAACCTGTTGATGTTCTGGAAATCTGTAGTTAGATATCCTCAGAGAATTCAAAGAGCAAGACAGAAAAAGTTCTTACTGCTCTTTACAAAATAGGAGGGATTTTCACAGCAGAATGTAATACTCCTGTTTACCATTTTGCCTGTGTCCTATGTTTCCTATTGCAAAGTAATGACACGGGACGGTACTGTCTTGTTACTCCACAGAGAGTGGAACAAAGACAGTTTAGAGCAGAGCTCTAATATAAACAACTGTACATCACGTGTGCCTGTTTATTTATTGACTTTCTTTAACTATACTCTTATGAAATATTGCAGCGAAAGAGTTGCCAGTAAAGTACACATACAACCAGGCCCTCCTATTGCTATGCCAAGGTCTCTGCCAGCGTACGCCAGAGGCATTATTTCTTATTTCCATTCATAAAAGTGAGAAGAAAAGAATAACGGCATCATCTGCAGACTGTGTACATCGTAGTCTGCTTGGAATATCAAGACGCATTCCCAAGAGTTCTTATTGGGGGTTATTAATGTGATTAATGTGTTCCTGTATCAGCTGTTTGTTTAACTGAGCATTGCCGTTGCGTTCTGCACTGGCTGCTCACTTCATACATAGATGTTCATTGTTCTGACTCCAGGCTTTGTTCCCTTCTTTCACACATTGAGAAAGTTTTCCACAAACTGAGTGTTTATGTGTCGAGTGCAGTACTCCATGGACTTTAGGGTCTAATGGAGTGTGAGAGGGGGCCTGTGGTTTTTCATCTTGTTTTCAGCTGTACAAACATCATGTACTTTTCCCTTCCTTTTAGAGGCCAGTCTACGGCCTGCTAAAACACCAGCACACAGCAACATAGTTGCTGAGACTTTACAAGTCAAACTGGGAGGACCTGATGCCATTCACCTTAACACCAAACATATTGACAGTGTTTATTTTTTCTGCCCCAGCCTCAGCTCTCAAATAAACATATCAGTGGCTGATTTTCAGTGCTTCTCTAAGAAAAGCCTAAAAGAGTATCTATCTCATTGTCAATAACAAGTATAACCTGTTCCCAAAATAAAAGGGCGGGGGGTGGGGGGGAGGGGGGAAAAGAAGGGTATAAACAAAGGAAAAGATTAATTTTTCTCTTATAAGCCTTTTTAAAAACTGGTATTTATTTCAAGACACTTCTTGATACAAGCAGGGTCCTTGTTTTCCTTTTACACTTCACACTTTGTGAAGTCCCAAAGGGACCTGAACTAGGTTGGTTGGTACTTTGTATATTTTTTAGCGTGCGCACCTTGCCTCTGGGGAAAGCCATTCATTAAATTGCTATTCTGGGTTGATGACATACAGATTTACTTTTCTCTTCATCAAGAAAATCCTGTAGCTGTCTAGAAAAAAAAAATCCCTCTTTAATACAACATCTCCTAGACGTATTTGAACCTTTAAATTAGCAGGGGAAAATGACTACCAGAAGTCAGCATAGATGCAGTAATGTACAATTCTAGCTAGAAAAAAAAAAAATGCAACCACAAGTGTGTACTCTTGGCACAAAGATATGGCCAAAATTCATTTGTCAGTGTTTTACACATAAGCAGCAGGCAATTTAAAGCCTTTTTAAATGGAAATTTTTACATAGGTGTTCAGGGATACCTTAGTGAATGCAAAAAGATTTCATGTTGTTAATTGCAACATGCATCCTTTCTAATGAATATTAATTTTAGTGCTCTCCACACTACTTCATATCTCCAGGTTCCTTCAGCAATATCTTTCTGTCCTTTACAAACATCCATATACCTATGATGAATGTCTAATGTGAATTATGTACACAAGCCTTTTTGCTGATTATGGTATAGTATAATCGCATGTGTAGATTGGCAAAATGGATGAAAAGTGTCTGAAGTCTGCTGTTTAATCATAGCTTCTATATTCATGGCTGTCTTTTACATATTTTCTTGAGGCTACAATGTGGAAGCTGTTCGGAACACTGGGTGACTGTCACCACCACCTCTTTGGTGTCCTTAAATATTTTCCCAAGTCTCGCTAGACATATGTTACAGTTCAGTAAACTCTTTTCAAACCAATTAATTCTAAAGGGAATTCATTTATTTAAAAACTTAGGCCTCAGAGTTATTTCTATGTGTTTGTATTAGCTGGAGAAAATCTATTGAAGAAGTAGGATCCCACCGTACTAGACATCTGCACTAAGATTTCTTATTATTATAGGGCAAAGGATTTGGAAAATGCTGCTACCAGCCACAGAGACAGATTTCATAGCAATATGCCACCCTATACAGCCAGAATGGGTGTAACTCAGAAATCCTGGTTCTATCATTCAGAAAAAAAGTAACTGCAGCAAGGAAAAAAACAACAACTCTCTAAAACTTAGGTCAAGTCACTTCCCTGGGTCATATGTGATGTGTTTAGCATACATGCTGATGCAGTACTGAACAACTGTTTAAACCCTTGCTTGTGGTGTTTTGTGTAACAGATTCCTCACCTCAGTAGTCATGAAAAACAGACTTTTAGGGCTGGATTTGTGGTAAGTACTTCTCAAACACCTCAGGAAGCCAGCCCTTCCCTATGCAGGGAACACAACCTGAGAGCAGGCAACCTGACTATAGGAGAAAACTAAATGAAAATATTAAAATCATAAGTTATTTTAATTACAGTTAACTAGACATGTTCAAAGCTCAGCCTAACAAGGTTGGAATAAAGTGTCAAAGTGTAAGATGCTGTTGGTTTGGCATATCTCAGAACTGGTGGAACTTGACAGGTTTGTGAGGGACTCAAAGCTGAGCAAGGGAGGCTAAACAAGGAGAGAGAGACTTATAAAGTCTTTTAAAAGTGGTCACAAGAGGTCATGTTCTTCTTCATGCATTTATTAAAAAAAAGTACATAAAAACATAAACATGTATGTTCATCTCTACTCCTTTTCCCACAATTGCTATTTCTATTTTTAATGCTTCTCCCTTTCTTTTTTTAGTTTTAAAAATAGGGAAGCTAATAATAATTGTATTCAGACCAAAATCTTTCAAACTCACTGAGTATTGGCATGGTGGTAATTAAGGTCTCAGCTCTCCTGTTGTGACTTTTATTAAAGTCAATTTATATCTGTCAGATACTGGCAGTCTGTAAGAATTCCCAGTAGGGATATTTGAAGCAGCTTTCTCCCATCATCATTAATTGCACATCATTAATTTGATAATGTATCACAGGCATTTGATACCCCTAGAGCCTGGCACTTTCAATTGAGGGCTTCTGTAATTGGCAAGAGCTATTTAAGAGCAAACACATTCATCTAGACCCCAGGTGCATTCATACAGCCCCACTGGGCTATAGCCTAGTTTGAGCATTTACTCTCATACCAGGTGCATGTTTTTACTGTGTCTGAACTCAGGTATGTTTTGAAGATTACCACTAAATTTGTCTGGAATTTCTATTCCCACTTGAATATTTTGGAGAATTTCAGCTGAGATTTCTAAAATGGCAGATGTATGGAAAATGGTGTAGCTGTGATACTAATATATTTCAAAACAGTATTAGAAACCTGAACTTTTCACAGACAAGTAAGGCAACATTTTTCTAAAAGCTCAGCTTGTTCCTGCTGTACAGTTGATCAAAGATGTAGCCTCTGTAATGCCCAACGTTGGCAACGGCACTATGAAAAACCATGAAATCACTGTAAGGGTATACTATTTTAACTTTTCATAGATTTGCTCATCCCTCATGTTCAAAGCTGAATGGCTAAATATAATGCCTGAATGCAGGAAAAATAGTTTGAAAACTGATTAGCAGCACAACAAGGGCTTCTTAATTTCAATAGGCATGTACAGTTAAGCCCTGTGGCGTGGGAAACTTTGATTTCACAAACTGGAACAGTTCTCAGCAAGACAAATTAGAGGAGACAGATTAACATCTTCCTTTGCTACGGTTGGTGCAGAAGTGACCTTCAGTATAATATGAGATTAGATTAGTTTATAATGAAATTACCTAATCCAAAAAGGAAGATGGCATGGGAAATTACTGCTTACTGAAGCTGAGGAGGAGGCAGAGAGCCTCAGTTTTCATACGCATTTTAAATTCTTATGTACAATGTCCTTTGGATGTATTTTGCTGCATCCTAACTGGGAGTAAGGAGAGAAGAGAAAGTATTTCCCAGCATTTCTTGCTCCAGTGCCTGCAAGGCCTGACAGCAATTCTTTTTGCTCAGGATTAGCCTCAGCCCAAGAGCATTAAAAAGCTGAGCCTGAGCCAGGCTGTAAAGGGTCACTATGCCCATTATAGGCAGGAATCAGACTTTATTACACTTCTTATTCCCAGCAATTAAATAATAATTCCCATCAACAAATTAAAGGTGTGCCTGATGTAAAAACTCCCTCAAGCACATCTGTCCCTCTATTAAATTTTCTGTGTCCTAACAAAATCAATGGCAAGTACCTGACAAAGTGTTTGGATCACTCATTTTTTAGAGGGAAACTGTGGCACTGGCAGGGCTATTCGCTTTAAAGTTAATTAGGGATTTTGAGTGTCCTTTTGATTCTTGAAAAGCTCCCCTCACCAGCAACTTCCCACTGTTTTCCCCAAGGCCACTCAGAAAACAACTTTGCTGGTTTTCTTCCCACTAGTTCTACAGTTTCTCACTGTGGACATAATTAATTTTCAACTCCTCTGATGCCAATGTGTCTTTAGCTGAAAGATTTTTTAACGTGGCTGCAAATGAAGGGAGTGATCCTACTCAAGGCAACATAATCACATAACTAATTCTCCTTTGCTGTCAAATCCTGCCGTGCGGCACCAAGCTGCAATGACAGACATCTATTCTTTTTCCAAGGAAGGGCTCAAGGCCTTGGTCTGGAGTGAGTCGAGGCTGAGTGAGGGGGCCTGCAAGCTGGGGGCTGCTCCATGGGCATCATTGCCCTTCCCAGGGACTTCTGCAGCAGGACTCACACCTCCTCCGTGTGAGCAATAAAATCCCACCCCTTCCACACCTGAGGACCTGTGTAGCCACAGGACTGAGGCACAGTTGTCTTTCCCAGGCATATATGCAGCATTCTGCTAGGATAGGACCCAAAGTCCTTTTGGCAGCTTTCACCCTTGTGTCTTATTCCATTGCCTGCTTATGACCTTTCACTGGTGGTTTCCTGCCCATGGCTGGAGCTGGGCTCCACCACGCACCACAGGGCAGTTGTGCCAGCAGCCTTCTGTCCTTGTCCCACAAACGTTCTCTGTCTCACCAGAAATATAGCCTTATTCCTTCCCACATTTATATTTTTCCTGGAGCACAGGAACTTGCAACAGCACATTTTCTAGAAATTCAGCCACTCTTGCTAGTGGTGTTAAGGATCAGCCTGAGTTTCTGTTATAGCTACCTGTTTTCAGAGATTTTAAATCATTAATTAGGTAAAAAGACGAAAAAGGAAAAAAATCTTTCAATGTAAGACTTGGCATTTAAGGACCCAAACAATTTTTTTTTTAATTGATGTAACACCATAAGTGGGAAGGATTTCATTGCAGATGGAAAAAACCCACAACTTATTGTTGTCATGTGGTTTTCTTCTACTCCTGCAGTTAGTAGATACATTTGGTTAATAAAGGTCAAGACTACAACATGCTCTGATTATTTGAAGGGAGAACTGGTTGGCATTGTGTGCTGGAACTGTAAAACCAGTTGTTGTCCACATGCCTCAGCTACTCTTTTGCTGCAGTTTTTAACAATAATTTACTATTAAGGATCAACAGCAGGACTTACTAATGGACATGCTGACAGATTCTTAACTACAGAGTTTCTAGCCAAGCATCTTTTTTTATATCTTGGCTTTGAATATAATGGTTTATAAGTCTTAAACATTTAAAAGCTGATTCTCATTCTCATTTAGTGGGTTTGTTTTGGCCAGTTTATGCGCTTTTTTAAGTACTGCAAAATCACACTGTGCATATAAGTTTCACTGTGACAATAGGAGGCCTTACTCCGGAGAGTGCGGATCTGGTGTTATTCTACCTTACCCAGCAGAGTACCCAGAGTTGAGGGCAGTGGATATTATTTAAATTTTGAGAGGATACTAAATTAATTTCTGATTTGGTAGACCCCCTAAGCTGAGTGTTGTTTTTAAAAGAAGTAGTCTGGGACATCATTATGAACAATGTGTTATACTGCAGAGCAATTACACTATGTAGCTATTATATTTTGCATTTCATGTGAAACTAGTGGAAATTAGCAAGAAGTGAACTACATCATGTAACAACAAGAAATGAGGTTATAATAGACTTATCTCATGTTCAGACCTGTCTGAACAACATATTTTCTCCTGTAAAGAGCCCCAGAGATTTAGTTGCAACTTGAAATAATTCCATACTATATAATGTCTCTCCATCTCTGGTTCCCACAGTCCTAAAAGTAGGTTTTTAAAACGCAGAATACATAGGTTTTGCCTTTTATTCTTGCATCTAACTCAGGGTCAAACATATCACTGATACTAAAATGAACTTTCGTAATAATAATCAGACATTGGGGAAAATACTAACTGTTCACCAGGATAGAGAGACATACTTTAATCTCTTTTCATGCAGGGGATGCTCTATTGTTTTTCTGTAACTCATGACATCAAGGAAGCCTGTAAGTCTAAGAAAGCTGTTTCGTATTTCTAGATTACAATTCCCTTTGCTCCTTTGTGATTGGCACAGAGCTCCCAAGAGAAGTTCATAGGAAAACATGACTATTTTTTTGAGCTTATTATTGGGGTATTTCACCTATCTCATTTACATAGTCACCTCTCATTTCTCATCACCTGGATGTAGGAATTTTGCTGTGCATCCCTCATTACAATCTTCTGCATTCTTCTCAAGCAAGTAGATTTCAAGAGAATAATTCAAATCAGTGGTTATTATACAAGAGCTAATGATGACCTCACCTTTAGCTTGCTGATACCTTCCATTGTCACATCACCTTTCCTTCTTGATATTTGTTAGAGATTAAACTTAGACTAAACTTAGATCAAAGATGTCTTCTCTTTACCAGGCAAAATTCAGCCTAGTCATGTCTGCAGTGAAAGATTTTTTTCTAAAAATATTACCATTCTCCTTTATTATTTGGAGTCTTCCAGGAAAAAAGCTAACTATCCCATTTTCAGCCACTCTCAAACTGTATATACCCCCAACAGATCATTTCCACCCTAAGGATAATGACCATCCATTGCCAGCTGATGTAGTAATATGCTTTGTAGTATAAATGGCAGAAATACGTGTTGTAGTTCAAGGTCATGTTATGGTTGCTGCTCTGTGTTTTCTTCTTAAGAAAAAGTCTCAAACACCACAAACCTAGGAAATTAAAGACAAAAAAAAAAAAGGGTAACAAAAAACACCAACAAAGCAGAAACCTCTGTTAAAAGAGTTTTATTTTAGTTAGAAAAATTAAGTACTCGAAAGTCAGGAAGTGGCAGCTCATAGTTGCCATACGGTATATCAATACATGATCACAGACTGCTTCTCCATGGAATCTCTCCACATTCACTAGCAGGGACTGACACACAGCAGAGCAGAGTCAAAGCTTCTTGCATAACTGTATTGAAGAACTTACCTTGATTTTACAAACAAAACAGCATCTATCCTTGGATGCTTCTTTGTTATGTGGTTGGGATACACAAGGTAAAAACCAAACCCAAACATTGTTCAAGAACACATGGCTGGTGACTTGTGCTGCGGGACAAAATCTAAGCTGAATGTTTTACAAGTGCAGGTTAGATGCCAAGATATTATCCCACTCAGGATCTGTGTCTGGCCACCCCGTGACAGCAGAGGAATGGGAATGGTGTTGCAGATGAGCATCCAGGAAGTAGGGTCAAAAGAGATGAATAAAAATAAGGCTGCATGTGTGTTGCAGATGTTACTGGAGTCCTGGGTTCTTGATCCCTTTGTTTGTTTGCTTTTAAAATATCTATGAGTTTTGTAGTCCATGATTTTGGAGATCTATGTATCCATGACTTTGCAGGATGTGCGAGGGCATGAGCGAGGTGATGGTGGTGGAGATATGCATAACAGTTGCACCAGTTTCGCCAAAAACAGTGAAATCCTGAGATTGCATTTTGGAATAACAAAAAAGCCCACCAAGTATGAGGATGAAACAGCTTTAAGAGGTTTCTTGTTCCCTGTATAACTTCTTTAAGAAAACACTGGATAGCCTTATCCCTTAGCAGCTGAATATCAGCAGCAGAAATCTGCAAGCAGGGAGTTGTGTGGAAATATTTTAACTGTACTTGCTGCAAATTTGGACATTTTGAGAAAGGTTTTACTTATATGTGTTGAAAGGAAAGTAAAAGAGAACATTAAAAATTGGGTTTCTCATCTATAAAAAATGTGGTTTTGGGTAAGAGCATAAATACAGCCATTTCAAAACACACTTTGTAGTATGCTACCTCTAACCATGGCTAGTAAAAGAGAAATAAGGGAAGAGCATAAGAAATATGATTATAAATATAAAGTATTGCCTCCCAACTGTGTCACTCAAATTCAGCATATTGGTGAGTAATATGTACCAGGTCACTGTGTTTAATAGTCTAAAGTAAAACATTGCTGACCAAGCCACAGTGAAAAGGCACCTAGAAGATTTTCTCCATTCCTTCCTCATTTTAAAGTCTTAAATCCTGGTAAATTGTATCATTTACCTTGAAATATTATTCCATTGTTTTATATTAGCATCTGTAAGAAGTTATCCTTGATGACAAACTTAAACCTGTCAGGATCATTCATTCATTTTCTTAGTTATTTCATGTAGAACACATATGTTTGGTGATGTGTGGTGGAATAG
Source organism: Phalacrocorax carbo (assembly GCF_963921805.1). Classification (NCBI taxonomy): domain Eukaryota; kingdom Metazoa; phylum Chordata; class Aves; order Suliformes; family Phalacrocoracidae; genus Phalacrocorax; species Phalacrocorax carbo. The sequence continues at coordinate 16,013,266 of NC_087516.1, forward strand.
TACCTCCTCTTAGTTTTTCCTCAAACTTGAGCTGATTCAGAATAGCTAAGTAATGCGTTTGTGAGAAGTGATTTCTCAGAACAATTCTGTACTTGCTTTTATTTGTATATTTCCCATTGTTCTCCACGTAGGTAACAATATTCTCATGCAATTTAAGCTCTCAGAAGTATCCACCACTGTTAGGAAACCTAGAAAAGCTACCTCTGAAAGTAGTGCACACTATTCATGTGGTCACCTTTCAGCAGACCACAGGTGGTCATATATTTTGTACCCCAGGTGTACATTTCTATGAGTGCCTATTACTCCTTTTGTTAAATTGTTTTGTAAATATTAAATTTAGCCTGTAAACCTAGAAAACAAAGCCCACATGTTTCTCCCAGCTGGTCCCCAAAGGCTAAACTCTTTAATTTCCATGAGAGAATAGCAGAGTCCAGAGGTCTTCAGCATAAGACTCGTTGAAAGTTGGCTAACTGCTCATTTGTCTATCAAATGCCTTTTAGGTGCTATTCATCAGCACCTCTGATAATGTTTGTGTAAGTCACACTGGTGTATACATGGTTTCTTCAGCTTCTGTGTACATGCAGCAAACCAGTTTTAACTTAGAAGTGTAATCATTATAAATGCAAATACAGAGGGTTTGTGCTACAATATGCAGTCAGTAGACAGAGATGAAGGTTTTCTGCTGTTGTATCTTGCCAAGAATTGATACACAAATCTAATGTCTTGTCAGAATTCATGCCTGAAATAGGTATTAGATGTATCAAAGGAAAGTGCAAATCCCCCCGAAAAGAATGAAGTCATGATAGTCAACTACTACCACACCAATGATTTTACTAAAACCAGCTGTACTTTCTATCTTATTCAAGGCACTACAAGGCAAAAACAGGGTCCACATTAACTCCCAATGTAAAGCTGTTTTGGGAGTCATGCTTAGTACTGCTGGCTTTGATATCACTAGTTTTGCAGTGATATTACACTGCAGGGCAGTCATTCTTGCTTGGCACTGACCTTATCTGAGATCAGAAAGACGACCTCTCAGAAAGGATTGTCATCTTCATTGACCAGACTCACCCTGCATGGTACACGCCCATGGCTGATTGTACTGTGGTCAGTAGAAGGCAAAATAAGTAATTATAAATTCCCTATTGAAGAGCCTCTAGTGAAAAGAATCTTAATTAACAGGAGATATGGAAATACTTCCCTTTTGAGCCTAATGTGGTGGCTGAGCCCATTGCTGCCTCAGCTTGTCTCTGCCCTCCTTCTGCTCCAAAAAAGCATTTATTCTGCAGTTGCAATAAGTTTGACTGATACTTTGCTCATCCAGCAGTATTTTATGAATCCCTTTGACATGATGGGCTTGTTTGGTGAGCTCAATTAGCCTGAGCACAGAGTTTTCAGGAGGCGATATCAGCCTGGAACCACAATGCTGGCAAGCACTTAAGCATGTGTTTAAATCCTTTCCCATTCAGCAAAACATTGAGCCTATTTCCTTTGATGGAATGTAAACATTTTTTTTAAGGCTATGGCATTTTTCTTTATTTGATAAACAGAGACACTTTCTTTAGATTATGATAATTCAAATTTTGGAATTGTATATTTAGAATCCCAAAATAAAAGAAAGGCAAGCAAATTTTGTCTACTCTTGCTTGCTAGCTTGGATCAAGTAGTTAAGCATCATCCATTTCAGAAAGATCTCCCTCACATCATTCCACAAGAAATCTACTAAATTGAGTGATGACTGAGATTTCATAGCACAATAAAAAGAGAAATCTTAGAAAAGGTAAGAGGAAAACAGTATTGAGCTGGTACTTCTGTTTGATTCAAAGCAAAAATTTCTCAAGGCAAGTTTTAGGGATTTAGTTAGCTTGTCCAGCTGACAGACAAAAGTGCAGCACTGCTGCAATTCCTATGTAGTTCCTTCTTTTTGATTTATTATATAATATAAATTGCATAAATTATGCTTTGCCAGGTATCAAACACCATGTCACACAGACAGCCCTTAGCTGAGGAAAAACTGGCATCCGCTTGTCCAGCTCCACAAGTAAGAGAAAGTATAAATAAAGCATAAATGATTAATTTATCCTTCCCTCCCTGCCTCCCGTTAACAGCTCAAGGACCCACAGCACACTGTGCTCCTGTGATGTACCAGTGCGGTAGAGCCTTCAAGACTGTGGCTAACCCCTTTCCAAGTACAAACACCTGTAAAAACAAAATTAGCCCTGCCAATATGTCTAAGAAGAAATGCTTTCCAGTAGGTTATAGATATAATATTCACCCCATTCAGGGGAATCCAAACAAAACACAAATGTCTTATTGGGGCAAGAGGATATTAAGAATAATAGACAGATTATATGATAGTTTATTGAAGGCAAAGGAAGAGACATTAGTCATAGTTTTGTTATAAAATGAGACTTAATCAAAGAGGAATAGGTTAGAGGTCATGTGTTCTATTTGTGCTATTATTATTTTTAAATCATTGAGACTTCCATGAGTGGCAAAAGAAATGATCCTGAACAGTGCAAAACAAGCCAGACCTCACTGGAGCACTTCAAGATGAGCCAAGAGAATCCACCGCACGAGCCCTACTGGCTTTATGCTAATCTTCTTTTTATGTCTTTTTAACAAGGGATGATTGGGATCTAGGATCACCTTCTCCAGGGAAGTTTGTCTCAACAAATCACTAGGCTGGCTGGGATATGCTTAGTGATGTGTAGCAACCTGAGCAGAATGTAACTTGTCACAGAAACAACACTATTCTTACATGCTGCCTCTTTTCTTTCCATTATCCCTTTTTTAATCAAATAAGAGAACTCTGGTATATGTGTTCAATTTTTCCTCTAAGTTATTATGCACAGTAACTTCCAAGTATCTATTTTGATGCTGAGAGGCCAGGGAGAGAGGCCCAGGCCATTCTGTAACACTGAACATTATGTGATTTACTGTAATAACTGTGCAATTACATGGACGGTAAATTTTCAAAAGTGTAACCATAACTGCACCTATGTATTTTGTATGCAAAACTACTGGCTTGCATGCTTAGAGGTATAGTTCAGGATAAAATCTTTAACACCTGAATAGTTGCAATATGCTTGTTTATAGGTGAAAAGTTGCTTCCTGCAATTAAAGTATTATATTGTAAGTCTAAGCCCATACATAATTTTACACTAGTAAATTGAATTTTAGAGCATTCAGATGAATTTAGGATATAATGCTGTTGAAAATGAAGTACCTTTGTTAAATGGCATTAACACTTAGGCTAGAAGAAAAAAAAAACCTGTTTCTTTTAGCTCTAACTGAAGCCTTAATGATTTAAAACCAAGAATTGTACAAAGATCTTAAAATACCTGGTAGACATCACCTCTCATAGTAAAGCTAACTTTAAATAGGAGATACTTCTTATCGTATTAATAAGAAAAAACATACAGCGAAAAAGTCTTCAGACAAATTCACCTTAACTCCTTGGTCACATACCTTTTCCCCATTAACATTATAAAAACAGCTGCAGAATTTGCAATTTTATGTTTAATTTCACTTACACAACTTCCACAGTTAAGTACACCTAGAAGCAAGGGTGCTTTTTCCACTATGCAGCCTTTATTTTTCCTTTTCTATTTTTATACTGTTACTCCGAACTACTTTCCGATGTAGCATACTTTGCTGTCATTCATCTATCCAGACTCTTCCTGCTGCACCATTTTATCTACTGGTTGATTACTGTATCATGAATAATAAGAATATCATGTTTACCTGGATTATTTGATTCATTTTAATTTCATAGTCTTTGCTGCCTTGCTTTTCTTTATATTCTAGATCAAGGTTGTTCAAGCTTCCTGATCTTATTTGTCATAGACTAAATTCGTCATACAGCTGGGTGCCACAAGACACAAGTGAGCTGTGCTGCACAGCTGAGGGACAAAGGCACTCCTGGACCACCTCACTGCAGGAGGTGACTGGGTTCCTCCATGCCCTCCAGTCTTCTGTAGATCATCACCAGTCTTGGCGGGATGTTCAGGTCTTCTTAGCCCACTGCACCAACTCAGTGGCACTTACGGCTCCATTTCCTCCAGGACTCAGCTTACGCAGAGCCCTTCTTCATGGCAGCACTCTCCCCTACCGATCAAATAGCACAGCCTCACCTGAAAGTCCCATGTTCCTCCAATGAACCTATGTGAAACCTTCAACCTGTACAAAGTGTCATATCCTTCTCACAGGACTCAGCAGAAGATGAAATATTACTGTGGGTTTTCTCTTTTGTCCAATGTTGCAAAAGTTTTGGGGATCAGCTAAGGAGGTGAGAAGCAAGTCCAAAATCCTGTTGTTTTGAGAGGATTTGACCTACCATTGTCTTTAATGATACCAAGTAATAGTCATGCTTAAAATGATTAATTATACATATAAAATATCTTTGCTTCAGGAGCTTGCAATTAAATACAGTATCATAAAGTAATAAAAGTAATACCACACAATTTTCAATTTCTTCACAATAACATCCAACTGCATATATATATACACATTTGTACATGCCTATATAGACAGTAGGTATATAGGAGAATAATGTATGAAAGTAGTATAGAATCACAAAAGAGAAAAAAAAAAAGGACAAGGGATTTTGAGGCACAGGCAGGGACAGAGGCGAATGACTAATGAGGTTCATAAAGACTTTGCCTTTTGGAAGAGCTAGCATTGAAAGAAAAACCAAACAAACTACCCAGCAACAAAGAAAAGACTTTTGCTTTGGCATCTTTGTCTCTTCAAATTATTATGTGTGTACAGTATTTCCTTTGTGGTTTTATGAATGGGTGTATTACTTATAGACCATAAGTGGCAGTCTGAATACCAACATCTCTGGGCATTTAGTGGCAGTGCATGCATGATACTGTGAAGGCCTATTGACCTCCTGTATGAGGTCTATGTGAATTCACAACTGTGACAGTACAAAAATAGGAAAACCTTTGGGAAAGTTTTGCGTTCTTATAGCCAACATATCTTATTCTTTTATTTCTATACTTATTTCCTGGCACTCAACTGAGGCCCAGGAACAGAGTTCAAAGAGTTGTGTAGTCGCAAATGCTTTTTCTCTGCCCTCTAGGTTATTATATTGTCCTTTGTTTGCGCCTATCAGCCTTTAGGAATTTATTTTCTAGGAGGAGGGGAATGATCTTTAAACTACCCCTGCAGTACTGGTAAGCACATGCAAAAGTGCTCCTGGTGCCCGCCAAGCGTGAGGTTTGTACCTGCATCTCTGCACTGTCCCTTTCCTTCTTCCCTCCCCTGCAGTCACATCATCCCTGCGCTGCTCATATTTTTCACACTTACTGCCTCATCATGACTTCAGCATTTTTAACAAGTTATTCCCCCAAGTGGTACTTTAAATTGCCTTTCACACTAACAGGCACGTTAGTGAAGCAAGAAGGGAGATACTTATTTCCCCAAGCCACATATTATCAGGAGGGGATAGGAACCATTCAGCATATTACCAAGGAGAAGAGCATTTGGGAACAGCTAGAAGTTTCCTTTGGTTTGTCACCAGCTCCAGCGTTTGAAGATGTAACACACCTCTGAGTGCATTGGCCTCTCTCCTGTGGGGACCAGCTGAAGTGCTTCCTGTCAGGGTCCGGTATCAATAGCACTCTGAGGGGTCTCAGTGACCCCTATAGCCTGTGCTCAAGTGGACAAGCAGCCAGATGGTCGCACATTTCTGCATTCTTTCACTGTGTTTTTCTAGCGTTAGATATACATGGTATCATCTTTTGTCTTGCAGGTCTAAGGGAAACAGAGTCCCTAAAGAACAACTTACAAGAGAACTTACTGTATGTGGCAAAAGTCAACACAGAGAATCTGTAAGAAAGTAAATTGGTTATCAAAGGGCAGAAAAATCCAGAAAGGGTTCTTTTTTTTTTTTTTTCCCTGGGCTTTTAACTGTTGAACACAATAAGCAGATAACATAAGAAGTTTAAAGACACTACCTTCACAGGTATAGAAACATTCACATTTATGGGATATGCATTCATACTAATAATCTTGAAGTGAGTGAATTATTATTATTATTATTATTCAAATAATTTGAAAAATTTGTGCTATGGTCTTGAGATTTTCAGCATACCCAATCTTTGCTGAACATGCTTGAATTCTGAGGACAAGCTGTGAACCCCATTTAATAACTCAAGGGTCGTGAAAAGATTCAAATACCAAAAGGAAAAATAGAGAAAGGAAAAAACAGCCCACCACTCTAGGATTCCCACCTCTTCTAGGAAAGACTGAGGCATAAATCTGAGAACTAACTCAGGCAACAGACACTGTCTACAAGCCAAATCCTTGCTTTACGGACTGCAGGCTACCATGATTAACCCCTCAAAAAATATAGTAGATTTCCCAGTGCTTAAAGTGAGTGGGCCAGGCACACATCAGCTCTTGTCAAGGCGACAAGCAGGTAATCTCATAACCTCAGCTTCATCGTAGCGCTGTTCAGAAATGTGGAAAAGCATATGCAGCTCTGAGTGCAACAAATTCTGACTGCATTAAAGACGACAGATTTATGGGGTCTTATATTTGAGTAAGAGGAATAGACAGAAAAATAACAGTTTAGGAGCCTGAGACTAGCCAATGGTCTATGAAACAAGTGTATAGCAGCATTTAACAGAAAGTAGCTTTTAATTACGGTGGCTAAGAGGAAGTATATAAAAATGTCAGCATTCATCACCGAGTCACAAAATCATATGGTTATCTGCTCACTCCCATGACAGATTTTATATACATCATATGGTTATGTCCTGACAAAATCCGCCCAAAATCCAGTAAAACGTGGATCCACTGGTGAACTTCACAGAGGCCCCACTGGCTTAGCTCTGGAATTGGCTAAACCAAATCCCCTATAGGATCTTGAACGAGCTTTTGAGGCTTGGACCTGTCTATCTGAGAACTCCAGATTAAGAAGTAATTAATCATGTTTAATTTTCAATTTTTCAAGCAATGTAATTTATGTTTCTTCCCAAGGAGGATTCAGTTTAATAAGGTATTGCTTAACTTCTCCAGCCTCCTGACCAGATATATTATTTCCAGTGCTAAGGTCTACAACAAGGAGATGGAGTGCAGTCTAAGTTGTTAATTCTTGTCTTTTAATTCACAAATAGACAAAAGCCTGAAAAAATATTTGTAAAACTATGCCTGATAAAATGTATTTACAGTTTCTCCTTTCGTCATGTCATGTTACATATGCTCAGCCATCGCTCACTTCTGCTGAATATCTCTTATTAGCTGGAGGTGTATCTGTGTACCAGTTTTGGAGGGACTGAAAAGCTCTTAAATTCATTACTAAAACCCTGGCATAGCACATTTGACAAATATTGTAGATTCATTACAAAGCTGAAGATATCCAAGCTTGAGACATTTCTCTCCTTTTTCCACCATAATCTACAGGCTCCTTTCATCTCCTTCCTCCTCCTCCTCCTCTGTGCTCCTCTACTCCTTTAATCTCTTTTCTGCTCTTCCTCTCCCCATCAGAACAGGAATGTGTGAACATTTATCTGTGTCTTTGCTAACACGAACATTCTTCCACTCTCTCTCCAACCATTTTGTAGCCTTTCAGGAAGAAAAAGATCTCAGAAATGAGTACATCTCATTTCCACTCAAAACCTTCTCAGCATAAAATTCAGAGCTGAACTTATTGGAATAAAATGAATAAAACTCACAATTCTGAATGCTATACAGGACCTGAGGTTCAGGACTGCAACAGTTGTCTAAATGAAATGGAGGACTGGAGAGAAATAAGTTAAAAGCGCACAAGAAACCTTCCTACTTTGGCACAGCCCCTCCTTGACCTGGCTGTCTGGTATTTGTAAATGTTTTCAATCAACTCTACTTTTTATCATGACCGCCCACATTACCTAACTTCAATTTTGTTCTGAGCAGCCATACATCTGTGCACCACAGCGTGACGAAGCCTGAATATCTCTAATTAGGAACTTAACACCTCTAAAATGTTCCATATGGACTCATCACAATTAGAGTTTGCTGCTATTTCCACCACGGCTGAGATGCCTTCACTACATGACCTGTGACTTCAAGGTGCCTATCTTGTTTTTCAGCTTCCTCTGTCTCCTGAGTGCTGCTTATAATATGATTATGTCCTTCTCTGCCCCTTCCAGTTGGGTGCATGCTGGACCTTTCTCTTTATAAATGTTCCAAAGCAGTGTAGTTTCTCCTCAGGCTCTCAAACCACAATTTCAAACAAGCAAACAAACAAAAACCCCTATTATTTAAAATATGGACTTTTTTTAAAAAAAGTATGTATCTTGAATTAAAAATAGAAACTGGATACATGCATAAATTATGGCAGAAGGCGCTTTCATTACTGTGCAAACACTGCACATCTCCATCCGGCCATCGCTCACATCTGCAACTGCCCAGGGGTGTCCTGCTCCCACTGTGCCACAGCCTGAGTGACAGCACCACGGGCTCGCCGGTGGCGGAGGGTAGCAAGGTGGGGCTGAATGCAAGACCCCAGCGCATCTCGTTGTCTCTTCCCTCCAGGGGGTTTGCAAAAGCAACCAAGCAAGACTACCTGCATGTACGCTTGGAAAGCTAAATGCACATCTTACTCTTCATTCTGGGGTATAATAGTAGGAACCGTTAACTGCTTTCGGACAACCACTAGAGGGAAATGTTGCTCTGCTAACAAGAACGTTTTGGAGTGATTTTACTATATTTTTATCCCTATTTTTGAATTTTATTTTTAGGGGAAATGTGTAAAATGTATGCTCTACCTTTCAGTCATTTGTTCTGTGCTTTTTACAAGAGAAAAATTCAGACTTAAATATTCTTTTTCTTAAAACGGAGTTATATATTTAATGCACCACATGTGAGAGTAAAACTAGAATTAAACTTGCTATCCAAAGTGCATCAATCTCTAGGTAAGGACTAAACACCTTTTGCAATCTGATTTGGTTTTATGCTGAAGGTTTACAGAAGGAATATAGGTGCAGTTACCCCTCTCTCTTCTGAACAGAAAGGTTGAAACCAATGAAATACCTCTCTTTCCTGTTTTCCCAGGTAAAAATGCTATGGTTCCAGAATGAGAAAGACTTCCATTAATTAAATTACAGGAATTTTTTGATTTAGGACTGTAGCCCCTGTCTCTAAGTCATTAAGTAATTCATTGAGTCATACCAAAATAATAAATCATACTATGATGTTCGAGTGTATACAGTCATTAAGCACTTTGGAGTACATGGCTTCCTGATACGATGTGTCTACATTTTTAAATAAACACATGCCTGTATTCTCCTGTTGCTTGTGTACCTCAAGCACCTCCTGTTTGAGTGCCCAAAGTAGTGAGATGGATTGACCAAACTCTAACAAAATGTATGCTCAGCAATAAAGCATCCAGAGAACGGCAATAATGTCAGGCATCCCAGAAACAAGACAAAGACATTAACAAAAGAGTTCCTTCACATGGAACATGAAATGCAATAAATAGATTGCATTGCAATGTCTGAATAAATATTTTTTTATACATGGTAAAGTGCTAAGACTACAGAGAAGTATGTGCTAATATTTGGGGCTTTCAAAAGAATATGATCTGAAAATTATTCAAGGGGTTTATAAGGAGAAGAAGCTTTCAAGAACAAACTAATGTTCTTAAAATATTTTCACAGACAGTATTGAATTGCTTGAATCATGGCATAAAGAACAAGTAAACATGACACAAGACTGGATAACTTCAAAAGGCTTAAGGTTTATTGTTGGGGTTTTTTAAGACTTATTATACACGTAATGTCTTCCTAGATTGACCTTAAAAGCAAGATTGGTGTGTTTATTATTTTGTGTTTTGTCCACCCCTGTAAGGGATTTATATATTTTCTGATCTCACCCAGACATCAGTCCTAAACCATCCTGCCACAAACTGTTTCTGAGCTTGCCTAATGCTAAAATAAGGCCTCCCTAGCTTATGTTACAACAAGTTACTGCCAGGTATAGTGAGAAGTTTTAGATGCAACATCCAGAACTTATGAAAGCCCAGATTTTATTTGTTGCTGTATTTTGTGCCAGATTTATCCAAGATGCAACTGAATAAAATTTATGAAATTTGATGTTTACCAAGTAAATATTATAACAGAGAGTAGTAAGTGTTGATCACTCAGTAACAACTAATGCTAGATGATGGAAGCTGTTAATTATTGGTTGTAATGAAAGAAGGTGGAAGAGTTTTATTAAATTTGTTTTATATGATGAATAGTTCATATTTATTATCGGCTGAATATGCATGCATAATAACAACCACATGAAATTTCCATTGCTTCTCACCTTGAAAATATTGCTGCTGGTGTCTCTGATAAATACTTCAGTTTTAAGAATATTCAGGGTTAGCCAATATTCTAGGAGAGATGGAGTGAAAAGTTAAATGTTAGCACAGGAATTCACCCCATCGATCAAAACTGCTTTCCGGATGGTGCCTCCTCTGCTACCCTGTGTGAGCCCCTGCCTTGCTTCCATCAGGCTGCCAGGTCCAGGGGACATTCAGACCACACTGGACCTTTTAAAAAGATTAAATAAATCTCTTCTGCAGCATATTTGCAAAGTGTCAATACCTTGATTTTCATAGGCTTATTATTAACATTGCAGGTAGTTTCTGGAGAAAATCATACCGAAATAAGTGGCTCCATCACAGTGGGGGGGTTTGGTCTTTCATTTCCTGAGTTTGGATCTTAAATGCTTTTAGGCACTTACATGCCCTGGAGACACTTTTTACACTGTTCTGATGGGCACAGTACAAACACTAAAATCAACAAACAGATTTAAAAAGCAGTATTCCTAGTGTGTGTTACTTAAACAGCTATAAGGCTAACAAGTTCAGTTTGTTTTACAATGAAATTATGTTGTTACTAAACTTCTTATCAGTGTCATTTATTGCTTGTATGGATCTGCTGAATCAACATCTCTGTTAAGAAAAAAGCATTAAGTACAAATTCAGTAGACTGTTTCTGATCTAAAGCTCAGCTACAGAGAGTGTTCTTTTTGTATCAATAAATTTAAACATAATAATTAACAATCAACAATTTCTATGAATAAAGTGATCTAACAGTCTTTATACAGCTGGGAACGCTGGACTGCAGGAGGCATTTTGTTTATTCTTGGGAAAGAAAGAAGTCAACAAAGTATTATTTGGTGCATAAGTAAAATCTGATAGACCATGAATATCAATAACGGGGTGGGGGGGGGGGAAGTGAATCTTGAAAATGATACAGGTAGCATGACACAACAAGCATTATCAAAAGCTGATGTGTTTGTATGTGTTCAAATATGTTCAAACATTCAGCCGGACTGTTCTGGTTTCTATGCACAATCCAGTTTAATATTTCAAAAATTTTGCTTTAACACTCCAATTCAAAAGGACCTTTCTTTGCTAGGTTGACCTAGGCAGTCAGTAAAACCACTTATGGGTTGGTCTTCCTTATGTCCATATCGGAATAAGCAGAAGCAGTCATATTTTAATTATTGCTGTAAACTTAGTTAAATAACTGAGAATAGGTTGTAAATAGGTAGTGTTAACAAGAAAACATTTTAAAATTGTGTCCATTTTTTTTAACTTGGGATATTCAAGATAACAAAAATGCACAACGCACAGTATTATATTATGCTACCCGATTTCATATTGAAAATTTTCAATTTAAGTTTGATCTATTCAACTAGTTTCCTATAAGACAGCCATCATTATCTAACTGCCCGGTGTTAGGCAATGGGAAATAAACTAAAATGTAATATCGTCAAAGGGAATATTTGATCGTGTTTTCAGTGGGCAGTTCATATTACAAAACCCACATTTTTCACTTTAGCTATAAAATGAGCTACTCCCAGCTCTTTTCCCTGGACACTGCAAAGCAGCCATCTAGAACATACTCCGAGACTGACAACTTTCTTCCATATATGGGTAAAATTTTAATTTTCCCTAGACCGTATTTGAAGTCTGTTGTAAAATGTGTAGGGATCAAAATCCCTCCTTCTGAGCCAAAATGTTAAAAGCCAAGTGTTTTAAAACATAAGATGACCGAATGCCAGGCAGATTACGCACCTAAAGTTCCATGCAGATGTACTCCACAGGCAAAATTTAAACTCTATTTGGGTATGACTGAGAGGTCAGAAGGAAATCTTTTGCCTGGAAGGAGAAACATTTAGAGTGCACCTACCTTCTGTATATCCATTCATAAGCTCTGTGTCTGGATATGAAGAAATAGGAATATATAAATCAATTTTAGAGTCTAGTGGAAAAAAAGAGAACTGCCTAAAGTTCTCAAACCAAGGAGAAAAGCTAACATCTCATGTTATTTCCATCTTCTCAATGAAAACCACTGTCATGTAGATTACATGTGTACTAAAGCATAGTATAGGGTATAGGTAGAAGTAGCTGACAACTTCAGCAATTGCACAAATAACTAGAAAAGCGACCTTCCTTTCATAATGACACAGAATAATATTACTTCACTTCAAGTTAGAGAGCTCACATTCAAGTTAAGCCAGTCTGCATAGAGGATGAATCTGGCCGTGATGTATTCGTGATTTGCTGAAGGGGGAAAGGCTTACATGACTGAAAATGAATTTTAAAGATCTATGATTGCTAGACTTCATTCAAAATAAGTATTTCTCAAACACATTTTTTTAGACATTTCCTACTCAAGTGTAAAGTACGGTAGTCTCCAGAAGACTTGTCTTAGATGTACTGAACAGCTGCCCTTAGTGAGTTAAATGAATGCCCATTAAGGAACTCAAGGCTGGCATAATATGGTCCTAGTGCTTCAAGAGAGGAATCATCATGCCTCTACAACCTGTATAAGCTGATAGGATGGAGAAGCTCATCTAAAATACCTGAAAAAGGGGAATTATGATCAGCAAATATCATGTTACTTGGACAGAGAGCGTTCCAACTCATCTAGGAAGTGTTGAAAGTGATATTAGTGTTCTTCCCTTGAAAACTTTCAGCTTCAACTTTCTTCGCTTCACTGGAACCAAAAGAATGAGTTTCCTTCTATTTTCAGTCCCGACACAGTAGCGAGGAAATCTGTTTCAGTAGTTAAGAACAGGATTACAGAGGTGATTGTTGTGTCCCAGCTATTGTGGATGTACAGTAGTATGGATCCTTCCTGTGCTTCTCAAGTTCACAGTAGAAACCTACATAGTGCTGCTCTGAGATACCTTTTGGCCAATGTTGATGAAATACTTTGAACTTTGTTTTGCCAATTACATGTCCAGCACTTTCTAAATATCAAATAAGCTTCATTAGAAGTCTGAGATTAAGAAGAAGAAAGCTGTAATTTCCCAAGTGAGAAATAAAATTGAGGAGCCTGTAATACTAATTTCAACATCTAAGCACTGTGCCTTAGCAAGCCATGTTTTAACTTAAAATGCTATTTATTTCAAAGAAGTTTGCTAGGTGAGAGAAATAAGATGAGAGTTCTGCCATGACTGCTTCAGAAATGTTAGAACATAAGGCTAACCATGACCTCTGTTTTCCTGCTGTTCTGTCTAGGGTGAATGTGAGTTTCATGCACTTGTCCTGGTTTTAAATGGCTAACTGGCCAGTCCAATAGTTATCTGACAGCTCAAATTCCCTGGCAGATGGCAGCTGTAGATAGTCAGGTCAAGCCCATGCATGCAGAGGCAGTGAGGTCAGTGCATCCCAGGTAGGCTGAGCTTACAGTGTGTGCAGCAAAATCATTCTGTACTTGTGACACATCAAGAACATGTTTGGCTTTTCTTTTATGGGCTTGACCTCTATTCAGCAGGTCTAATATTTCCAGAGGCTTTGGACTCAATGCACAGTCACAGCAAATGTATATGTGCACGTGTTCAGACTAATATATAGGAATCCAAACTGGACTCCAATTTCTAGATGGTTCAATGTGTGTAACAGTCACCAATAAGCCTATCTTCCATAATGTTCTAATCCATTTTTGAGCTGTCCTATGCTTTTGACCACTGTAATGTCATTTGGCATTGAATCTGATGGCTAAGTATGCTGGTGGGTGAAAAGGATCCTTTGGTCTGTTTTAAGATTTTGGCTTCATAAATGGTTCTTCTCTTAAAATTCTGATAAACTTTATCATATCTCTCCATTGCTGTATCTTATGCAGAGGTATGGAAGCCATTCCATATGGATGCTGGGAGGAGTCTACCATACTTTGCTGTGTGCATCAACAAAACCATTATGTTCTGATATGTGCACTTTTTTAGTGATGACTGAGCCAAAACAAACTTGATGATATTCAGATTTCTGCATGAGCTTCCAGGATCAGCAATTAAAAAAGACATCTTCAAACACATTCAATAAGTAGATTCAAGAGAAAACAAAATGTGGACATCATAGTCTCATTTGCAAAGTATACATTAGAGCTTAATTTTAAACACAGAGAGAGGGATTTTTGGCAGAATTTTGAAATTTTAGGAGCAAAATTCCTAGTGACTTTCATTGAATCTATAATCCAGAATCACCCAGACACTTTTGAATTGCTCACACATAGGCCCTTAAACTTGTATTGTAAAATCTTTAGGTCCTTTTCAGTTGCAGGAGATTCTTCAACTGCTCTACTAAAAACAGATTTGAATTTGTGCTGGAGGAACTTTGCTCCTATAGACTTTTCTAAAATAGATCTAAACTTAACATATATTCGTAAGAATGTTCAGAGAATCAAGAGGTCTACTTTATATGTCTTCCATTATTGGCGTATTAGTGTTAACTATTAATGAACATTATATTAATATCTCTCTTTGTGTGTGTATATATATGTACATATTATATATTTCATATTAATATTCCATTAAACCTGCAGTTTCCATTGTATCAGCATATTCTTCTCAGGGATTTATGGCCATTGGGAACATAAGCATAGCCCTAACATTGTACATCTGTCCCTGTAAAACATCACAGGCAAAGTGCCAAATACTGCTTTTGGAGCAAAGGGTTGTTCTTCTCAAAATGTTTCTGGAGAGCCATTGTCACAATGAACCCCCAAATAAAATCTGCCCTTGAACCTCCAGGAGTGAGGAGGCTCACTGATGACACACTTCAGACTGCCTGAGTACCCTCACCCGAGTGTGGTCCAGCAATTTGCTGAGCTGCCCTGCTGAGGACAAACATGTGGGAATGCATGATGCTAATAGAGAATTTGCCTTGGGATTGACTGGCCACAGCACTTCTTGATCACTATAAAGACCATGATTGAGGTTTCTGTTAGTTACGAACACTGAACACAATCAAAAACAATAAAACTAGTGACCCACGTAATTGACTTTAAGACGTTAATATGTGGAACATGTAAAGAACACAAGGATTCCCACGACATCTCATGGGATACCTTGAATGGGTCCTCATGGGAGAAGTCACACCAGAAAATTACCCTTGCTGCTTTTGGACCAAACCAAGCTTGAGGTGACCCAAAAAAGGAAAGTCGTCATGTTGCTTTCTTTCAGAAGGTACCTCTGGGCTTTCATGAGATGACATTTAAACTCCCTTGCCATCATAGGAAAAGTACTCAAACTAATTTTTACAACTTGCTGAAGGGCAGCAAGAATTCTGGTGACTGCTTGCTGCTTAGTGTTCCCATGATAGTTTCCACTAAGGTGTCTGTACAACACAAGGAGGAACGGGTAACGCGCTGTGTCTCAGAGAGGGCGTAGACTGAAGACCCTGCTTTGTCATTTGATCTCAAGGAATGCAGACTATTCCAGGAGAGGAGCGCATGACTCCTCCATGAAATGGTGTCACTGTTGGCCAAAATGCTGGATAGCTCTAAAACCGTCTCTCTTGTGTAACTGCATTGCCACTATCTCTTGAAAACAGCCATATCCTGTCAGCAATACATCTGCTGTATGTTTCAAATCATAACATTTAACTATCACTAAAGAGTAAGTTAGCTGCAGACATCTGACTATCAGCTCAGACAAACAAAGCAGCACTTCAGTGATCTACTGAGCTGTGCTGATTAGTTGTAAATCTTTTTTTTTAACCCTTCAAATCATTCTTCCAAAAACTACTGTGAGCAACTTCCTCTCCAATCATGCTTTCGACACACCACTCTAATGGCATTCACTCATTCACTCACATGAATAAAATTATGTTCTCTGAAATAGCTGAGTATATTATGGATTACAAAAAGAGAGAAAAAATGCAAGAACTAGACAGATACATATAGAACAAAAAGCTCTCACCGACAGAGCTTTCCAGCAGGAAACAAAGGCTTTTACTTTGGGTTAAATCCCACTGGGGACCATCACATCGCCACATACACCTACCCCTTGCTATCTCTACTCTGCAGGAAGATGCCTCAGTGCCATGAGACACACAACAGCACAACTGATGGTGCTCATGCTAACCTGGTTGCTGGGACTGGAATTAAAAGCACAGGAGGCCAAACTGTCATTCTGTATGATTAATGTGCTCTAGCCTCAATTATCGGTGGAAAGGCAATGTAGGAGCTGCAGAGAAAATTGATGGCATGTCCTGCAGTATTTTAAAACTAGATCTTTCTGGTAACTGATGCTAGGCAAAATGTCCCCCAAAGAACAAGCACCTGGGAAAGAGTACCTGAACTGTCATATCAGTAGATGGCAACTTCCATCTGCCTGTCTGGAATCCATATCAGAAATATGTGGTAGATGACCTTCTTTCCATGCTTTCAAACATACAGGGTGTTCTGCAAAGATAACAAACACCAGAGGCAAGATTCATCTTAGAAGTATGAATCCTTATTTTCACTGGAGAACCTGAACTAACTCCAAACTTTCCTGTACAATACCTCTGAACCTTGAATGGACATGATCCATGTACTTCAAGCACATTCTTTCTTTTTAAGGCTGCAGTTCTGCAAGTTACTTAAACAAGTCTGCAATTCAAGCATGTTGGTGGCTCTATGCAAGTCAATGGGCTACACAGTTACACTGAATTAGATGTACCTTGTTAATCAGGCCACTGAGTGAGCTGAAGACATGAATAATAACCAATGTTTCAGAGACATTTCGGTGCAACAATCAGCTTGAGCACCAGCCATGGCCTCTGGCTCAACAAGAATATAAGCAGAAACAGTGAACAAGAAATGTGTCCCAGACATCTGGATCAACAGTGAACAGTGAAGTTTCAGACTCTAAGAGGGACTTTAACCTTCATTATTACCCTCATATTTTTGCGATATTAAATTGGATATTAGATTATTTTGGTTTTCTAAACAAATGAGGTATATGTGGTATTACTGCTGCTGGGCTCCTCTTAACAGCATTTGAACACAGTAACCATACAAATTCATCAGAAGGGTCTATTCTTGAAGCTTACCAGTTACTGAAAGTTTTGTTAAAATAAGCTTTTGTGTAGAAGAGAGAGACCATATTGATCCTGCTCACACAACACAATGTTATCCTCAAGCATTTGCTAGACACCAGTGAATCCGCACAGGATCTCAGCCTTCAGCATAACTCTACAGGAAGCCAGGCTTCATTGCCCCTGCCACTCAAACAACTATTTATACTTCATCTCTTTCATTCACACATCGCAATAAACAGTTTTGCTATGACTCCTTCTTTCACACGGCTGTACTTGACCCTATTCAAACTCATGCACGCGTAAATACACACACAGTTTGTGTGTAGAGTCTAGATCCCTTTAGCAATAAATAAATAGCTATATAGATGGATAGATGAAAACAACAAAGAACTGGTGATATGGGACATGAGCTGAAGACCTGCAGCATGTATTGGATGTCTCGGCACACATCTTGAGGTGAACTGTGTTGAAAACTGAGTTTGTGCAAGCTCTTCCCACACAACTGCTGAGGTTTAAAACGCACAGCCTGATATGGCTTACTGTATTCATGTTTATTTGTGCATTGAGGGGTCTACAGTGTTGGTATAAAGTGTTGTCAGCCTCACAGAATGCTTTAAGTTGTAGGCCTCTTAAAAAGCACATTCCTGCCTGCACCGCCGCTCTGCAGCCAGCATCCCTGGAGGCCCCTTCTATTGTTGCAGTGTTAGTGTCATCACTCCATTAGGAGCCCGCCTGAGTCTGTGTGCCTAATTCAGAAAGTGCACCTGTACAAGCATAAGAAGAATGATAATTCCTGGCTGTGCTTTGGTGTGAAGTGGTTTTTTGTAAAACAAAACAAACTATTCATGCCACGATGAAAAATAACTTCTGCTCTACCTGTCAAAGGATCAGCGGGTCTTTTCTAGTGAATGAATGAGCAGTGACTGGTCTTTTTTAAGCCACTGAAAAAAAAAAAAACAGTTCATGCACGTAAATTTATATAACACGGGGCCAGATTTCGCTGTCCTTATGCCAGCTGAACACCATTTTACAGAAGAGGTAAGCCATGGTGCTTCTATGAGATATTCACAGAGAACATGCTGAGGACACCATGAAATTGTGTGTGCACAGAGGACTGGATGGGCTTTTGCACCCTTTCCATCTCTATGGAGCTGGCCTACCCCCAGCTACTCAGGGCTCGTGACTTTTGCACCAACCTTTCATGGCTTAGCTGACACACACATGCCCCACTGCTCCTGTCTTTTAGATAAAAAGCAGCCTGACTCTGACTGCCTGAATTACAGTTTGGTCCCTGGTGTCTCACAGGGCGGGGCAGGGCAGCTCCATGCTCCCTTGCAGATGCTGAATGGGAAGGCGATGGGACTGAGAGCAGAATCCAGGCTAGTGAGTCCATTGGGGCTGTCAGTAGGGCCGATAACATTTCTAATCCTGGTGCTCAGCCAGGTGTACAAGGATATTCAGGTTGTTTCCAGTTAGGAGAAGAACTAGGAGGTAGTGAAGTCAGGCATCTCTTTAACGTGATCTTATTTACAGGGATGTTAAATCCTTTCTCTTTCAGCTTTTCTCTTTGCTCTGTGTACTTGTGCTGGATAGACACAGTACTCTCCTCATGCCCTTTTCAGCTTCTCCCATGGATTTGTCTCACAGATTCACAAAAAAAAAAAAATCCAATAAAATGCCATTCACCTGCATATGCGTTGCATAAGCCTTTGTTCTGGGAAGTGGGGCATTGTGGATGGAGTTTGCTAGCTCAACAATGTGAGGGGTCTGTATTTCAAGAAAGTGCAACTTTTTAAAGCTATCTTCAGTTATGCAGTTAGCCATAGTTTCTAAGAGATTTTGCACACCAGATGACAGGTTAGAGTCTTGAGTTAACATTGAGCAGATGCTAAACTCTGATTTTCCTTTTAGATACCACTGCTTATGGGGATATCTTGAGTATTTTTTCATTTATTGTGACATATTTCTTATGAAAACAAGACATGGTTGAAAACAAGATCCTCTAGTAATTAGGATAGCTTGTCTGACACTGTATTCTGGATGCAGAGCTATAGAATCTCCTTATTTCCATACAGTAGGAAACCAAAGTAAAATGTTGGAATTGTAACCTATAATCAAAGATCTTACAGCAGCTTCTCAAATGGTGCAAATATTTGCCTCGATTATTATATTTACAATTCCAAAAATATTTCTTCTGTTGAAGGTCTGTGTACAAGACACTACTCCAAACCATTTTTAAGGGAGTCTTGACATAAATGAAACTTTATGCTGGCATGGCAAGTGAAGTACTTGATTAATAAAGAGTTTCACTGTTTTCAAACACATATTCCATGCAGGCTCATTTGAAGAAAACCGCAAGTGGAGAATGCTTTACTGCTTCCAGTCACAAGGGGGTTGTGTATTTCAATCCTGCTTACACAGTTAGCTTACTTTGGAGCTTTGGTAGGAAAGAAACATGACCAGGAGAAATAATGCTACATTCAGTGACCCTGCCCTTAGAATCAATTGGCCTGATGGGAGAACTTTTTTCTCTCTCTTTTGCTACTGTTTTCTCAGTTTTTAACATTTTAATACTTAATATTTCTTGAAGCACCACCTTTAGAAAAATATCCACTGTCCACAGACTTTAAGTACGGATTGATATGGCCTTCTGACATGGTGAATGGGAAATGAGAGACTTATATTGACAGTTGACATATAAAGTAACGTACATGTTCATAGTCTTTTACCCATGTTTTGGAGTCAGTTAATACTTTCTAATTTTAATATTGGGTTTTAAGTATACAGCTCAGATTTTTTAATGTTACAAAGGAATTGAACTTCTACCACAGTGACAAGTGAAAGAAGGGGGCAATTAGGTCTAATGAAGTCCACAGAGAATTCCAAAATGAGGTCTTGAAAATCTAAAATATAAAAAAAAATTAAAGCAAGTTCTAATAGGCTGTGGAATAGCCACCCACTAGGCTTGCATTCTTGGTTGTAGCCCCATCTCTGGAGTATTTTAAAATCTGATTGAACAAAGCACTAGAAAACATTCTGTGGTTAAAATGAAATGTGAAGTAAAGATCTTCACTTATTTTCTGTCCATCCCATAAACCCTTACTGGCAGACAAGGAAGGAATAAAACTGCTTCAGTCATGGGTGCTGCTTATTGGTGAACTGATCATTTGTGAACCTGCCATGACCTATATAGTATATTTAAAACAACAATTTGGGACCAGTGTTTCAAAACACACACACAGTAGCACTCATATCAGTTTGTCCAAACACAAGCATATACGCATAGTTTATTATGGCAAGGTAAGGAACGCACTGTCTACCCAGGCTTCACGTACAAAACTGGTCTGCCCTTACAAGTGCTCCTGCTTTTGCTTCAGCCTCCCAGCCACACGCTGACAGACTGGGCACCCATGCCCTTTGCTTACATGCATGAAAATAGGACAGATGAATGCAATCGCGTTTTATCCTCTCATGCAGGTACTTCATTCCACCCTTCCTTCAGCAAGTGCTGAATCTCTTCAGTCAAAATTCAGAAGTGCAGAGCCTGTCTCTTTTAAACTAAGCAACCGATAGATATGCCTAAATCAGAGCATGTGTACTGAAGCAAACTTGTTACAAGCAATGGTTATTTTTCACTTTCTACTTCCTCCTTTCTCAGTGTTCTTAAGTATTTACTGCCTCCTGCAGTGATAACTTGTTTCTTTAGAAATGAATCGTTAGCACTGAATTTGTCTCAAAAGACCATAGTTATAATGTACATTCTTTCCACCGTCAGGTGCTCTTCTGAACCACAGTGCTCCAGAGGCTGTTCCATTTAAAAAAAAAAAAAAAAAAAAAAAAAAGTGGATAGGTTTTGTACCTGAACGTATAGATGTGTTTTCAATCTTTCTATGACTGTTAACTTCTAAGATAAAAATGGCTGGCCAAGTGTAGGCTGAATTTTTGTTATTTGAGGGATTAAATTGCTAGAGCTTTAACTGAGTGACTTTTGTGAATGGCTATAGGACTTATACATCATGTGACAGTAACATCACTTTTGTCTTCAAACACTCCTAACCTTCTCCATGTAGTAATACTTCAGAGAACAAGGTATTAGCAGCAACATTAAAATATACCAGCTAAATGAAAGATTCAGCCCATATCCAGTCTGTCAAATAGCAAAGCAAACCTGCAGTGGGATGCATCTCTAATCATATTTTGCTTGAACATATACCATCACTATGTCTTGTCAGTAGCATGTGCTTTATTTCAATGACAGAATTTTTTCCTTCTTATTTTATCTACCTGTTACTGCTACTGGGTTTACCCTGCTAAAACCTTTTCATTCAGCACTCATTGGGTTACATCTGGATGCTGCAGGCAGTTTTGGGCCTCCCAGTAGAAGGTTGAAGTTGATAGCCACAGAAACGTCCAGCAGCAGCCAGCCACAATGGTGGGCTGCAGAGCTGAGCTTGTTCAGCCTGGAGAAGGGGCAGCTTCAGGGGGACCCAACAGCAGCCCCTACCAGTGCCTGCAAGGAGGGCATCAAGGAGATGCAGCCAGGCTGTTTATGGAAGTGCATGGCTGGGGAACAACAAACAGAGGTCATAAACCGAAATAAGACAGGTTCAGACTTGATAAAAGGAAAAAGATTTCCACATAAGGGCAGCTGAGCAGTGGAGCAGGTTGCCCAGAGAGGCTATGTAGTCCCTATCTTCGGAGGTCCTCAAGGCCCCTCTGATACCACCCTGAGCAGTCTCCCTGACCATGAACTGACCCTGCTTTGGGCAGGAGTCTGGACTGGAGATCTGGCAAGTAGAGACCTTTCAAGATCCTTTCCCACCTGCATTAACCTTTGACACTGTGACTCTGATTCAACCCTACCAATTCAACTCTGATTTGAGGCTGAATTCCCAGAGTTATCTGCCAAATTAAACTGAGTTCATTATATAGAGAAAGCATGAGAATATAATAAACATAGAACTTCATAATGCTCTTTTTACTGAAATACTTTTCAGACTACTGTCATTCTTGAAATGTGGACTTTGGAAGACCTGAAGAGTTCTGAAATAATGTGCATGAAGTCATATGTATTCCTATTTAAGGGACAGTACTTTCTTGGAAGTTTTCCCATGAAAATAATTTTTCATTCCAGTGTTTTACATCATTGAAATTCCCTCTTTCTAAGAAACAATATTCCTGAGAGAACAGAAAAATGCCTATCTTCCTTTTTTGTGTGTGTGTGCCATCAAAATACTTCCCAATCACATCCTCCTTTGAATATTGGGAAAATTAGTCAAAGTAAATGTTTTCCAAAAGATTAGGGCTCATAGGGTCATAATTAGTTTGCGTGACTTTGCATGATCTAAGATAGATCATTATGTGCCCACTTTGTTTTGCATGAATACATTAAAATCAGATGTGATTTGCTGAGTCAGCTTTGATACAGTAGCAGAGTTTTGCTTTCCAGGAAACCAATGATCACCATCCACAATTATATTTTCTAAAACCTAAGATAAGCAGCTGAAACCAGAAAAGGGAAACTGTGGACTTGTGTAGTTTCTGCTAGACATAGGAGATTAACCTCAAGCCTGATTAAAGAACGCAGCTCTCAGCTCAGGAAATCACTGGCTCTTATAAAAGCTAAAATATCAGCAGAGGTCATATAGCCAATACTAACTGTGTAATCTGAAATAATTTCAAAGACCTGGAAGAGATTTCAGGAGGCAGTATCAACTATGCCTGTGCCGTTTTCTGACAGATGTTTATCTACCTTTTCAGAAAAACTTTTATTAGTAATAGGTATTGTTTTGTCTCCTCAAGCAACCTTTCTCAGTATTTCGATACCTTTACTATTGAAAAGTTGCTCCTGATATATCTCCTAAGACTCCTGTGCCATAATTTAGGTCCATTATTCTTTGCCCTACCCACACCAAATATGCAGTAGAATTTGATCACTTCCTCTTTATAGTTTTATTTATATTCAAATACCCCTGTTATATTTACCCTCGGCTTTATCTTCCCACTGTCAAGCAATTCTAATTCCTTCTACTTTTCCTAATACTGTTTCTACTTGTTGCTCCTTGTGCTTTCCTAATGGGTCCACATGCTTCTTGAAGTGTAGCACCAAAGCAAAGCCCCCATACTCCAGCTGAGGACCCCAGTTCCAGTAGCACAAGCTTTACATCACAGATCTTGTGTACAACACTTCTGGTCATCCGCCCCAGTGTAGACTTGTCTTTTCCACAGCTAGATGATACTGCAGACTCATCTTCATCTTCTTTAAAGTCCTCATCTTTTTTTCTAATTTCCCTATCAACTTAGCATGCCCATATCCTCTATTTCTTCAGCTAGTTTTCCCTGCATTTTGTGTTGTGCTTACTGAATTTCATTTGACGTTTTCAGACCATTTTTCAAATGTACCTTGTAGCTTTTTAATTCTAATTTCTCCAGATTACTAAGGAAAAGGATGAACACCATGGACCCCGAATAGGCAAGTGCAGAAAGCCAATTGATACCTAACTCAGTTTTGACAGGGAACCATGGATAAGCATCTTCCCATAAAAATTTTCTTATTAGATATGTATTTTTTTCAGTCCCATGGACCTGAATAACAGACAACACTGTCTTAATATTACACTTTGCTGATCATTTCTGCTAACTATTTGTTCAAACAGAAAAGGGTCTGTGAGGACTTCTAATGAAGTGGAAAAGCTTGAGTGAAAAGATATCTTTGTTGAAAACTCATTCAAAGCTACAATGGAAAAGATAAATAAAGTCATGCATCTGCAAAAGAAAAATTAGAGAGTTTGTTATTTTGTTTCTTTTCTGATATTACAAGAATACCTATGTCATTCTAATTTTCCTCTGATTTCAAGGGAAGTATTTACTAAGGAATGTCACCTGGGAACAAAACTGGACTTCCAGAACCCTGATATAGTAAAACCTGTTGAAAGATTTACAGTGTGGCATTCTTCTCATTGCAGATAGTGAAGACATAACTGGTGTCTTACCACTGATTCTTGCTACTCTGAATTTTCACCCAAGAGAAACATAGAGATGGCAAATTATTTTTTATGTTCAGTACAAAATAAAAATATAAATACATATATATATAAAGAATTAATAAGAAACTGTTGAGGACGGACAGAAATTAAGGCTGAGGAGAACAAAGTGGGTGAATTGAGAAGGTGCCAGTCTATGAAGAGTATTCCATCACTTAGGACTTCATTGTCTCACAGATCAGGTGTCAATTCAGACCAGGACCTATCCAAAAATAATTTCCAAGCATAAAGCTACCTCTTCAGAAACAGAGCCATGCACATAACTACTGCTGACCATCAGCTGCCATTTCAGCTTTTGGAATTCAAGCTAATTTAAGATTTGACTTTAAAAAAATGAAATACTATATCAATATCCAAATAGATATATGACAATTTTTATACCTTCCTCCAGGCCACCCAGATATAGTCAGAATGATGAGTAAAGCTTGCATGGCTCAGAGATGGACAGAAACACCCATCTCAGAATAAGCATTAACTCACAGATTAAAGCTGAGCTCAGAGAAATATTCTACTTTTAAAATGTGGCATTTGAAATGAATGCATAGAGACTTGTTCCCAAGGCAAAATTCTTTCATCACAGCTGCTGTTCATAGGTCCAAAAGGCAATGCTTTGCTGACAAACCTGGAGGAATAATTGGAGGTAGAGGCTCCTCAGGCAGGAAAATAGCCACCACTCATGAAGATGCATTTTCCACTGGAAATTATTTGGTTTCTATAGTCTGAGACAGAACTACCAACATGTCAATTCCTTGAACCTGAAAGTCATTATGGGGGAGAATAAGTATGACTGCACAAAATAAATCATTTATTTCTCAATTTATGGCAAGATTTAGCCTCCAGTCATTAAGCAGTGGGGCAATAGCTAGAATGATCATAAGATTTTACTCATCTTAGAAAAGGTAACCTTTTTAGAAGACCTAATAGCTTCTCCAAGCAAACTGTATTTCCTCCTTCCTCTTTCCACTTCTCCACTTTTAATTGTTGTCTGTAGAAAGACGATGAGTTGAGTCGGGGTTTCTGGATGACCGCAGTTGCACAGCTGGTGAATAAACAGATGTTCTTGATCAAACAGAACATCCTTCTGTAACAACTTGGAAACTACCACTACGGCTTAAACTATGCCACATACAATAAAAATCTCTTAAACCATACATACCTCAAGTATTCAGTAAATATTAAGTAGAAAAAAAACAAAAACAAGAGGTTTACCATGTGTGGACCATTCAGCGTTTATTAGTAGAGAAACTTGTAGCAGGATTTTAAAGTAATTTATAAAAGCAAGCACAAAAGTAAAATGTTAGGCTGAGGACAGGGGTTTAGAAGGTTACTGGGTTTTGTAACAAAGCCTCAGGCACCCTGTCACCTAATAGACTCCTCCATGCTCCCTCATACAACACAGGTGGAGAACAGTGTCTTAGCAGCCACCAGGCTGCAAGGAACCACTCCAATATGTCTATGAAAATGGGAACCATGGGAAGCAAGGTGAGAGAAGAACTATTAATCCTGGCAGAATATGTGTTTAAAATGGACACTGAGCAGCTCTTGGCTCTCCAATATGACTATGCAAAAGTCTTCAGAAATGCAGGAATCAGGGCTCTCTATTAATAGAAATTTCAAGTTCTGTAAAGAACGCAGCTGTGTGGTGTTCTTCATGAGGACGATACCTGAAAGTTGAATATTAATACTTAAATAAACTATTATCTCCTATATGTGTTGTCTACAATCTTTACTTTTAATTTTAGTCCTTCATTTATAAATTCTGTGTTCAAGTGCTAATTTTTCACTACAGATTTGAGCTATGAACTGTTATATTTAGGTGATTGTTTCACATGAAACATTTGCTTGTGACTAATGTGTTGAATCGCACAGCACAGTTTGGTTCCCTGATTGGACATAGCTGTTATAAACTGGTCTGATATAAATGTGATTAAAATTAAACCCATTCTGTGTTCTGTGTGATTTTAAATTATGCTTTGGCATTCATCCCCTTCCCTGTGCACAGTGAATTTCACCTAACCTTACTTCTGATATTGCCCAAAGTCTGACTAATGAATTAAAACAATCTGAAAAAAAAAATCTGGTTTCTAATTCAGCACAGCAATTGTGAACAGACTTTTACGTGCTCCCACTGGCTCAAATCTTGTTTTCACATTGAGGTTGTTTTTTTTTTAAAGTAAGAAACCTATAGGAGCATGTAAAGTATGAAGTGAAACAAAATAAAAAGCTTGCAACTGGGGAAAAAATAGTCCAAAATTCCAGTAATATCATGTACCCAGGAAGTAATCTGGAGCATTATTAAAAAGGCAACAGCGCAACTTAATCCAACGGGAAGAAAAAAAAAAAGGAGAGAAAGGAAAAACATTTAATTCATTATCACACCAACATCAGTCCCAGAGTTGGCTGCCAGATTATCCAGAGTGAGAGTCAAGCACTGTAGCATAACGTAACTTGAACTAATCTTATGCAGTACTGTGGAATAACCATAAATTACTGAGTGCCTGCGAATGGTCACCTCATGAACAACAAAGTTTTTTTTTTTCATTTCGTTTTGGTTTTGTGTCTGAACTTCATTCTTTTCACATCCTGTTTTTCTAATCTGCACAAAAGGAAAAAAGGAGAATTATACCTTGTGTATTTCACAAAGCCCATTACTCTGTCATACCTGGCCTGCAGAATGATAACCCAGTGTCATGCAAGAGGGGCTGCCAGATATAGCAACACTTTGTTGCTGTTTGAAAAGGTAGTTTATGACAGACTTAATAGATTTAGGTGAATACTCTATCCTGAAAGCAGGAAGAATGTCACAAAATTATTTTTATCTCAGAACTAAATTAACTTTGTTTCTTGTGATACTTGTGGCTGAAATGGACACAGCCTGCACACCACTCAGTTCCACTGAATGTGAATTTTTAGAAGCTTCTTACACAACATCTCATTTCACATTTCATGATATGAACATATTTTGTCTAAAAAGATCTTTAAAAAGTAATTACCTAGTTCCAATCTCTAAACTTCTGTGTGTGCAGTGCTCTCTGCCTTCTCCCATCCCTTGCTGAATCTCAGTGTCATGAGCAGGAAGAGACTGAACATGCCCTCAGAACATCTGTGGACACCACCAGATGGAGCAGGGAACAGGCAACACACTTGAGGGCAGAGCTGCCATAGGAGGCACCTAGCCAGGCTGGAGGAACAGGCCGACATGAGCCTCATAAAGTTCAACCAGGACAAATGCAACATCCTGCACTTGGGAGGGATTGGCATCCCTGCACCGGGGCAGGCTGCGCACTAGCTGGCTGGGGAGCAGCTCTGTCGAAAAAGACCTGGGGGTCCTTGTGGGCAGCAGATAAACGTGAGCAGCAGCAAAGCCAGCAAAATACAGGTCTGTGTGAACAGGGGCACAGCCAGTACATTGAAGGAAGGGATCATCCCTGCTCAGTCAGCACTCATTAGGTTGCACCTCAATGCTGCTTCCAGTTATGGCTTCCCTAAATTAAGAAAGGTGTTGAAACCCTTGGACATGTTCAGGAGAGGACAGCATGATGGTGGGGGGCTGGAGCACTTGACCTGAGAGGAGAGGCCAGGGAGCTGGGCTTCTTCAGCTTGGGGGGCACAACAGCAGTGCCCAGTACCCGAGCGGATGGCATCAGGGAGAGGGAGTCAGGCTTTTCATGGAGGTGCACAGCCAAGGAAGAACAAATAGAGGTCACAAGCAATGTTGGTCTTAGTCTTTCCTTCCGTACAATTTTTGTGACTTATTCTCAGAGTCTTGAAGTCTAATCCACTCTTCTTTGCTTTACTAAGCCTGCCCAGGCTCCTGACACTTTTTAGTCTGCATGACCCTTCGATCAGATGATGGCTTTTTCTAATGTTAAGCCTCTAGCAGTCATCCTACCTTCCTCTGGCTAGATTCCCTTTGGCTAATACCCAAGGTAAATTTACAAATCACTCTTTGCATGTCATTGGCCCCTGCTAATTGCCTGTTAAAGAGGTACTCCTGTTCTACAACATGTGGTGATGATGCACATGCTACTGTATTTGAAGGTCTTATTTTCCTTAAACACCATCTCTTCAGAGCCATCAAAGGATTTCCCTATCGAAGATAATAAAAAGTCAATCAACCTTTAAAGTAAGCCTCCTTTTTTTCTCCCAAGATAAAGTCCACATTCATGTTTTGCTTCTTAGTTACTTAACCTGCTCTCCCCTGAGTTTGTTTACCACTCTTACAGCTTTTCATGTTTATTCCTCAGGCTCTTAGCATTTAAGAAAAAACTCCCTAGGGATTTCATTTGCCTTCTACTCAGGTTAGATTTGGGGTTTTCATATTGTGCCTTGACACTACTCAAAACCAAGTGGGAACAAAAAGCATAAGCTCAATTTCAGAAATTAAATTGCTTATTCTTTTAGACAAAATCTTGCATGTCCATTTTGTTCAATTAAGAGACATGGATCTAGCCCTAGGTTAAAAATAAAATAGTTCAAGTAGTAATAAACCCAAAGGTATTATGTGAAACTAGAATGCATTAGTGTGTCCCAAACCATAAAGCTACATCTTATTTTACCTGCTTTGAAGAAGGCCACTGAAAGGTTTAGGTTCAAGTCAAAGCACTGCCACAACTCATTCAATTTGGATTTAAATCTAAATCTACTGCTCTTGATACCAGTAGTCATAAGGGAAAAGGTAAAACTATCATAAAATATGCATCTGGGGATTAAGCTATCTACTAACATCCCCATGTTAATTATACAAACAGCTCAATAGAACTCCTTTAGCTCAGGAACATTCAGTGCTCTGGAAGTAAACCACAACAGGTATTATTACAGCAAGATTTATAAGCGTCATAATGTAATGAATCTTGCTCACTTCATTAATTTAAGGCATTATTTTTTTGGATAATTTACAGGTATGTGATGATATCTGTGTGGCTATGCCACCAGAATATACACTCAAGGAATAAGAAAAAAAATATCACCACTTTCCCCTTGCTAATTTTGCAACTTCCTTTCAAGTTGTTGTATTGAAATCTCATAGCAGCATCTGCTTCTTTTCTTGTCCAGTTCAACTTTCTGTCTGGGTTGTGAGATCTTGGCTGAATAGAAGAAAGATAGACACTTCTCATGAAAATGAGTGGGTTTCTCTGATCGCTAAAACATTGACTTTGCTCAGGAACATGGGAGTTTACATTTCCTAGGTAATGGGCACCAAAATCCCTGAAAACCAGGATAAAATTATATGCAACTTTTATGGTGCAAGCCTATGGAGCCGTTTATAAAAATAAGCTGGGTTTTATATGATTGGTAACAAAAATACATAAAAATGTTGTTTGCCCCATATATTGGGAAATATCCTGTCTTGGCACTCTGCAGCTGGTGAGTCATAATTTTACAGTTTTTACTAAAATAAAAATGAAATTAAAAAGTCCACATTTTCAAAGAAGTACAGAAACATAATATTTATAGAAGATCATAAACAAGTAGTCTGTTAATAGCTGTTGAACTTTGTTTAAAGAATAACAGACTAACATTTCCAAAGTACTCTTTGCTGAGATTGAACAGGATTTTATTCAAACTGTTGCGGTAACTAATGAAAAACAAATGAGATTTCTAAACAGTTTTGACTGTTAGGGGTGTGATGGCCATATCATTGCTTTTTGCACTTGCAGCTGCTTACACTGAAGCTACCCGTTTAAAACATAGTGTCATTTTATACTTGAACTCTTGATCTGCAATACAGAAGGGCCAGGCATATTTGACCCGGACTGGAGCCAGTCTGATGCAATCCCAGTTTTGTTCTTGTGCATGAAGGCTCTTCAGCTTCCAAACTTACTTAAACCTCTGAAGGGAATCACAGATTACTGCCACATCTAGAGCTGTTTCTTGCAAAACAGTATCCTGATGTGTTTGAGAGGCCGATGGTGACAGTAAATACAGCAAGAGTGCTTCTTGCACTTGTCCTACCCTGCTGGTTGGCTTTCCCCAGCAGCTGCTCCTCTGGATGAGGGCCTGGGACAGAGACTGTGCAGCTCCCCAAGACTGAAAAGCCACCGGTGTCTTGTGGGAGTTGTAGTTCAATAGAAGAGTCCTGATTCATCAGAAAGAAACAGATAGGAGCAGCTGAATTAAATCTCTTGTAAGGCATTTTGTTAATACGCCTGAACAGAAACTGAAATGAAACTGAAACATTTTTATGGCCATGATTTTCATTACTGAAGTCAGAAATTTCCACAAAATCCCCACATTCTGCCTAACTCTAACTTTTATTCAAACAAATAGTTTCTAGGTAACTCTGTATTGGAAAAATACTGAATACCTTCGGGAAGATTAAAGAAAATCAGGTGAAAAATCATCAATAGCTGATGTAATGTCTTGTATGTTGCAAATGGTAGACAGAGCAAAATACACATATTAATAAACTAGAAAGCCTGATCTCATCTTGCTATGTCTGCAGGTAGTTTTATTTTTCATGCAGATAGGTCTGCTAATAGCTCAGATTTTTTTAGTCAAATGGATATAGCTGGAAAATGGCCCTTATAAATTATGAACTCTTACAATTACTGGCCTCCATTTTACAGTTTGGGCAGCATCAAGAAGCCAAATTCTTCTGAATCCTGAATTTCAGACACTTCAGATCCACTGTTCAAAAAAGTGGACTGGCCACTGCTATAGAAGGATTAAATTCTTTGTTACTGAAGTCAGTAGAAGTCTGTCGTTCACATAAATGGCGCCAAATTTCACCTATGACTCTGTGGCCTTTAAAAAACAAATAAAAATCCCAGACCAAACCAACCAAACAACAACAACAAAAAAGCGAACCACCAAACTGAGATCATCTAAGTCACTGTGAAGGTTTTAGCTAAAGTTTCAGGAGACAAACATCAAAGGTTATTAGAAGGACAACTGATCCCTGATATTAGGATATTAGCAGGGTGGATACATCCTGGCTGTGTCTGTTCAAGCTGTAGTAGGAAATTACCAAGCTCATAGAATATTTTTTACATATTATTCTGCAACTCAAGACACATTTAGATTTCATTTGTTCCACTGCAGATGTCACTTCATCCTTCCAGATTCTCAAGTCAGTCCCTGCCTTGATTTATGTTTGCCATAAATATTGGAAGGATGGCAGGTATGACCACATAGACCCCCACTACTATTTAGATGGGGGCTGCATCTACTGGTGGAGACAGATGTGCTCAACAGGAAAATAATCTCAGTCATGTTACAGTACTAAACATTGACATACTCCAAAGCTTTTTAAAACACCTGTTCTACATAGCTCTGAGCAAAGCTATATTTAAGAACAACACAAATCACGTAGAGGAAGGGCTAAAAAAAAATAGTAACTTTACTCTTCCTTGGATACTAACAGTGAGGAGAGTGTTTAGCAGAACATGAAGTGTATTCATACCTCAAGTTTTTAAGCATGTTTTTCTTCCTCTAGTGTTGCATCTGAATTCCCATTTAACTGTTCAGAATGAAGGAATGATGATAACTTAGAAGAATTAGAGGATGCAATTAGCCTGTCCTACTTCAGCCTACTGAATATTTTGATGATACAGTGTTAATACCAATTGAATGGCGCATTTGTATGTAAGGGAGCTAAACTCAAAGTCTAATCCAAATTATAGCTGGGCTTATTACTTGAGTTATACTACTGGGCATGCTGCATACAGAAACGACTCTGTGAAACACCCAAGGCAAAGAAATCCTGCTTTATAGTGCATATAATCGGAAAAGTAAGGAAAGAAAATTTAAACTGTTATTTAAACAAGTCTCATTCCAATTACTACTTTCCTCTCTGTCAGGGCCAATTATTCTCACTTTAGACATGACTAGCATTTCTAGAGGCTTTTTTTTTTTTTTTTTTACAATGTATAGAGTGCTGCACAGTCACTTTGAAATGCCTGAAAAATAAATTAAAGTACACAGGAAAAGGAGACTTACTAAACTTAAAGATATCCTCTTATTTTGTCATACCGAGGCACATTAAAATACAGAAGGACTTCACAAGCACTAAAGTGTTTTGGACATGCATTTACTTTTGCCCCTTACAGTGAGAAAAATTTGAAAACCAGAGCATTTCTTCCCTAGTATGCACACCAGACAAGAAAACAAGTCCAGGAATGTTTCCTTACTTGTTCAGGAAAAAAAAAAAAAAGAGGTATTGGTTAATTAATTGGTTAATTAATATGACATGCTAATTATAATGTCAGACTACTGGTCCTTTAGAAGCCTCCATTACTTTTGCCATGAACAGATAGAATGAAAACAAACCAAGAGAGTGAGCAGTCAAAGCCTGAGAGTGTATTTTTGATCTGGTTAAAATAAGAACAGATTAATTTTTTCTTAACATGACATAATACAATCATAAATTTGTAT
Organism: Phalacrocorax carbo; assembly: GCF_963921805.1. NCBI lineage: Eukaryota > Metazoa > Chordata > Aves > Suliformes > Phalacrocoracidae > Phalacrocorax > Phalacrocorax carbo. The sequence continues at coordinate 16,045,987 of NC_087516.1, forward strand.
CGATTCCAGACTTACCATCTAGAGAACAGGTTTTTTGCCTTTTGGGTAGCAGATCATGAACTGCTCACTGGTTGTCCATAGCTTTCTCCTATGCAGCAGACACAGTTGCTTGGTACTGATTTTAGCCAACTAGAATAGAAAGTTTCCAAAAACATAGGTACCTGGAGATCTTGCTTTGCTGTAAGTGCTTCTCTCACTTGTCTGACTCAGGCAGACCAGACATGCATAAATGAACCTGTGTTCCAAAGGACTCCTTTATCCCGCTCCATCCTGCAGGCAAGAAACACAGCAGGAAGGGAGATTTACTATATTTTATTTTCATGAATAAAAAGCACAGACTTGATACTTGTTGCTGCAGGTTTTTGCCCTGAAGGCCTCCAAAATCTTTTGATCATAATTTGTAATAGCTTATTCATTTGCATTAGTAATGGAAGCACTGTAAATCAAGAATGTATATCTGCTTTTACATCTATCCCCACAGATACAGGGAAGTTGTGCAATAGATAGAATTTCATGCAATATACAGATTTTACTTCTTGAACTGTCTTCTCCTAGATATACCCATATCCTTTACTACCTTCTTCAGTATCCCTGTCAATGTTGGTCAAGGCGCCACCATTGTTGATTAGCTGGTGCAGGCAAAACCTTCCTGTGGGTCTCAGAAAAACTTTGGCCGTAGAAATATAACAGCTTGGAGGTGACTTTCCCTGCAAAATATACCTGCGTTCATACACTCCATCCATAGTATTTTTATTATATTAGCTGAGAAAAATCTTCTACAACTAGTGATAACTATACCTTCTCAGATTAAGTTCGCTGCATGCAACTCAGAGACCTGAGTAATGCTTAATGCTCTGTTCGATTGCTGTCTCAGTTTAGCTGCAAGCCAGTTTCCTAAATTTCTCAAGTATGACACCAACACTGATTACACAGCTCTGCATCCATAGCTCTAAACAGAAATATGAAACCAAGCAAAGTACATCCCTAAAAAAAGAAGTTTGTTTTTCTCCAAAAATTCATCCAGGACTGAAATAAAAAGAAATTACTGCGGGGGGTGGGGGTTGGGAGCTAAATGTGGCCTGAGCTAGGGGAATGAAAAGTTAATCTTATGCATAGACATGAAAAATGGCTATTTTAGGAAACTCAACTATCCCATGAGAAAAAGAAGTTGTAAGTTTATTTCACAATTCCTTGAAGCGAAGGAAATGTTCATTAATTCTGCAACCTTTTAAACAGGGCTAATATATTTGACCTCACAGTAACACAGTTACTTCCTGAGATGGCTGCTTGCCTGTGTATAATTGACCTGAAGTGCTAACTTCATGGTTTTGTCTTAAGTTCCCTTCTTCAGCTGATTTCACTGGTGTATCCAATTTCATGTAACAGATTCTTACCTATGGCATGCGATGCTCTTCTTTCTTCACCTGACTTCACCATCCAGTTCTTGTGCATGCTCTTACCTTTCTCTCCAGTCCAGACTTGAAAGCATTAGCCTTTTTCATCCTCACTTTTCATGTCTAGAGAGCTCCAGACACCTTTCAGACTCCACACACCAGGGGAAGGATTTTGACCATTCCTGAGGAATGCTCACAGGAAAGGCTCAGCTCCCTCGTCCCATCCTGGCTGCCACAGAGCCCAGCAAAACCCATGGTCTGGCCTTCTTCCCATTTCTTAATCTGGCAGGTACTGGGATTACAGAATATCTAACACTAACCATATGATGACTTTATCTCCATGATTGAGACAAAGACAGCAGAGTGTACAATTGACAACTGTGTAGTTTAATTTCTAGAAAGAATTGTATCAAAATTGCAGTAAATATATTTCTCACCATCTTCATTTAAGCATAACACAGAAGACAGCTGTAAGTGCACTTTTTTATCTCACAACTATTTTTGGCAGGGAGGATGTATGTGTAGAGAAGAAATGAGTCGCTCTGGGTCCTTCACCTGGCCAAAACTCACTGAAAACAGCCACATGGATTCTGGCAACGGTCTGTCAGCTTGTTTAAATGTAACAAACGTAAGTGTGGGGTTTTTTTCACATTTGGGATAGTTAAACAGCATGAACCAGTAGGAAAAAAAATTTCTCTGGGCCACTGAGATTGACTATCAGTTACGACTTTCTCTATGGAGAGAAGTGTTCAGTTAGCTGGCTGTCTATTGGGCCACATAGATTATACTACTTTTGTCACTCCTATCTTTGTCTTGAGCGTGTGTTTTTCCCTCAATAGAAAATAAATCTGAATAAACATGAAACCAAAATGAAAGTATGTATTCTGGTTTCTTTGAACATTGCACCAGCTTGCACCAGCAACAGCAAAAGATAGAGATAGGGTAAGATCAAGGTCACATCCCTCAGGAGAACCTGCCCATGGTGTGATGATTTGGTCTGCAGCACGCACATACATGTGCTCACACAACAGCCAGCCATGTACAATTTAGATTTGTGCAGAACATAGAAGGTAAGAAGAAAAAATAAAAGAGATCCAGGGTCTTTTTACTGAAAGAAATATTCGCAACTGAAGCACAAGACATTCTACCAGGAGTTTCCTTAAACAATATGAACTTTATTGACACTTTAACAAGGGGAAGCATTTCTCTGAATTACAGCCTTATTTAAACATTACACAACAGACATAGTGTAAAGTGCGTAAGAGAGTTTCTGTTAGTCCTTATACGACTATCAGGGTCAAAAGTCAATTAGAGTACTACTTCTAATTGAAGAGATGAAATTATTTCCTTGCTGCCTTGCATAGTGTGTCCTGCTTTTACAACAAATATTTATAAGTTAAATAATTCTGTTAGGAAAAGACATGTTTCATTCTACCCTAGGCAGACATTAATGTAAATGTAAATGTGAACTTCAGAGTTTCTAGCACTGGTAAATATTTGCACAGAAGCATATACTGTTCCAAGACTACAAAAGTCTAGCTTTGCTGAAGACCCTGTTAGTGTTGAAGCCAAAGCTTGCTCACAATAACCATGCTAATATAGCTGATGAAGTTAGTGGGGAAATTTGTAAGAATGAGATGAGCAGAACTTGAGTGGTGATCAGAAAAACAATGCTGTCATACAACATGTCCTCAATATCCTGTGCTTTGTCTTTGCAAACCAGCGAATGCAGGCGTTCAGAGGAAAGGTCAGATGTCAATCCCTCCTGTTAATGGATGCACATGCCTACCTGTTTCATGGCTTCTTCTATTCTGATTCACAGTCTTCAAGAACGTTGTGCCAGTTGCACGTTAATGTAGTTGCTGACCCTTTATTTTTAACAATTTTTATTTAATTATGATAAAGCACCCATGTCTATGTTTGTCTTTCTGTCAAGCACAGTGTCTGCCGGGTTATATGATTCACAACCAGGTGAGAAATAGAGAAAAACTAAGACAAAATACTTTTTTCTATTTTTGCCCGTTCTTGTTTACTTCTTGTTGATGGAACTGACAGCAATGGATTTGCATTGTTATTTCTTCAGCTGATTGCTGAGAGAACAGACTATCCCCCAAGTTCTCTCCCAGCTCCCTTTCCATGTCCTTGTTTCCTGGTAGTTTCTCCAATTTAAGAAAGTGAGGGCAGCAGGATTTGGGCCCAAGAGTTCTCCTACATTTTCTGTTGATTTAAGTGTTTTTTTGGTACTGCTGAGTAAAATTGTTTAGGAGTAGATTCTCAGTGTAAACTGGCAAAGAGCCTCTGAATGCTGCATAGCCATGCCAATTTACACAGCAGAGAATTCGATACGATCTCAGCAAAGGGAGCATAATGCAAAAGAAATTCAAAAGTCAGAGAGAGGCAGACTGGCAAAAAGCTCAAGAGAGTCAGGGGAAAAAAAAACATATCAGAAAAAGTTGGTTTAATAGCTCTGAAAGGGGCCAGCTGCAGGTAGTGGGGAGACAGTGAGGCATAGCAGGCTGAGTTAATCTGTCCCTTTGTGTGCATGTGGGTGGAGAGAGTACATATGATTCAGCTTCCTTGCTAAACTGTGAGATGATTAAACAAGATATCAGTCATTGTCTCATGTACTGTGAATATAACAGCATTCCTGCCAAGCATTTCTGCTATGCCAAGTGTAAGCTTGTTTTATGCTATAACTAGGAAAATAGTGTACTGAAAGGCCCATCATGCCATGACTACACATAAATTTAGAGGCACCATGCAACACATGCAGTAATACTTAGATTAGATTAGACAGCCCATCCCCAATCTGGAGATCACTTGAGTCTGGTTTATACCTGCCATGTGTCCACACAGCCTATACTTAAATATTTACAGAGCAAAGCCAGTGTGACCTTTTCTGTTTTGCTATATTTCTATAAGCAAAGCTAATAAAAATGTGGCACCAGGAAAAACAAAATAAGAAACTCCCCCTTTGGTAGGTGGCTGAGATCACCCAAATGTTTGTGAAGAAGGGAAAATCCTCAATAACAAGCCATGCATCTCCATCCTCACCATCAAACTGCAGTCTGGAACACCACTGTCTAATCCCAGCCGTTCTTATTTGGAAGCTGTCAGGCGAGCCAAACTCTAAGCACAAAACCTGGCAGCCTTCAGTGATCAGAGGTGGAGGTCATGGAGGAGAAACAGCAATTATTTTGCACACCTGGAAAGCTTGCAACTACAGAAGCTGAGCCAGAAGCGAAGGGAAGACAGTGCCATTCAGGAGAATCTGAGCACCAAAAAATTAATCACAATTAAACAACTCCTGATCATGCTAACTTGCAGAACAAGTCAGGTTCTGGGGAAAAGATGAACTATTCAAAGTATTTTTAAAACACAACCTATATTCTTCAATTCAAAGCAACATTCAAGTCTTCAGTTTTCACCTGGATTTACTGAACAAAGAGCACCTGGTCAGTCAGTAACCACTGGAGACAGAGATGCACATATGGGAGCAGATAGGAAAGGACCCTCCCCCTGCCCAGGTTCTGCGCTGGCCAGAAGTACAATGTTTCCATCCATGAAATACCAAGTAACCATTGCCTGCACAAAGACTATCAATAATGGCTATTCACCATATTGTATAGGGCTACAGTAAGTTACGCTGCCCATCCTTATCATTTGTTTTGTCTAGTATTGTCTGCATCACAAAAATCTGCGTTTGGCGCACCAGTCTCATGTTCATAAATACCTTAGGAATACAGTGTAGGATAGATTAATTAATTAGATTAAAAAAGTGGAGAGAAAGCCGTGCTAACAGACTTATGTTATTTTGAGAACAGGTCATATAAAATAATACTTTAGATACAGATGCAATATAGCAGCCTCACAGGAAATGTCATGTACATTATTTGGACTGGAGCCTATTATCAGTATATGTATTAGCGTATGTATGGAGAAATATACATTCCTCTTAATGGAGGCTCCATTTTCCCACTTTTGAAGAAAGCATGGTTTCAACAATAATGTGTTTGATCTCTCTGTTGGCTGAGCTACTTACAAAATAAGCACTCACTACCAAAGGCCACTGAAGTTCCTCCTTAACTTCTCTAGCAAAAAGAAGCGCTAATGTTCCTCATTTTTCAAATGTAGGAAGCCATACAGAATGTTGGTTCATACCACCGGTGCTCTGATCCATGCTTGTACACTGCTTCACATCAAAGGGACTTCGGAGCCATAGGCAGGATTACCAGGGGATAAATGATAAACTACACAAAGAAGGAAGTGAAACTGTGCTTCTGTTACATTTCATCATCAGAGCATTTATACTAGCACAAAATGACATCTAAAAAGCTCACCAATTTAATTTCAAAATCAATGGCTTTGGAAAATCACAAGACCTCATTCCAATAGTAGCCAATAAAGCACTGTGACCAGGATAGCACAGACTATGCAATTTGTTTGCCACAACAGTCCAATTTAATTTTAAATCTAGGGGAAAATATATTTAAAAGATGGGACAGTGCTGGAGCTACTGTTCAGTGTTTTGCCTCATATATCTAGAAGCTTTTTGTAATTCAACGCGCAAAGTATCCAAATAACACTCTAATTGTGACCCTAAATAGTGGGGTACATATAAAACTTACCTCAGCCTGGAGAAATCAGATTACATCTTCCCCTAGGTGTATAATGCCCTGTATTCCCCACTGCTGCCAATCAACCATCTTTCTATTGACATTTTGGACATCAGAGGCTAGAGGGATGAGGTCAGACAAGGACTAGCAGAAATATTGTTCAAGTGGCATTGAAAACGGATAAAAGATTAAAAGTCACGTTGCCTGGACACAGCTCTGTGTAGTCTTTTATTAGGAAACATGCCACAGGCTTTGAACTGCTTCCTTTTAATGGGAAAACTCTACCCAGTTACTTGCAGCCATGTAACAAATGCAAGAAATGCAGCCACGTAAGTCTCTGTACTTATCACCAGGAGAGGGGAGCAGGCAAGTGGTGAACAGCTTAACAAATCTGTGTGACAAGATAAACCCACCTGGAGCTTTGCCTGTTTACAGAAAATAAGCTTGAGATTCATTGAATTTCTCATAGAAGATAGCATAGCTTTAGAGTGAGAGCTCTCCTATAGGTCCCATGCTATAGTAGTGATCAACATGGAACCACAGAACTTCCTGAGTAAAATCTGAAGTTTAAGAGAGCATAAGGCAAACCCCATCAAGTGTTTTTGGGGTGGAAAAGGAAGATGCTCAAAAGAAGATAGAAGCATTCCTTATGTTTAAGGAAAAAAAATCAGATTTTATATTAGCATTTTTTAATTTTGTTTGTTAAAAAAATAATTAATACAGCACATCTTCCTTAAAATGTTTTAGTATTCAAGAATATTTCATTGACTATAAGTATATCTGTAAAATTTTGCTAGAAAATGCTCATTTTAGGAAAACAAGGTTTTTTGGGGTCTTTTGGTTTTGGGGGGTTTTTGGTTTTGTTTTATTTGGAAATTAAATAAATAATTCTCACACTTCCAAAATCCATTCCTTTAAGAAACTTCTATCAAGTGAAAAACAAATGGCATTGATCTATCTTCATTTAGTGTGGAAAAACACTACTGTATTTATGTTAGCATTTCTAGTGTACAATGAAACATTTAAAAATGAACAGTAGCTTTCTCTTTTGAGCAAGACTAGAAATCAATTGAAGGGCAGAATTTTTGTATTAATAAGTGTCAATGAAGAGTTACTGCTGTAAAACAAAACAAAATGTATATATTTTAAATTATCACCAGTACTAGAATATCAAACACAGTTAAAATGCAGCCTTTATTGCTCTTTAAATTTGCCTAAATATAAAAACAAATTCCATCCCAAAGATATTCAAGGATTAACTAGAGCTTTCCTGCAAGAAATAGTTTTGTGGGTTTATCTGAAATTATGATGGTTAAAATGCAGGACCTTTATGACCTGCTCAATGGCAGGTTTACATTGAAACTGTTATAAATTATTACAGAGGTGAAGCCAATCTAAACAGTCCAACATAAATATATCTGCAGACATACTGGCTACTACATATTCTAAACACTGTCTGTATATGAATAAACAGAGCTTTCTAAATCATTTAAGAAAATGTATTTATTCATAAAATCAATAATATTTATTTTTGTGTTTGACAAAAAAGGTCTATTATATCTAACTTATTGGAGCTTGAAAACTTTTTTTATGGATTCTTATGTGGTTTTCCTACATCTGATAATGGTTGGGAATTTTATTTTGAACTATGTGAATGTTTCTAATAGTTTTGTATTTGACTAATCCTTATCTGTTTAAATTGTTATTTTATTAAATTTCACAAGTTAAATATTTGAATAAACATACTGTACAGGGCTACATTTATTCAACACTGTGTCAGCTAAAACTTTTATCAGACTATAAAACAGACATAGGTAATATTGGAAAACAAATCCATATTTGTGTGTTTCTACTTTCTAATTCATTTGGAACAGCAATAAAAATACATATTTCAGTTCATACTATTATAATAAGCAGCAGTTGTGGCAGGAAAGGAAATGTGAGATGTTAACACACCGCCAGACCCAGGGTATTCCATTTATATGCATGAAACCGTACAGGAAAAATTGCAGACTCAAAGTTCTGTATAATAACACTGTTTGTGTTGCTTCTTAATTTCATACAATATTAACGATATTACATCACATTAAAATTCATCCTGTTAGCTTCCCAAGAAGATTCCCAAAGTGCTTTGCGAAAGGCAAACTGTGTGCTACATTAAAGAAAAAAATGTACATTACATATGGAAAATAGCGTCCTGAAAAAAAACGGCCGTAAGACTATAGAAAATGGGAAATGAGAAAGGCAGAGTCCTGAGATCAGCTGCACTGGATCCTGGGTTAGAGGAATCTGCCAGAAACACAAAGGCAGCTGTGAAGTACTATAACGTCAATTTATTCCCCTAATTTCTGTCATTTAAAAATTGAGTTATACCCAGAAGCCTGAAGTTTAATGATGTTTGAAACTCCTGGGTTTTTTAGTATGGCAGTTTTGTGTTGTCTTTCCTTGTTTACTATAGAAATACCCTGTAACTGTATCCAATATTCATAGCTGCAGCATTTACATACTGCTTTTCTTCCTTTAGAAAATTTGCTCTTGTACCTGCTGTACTATACAAAACAAATACATAAAATGAAATTTAAGCAGCCTTTCTATTTTGAAAAGCATACAACCTAAGTTTTAAATCCTTCATGTTCCACATACTTCCAGGTTCTCAGTTATACTCGTTTACTGTACCAGGTAGTGTATATAATAGACACATAGTTTCAGAGTGCTGGCTCCCTGCACCAATGGGAACCAGTAGCTGTATTCTTGCAGCTTTCATATAATGCTCTTGGTTGTTCCCACTGGGGAGCTCCCCACTGATGGTGTTGAATGTTTGTGGGGAAAAGAGTTTGATTCGGTCTCAAAAAAGATTAACTAGGGGTTTTTCCATATCTTGCTGGATAGCCAGGAAAGGTCTGAGGAAGGTAACAGCTCTTTTGGGAAAAAACTGCAGTCCCTGGAGAAGCGCTGGATAAAGTACAGTTGGAGTCCAATTTCCTTTGATAAAGTAGATCTATTACAGATAAACTGTAAGCCTTAGGAAACAGGAAAGAACTACTTTAAATAGGAAAGGGTACCTTCCCTCCAGACCCACGCTGCAGAGTCGGGATCCTGATCTGAATGTCCTCCCTCCAGTTGCCTCATGTTTCTGCCCAGGTCCCTCAGCCGGGGCGGTAAGTCTGGGGGAGCCCCGTGACATGGACGCAGCAGTGGAACTGGCACCATCACTTCCCAAACTTCCTGCTCTACCTGGAACTGCCACGTGCAGCCCTTGGATTTGATAAAACGATTAAATAAAAATGTGATTATAGTGGATCTTTGCCAGCCCACAATCTCTGGAAGTATCAGCAAGCCAGGACAGTCAGCTATTTCACACCGCTAAGGGGAGGCAGCTCGTGCTGGCTCCAGACAAAACCTCTGCGAGGCAAAGGGGCAGTTTTACCCACTGGCCGGCAGCGGGGAATGGGTGGTCCGGCTTTCAGCAGGTATGATAAGTGGGGTGCTGAGCCATGAGTCATCGCTGGCTTCCCTTGCTACTGTAAGCACGGCTTCTTCGGGAAGCTGCCTTCTAAGATAGCACTGGCCATAGAATAAACAACTGACAGTGTTCCTGCAGTTCTCACTCACTACTTCATTCCTACTGACAGGAAAAGAAATTGCAACCAGCAGTGGTAGGGAAATAAAGATGATTCATTTTAAACCAAGCTAACCCAACAAAAGAGTAAAGAAGGTGGAAGATGTGAAATAAAAAGATACAACTAATAAGGAGCCTCTTGTACTGAAGACATTAAATTTAAATTAAAAAGCCTGACTAATGTTTCATTAAAAGACAGAAAAGTAATCAAAATTAATTGAACTTTTTTAAAAAAGTAATCTTAAAGGAAATGTATTTCCAAGTAACATTATTCTCTAATTGTTTAATGAGTTCATATTGTGTATACAAAATATAAAAAAGGTCCCTCAAGAGAGGAAAAAAATCTTTTAAAAAAGGTAAATAGCAAAAAAAAAAAAAAAAAAACAAAAGGAGCAAACTAGAGAAAGTTCAGAGGGAAAAAATAATCATTTGTAAAGAAAGAAGTGTTAAACAAACAAACTTCACACAAAAATAATACTCTGGCTTTACCTACTCTCTAAGGTTTTAAAGAAAGTACATTTCAAACTGCATTTGTTCTTAAATTAACCATTATGCTAATTTAGCAGTTAGCTCCCTGCTCCTGGTCCACACACACATGCCGTGTGAGTGTGCTCTCCATCCTTTGGCAAAATGTGTGGTACTCCCACAGCCGGACAGCTGTAGTTCTAACAATCAGATTTCCAATAACCAATTATGTATGTGATATACCCAGCCCCTGTCAGTGTTGGATTATGCAAATTAAAAGATACACAGGAAACCATATGTACTATAAGTGATAAACCCGCTTTAGTTCATAGTTCTGTAGCTGCTCTGCTGGTTGGCACACTTCCCTTCTGCTGTCTTCTAACCTCAGCTCAGAGATCAGCTGTCAACTGCAGTGACATATTAACAAACTTTAACCTGTGCCCACAACTACAGTGACAGGAGCAGGATTTAAACAAGCTGCACTTTTCACCAACTAAAGAAGAATTATTTTACCCCCAAATAGGTATTGCACAATTAAACATTCTCTTATAGCGAAAAATAAAATTGTTCAAAAAATAAGGCTGAATGTGAGCCAAGTGTAGGCTGGCAAGGAACCATCTGACAGTGTAAAAGCTCTTTGGTCATCTCAGGGGCACGTTAACTCCAGCACCTGGCTACAGCAAGTTCAGATGTCATCAAGCTAATTCTCTCATGGTTGATTTAAGGCTAATTAAATCAATTGTTAATTATTTTAAGTCTCATTTTGCACTGGAAATTTCCCAAAATACAGATTTTCTGTAGGATTTAGTTGCCACAGGATTTTTGGTTGAATGTGTTTGCAAAATAAAACACCTCCAGGTTTTGGTTGCTATTTTGTTATTTCTTTTTTCCTCCCTTTCTTTTCAATTTATCACATTCTCTGCAATGACCAATGTGCTTTTTATTTTCCCCTCTAGATTCAATTGCACCCCTGAAACTTTGCTAAGGGTTGAGGAAGATTTGAAAGGTTACAGTTTTAAAATTAAAAAGTAAAAGAATACTTTTTAAAAGTAAAAACATTCCCAACTGTGAGTGTGATTTAGTCAATTACCAAAAAAGAAAAAGCAAACCAGTCAAAAAAAACCAAAACAGATACTAAAGGTTTTGAAATGTTCTGCCAAGTCAAGAAACAGTGTCACTCTATAACAAACACATTAAAAAATAGCTTGAAACTCTTGTTTGGGTTTTTAATGATTCCTCCACCTAACCATGTCAGTACAAGTATTTTGCACAAAACTGAAAAATATAAATATGAGATTATGAAGTAAACTCTTAAATTCATTAGTGGCCAATATACATGAATAGCAATGTTACCTTGAGATTAACATATAAAAAACAAAAACAACATAGAAGAATTGTTTTAACTACTCTAGATCACCGCTAAAGAGGTCACCACTGTATAACTCCAGCTCACAGAGTGAACTGAGTTTGACTTAACAAACGTACAAAGAAAGAGAAATCTAGAGCACTATTTCTTCATGGGCTTTTTTCTTAATGTGATCCAGAGTGGAAATTATGCTTTAATGAGGGGAAATCCAAGTGATAAAGTACCAGGAACAATAATTTTATTTTTCTAATAATACCCCTGTTGATACAGCACTGAGATCAGTTGAAGGTGGAAGGAACAATATTTCTTAACACCTGGAATATTAGTAGGCATGAACGATTTAAGTAGATCACAACTGTATTTCAGTTACCTACTGGGGTTGAATACACATCCTTTTTTCCTCTGCACATCTGACTCAATACTATTTAATTACTCTACACAAATAGAAGTTAGATTATTTATAAATGAAAACTCTGCCAGCTCCATCAGTGAGCAGACCTCCCCCTTCCAACATTTCAGCAGGTTTTTTCAAAGGCCCTTAATGTTGCATTTCCAAAGAAAAGGTAAGCCCTGACACAGCAAAAAATCAGCATTAGCTAATGTTATCTACTCTTCCTCACAGCAAGTCATCTCTGTATAAAATTATACTTACAGATGATGCATAGGTGGCTTTAGAGCAGCTTGCCTGTTTGCAGCTCAGCTGCATCACGAAGACCCTGAAAGCAGAATAAAATTTAGATATTCAAGAATTATCGCAATCAGGCTGTGCTTTCTTTTTCTCATTCTTTGTTTGGAGGAGGAACCAAGTGGGTGGCCCCAGCAATGAGGGATAGATCTCTGCTTTCCTTGGCTAGAGAATTTGGCAATTTGAAGTCTACAGTATCTAATTTGCTTTATGGGGAAAAAAAGTTTTAGCTCTTCTGGAATGAATGAGATTATACTGGCTTTGGGCTTTCCCATTTTATTTTTTGTTTCTGTATCCAGGAGCAACAGACATCAGTGCACCTGCTGTACATGTGCGCATTCCCAGCGAGGGCCAATAATATTGTATATTCCTTACAGTCAGTCTGTGGACCTCATTTCCAGTTTGACTTTTCCAAAGAACTTCAGTTTAACTAATTTGCTCCCTGCGGCCATACAATTGGAAGTAGAAATGAAAGATGGCAGAGACCAACCACTTCTAAAAGTGCTCCTGACGTAATATTCCTAATATGTCAAATGAATTATGAAAACTTTACCCTCAGTTTGCTCTATAATATTACTAACTGAACTTTAGCCTGTTGTTGGAGTCACAACTGAAATGCTGAAAAAAAAAATCAGAAACTTTCATTTTGTCTTTCCAGAATGACCTGAAAATCAGCAGAATTAGCCTTCACAAACTCTTCAGTTACCTTTAATCCTGTCCACAGTCTAGTTAAAGATGAGTTCTAAAAATCACAGAGTCTGAATGATTGAGAGTTTCATCTAACTGAGCTAACTAAATAGCATTGAGTCACTGTATATTCTTCTGAACTCAAGTCTAGTTTTACAAAATTGTCCACTTAACTGAGCTGGTCAAAAAATTGCCTCAGACTCCTAACATAAAGTGTGAATACTCCATGTTTTGTGGAAATAAATCTGACATCATCGTGCAGTTTTTGTTTCATCATATGCAAATAAAGCATATTGTGAGATTCAGTATTATTCTGTACCAATAAATTAACAAGGAAGAAGATATGCTGGAAGTATCAGGATGCACCACTATCTTTGCTTTGTCATAAAAGGGGTTGATAAAGATTGCTACATACATTAACAAAACAGCAACAGTGTTATTTTATGAAGAGAGGGCAAAGAAAATATGTAGAAAGAATTCAGACAGCTCATCTGTAATCAAACCATATGATACTCAGAAAGCAATATCTAAACCACCAGCATGACTATTTGCAGACAGTGCCATGAAAGAAGATGCTGATGTGGAAAATACTACATTTTTCCATAATTGCGCATCTGCAGACTATAATTATCATCCAAAGGAATGGTCTGGTTCTGAGAAGTAAATGACACCCAGCTAGACAACCCTGTCTAGCATTCTGATTAATTAATAAAAAAATATTTTCAAGAAGTAAGTCTATTCACATATGCATGCACACACACAAACACACAGAGGCTGGCACTGAATTAAAGGCAAGACAGACTTTTCCAAATAAAAATGTATAAAACCAGACTTTTCAGCTAAAATCTAGATTAATATGCAAAAAAAAAAATTTTACTTACGCAAAAAAACTGTCAGGAAGTAACAATCACTAGCGAGTATGCTAACAGTAACAATCTAGCCCAGAAAACAGTAAAAGAACCTGTATTTTCAGTGAGAGATTCGGTCAGGTATTCTGAACACAATTTGTATCACTGATTCAGTCTCCTCAAGGCCATGTAGAGGTATCACAGTGACATGAAAAGACCACAGGAGCCTTCTTTTCTAGCCAAGGATCAATTCTCTCAGCAAGAAGATTGCAAAGGATTAAGCAAATTTGCTTAACCCTCTGCAGGAACCCTCCAGGAAAGGCAAATTTCAAGGTTTGCTGGGCCTACAGGTCTTGCAGGACACCAGGCTGTAGGGACATCCCAGCCAGGACTGCAACTGTGCAGCAGTCAAGGAAACATTTAAGTGGGTTTTATTTCAAACCTTGGAACAGGCAAGGGAAAACAGGAGGCTGTGACTGTGGGCTCTGAGCTCTGCTTCTCAGGTAGCTCAGAGGAGAATATTATGGCCCAGGTTCAGGGTTCAAGCCTTCAACAAGAGGGTCTGGTTTCTACTATGCCTGTGTATGGAGAGGAGTATAAATGGATGACACTTCAGCTGTAGCTATTACTATAAAATTACTGGTCCTTCCTTTTTCCTTATCATGTTGGATCACAGCATTTTTCATGCAATACCTGACAATACAGTTTGCTCACAGCACCTTCTCAAACAGTGGAAGAGCTCAGTGCTACCAAATGCTGAGCGCTTTTTCTGACAGGGCAAAACATGTATAAGTCCCTGCTCGTCCTCAAGCATGCAGAGTCCCGTTTACTTCAGGTACCACTTTTCTTGAAAGATCACTGTGTGCTTAAATAGTTTGCTGACCTGTGAGAAAGAGCTGAACCTTATCCAAGAGTGAAGCTTAAAGGGAGCAAGTTTTGAAAAAGATACCTGTATACACAATCACAAGTGGTCAGTGTTATGGAAGACTTTTAACGCACGCAATGAAAGGAATAAAACGTAGTGGGAATGATGCAACCAAACAGCTTGCCATTCTTCCAACATACCACGTATTTATTTTATGACTTCTAAATCTACCATCACTGAAGCAACTAAGTGGTATTTACCATGGCTCCAGTCATATTTTCATTGTTCACTTTCGTTAATCACATAAATACCTGTGGAAAAATCACAAATCCAAAAAAAATCAATATTTGTAAACAGTTTCTTTCCTATGAAGCAAATGCTTTCACAATAACTGTATGTAATACACATCCTTTTCAAGGTGTGTAGGATATCAGAGATTGTCCAAGTGTGTCCCATTGAAGTGTGCTGTTGATAGTCTTTAATAGAGGAAGTTATATTCAATGCCTGGGATCTGTAGGAAGAGTTTAAGTAACTATGGCAAGCTTAATTCAGTGTTTGAAGTGTAGGTTGATGCTTAACTAATTAGTTTTTCTATTTTCTGTTTGACAGACCAGGTGATATTTACATGCACATTGCTGCATCTTGTCTGTACACTATAAAATTTATATATTTATTTTCTATATATATATATGTAAAATATGCTTATATATAATGCTTATCTTGTATATAAAATATATTATCTATTTTATATATATTGGAATTATTGATATACTTTTAGTCTGGATATTTTAATGCTGCTTTCACAGACCTTTAATGAAAACCCTATAGAACTGTTGCAGAATGTCATTCACACCATCTGGGAAATTTTGAACCTCACCCAGCAGCTCTTATTGGTGTGGCCAGCACTTTAATTTAGTGGAATTATTTAGTAAAAGGAAAGATAAAGCCCATGTAAGATGGCTTAGATTTGGTCCTTTAAAGGTTTATACAGGACCCAATTTAGACAGATCAGCCTATAAAGAGTTCCGGGACGGGTTCCTCTCATCCAATATCTAGCCCCACACTGAAACTGCTGCTTTACACATCTTCCTTACAAACCATACCCTAAATTACCCTTTCACATCAGCATCACTTCAGCCAGAATTTTAGAAAGGCCTCCTCTGGAACATTTCCTCACCACAGCAGTACTAAAATGGCACTTAAATCTGGTCCAATGTTTTAGGTATTTCACTGAATCGGTGTGCAGTTACTCCTCAGATATGTTTCTACGTTATCTACAGCTCCAGACTATGTTTCTGCCATTAGAAAAACTGGACTTAATCTCTATTAGCACAAAGCATATTGCAAATTTATTCTGAAGGTCTAACCAAATTAATATACTAGCATAGTAATATTCCAATTTTATTCCATAATCAAGGTTATTCAGACACAGCAAAACAGTAGTTTAGAGCAGTATAATATTTGGCATTAGCAACGGAGTTTGGGGTGTTATATAGATATATTAGTAAACAATGCAGTTTTTGAATACAGACCTGATAGGTAATGGTGGTTTTCAGAGATAGGTCTTTTGATTAAGGTAATACTGCATTTTGGGCTACTTTCAAAAGTTCATTTTTCTACCAAACCTACAAAGCTTTTGGGATAGTCAAAATATGTGCATATTTGGAGCAGAAAAAATTGTCAGGTTTATGCTAGTTAAAAGTCTGACCAATATCCCAAAGTGACATGCTCAGAAATACGTAAATGATCTTTCAAGTTATTCTAGAAATAATGGTATTTGACTCAGGAAGTTTGTATTAAATACAATCTACAGTAGAGGTACAGTGAGAACTTCGCTTTGGCTGATGGACGATAAGAATAAAGTCCTCCCCAGATGAATTGAGCCTTGTGTATATATCCACAAGCTATGCTCATACAGCTTATTTCACATAAAATTCCTACATAATTCATGGTTTCACTAACGTTGATCTCAGTCCAGTTGGATCCTAGATTATCAGGTTGGATTTTTCAGCTGAAAAAATACAGCGGTAATATTTACAAATATTGACTTCATGCTCTTGGAGCTTAAACATGTGACATGATACCCAGAGATAACTTGGGAGGTAAAGCTTCTTTCTAGACAGTTCAGGATTTGGTATTTCTGCAAAACATTTGATATTTTTTTTTTAAATCTACTTTGTGGCAGAATGGGCAAATGCTGTTCATAAAGTGAACGTTAATATTTATGAAATGGAGAACATCTAAAAAGATATCCTCCAGAGTGGGATAAACCAAATGTGGTGGTGCCAAAGTTAAAGTATTTCACTTCAGGTCTCAAAGCACTCTTGAGCGAGAGACTTTTCAACCAAAATTATCAAGCTAAAAAAATTCTTCTTACACATATTTTAATCATTTCAAGCAAAATTGTGAAGCTATTGTGAAAAATGACCCAAGGCCATACAAAATTAAAATATATGGAAAGAGTAGTAAAAGAAATTTTAAATATTTTTTAATGACATGCTTGGTTTGAGCTTTTTCATAACAATAATATGACTTACTCTTCTAAGCCGCACTGTAATATAAGTGATAAGAACACTAATATTAGTATTACTATATCAGTGACACGCGATGTCCATCAGGGGTCCATATTGGGACCAGCGCTGTTCATGAACGTTCATGAATGACATAGTGGGATCAAGTGCACCCTCAGCAAATTTGCAGAAGACACCAAGCTGAGTGGTGCAGTTGACACGCCTGAGGGACAGGATGCCATCCAGAGGGACCTGGACAATCTCAAGGAGTGGACCCATGTGGAACTTATGAGGTTCAACAAGGCCAAGTGCAGGGACCTGCACCTGGGTCGGGGCAACCCCCAGCATCAGTACAGACTGGGGGATGAAAGGATTGAGAGCAGCCCTGCTGAGAAGGACTTGGGGGTACTGGTGGGTGAAGAGCTGGACATTAGCTGACAATGTGCGCTCGCAGCTCAGAAGTCCAACCGCATCCTGGGCTGCATCAAAAGAAGGATGCCAGCAGGTTGAGGGAGGTGATTCTGTCCCTCTGCTCTGGTGAGACCCCACCTGGAGCACTGCATCCAGCTCTGGAGCTCTCAGCGCAGGAGAGACATGGACCTGTTGGAGCGGTTCCAGAGCAGGCCACAAAAATTATCAGAGGGCTGGAGCACCTCTCCTGTGAAAAAAAGCTGAGAGAGTTGGGGTGGTTCTGCCTGGAGAAGAGAAGGCTGCAGGGAGACCTTATTGCAGCTTTTCAGTACTTAAAAGGGCTCATAGGAAAGATGGGGACAGACTTTAGTGATCACTGTTGTGACAGGACAAGGGTTAATGTTTTTAAACTAAAAGAGGGTAGATTTAGACTGGATAGAAGGGGGAAAATTTTTACAATGAGGGTGGAGAAACACAGGAACAGGCTGCCCAGAGAGGTGGCAGATGCCCCATCCTGGAAACATTCAAGGTCAGGTTGGACGGGGCTCCGAGCAACCTGATCTAGTTGAAGATGTCCCTGCTCACTGCAGGGGGGTTGGACTGGGTGACCTCTAAAGGTCCCTTCCAACCCAAACCATTCTGTGATTCTATGGTTCTAATATAAGAAGTTAAACTGTCCTTTTCCTGTGCTATGAATCCATGTATACCCTTCCATTCAGTTTTGTATACTTTTCTGTTGAATCCTGGTTCACTACTGCATCAAACAAAACTTACGTCTTCACTTTCAAAGGCTTTCACAGCTTTTCCTCTGCCTGTATTATTTTTCATGGATACCTATTTGCTACATTTTCCAGCAAAGACATTCACACTCTGTCCTATGTTATGCCACATTTTTCTGAGTTTTCCATAATATAAATACAACAACTGCAGTACTTTTTCAATCTCTTTTACTACATAAAGCTTGAAAGAACTTGGCAATGGTCTGATTTTCATGCATTGAAACTGCTGTGATGGTAACCAGTGTTGTATCACTGTTTCCGTACACATCTTCCTACCTCCACCAGTGTCTGTCTTTATCTTTTCTGTCGGACAATGTTAACAGACTGGACAGTGGTTAATGCGTTCTCTCATGTTTCATTGGCATAGTCCTGACCCACCATTCTTAAGTATTAGTATAAAATATTAAATTAATGCTAGCAATAATTTGAAGACTTATAACTCAAGCTATTAAAATTAATTTTCTTGGACTTTGCCAGACTGTTCTGCTTGGGTTTTTCTGATAAATCTATCCATGTTATTTATTTCCCAAACTAAGTTTTTAAAGTACAGTATAAATTAGTTGTGATGTTTTCTATAAGACAATGTTGCTACCCCATAAAATTCACAGTGGGTAAATTTTTCTCAATGGAGATACATTTAAAAATAAAATCTTGATAGAGTTTTAGTTCTAACAAGCTTCTTTTTCATTGCATGCTTATAATTTTTAACTATGCATTAGAAATATGTATATGTTCATATTCAGTAACTCTAAAGGCATATCTTTGCTTTGTTGATGATATTTTATCCCTTACCAACAAAAATCAATGCTTCTTCATAAGAAACAGTAAAGGCAATGGCTGCTTTCATAGATCTATTTGTCTGTAGTACCATTGTGCTGGCAGGAGCAGGTAGACAAAAAAAAAATAGCACAGCATATTGGAAGATAATGGCAGACCTTTTCTCATTCTTCTCAAAGCATAAAATTGCTAAAATTCAAATTGTGGCAACTCAAAAATGGGCTGGGATCCACCAAAATATCACTTAGCATCATGTGAATACCTGTGGTCTTTTGTTGGTTTGTCAGCTTTGTAGTCAGCCAGAAAAACGGCTGACGGGAGGGCAAGTGCAAGCAGGGACGTTCACTTGGGATAAACCCCAAACAAAATACTGCTTTAAAATTTTAATAAACTGAAAGTTAAAAGTTTTGTTTGAATGAACACAGAGTTTTATCTACATTCCCTGCTCAGTTTCTGGCGGAGATTGTTGGGGCCCCACGCACATCTTCTCACTCCTGTGGTTTGGCTGTGGAGCCAGCTGTGACCTCCCGCAGGGAAGAGCCACTCCTACCCTGCTCCCTTACTGGGGCTGTGGGACAAGGCTTGCTTGGCTCCTGATTCATAAAAAAAATAAAATGTATTCTCATTTCTTTCCATTCAGAGGTGAAAACACTAACTTTTTAGACTTCTATAAGAAACTGTTTTCAGCTTTCCTCCAAAACACCCTGCTGACATAAACTTATCCTCTGTGGCCATGGGTTCACAAAAGTGTTTTTCTGGGGTTACACAAATCCTTCTCCCCATGTCCCATTTTTGTCCACTGCCTCATTTGAGACAGCACAATTGTTTGCATGGTGTTGAAGTGAACATAATTGAAACACTGAGCTGGGTAATAAGTCTCCAAAATAAAATTTTCCCAAGCCAATAACCCAGTCAGGATGGCCACGTAGACCATCTACACAACAATAGGGGTGATGTGGGAACTGAGTACTAGCCACTTCCAACAGCAGTGGAATCCGTTTTTTTGATGGTCAGGTCATTTCTAAACTTGGGGCATTCATTTAGACACAGAAATAAGGGCTTAGACCTTTTAATTTGAGGCATGTTTTTGAAACCTTGGCCATAATGCAAATTCAGTGGAATGAATGGAATAATTTAGAGTAATGCTCAACCACTAATTTTATAGAACAATTTAATTAAACAATCGACCAAAAAGGGAACTCAAGAGTATTTCTTGTAAGATGCTTTATAGTTGAATTAATTCTGTGTGTGGGATAATGTTTAATATATTCATTTATTATATCTGTTAGCAGCTATGTGTTGTCTTAAAAAACATACCGTGGCATAGGATTTCAAAAGCACTGGCTGCAGTCGGAATTTCTATGTAGTGGTTCTGAGTTGTTGAGTGTCATTTTAAAAGGATTAGTTATACCAAAATATTTTGTTAAAGGGGACCATTATGCAAAAAGTTTTACCTGTGAAAGAGCCCTAGGAAGGCAGCTAGCAGGCTTGCTGCTAGCAAGGAGAGGCAGAAGAGTACAAGTCATCCACGTATGTTTTACAGCAGGTTTTTTTTTTATAGTAATGGTTGCCTTTCTGACTAACACATCTGGGCCTAAAAATGGCTGATGCTTGCCACTGCTGGAATAGACCTTAAACACTTGCTTTCTCCCAGCTCGGTTTAGAAGGTCGGCTTAGTCAAACTCTGTAAGATGCACATTTCCTTTTGCCTTGAGGCCTGAGGGCTGTGATGTAGTGGGGTTTGTTCAATTTATCAGTAGACAGTGAAATTTGTTTATTAAAACAAACATAAGGAACTTTGCTACTATTTATGAGCACATAATGGAACTTGTGAATGACTCTCTTGCCTCTTAGTAAATGGAATATGTGGCACAAAGATAGCCTTCATTCCTTCCATCTCTACAGTGTTTACTTAGAGTTGGCTGAGAACAGGAAAAGTCATTCAAGATTTGTTATTCTTTTTATTTTTCTGTTTATTTTTTATTTTGTATTTATTCTTTTTATTTTAAAACAAAATGTCTACTTACTGCTCAAAAAATGCAATAGCATGCATTTTTGAACAAAACAGAGAATTTTCTTAAAGAAAAAAGGTTAGCTCTTATCTCTGTGGGTACCTCCATACCGAGCAGCTGCTTCTGAGTTTCTATAGCAGGGAGGGCAGTTAAACTGAAAGAACTTCAGAGACGCGATATGGTGACATGGTATGGACGGATGTTATTGCTTTTACTGCTTCCCTGTACGAGTGAATTGGATACAGTGCTGTCAGGCAATAATAGAGCACATGCAGTTATTAAACATGTATGTACATTTCATTGCCCCATCCTTGCCCTTTTCACAAATCTATTTAGCTTATTTTCTCTGTACTCTAGATGCTACTTTCCGTCATTTCCCATGCCTTCTCTTTCGGTCCATCACCTTTCCTTACCTTCCACATTTCCTGCATTGGAAAAATCAGACATGGTCTGAGACCAGAAACAGCCCCTCCAGCATTCTGGCTGTAAATACAGTGTGAAGATTCAAGGTTAGGAACTGGGAAACAAGAGAGTTTCAAGGCCTGGGAACACCTCCATTTCATGAGAAAAAACAGACATGTAAAGACAAAAAGAGAGAGTCTAACAAAGCAGAACGCTGAATGGGGCACAGAAACTGGATGGGCAACTGCTGTTCATCTTTTTTTCCAACTTAAATGCAGAATGGCAGTTGAAGAAAATGGAACAAACCACATAGAATAAGGGAAATTCTTTTTCAAGAAATCCACAATTGTATAACTTGATTGCCAGAAAATATCACTGAGGACATTGGCTTACCAAGATTAAAAATATATGAATAATAAGAATATTAAATTATAGTGTTCAGCTGGAAACAAGAACAAATATCCATTGAAACCTCCACAGAAATTTCCTGCAGAAAAAATAATATTAAAAGTGTTTTCTTTCCAAAATTTTATATTTTTCACAAGAAAATTTAAAACTTTCAAACTGAAAAAGGAGATTAATAGATATTTTCAGTAATTATTTTTGTAAATTTATTTTAACAGGAGTGGAAATTTTCTTTACGGAAAACACATTCCATCTGTATAATACCAATTTTCCCATTGTAAAGCAGAAGTCAGCCACTGTGTAACTGGGTTAAGATTAATCAGGACAGATTTTATATCAATGTGCTACAATCTCCCTAGAAGGTGAACACTATCAGAAATAAGACTGTGGACCACTGAGCTGCTTCAGTACCATAGTTCTCGTGCTCTGTATTTAGAAATCTCCTATGATTTAAACATGCTTTGACTTCTATGCAAAAAGTACAATGTATTGCACTTATTGTTCTAACATACACATTCTGTTTTACAATCTTACAATCATTTACATAGATAAATAAAGCTGAAAAAAACCTATACCGTTTGTGAAATGTTGTAACTGTTTTCTCCATTGCTCATCCATCCCTTTATATATTTCCAAAACTGTGTGTAAGAACAGGATTTTTTTCTTATTTTAGTGAACAAAACAGTTCACACATTTAAAGCAATAATTTGTTAGAAAAAGTTAGTTATTTTTTCTGTAAAAATGTAAATTTATAAGGTCTTACAGCTGAGCTTACTATGCTCATGAGGGTTAGAACATATTTTTATACAAGAGAAAACTACCTAAGATTTGGGGAGAGAAACATTTTCCATATTATTGGGTACAGTGGGACTAGCAAAATCAGGAAATTCATGTTTTATGAGTTTAAACAAAAATCAAAGTTACATAGTCATGCTACACATCACCCTCTGTTTAGTAGGGTGCTTCTGGTAAAAGGGTCTAAAATGTTTAACAACTGTAACTTTGAACTTTTCGTTTCTTCTAAACTGTTATAAACTAAGCACCTGATTCAGGCAGAATAACTGGTTACAGTTTTGTGCAAACCTCTCTAAATTGCTTTTCCTTGCGAATTTTTATCACCAAGAACTATATACTGGAAAAAACAAATGTATGCCCTATGTCTTTATTGGTTATTCTGCAAAACTAAAATCTCAAAGGACTGTCAAAACCATAAATTATATTTCGGTGAACTAGGGAAACAATTTATTAATTTTAAGATTCTTTGCTGCACAAAACAAAAATGGATCTTTAATCCATGAAACTTTCAAATGATTGCTTAAATGACTTACACAGCTTTCCCTTACCTAAATTCTTAGAGGATTTCTAAAGTGGAGCATGACTCAAAGCTTCTAAAGTTGTCAAAGAAGCCCTCCTTTCTATTAAAGTCTCAAGATCTAATATCTCAGGTTCCTTAGGAAAATAATTTTTAATCTGTTCTTAAAACCTGTGACCTGATATATATATTTACTCCAGAAGAAACGTGTTTTGTCCTGAATATACTTTCTTAGATGATTTACAGTTCAAAATGCACAGGAAGTATAATTTGTCATGTTTCAGTAGCAATCAATTCCGTCACTGTTTGAATGATAGTGAATCTTTAATAACTTGTAGTGTGCCTAAGCAGTGTATCATAATACTGGCTTCAACTAGAGAGGACGTAAGAGAACTTAAGAACTTATTCCTGTAAAACTGAAATGTAGTTCTGATCATTTTTTATATTGCTACAAATCAGAACTGTTGATATGTAGCTGGTGTAGTTCTTTCTTACATATAATATTGATGAAAGAGTAAAAAATGTCTGTACTAGATCTTTAAGAGTTAGGATAGGCTTTTTCATTTATTTGTTTATACTTTATTTAAAATTTACATTTGGATCTGAAGAAACCTCTATTAAATTAAAACCAACTGCTTTAATAAACAAATTAATAATTCAGAAGCCACAAACAGCACTGGCAGAATTTTAGCAAATATTTTGATGTCACTTAAAATAGTAAAGGAGAAAAACATTTCTTCCTACCCACAAAGAAAAATAAAAGTGATGCATAGCAATAACTGTCTCAAAACATGAAAATAATGCAAAGTTTCTGAAGGAAAAAGTGTATTGTGGACTGACATACAACTCCACTGAAGTTACCAGAAACAGTGGGTTTAGGCTAAATGTATTAGGGCACCAATTTTATTAGAGCTTAAAAAATTTTAAGTATATGTCCATGTATTCCTTTAAATCCCTTAGAACAGCTGGCCTCAAGATGAGCTAACCTAACTGTTCAGCAACAAAATATTGTGACGCTTAGACATAAATGGAAAAACAGCACAATCTGTTTGGGAGTGGGAAGCGGACACAGACTTTATATGAACATCCTCATTCAAATAGGCCCAATGTGGTTATCAACCTTAGCTCCATAGCAAAACTCCACAGATGAAGCATATACATTCTCCCCCTTCTATTGATCAACGATTACATACACATAAGTGAAGCATCATGAAAAACCATTAAGATAAAAGCTTCAATTTATTCTGCCTGTATTTCTCTAGCTGTTTGACTTGAAGTTTTTTATTATGACATACCACATGCTAGAGGGCACAAGAGACCGTTTTGATTGTGCAGTTAAAGAAACCTATTAGAAATATGAAATCATTATTTCTGGAGAATTCAGGACATTTTTTTATTTTCCTGTGGATGGCTGCTGGCTATAGAACTAAGGCAAATTTAATTCAGGAAAAATATCCTAAGTAATGGAGCCAGAGAGGCTAAATCAGAGTGGTAAATATTGCTAAGCCATCATTACTTGCTAAATAGCTATTAGTCATCTCTATTTTTTTACTTCATGCTTAAAGTTCTAAAGAGCCATTGCTTGTGATACCTTCTAAAAGAAAACAGAAAAATCTATCCTCTAAAACCACAGAAATCTGCCAAGGTAGCCTTGAGGGTCTAGTTTAAACCTCTGAAGTAAAGAATTCCACATTTCAAGGATTTAAGTGGAAATAAAATAAAATAAAATCCAGGCTCAGATTTTCCTCCAAGAAAACAGTGGTGAAGAAACAGATAAATACAAAGAGAGAGGGAAGGGCTCACTGTAGAAGAGATAGCATAAGAAAATCACTTACAAGCTGTGTTTAAAAAAAAAAATCCCATTGTGCAGTCATAAATGCTTCATGACTGAGGACTTCATACACTTCATGGCGTTTATATCTATGTAGGATTTAGTCCAGCACATGGCTGTCTGTCTGTACTTCTCTTGCTGCAGATGGGGTATTGTAACTCTCATACTTTATATCAGTCTCTCTTTCCAGAAAGAGATAGCATACTCTTGTTTGAAATATTTGTCTCTAGAGAAGAGCAACTTGATTAAAATGAGCCAGGAATAAATAGAAGAATCCTGGTAATTAACTTTATGTAGGCAATAAAAGCTAAAAGCACGATTAAAGGAAAACTAGTTGGTGTCCCATGTGTTTAACTAGTTTGTGTCTCTCATATTTATAGTCTGAAAGAGGAACCCATCACACCCAGAAGCAATGAGTGTTATTTGGGAAGAAACAACTTTGCTGTGGGATGGGTGCAAGGTGGAGAAAGGAGTCTAAGAGTGACATTTGCCATCCAAAGGGGTCTCAGACTGCAACGCTGGGAGAAAATCTGCCCTAGGGCCAAACTAGTGACTCTTCTGGCAGATGATAAGAAGCGCCGTAAGTTCAAATGTGTCTTTAGCATTGATTATAGCACGGTGCATGCCTCTTTCCACTTAATTATGGCAGCCACAGGTGTGAAGCACCAAATCTGCATGGCAGAAAAAAGGCACAGCGGCATGGATGAGCCTCAAATGCAAAGTAGCTTCAAAGGCAAATCGGCCAAAAAAAAAATTAATGGACAGATCAGATTTCTGCTATCCCAAGTCTATCTGAAATGGGACTGAGGATCTTCTAATTAGGAGGCCAAACTGAAGATGCAGTCCAGGATTCAGAAAGTCTGACTAAACAACAGTTATTTGAGCTGAGAGGTAAGGAATTGATCCTGTCTCTTAAAAAGTTTATTCAGGTATTAAAAAAAGCCAGAGAAAGCACAATTCTCACTGTAATTTTGACAGGTAGCAATCAGAGATTTGTCTGCCATGAGTTCTGAAAAAATCTAGATGATATACACAGCATGCTGCAGACTACAAAATGGCTTCTCAAAGAAAGACTAGGAGCAAAAAATATTTAATGGTACATGCTAAAGTATGAGCTAGAGTATAATGAGCATGCTGAATAGGTGTTAAAAGCATGTTTTCTTTCATACATGTGTATAGTAATAATAGCAGAAGTGGAAATTTGATGGATTTACTTACAAGTGCTGATGAGTTTTAATGCTCATTTAATGTTTTCAGATCCAGTTCAGAGTACACGTATGTATTAAATACCTGTTAGAAGAGCACTTGCATGGTTTTCTCTATGTGAAGCTGATTGGTGTTAATAAGTCTACAAACCTTTAAGTACTATAGTTCTGGGGATTTACCCTGAGTAGTGTTTTTGGGGTACAAGTCTTTTTTGTCTTAAAGAAACACACATCTAAATGCATGCTAACACATGCACTACTGTACCTGGTCAGGAAGTGCTCCAGAAAGAACACTGGGGTGGCCTTGATGGCTCTGACATGGACATCTCTCCTATCTGAACTTAGGAGAGCTGAATCCTAGAAGTTTTCCATGTAAGAGAGTTTTTAATGTAAAGTTAACCCACTTAGAGAGATGGGAATCCAGGCTGCAGTCTCATAACCAATCCGACATATTACGGAAATCCAGTAACACAGAAACAATGTGTTGTAATGACCTATTTACTTAGAGTTCATTATTCAGCTGCCAGACCTCCCTGCACTGTCTTGATAGAGCTCCAGATGGAATGTGTAACCCAGACAAGAGGCAAGCTCAGCTGTGACTTCAGCTGTTAATGGGACATTTCTGTTTGTGGAGGAACTGTTTTTCTCTGTCATTAAAATGCACCTAAAAACAAGAGCCTGTGATTCTGTAAGTGGTGATGTAATGTGGTGTGAGAAATACTTCTGTGACACAGTGTTCTGATTATAATGACATGCTTAATTGCTACTTCACCATCTTTTGTCTTCACCAACCCACAGCTGCACAGCAAAGAATTAAAAAAAAAAAAAAAACAAACAACAACTCATTTTTAACAACATATTCAAAAAAAGAAAGGTGCCATCATAAAAATCCCTTGGTTTATGCCAGGAGCAAAGTAGATTAAGAATTTGTGTTAGTAACCAATCACAGAAAAATTACTTTAGAGTAAAGAAATTAGATTACTGTGCTGTGCTTTGATATATTTTAAGCATGGAATGTCTACTTATAGTCCCTGTGGCCTAAAATCAGTACGTTGAATAATAACTCAGGCAAGTTCAAGCTCTGTCATTATTCTGGGATGAGTATAAAAGAGCACCCTGAAGCTACAATTGCTATAGGCATCTCTATGAAGTGCAGAATTCACATTTGAAATTGTATCTGATCACACAGAAGACAGCTGAGGTGACACAACTCTCAAAGGCAATTAAAAACCAAATAAACAATCAAGAGTCTGCAACAACATTTGAGACAATCATTAAAAAATTACAACCCAGGAAAGAAAGAAAGAGAACAAACCAACAGAGACACCAGAACAAAGTAACAGGTGTTCATCCATGTATGAATGTCTCACTACAAACACAAACATTTTGCAATAATCTGGCCAAACACAGGTGGATGGCTTTTTTTTGTGCAGCTAATGAGCAAAAAAAACCCCACAAACCTTTTTCTCCAGTGTATCTATGCCTTAAATGTATCTGAAACGACATCTTCCTTCCATTTCTTTATCTTGCAACACATTTCTAAATGAGGAACATAGGCTCCCCTTCTGCCTATGTCCTTAAAGCAGACAATCTACATCAGTGCACCATGATGAACTGATATTGTCCATGAGGTGTAAACACCAAAGCAGCTGAAGAACTATTTAAACTAAATACCGGCCCAAGAAAAAAAAGAGTTATTAACCAGCTCATTTAAGCTGGGAATTAAAAGACAGACTTTATGTGTCAGAGGAGGATCTGGACCAGCCTTGCAACACAGACAGCATTTGCAGAAAAAACTTTTCTTTTTTAAGATGTTTAACCAATTCAGGAGTGGTTTTTTTATGGTTACTTAGTATATAGGGGACTGGATGCTTGATGTCTGTGCCAGCCTTCTGTTGTGTAGGTCTAAGTTCCTACGTCGTACTTAATATTTTTTTTCTCAAACTTGGAATTGTTTTCCTCTTAAAAATATAAATATCCAGCAGAACCCTCATAACATTAATAATGAGCAGCTATGAATCAACAGGTCTGGAAATCCTAAATGGACCTAAACTGGAAATCCAACTTGAAATAAAATGCAGCTCAAATTTATTACGAAAGATGTCAGTTTGCCCCTTTGAAGTAATGTATGTTTCTCAACCAAGCAAAGTTTGGGCATTTCTCTTTTTAAGCTCAGAAGAATGGTACATGGTCTCTTCAAAGCTCCCTTGTTAACACGGACAGATTGACAATGAGGAAAACCATGTACTCTATGTATTTGTATTCTTTATTTATCTGTTTAGACTTTTTTCCCTACTGGTGCCTTTCAGATTCTCTAGGCATATTAAACACATTAAAAGTACACATTTTAAACAAAACACATCAAAAGAATCATAAAAAAAGACAGACCTCTTAAAAAAATCTCCTAAAATACATGAGAGATTGTAAAAAGTGTGCAAGAAAATCATATGAGGCCAGGAAAAATATTTTATTTCCTTGGGAAAGTGAAATCTTGGATTACCTGTCGCTTATGTTGCTGAAGTACTGAACACTAGTCTGAATTTTAATTATAATAATTAACATTCTTATGCATTCATATTGATCTTACCTTCCTTACTGGGGGTCTAGTACTACTGATTATGCTTATGGCAAATTTCCAGGTGACTTCAGTGGGACCAGGAAAAAACCCCATGGTCACTGCCACATCCTTGGTTTGTATATGAACATCTGGAAGATTGCAATGTTCTGATGTGAGTCTGACATAAAAGTGCACTGCTGCACATCTAATAATCAAATTCAGTAGTTTGGTGTCATGTGCTGGAATGTGTGTGTGTGTGTTTACAGAGAGCGGGGTAGCGCTTAACTATTGTAACGTTCAATGCAAATTAAAGCAGCCATATTTAAACCCTGGCATTTCAGCCAGGTCCCTCATGTCTAACAATACTTTTTTGACAGGTTGATATTCCTGGAAATTCAGGGAAGAATTAGTTCTAACAATCTAAAAGCAGAGTAAAAAACACACAAGGAGAGTTTGTTAAGTAAAGCCCAAGTGAAAAATTAGTCTGGGCTTTATAGCCACAAATGGGAAGACATACCAAATATATGAAAGTCATATTTGAATATCACTTTTAAAAATCCCAGACTGGACTGTCTTTTAGTTACCAACCCTGTGGGGAAATATACAGTTACATTTCATTACAATGCTAGTCAGTAAGGCTATGTCTCCAAAATAAAGTCCCCTCTCACACACAGATTCATGGCTGATGAACACAGAAATTGAGCCATTACAAGATCTTGCTTTTATTCTCTGAAACATACTGCAGTGACCTGGCTACCTCAATACCTTCCTGTTTTTTTCCTGTTCATGGTAATGGGGAAAATTTCACAGAACCACAGTATAGTAGGGGTTAGAAGGGACCTCTGGAGATCATCTTGTCCAACCCCCCTGCTTGAGCAGGGACACCCAGAGCAGGGAATTTGTTACCTAATAAACAGTACTGAGGCCATGTTTCACCTGGAGATACTGATACTTGCAATGTTTTTACATATAGCTCTGACCATCCCATTGCTTTCCCCAAGGCAAAACAAGTCCAGACTTTGCTAGCTTAAGAGCATAATATAAAATATTCTTCTTTACAAAAACCTTCCCATATGGGGAATAACCCCAGGAGAAAAAAAGAAAATGGACTTCTGAAAATTTTGTTGTGGAAACCACCATAACAAGGGAATTAGAAATGTGAAAATTGCAGTCATATTGATGTTTATGCTTGGGAGAAATCCTATGCAATGAGCAAAGAGCTTGCAGAGAAACTCAGATGGAAGAGGGAGGTTCATAGTACATGGGAAAAGGGACTGGCCACTTGGGAGGAATATAGGAACACTCTCAGGGTATGCAGAGATGTGACAAGGAAGGCAAGGCCCACTTGGAATTAAATCTGGCAAGGCATGTCAAAGATAACATGAAGGGCTTCTTTAAATACATCAGCAGTAAAAACGAAGACTGGGCATACAGTGGGCCCACTGCTGAACAAGGAAGGGACCCTGGTGATGCAGGATGCAGAGAAGACAGAGTTACTGAATGCCTTCTTTGCCTCGGTCTTTACTGCTAAGGCTGGCCCTCAGGCACCTCAGCCCCCAGAAGAGAAAGAAAAAAATCTGGAGAAAGGAAGACTTACCATCAGTTGAGAAGGATTGGGTCAGAGATCACGTAGACAAACTGGATCCTCACAAATACATGGGCCCAGATGGCAAGTACCCGCGAGTGCTGAGAGAGCTGGCAGATGTTCTTACTGAGTCACTCTCCATCATCTTTAAAGGGTCATGGAGGACAGGAGAGGCGCCCGAGGACTGGAGGACAGCAAATGTCACTCAAATCTTCAAAAAGGGCAAGAAGGAGGACCTGGGGAACTATAGGCCAGTCAGCCTCACCTTCATCCCCAGAAAGCTGATGGAGCACTTCACACTGGAGGTCATCTCCAGGCAGAAAGAGGACAAGAAGGTTATCAGAAATAGTCAACATGGATTCACCAAGAGGATATCATACTTGATCAACCTGACAGCCTTCTATGATGGTGTGACTGGCTGGGTCGACGAAGGGAGAGCAGTGGATGTTGTTTATCTTGACTTCAGTAAGGCATTCAACACTGCCTCCCACAACATCCTCATGGACAAGCTAAGGAAGTGTGGGTTAGATGTGTAGACAGTGAGATGGATAGAGAACTGGCTCAACAACAGAGCTCAGAGGGTCGTGATCAGAGGGCAGAGTCTGGTTGGAGGCCTGTCACTAGTGGTGTTCCCCAGGGGTCTGTGCTGGGTCCAGTCCTCTTCAACATATTCATCAATGACCAGGATGATGACTGTAACCTCAGCAAGTTTGCTGATGACACCAGGCTGGGAGGAGTGGCAGATACACCAGAAGGCTGTGCTGCCATCCAGTGAGACCTGGACAGTCTGCAGAGCTGGGCCGAGGGGAACCTCATGAAATTGAACAAGAGCAAGTGCAAGGTCCTGCACCTGGGGAGGAACAACCCCATGCACATGGTGGGGGCTGAACTACTGGAAAACGGCTCTGTTGAGAAGGACCTGGGAGTGCTGGTGGACAGCAAGCTGACCCTGAGCCAGCACCGTGCCCTCGTGGTCAAGAAGGCCAATGGTATCCTGGGCTGTGTTAAAAGGAATGTGGCCAGCAGGTCGAGGGAGGTTATCCTCCCCCTCTACTCTGCCCTAGTGAGACCACATCTGGAGTGCTGTGTCAAGTTTTGGGCCCCCAGTTTAAGAAGGACAGGGAACTGCTTGAGCAAGTCCAGCAGAGAGCTACCAAGACAATCAGGGGACTGGAGCATCTCCCTTATAAGGAAAGGCTGGGTTTGTTCAGCCTGGAGAAGAGAAGACTGAGGGGGGATTTCATCAGTAGCTATAAATATCTAAAGGGTGGGTGTCAGGATGATGGGACTAGGCTCTTTCAAGTGGTGCCCAATGACAGGACAAGGGGCAATGGGCACAAGTTGGAACACAGGAAGTTCCACCTAAACATGAGAAAAATCTTTCCTGTGCGGGTGCCAGAGCAGTGGCACAGGCTACCCAGGGAGGCTGTGGAGTCTCCTTCCCTGGAGACATTCTAAACCCACCTGGACGTGGTCCTGTGACCCTGCTCTAGGTGTCCCTGCTCAGGCAGGTGTGTTGGTCAAGGTGATCTCCAGAGGTCCCTCCAACCCCTACCATTCTGTGATTCTGTGAAAAAAGTTACTCAGAATATTATATACTTGATCAAACACATCTATATCACTAGAAGTAGAAGGAGATACAAGTTTTATGATTAACATTCAATTTTAAAGCACATAAATTAAGACAAGAGCTTCAGACTATAGTTTAAAAATAGTTTGAATTAAATTCCTTAGAGCAAATAATTGTCTGATGGACTACAGAAATAAGTGTTTGGTTTGATGTTGCTGAAATAGAAAAACCATGCTTGTTCCTCACTGTCCTTGTTTGTTTTCCCTGCATATTACAGCATCTAAAATCTGTAAGACTGTACTAAAGCAAAATTCTTCCACTAGAAGCAACAAATGTGCAGCTACTGTATAATTAAGTCTTTTTCCTTTCCCTTTGATGCTCTGATTTCTTTGTAAATGATAGTTTGCTTTTCTTACTTAAGCAATAAAGGAATTCTGCATACTTAATGCTTTGTGTGAAACCTCCCATGTGGCTCTGTGTTTTTGTGGGTATATGATGAAAAGGTAGCCTGAAACATATTATAAATTTATCAAAAACCCAGAGGGGTAATATGAAAACAAAAGAGGGGAATCCAAGGCAGGTGCAAGTGCAGTGAACACTGGTTTGCATCTGAGATCATTACTTGTTCTTTGTTTAAAACTACAGAACTTGGAAAGGAGTCAAACAAAATCAGAAGATGTATTAAGGAAAGCTGAAAATAGTCTACTTCAGCTTGCTTTTTAATCATCAGCAAGATGTGGAGAGGGAAATGAGATCTTCTCCTTAGTTTGCCTTCATTTGTGATGATCTTTTCTTAAAACCAAACCCAATATTTCTCCAGAAAATACTGTGCCCATTATGAAACCATGGACAACTACAAATGTTTTTGTAAAGCAAATTAGCACTGAACAGGGCTACCAGCAATAAGCACTCAGCTGAGAGGGAGAATAAACACTTTTAGACCATCATTCAACTTTGAGCTGTGATTCTGGCTGTGATCAGAAGGGCAAACACTGCCTTTCTAGCAGCACAAGAGAGAGTGACTGTCAGTAAATCAGCTCTGAATCCATCCCTATATTAGTGCCTAAACAGAACAAACCCATTGCATAGGATAAACACACTTATTGTCCAATCACCAAAAAGCCATTTCACTCAAAGTTTGTCCTTCTGTCTGCTCCTGGCCATGCCTGCCCTTTCTCAGGCACATTGAAGAGGTGTTCAGCACACTAATAAATAGGAGGTATACCGATTTCAAATTCCCTTGGTTGTCAGAAGGTACTTACATGTCAGAAGAACCTGAACAATAATGTACATACAGACACAAAGCAAGACCATCAGCAGGACCATTTGCTACCACTGTAGCATTGTGCACATGGACAGGCTTGTTAGGTAAGACCCAAATCCAGTTTGTATCATTACAAAATAGTTTGTATCATTGTTTTCTGCCACACCTAGAACAAAGCAATGAATTTTACAGTTAAATTACACACAAAAAAATTAATTTAAGTTATTCCTTACCTATTTGTTTTGAACCTGACATATGAGACTACTGTATGATGTCTATTTTTTATATTGTGAGAGTGCTCTGCTAATATTCTCAACTGACATTATCTTTGTCAGCAACCATTGTACCATACTTCCTTCAGTCGCCTGTTTTCCAGGCTGAGGGATCCTAGTCTAACTAATTATTCTTCACATGGAAGCTATTCTTTATTTTTCATCATCCATGTTTTCATTCCCCTTATCTTTGGCATTTCCTCTATATCCTCTTGAGAAGAGGAGAGCAGGGATGCACGGGGCAAATGGAGAATTCCTCTGCTTCTCTACCTTTTTCTTACTAATTCCTCATATTTGATTTACTCTTCCTATTAGTACTGAATACAGAGCTGACTTTTTCATACGCTTATAACTCTGTAATCTTTTTCTTCTTTTCAACACTTAGTTCAAATCCCTCCACTATGAATGTAGAATGGAGGCTGTTTCCTCCCATGCAACTCTTCACATTTGTCAGTGTTAAATTTCCTTTCTGAGTTCATTACAATGCTCAGTATCAAGAGAGCTTCTCTCACCCGAAGGTCAACTTTTGTTTTTACTTCTTACGTTTAGCTCCATCAGCAGACTTTGCCATATCCCTACTCAATCTCTGTTCACTAGTTCTTTAACTCACCCTTACATCTGAAGACAAAGGTGGAATCTCTGTTTCAGCTGTAAATCCTCAGAATATAGCTGTATCCTGAGGGGAAGGAAAACTGAAGAGGAAGACCCTAAGAACCATCATAGACAAGAGTGAAAGAATTTAATATATCAAGGCTGGGAAAGGAAGGGGATGGGAGTCAGCCAAAGCATTTGCGAAAGAGTAACACCTGGTCACTGACACTAACTAGGAACTAATAAGCTGCTAAATGCAACAGCATTTCAACTTCAGGATTCATTGTACAAAAAATCCAAATGATTTATAAATGGAGCAACTGATCCTCAGAGGAATTCTTTTTCAGCTATCAAATGGTGACAATTTCTTTTAAGTTTACAATTGCCTTAAAATTCTTCTCTTACAACACCGATTTTGTCACTGTTAAAAATGTAGCACTGAAGTTTAATTGCTTTTCTTAAGCAAACAGCTTTTGAAATACAGACAGAGATGTAAAACTTAAATGCTTTCTTGTAAAAGTGTTGAAATGTATTTTAAATTTGCCTTCTGATACTACATTAATGTAAGCGTTATGAAGAAAAAAACAGACTGTTACTTTGGAAACCAACACAGACTTATCACTGGGTGTTCAATTCAATACTTATTAATGCTTATACATATGGTATTAATTCTGCATTAATTCTGTCAAAAGTGATATCATACTCTGAACGTCCAAATTATGACATCACTAAAACAACTTTGCTCTTCGTGGGTTTGGAGCATGACGGTGCCAGAGTTGACTAGAATTTATTCATGCAGCCGATTCTGACAAGTTAGGTTTAATTAGTTCATGCCCTCATAATGAACAAGAGACTGTGTTTTTGAAGATTTGCCAGAATAGTTTCTATTCTCTTCAACTTAAGTGCCAAATGCGTGCACTTCTTTATACTATTTATACCTTTGCCTATAATTACTGTTCCCTAAGGTGTGATTGTCCTATTTCATAAGAGTTTGTGCAGCTGCCAACATGAAGATGTAAATAAATTGTAATACCGTTGCTATGAGGTGTAAAAATCCCACAGCTCATATCCAGACCCTTGTATAATAAACTCAAGTAAACATTCCATTTCCTGTAAGTGATTGTGGTTTGTGACTAGATTTAAAAAAGCAGTGCAATAAGTCATCACTTTTTTAATGATTTGCTGAAAACAAAGCCATGTAAGCATGAAACAAAAAACAGCTATGTACAAACATTTATTTTTATGAAGAAGAAATATCTGCGTGCGAAGTTGTGTGGTTCACTGTTATTTGATAGTGTCTGGAAGCTGGTCTCATTTCCACTTACTGAGGAAAATCTCGAGGTACAGCTGATGTGCTGAAAGCAGAGGCCAGAGACTCTACATAAAGATAGTTTGAAGGTCACCTCTGCACTATTTTGAACTTACTGCAAACTTTGCAGAGATGCTCTCAACTCCCTATATGTTTTAAGAATCTGAAGCTTTGTGTATTATGAGGTGAACACCATGGTCAGAGGTAAACACAGCAAAGATTCATTCAGGTCTATCCTTCCAAAGCAGTAAAAGGGTGGAGAACAGGAGGTCTGTCTTTCAGTATCAGTCACACCTATCATATGTAGAGGATCTACTCATAGGCCAGGCAACCTGTTGTTTCCCTTGCTTTTATGCGGAAAATGCCCATGCTTTATTGTTAGCATTTTATCAACTGACGGTGGTTAAACAATCATTTTACTTCTCTTTTCTTGTCATAGGAGATTTTCTGCTGCCTGCCTTCTCAAACAAGTTGTACCTACAATGTAGACATATCATCTGGTATAAGAATTATTTGAATCAGAGGCAGGCACATTTCAGTAGGAGGCACTAGTTCAATACTGGTGACAGACACACTGTGGAATTTAACTGGAAAAACATATCACTGCTTGCATCTTTTTAATAGAAAGGTTTTGCATATGTTAACAGAGCAGATAAATGAAGTGTTGGGTGCTGGTGGGAATAAGATGAGCACACGAGTCATCTACGTCTGACTTCACGAGTTAAGTTGACTATGGAGCAGCAATAAAATCTTTAGGCCACTTTACATCAGCAGGTGTTTTACATCATGACACAAATAAGCTAGTTTACACATGCTGCAGGATTTTTAGGCTTTTTGCTGGAGTCACTTTTCTCAGTGCCTATAAAGCCATATTGCCTAAAGACTGCAAATTCACAGTCTTCAACTGGAAATTGAAAAGTTAAAACTAATATCTTTAGTTGGGAGTTGGTGCTTTCACGAGGCTGGGACAGTAGTTCAGGAGCTGAGACACAGTGTTTAATCGCAGCCCAGCCCTAACTTCTTGCAGGACTACAGTTAACTCATTTCACCAACTCGTCCTCCCTTCTCCTCTTTCCTTCTTTTGAGTAAAAAGTGCCAGTGGTGAGGGCTGCCCATGACCGTGTATTTCTGAAACAAGTTTTCACTGGGGACTCAGTCGCAGTTGCAGCTGTAGGCAGCAGCCCAATACAAAGTATTTTGAAACATTAACCGTCACCTACATAGCTTTGACTTTTAAACTCTGGTATTTTATATTCTACCAAACCTAGCAGAAGAATAAAAGGCTATATCCTGTTGGAAAAGGGGGAATCCCATCTCTACCATGGTATAATCTATTTCTGGTCCTAACAAACTGTGGGTTATTGAAATTTAAACCAGTCATTAGTCCAGCACTGAACATTACATGGCCTGGGAATCAGTCCAATGTAATTTGGGGGTGGGAGGGTGGCTCAGAATTCCACTTTTGTGAGGAAAGCAAGAAATATTTTCCTGGCAGGTTTGTTTAAAAAAAAAAATGGCAGCTGTTTTTAATTGCTGGGAGGGTCAGATTGTTAAAAACAGTCCCAGTAGAAATGGATTAGTGCATGAGAGGATGTCAAGGTGCAAGATAAATGGAATTTATTCTCTAGTCCGACGGTGTATTATCTGGATAGGAGCTCCACATATTGCACCTATGTACATGTAAAACACCTAATGTTATGGATTGGTGTAAAAGCATTGTTGTTGACATGACTTTGGAGCGACAGTGTTATTCATTAAAAACAAAGCTATAAATGAGTTGTAGCAAATTACACAAACTGAGTGCAAGTAAGCCCTTCCATCAACACCGTAGACAGCATGGTTCCTTTAGGACACTATATTTTTCAGGAAAATTATTCTAGAAATGCGCAAGTAATTTAAAATGGCCATGTGCTTTCTTTCTGGTTTTTGTTCCTCTCTCTGTAAAGTCAGATTGTCTCTCAAAGAGTATCATGAATCTGTATGTTTCAGAAGGGAGACTGAAACAAGACTCATTCTTGTAGATTAGATATCTCAAAAATCAGTGTATAAAATATAGGGCTTGATGTTTGTTCACACTGGAACATCACTATATCCTGCCAACAGACACTCTTCAATAAATGTTCTTTTCATTATCAGACTTGCTTAATGAGGCCTTGGTGTAAGGCACATCCAAGCCTTTAACTCAGACCCCAGTATCATTTCTGTTGAAGTAGGTCAGGCTACTGCAGCGCAGAAGTCTGACTGAGGGGCAGGACTATTTGTTTAGAAACAGGAACAGTATTTGCATAAAGTAACCAAGGCCTTGGAGTAAAATAACATGAGAAAATACCGTGGTACCACTCAATTTTTGTTTCAGCTTATGCATAAGGAGCATCATGTATAATTAGAGGAAGCATCTCTGTCAGACACAGATAGCCCTGTTTAAATGGTGAATGCTATCAGCAGGTTAACAAATGCAACCACTGTAATGTCTGGGTTTGGAGCCAAAACCAGAGCCTGCAGGTAAGATCCTGCTGCATTCAGATCAATGTTAAATCACTCACCAACTTAGGTGGAATGAGGGGAAAGGGTGGATCTTCAGCTTGATGCTGTTATACCCATTCTTCATCTAACACCAGGCAGCAGCTCCTGCCTCTTTGCCCCTTTCTGCTGCATTTCTTCTCTGTGTCCATGCCATGCCAGTCCTTAGCCAGGAACTTCTTCATTTCCCCTGCAGCCTCTCATAAATGATTTGTTTCAACTTCAAGGAAAGCAAAAAGTTTGGGAAAAAATTAGGAAAGGAACTTTCTTTTATAATTTTTCCTACTGATTATTCTATGGAATTATTCTGCTTACAGTCACCTGTAATTCCTCAAGTACTTTTTAAACATTTGCTGCTTTTCCATAATTCAGCTTAGAATCACAGTTCACATGAAATTGTACCTTCCTACTAACAGTTCAGCTACCCCTTTTTTCTGTCTGAGTTCTTGGAAGGCCTTGTGAACTGCTGCTTTCCAGTTTATCAGTTAATTGTATTGACAGTGAATTCCTTTGATTAATTTTTTCTGTACAGATGCCTCGGCCTCATTGAAAAGAATCCTAATACAAACATTATTTTATTTTTTTTTCTCTAATATCCATATTATCCATAACTTCACAAGGATAAAACAATGAATCATCCAATTTTCTCACACAGCTCCCAACTGAGAAGCATACAAATATATTGTTAGTATTTTTGGTTGTATTTATGGTGACTCTTCAGCTTATACCTTACCTTTTTCCTCTATAATTTTCATATTCCATAATATCTGCTCCTTTACCTGAATTGGACTAGATTACTATTTTCTGAAGGCTACCATTTTGTCTTAAATAACATCTTGAGCCTTGAAATCTAACTATACTAGCTTTTAATTGGCTTTCTATTTTCTCTTTTCTTGAGGTGCATTCATTCCTCTGTGGCTCCTGGGATACCTAAGAAGCCTCCATGCTGAGTGTAAGGATTTTAATTTCCTCACTTTTGGCTTTAGGGTTTTTTAACTAACTTTCCCCTTGAAAAAAATTTCATTATCAAAAGTTTAGTGTCACAGTCCCAGATTTGGTTCAATCACTCCCTTGAGAACGTTGAACTTAATTATGCTGTGGTCACCATTAATTAGTGGCACAGTGATATTTACTTCTTGAACCAACACTTGTATATTACATAGGACAGAGTAACTTTTCCTCATGTGTGCTGTAGAACTGACTGCTATAAAAAATATAGTCTGAGAGGTCAAGAAGTTCTTTCTGTAAATCGCCCATTGGAAAGGATGAATTTCTGTGCAGATAGTTGAAATGCCCCGTTACGACCATTTATTAGTCTTGGTTGCCCTATTTGTGCCTGCTGACACTTCACACTTCAATATTAACAGTACATTTTTGCATGATAGGAAATTCTGTCATAGGTTATTAAAACTGTAGCATGTGCTTTCATACTCAATATAGTTCCAATATCAAAAGTCTCTGCAGGGCAAAAGGTTTGAAAATGTTGGAAAAAATGTAATTATGGTGTGAAGGTCTCAAAAAAGCATTGCTCAATATTATTTTAATGATTTGAGGATTAGTAACTTATGAGCTACACCAGTATTCCTACAAGCAGGAATATTTTGCTGCATCTATTCATTCTCCCTGTGTTGACTTCAATATTCACTGAATTCCTCTGCATTATTTTGATATATTTTTATTTCTTCATCGTTATAAGACATTGTGCTCCCTGCAGTTGGCAGATATCCCAGTACTCTCTAAGTACTTGTCATACTAATATGAAAAGAACCATCATTCACAGATGCTCAAAATACAGGAATCTTATTCTAACCTTTCCAGATAGTCTTTTAAATCTTTTTAGTCTAATTTCTATTCGTTGAAAATACGTGTACTTTTTCTAAATTTTATCTGATATTATAGGGTAACTATAGGCCCATCAGCCTTACTTCAATCCTTGGGAAAGTTATGGAACGAATCCCCCTGGGGGCCATCACAAGTCAAATGAAGCACGTAATTGGGAAAAGCCAACATGGCTTCACTAAGGGCAGCTCGTGCTTGAATAACCTGGTGGCCTTCTATGACAAAGTGACTTGCCTGGTTGACATGGGGCAGGCGGTGGACATTGTCTACCTGGACTTCTCCAAGGCCTTTGATACGGTCCCCCACAGTCTCCTCCTGGAGAAATTAATGCGTTATGGCCTAGACAAGTGGTCTGTGCAATGGGTGGGGAACTGGCTGACAGGCCGCGCCCAAAGGGTGGCAGTAAATAGCTCCTTTTCCAAGTGACAACCTGTCACTAGTGGAGTCCCCCAGGGATCGATATTGGGCCCAATGTTATTCAACATCTTTATAAGTGATCTGGATAATGGCATCAAGTGTAGCCTGATGAAGTTTGCAAATGACGCCCAATTGTGCTGGGAAGTAGACACTCCAGAAGGGAGAGCTGCTCTGCAGGAAGATCTGGATAGGCTGGAGGAGTGGGCCAACAAGAACCTGATGAAGTTCAACAAGGACAAGTGTAAGGTCATGCACCTGGGGAAATATAATCCAGGAGTGCAGCACAGACTGGGATCCAGCTGGCTGGAGAGCAGCTCTATGGAAAGGGACCTGGGGGTCCTGGTGAACAGGAAGCTCAACATGAGCAAACAGTGTGCTGCTGTGGCCAGTGGGATGCTGGGTTGCATCAAAAAGGGCATCGCCAGCAGAGAGAAAGAAGTCATCCTGCTCTACTCAGCGCTTGTCAGGCCACACCTGGAGTACTGTGTACAGTTCTGGTCCCTGCTGGACAAAAAGGATGTGGACAGGCTGGAAGGGGTCCAAAGAAGGGCCACCAAGATGATCAGAGGACTGGGAAGCTGCCATATGAGGATAGGCTGGGAGAGCTGGGTTTGTTCAGCCTTGAGAAAAGGAGGCTTAGAGGGGATCTCATCACCATGTACCAGTACTTAAGGCGTAGTTACAAAGAAGATGGAGACTCCCTTTTTACAAGGAGTCCCATGGAGAGGACAAGGGGGAATGGACACCAGTTGCTCTTGGGGAGAGTCCAATTGGACACGAGAGGGAAATTTTTCACAGTGAGGACAGTCACCCATTGGAATAATCTCCCCAGGGAAGCGGTTGACTCAGCCACGTTGGAGAGTTTTAAGATTTGTCTGGACAGGGTGCTGGGCCATCTTGTCTAGACTGTGCTCTTCCTAGAAAGGTTGGACTAGATGATCCCTGAGGTCCCTTCCAACCTGAGATTCTGTGATTCTGTGATTCTGTGATTAATGTGCTAGCAAGCAAAAAAAAATCTATTAGTTTTTTACTGTACACTTGGGAACATAACTGTAATTATATTTTTAATTGCTTTCCTGGACTTAAAGGGATTAAATTGTTTATAATTGTTTCTGTACTGAAGTATTTCTTTATTTAAGTACCATTCTGCACCATTTGGTTTCAGTGGGATTAGACACTTGCATATCTTTGAGAGTCTGGCCCTGGCCCTGCTAGAGACCACCCAGATGCTCACAAACATCAGCAAAGATGCCATTTTCAACAGAGAGGACTGAAAGATCAAACGCTTAGAGGAGCTAGACTTCAACCAGACATGTTGAATACTCTAATATGTCGTCATTCATGTTTTACATGGCTCTGT
Organism: Phalacrocorax carbo; assembly: GCF_963921805.1. NCBI lineage: Eukaryota > Metazoa > Chordata > Aves > Suliformes > Phalacrocoracidae > Phalacrocorax > Phalacrocorax carbo. The sequence continues at coordinate 16,087,460 of NC_087516.1, forward strand.
CAATTCTGGTGGACTGTGACTTTCCTGTAGAATTCAGGTCTGTGACTTCACATGGCCCAGCAGATGTGCTAAATCAGGGTGTTTCATCCCTGAGATATAATTAACATGTTCTACAGCCCAGTGCAGTCTGTTTAAATAGAAGAAATGAGGACAATGAGAAAGCAATGGCTCCAATGACATCAGAAGAACCAGGATGACTTATACACTTATATGTAATGGTCTATAATGCTCTGTGTAGTCCATTTTTCTACTTTCTCTAAAATTCTCCAGATATGATAAATCATATATGTTAAATAAGTAGCCTAAAGCCTTACAGTGAGATAAAAATGCAGGAATTTGTCTCTTTACACCTACTGTTATATGCCTGGCAGAGCATTCTAGGTTCTGATAACAAATGCCTTGTTTAGGGGATGTTTATATCCAAAAGGTTCTTTAAGCCCAGGATATAGAAAGCAATGTTTTAAACTTCAGACTGTGAAATTCCTCCCAGAATAAAGTATACACACCCCAAAAAGGAAAAGAAACAAACCAAGCCAAACAACCAACAACAAAAAAAAGGAAAAACAAAAACAAACAAGAACAAAACAAAACAAACAAACAAACAAAAGAAAAGAAAAAACCCAGAGGTTTGGAGATTAACTTTTGATTTTCACAAGATAGCTTCCAAAGACAGAAAAGGGAAATAAGCCCAGTGATGGTGGAAATTCCAATGTCTCAGGTGAAAAAATGCTAATACAGCTTTTGGATATGGTTTTAAGCTTTGCCAAGGAGGAAATGGAAAATTAAGAGGTTCTTGGAAAACGAAGAGGTTTTGACTGAAGATCAAGACACTGACTCAAGAGAGCCTGAAATTCTACAAAGGCTATTGCCAGCTTGCGTCAGTGAGAACAAGTGGAAACAAACCAAAGAAATTTATCAAGTTACATTGGCAGCTAAACCTAAGAGAGAAAGAAAAATGTGTTTATTCTTAAATTTTGTAACTGCAACGCCTCAGCAGCTTTTCTTCCCCATTGTGGCCCTGATTCTCAGTTCTCCTAAAATATTTTTATTCTTTTCTTTATTTTCTTTCCCATAGGTTTTGCATTATCCAAGGGGTCCCAAAGTGTCTTTGTTTTAATTTCTGTAACAAAGGGGTTAATATTCCCAATGTTTTCTCTGCTGGGATGCCAAACAGGGTCACCAGATGTGATTCATAAGTTGTTCTTGCATGCTGCTTAGCAAAAGCACAGCTGTGGTTACACACTGGGGGTGGAGGGAAAGGGGAAGAGATCCTGACCCTGTTGGAGTCAATGTGAGTTTTACTATTTACTTCCAAAAGGCCAGAATTTCACCCCAAGTATCTACATGGGTCTTGTTGTTTGTTTTACTTTGTTCAAAAGGATGCTTACTATCACCATTGCTAGATTTCATAGAGATTAGATGTGAATCAATAATATTTTTAATTATTATTATAACCACCAATCTACAATATTGGATGACAAGTAAAACATGACTAAAAGCTTTAACTCATGATGAAACCTGATTTTATTAGAGAAAATGAGGGTTTCATCCTATTTTTCCTCAAAGTATTTACTTTCCTGAAAAAGTACTGGCATCTAAAAGTTAGCATCTGGAGAGAAATATTTTATTCTAGTTTAAGTCTGCACACACCCCCAGCACCCTGTTTTCTGATTCACAATTTTATAATGTTTTGAAAAAATAATCTGTTTTTCATAGGCAGGAGCAAAGATTTAGTTGTGTCTAGTACTCTCTGCTGAACCTTCACTGAACTTATTTCTCAGTATCATGTCTGTTTCTGAAACATGAACAACTGTAAACTTAACACAATCATGGATTTAACAGAATCTTCTGTTTTATCGGGGCATTCCCTCTAAGTTGATTCTAAGTATATTCTTAGTTCAACAAGCAAAAGCTGAATTTAGCTAGAACTATGGCTAAAGTAGCTTCAGAAAATGTTGTTAGAACTACGCAGGTATAACAGGAACATAATTCCAGACAAGAAAATGAGAGCTAAGGTTATGTTAAGAAGGATCTTACATTTTGCTCAGAAAAGGATATTTTTACATCACTTTCCATTTTCCACTTATGTGAAAACTAATCTACGATGATTATTTTCCATGGTCTTAGTTCATCTTACTCTTCTGTCTACAGAAGGTAAGGCTTTGGTATGAGATTATCTAATTCCTCCATGGAAATGGGCACTCCATGATCTCTATAAGTATTGGACAGACACACACACGAGACTGGAAATATAATCGCAGAGGGACATACTCAGTTTGGCTTACTAATATTCCTCTTGTATTTGAACTCAACTATGAAATGGTTGACTGTAAAGCAGCTAGACATGTTTACCTCTTTTACAGAGCTTTTATAAACTACGGTGACATTTCCTCTGCTTCTGCTGTTTTGGCTTTAACTAGATCAAATAAGATTCATTGACAAGAAAGACAATTATGTTTTGAAAGTCAAAATATTAAAAAATGGTGTGGTTACAGTCTGGTGGGAAAAGTAGAATCTGTCTTGGAATATTTCATAAAACAAATGTGAGTTTATGTCAATATCTTTTATATATTTACTATTTTACTTACTGTACATGCACCATCGGTACAATGTTTTGACCTCAGAATTTAGGATAGTCTTTCTTTCAAACACACACACAAATACCATCAACCCTCATTAGATAAATACTAAAGTAAGGACAGACATATTCTGTTTCTCAACCATATCCTAGGTAACTGCAATGCCCTGAAGGCAGTTGCTGGTTGGCTCTTCAGAGAGTGTGAAAACTGTAATATTTGCTTCCAAGGTTTGATTTCCAAACAGCATTGAAGAAATATGCACATTTTTATAGATACTATGTCTACACCAGTATATTAAACATACATGTAGCTGTTCTGAGTTCATACTACTAAACTTTCTAGCCTTTGAAAAAGAAGTGACCAAATGCAAACTCCCTGCTAGTCCTGGACCTTTGCTAAATTCCAGGTTGAATCCAGGAACTGCTTGGGAAAGTGCTTGCTGACCAGGGCCAAAACCATCCAAAGACTGTTCTCGCAATTTAGCAGTGTAGAAGTCTGAGCTCCAGTATCCAGGAAGTTCCTTGGCTCTGTTTAATTTCATAATAGAGGTGTAACTGGCATTTGCTTATGTACACACACCTTTTCTGTGACATAATAGTGTATCAGTTTCAATATTTCAGTAATACTCTCCGGCATACTAAACACCAGACCCAATCCAAACAGCCCTTCTCCCCAAACTACATAAAAATTACTTCACGATGACCCAAAATCAAGCTACTACTTAACCAGACAGGACATTTTCAATGTCCTGAAATTCAGTGAATAAAATAATCTTTGGCACTTACATAGGACCATTCATCCAAGTATCTCAAGGAACTTTGGAGGCACTAAATAAGGAAAAAGTTTCCTTTGGGAGCAGCTGGAAGACTGTAAAAAGAAAGCAGCTCAAATCATTGTAAAAGTTATTAAAAACAAGAACAAAACCTGCTTCCAACAGAAATGTTAGGCTCTGATGTGCTCTTTGCTTGTTACTACTGTTGTTTTGAAGTAACACAGTTCTTACTTTCTTATAATATATATTTTGTCACCATACAGGTAAATGCAATACCTTAGTTGTTACTTTGCACTCTGAAAACATACTGAACAATTCGGAATGGATAGTGTAGAAGACTTTGAGACCAGTCAGTGTAGTAGTATCTGAACTTACCATGGAGACTTGGAGTGTAGAAGGAGAAAATACTTCACCATCCACTCATCTGGGGTAGATGAATCTGTTACAGTGCCCAGAGGAGGGATTTTGAATGGTATTTATATATGTTCTGATGGAAGATTTTATTGCTAGAATGTTTTATTCTAGCTCTGGACGCTGTCAGCCTCCAGTTTGTTCTGCTCTTTTGTGGCAGGAAGGACCATACTAAGATCCTGTCCTGGAAGGCTGTTTCCAATGCCTGGTCATTGGCATCAGGAACCGCCTAGAAGCATCATCCCTGCAGGAGTTATTGCCTGGGGTTGGGTGGAGGAGCAGCTAATCTCTGAGGATGGGAGGGAAGGCATCAAGTAAGCAGCAGTGGCATATTGTATCGACCCAGGAAGACTTACAACTCCACTCCCAGTGAGGTCATGACAGTGGATAAGTGGAAGGAGCTTCAGCCCAGACAGCAGAAGCCAGATTTTATTTTCCATTGAAGTTTTTACCTCACAAATCCATAGCAAGTCATCTCCTCATCAGTTTTTCTCAGTTTCTCAGTTTACCAAGTGCATGTGTCTGGACAACTCCAGGCACATTTATTCCTGTCTGAGTGGCTTATTTTCCTTTTTTCCCTCTTGCTGTTCTATAGCAATGTCACTGTTATCGTCCATGTGTGTGCACATGCACATATTGTGTATAAAACCTCTCTTCTGTAGGTAGTATCTCTCTCTTCAACAGTTACCCAAATCCAGAAGCACACAGGCACTCACTGTACATGCAGGTTTATCTACACAGCACGAGGAGATGCTCCAATCCAGCCTTGAATAAGGCAGCTCGGGCACTGGAGGCAGTGTATGTATTCTGGCCTGACAGTCAGACAGAAAGCTTAAACAAATTCCAAACGTGTAATCACATACCACCTACATAAAATTCTCCCAGTTATTTCATTTCCAGGAATTATATTTTACTGGCTTCCAACATAGCATTTTCTCTTTCCATCTTGAATGGCTGCATAACACTGTTTAATACTATTCAAAAGGCAGCTGGTTTCTGCCTTTCAAATGACAGAATTCAATGAGGTGAAGCAAGTTCTACCAGTGCAGCTTATAATCAACACAAAAATTTTACTAGTTTGAGCACTTTCTTAAAAAAAAAAAAATTAAGGGCTTGTTATAATTAACAGTATATTATTAATGACAAATTAAAAAGGAAAAACATAACAAAAATGTAGTCTATGATTTCAAGTTTAATTTGGCTTTCACCAAATTCCCTGTTCTGATCCTCCTTTTGTCCTGTTTTTGTCAGCTACTATTCCTTCAAATATATGACATTGTTAATAAGTGTTAAAGTTTATGGAGTGATTTCCATTCTGATCTTCTGGTTTTACTTGTTTGTACAATTCTAGAAGCTACTTATTACAGCATGAATTTCCCAGGCTTCTTTTGTGCCTGAATTTTACAATAATTTTAACAGGAACCAGCCAGCCATGTTTTGTAAGACAAGAACAAAATAGCTGAACATTACAATGAGTATTGCAACACACAAAGTACAGCACCACCAGCAGTTCATTAGGTATCAAGTTTTACACAGCAAAGAACTAAACAGTGGAATTTTGAACACAGGGTAATGTAAAAGCCAAAGATTAAAAAGGAGATAAAGGACTAAGACAATCTCCTGGAGGATCTGTTCCTTGGGTAATCATCACCTGACAGGATCTAGACCGGATCAATTCATATTCACTTCTGGATTTGCTAGCGGCTACTGTCAGCACCATTATACTTTTGATTTAAAGGATTCTTTGGGGACTGAAGTGTTAAATTTGGGATGAAAATAGCCATCATTTGGTAATGTGCCTATATAAGATAACTTCCACGTCTAAAAATAGATGCCTTTGAGAGAGTGATTGCAAAACATGATGAATAAAGGCAGGGTAATGGAAGATATAAATTCTAGAAGTAGACTTGAAATGTCATAAGTGAAGGATAAGGTTTAACAGGGTAAAGTTTTATAGCAACCAATAAGCCTTTAAATAGCCTAAATACTTATGAATCATTTAAAGTAGCTGTGACCAAGCATGAGGGTTCATTTTTAGGCTCTGAAAAATCTCTACTGGTATGTATGAAATTTCCTAATCTATAATCACACTTGCTGTGTCCAACAGGTATGTGCTCAGTACTGTGATTTTTGCATTGCACTTCAGGAAGCCCTGTCTGTATCAATCCAGATGCCTCACAAACTAAGCTGGGCACACTCAGCTTAAAAAGAGAATACTGAGTGAGGCCTTTCAAGGTGATTAATTATTGTTAGGTGGTGTGACAACCCACACCCCTCTCCTAGGATGACCAAGGATTCCCCTTTGATTCCCTGTGACTGTGTGTGGGGTTTGCCCCATAGGACTGCCCCATGGTGGCTAGAGATGTTAACGTGCTGTGGGTGAGACAGAAGAGCTCATGGATGGTATTTTGAGGGGGCTACCATCGGAGGTACTGCCATGGGAGAAGACAGATACTCGTACTCCTGTGCTTCATTTTCCAGCATCTCCTACCTGTTTATTCAACCTGAGTGGCCTCACCAAAGGGTTTCCTAATCTAGTCGGTGATTGACACTCTCTGAAATTTTCCTCTGCTCATTTAAGGAACCCTGTCATCTTTACAGATCTTCTTACTGAGAACGATGCAAAAAGGACATCAGGCTTCCATAAAATATCAAGGTCAGGCTCAAATGAGTGTACTGACTGAGGAAAATCTAGGACTTAAATTACAAGATAAAAAGAAAAATATCTGCCAATAGAGAAAACACACACCTTTCAAGTGATGTTTTATTGTTTGTGGTGTTGGAAGTGACATACTCATTCTGATTTGGCACTCAGGCAGAAGGTTAAGTGTGATAAATCAATTCCAAATGGGTGATAACAGAGCACATACCCAAAGTAGCCCCAGTTATCGCTGTCAGCTGTTACACCCTGTTACCTTGGCAGGGGGAGAATAGCCTTAGATGTCACTATTCTTTTTTAATTTCATTTGTCTAGGAGCCACTTGCTGTATTTTCTCATCTTGTGGAAACTTTAGTTCTTATTAGACCTATCAATCATAAAGGTGATATAAAAGTTGATTAAGATATAACTACTTGAGTTATGCAAAAAAGAGCAGTGGAGAGTAGGAGTAAAAATATTAATTTTTGTTCAATCTGAGTTATACAATACATAAACTCTGTCACCTGCTATACAGATAGGAACTTGTCATAGTATAGCTATGCGGTTTAAATCTAAATGGAAAAGTTCCTTGACTTCAGAAACCTTCAAAGAATTAAACAATGTTCCCATTCTATCTTAAAAATATTCTATAAAAATGTGATTATCATTAAATTTTTTTCTGTGAAAGCATAAAGAGACCTGTACAATCATATAGCAGTATCATTTAACTTCAGGCAGGTATGTGAACAAAAATATTCTTGAATGCAAAGTTTTGCATTCAAGTCACTACATTTAGCTATTTTTTTGGTGGGCTGCTTTCAGTGGCTCTTGCTGGAGCTATTTCCACTTAAAACAAAACTAAATAACCCCTGCACCAGGGAACTGAACCTTGATTTGTACCTTCCTATGTGAGTACAAGTTGGTTATTTTTCTACAGCTAGCGAGCCTCTGTCTGATCTTGACAAATAGATAATCAAAACTGAAAACATTTCAAAGTTTGTTTGTTTTGCCTCTCTCCTCTTTTTTTTCCTTAGAGAGAGAAAAAATATTTTAAGTGCATTTTTAAAATAGTCCCAGCAAATTCTAACCAACATGGTTCTCAAAATGAACAGCTCTAGTTTAGTGGAGCTGAGCCACAATCGCTGATGGAAAGGCAATGTCAGTAAATTAACTGGCCTTGCAAATAATACAATTGTTAAAGGAAATAATCTCCCAAGAATCCTGGGTGAGATGGAAAAAATACCAAGAAGTAGGAAATAGTAGGTAGGAGGAGGAGGGAATGGTGACCTACATGAAACTGAGGAAACATTTGCTATGTTGTATGAAATAAGGTGAGAAAAAAAGTTGGGAGTCTCCTACTTACATCTTAAGTGAATGCAATAATACAGTATTGCAAAGCTGAGGCCGAGAACTTCATTTTCACTTCAGGTATAGAGGAGAGTTACTTTGGAGTGTTGTTATTTCCAAATCTCTCAGGAGGACTGTGGCAGACACGACTGGGCCCACAATCTTGAATGCCATTATTTGAATCTGTCTTTTCTGTGTCACACTAGTTTGAGCGTATATAGTATATTACCTTTAATTAATTGAGTGTTTATGTGTTAAAAAGTTATTCACTTGTGCACAGAGTGATTTGCTGGGATTTATGATGGGAACATTTTATAACAGCAGCATGTGTTTCCCTACAATTTGTATAGGTTCATTCATTATAATTTTTCCTGATGTTTTGCCTACCATATTATTAACTTCCCCAAAGCAATGAAATAGCAGCTTGTCTTCTCACAGCACAGAAACGAGAGGAATAATTATGAATGTGGAAATCCCAGTGAAAACATGCTTCTATTGAAAGGGCCTAGTGGTCCAAATAGAAGCCTGCTGGATTTATGAAGTCTATAAAAAAAGCAAACATACAGAAAAACAGATGCTTTTTTTTCTTCCAAAAATCTTGGAAGTCCTACACTGAGGAAAGAAGGGGGGGTGGGGAAGGTGGCGGTAAGGAGGAGGGGGAGAGAATGTTATATTTATGCCACTATTAACAAAAATTTATATTTTACTATGGGTTATGGAGTCTGAATAAATCACCAAAGTTTCAAGTCCTTGCCATGCATAACTGTTTAATCATTTGGAAGTGTTCTTTTCAAAAAGTAAGAGTTTGTGAGCATAGTGTTTGATTTGTTACTCCTTCAGTAACAAAATCACCTTTGCTTCAAAGGGATAGCTCTCTAGGACTCTCTGCGTGTAAGAATTTACAATAATGGGAAAATGAATAGCATTCGCCGATGGTGGTAGGAGAATTTTTTTTTCCAGCCTGCCAGTGAGGAGGTAGGGGGAAAGCCTGTGAAATCAATTCCAGAAGTGTTGTGGATCACTGGTTATTTTACAAAGATCCAAAGCTGACAGGACCACCACAGTCATTTGTGTTTATTGTTCAAGAGGGTGATTTTTTGGACCATCCCTAGCAAAACCAACCTCGTTTAAGAAAAAAGAAAAGGGGGGGTCGGGGGGACCAAGAAGGAAGCAGGAGTCAGTGTAAGCAACGAGCCTGCTCCAAGCCCTGCTCGAGGACAGCCTTCCCCACCACTGCCCCAGCCCTACCCCTCGCTTAAGCACTTTGTATTATTACATGTGCACTCTTCATTGTTATTTCTCACAACAACCCAGTCTGCTTCTGCACTCTGTCGTCCGGGTGGCCACTCATAAAAAATGTGATTTACATTCTTGTTTCACGCTCACCACCTTTTCACTTCCTGTTGCTTCTGCAGCCCATGCTTTGCTTGCCTCTTCTGTTCTTTTAAATTGAAAATTGAATTTATGCATATTTTATGGTTTTTATTATTATTACATAGCTTATGCACGCAGCAGAGGGAAAAATAGACCACTTTCATCAGAATTGTCCTAGATTTCTTTTAAAATTAATATATAGATAATAAATTCTTCAAAATCATGAAAAATATTCTGAATTTCCTGGAGGTAGCAAAGTTATCCCAAAATAGAAGCAAAGAATTTTATCTCAGTTTCTTCTCATCACATCCCAAAATTTTTCAAACCTAAACATAATTACATCAAAAACACTATTACACTTAGGCTACAACAGCATCCATTACAAAGGATTGAAACTCCTTTCAATGTAGTTGAAAAGCTGAGAAAAACAGTACAAGAAAACTAAAGATTGGAGGGGCTGCAAAGTGACGGTGGCTTTCATAGATTAAGTCATGGAGCTTGAAACCACGTGCTCACCTATTGCCAGGATCAAACCCCAAGTGGCCAAGCTCAGGTCCTTTGAAAGAGTTAAGACAATTTACCCCTACTGAGGAGCTGCCCCTGTGAATATAAATCCATGCTTACAGCAGAATAAAAGGGTCATTTTGTGCTAATTCAGTTCCACTCAGCAGCAAAGGCTGAGCAGAAGGCTCTGTCATCAAGCAGAATCCCTCTGACTGGCTGTACGGTTTTTTTGCTGTAAATCTTACAGATTCTCATAAAAGGAGGCCCATCCTGAGCTCTTGCTGGAGGCTAGAAGTAGCCCTTAGCTTTTGTAGAAACAGCCAGCAGCTATGGCTGTTTGTTCTTTATTCCCCTGTCTGCCTTAAATTCAGATAATCTCTTCTCTGTTAGGGGTAAGGAAAGAAAGGTGATTAACTGAAAGAACATATGAACAAGTGAATAGATTCAAGCATGCACCCAATATTTGGCGGCTCCCCTGTAATTTATCTAAATTGGTCTGGTTTTTTTCCCAGAGCTAAAGAACAATATATCATGCCCACAATCTTCCAACAGGTAGAAAGTCCTCTTCTGCTTCCCACTCCCTCAAGGAAGTCTGGTCTCTTAATTAACATTTTTTTTAACGGGGTAAACAGGTCTAACACTATCAGTCTTCCAGGCACACACATTTTAACTGCACCGTGCTTTTCATCTAACCTCAGTACCAGCAGAAAGGGAGCATGGTCCCTTCAGCCCCAGGTGTCTGACAAGATTTAGAAAGGTGCTGATGCCAGATCTGCTCCACTTGTACCATAAAAATGTTTCAGTATTCTCACCTCACCGTTACTTCTCTGCAAGTTGATGAAGAAGTATATGGCTATTTCAGTACACCACATTGACTAAATTTACCATAGAAGCCATGCCATGAGCTCAGGGCTGGCAGCCAGCAACTTCTCGCTTTTCATCCCAGTTCTGCCACTGATGTACAGAATGACACTGGAGTAATAAATTAAACCCCCTCTGCCTCATTTTCCCCAGCTGTAAGACAGAGCTCCTTATCTCTCACAACTGATATGAGAATGTTACTTCTGTAGGAGAGAAAGGGAGAATTATATAAGTGATAACAGTTATTCCTAGAAATAGGAAGAAATGGAAAAAGTGCTACAAACCCAGGAACAGCAAACATAAAACATTTTTGGTATAGTAATAGCAATAATAGCATTGGTGTGACTTTAAAAACCTCAAAGCAATTAAAAGATATTTTTTAATCTGGTCTCATGCTTACTTTGTAAAGTAGTGACTGCAAAGATTCTTGCTTAAACCTATATCATAAATTACTAAAATGAAGTAATTAGATTAACTTCCATGCAGTATGGCTAAGCTAATGACTATGTTCATTTGCATTATATCAAATGATTTGGTGGACATTAGCTCCACTTTTTTTGAGATGCAGAGATACCATAAAATAGAGGTGAAAAAAGAATCAGCATTCTAACAGTTTGTCTGTGGAAACTAAGGCAAGGGAAGACAAAGAGATTTAAATTTGCCCAGACAGGGTACATGACAGAGTTTTAAATCAAGCTCAGGTTTCCCTACCTCCTGCCCAACCTTCTTAGCTCCAGAACAGCCTTGGTACAAAATGTTAGTACTACTAAACTACTAGGTTTAAATTTTAGATAGTGTATTTGTGTTACGTTAGACTTCTGCAAAACAGTGAGTGTCATTTAGAGGACTTTCTGCAAGTCAAGGTACAGCAAGTACATACACTTACATCCATAAGCCAGGGAACAAGGGCTCTCACTCATGGTTAACGGCTCTAGTCATTGGGCTGCAAGGCAGAGAAAAGTAAGCGAAGTCTTCACAAGGATACTAAAAGATTTATAAAATCATGTAGGAAAGAAAGGAAAAACATTCAGAATCTCTCCATGGAGAAAAAGAAAAAAAAAAAAAGAAAAATAAGCAGAAGCAGCAAGTTCAGTGGTTATCAGGACTAAAATGAACTTTTTCTTCTTTGCTTTGAAAAACCTTCAAATACAACAAATATTCCTCAGACTGAAACCTCTTTGATTTTAAATGTTTCCCAGTGTCTTTCTTAAGTGTTTTGTTTTAAATGATGAAGTCTGAATAAATAGTGGACACAGAATAAGCTTCTGTGGGATTTGGACTTTATCCCACAAGTGAGAGGAAGACCTCATAACTCAAAGAGTGATGAAGCCGCAAGAGAGTTATGAAGGTTTTTCCGCACTAGTGGGATTAATTCCATATTCCACAGATGCCCATTATATAGAGGTTCTCTGTTTATACTGCAAGAAAGTAAAAAGCTTTTTTTTTATTAGATTAAAATGTCAGGGTTGAATATAAATGTCTTAGTCAGAAGAGTAAAGAACAGCTGCTTTGTGGTGTCACAAAACATCCTGAAAACAGTGGCTGAGTTAGTGGAGACACATGCATTGAAAGTATTTTGTGTAGCAAGCAAGCCAGGATCACTACTGATCACTTGCTCCCTGTAACAATATTCTCACTTTCTGCAACAGGGAAAAAAAAACCCTTATCTTTGAAGAGAGTCTGTGAACTGGTTTTCTTTATCACTTCCAGCATTCAAGACACACAACAGACCTTATTTCTACTGCTCTTGGTCTTTGCTGCTTCACAATTTTGAAGTAGGTCTCCCCAACACACCAAGCCCATTAACAAAGGAAAAGGTGAATTTATAGCAAAATAAGCTGTTCCCAATTAGAAAGAAAAAGAACCTCCTACCCAAACTGCCCAAGATGACCACTGAAACTCAGCTAGCTATGTCCCTGCCACAAGGAGTGTGTTTCCATATCACCAGGGATACATTTGCTCAGCAAAACCCCCAAACACTGCCTGCTCTTATTTTAGACTACTGCTTTGCTGTTATGTGCCATTATTTATATCTGGCAATTCTCTGTCCCCAAACCTCTCAAGACTAGATATAACCTTCAGAGTAAGACAAAAACAAGCTCATGCATTTACGTCTTCATGGACATATTTGCTTTTTTAATGAAACACGTTTATCTTCAGAACAGGAAGGGTCTGAAATACAAATTGTAAAACCAGATTTGGGCTTTGGTCATAAGACCGTAAACTTTCCTTAAGAGGCCAAGTTCTTTGCAATACTGAGTCGCGAATTAAAACCCAAATCCTTCACTATTATTGAAGAATCCTCTGTATTTATCATATTAGACAGGACATTTTGGTTTATGTGGGCTATAAGCATTTGAATTATTTCCTGACCATATACATTTGCATATATACAAAATAATAAATAAATATAAATATACATATATTTACAGATGCATATTGCAATGTGTAAGCCTTGCAGCAATGGATCTCTGGGTTTCATTCAGCATGGAGCAAGCTGCCTACAAACACTGTATCATTCTGCCCAGCTTTTAAATACCTGGGAAAATCTTTCCTCGTTTCTAAACTCAATTGCTGCTTATGGGTTTGACTGAAACTTGCAGCTTGAAATATCCAAATAAGTGGGCCATGTCTGAATTTCAAAAACCAAGCAGCTATTTCAGGATGAAGTCTTGCCATAACCACAGAACACAGACCTGCAATGAAGACCAGAGTATCAAAATGCTGCCATCTGGCACAGGCAGCAGCAATCCAGATCATCCTGCTGGTTACTGTTGATAGTGCTGTGCAGCTGTGAGAACACACTCTTCTTTAATACTCTGTCTGATGCTCCTTTCAGAGGAGCAGAGACCTCCGCCTGCTGAGGTGCCCAAGCTGTGGTCTGGTTGCTGTCGCTCCAGAGAACTGGTGAGCCACATGGGGCTGGCTTCTTCCTTGCTGTGAAAAAAACCAGATGATCTGAAAGGGAGTAAATAAAATCAAAAGACAAGCTGATGATAGGGTTAGTGCTTTTCAAAAGGGGACATGCTTCTGTGTGGGTAAAATCACCCCTATTTTGCTAATATTGTGCAGAAACACAATACCTGCCATGGCCACAACTAGTTAAGAGGTGGTATTCACAACAGCAACTCCTCTGCATGGGCTGTGACCTGTAAGCCCGCCTTTTTGAACTGCACTATCTCATTAAGAACAGATTGGAAACCCCCTTGCTGTGCTGAGACCTGCAACACGCATGCCCAGAGGACAAGAAACCTGAAAAATATCTGACCCTTCCTGTGATGCCAGCTGAGGTGGCAGCTCAGTCTTGATCTGCCTTAACCGCAAGTCTGTAAATCTGAGGTTCTGCTCTGGGTACGATGCAAGGAAAAGATCCTTTTAAAGGTCCTTTTACCCTCTGCTTCTGATGGATCAGTATTTTGAGGTCAAGTATTTTTAAATATTTATTTTTAGTGCTTTAGCATATCTGCTTGCCTACTTAAAATAGCTTAAGAAGTATTTTGGGCACAAAAACACAAACACACATCTTAATGAAGTTCTGGAGTTATCTCCCCATCAGTCACAGCAGTGTGGAGAGATGCTAGAAGTAGAGCTCAGAGCTCAGCAGCAGCTTTCTTACAGTGTTCTGATACTCTCCATATCAGAAAGAAGGGAAAAAATAGCAGAATTTGAAGATGAGACAAAGAAAAGAGGACAACTGTTATGATGGTTCATGGACTAGAATAAAAAATTCCATCCATTTCTCTCTAAACATTTTATCTCTACTTTTAAGACTAAATTTTACTATTCTGTCTCAAGGAAGCTAACACTGAGGTTAGTCTGAGAAGGCATTCTTAACAAACACAGCAGATCTGCCGTGAGATGGAGAAAACAGTTTAGGAACCAAATCAGAAATTAGAAATTGGATTGTGTTCTATCAACTGTGTCTTATAAATCACATTTTACACTCTGGACCCAGCCTGTACATTTTTTACATGAGTGTAATTCCACCAGACTTCCTTATGGAGTTGTTCCATACTTACACTAACTTGGTGGAAGCCTCTACTAATATTTCTGCATGTCCTCCTACTGGGAGGAGACAGAGAATGGAAAGTTAGGTGCAAAGAGATCCACCACAATGAAATCATCCCTTCCCAATATGGAAAGATTTCCACACTAACTCATGCTGATCCCATCCATTTTATCCCACACAGAATCACACTACTTGCTAGCTTGGGAGTAGCTGGCAGTTGGGATCTGGATGGCTGGTTCATCAGGTTAGCCATGCTGGGAGGAGCAAACAGTGATCAGCAGCAGCCTGCAGTGTGTCTGAGGGGGAGAAGGGATAGAGATTAAGAAGGCATGGCACCTTTTTCTAAATCATTCAGGAAGTATCTCCTGCTTTCCAACAAGATGATTCAGAGTTATGATTCAGAGAGGGTGCAATGCGGTTCTTTTGCCATCTAAAACACTCCTGTCAGTGTTGGGGGAAAAAAACATCGTGCCCCTTTTCTAAAATCTCCTTCACTTGAATGGCTTTGTGCCTCTACAGGGAAGCAGGGAGGAGGCTGCAGGAAGATGACATTCTGTAGGCTGCAGTATCCTCCCCTTGATCGATGTATGTGCTCCACTGGGGGTATGACTTCAATTCTTTCCTTGAAACATGAATCAAATGAGGCCACAAGCAAATATATTTCCCTGTCAAACATTTCACTTCCTGGAGACAGTTAAGAGCTAATGTGACATACTGTGCACAGTTTATTTTTGCTTTTGGGTCAGCAAATTGCTGTACCATTTTCCAGGCCCTTAAACTTGGTTTGTGTTTGCTGAAAGAAGCATTGCAGACATATTGGCTGGGAGTCTGGTAGGATTTTTAGCACACTGACTGATCCTTAGCTCTCAGATGAGGAACTGAAAGAGCAGTAAACCAAATTCAGGCCAGGGGTGCATGTGTTCCTCTTTGCTTAAGACCTCAAAGGAGCAGACCATGGAGTTTCTTTCATGTCATCACACTTGCTGCATCATCCAGTCTGCCTCTTAACAAAGCTTAACAACTGATGCATACAGAAAATAAAGACCCAGAGAACATGCTTGTGCTACATTTTTGTTGTTCCCTGGACAAAAAACATTCAAAACCTGGGCAAGTGCAGGCCCCAGGATAAATACTTGTCATCTTAACTGCCTAGGTGAGAAAACTGAGGCACCAAGCAGTATGTCTGGCTCACAACGACAATGGTAATAAATGGCAGAGCCAGGAGTAGACCATGCTCTACAGACAACTGATGGCACCTAACTGTTCATTCACTGAAGAAAATGAAATCCAGATTTCACTGAATGAGTTTTATCCTAAGTTTCCCTGTGGTATAGACGGGGAGAAACAGATGCTGCAGAGCCACCAGTGATTTTCCTGCTTTTTGAGACAGCTCAGAAATCATCACCCACCTGGTAACAGTTTAAATCAGCTTTTCTTCTACCAGGAGGCTTTAACTATCCACAGAACAAACACAGCCGAGCAGGCTAACCAAATAACCATGACAAAGTTGTTGAGTGATTGTTGGGCACTCTGTCAGGGTTAACTGAAAGTTGCAATGAACAAAAGCAGGTCCTCAGTCCATAAGAAGGAATCAGGGCTTGTCAGCAGTTGCAGGAAAGCACCCCTGGAAAACATCCCCCCAGGACTACATCTGACTTCCATTCTACTCCTGCACGGTTGAAGAACGATGTGAGATTGGCCATCACTATGTACCTTTGGGGAACACTTCTGATACCTTGTTAATAATAACATAATGCTTTGCAGTTTGCAACACTGCTCATTTCACAAGCCTTGATTAGTTAAATATCATTAGGCTGCAGTACTTCAAGTATTTCAGAAACCAGGAAAACCCCTCTCCTCATTGCCTCACCCACACTCATACAAGAAGCACTTAATGGAAAAGAGTCCATAGAAATGGGTAATTCAGTTAATTCAGTTAAATGTTGTATGAAGCAGCCTCCTGCCTGAAGAAGGCTCAGATCTTTGTAGGGCATACTGCTAGCATGACAGCATTAGAGAACCGCTGAGATATTTGTATTAATGTGACAAGAATTATTCTCTTTTTTAATTGGTGTCACCTCCTCTTTCAAGTTCTGTGGTACTTACATATATTAAAATTATCAGAATACACAATTTTGCAGCTGTAGTACCACTACAGCACTACTACAGAGAATACAATATAGAGTTCAGGGATAAAGTAAAAATTGAGTATTCCACTTTATGTGACATCCATGCATTGACAACAAAGACCAATATAAAAGGGTCTAAGAACCATTTGGTTTAGCCTTAGTTCCTGAGCAGCATCTCCAGCTTGGCAATGCTGGTTAAGTACATTCCTTTTTATGTGTAGGTATATATGTATAATTTTTGTCTTTAGTTAATTTTGAGTAAAAAAAAGTCATATGTAAAAGCACATAATTCAAAACAGACATAAAGAACAAAACTCCATAGAAGGCATTGAAAATATTACTACTTATACGAGTGCTGAGGTGGTTCGGTGCCACTGAAGATCTTCAAGAACTCTGCAAACTGCTCCTCTCTCCTTCAGTCAACAGTTTGAATGTGTAAGTAGGTCAGACACACTGTAGCAAGGGAAATCTCTTCTTTTTATTGGTATTGCCAATACAAATTTTCCAACACAGATAATGCCAATAGGCTTCAGACTTCATCTGGGGAGAAGAGGAAGTAATTTGGTCTCTACAGTGGTGCAGCCCTCAGCATCTTAGCAAAGGCTACCTGTGGTGCCAGCTGTGGTAGCAGTGGTCTTTGTAATGTGGAAGACTGCTTGCCACAACAAACTATCACACTGCTGGCATTTCCCCCTCTCTATCTTCCTGAAGTGCAGAGAAGAAGAAATGTCAGAGGCATTTTGGGATAAGAAGCTGGCTGTTTGGCTACCGTGCTTCTTTGTGTTTGACTGATTTTTTTATCCTCATTCCATTTAGTGTTTCTTTCCACTTGCAAATGTTTTCTTAACACATATGTCCATGGTGTTCAGCTACCTTCAGCTGGTAGCTGTCTAGCTGCAGAAAATAATAAACCAGAATACACTTTTCTAAATCAATTTTCTAACTGTCATACTGCTAATGTTGACTTCCTTGTTGTTTTTGATAGTAGTACCACACACTGCTTTAGAAGAATCTCTTTATTGCCTGAAAAATAGTTTGATCCCTCTTAAAGTACTTCTTAAAAGTTATCCTGAATTCAGATTTCTCACTTTAGTTCCATATCTTTGACTGTTTCCCCCTCTTCCAGGGGCCACGAACATTATCAGATTTTACTTCATTTATGATCTAGTGGTGGCAAAAAATGTTACTCATCACTGAATCTACATTTTGCTAGGTATGTTAAACGTAGATAGATGCTGCCCCTGTCCGAAAGGACATTGTAATCTAAAGCATCAAGGGGGGCTTCATATAGATCTCTGCATGAACCACAAACTTTTCTTATTGAATTAGGCCTCTTCAAAAGGTACAACTGAAAAGCTGAAGGAAACAGTGGTACAATCACAACAACAGACATTTTTCATGTTTATGGATGTTCACATAAACTGCTGGAACAAATGGGAGACAGAAACTGATTATTCTGTGTGATGTATCCAAATAAATTATAGATAAAATTATTTTAAAGTCTTTCCCCAGTTCCCAGATGTCTGAAGATTATTATTGATCTTAAATATTTCCTTGAACTGATGCAGATATCAGATTCTATATCTCAAAATTCTTAGCCACACGACAATATCATCACTTGCCCAGCAGAAGTACATGTATCTTCAGGTCTAACACACAACATATCTGGGTGGTTTGTATGAATATAGTAAATTGATAGACAGATATATACACTTCAATATCTTCAGATAAGACCATTCCATAACAGCATTATCTTTTAATCCTAAAGTCCAGGCTCCAGGTGAGTGGGGTTTTTTGGCATTCCTAAATTCTGATTCAGTAACTACTGATGTAAGAGGAGCAAGGGAAAGTCCAGAAAGCCTATAAGGTATAAACTGTGCCAGTAACAGAAAAGTGCTCCTGCCATCTCTACAATATAATGGGGAAGTAGACATAAAACCGAATTAACCTCTTAGTATTTTCATGAGCAGAAAAGGATTTCATTAAGGAAATCAAGATTCCCTTCCAGTTCCTCCTTCCAATAAATACGTTCAGACTTTGATCTTTGACCTTTATCCGTAAAATTAATTCTACATCATATTTCTGCATATGGCTCTCTAAGGAGAATCAAGTTTACACTTCCCTCCCAATCCAAACCATAACAGCACTTAATTAGGTGATAATTTATGTAGTACTTAGCATGAACTTTTGACACTTGCTGAAGTAGGCAGCATGAGTATACATATGTTATCACCTGACTACAAGCAACAGAGCCTATGCACTGGTCATGTATCTTGGGCTTTATACAGTATCAAGTAACATTTATAGCCCTTTGTACCTAAATTTCTAATAGGTTGGACCTGTCTCCAGTGTACATTAATATATATGCCTGTATGTACTTAAAGCACTGACTGTTAGAACTTCAAAACAACTAGCAAATAAGGAAAACAGATGTCAAGGCAACCTGCAACAAGGCTGTCCAAAAGTTTGTCACTCCACTGGGTTTGAAGGAAAGTGCACAGCTGACAAACATTCATTTTTGCCCACCCAATATGATTAAAAACATGGAATTGAGCTCTCTTCCTATCAAAGTTAAACCTTGAGTAATTATAACCATACTAATCTGACCTGTTAATAAAAGCGTACAGAGTTTTTTTATACAGATGTTTTTCCCTACCCATAGAGCAAAGTACTCAGCCTAACTGCTCTGTTAGGCTGAACAGAAACTTTGAGATGGGGCTGCTATCTTTTCTAAACAGTCAGATGACTCTGACCACAATTAGTTCATTTTGCTTTGGGCAGTCTAAGCCTGACTTTCAAATTGTACAAGATTTTATTACAGCATAGACATTCATTCAGTCTTTGTTGAGTAGCTCTAGTAAACAACATGGGCTATTACATCCTTACTTTGGAAACAAAGATTCTGAGTTACTGTGAACATGTCTAGATAGAGATTTGTGCATTCATTGTACTGTGTGCTTATCAATCTTTCTCACTGCTACAGCCAATGGAAACTGCACTGTCATGAACATGTTTTCATGTACCCTATCACCTGGAATACCCTGAACACTGCATTTATTCAGAGGTCTGTAGCAAGTTTGCAACAGAAGTCAGGCCTTCTGATCTCCAGGGTAGAAACATCTCTAGACCATTAGAAAAGTAGGAAAAGCAAGCACGGAAACTGTCTCAAAAATATGTTTTTTTTTTTCTAAAACCCTCTTTTCTATTTATATGCTTTACTTCTCTCTACCTCATAGCAATTAGTGATACCTCACCCAGTACTGTGAAAATAAAATCAGATCTTACACAACCTGTCCAGCACGTTATGCGAACATATTTCATAAGGAGTTAAAATTAAGAAATTCTGAACAAATGTATTCTACTTTGCTTTATTTGTTATGTTTCTTACATCAGTTTCAATATTCTTATTGAATATTCTCAATAGCCACAATATTGTTTATTAAAAAAGTAGAGACATTGTAATCCTTTGCCATGTTTATTACAAATACCAGAAATTTCCTTACGATACCAAAGAAATACAATAACCACTCTACTTCCTGCGTTCTGCTGAATTGCACCAGAATGGCTACGGCCGGGTTCACCATTTTGTTGATATTGCTTATTTCACAGACACATAGGTCAGCCTCTATAAAGTTATTGCCATCCTAAAGAAGTCTGAAATATAGTGACAAAAAATGAAACCAATACATTTAGAGAGTCCAATTAATATGATGGCATCTTTTCTAAAATAGCTTTCATTGTAGATAAACCACCAGCACTCCTCTAGTAGAATATTAAATTTATGGAAGGCCTACATACTGCTTGTAAGTAATAAATAGTAAACCATTCCATTTCATAGTCAAAAATATTCATTTAAAGGTACTCTAAAATTTTTAAAAAGTCTTTGCTCTCTATTTTAGCTGAGTTGATACTTCTTCCTGTAGTGTCTTAAAGCATGTGATACTCAAGCACCTGTATTTTTGATAGCTTAAACCAAAACTAAATCCAAATACAAACTAAATTAGGTTAATGCAAATTTTAGTACTGCAGGTTTTTTTCCATTAACGAACAGAGGTGTTGGTTATGAAAGAACTGAACTCATCAGTCATTTTAACAAAGGCAAGAAACCTCTAATGAGTTTGTTAATATTTGCCACAAGGGAAATGTTTCCTAATAGGTCATCAGTTTTTGAAGAAGGGAGACTACAAAGTACCAAAGTGGAACCTCTCTTCTTCACTGATTTGCTTTTCACCAACATAAGGAGCAGAATGAATGGGAGATAACCTTGAACATGAAGAGGCCTTGACTAACAGATACCTGATACTGATTCTGAAATTCCTGCAATTCCACCACCACTCCAGACTGTCCCTAGCCGGGTCTGGTTCTCTAACACCTTGCAGCGAGCACAGTCTTTCACAGCTAAGCAGAAGGATGCCATGCTGCTCTGACACCAAAATAGACCCTTTTCCCACAAGCCTGAGTAATATTAAAATATGCAGGGCATTAGTTAATTAGTCCCAACATGTGTCCATCGGCAAGTCGTTAACCTCTCTCACTGTATGGTCTTTTTTACAACTCACAAATTGAGACCACTAGCAAGTTAGAGCTGTAGCACACCACTGAGTCACTGTTAGGGCACCTCCCAGCCCACTTTGCTTTTCTCTGTTTGGTTACTAGCCAAAAGACAAAAAGGGAATGTGGCTCCTGAAGCAATGCAAGGCAAAGCAGACATTCCCTGGCTATTTTAAAGAGTTTTTCTTGAAGCTGATTCTAATTTTGTACAGTACCTGTGAACAGAAGAAGAGAGAGGTTCAACTTTTTTCACCAGCTACCAGAGATGTCAGCATCTCTTCCCCATACAGGCAAGGCAAGACAAGGTGGGTTTATTCCTGGGTGTAGACACAGAGTCTGAGCCTTAGACTGGATCCCACCATAAAGAAAAAGAACAGCTACTGTGAAGAGCATTGAGAGGCAATGGCTAGTTTATATTCTGTCTACAATTTAGCATAAGACCACAAAGCATATCATTCCAAGGGACTCAATTCAAAGCAAAATGTTTGAGCTTCTGCACTGCAGAACTTTATGCGTGGCCAGGGAAAACAGAGAACAACAACTTTCCACAGTGTTTAGCTGCTTTGCTTGTGCTTCCATGATACAGAGGCCAAACATACAGTAATTTTAACTGAATTAAGTCCAAGACTTTTCTAAGTGTATCCACTGAAAATGAAACCGACCTTGGGGAGAAAGAAGAAACGGCAGGGCAGTGAAAAAATCTTATGCCTTAAGGAAAAGGATAGGGAAAGGAGCAGCGACTCATGCCTGCTCTCAGAATAATAACTAGGGCTATTATTTACTGGACAGAAAAGACCTTTCTCCTTGCACAGTAACTCTTTGGTGCCAGCAAAGGCAGACAAGGTAACTGAATAAGTATTCTGAGAGAAAACAGGAGCAAGCATTCAGGAGGATGCTGGTAGGACAGGAAGCAAGAGAGAGATTCTCTTGCTCCTCTTGAAATGGAAAGCATGATTTAACATAGGCAACTAAGGGAAAAAACAGTGTATGTCAGCAGAGAGCAAACTGCAGAACTTCTGGTAATAAAAGGAATACTGAATTGGTAATTATACTAATGGCTTTATTTTAGCTTCTAAAATTATCCTACAAATATCATCCACATAAAAATCATTAAATGGTATTAAGGATTTAAGGATCTATGGTCAAAATTCTCCTTGAGCCTACTTGTCCCTTCCCAACTTAAAAAAATAGCTACAAGGCAACATGTAGACCACACTTATTTTCCAACATTTGTCTAACAAGCAGACAGACTGTATTACTCACCCAAAGCATCACCTCCCATGAGTTATGCCTCCTTCCATTTAATTTTTTTTCTTTTTTGTTTTTAGTGAGGAAGGCTGAAAGGTGCCAGACATCTTCTTTTATTGTCCTTTGGCAGCCCCTCTTGCTCTTTGCCACCTTCTCTTGCAGGAGATTCACATTGCTTTCAGTTCAGCTCTTCTGTCCCCTCCAGGAGGGGAAAGGTGGAAGAGGGAAAAAATTCCTTTATTACCTCTTTTCCTAGATCTGTTGGCTTGACTGGTAAGGGGGCAGAAGCATGTGCCATGAGCTACTGCACTGTTCACACATCCTGATGTCCATGAGGGTAGAAGTGTCCAGTCCCATCACAGTGTGCCACAGCAGTTGAGCTCAGCCATTGATAAAGGTTCTGATCTGTTGCAAAATTCTGAATACCTGAACAAATGCAAATATGCCTCATTTACTCAGGTTTTGCTTTATTAATTAAGTTTTCCCTGTGCATTTTCTAATAATTATATTATTTTAAAGTTCACCAAATAGTAATTCTACATGGCATTTTTATCACCTGCTTAACATTTCAAATGAAACATTTTATTGCATTTGATGTTATTTAAACACTTACCATGTACTCTTCAGTCCTACAATTTTCAGTGTGTTCTGGCTATATAAAACAAATATTTAAGACACAGTTGGGGTACGTGCTGGTTTTTTCCATTTTTAAGTGTTTAATCTGTAATAAACATGCAGTATGTTGCAAATACATTTCATATATATGGCCCTTTATGCGTTAAGTGTTAAGAATATATTTCTGCATTGCCATAGTTGAGTTTGTCACATTTTCCATTACAAACTTAATTTCAGGGTTTATAACTTCTCCATAAAATGTGCCCTTCAGGAGGAAACTTGACATTTAATTCCCCAGCTGAAAAGAGGAGGTTGGTTGTTTTTTTTTTCCTTTTAAAGAACAGATTAATAAAATAATTGCTCAGCAAACATTTCTAGCATTCAGAAATGAAGTGACAAAAAAGTCTCTGCAGCTTGGGTTCCTCCTCTTAGACAGCTAAAAAGGAGTAATGAAAAAAAATCCGGCTCTGAACAGAAATCTAAATTTAGCATTTTTTAATTCTAACTAAAAAGAAGAACTTTTAGATATCAGCTACTACTGATTAGAGTTTGAAGCAATTTGTGACTCCACCACAAAGCAGATGAAATAATTCCTGATCCAGATCTCAAGCTGGTATAATATATAGTATTTGTTCATGATCTGTCTAGATCACTAATTTCAGCAGTCAAACATCCTCGCCAGTAAAAACTTTTTGATCCTACAAAATTAGAGCTAACAGAATAATGTCAGTCCATCACTGACTCTATGATTTAAATTCTACTTCGTATACTCTTTTGACACTCTACAACTCATGATAAAAAAGTATTCACCGCTTTTTCCTCACGTCTAAAAATATTATGCCAAAAGCCTACTGCTTGCCACTATTGCTATCCCTAAACAGGACAGGGAAATATAGCATAAGACAAATCACACAGGATAAAAGCATAGATGAAATTAAAAGCTTAGCTTTTTTCTTGAAAATTTATAGGTACATAAACAAATATTTATAATAAATATATATTTCATAAAACAGGAATCATTTGTGAATGAGTCAAACATCAGAAGTCTAAGCTTATTGCAGCCCTATGCATGATTACTGCTGTTTTTATAAAAATGAAACAGCCTTATTTTCAAATTCTCACATACTGACTGCCAGCAGTTTTCCTCAACTACAGTACTTTCCAGATTAATCTATCTCTACATTGCCAAATTTTATGACCTTTATTGCAATTCACCCAACAAGTGTTTTCTCAAAGTTCTTTTTTTCCTAAGCAAAGTATGACTCTTGGTTTTCATTCTTTCCAAACATAATATTATGGCTCACAACTTGGTTAAAAAAAAAAAGTGACTCAAAAATGCCCTGATTTTGAGCCTTTAAAAGACAAAACAAATCCTATATTTATTATATCAAAAAATTCCCCAAACTCATGACATTCCAGACTTGACTGATGATTTGTGAATGCTTTCAGATTAGTAATACTGTACTATGTGCTCCTTGGATTCCTGTCTGACCACTACATCCACCAGCTACTTGGTCTTTGATCTTTTTTCCACAAATTTTACGAAACATTTTCAGGTTTATAACTCAAATTAAATAGCTTAAATTTGACTCGGGGCTTTGTTGTACCTATTTTCTAGCTAAACTTCAAAATGCCTCACAAGGTGTATGGTTGCTCCATCTCACATGGACATCCTTCTAATTGCTTTGTGTCATCTTTTCTGCCTCTGGTAGGCTGTTATCCAGTTACAGAAAGATAGTTTTCAAAAAAAATTTCATTATCTTTTCTTCCATACCTAATAGCTTTTGCATCCTAGTAGAATTATGCTATTCCACTGATCCTGTTTTCATTTTCACATTACAAAGAAATAGTATATATGTGACCAGAGCTAGATCTGTGTTTTGCTCATATGGGTGAGTCCATTTTTGCTGGTTTGTCTGGATCACATTTTTCTTTAGTTTCTCCCTGTGTGACATACCTCCCAGCTCACACAGTTTGTTTTCATTCATTTTTGCTTTCTGATGAATCATAGAATCATAGAATCATTAAGGTTGGAAAAGACCTCTAGGATCATCAAGTCCAACCATCAACCCAACAATACCATGTCTCCTAAATCATGCCCTGAAGTGCCACATCTACATGTCCTTCAAATACCTCCAGGGATGGGACTCTACCACCTCTCTGGGCAGCCTGTTCTAATGCCTGACCACTCTTTCAGTAAAGAAATTTTTCCTAATATCCAACGTAAACTTTCCCTGTCACAGTTTGAGGCCATTTCCTCTCAGTCTATCACCAGGAACTTGGGAGAAGAGACCAACACTCACCTCGCTACAGCCTCCTTTCAGGCAGAGCGATAAGGTCTCCCCTCAGCCTCCTCTTCTCCAGGCTAAACAACCCCAGCTCCCTCAACCTCTCCTCATGAGACCGGCTCTACAGACCCTTCACCAGCTTCGTTGCCCTTCTCTGGACACGCTCCAGCAACTCAATGTCCTTCTTGTACTGAGGGGCCCAAAACTGAACACAGTACTCGAGGTGCGGCCTCACCAGTGCCGAGTACAGGGGCACGATCACTTCCCTAGTCCTGTAGCCTCTAACACCAGAAAATTATTTACTAATTTACTAACAAAAAGTACAGGTTTTTAAAACTGCACTAAGAAAATGAGAAACCTTGTAGGAAGCCAAGACTTGTCCATAATTTAATTTTACATTGTTGCAGATAATCCTCATATGGGATGTTGAATTCATAACGAGACCTGACATACCTGAAGGGGAACATCAGAATAGCTCCAGCCTACCAATTACATATCAGAAGCCTTTAATTTCTAGATTTTTCATTATAAACCTTATCACAGGATATGTTTTTATTTGTAACCAACCATAGCAGGTGTATATCACTCCTCATTTAAAGCCTCATTTCTGAAAGCTGCCAAAGTTGAAGTTCAAGCCAACCATGCAGTCGATAAGCAGTGTCTTATTTTACTATTCGGAATATTCTTTAGGGAAGCAATTGCTAGAAATAAAAACAACATCATACAGTGGAAATGCCTGAAGGAATATATCTGAACCATGGGCAGAAACACCAAAACAAATGCCGCAACCCTAACTGTAGACAATCTCCATCCTTAGTAAGTTCAGACAAACATCAGAATTAATGCTTCTTACAATGGACACCAAATTTAGATGCTCAACCAGCTATATATTAGACTTTCCTTCACAGGAGAATTATTTGGACTACTTCAAGTTACAAGACCAAGTTCCCTCTGTTGTGATTGGCAAATAGGCACCTCTAGGAGGTTGGCTCAAATCACCATCTGTTCTGGTTTAGCCGGCAGCTCAGCCCCACACAGTCGCTCGCTCACTTCCCAACCGGTAGATGGCGGAGAGAATCAGAAGGATAACGCTCGTGGGTTGGGATAAGAACAGTTTAATAATTAAAATTAAAAGAAACAACAACAGAAATGCAATGTAAAGGAGAACAATGAGAGGCGCAAAGCCCCGGGGGAGGAGGAAGGGAGGGGAGAGGGGGAATGAACCGCCGAAACAAACCACAAGCGATGCAGCCACTCGCCACCCGCCGACCCGACACCGCACCTCCCCTGAGCCGCCAACTGCCCCCCCCTTAATATACTGGTGATGGTGTCACATGGTATGGAATGAACATGCCACTGGCCAGTTGGGGTCAGCCGCCCCCACCACGGCTCCGCCCCTCCCAGCCCCCCGCCACGCAGCAGAGCGAGGGAAGCTGGAAAGGCAGCCGACCCCCACAGTGAGGAGAATTAACCCCTTCTCAGCCACAACCAGCACACCATCCAACTCCCACTTCTTGGGCTATATCTTAAATACACTGCTATCAAAAGAAGTATAGGAAAAGTGGGGAATAGCAGCAACATTTTTTTTCCAGTGTTCCTAAACACTTGAAAGACATACTTGTCTGAACAGTGGAAGAGGTCTACCACTTGACTGTACCCAGGTAAGCCATAACAGTCCTGATCAAGTCTGTGAGTCTCTACAGGAGCATCTACAAAAACTTCAGAAGTTTTAGCTACATTTAGGAAGTAGTAAGTGTTTGAGAGTGGCAGGTCCAAGCAGCTTTCTCTGGTTACATCTCTGCTGATAAAAACATCGATGACAGAGCACAGGCTCAGTTCTAGCATACTGCCATCCATTCTGATAGACTGTCCCAGGCATGGTGTCAGCATCTCCCAGACAGTGCTCAAGAACAGTTCAGGGGATAGCACTGACCATAGTTTATCCCCAGTGAGGCAATCTCCTTTTCAATGGAGGAAGGAGAACGTTTAGCCTAAACCATTTTTTAAACGCCTTCTCTCCCCACGTACATACAAGCTTTGAAACCAGGGGTGTGACGTCAGTTGAGAATTTGGGCTTTGGCTTCAAAATACCACATCCCAAATCAACACCTTGTGGAAAAACAGAAGGGAAATAACTTAATTAAAAAGAACCAACAACAATGGAACCACACTAGTTTCTACCAAGTAAAGAAAGGGATCTGCCACATGATCTTATATAACCATGCTGAGAAAACTTACTATTATTAAATTGCTTACTATATTATACACTTACAAGAGGCATGAATCATTTAAAACACAGCATGACCTCACTTTTATGTCTTCAAGTGATTCATTTAACACAGTCCAAACAACTAGTAATAAGGTTGATCTGTCACTAATTCTTTACAAACTACAGATTTAGCTTTGAATATGAGAAGACAATTTAGCCTCATTCCCTACCCAAAAACAATTATTTTGCCTTTATAGACTGATGATATAAGGAAATATTTCTTCTTCTCTCCAGGTCTCTTTCTTCCCAGCTCTGTACTGTATTGCCACTACGATGAATATAATTAAGGCAAGCCTAATGAAATGAGAAGAAAGGTAGAAATTCTTGAAATAAAAGCATTATTAAATTCACTGGGAAAGGAGTGGATCTAGGTTTTGTTTCCTATGAAAAGCATTAAAAGAACTTGTGGACATACAGTAGGATGTGAACTGTAATAAATCATGCTCTTAACTGTGCTATTTGTCTTCTTTAATTTTCCATTTAGTGAACAAATGAATCATTATTCCCTTCAGGGAGCTACAAACTACAGAATTTACAACTATTTTTTAAAAATTAGGGAAAAAAATACCAGAGTTGTTCCACCTTTTCAAATAAAATTTTTATCCAAATCTAATAATTATTTTCAGGAAAAAAATAACTTAGGTGCTTTTGGATTCCTCTGTAGTTTTTAGTCACGTAAACTCCCAGTGACTCAAGTACAAGTTTTCCTGTACAAGGACTGGAGGGAAACAGAGGGAGGACCTCTCCATTCAACTTCAGAAATGTTGGTCTTGCACATTCTTCTCCAAAAATGTAATGTGTAATACAATTATTTATATTAGTAACCAAGGAACAATATTTATTTTGGAAGACACTGGGTTTCATTACCATGGGCAGGAATGTGGTATTCACCCACTGCCCTGGGCTGAGAAACAGACGGGAGGTAGTTTCAGGGTGTTCTGAATGGGCACTTCCCCATGGATCCAGCTGAGGTGTCACAGTGCTGAGGGAACACAACAATCCCTCTACATAGCCATAATCACCCTGTCAGGCAATCCTTGAGATTAGAAATCCAGGTGCTCTTTCAGGTTGTAGTTCCTTAGGAAAGAATAGTAGTGAAGGGTCTTAGTTTGAGAGGGAACCCTAATTTTTTCCCCTCCTTCCACACCTTGTAGCTTCTTGACCTACAAATTTCTAGACAGTAAAAGTTATGTTTTTCTGAAGTTAAATTTTGATACAAAACATATTAGTACAATACTGCCAATCCCAAGCATTCAAAAATCGTGAGTCAGATGCCAAAAGTTATGAGACTGGCTTATATTTCAGATTTAAGAAGAAAGTGTCTTTTGTTATGTTATTCTTAGCCTACAGTATGGCCACATTTTTAAGCTTCAGTCTGCAAAAATGAAAGGAGACACTCAACCAATAAATAATGCATTGTTGGTTGTTTTTTTTTTTTAGTGAAATGACATTTTTATGTAATACTTGATTTTAGAAGCTTAGGCATTAAGAATACTAGATGTCACAAGACTAGCCATAAAAATCACCCAATTTGGTAATGTTATCAGTTGTTAGCTGTGCGGTTATAATCTGAACAATTTGGCACCTGTGAATTGACACTGATTTGAAAATGCATTCTGATATTACATGAATTATGAAGGTATCATACTATGCTTCTGTTTCTTGGTGATATGAAAAGAGTTAATAGCACTCCTTATCCCAGAAATGACAGCCAATCACACCTTTTACTCTTTGAAATGATCCAAAACCACATATCAAGTCAATATTCTCACATATTTCTGAGTGGTTTCAACTGCAAGATTTATGCCAAGAATATTCTTGTGATTTGGATTCTAGATTAAGTGAAAATGCCTTATTCGGATCCAAACAAAATCTCAGAAAAACGTTCCCTTCAGACTTGTAATCTTGTGATTTGTGCAAGAATGCTGGGGTTTTGGGTCATAATTCTAGAAAAGACAATTTTATAGATTTCTGTCCTACAATCAAAATCCTAAACTGAAATTCTCAAATAGATTTAGCCACAAATCTGCAATATATATTTTTATATGATATACATAAGTTACTGCTCTTCTCCTGAAGCAATCACTACAGAGAAATGTTTCATGGTTCAGATCTGATCTTGAGAGTCAGCATAACTGGATTTGCTCCCTTCCTATGTCTGACAAGGCTCATGTTTCCACTTCCAGGACATTCCCATAAGGGATAGGGAGACTGCCCAGATGTGAGGAAACTTATTTTCAAAGCTGGGCAAGTGTGTGAGAATCCCAGCTGCACAGTAATTTTTCTGTCCCTGTTGATAGGAGCAGAACTGTAGGATTTCCTCATCATAAATTACATGATTCGAACCATCTTTACCATTGTGTGTGCACCCAAACTCCACCAGAGCTTACATTGGTTTGGTTGCAAAACTGGACTCCATTATATGCTGTCATTAAAAGAAATAATTAAAAAAATACTTAGGAGTTTTCTTGCAAAAGTAGACGTTATCATACAAAGTAGTCATCTGACATCTGTAACATTTTCCATGAGACAGCTCACAGAGCTGTGAGAAACACCCATAGAGGTGAAGAAGCAGATCTGGTGATGGCTGGATCATCATATGCACTCAGTGCAGGTTGCAATGTCATGCTACTACCACCTAGAAAAAAAAGTTACATTTCTACTGTTTAATAATCTAGAACATGCAAATTAGGACTGTAAATTTGATTTTCCATCTTTCTATCAGCTTATAAACACTGAAGTTGACAGTTAATCAGGCATTAAGCAAGAGAGGCTGTGGTTAGGACTCTGTAGTTGTTCTTTGGTCTTTTATGTCTTTTTTTCCTTTTTCTTCCCAGAAGCTTTTACTGAACTGCTCTTTGGCCTCAGATCAATCAAGATCTCTCATTCATCTGCACTCCTCCTACATATATACACACCTGCCCCCAGACTCCCACTACAGGACTTCTTTCCCCAGTTCATAACCTTAAAGTCCTATGTGCTTAAAAGGTGTTTTTACTATGGCTTCACATCTTTGAAAGGAAACTAAACACAGGAACAGACATCTTATGCAGCTGAATCAGTCCCCACATTGTACATGACCAAAGCTGAACTTTGGCCCTCAAATCTGTGCCACTTGAATACACAGAGGAATTAGCAGCAATAGGAGGTTTTCCCTGTACCTATCAGGTACACTGCCAGTAGGTTTCTTGGTTGATAACAAGGCTTCAGGTCCCTCACAGGCTGTGAAGTGTGCAAAGAAATGTGCTCTGGTTTGCACAATTTTTAGCAAATTCTACTCTCTCACCTTCAGGGTATCCCCATCCATTCCTCTTTTTGTCCATCATCACTGTTCACTGGTTCCAGCCATCGTTTTTCTTCCTGCTTTCAGCCTCACTTCCAGATTTACAGACCTAGTTGTGAGCTCTCCCATTACAGTCCAGTGCTCTTCCTCTTCCCACTGCACAGATTTCTGACCTTTCAGTTAATAGTAAGAGGTCATCATGCTTTAGGTCAGGCAGGTATGACAAACGGGTAAGATGCATGCTTTATCTGTGAGTTTTGAGCCTCTGTGAGGCATGAGGCTCACAGGGCTTCTGATGGGCAATGGGTCCTGTCCTCTACCTACCTCAAGTTTCATCCTTTATGTCATTGGTCATGCCCTTCCTCGCTTTCCCACTTGCTCTTGTTCCCAACACTGTTCTAGTAGTTCTTTCAGCTCAAGCCTTCTCAACTCTTCTCTGGCCATTGCCATACTAAGCTCTTCCTTTGACCTCTGATCTCATACCCTGGCCTGCCCATTTCCCCCTGCTTGTTTTCCAGTCTCAATTTGTGGCCCCAGGGTTTCTTCATCCCATCATTCTCTCCTCCAACCCTTTTAATCAGGTCTCCCCTTACCACACATACACAAATGTAGCCTGGCATCACCCCATCAGCACTCCAGACACCTTCTTCATGATGGATACTAGAGAGAAAAGAACTGAACGAACAAGGCAGAGTTCACAGATAAGAATTCCTCAAGGTGTACCTCACTGCAATCACCACCATCTACTTTCAGCAGCAGCAGCTGCTGCCCCTGCTCTGCCTTCTCTCTCCGCAGAAAGAAGGCAGATACACCAGCAGCCTGTTGGACCACATTCATTCAGTTCATCAAGTGCAAATTAAAACCTCAAACTTCTCTGTTTCAGTGCACTTCAAGTTACTCTACTTAAAAGCCAATATGATTATTTAACATTTTATTTTAAATTGGATTTTGATGTTTTGATCTGACTATAGGTTCCTCAGGGCCTTTCCAGTCAAGTAATTAGCAGGAGAACATTCCCCACTTAAAGTCTTTGTAGCTGTAGTCTTGTTCCTTGCTATGAAAAATTACTTTTGGATCAGAATCTAGACAATCTTTTTTGATTATTTATCTAAAACTAAAAGCAGGAAATGATTCATTTGATTTCTGCCAATACTGGAGTGTTGCCACTTTTAGCTCAGGAAGAGTAGGCTTCCTTTGGCAGCCTTTGCTTGTGTGATGATGAATGAAGTTCTATGTTTAGTGCTAGCTAAAATTTTATAGAGTCTAAAAAAGCAATCTAAACATGTTATAGGGAGTGGATAAGTTTTTTTAGATAACTATACCATAAGTTTTCATGCTGTGTCACAGGAATACCTTCAATATACACATAGAGGAGGGACTCTTTCCAAAAAAAAGGTCTTTAAATACTTGAAAATGCACTATTTGTCATAATAAGCACATAATTCCCCCGAAGTGAATGCACACTCACAGTTACATTACATAGAGGAAAACATAAATGCCCCTCCTTGTCTTAATGATATAGCACCCAAATTACATGCAGTCATTTGTCGTTGAAAAGCATAGACCACCATGGAATGGGCAGTTAAACAGCACAATAAAACCTACTGTAGACCTAACCGGCAACTGCTACCTATTGGTGAACAGAAATGTCTTAGAAGTTTTGACAATATAAATATTTGTCTGTGCTAAGAGTTATAGTAATTCAATCATGATACTGTAATTGTGGTGAGGGAATTGCATTGAAATGATGCATTTACATCTGACAAAATCATTGAGGTATACTTTCAAAAATAACCATTAGAAGCCTATGTTTGGTTTAAGACCTTACCTTTCCTCCTAAATTACTTTACACTTTGTTTTGATGACATACATAAAACTTTCCAAAATTAAGGCATCCATAAGACAAAGAATATACAAGGGAAGTGACATTAATTCTGTAATTAAACCTCACTAATGTTAATTCTCATGGAGGAATCTGTGTGGGGAAAAAGAATGAAGAAGTACACAGAGAAAAAGAATTATAACAGCTGTACATTGATAGCCCTACCTTACTTCCTTTAAAATTGACTGTGGAGCCTGGTAGACTCCTCTGGGCAGGGTACAACTTTGAATAAATGGTCCTGTCTGATAAGCTACCTCAAAGGCACTTTGTCCCAAATGCAGCTGAGACACCCAGTTCAGAGCAATTTTGTTATTCTACTTTCTCTTACAATAGTCAAGAAGCATTTGCAAGTTATTCCTGGAATTAAGTCACTGGTGAGATCAACTTTGAGATGTACTTCTGAGGGTGTTCATGAAATAAAAAAGAAAGAGCCTAATGGAATCTGCCAGAAATAGTATAAAGAAAAGGCTGTGGAGGGTCAGGGTGCAAACATGGAAAAATGGAGAGTTCAGCTCGGGCCATATGCAAGGAAGATATGATCTGGTACCCTGGTTTCAACCACAGGCAGTATCAGGTGAAAATAATAACTCCAAAAGTAAGCAGACAGTAGATCATTTTCGCTATCATTCCACTTCACATTTCATTCTGTTCTGCAACAGGCAGAGATAGAGAATCTCAAAAGATTTAACTTCCCATTCAAAATGTACATCATCTGCAATTCTATGCTCTTAAAATTAATATACTTTTTCTATAACTTTTTAAAATTTTGTCTACATGATAGGAAGAATTAGGGCCATACGAAAACAGTAGATGAAGTAATTTTGTCCATTTATTACAGAAAACAAGATCTGACTTCCATAGTTGTATTTTAGATATTAAGTAAATAAAGGAATGGAGGCCTAAAAAATTGTGATAACAATGAAGAACATAAAGGACTATGTTTTCAATGTGGGAACAAATAGCCTAACAGGACACCTTAGTGTTCAAACATCACTATTTCTTGGATAATTTAATTTATGTTTAAGATTTACGGATTAAGGCAGAGTATCTCTGAACATAAGAGAGCTTTGCATGTGTCACAAAGCAAGCTGTAAAGGGGTGAAAATTTAATTTTTAAAAATGCCTTTGATGTTCACCTTTATGACCCTCAGCCTCTCAGCTATCCCCCAATGGAGGAGGTAAGCACTCTCTGCTAACGCATAAGACATAAGTGAACTGGATCCAAAAGGCTTTGTCCCATTTCCCACTGTGTACACTTTCAGACACTGTGTGGGCTATGTGGAATTTCCCTCCATTCTGTCGCTGAAAATCAGAAACGCTCACCTCTGTGGTATGCAGACTGAAAAATCATGCAAAGTTGACCAAAACTGCAGGTGGACTTATGGCCATTCCCCACTGATGGAAAAACACAAACAAAATGAATGCAAGGAAATCAATTGCTCCCCAAAGAGTCGGCTTGCCTTTCACCTCTTAACCTCTTTCTCCTCTCTGGCTGCCAGTCACTTTGAGTTTTCTCCCTCCTAACTTGAACTGCAACTGAAGAGAATCTTAATGGTCTAGCTGTACACATTTCTTTCTCTCATCCAGGGTTGCTAAACAGGACCTTCCTCAAGCCATGTGCTATGTATCTGCTGTTAAACGTGCTCTCAAAGGAAAAATCCTTCATATCCCTGTTTCCATCAGAGACCAGCCCACTGACATCTTCCACCTTAAGGTCCAACACTCAGGTACGATCCCATTTATGGAGTTACCTCAGACTGGTTCCACCTCAGGTTAAGGAAATGGGGACTGATCACCAACGTTGCATTCAGCCCCTCCATTTTCTTTTCTGAACTCTCCTGAACTCTCCCTGAGCACAACAGCACATCTTGCTTCCTTACAATTTCAGATTTGCTCACTCAAGGAATTCCTCCACCCCCTTTCACTTCTTTCTCCCAACTGCCCATCCCCGCTGGCAGTCTGCAATAAACCCATTTGTTTCTGAAGAAGGCAGATGGGAGGAAAGGAGGTATTTTCTTTGCTGTCTTCCTCTTATATCACTCTCTGAGGATATAAGAGACTAAACATATCAAAGTTGGAAGAGGCAAACCCTGAGAAAAACCTTTACTGCTTTTCCTCAGAAGCAGCTCTTCAAACTATTCCTTAATGATACAAAAAGATATTGAAAACATAGGTAGGAGGCTCTGTAGCTCTCTGCAAAACAAAGAAATAAAGAAAGGGAAAATTTGGCATCACCTGAAGCATCTCAGTTGCTCATATCAGCCAGTGTTGTCAATCGTATCTCATAGTCACTTTTATTGACAGTAAAGTGCAAACAAAATTCTTTGGAAACACTGGAACAAACACTGGAAGTGGTGTGTGCAGAGGTACTATGTTACTGAAAATCTTCAACACATTAGATAAGCAGATTATTAGCTAATTTTTCACGGATGTACACTAGTATGAATGACTAAACACACTGAGAGTGCATAAGGTGTATTAGAAGACAGATTCTCTGTGCTCTGTAGATCCAACAGTTAAAGATAAAAACTGAGGAAGTCAAATCACTTCTGGTTCCTTCAGGACTATTTTTTGGGGGTATAAAATATTTTCCTGAACAGAGGCTTAAACGGGGACTTGAGAAAAATAGCAAGTCTCAAACAGCATATCAGAAACCTCATTCAGATGTGTAGCATTCTGAGAAGCAGCTTCCTTCTACGATCAGCAGCCACAGAAAGATCTTAAAAATAAATAGAGCATTTTTACACTGATGACCTTGTCCGAGATTACATCATGTCTCAGTTTCCGTGAATGCTGGCTACGGCCTTGGTTTCTGTCATGTCTGTTTGGAGATACATTTCAGTTCTGTGTCAATAACATGCCATGTGTGTTTGAGCCAGGGAAGATTTGCTTCTTACTTCCATATTTACTGTCAAAGTACTGAACCTCCAAACCTCAAAAAACTGAGTAAACTGAGAAACCATTTCCTCTGCTGATGGATCGGGCACACCTAAACAACAGTTTTCTCAGCTTTAACAAAAGTGCAGCATAAGAGTTAATTCTGTATTGTGATAGGCTACTTAAACATGCATAACCAATCCACCCATGAATAAATTACACTACCTGTAGGGGCAAACTGTGTCTACAATGCACTACCTGTACCCTGAAGTTACCTCTATAGATGCAAATTCAGGCCCAGTATTTAGTTAATTTCAGGTACAATATATGGCAGCTAGTTAGAATAATGAACAAAGAAGCAATGACTGCTATTCTTTTTGTCATATATACATGTAATCTTTCATCCCAACTTTATTAGGAGCTAGGCAGGTATGCAAGGCAGACTGCTGAATTCTGGATTTCTTAACATTTCCTATTAACCTGCTAATATCTACTTTTCCATCAGTGGGTTGGAAAACACAGTATGTTGGGAAAAAGAAGCAGATGGTAGCATTGTGCAACTTCTAAAAACTATTTTGGGAAGAGAGCGGCCATGACACTGTATTCTTCTGCAATCAGCAGATAGATGTTTCAGTAGTGTGAAAAATATTTACTCTAGCTGAGAGCAGAGGGTATCCATTTATTGCCCTTATTAAAACTTTACTCCATGTGTGTCTCTTTACATGCAAATTAAGTTCTCCAATGGATGAAACTGCAGCCTGCCCTGTGAGCTTAATGCCTTTAAACTCATATTCTGGTATATATATGCTGCAGTTTCAGTGGTTAACTAAGACTAGGAAAACACGGGATCAAGTCAAAAGACCAAGGAAAAAGTTATATCTGGGAAGAAATAAACTTTACCTCCACATCAGCACTTCACTGGAGGTAAACAGTCTTCTCATGTTTTGGGAAAATGCTGGAAGACTGATCAATCAATATAGCTGTGGCCTGATCCTGTTGTTTATTTAGAGTTTTCCAAGCCTCTCAAAGCTTGAAAACCTCTTTAGTCTTTCCTTTTAAAGTAGTTTCTGAAATTTGCTCTTTTTTTGACCATAGAATTACTCAGACTTAAGAGGACAGCAAGGTGATGTAGGGTCAAACACCTCTTTTCTGTATTATTCTTTAACTGAGTAAATTCATTAAATTGATTAAGACATTCCAGATTTATTCAAAGGCGTTCCTCTACCTGAAGCCCTAAAATGGAGAATATGCATTCCCAGTAAGAATGTCAGTTGCAGCAGAGGGCTTCTCTTTCTCTCTTTGAAATGGTGTTTTTTCCTTTCCAGTAGACAGAGGAATCTCATCTTTCCCTCCTAATTCTATGTAGAATTATTTATTATGAATTATTTAATTTTTACCTTTTGCATACACGAACTGAAATGTTTTTTATAAATGGAGTTTTTACAGACTTATTTTTACACTCTTCCTCCAGAAAAATTATTGCAGACTATTGGTATTACAGTAGTCTTTGTCATGATTCAACACCCCCATTGTGCAAGGGTTTGTTCCAGGACAGAAGAAAAAGACCATCCCTACCAAAAAAATAAAATTATTTTCTTTAAAAAAGGAAAAAAGGAAATTACATCTCTGTCCACACTTAAATTCAGACAAGAAGAAAGCCTGATTCATTGGCTGCAATATTTAGCTGTGATCATTGAGCCATTTTTTAAATGGAAAACAAGCAGTTTCCCTCTGACAAACCCTACTTGCAAGGCAGGGTCACTTATTCAGATTTAGATGGGATTGTTTATGTAGCCAGCATTAAAAGTAGCACAGCTTCGTTTCTCAGAAGGTTTCCCCCTCATTTTCTTTCCAGGGCAGTGTTTTTCTCCCAATTCAGGGCTACATGCCTACGGAGGAGTCTTTCAATGCCAGCTCAGAACAGGTTAAAAAGAGGTACTTTGGCAACAACTCCCATGCTTAGCATGGACTCTATAGATGGAGAGGCATTTCTTCTCAGAGTACTAGCAGGAATGCTGCTTAAGCGTCAGAGTAGGCCTGAATAAGAGAACAGGCTTTGGTTTGGCTGCCCACACAGGTATGGGTTTCATATATTGTGATAGAAAGGTAAAATTGGACAGAAATCCTTTAACAAGTTCCAGCTTGTTCTTTTAATGTGAATTCTGAAGAGTGGGAACATATGGAACTGCTTTGTAGACTCTTCTGGGCTAGACATATGTTTGCTGGCTGTGATTGCAGTGGACTGGGTGTTCACTCCAAGCACTAGATAACTTAAATAAAATACAGGACTAAAGTACATTTCTTTGGTCAATATTGACTGTTACAATACCACAATCTTCAGGACTGCAGCCTACAACACTCCTCCTCCATCCTCAGCTAAGTTCTTACTTTGTCACAAGTTTGACTTCTCTTTCCAACAAAAATGTGAAACTACTTATGCATGTTAAAATAGCCCGTCTCTTTTGGGAATTTCAGAGGCTAGCATGGTATCATAGAGGCAATTCATGATTATGGGATTTACTGTCTTCAGTATTTTCAAACATTTCCTTGTTAGCTAGCCTACTTGTTGTAATTAAAAGTCTATATATTTACAAAAAAAAAAAGACCAGCATTAAGCGGAAACACCTGAGACTTTTGCAGGCAAAGCTCATCCTATGAAAAACTGCTGTTTAATGGCAGAATAAGAATTCACATAAACGTACTTTAACTTCAATATTGGCCTTATCCTCCTGGTGCTGTTGGCACATGATTATACTTCCTCTACCTCCTTCATCAAGTGTAATCACCGTTAAAGTTACTCTGGAGATATGCTTGGCAGCTCTAGGATCCTGATGTGAAGCTGCATTATATATTTTCCAGCAGTAACACCTAGACTTGTGGGTTGGCTCCTAAAATGAATGTAGTGGTGATAGTTGGTTGTTTCTGTTGATGGATGCCTCTGAGGCTGCGCTGCTGTTAGATTACTCTCCATACTAGATTGATTCTTGAGTCATTCACATTTTTTAAACTTTCCTTCTAACTAAAATGTCGTATTACTTAGAATGCATGTTAAAATGGCCCTTCCTGTCTGGGAATTTTATGGACTAGTGTGCTATCTTAGAGGCATTTGCTCATAATTTGATCCAGGCAGATAATAATCCCCAATTAGTCTTAAAAAGATAATCAGTTGTATAAGAAACTGACACATTCATCATCCAAATAATTAAAACAGAAGAATAAACAAATTCACAAGTGGTGTAAAATGTTAGAATTATTCTTTAATAATTTTCCTGCTCAAAAGAACACTAGTCTTTCTAGCAGGATATAGAGAAGCATTAATACTTCCCTTAAAACAGCAAAGTTGCACTATTTAATCAGATTTCTCTTGACAGGTAAATGTATGTCTGCATGTCTATCTCCTGCTATGGAAATGATTTTCATTCTGAAACCACTAATTTCACCCAAGCCTATCAGAATGCTTTAGAAATGTAATTTATAGCAAGCTACCTGATGTCCTTGTAAGGATAAGTATTACACAAATGATAGTTGACTTGAAATAATATTGAAAAGGCTGCAAAATTGAACACCCTGAAGTTAGAAAATGCAGAATTAAGTTGATTACATAAATATTTTATTCCCCCCTACTTGTTTAATTGAATACTCCTTTTTCAGAGAACTTGAACTCGCTAAGTACACATTTGGATGGTACAGACTGAATGTGCAACTATTCAAAATTGTATTTAATCTTTCTCTTATTTGCTACTCACTTTTCAATCCGAGCTCAAAGCAAAGTATACTAGCCTCCTCAAGGGACTATCTAAGGAGATTTTTTTTTTACTATAATGGATTTTGCAAACCTAACGCTATCTTCACAGTGTCTTCAGTATTCCCTGGTTACACAGGAGTAACTTGGAGCTGGGCAATCTGACACACCTGCCTCAGCTGGTGCCAGAATTCCAGGTGACCTATATGGTGTCTGGCTGGGACAGAGTTAACTTTCTTCATAGCATCCTGTATGGTGCTGTGTTTTGGACCTATGATTAAAACAGTGTTGATAACGTGCCTTGGCAATTGCTGAACAGTTCCTGCACAGCTCCAAGGCTTTCTCTTTTTCCCACTCTCCCCGTGCCCTGTCCAGCAAGTGGACTGGGGGTGCACAAGAGACTGAGAGTGGACACAGCCAGATATGCTGACCCTAACTGAAAAAATGGGGTAGTCCAGACTGTGTAATGTCATGCTCAGCAATAAAACTGGGATAGCAGCAGAAGGCAGAGGATTTTGTCTTCCGAGGTAGCCATCGTTCAGAGAATGTTTGGGCACTGGTCGGTCTGTGGGAGGTGGTGAGTGATTGCCTTTGTGCCCCTTGTGGGTTGTTTTTTCTTTTTTTTTTTCTTTCCTTCATTTATTAACCTGTCTTTATCTCAACTCACAAGTTTTCTCACTTTTCCTCTACCCTTTCTCCCACTCATCCTGCTGGGAGTTAGAGAGTAAGTGAGCAGCTGTGTAGGTACTTGGCTGCTGGCCAGGGTCAACCCACTACATAAACACATTGGATGACATGAGAGCTATCACAGGAATACTTTTTCACACCTGGCCACAGGAACCATAGCAATATCTAACCTGTGTATTTCTCCCACAGCATGTCCCACTTTTCTATTCCCTCCTTGACCCCATCAGGGACCCTTGGAGACTGTTGGGCACTCTACTTGAGCTTCCTTTCCATGAAGTCAAGAACTCAATTCCTCAAAGTCATAGTATCATAGAATCGTCAAGGTTGGAAAAGACCCTTAAGATCACTGAGTCCAACCACCAACCTGTCACTGCCAAGCCCACCACTAAACCATATCCTCAAGCACAACATCTACCCTTCTTTTAAATACCTCCAGGGGTAGAGACTCCACCACCTCCCTGGGCAGCCTGTTCCAATGCCTGACAACCCTTTTGGTGAAGAAGTTTTTCCTAATATCCAATCTAAACTTCCCCTGGCACAGCTTGAGGCCATTTCCTCTCATCCTAAAGTCATGAGGGAACAGGACAGAATTCATTCACCAAGACAGGGAAGAACTCCAGATTTCACAGTATAGACAGCCAGTCAGGGTTAAAAATCATGAGAGGCTGTGAGCATGGTCTGTAATAGTAAAATGTCCAGATTTTCCTAAATTGAGGAATTTCACTAATTAAATGCAAACTGTGATTGGAAACATACTTCTGTAGGCTTGGTGCTTGAAACCGTGGACACAATACAGTCAAATGCATCCAAATTAAAGAGGACTAAAGCAGACTACCGGATAAATTTTTGTCTCAGTCTGAATTTCTATTTATAAACTGAAAATAAGATAGAAGTCTGGGAAAGTGAATAGGAAGTGCTATCAGTGCCTTCAAAAACAATACCATTTTGACAGGTGATCTGCCTCTTTCAATTTAATCAAATATTCAAATTCAAGGAAAAAAAAACAAGGCATTTAAAATCTTGGGAACAAAATATAATTAGCCTGAACTTGAGGAGGGAATTCTATGAGCTGAAGCCCTTAATACTCATGAGATATCTAATTCCAGATACAGCTATGTCATTCAATTAAATACTGGACACCAGGTCCATAAGAACCACCAAACCTGGCAATGCTGGCTACTCTGCAGCACAAAGACACAGACCATTAGGAGTGTATGGCAAGGTGTTCTATACTGCTAACTGGCATCAAAACTTTTAATTTGTTTTATTTTAACCAAAAACATGAGGTATTTGTTGAGAAAAACTGGAATTTTTTGCTACTGTCTAGATCTGACTGGAATATCTGTCAGTCACCACTTCGTATTTTCAATTTTTTTCTGAAATCACAACAGGTTTTCAAAATACACTCACAATTCCAATAGTCTGATGACTCATATCTTAATAGTCATGAAAGATCCCAACTGTTTTCATTGTTAAATTATTTTAAAATCTAAACATCAATAGCTCCAGTCCACATCACGGTGCTTTGCAGCATATGGACTTTTACAAACATGGGACAAAACAATGACAAAACAAAGATCCCCCGTTCCTATCTTCTTAGTTTTAGAATTTAAATTAATATACCAAGTTCTTCAAAATTTCATTCCTTGTATAAATATTAGGCTCTGAAGCAGAGAGATGCCTAATATGGCACAACCGATGTGCCTCCTAAACTACTCCAATGAGTGAACAAAGCTATAAAAACTATGGACTGCTGAAAGAAAATATATTAGCAGAAAGCAAGCCCAAATCTTTTAAGTACTTTTTCATTCTGACTTGCTCACCTGGGTTAATGCCAAGTGAAAGATAACACTATAAAGACAATACAGGTCTCATTTTTTTTGTTTTTCCTAATGACAGAAACCTGTATTCCAGACTCATAGCTCTGTTTTTTTGATGCTACCAGTGGACCTTGAATCAACACATAAATGTGATCTAAAGAAAATTCTTGCCTCTGTCAACATATAAAATAAAGAAGCAAGGCTTGCAGGGGGAGGTGACACCTTTTATTATGCCAATATTTCCTCTTTCTATATGCCAAGCTTCTCTAACATCCTTAACTACCATGGCTACAATGTTTATACAACATAGGAAAGGCCTTGCTTATTGCATTGATACCTAAGATATACTAACATCATTGTCAGGGCAGAGGGACAGATTCAGGATATGTACAACTATAATCAAATACTTTAATACAAAATTCCTTGTTGATTTCTGCATACGTATTACCACTAGCACTTTGCAAAACCGATGGCAGGAAAAAAAATGTAACACTCCTTGCTAGAAGCAAAGCACAGTGGAGTATTAAAAACTCCCCAGATCTAAATGCTCTCTTCTTTGAGGGCTTAGTGACTACACAGGTGGAAGCATGTACAGTTTCTTGGAATTTTGCATGGTATATTAATTAATCTTATAAAAAAAACCCATAGTGCAGACTTGGAGGACTTACTCCGGAATTGCTGTATTGCAACACAGCTCGTTTTGGTAAGTAAACCAGTTACAAAGGAGGAAAAAAGAGAACTGAGAACTCAAGCTGATACTGAACAGCATGAGTGTGAAAGTTGGGTCAGTGCGTACAGTGCGGTTGCTTCATATAAAGGAGAAACCAGCACGTGGGGAAACTCTCCTCTTTGCCCATCAAAGCACTTCATATATTCACAGTGTGAATTTACACAAATATTTATGTAATGAAGTACAGCAGAGCAGTAGCAGTTAATATTTGTTACATTCCAGCAGCAGAAAGAAAAGGTAGGGTGGACTGAAACCAGTCTATCGTGTGTTCTAACCATGCTCCTATCTTATTCCTATTTATTTTACTGTGATGTTTTCAATAATGTCCCAGGAACCTTTCACTTTTGCTCCTCCAGAACAATCAAGGCAAACACAGGTAGCTTTGGAGTTTTGTTGGCTCTTTGGTGTTTGTCCATATTTTTAAAGCAATAAGAAAAAGAATTATAAATGGAAAGTGAATGTTCAGTGAAGAAAACAACATTCAAGAATCACAATAGCTAATAAATTTCTTTAAAAGAAGTGCTGTGCTCTTTGTATCTGTTAAGAAATTCAACCCATATCAGGGACCTGTGGTTCCTTTTTCATTATCAAGGGATAATATAATTGATTTTGCATGAACCTTTAAGAATTACTATTTCCTGTTCAGTGGTTTTATTTTCAATTTGATAATGAAACACCCATAAAATTTAAAGGTTTATTGGGGAGAAGGGGTTTAGTACTAGCACCTGGCAACTATATGAAATGCATACTCAACTAAGGATTAAAAATCAGCATTTCTGTGATTTTTTATCACTCTGCCATTCGTATGTGGGGTCAGGGGGATCAGCCTGTGCACAGGCGGTGGAGGTGAGGGTGAGCAGGGAAAGGCTCCAGAGCAGCTGCTCGGGAAACCATCTTAGAGATGGAGGTAGCTGCAGCCAAGTCTTCCTACAAACTTCAGTAGCTTTGAGACGAGGGCCCTCAGGCTTGTATCTACTGAATCCACTGAAGAAAAGTAAAACTGATAAGCAAAAAATAATCATAAAACATATATGTTAATGGATAAGGTCTGCTGAGATTTTAGTTAAATCATCCAAAGCTACATATTCAAAAGCAATGAGCACTTTTTCCTGCTGCCAGCTCAGTATGCTCTGTCTGTGGCACTTTGATAAACAGCAGCTTCTCAAAGAGCCGGGACCAGAAGAGTTCTGAAGTCATGGGTCCAGAAACAACCTTGGAAAATCTTGGATTCGGATCTTGGAAAATGCTGAGCAATGTCATTAACAGGGGATGTCTTTCCAGAGACAGTGGGATATCAGAATGTGAACGCTTAAACACAAATATATTGTTGTCAGACCATCTTTAAAAGCAGCTTAGAAGCTATCATGTGATGGATGTCATGAAGTTTAGATAGTAGTTATTTGTAAAGCTCCAAGTACTTGGATTAAAATTGTGGTTTATTAGTATTTATTATTAATATAATTGAAGAAAACGAAAGTTAGAACAACAGTTAGTTACAGACATCTTGTACAAGATGAGATAATTTCTAAACTAGAGGTAATGATCTCTGT
The DNA here is from genome assembly GCF_963921805.1 of Phalacrocorax carbo. NCBI lineage: Eukaryota > Metazoa > Chordata > Aves > Suliformes > Phalacrocoracidae > Phalacrocorax > Phalacrocorax carbo. The sequence goes on from NC_087516.1 coordinate 16,131,626, forward strand.
TCTCCATCACTCCTGCTACATAGGGCTCAATATAACTATAAAAATGTTGACAATTTAAAAGACTAAATATTGCAAAAATTTGAGATGTCTTCAGCTTACCTGCCCTAAATATTCAATACACAAATAAATAGATTGCCCAACATCTTCTATAAGGAAGGATAACATAAATTAAAAATAATAAGAAACACAAACAGGAATGGACAATTGTTAAGCTTTCTGATAACTTTCATGTTTTAAAAATCTTTTTTTTTTTCCAGATACACTGTGCAACTTATCTATTTTCCAAGTTGTCAGGAACTCAGGTCTATCTTTATCACAAATAGAAAACTGAGTTGTTTTCAAAAACCAAGGTGTACACTGACTCTTTCATGCTATATGCCTTTCTACTCCTGTGGTCAAGTACCTTGCAGTTATTATCCCTTATTTGTTCAAGTGGTGAGGAAATATTAAATATCACAAGTTCTCAGCAGAGACTGGACAATAATTATCAACAGATGGCTGGCAGTAGGGTTTTGAGAGAGAGAAAAAGAAATTGCCCTTCCTTCCAAAACACCCCTCTACAAGAAGCCCTAAACTTCATTGGTGACATATTTGGTTAAAATCAGATTTAAGTTAACTACCTGCTTTCTCACCATGCTTTTTGTGTTACTTTAACCTTTGCTTATTTAGCTGTGATGAGCAAGCACAAATGTTCTATGTCCTGCCTTTCTCATAATGATGATATTTTCATTTGAAAAACCCAAAAACTTCTTGTAATTTACTCTCCTATTAAAAGGAATTCCACTGTTGGGTAATTAGGCATGTACAATGCCTAACTGTACATGCAAAATGCAACACTGTCTTAAGCTTCCATGCCTATGCATCTTAAATGGTTCCCCAGAAGATGTGGAAATACACAGTGGGACAGAGCCTCCACTGAAGTTATTGATGGAGTTAAGATAATTTATTCCAGGCTCCCTTTATATGTGATGTGCTATGTTTTCAGAAGAAACATGTGGCTAATCAAACCACTAGACCTTGAGATATTTGCTTCACAAATGGGCCCTTCCTTAAATATTATTAAAGCATGTCTGGTTTGCAAACACTGGGAAAAAGTAAAGACAGTAGAAATTGCATTTCTACCCATCACACTCCATCTCCCTTTGCCCTGTGTACATGAAGGACTCCATCTGGGTATTGCACTCCAGGTACCTCACATAGAAACTCTGTAAAAGCCCCAGCAAACTAATTCATAAGGTTAAATCCCAGGGATCTCCACTGGGTTTCTGCAATTCAAAAAAAAATAAAACCAGACGTATTTTCTCTTGTTAAATCTGCTCTTTATTTGTGGGCTGCTACAGAGAAAAGTGTTGTAGAGACTGTTATAGGAAGATGACTTCTACACTCCTTATATTATTATGTTTTGTATGGGGACCCCACACCAGCAAGTCCCTGTGCTGACAGACACCCCAGTGCCACTGCTTGCCATGTGTGAAGCCTGACAGGAGCAACTGGTACTTGGTAAGACCAGGATCCTAAACATACAGGGCTTTCACACCACAAACCTTGGTCAAAGCAGAGCTGCCAATTCACCCTGAGGTCAGATGCATCCTCCACCCACCTCTCCCGCCTGGGGCACATCTGACAAGCCCTTCATCCAAAGCATCTGAGCCCGTCAGCAAGGCAGCCTCTGGTTTTCATTCTCTGTTGCATTTGGGTCATGTTTTCTGGAATTATATAATGTTTATGCCCTTCTCATCATTAAAAAAAAAAAAGTAACTTTGAAATTTGTACTGAGTTATTGTGAGCTTATTTACCCAAAAGTTGCCGTTATTTTCTTTCAGAGTCAGACTGGGTACATAAGCGCTACACAGCACTTGGGCTGGAAGTCTGCTTATGGGTGAATATCACTGCAAGACACTATTTTAAATATAGTGGCTAGAGTATGTATTGATTAAAACCCACTTGACATTAGCATCAAAGCACAATAAACAGAAGTTCAAAGTCAAGGTGTGAGGCCTGTATGGCTGGGTAAAAACTCCAGTTGTTTCTTGCTTCTAAAAAGCACAGCTAACAAAAGGAGATTCCCTTCCCTCCCTCACTTTACGAGAAGCCATTGAAAACATTAAGTCTACTTGTTCCTCTTGTAAAAGCATTTCATGCCCTTCTGCAAAACGATATAAATGAAATATTAATATGGTTTACTAACAGATGAGGAATGTGCCAGTAAACCTTAAATACCTCTGAAGTTTTATGATGGGAGTAATATGTTGTCACGAACCAATAAGCAAGTACCATCCAGCAAATTAAAACATTCAATCAATTGAATTTTCCTGTTTAATATATTCATCAATGACCTGGATGATGACTGTAACTCAGCAAGTTCGCTGATGACACCAAGCTGGGAGGAGTGGCTGATACACCAGAAGGCTGTGCTGCCATCCAGCGAGACCTGGACAGGCTGGAGAGCTGGGCCCAGGGGAACCTCATGAAATTCAACAGGAGCAAGTGCAAAGTCCCGCACCTGGGGAGGAACAACCCCAGGCACCAGTACAGGCTGGGGGCTGAACTACTGGAAAGTGACTCTCTTGAGAAGGACCTGGGAGTGCTGGTGGAAAACAAGATAAACATGAGCCAGCACCGTGCCCTTGTGGCCAAGAAGGCCAATGGTATCCTGGGCTGTGTTAAAAGGAGTGTGGCCAGCAGGTCGAGGGAGGTTATCCTCCCCCTCTACTCTGCCCTAGTGAGACCACATCTGGAGTACTGTGTCCAGTTCTGGGCCCCTCAGTTCAAGAAGGACAGGGAACTGCTTGAGCAAGTCCAGTGGAGAGCTACGAAGATGATCAGGGGACTGGAGCATCTCCCTGATGAGGAAAGGCTGAGATACTTGGGTTTGTTCAGCCTAGAGAAGAGAAGACTGAGGGGGGATTTCATCATTACCTATAAATATCTAAAGGGTGGGTGTCAGGATGATGGGACTAGGCTCTTTTCAGTGGTGCCCAGTGACAGGACAAGGGGCAATGGGCCCAAGCTGGAGCACAGGAAGTTCCACCTCAGTATGAGAACCAACTCCTTTCCTGTGCGGGTGCCAGAGCAGGGGCACAGGCTGCCCAGGGAGGCTCTGGAGTCTCCTTCCCTGGAGACATTCAAACCCCGCCTGGACGTGTTCCTGTGACCCTGCTCTGGGTGTGCCTGCTCAGGCAGGGGGGCTGGACAAGATGATCTCCAGAGGTCCCTTCCAACCCCTGCCATTCTGTGATTCTGTGATTCTGTAATTTGTGTACAGGATAAAATATTCTTTTTCCTGAAAGATCTCAGTAATTAATGTGCCTACACACAATGGCTATTAAACTTCAGTTTGGACAGATTTCTGAAAAGGAGTCAGTAATATTTTCTGTTAAATTAAATTCATTTAATGTGTCACAGAAACATTTAATCCTGTTTTTTTCTAAGTATTATAAACCCAAATGAAATGTTAACAAATTTTTAAAAATTCAGCACTTTTGCTGTAACTGATGTAATAAAACAAGTTTTCCTATTTTCATATAAAAAACTCAGTTTTAAAATGTCCTTTAATCACTTATTTTGGTATTTTTACACGTGTTTCAATAAAAAAGGTCTAACCAATGAATTCTCTTCTAAAAACACTAGTAAGTTTGGAAGCTGAAGTTCATATGACTAAATAAAAGGCTTGTTGCACTGACAGGAGAGGGTGGAATATGTAAATGTGAGCAGTAGCAGGTAAAAAGCTGCAAGTTCTGGACCTCATGCAAGTACCCTGCACACATACACAAATACATACACTCAAACAAGGATTTGGACTAGAATTTTCCAAAATTCCTGACCAAGGCGAACCAGCCAGGCCTGGAAGGCTGTTCCCTTTCACATAAAAATAGTAATAATGAATAAAAATACTTGGAAGCCCTCCAATGCCTCATACAGCATAATTTCTCTTTCTCTTCCCCACGTATACCCACAGGCTTGCTCCTGCTCTATGGTCCTCTATGGTCCCTGTACTCCCTGGTTTCTCACCAAGGTAATATATTTGCACCACCATGAATGAAAAGCAACATTCTGAATTATAAGTGCAAAGGAAATCTGTGTTCTTAACATCTTCTTACCTTTTCTCGGAGCGCTACATTTCATCAGTCAGACAAAGATCCCATTCAGGATAGCTATATCATCCCACATATTGGACATGAGGCTTCAAGTTAGGTCACATTTTTTTCCCTGTGTTCCCTCCATTGCCTCGTGTGACCTTAGGCAATTGATCTAATATCTGGTACCTCAGTTTCTCCTTATGCTAAACCCTGGAGAAAACTTTTCCATGCCAGTGGCCTTTGATATCAAGGAGTAGTTTACACAAAGCAGGTATCCAGTACCTAAATCCTGAGCTGCAACTGAACAGGCTCATCTTTCTTCTAATCCTGAAGGCAGCTAAATATTCCATTTGCACGTCTTGTGACCCGGAAACCCCCAAAGTGTGAGGAGGTCTGTCTTACCCATCCTCCAAACTGAAGATAGGCATGGCTGTTTCCTGCCTCAGCCTGACCAGGATTCAGATCCCATCCACGTACACTTCTTGACCAGGACACCCTCCTGGGTGGGATAGGAAATTTGGTTTGGTACGCTCCAAGGTAGAGGAGAGAACCAGGCACAAACTAACATTTTTTAGGCAAATGCCCTAGCAGCCGTTACCATCCACATTTGTACTTCAGAAGAAACAAAGCTGCTTCTGCTTATTTTCTTTCAAAGGAGGCACTAAGAAGAGGACCAGATACCTATTTGTAGCCCTCTGTAAGACACCTTTGTGTTACAGTAAGACAGGATTTCAGGCTACCCTTCTCCTCCATGTTTCTTGTTGCATATCCTCTGTGTACACTAATGAAATGGAGTTTTCATTCTCAGGTATTTCATAGAATCATAGAATTATTTAGCTTAGTAAAGACCTTTAAGATCATCAAGTCCAGCTGTAAACCTATCGCTACCAAGTCCACCACTAAGCCATGTCCCTAAGCACCACATCTACATGTCTTTTAAACATCTCCCGTGATGGTGACTCAACCACTTCCCTGGCAGCCTGTTCCAGTGCTTGGCATCCCTTTCAGTGAAGAAATATTCCCTGATATCCAATCTAAACCTCCCCTGGCACAACCTGAGGCTGTTTCCTCTCACCCCATCACTTGTTATGTGAGAAAAGAGACCGACACCCACCTCACTACAACCTCCTTTCAGTTAGTTGCAGAGATCACCACCCAAGAGTTGATCAGGGAGTTAGACGTTCAGCGCAGGACCCTGGACTCTACTGTAAGGTCTTAGGAGCTACAATATCTCACGGTTGCCTTAAAATTATCAAAACCTCTCAGCAATGAGTTAGAACCTAACTCAATATCATCATCCAGCAATTATAATAGAAAAGTGAAACTACCCAAATGTGGAAGGAAAAGTATTATCACAAAAGACTTTGACTTAGAACATGTGATTGTTTCCTCTATCAACTAACCCTAGTGACAACAAGATCCTGCTGCCTCACTTTTTTTTTAGCTGTACAGCTACAATTTAGTAACAATCGTCAGTACAATCATGAGTCCTAGCTGAGAAGCTAGTGCTTTGGCTTGTGGTGTTGCCATGCTGGTTGATCTAATATCTTAAAATATGATCATTTCCTCAACTACACGTTGAACACAAGATAGTGCCTGAATATCAGGGCTGGCAAAGTCCAGTAAACCATTTTAAAAGACATAACAAAACATTGAACTAAAGCTAAACTAGAACTCCTTATAAAAGCATTTTCAAGTTTGACTTAGACCATGTCCAAAGCTATAAGGTAGTTTTCACAACTTTTGCATGACTCCAGGCCTATGCCTGTGATTAACTATTAAAATTAAGGGCAAATTAGTGTCTGTATTAATGTCTTATGCTAGACAGAATCTCTATTTCTTTGTCTTATTTCCAGATGTGCAGGTACTAACTAGACTGTCCTGTATAACTGAAATGGGGAATGAAGCTAGATGCATTCTTCATCTATAGGTACCACAGACTTCCATGTGAAAATGTGACAACCTAAATGACTATAAATCTGTTACAGTCTCCAGGACTCTGGAATAAATCTTTATGTTTAAAATAGAATTAGCCATTCTTCAAAAAACATCACTGAAAAATTATTGTCATCTAAACTGGTACAAATGAACTGTTAGTAAGGCTTCTATGAGAAAAGCGAAAAGAACAAACAGTGTGGGAATAGGCTTACTGCAACAAAGCACATGTGCTGTTCTCACTGTGAAATTCCTCTTTGAACATGTGACATACTCTATTTAGATGCTTACATAAAGAAATATTGAGTGCTGCCCCTTATTTTCTTTAACTATCATTAAAAAGCCATTATGCAATAACACAAACAGCTTAGTTTCACCTCCTCTAAGGTTGACGTTGTTCTTCATGGGTTGTTTTCCTTTTTTAAGTCCGAAAAGAGGACAAGACACAGCTATACTGTGTGGCTGCTGGACAGGAGGTGCCATTGTGGCTACCAGAGTTTTATTTATCCTTAACCCTAAGAAGCAGTCCTTTAACCAATAGCCTTCTCTATTGCTTTTCCACTGGAAATTCAGCACTATACTTTGCCCTATTCCCAAGATGGTTTTTAATGGCTGTTTCTCGTTACAGAGAAAAAGCTTCTTCTGAGTTGGTCATGTTCCAGTGCAACAAGTAACGGCACTTACCAGGAACTTATACTGCAATCTTTTGATGCTCAGAGAAGATCCACTAGTACTAGCAAGTCTTTGTGGCAGCTTGCTGCTGTTGCTTAGATGAATGACTCATTTCTGAAATAGTCAAGTGGGAAAAGAAAAATTAAAAAAAGCAAGCTGCATATTTGGAAAGAAAAGAGTTTTTGTCACTGGCTATAGTCATCTAATCTAATTTCCAATATATGTATACAGTAATAGGTCTAACATGATTAGCACAGTGTCATAAAGATACAATTCCTGAGAAGTTTTAAACACACATGCACGCGCACACACAGAGAGCTGGTAGTCACAATCTGTTATTATCAGAGTTAATAGCATTAATCATTTTTAATGGTCAATCTGTTAAAAAGAAGTTCTAACTGATTACTGGTGTAAAAGAAAATAAACATCATGCATACAAATCTTATTTCCAAAAAACTGAATCACTTTTGTCAGGTATTTAACTTAAACCAGCAAAACAGACCATCAAGAAGGCAGCATTTAAATGGATGCCTGCAGCGATGGCCAGTCAATGGCCTCTTTATTTGTTAAAGATGGATTATTTTAAATAAATTACAGAGCACTTTCACTGAATAAACAGAGTCTCAGTGGCTGTGGCATGCTATACATGCTTAATTGAGCCACAGAAATCCTAAATGACTACTGAGCTGTGTAATCGCCTTTGATTTTGCTGATAGGACCTGATTCTTTAGGCAAAAACCAAGCCATTGAGGGCTGAAAAGCAACACTACCTTGAGGAAAATAGAAAGTTTAATCTGGAATATATACTTATAATATTTCGGAAACCACAGGGATGGAGTGTTCCAATAACTGAACACAAGGCAGCTTCAGAAGTGAACGATCTGCGTGTCATTTTTATTTGCGCTTGATATGTTAAATGTCCCAAATGTTTACGTTGTATAAGCCCACTTAAACATTGCAAAGTGCAACAGATTCATTGGCAAAATAAAAAGTATAGCTTTTTTAGTCTTGCTTGCTGTCTCTTTGCATTGATACAGTGCATAATGTGCACACATGTACCCAGGGGTTTTCTTAAGTAATCGTGTAATTTGACCGCTTTTGGGGAATCTGTTAATGTGATTTATTTTGAGTGTTACCTATGGCTACTATAGGCTGAAGTAAAACATTAGGTCAGAAACCAGGAGAAGCTGCTTTAACCCTTAATGAACATCATGTTAATTTTGACATTGTGTATTATTAACTGTTTATGTTTTGGTCTTCATGTCATGGCCACCAAAATTTCGCATCTGAAATAAGTCTATACTTGCTATTCAAGACTTGCAAGATCAGACCCTTTCTCTGACATAAATGAGTCCAGAGCTAATGACATATGGAATTCATTTTGACAGAAGTTATGACCTTAAATAATATTACTTCCATTTGTCAATATCTCTGGCAAATGGTTTGACATTGAGAGGCAGTTTGAAAACTACCTTGAATAACAGCAATTAAAAGAGAGATTGATACTGTTAGGCACTTTAATAATGATTGTGTACCTGGATTTTCTCTAAAAAATTTCAACACCTACATCTTTCTTCACTAACCAAGAGCGAAAATGCTTAGCTGTGGAATTCTTCTCTCTCTAGTGGAGCACAATGAGCTGCATTCGCAGTTTCTACAATTCCACTGTACATTCAAAAAAAGTTACATGAGTTTAACCATTTTGGTAATGCCAACATGCTTGCCAACATCCAATCATAGAAAATGGAAAATTTATCTATACACAATGATCCCAGAAAAATAAAATATATATTATTAGATATTCTAAAGGACTCTGATGAACCCTATGCAGTTTTTTAAAATAAGACCAGGCTGCTTCAAAGTGTCACAACGGGGTCAACCAGGGATGCTAATCAAGCTGAAAAGCTTTGGCCAAAGCAGCTAACTGTTCCTGTGTGATCTCAGAAACCCAGATGAAGAGGCAGTAGATGAATTTGAAGATGCTCTTGGTGCAGTTTTGGTTATTCCCTTGGTATTTTTTATAACACATGAGAGAACATCCCACTGTCATGAATGTCAGCACTTCCTGGAGGGAAACCACCTGGAGTTTTGCCTGCTTTCTGGGTTAGAGCTGCACAGCAGGGATGACACAGGGAGCAAGCACAGCTGCCACAGCTCTGTTTAGCATCCTGGCACCGTTTTCTTAGGGAAAGGAGAAAACACTTAATGCTCCTCCCCAGTGAATGCTTTTTAGTGGAATTAATGAGAAAAGAAATCTGGATCTTACAGCTGTGTTGACTTGTGAACATAACAATAGGGAAAGTCCTCCAAATATATGAGAGAACTTTGAAAAAGCAGAAGGTTTTGCATGTCTTTCTCAGGCTGTTCGTACCAACTCAGGGCATAACTATATTTATGTTTTCATAGGCAGTACATTTTTTTCTTTTAGTCACAGAGACACATTCTCAGGCGGCCACCAATCATGCAGAAACTCTGTGGTAAAGGCGGGTGTAAAATCCAAATAGCCCAGCGCCACGCAGTCATTCCCCACTCCACCCCATGGATTACAGAGCAATGTAGCAGCAGGTGTGACCAAGGTGTGCATTTTTTGTACTATCAGCCTTATGGGAATAATATTAGTGCCCGTGAATCCCAGAGCTGAACTAGACATACTCCCATTTCCTTGGTGGCCTAAAAGTAGAACCTCATGTAAGTAATTTGGACTGGTTTCCCGTAGGCCCTTTTAAAACGTTTTTTTTCCTGTTAAATATGGCTACATGCTAGCCAGTAACCCTTTTGACTGTGCATGCTGCTAACTCACAGAGACATCTGGCTGGATTCAAACATTCAAGTGCTTTTTATGGTTCTCTCTGGCCAGTGAGCATCTTATAAGGGCATTCATTGAGAGGATCCCTGTGCTTTTTCCACAGGCCAGAAGAGCTCAAATAATGAAGACACTGCTAAGAAAACCACTCAGGAAAAAATTGCAGAAACAGGAGAGGAGCAATCGTTTCTCACATAAGAGAAGTCTAGGCAGGCCTAAAGGCAATACAAAACAGAGACCTGAAATTGCACTGCATGTGTGTAAGGAGAAATATGATATAATTGGTTAACTGAGACTTACCTAAATCAGGAAACAGGCTTGAACATTAAAATTCTAAGACACAGTTAATAGAAAAGACTCAATAGGACACAAGGGAAACAGCTATATGGGTGCGGAAGTATGCAAACTCCAGGAAAAGAAATGCTATAGCCAGTTTGACTGCTGCAGAAAAAGCAGCTGACACAGTGAAACAATCATAAGAAGCTTACAGCCCTGCAGGGACCAGTGACAGAGATCACAAAATGATTCTGCAGAGAACGGCCTGTAGCAAGCTGAAATAAGGGATCAAAAGGCCTCTTGGGTATCAGTTATCTTTTAAGCGAGGGAACATTTGTGGAGTTGCTGCAAAAATTGGGATGTCTTAGATCCTGGAGATAGCCCACACACTGTCTCTTTTCAAAAAGTGGAAGTCTCATGAACCAAAAATTAAATAAAGATGCCATCATTACCAGTACTTTGCATAAAAGCAAGTGGGACAGATCAATCCCTTCCTGGCATGAGCAAAATTTCTGTTAAATAGGGTTTTCTCTTAAGTACATAACATTTCTAGTTAATCCTCATCCATGTCCAGATATCAGTGCTACAGGCTGAAGAATCCAGCTCTACAAGACAATGTGCTGCACCTTCCACAAATCAAACCCTAGAACAAATATTGTGAGATATATGAAGAAAGATATGCTACATTTATTTATATAGTGTCTTTCAGACCAAAACACTTCAAAGTGCTCTAGCTGTTGATCAGCACAGATGCCCTCATGACTGTATTCACTGAGCAAATGGTCACAGATATCTTTATGTGAGGAACATTTATAATTAATTCCCTGATGGAGAGGGAACACATAAGCTGTCTGCAGAAGAGGGGCAATTGGAAAATGTTATACAAACCTCATGCACCGTCACTGCCAGTGTCAGACTCCATAGTGGTTGCCTTTTTGTTTTACAAGTCAGTCAGGGAGTTAAGCTGCATAAAAATAAACAACTTGTGGAGGGTGTGCTGGGATGAGAAGCACAGGAGCAAAGTTTTGAACAATGTACCAGGCACTGAAAAAAAAATCACTCATTCGTACTTACAGTCACTCTAGATACGTTGCAGTAGCACTTAAAATAGGGAAGTCAAGCTCTTAATTTTGTTATTGCAGAAGGTGAGCATTCAGATTTTAAAAAACAATCAAAGGTATTTTCACTATTTCCAATTCCAGCACCTGCCTTCATACATTGCCTACCAAAAGCCTTCCCATATGCTGACACATAGTGCTCCATGCATGCTTTCCTGTTTGAGACAATCTTGCAACAGTTTTGCTTTGACCTCAAAAAGAAAGCAAAGAAACCACCACAAAACGACCATACCCAAACACGGGTGTTAATGTAAGCCTTCTAGACACTGATTTCTCAGTCTCCCACTAAGGCTATCTTGTGATCAATAACTACAGCTATTTTTAATTTTTCTCCTATTTTAATGGAACATAAATCTAATTTACCTTTGATTGTCACTTGGTGTCATATATATGTTTTATCTCCTTTACCTCCATTTTCCACTAACAATGATAGTCAGGGCAATACTGCAGCCTACAGGTATAAATGGATTAATAATTAATGTAGATCCTGTTCCCTCAATGTAGGCTGCAGGTAGCATCCTGTTTCAACCTTCAGCAATGCAAATAAGCTGATGTTGGCAGTATATCATGAACTGCTCACCAGTCATTTCCTTAATGACTTGCTAATTTTCCTCTCTATATCCTCCATATGACCCACTGGAACTTCATATGCTTGTGCAGATGAAGTGTAGATAGCCCTATTATTTGTTTTTATTCCAGCTCTTGTTTCTCTGTTTTTCCCTTAAGGAATCTGCCTCCAATTGTTAATTTGATCTCTGATGGTGGTGTAATTCTTAGATATTTAATTTCTTTATCTACTGTTCCTCCTGCTAATCTGCAGCCATCTGAACTTTGTGTTTTATATAAAAAAACAGATATGAATATTTTTATTTTCTGTTCAGCATTTCAGTCTTGTTCACTTTGTTTACTCAAGCAAATACTATACAGCTCCTAACCTATTCTTTTCTACTTTTGCTTTTTTTTTTTTTTAATTAAGAAAAGAAAGAACTTGTATCCTTGAATTTACCCCCAGAGGTTGTTTAATACATGCAGAATACAATGTAATCTTTCTTGGCTTTGAAAACTACTTTCAATGAGTTTTAGAAGCATTAATAGCTGAAAAGTACCGTTGTATCCCAGGGTATAGTAATCGCCTTAAACCTCCAGAAATAACAAGAACATTGTTTTTCTTTTGTATCGTAACGCTGGGATTTACCAGACTAATATAGTAGGACTCTCATTCCGAAAATCGTATTTTTCTGTCATCTGACTGAAACACCTATGCTGTGCGCCCACAGACCTAGACACTCAAGTATGTTTTGACTCAGTAATACCATATGCTCCAGATAGAACGTACTTAAGGCTGTCCTCATGGGGTGTGTACCTAAGAAGCCATTGCCTAGGAGTCACTGCTTTGTTGACAGCATGCTTGCTAATGGCACAGCCTCGGGTTTCAGAAAATAGAAGAAGCCTGAGGTCTTACCAGCTCCAGATTGCACAATGGCTCAGGGCACTTTCAGTGTGCAGAGCCCTGAAATGTAGCTGTCAACTGCACAGGGACTCTAATATGTAAATCTCATACTCGAGGTTTAATAACTTCGGAGTGTTTTTTTCTTGGCCTGGTGACCAAACTGAAGAATATTAGTAACGACAGATTATTAAAAAGTGAATCTGCAAGACTTTTTTTTGCAATACTCAGTAAAGCAAACCAGCTTGTCCGGTTTTGTTTCATTTTTAAAATATTTTAAAATAAAACCTCTGTGCTTCATCTCCCTTCCTGTATCCAATGGCTGACAGTCACCTGGAAAAGAAGCAATTCAAATTCAAACCTCATTTCTTTACAGGCTCAGAAGAGGTCTAGCCAGCTGAACTATGCATTACCCCACATTTACATCTGCCTAGCGTAGGCATTGCTTTTTGATATTCACTGGCACTTATTAGCCTTGGGTCAGCAACAGGTTAGCAACCCATACTACATTGTACCTGAGCTGCCTCTCACTTTACTAGCTTGATTCCAGGGTTAGCAAGAGCAGACCTAGCTTGGATGACCACTGGCAGGTTTTTTCATATAATCTGATTCACGGTAGTGGCGTCAGAGGAGATACATTCACACCCTATGTATGGTAGCAATGCTGCAGCAAAGCTGCCAATGGGGCACAGGGCCTTGCAAACGCAGTGGGCACAGGGAATCATCCATATGTAGTTCAATCAGTAAGGGGGACTTGGGGACTGAGATAATGAGTTTCCTTGCTGTGGAGGGAATCAGAAATAGAAAGCAAAGTCTGTATCGAAACTGAAGAGGCAAATCATTGCAGCTACAATACCAACAGTAGGTAAGTGCTCAGAGCAAGAGAATGAGTCCAAAATACAAATTTCAAAAAGGAGAAGTTGTCTTTGATTGTTTTTCTTAATTCAGAGTTTTAAAAGCATAACCATCCAATACATTAAATACATTAGTGAATTCCCCTGTGCTACTCAGATCACCCAACAGTCTCTTACAAGCCTGTATTTACTACTTAGTCTGTTTTTAAAGAAAACCCATCAGTGAAGCAAACCACATTCTGGTACATGTTCAACTGCTTTTGTAGTTCAGGACATGAGGCACTCTTTTTTTTTTTTCTTTTTTTGGAGGTAACCTAAGGAGATGGAGCATAGCCAGGGGAACAGCTAAGAGAATGGATAAGAAACATAGGAGAAACAGAAAGAGCTGGCAAAGGCAAAACACAAAGGAAAAGGTTGGTGAACAATATATGAGAGCCAGAAATATAACAAAGATTTGGAAAAAATGTTTATTTTATTCCAAATTAATAGCAAGAGAGAACCAATAACTGTGGTACAAATTGCTCAGTGCCCCATGCAGTGCCAATATTATGCCATTCATTATACTTGCAGGTGTATTATTTCTAGTTCCCTAGATAAAAAAAATGCTTTCCATGTATTCTTTTGTATTTTAAAATGTATTTTTTCACTGCAGCAGTGCCAAAGGTTCTTATTCTTCCAAACTCAATAATAACTAATCATTTTCCTGGCTACAGACTGAGAGTATGGTTACTGTTTTATGCAGGTAATTCTTCCATCTTTATTAAAGGACCACTCTAAAATTTTGATCCATCTGTATTTCAAGTTCTTTCCCAAATGTTTATTTTCCCCTGTGAGAAAGGTTTTCCTATTAAACCTTATTCTTGTTCCTAATTCCAAACCTGGTTTCCCGCTATTGGGACGAAAAGTTTCTTACAATCCATATTGCACACTTTTTTCTCAAAAAAAAAAAAGAATTAGCACATCAGAGTGAAATCTAACTTATCAACATCTTTCCCCACCCACTTGCAACCACTGGAAACACACTGTTATTGCCTGACTTCTCTTGTGGCTGCTCAACAGCAGCTGTGGAGAGGGTTAGTAGAGGAGATAATAGTGCCCAAAATCCAGAATTACCTCAAATGATGCTGGAGAGAATTACTCCAAGCTCTCTGGAACTTCTCATCCCCACTCCTTTCCTCTTCATATCCACTGATAGAGAATCCAAATGAGTGTGACTTGACTCTGGTCCAAGATTCATGCACTGGCTTAGCAAAGCTTCTCAATGAAGAAAATGATCTAGCTCCAAATCTAATCTGAGGACACTTGTCCTGTCTCAGTGGCCACCCTCATGCAAAGGGGGAAGCCCCCCCAGCCACCACGGGGCACAGCGAGATCCTACATCAGACCCAGGAGTCCTGTGCATTGTGCACCCGTCGTGTCCAGTTTGCACCTCCACATGCGGGCTCCATCCCACACGCACGGCGACTCTGGGTTCGGCGTCCAGGCAGTTGGCTGCTCAGAGACTTGCTTGTTGCTAGGACAGCCATAACGAAACCATTAAACTACAGAAACCAAGCCGGATTGTAATCTACTCAAACTTGCTCAAAGCTAATGGGAATGAGAGTCTGCAGTATTAATGGTTTCCTTGTTAAATTCAGAGTACTAAGGAGGCATCTACACCTTAAGAAAGCATTTATCTGTGTTTTAATTGCTGTACCATCCTTAAATTACTGGGTATGTCAGACACAACCCAAAGAGCCTTTTCTGGGCTAGCAGTTGAGTGTCCCAGCTTTGATAAAAGACTCTCAGCAAGACTAACTCCTGAGTTTGACCTGGTTTTGACTTCTATAAATATAGACATTTAAGGTGGTGGTGATTAATGAGAGACTACTCTTTCCCATACCATGGTTTAATCCTACAAACTGAAGGGCAGGGCAGGGAAATATGTTACTGCCTTTTGCTGTCCTTAGCATTTTAAAAGCACATTGCCAACATGGCATGGAGAAGTCCAGGCTCATTCATTGTCTTTTGAAAAGAAATGCTTTAGACAACACCCCAAGGAAAAAACATTGGTAATAAACCTCCACTTGCTTTACCTTTCCTAGGAAAGGAGAATTTATCTCCTATCAGATGATCTAATACCACAGTCACATCCAAGAGAGAGATTTTTCTCCAGGCTCCATCTATGAAAGAGTAATGCTAGTTAAGGTATTTATGAAGCAAACAAACTACATAATGAAAGTTGATGCTATGCTTTGACATACTGTAACATGCACATTATGAGAGACATGACAATTATTTCAATGATGTGTTTTATGTTCAGGTGGGCTGGGCCTCAGTGCTAAACCCTGTCCACTTTGATAGCACTGTACTTTCCCAACTTCTATATTCTGAAAACTTTTCACACTGTTACAAGGATGTGGTACATTGAGAAACACTAAAATTAAAATGCATCTTCCTCTAGCTATATATCAATGAATGTGATCATGCCAAAACATCAGTCTTGCACCTTGTACCCATTCATCCATATGCTTATTCCAATTGCTCAGGAGACAGCTCTTATTACGGCATTTTGTACTCCTGGCACTGTAGAGGGGTAGGTGGGAATTCCATCACTTCCTGTGTGACAGCAATAATTCTGTGGGTGATACAGCCATTACTGAAGTAACAAAATAATATCAGGAATATAGATTTAAAAAATCTGGATTTCTATTACATGAGAATTTCAGCCATAATGAAAAGCCAAACTTCAATAATTCCTATAAATGACATCCTGTCAATTTGACCAGCCAAAACCTTTGTTTCAAATTTAACTGCAGTTATGTTTGCTGATCGATTTCAAACAGAATCTTGTATTGTAGAACAACCTTCCAAGCCAGAAAGTAATTTTAAACAAAAAAAAAGAAGGTTTACCTCCCTGGTCTAATACTTCATCTGCATTTTTTCAAATAAATTTCACTGAAAGTTTCATTTCTCCACCAAAATATATCAGTTCAGCCAGATTAATACTTTTTGATAGAAAGCCAGTTCTAATGGTAATGTACTTCCACAGTTTTCAATTGCAATAACTTTGGGACTTTTTCAAATTATTGAAAAAAAAGAGCCATGCAGTCATTCCCTCACCTGTTATTTTCTCTGTCTCCCACACACACTTGCACACCCATACAGATACACATATTAATTCACTCACTCCCATAGATCACAGACATCATCACCCCTTTTCCTCACCCACCCTGCCCCCATGCTGTTCTTGGAAGCTGAGCCTTCTGCCATGCTGGTTTTATCCCTTTGCTTCATTCACTACTCTGAACAATGTTGGTTTTCCACGGTGGTTTTAGTTCTTACCAGAGGTCTGGTTACTGTCTTCTTAGTCCTTATCT
The DNA here is from genome assembly GCF_963921805.1 of Phalacrocorax carbo. Taxonomy (NCBI): domain Eukaryota; kingdom Metazoa; phylum Chordata; class Aves; order Suliformes; family Phalacrocoracidae; genus Phalacrocorax; species Phalacrocorax carbo. The sequence goes on from NC_087516.1 coordinate 16,148,169, forward strand.
TACATACCATTGGCCTCTTGTTTCCAGGTAACTTTATAACTCCACAAAGCATTTTCATTTCACAGTGAATAAACTGAACACATGCAACAGCAGCTAGAAACCAGAAATAGATCCCACACAGATTGACCAGTCTGCTCTCTGCAGACCACCAACAAATTCTCTCTGAATTTGTGAATTTAATTTCATGAATTGCTGCCTAGACAACATGGAGTTTGACGACTTGTCTATGTCCAGTAGAAAGCTTGGCATTTACTCCAAATGAAACTAGACCTGGAATCAATAAGAATAGTGTGATATGGCCAAGTTTTCAGAAATATATAGTTTTTGAGGTAAAAGTTTGTGAGTGATCGCTACTGGAGTCAGAGCTATGTGGGCACTGAGTCTCATCCAGTTTTGCCTTTCCTCCATTTTATGGTGTTATGATAAGCAGTATCTCAAAAGAGAAATAAGATTCTTACTTCTTTCAGCTTCCAGAGTGCCCATTCTGACTAACAGCAATGCAGAGCAGAAAGAAGTATCAAGTCCCTTACAGAGAGGTGTTTCCTAGAAGGCAATTTTTGCATTTAAATTCAGGATCCTTCAGCACACTCATTCATTTCCCCATTTAAATCATGGAAAGAGAGAAGAAAAATGTTTAAGCTTAGCAAATCAATGCTACAGTTTAAAACCTGGCAGTCCTAGTCTTCCTGTTTCCCAGGGGAGGATTAATGTGCTTCTTTTTATTCTTTGCTCTTTATTATTTCAATTGGAGGATATAAAAGTGCTATTGAGAGTTTTGAAGGATAAACACTGTATGTGGTAACTGCTAAAAATAAGAATAAAATTTATTGAGAGTGTAGACATTTTTATCACATTAATGTGACCTATTAATTAGAAAGGAAATTTCCTTCATCTAATGAGCTCTATGTTTATAAATGTAACAAGAGAGGATGTTTTAATTCTTACCATAAATCTAAGGAAGTTAAAATCTTAACCCCAAGGTACTTAATATATTTGATCCTGCATTTAAAAGGAATGTTGTTAACATTTATGTTGTTTTTGTTACCTACAACACGGAGATCAGATATTTCAATATTCATTTCATTTTATAGATAAGGTTTTAACAGATGTTTCAAAGAAACTTTCATGTAATCAAAACGAGATAAAATCATACCTGCTATAAAAGGAAAGGCTGCAAATTTCTCAGCTAACATGACATAAGTAATATACAGAATTACACATGATCAGAAAATCACTTATAATCTGAACATATTAAAAAAAAATCAGATACCATTTATTTGACTATATTAATTCTCCCTTTCTGCCAATGCATTTTACAGTATTTTTTGTACCATGTTCAGTATAGTTTTTTATAAAAACCAAAATGTTCACCAGAGTTGAAAAAGTGCCCACAGTCCGTATGGAAAGGGTAGAGTTTGATGACTGGTGCTTGGAGGTCCAGTGCTGTCACTAGGGCCTGCCTTTCACACATTATACTAGTCAAGAAGAACTGCTATTGGGTATGTCTCAAAAGTTTCCTTAAAATACTAATTATTAACCACTTTGCTACTGTAAGGAAGTGTTTAAGGGCCTTGGTCATCTCTTACCTGACCAAGACTGTGCCCAGGAGGTGATGAAAATGTAGACAGCCCCTCTCAAAGGTCCTGACAAATTTTCATTTGGCTGCAGGGTCTTAAGGATGCACCCATACATTTAGGGGATTTTGCTGGGTTGAGAAGTGCAAGATGAGGTGATGAACAGATTTCCCAGCTAAAGCAATGGGAACCTTGTTAAAACAACAGACTTTGTGGCAGGAGAGACATCTGAGATATGACCAGGTACCCATTTCCACATTTCTAAGGTGACTGTCCATCATCTCAAGCCCTTGAATCATGTCCTCCAGTATTTTAAATCTGTGAATATCTGAAAAGTCTACCTTTGGCAAGTACTGAGCTGCATGCTCCTAGAATGACTTTAGTAGTTACCTCAACTAGAGTTTAAAACCAGCTCCTGCATTGTTGCATGAGTTGAAGTTACATCTAAGCCTATAATGCCACCATGCCTTCCAGGAAACCCTCAGAAACTGGAGCAGAAATTTCTTCTGCCAAAAAAGAACCACTTCATAGTCGGGAATCATGCCAGGTCACTGATGTTCTCTGGCACTGATAAAGTGTACCAGGGAATAAGTAAAGTAAAGAATATAGAATTTTTAAAAATGTAATGTTATATCCTCTCATCCAAAATCTCTTCCTCACTAGGTAACACAGGCCAGATTTGTAATATATTTCAAGAATCTCCACTTAAAAACGATAAGATTTCACACTTCTCCCTATGCCACTTCCGACACAGCGACCCTTTTTACTCCAAGAGCCTGTCAGACTAAATGAATGATACATTTAACCATCCATAGCAATTAAAGTGCATGACCTGAAACAAAAATTTTCTGTTTCAGATGCAAATATTTGTATAATTTAAAAGAAAAAAAGATTATTTAGGAGTCAAAGTTTTATAAACAACTAGAAAAAATGATTGAAGAGAGTGTTTTATTTTTAATTCAAAGTCCAAATAAAGAATATGTATACTTTACCTTTCTCTATATGTGTATCTCAGCCAGCTGTTAAAAAAAAAAACATCAGGTTCAATAGTAATTGGCAGTATAAGAATCACATTCCTTCTGCCCTTTGCTCAGGCACGATGCCACATAAGTTTGATGCCATAAAATTTAATTTTTTCATTTTGAATGATTTACAGTGGAGCAGAACCTATAAATCAGAACAGTAACAGGAGTTATGAATAGGGATGTATGTTTTTCCAAAATGTCTAAATGAAATATTTTGAAACATGGTAAAAGAACTGCACAGTTCTCCACCTGGCAGCCATAATTGAAGTTAATAACACTTGTTTAGACATAAGGAAACTCTTTGACACCTAGAACTTTTTTTTTTTTTAATAAAATGATCAAACAATCATCATCTAGTCTTAAGAAATCAAAGCAGTTAGTTCTGGCAATATGTTATATGAAGGCAGTCTTGATTTCAGCTATATTTCCAACTGTGTCTAATAATTTTGAAAATACACACCAATTCCTTAACACAATCCCCTATTTTAATCACACACTTTATTGTAAATCCTGTTGCAGGACTTAGGAGCCATTACTATAATGCCAGTGACGGACAATATGAAACACTTTGTATGAAGAGGCTTTGATAACCTCAATACATACTAGTGATTTTGCAGCATTTCTGATGCATGTTTAGACTTCCCAGTTTTTCTCTTGCCACGCAGTCACAGACAGCAGCTGACGGCAGCCAGTTTCATTACTGGAATACTACTGTTCTTGTCCATGATGCATTCAGAAAACATAACCCCATAAATGAAGATAGTTCCTGTGTTCAAGGAACAACTCTTCTTAAAGAGAGTGAAACCAAACAGGTAAAAGTTTTGAAATCCCCTAAAAAATGGCTGAACCGCAAAGCCCTGTAAAAGCACTGAGTCACTTTGTTCACTCACTAATTTTTTCTGGGCCTAGGTTTCCAGTGTTCTTGATGAATCTAAGGACAAGGGTGCAAAAAGAAGTTTCACTTGCCATAACTCTTGTCTTTTGGTCTTGATTCTTCAGCCCACCAGATTTCTGGAAGCTGTGAAATACTTTGTCTCTACTCATAGCAGCCTTCTATGACATCTTATTGGGTTCTGGGTAGGAGGACATCTAAGTCTTTTGTTAGCTGCCCTTTTATCTCTTGTTTTTCTGGCGGACTGGGAGAGAAGCACATTTGCAGGCACTCCTGTGGTGGAGAGCCGCTTGCATTTAACCACCTCTGCTTCCACAGTGGGAGAGAGAAATCTTCTGGATCACCAAAGAACTGCTGAATAAAATCTCGAGGAACAGACACCTCACAAATAAAGCTGGTGTGGTAAAAAAAGGAATTACTTTTCATAATTCCATAATTTCAAATATTTCACATATTTGAACTTTAGGGTCTTTTATCACACTAGGTAGTTGAAACAGTGCACCTCTACAGGCCTCGCAGTTATGCTGGGGCCACATCAACCTCTTTTTGAATCTTCTGTCTTCATATCATACAGGATTAAAATTCTCACTGTGAAGAATAATACTTCTTTTCCTAGATCATCATTAAATAGTCATCATTTAAATGCTTTACAGACTGCAGCAATTAAACCTAAGGTGAGACTTTAAACAGGTTAATTTAGAATAAATGGCTTGCTTTGAGTAAAATCTAGGTTATTCCTAGGGAAGTTTGAGTCAGTTGGGAGCAAGGTAGCTAACCAGTCGCTCAGTCAGGAATGTGTATGCTCACTTAGGAATTTGCATTAAACCCAGGTAATTAAATTGTTGCAAGCTCATGTGTCTGCAAAGTCATTTATATATTAGACGTCCACATGAATGTAACTTACAACCATCAACATGGATGACCTAGGACCATGTAAAATGTTGTAAAGGCTCTGACCCTGCATGGATTGTTCAGATAAAATTCCTGTGGATTTCAAAGGGAAAGCAGGATCTGCAGCATCCTGGCAGCCCAAGCAGGCACATGGCAACATGAAAAGCCAGTAGATGATGATGATGTCATCCACCAGGGTCTGCCCTTATAAACCCAGGAAATACCAATCAATTTATATCTCATCATCTTAACCCTGAACTTCTAGGTAATGGTTTTATTCCATATTCCCTCCTTTTCCAAAATGTTGTGCTGTTCCTCTTAACTTGATTTACTCTACTTATTTCAGCTGCTGACTTTGGCACTTTATTCCCAGCTCTAACCAACCACAGCATAAAGACATATCCCTGAGCTGCTCCAGTGCACAGTGGCAGAGAACTCATTCACATCAGTTCCAGCTCAGGTATAGGCTGGTCCTTGTAAACTGGGTTAGAAAGATTTAACAAACAACCTCAGACCCCATGGGCCGAGATGCCCACACCTGCTAAGCCCAGGGTAGAAAAAAAGGCTAAAATACTATCAGCACTTTATTCAGTATTTGGCTTAGCTGTTTTATGTGGAAGCAAAACTAATCAAAGGGAAAAGTAGATCTTGTAACCTCACAACCCAAACAGTGTGCTTGCTTGTGGCCGACAGAAGTCCTGCATTTTGTCACTTGAAAGATTTCCTAAAATTTCATCTATTTTTCACTGAAGAATCAAACACCTAGTGCATGTGCATAAAAGTCACAGTCAGATTCCTCAACCGGGCAAGTGAAGCCTTTTTTTGTTTGTTTTTCCAATTTCAACTACAGAAAACTCCTCCTGGTATAATTCACTTCAAAGGCTAAAATTTGTTCCAGTGATAATTGCTGAATTTATGTGTATTTAGAATCCAGCACTTAAATAAAACAGCTACGTTGGGTGATTATATATAAACACTGTGCCAATTTCTTTGAATAGGAGTGTAGTAAATTACTACTGATTACACAAATACTGATTAAAATTTGAAGGCAAATAAATAACGAAGAGGGATGTTATTTATTTGTCCAAATGCTCTTAAGAGTGCAGTCATGCCAAGCACAACTTCCAGTGAAAGCAGAGGATGGAAATACAGGATTATGCTGGTGGACAGCCTGGACTGAATCATGAAGACAGCGGCAATCACTGGTTTAAGGTTTGCTCTGTGTCTCTGTCTCTCGGTTTTAACTCGTTACCTTTATAACACTAGGACCTAAGCTCATACCAGGAAGTTTCTGACATTAACTTTGTGCTTGCAGTTCCCGTTCAGCTTACATGGGTTAGTTAGCTGATAGAAAAGTGAAGATGCAATCAGTTAAGTCAAGCGAAATATTCATCTTACATATTGCTCCCCCATGCAGCACCTGCAAGTACCTTCTAAAACCTTTTAATCCAAATGCCAGTCTGTTTCTGGAAGTGGTTAATGCATCTCCTAAACCCTGCCTTCAATATGTTTTACAAGGAAGGATATTGAGGATAAAAATACTGCACAGAGTATATACACAGAGGATAAAAATACTGCAGAGCCATGAAATTCATAGTCTGGGGGCTTAGGTGGAACAGGTCAGTACCACTGCATTGAAAATAGGGACATTGGGCTGATTTACATGAGCTGATGTTATCTGAACCGAAGCAGTTGAAATTATAATAATGTTGCAAACAAAAGCTGGGATCCTGAGCTGTCACACAGCTGGACGTTGATGTTGTGTGCAGTCTCTCTGCATCAGCTGTGAAATTCAGCCTTTTGAACGTGTCATAAACAATGGTGTTGCATACAGGGCTGTAGAGCTCTAGACAGCACTTCTGTATACATTTCTATACCAACATCCTCTTCTATAACTTCAAAGCAAGGTTTTGTTCTTCTCTACACCATAGGTGCATCTCTTCTGAGGTATATTTAGTCCCATTACATCCATCCTGTGCCTTTGTAAAGGAAATTTAAACATTAAAATTAATTAATAAATTTATTTATTCTAATTAATATAATTAATTTATAATTAATTATATTACAGTAATTATATTGTCAGACATTTTAATGGATTATAATTAATTTATAATTCATATGATTAATTTATAATAATATATTAAATATATTAACAAATTTAAAATTACATTAAATTTAAAAATGCTCCAAGCCAGAAGAAATAGGTATAGACCTTTTTATGTTCATGTCTCTAATGGCTAATATTCTTTTCTTTTAATTAAATTTTCCAATTGAATAATCCAGAACACTCTAATTTCTTTTGGCAATTGAGAAAGCAAAGCTAAACCAGATGAGAACCTGTGGTTTAGACACTGACACAAAATTTAATTCACAGCTTTCATGCAGAATTTTATTAGAAACCACACAGATCATAAATGAAAGGAGCAGCTCCTGCCTATCAGCCATAGAACAGTAGGTTCAACTCATACTGGAGAAATCTTTCACCTTCAGGTATGCATAATATGGATATCTCTAATAAACCCATAGGCATTGCAGAAGCAAAATCTTCACTGATCATAAAGGAAATTTATACACACACATACAGACTCTAATTATCAGATACGACCATTAAAATCTGGAATTAATTATCTGCTACTTCACATGAAATAAACTAAAGTTACTGCATACAATTCCTTTATTCTTGTATACTATTTTCTCATTCTGCCAAGCATTCTGGATTAACAGAAACAACTGTAATGTTCCAAAACAAGAATTAAAAATAAAACTGAAGAACTAGAGAACTAAAAGATTAATCTGTATTTGCTACTTCCCCTTAAATACTTCAGTGAGCAGGTATATGAATCTCTTCTTTATAATCTGTAGGGAAAATAAAGCATTAAGTCTAATTTCTGCACTATTTTACATGTTTTTCAGCCCTGGAAGTACTCACCAACCCTCCTTTTTAACTTCATCATTACTTAATCAAAATATTTTAAATGTAGGAGTAGGAATAAACAGAACTAAACTGAAATGTTATGGTCTCTAACTTTTCTGTACCCCTTTTTCTCTCTTATTTGAAAAAAATTACTATGGTACAATGCAGATAACAAAAATATAATGTCATTGGGGAAACATATGCTTATTTTTAAAAATTCTGCTGGGAGTCCTCTGTATATGTAAAACTGCTCAAACTGAAACTCGGGTTTTGTCCAGTTGATTTCTTGCGAACCATAAAAGATTTCACTTGTCTCTGGTGTTATTTGTAGAAATACTTATCAGTGAGATCAGAAAACTATTATACATTCTCTTTTTTAAACATGTCCCAATAAGCAGTCTGTTATATTTCTAGTAGTGCAGCATATAAAGTTACCTTTTAAGTTCCTGCCAGTTGGGAGCTCCTTCATTCAAAGTAGAACCCCAGTTTAGCTTCAGGCTAGAACGTAGCAATAATCATGTTATTTTAAGGATCTAATTTAGACTTTCTATAAATTCAAAGTGTTGAGTTAAGCATGTTCTGTTTATTTGTGGAATATTTTCTGACACCTTGTTACACAATTAATCTACAACCTCAGTTTTGACCCTGGTCCTAAGAATGGAGGCCTGACATACATAGCCCATGTCACCTGTAGCATAATGTATTCTTTCACTCTTATCCCACTCATAGATACCAGTTTCCTGAAACATAAATGGTCAGGCTGAAAATCAGCTATTCAACACTGCCTGTATAAACAAAAATGTACAGAAGCATAAACAAGAGAAAAGAATGGGTGAAAGAAATCATTAACAGCCACCCACATCTAAAGTATCCGACTCCATTTAAGTGGGTAAGGATTTTGTCTTAGGCTTCAGGTGGGCTAGAGTTCATCATCATCTGAAGGCAAATTGGGATCTGCATCTCACCCTGCTTGAATGATCTTACCAGTAGCTCCTGCAGTCAGGGGTTATGGACTCCTGCCACATGCATGACCTTCAGCCCTTTCTTTGTTTCAAACAAGGGAAAAAAACAAACAAATGAAAATCCATTCATCCCCTCAATAACATAACAGACCCTTATTTAAATACTGACAATGCATAAATGTAAAAAACTAAATGAAGAATTATGGAAATTATTGCATAATGAATAGAAATAATGAAGATTTTTTTTTTCCCTGCATTACTGTCATCATCCATAATGTTTGTGCTTTCTTTTTTTCCAAAAGTGCATCCCAGTCCAAACAGCAGAGATTAATAGTTCTTTCTTTCCAGTGACATCCAATCTCAGCTGGTGTTGTTGCAGTAAGCAGCAATGCTAACAGATACAGAAACAGTACCTAAAGTCTGCCCTCCTTTGACCATTTCTTTTCATCAGACATTTTCACAAAACCACTTAGTACTTAGCATCCCAGTTACTCTTTGTGATGCTATCAAACAGGTACAATTAAGTTTCAATAAAGAATTTTTTAAAATTGTAAATAGTAACTAAAAGTTAATGCTTCCAATGTACTAGTAATTATGTACAATGGATTAATTAACAGATGACATACTAATTCTGGGATACTTTAAGATCATCCAGAAAAATAAAAAAACTCTCCATCAGTAGTCTTTTCATCCCCTTAATCTCTTCATCCCCTTTAGCTACTTCACTAAACCCCATTCCCTTTTAATTTGTAGTAAGCTAACTAATATTTCATTTTCATTTCAGCTAGAGCCACTGAAGGATCTGTATGAATAAGAAATCTGTTCAAACTAAGTAGCAGCTCAATATTTGTCCATCATGAAAAGGAAATAATCAAAGCCATCCCCACCTAAGGTTCTCTAGCTCAGTACAGCAGGGGCATAAAAATGTATAGCAGCTCTTGTACATACATGACAAATGAAGCAAGATCTGATGAATTGTCCAGCAGTTCCAAAATGGTCTGTAATTTCCCTCACATGTCACTCCATTAGTTGTTAGCTCCTGAACTTGCCACTTAGAAAAATTACCTGTGATTTGTTGAGTAATAAATATGCATTTCTGTTCAACAGAAAAGTTTCCATCTCCCAAATCTTGAAATGCATGCAGAGCCTCAGATCCTATTATTGCTTCTAGATTGGGATTCTCTGTATATAACTCAACAATCACAAATTTTAGCAGTAATTCAGAAATGCAGAGAGAAAGCTCAGACAAATTTCCTTGGAAGACAAGTGAAGTAAAATTTTATTTCACAAGGAATCCTAGCATCAACATCAGAGACAGCCAAACATGGACTACTGTTCTGGGATTAAAATTTTCAAATGCTTTATTCAGACCCAGCCCAAATGAACCTTTGGTTTTTTGAGATGTATATATTTCCAAAGCTGAATGACCCAGTTCACCCGTTTGAGAAGCCCTGTGCTTTTCAGAAAGCATCCTTGCTTGGAAAGCAAATACTTTGCCTGTTTCACAAGACAGAAAAAAGAATTCAGGCTATATTTCACAGAATCACAGAATGGCAGGGGTTGGAAGGGACCCCTTGAGATCATCTCATCCAACCCCCCTGCTTGAGCAGGGACATATGGAGCAGAGGGCACAGGAACGCGTCCAGGCAGGTTTTGAATGTCTCCAGGGAAGGGACTCCACAGCCTCCCTGGGCAGCCTGTGCCGCTGCTCTGGCACCCACACAGGAAAGGAGTTTTTGCTCATGTTTAGGTGGAACTTCCTGTGTTCCAACTTGTGCCCATTGCCCCTTGGCCTGTCACTGGGCACCACTGAAAAGAGTCTAGTCCCATCGTCCTGACACCCATGCTTTAGATATTTATAGCTACTGATGAAATCCCCCCTCAGTCTTCTCTTCTCTAGGCTGAACAAACCCAAGTATCTCAGCCTTTCCTTATAAGGGAGATGCTCCAGTCCCCTAATCATCTTGGTAGGTCGCCGCTGTACTTGCTCAAGCAGTTCCCTGTCCTTCTTGAACTGAGGGGCCCAGAACTGGACACAGCACTCCAGATGTGGTCTCACTAGGGCAGAGCAGAGGGGGAGGATAACCTCCCTAGACCTGCTGGCCACACTCCTTTTAACACAGCCCAGGATACCATTGGCCTTCTTGGCCACAAGGGCACGGTGCTGGCTCAGGGTCAGCTTGCTGCCCACCAGCACTCCCAGGTCCTTCTCAACAGAGCCGTTTTCCAGTAGTTCAGCCCCCACCATGTGCATGGGGTTGTTCCTCCCCAGGTGCGGGACTTTGCACTTGCTCTTGTTCAATTTCATAAGGTTCCCCTGGGCCCAGCTCTCCAGCCTGTCCAGGTCTCGCTGGATGGCAGCACAGCCTTCTGGTGTATCAGCCACCCCTCCCAGCTTGGTGTCATCAGCAAACTTGCTGAGGAATGAGTTTGTCTCATCTGAAGACTGTTACAGGGGATAGGGGGATAGAGGATTCCCCCAAGGTTTGCACCATCTCTGACAGCCACAACAGCTCCAATCTTCCTGGTAGTGACTGTGAGGACTTCAACAGAAACACACAGCAACAAAGCATTTCCCATTTCAGGTAAGGAAGGTAAGGAAGTAAGGCTTCGAGACATCTGTTCATCCACTTAACATCAGGTCTGATGATAGCGTCCAAGTTACCTCCATTCAGCAGACGGCCACTTGGAGCATCGTTCACACCTTCCCACAGCCTTGTCTGTGCTGTTTATATTGTCTCTACACTAAGAGTTTAAAAAATTGTGGGTGCCCAAGCTCCTCTCTTAGGCACCTTATTTAGGTGTATAGAGTTGGAGTAGACAAACATGGGCCTTATAGGTCAAACAAGTTGCCCAGGCTGGTATAGGCTGTCTGGACAAGACCAGAAATGGAAACAAGCTGGTAAAATCCTGTCTGTGTTGTAGTAAATGATTCAGAGTCAGGATTTTGCCCCAGTTCTGTACCTTAGAAACATGACCAGTTTCTGCACTGTGCACTGCAGCCAGTCCTGAAGCCTCAGCACCAAAGACTAAGCAGAAGTTCTCAGACTTCAGAGTGCTTTGTGTAACACTGTAATTGAAATATATACTGTCCAAGTGTCACAGACCCTGAAAAATCTGCTGAATGGTTGGGCTTTGCTTCTAATGTGTCCCTACTACACTTGCATGTCAGTATCTTTCTCTGAAACTACAGCTTTCCTGAAATCTACAATGGAAAATAAATAAATTAAAATAAACCCCATGACTTTAACACAAACAGTTTTTCTTCAAAAAAGGCAGCAAGGACTCCATGAAGTTCAGTACAGCTTTGTTGATTACTGTTTATTTTACACAAAAGATGTTCAAGTACCGTTATGGTGAATAGCAACCTAAACTTGATACAGCATAATGTGCCGCGGCTGCAAGCTGTGCCTGAGCAGGGCAGTCATACTCAGCCTCTACTCTTGAATGCTGGAGCCCAAGCAAGGACCTCTATTTGTGAAGCTGTTTACGTGACCTGAGCAATCTGACAATTTAATGATCTAGCAGGTAGATTTCTGCTCAAGTTGTGAAAATGGTCTTTTTGGAGAGTGGTTTTAGCAGCCCAGGAACAGCTGCTCCTCAGGGCTATAGGAAAGCTTTTATTCTGCAGGCTGGCCTCCTTTCAGTGAGGCCCTGTCTTTAACCTGCAGGGATCATGCAGGAAATATAAAAGGTACTGAGGCCTTGCTGACCTTGTCAAGGCCACGTGTGGGAATTTTTAAAGTTTGAGTTGCTTCAAAATTATAGCAATTACTAGAAATATTCCAGGAAAAAAGGATTTTTTTCCTTCTGCCAGTTCAGATTTCCCAACTGAAATTGTCATTTTCATCCACTAGTCCTTTAAAAAAACTAGAATTATAGACACTTTTTAGTCACTGGATAACAGATGTTATAAAACATTGTGGCACTCAGTCATAATTAAGTCAGGCCTAATATGCATCTGTCAGAAACCATTGACCTTTGCTGATGATGTTAGGGAAAAGGCTTTGATACTCTACCACACATTTAAGGATTTTTGAAGGAAAAATGTCAAAGGTTTGGGTGTTCTGGCAGGAAATTACCTCTTGCGTTCCTAATGACAATTTTTTTTAGCTTAATCTAAGTAAACAATGAAATGGTAATACTTCAGTTGGGATTTCTAATCCAAAATATCATTCCTATGCTTCCCTACCAAACAATCAAGTAATTGTACAACTTTTAGAATTTTTAAGGTGACAATCTGTCAGAACAAAGGAATAAAAGCTCCTAATGCAATTGACAGCTTTCACCTAGAGAATGTGGCAATAAAGGAAAACTTGAAAAGGGAATAAAAATAATTTTGTTTTCAAACAGAATTTAACTACATGACTTACATTAAATACTGTGGACAGCATGAGGACTGGCTACTCACAAAGCTGTTTGGAAAAGGATTGGTAGCTCAGCAATAGTCAACATTTTGGAACGTATAACACAGCTTATGCTGTATTACTTTTAGTCTCCTACCCTAACTTTTGGCACAGACTGGATGTCAGGTACCTGCTAGGGATCCATGTTTGCAAAGTCAAGACACTGAGCTAGAGCTACCTTGAATGTTCAGCAAGCTAAAAGATCTCATGCTGTTCACACAACCTCATCACACAGGCATTATATGAGAAAACACCTGTAAGGAGCAGGGGGTGGGCAGCTGAAGAGGCAAAAGCAGCAGAAAGAAATGTTACCCAATGGCTACCAAGCTAACATCTCTGTGCAATCTTGGCTTCAATCTCCTGCCTGACCCAGGCTCCTCTTGTTTTCTTGGCCAAAAAAATTTCAGTGCAGATCATAGAAGTTCCCAGGCATACATCCAAGTCCCACTGACATCAGCATAACTGGAAGATTTACACCACGAAAAGACCTTAATATCACCCTGCCTCGGCTTTTTACATATAAAATGGTAGTAATATTCCCTTTCCTCAGGGAAGTGTAGTGGCAATTAATGAGTTAAAGATGATGAAGATGTAAGGGAGAGTATTAAATAATTTCAACTACATACTTCCAACAGAGAAAGGTAACATTATTTTTCAAGTCCTATACCTTTCAGAAAGTCACACTTGTGTGTGTGCATGCATTAGTGTATTTATTTAAGAAGATTTCTAAATCATGTATCGAGGAGTTGCAAAGAACGTCTTAAAGGTCTTATTTCAGTATTTTACACTCATTTATCCTTTTATCAAATGATTTTATTATCTTTCAAAGGTGTGTGCACTCAGATACCATGCTCCTAAATATCTTGTGGATTAACTGGTGCACAAGAAAAGTGTGATGTTTTCATAGCTTGATTCCTTTAAGCAGATTACAGTATTGTTTAGCTTCAATAACAGAAATTTACCTAAGCCCACACAGAAATTCAGGCTTGAAAGCTGTACAAAAGCCATGACAAACAAACAAAAAGCTTATTTGGGACATGAAGGAACATAATCTTTTCCCAGTGCATCTGCACAGTAGACTGCAAGACAAATGGCAATGAGGAGAAGATCAAATAACATCCCTCATTGCCTAACACAAACAAATAAGGTAATACCAAGGATTAAAGATCAGATTGTTTAATATAGATCCCTCCTTGGCCATTGGAAGAAAAATACATGGTAGTGTTTTATGTTTAGCCTCATGAAAATTTGCCCCAAATGCAGAGTGCTCTCCATAATCAGATTTCAGCTTTGAAATAGCTTCTGCTTTCCTATTCCAGAAAGGAAGCCAGTGCTTCCCAGTGCTGCCCTGGGAATGCCATTACTGCACCTACCTAAACAACAGAAAACAGAATGGAAAATAAACTTACATGGAGGAGAGGGGAATGGAAAAGCAGCAGCCCCAAGATAGGAAAATAAAACCACCCCACACATTCAGACATAGCAGGTCTTGAGTTAAAGAGACAGTGCCAGGTGACTGAGTCATCATTTACGTTCTGTGGTTTGACAGCACATAATATTACTTGTTCTTTTGAATTAAGAGGGCTTTAACGGTATTTAAACCTCTTGCTGCCACATTGGCAACTTAAAATTTTGAAGCACGTTCCTAGTTTTTTTTGAAAGACAGTGAAAATCATTCCAAATAAGGAGTGGTGTTCAGAAGAAAACCCATGACTCTGCTCCTGATTTGGCTTTTATGCAATGAAATATAGATGTTTCCATTAATCTTTTTAATTTTTTTGGCTGCTAAGAACTACTGTAAAATTTACACCACCTTTATTATGAAGCACCAGACCTTTCTTCTTAAAGGTATTTTCCAATTAAATTAATGGGTATGGTATTTTCATCTGATGGCAACTTTCTGCATTGAGATTCAAAAGGATAACAGTGATAATACTTCCTCCAATTAAACATTATTATAATGCATTTCTTGCTAATTCTCTAATTTCCAATCTAAATTAATCATTACAATATTTGTTACCAATGTCTTATGTTTATATAAATCAGCCCTATCACCCAAATATAATGATCTTCACATCAGGCAAATTCTGATTTTCTCCAACCAGACAAAGAAAAGGCTCAAACTGGGAACTTCAGGAGCAGTCCTACAGAAGAGGTTTGGGCTGCTAACATTGTCTTGGGGTCTCAGAGCTGCCACACTCCTATTTCCTATCTCAGTCTCCAGCACCTGCAGCCAGAAGTTGCCAAAGACGACATTAATTTTAACTTTTAAATCCAGGTGAGTAATCAACCAAGGCTTCATCACCTTCACTTTCACTATACCACAGAAAACTGTCTTCATTTTGCCGTTGGTTTTAGTATTCCATTGTCCCCTGTCTATCCTTCAGTGCTAGTCCCTCATTTATGACACTGAAGAACATGGTTTGGGTGGGAACCCTTTAGGTTCATTCCCTATTTTTCCTGTTCATTTAATTTCTTTATTAAACATTACTTTCTTTTCCCTCTACTTTTATGACAGGCCTAAAACTCCACACTGATCTCCAAACATAGCAGATGGTGTGGAAATTTGGAGCCAAGCCTTGTGAACAGCTTCTATTTCTCTTATGGTCCAAACTAAATGCCCTGATCTGGCAGGAATTCAGAAATCCAAACAAGAGCACTGATCCCGCAAGGCTTCAGCACGTATCACACTGCGAGGAGGCGAATGGGCCGTTTTGCTTCCACAGACCTGCTCCCACATTCAAAGTTAAGCGTGTATCTAAGCTGCCAAAGGGAAATTACAGTCAGAGCTCTCTTTCATTCGTGCTAATCCCTTATTGCTGGAACAGCATGTCACTTTCTGCCCGGGGACCGGGTCCACATACAGATGTTACCAACCTTTGCCCATCCTCTGCTCAGGTTGTACCTGGAGCAGAGAAGGATCAAGGCCTACATATACACAGTCAGGACAGAGCCGTCACAGCTGACAAGGAAGCATTGGATGGAGTTGACCTTACCTCCAAAGGTTGTTTTGATTTTTTTTCCTCCATCTGGAGGGCAATGCTCGGGTCTAATATTTATCTGAACATTTGGGTGAACACTCAACGCTTTGTCAGGACTCGGTATGAATACTGAGTTCTGAAGAACTTCAAGTGTACCATGAAACTGGAAAAATTCAGCTGCATGCTGAGAAGGGTGTTGGGATGGAGGGTAAGGTCATAACCAGGAGTGATAGAAACTATAAATCTTGAAAAATTGTTGTTTGACCAACAAATATTCTTCCCTTGATGTCCATTAAATTTTACAGTGCAGGCAGTGCTCGAAAACTCAGAAGTAAATGTGTTTCATACAGCCCAGCCTTGATGGTAAGCGCTTGAGGCAGGGGGGAAAAAAAACCTTCAAGAAAGATAGATGATGAAAGGCTTAAACCTAAACTGAGAAGTTTCTTCTTAAAATCATGCAGATGCAGAAAGAACTGACCACTGTTGAAGGGAAAGAAAATTTCTCCAGAGGACAAATGCCAAAGATTCTTTGTCTGAGCCTGGCCAGCACTGGGAACCCAAAACTGTCTGGAAGACTTCATTGGCCAAGCTATGGTTTACACCCCACTCTGATGGGTGAAGGAGGAGAAGAGGTAGGCTGGTAAAGCTTTTAAATACCTCATTGAGGAATGGCAAGCTCTCAGTTTCCCATAAAGGCACTACGCTTAAGAAACCATCACTTCATTCAGACAATCCAAATTTCCACTGTCCACAAAAGTAGCTGTGATAGGACAACTCTCACAGGGCCTAATTCTCCATGTCTACATGTGGTCTGCAACTTCCTCACAGGGGTGGAGGAGGGGCAGGCACTGATCTCTTCTCTCTGGCAACCGATGACGGGACCCGAGGGAATGGCAGGAACATGTGCCAGAGGAGGTTTAGGTTGGGTATTAGGAAAAGGTTCTTCACCCAGAGGGTGGCAGAGCCCTGGAACAGGCTCCCCAGGGTGGTAGTCACAGCACCAGGCCTGACGCTATTCAAGAAGCACTTGGAAGGTACCCTCAGCGATATGGTGTAAATTTGGGGTTGTCCTGTGCAGGGACAGGAGTTCAACTTGATGATCCTTGTGGGTCCCTTCCAAGTCAGGACATTCTATGATTCTATGATTCTATGTGCTATTGACCTGAATAAAGTAAGAGATATGATTTGGTCTGTTGGCATCTATCCTCATGGCTGTGGGTGAAAATCTAGTCCTCCAGCTGGGATTTGCTTCGGGAGCTGCAGTGCTGTTAGGTAGGTTACTGACCACAGCAAAATTGTGAAGGATTGTCTGTTCCTTTTCCAAAGCCTGTTATGGGCAATTGTTGCATTTACTGTTGAGGATCTCATGTGAGACATGCTTAGTCCTAGGTTTCTTGGCCATAGGTCTTATGAAAGGGTTAGGGAGCAGCTCTGCTTTCATGCAGTGTCTTCAGAAAGCAGATGATACTGCTCAATCCCCCCACATCTTCCAAGTCTGCACTAGTTGTTGATTAGCTACGTTAGAGGCATGAATGGGAACTAACAAGTAAGGCTCAGTGTTGATAAATCTGAGGCAATTTTGGCTGAAGAGAAGAAAGTAGCTAGAAGATAATTCAATTTAGTCATCTTTGACTGACTACCACTACCTTCTGCGACAACAGCTTGCAGCCTGTAGGGGCTTATATCTCCACCTGCTGCTCAAACTATTTAGCACCAGTTACCTTTTTTTTTTCCTTTACTGTGTCTGAGCTGCAGCCCTTTCTTTCATAAATAAATGTAGACTCCTGACGAATTTATAGCCCACAGCCATAACTGAAGGAAAGCAGGTGTGAAAATCACACTGGAGAGGTAAAGATAAACCCCAGTCCTACAAAGGGGAATCATTAATCAACTAAAGAACATAAGTTAATATGTAGCTTGCCAAAAGCATTTGAGATTTCCATTTAGCTCTAAATAATAAAAGGCTTCACACAGTTCCCAATGCCATCACAACTATGTAATTGGATTTCTACAAAAGTTTCCACGTTGTTACAAAGTCACCTATTCAGTTATGTCAGCAAACATATGTCTCAGCAGGCATTGGAAGCCCATTCTATTAGAAGTTCTATGGATACACAGGGACAGAGCTGCCACTTGGATCTGTCCAGAAACTGAGTTGGGCTGTGTTAGTTCTTAGAAATGGTATTTGCGCAGTGGTCTAGGAACTGTGCAGTCAGAGGGAGTTAAGGTGTTAATGTTGACAGGTAAAGTTCCATGAGAGTCTCCTATCTCTCCCTTTGTCATGTTATTGGAGCTGTTGTCGGCAGGGGTGACTCAAAATTAAGTCCTACACCATACAGAAGAAAAGGGTTATCTAGTCAGAGGGAGGTCCTTAATTTGTTTCTTGCCCTTGGGCCAATAGGTCCAGTCCTTTTATTGGTGAGAGGACTGGACTTTGTAACTGCAAACGACAGAGAAAAGGTGCAGAAAAACTAGGACTCAGGTCTCTTTCTCAATGACTTTCTGTTAGAGTTTTCAAGCAGGACTCAGGTTTCTAGGTTTCTTCTGGTTTACATGTCCCTGAAAAATGTCAAAAGCAAGAACAAGCAGAAAACTGGCTGAAGTCTGAGAAGTGAAAAAGAGGAACTTTTACAGCCCTCTTCAGCTAAGGTGCAGACAGCAGTTAACCCTAAGTTTCCCTCCCCTTGCACATAAGGGGTCATGGGTAATCACTTATGACTAATTGCACACTTGTGTCAGGGAGATGGCTTTTCACATCTGGTTCAGATAATCCCGCAGTCCTGAAATGTTCCACCAAATGTTGCAAAAAAATACAACCTGTGCCGTATAACAGCTGGTGGATGACCCGAGCCTGCAGACTGACACCTAATAACACATTTGCACCCTGCAAGAAGATCTTATTACAGCACAGTCATTTTACATGATGAAGGATTATCATCTTCAGGATGAGAATTCCACCTTTAAAGTGGAGCTATAAATGTTCGAGGAAATGCTGACTGAAAAACTGACCAATGTTCTATAAAGCCAAATGCCAGACTCGGGGAGAGGGGTCAAGACAGGGAAAAAGATCCTCACTAAAGTTTGAGTAGTAGCTTCCCAGTCAGGGGTCTGAACTTTGTGACACATCCACAGCTTCAACCTGCCCCATGATTTTTTTTCATAAAGCTTCCTACCCACTTCAAATGTCTTCTTTCCAATCTCTCACAAAACAATTTTGTTAGAAAAAAAAATATGGACAGTTAGATGTGAAGTTCCAGATATATGAAAATAGGAAAAATAATTTTTTACTCCCAAGAAAGTAGTGTTGCAGATTGTCAAATGGCTTCACCAAGATATCCTATACTTCATTCCCAAACACTAACAACAGTTTTTCAGTCCGCTATCTCGGTGGTTGTAATTATTCATTAATAGTGAAGTAATTAACTCTCACTAAAGTTTATAAACTTTGTGTTTAAAAAGTTCAATCATGTATGACTTCTGTTCATATAATACAAGCAATATAAGACATTGTATGCTGTCCCATCACAGGCTGCTGAGTTTCAGTTCACAGCACAACTTCCATTATACACATTACCTTTAGGAAAGTGGCTCTTGGCATCAAAAACGCTCTTCCAGGACACTAAATTATTACCGTAGATGCACCCCTCTAGAGAAGATAGAACCATTTCCCTGATCTCCAAAGACATGAGCAATTAGCCTTCTTAGTTTTAAAGTACCTATCTTCCAAGGTAAAACTGTATTTACATGTATAGACAATATATTCAAACATGTCTAAAGATTTTGTACTGTATCAGGATGATAAGTGACAAAACTGGTGGGAAGTATGACATCTGTGGGAATTTTTACCTTCCAAATCTTCAGTCTAATGACGTAGGTTTTGTATATTCAATGAACTAAAGTCACAGTGGATGTCCACAACAGAATTATCTCCAGAAAGGTTAGTATATGTGGTACTGTATTGCACATAGTATAGTAAGCACGCAGTTTGGAGCTGCTGCCCCTTTGTACGTGTACTCTAAGAGTAAATCCAAACTGACCTACAAAGTCAACTGTTGACAATACACTCACTGTTTTAAATACTTTAAAAGTGAATATAAGAGCAGATGTATAAAATTCTGTACTGCTAAGAATCATGGATTTTGAAGAAGTGAGAGGAAATAATGTGCAAATACTCCTGCACATTAATAATGAGGTAATAATAATAATAGTGAGTCAAAATAATGTCAAAATATAGGGAACAACAAAAACTGGACTCTTCTACATCCAATTCCGGAAAAAAAAAAATGCATAGCAGAGAGGAAATAGATTTAGATAAATCACAAGAAGTGAGACAGACATAGCATTATAGTCTTCACTCCATGTTTCACAAAAGAGTTCTGCTGGTTATAAAGGTTTTGCTTGTGTTGCAGATTAGGAAGGCATGTATATAAAAATATTCTAAAGCCTGAAAGACAACCTGATCTGGCTTTAAGTACCCAAATTGCCAAGCTGTTGCTCAGGGCACTGCATCCTCAATACTAGAAGGTCAGCCTTGGCACACATTGCCTAAATATCCCATTTTACCTTCTTGGTATTCTTCTAGAAGGACCCTGCATTCACCTTATCTGCCTGGCATGAATTATATGAGAGTGTCACAGGAGAGCTGTGATTGCAATGCACCTGGCAGGTCCTCTCTCCAGAGAGGGACAAACTCAGATCTGTACTGATACACATCACAGTCCCAGGATGCCTGATCTGGCATGCACTGAGGCTTACTTAAGGCCACACCAATTTATGGGCTTACATTCACACAGTTTGGACAAAAGACAAATCTGAGTTTGAGTGCAGGTCTGAGTTCCAAAATACAAAGTCAATATAGTCCACAAGACTCAAGTGAGCATTAGAATAAAGTAAGATCTCCTACGCAAAATTAGCTATCTTATTTAAATCTTACTTAAATCATCTTTAAAAAAAAAACAAAACAAAACAAAAAAAAACAACCCAAAGAAAACCACACACCAAACCAGGGGCAAGGTTCAGTCTTTTCTGTTAAAAGGCATGGAGTCCAGGCACAACTCTTTGGTACTATTGTCTGTTTTCATGAGAGAGCGATTACATTTAAGCTCAAAAGGTTCCTATTTGCTGTGCCAGAAACCGTTTCATGGAACTGGAAGACCAGTCCTTCTAACCAGAGGAGAGGGATCAATATCTGGTGAATGATGCTTCCTTTACAAGAGCAATAATATGACTCTTGGAAAAAAAGTTATGAGTGTTTTTTTCTATTAATATAATCAAATATAAATTCCCCCATTTCAAACACTTGCTGCTAGAATAGCCAAAATCATTGCAAAAACATTGCTGAACATGGACAAAAGTAGATCTCTAACACACAACTGGAAACCTACATTAATGAAACCAGCTGGGAGTTCCATACATCCCCCAGAACATGGCCTGTGTGTTCCACAAATCGCGAACTGCAGATGTAGGATAAGCCCTAAAAAGTTTATGTTAGGTGAGAGTCCACTTTATGAGTAGTACTGGCAAGACTCCACAACCCAAATCAGTTTTGCATAGCGAAATATACTCCTAGAAACTAAACCCAGCCCTAAAGCATGAACCAGCCTGTTGGAGCTACACAAAACAGATTTCTAAGCTGAACAGCAGCCTTTTGCACATTTTACTAAGTTGAAAATATATCAAAAAATAACCTTGAGAAAAAACAAGAAGAAAAATTAGGAAAAAATTAGAGTAGTTGCGTAATGTAACAAAAATTCCTGAAGCTGGGACCATGTTCATAATCCCATCCCTTCAGCAACTCTGATAAGGCAGAACATGCTGACAGCTCCAAAGAGCACACATGCTTATTCATATCATACTGTGCACTCTACCTCTTATTCATGCTGAAGTATTATCTGTCTCTAGGGCAAATAGAACTTGAAAGGCCATGAAGGGGGTAGCTCTTCAGGTTTATTATAGCAGAAGGTTGCATACAAACACAATAGACCCATTACCAGTACCTAGCTATTTAGAAGAGCCCCTTTTAGTACTTTTCACATTGAAATATATCAGAGGCATAGGTACATCTTGGATTTACAAAGTCTAAAAACATATCACAAGGTATACTAAAATTTAAACTACCATTTTTATCTCACTACTGTAAAATACTACTTGGCTTTCTTCTGATCCTGGAAAGGAAATGCAAGAAAAAAAATACACTTCTAAAAACGATTTAATGAAGAACCTAATGATGGTTTAATACAAAATTATTACAAATGGGTGTGAGGATTGTGACTTCTGTCACTTTCTGGAATTATACAGGTAAATAGTTCCATCACCCACTGTGGCCTCTTTATGCTCCTCCAATATAGCAAAGGCAGGATAAATTGGCCTCTAGAAATTCCTAGAGTTCAGGAGTGGCAGAGAGCCAGTGCAGGCAGAGCCATGGTGCCCTGCTGCACTGGCAAGCTGGGAGGATGCTGGTGGGAGTGGCCATTTCCTGAAATTGCTCTAATTTGTGCCCTGGAGTGGTCCAGACTCCACTTGTGGCCTGTGTTTTTTTCTAGCACACTCTGCCTCCCTGGAAATAGAGATCCTGAACCCTAAAATGGCATTACCTTCATTTTAGTTGGAACTAGGAATAACTTCTTGATCTCACCTGTGTTTTCCCAACTTGGATCCACAAAAGGAATATTTAAATACCTTTATGAAATCCAGAGACAGGCTGGAAAACTTTTAAAACTGTGCCTAAGACCCAGTGGGTGTTCTCTTGTGTTGTCTACAACCATGATATACAATTACACAAAGTACAGCTTGAAAACCCTCTCAGCCATGTGCTTTCTTGCTGAGCTAATCAGGTAAAATACAGATTCGGGTTCAGGTTCATCCTTCGGGTTTGGTTTAGTGGTATTACTGTGTAGGTTTAACATGGCTCCCCTAACCCCTGCCTTAAATTCTGGGTACTCTTGGTGGGTAGATTGGGTTGCTGGGGGAATATTTGCAGTAGAAGACAGACTTTTTTTCCTATATACTCCTGTTGAGACCTTCAATAAATTAAGTTGGTGGTTTTGAAGTTTTTCTGCCTACTTGCTACCATAAGTCTCTAAATAGAGCCTCTATAGTTTTTTCTATATAACCCATCTTAGTGTTTATAAGGTGGTAGAAGTTGTGGAACTTACCTGCAGGCTTGCCAAGGTCAGTGTATGAGCATAGCTCTGCTTTATTAGACTTTGGAAACATTCCCATTTGGAGGTTCATTTTCAAATGTATAAATCTCAGTAGGTAAAATACCATGACCTTCTAGCAACTTCTAAGCAAAAAATCTACACTCACCTCATACATCAGCATAAATCTTACTCATATCACCTTTTATTCCTCCTCCTTCCACAGCTGGTCCAGCACTCAGTGGGAAACTGCTGAGTTTCACATCTCAGGGGAGCACTTTGCTTTGCAGTAGTTGCCACTGTATCAGTGTGGCAAGAGCCATTTTTATCTTTGTGGGTTTTTGCCAGAAAAAAAAAGATACTAAAATTACTCTGAGCTCCCAGAAATAATTGCTATAGTAAATAATTCTGAGTTATAGAAAGTATGGTGAAGAATTGCTCTACTTCTTCCGCTTGCAACTTAAAAGTTTCATTTTCCTACATGATTTCTACAGAGTTGCTACAAAGACATTAAAAGAAACCTTTAAAAAGAACATCTAAGGCCAGTTTTATTCCAGCAGGTGCAGGGAGATAGTTTGCACCTTCAAGCATGGTCAAGGACTACCATGCTCTGTGAGGGTTCCTCTCTCTACCCAGGGAAGATTACACAGTGCTTGCACTTCTCCCCACTCTTAAAAGCTACCCTGAACTCAGAGTCATCCCCAAAGACGCTCCAGGACCACTCAGAAATCTTCCTGGGGGACACACAGAACAAGCCTTTTCTAATGGTACCAGCCAGCTTGGCTTAGTTGATCCTTATGTAAGCCAATTCCACTAACCCTTTGGATCGTGGCAGCCACACAGAGGAGGAAAGATTGCAGGCACCTGCGTACTTTCTCAAATATTCACGTCATGTAGAGGTCCACGTTGGTGGGTGTTCTTGTCAGGGCTCATCAAATGTCACTTACAATGTGGAAACTCTACGAAGTTGCCTATTGGGCTTGGGCTTTTTTCCTCCTAAATCTCAAGGATGAGGCTAGAGCCTACATTTAATGACTGATTCTTTTACACAATCAAGTAAAAATATTATCTAAAACCATGGAAGAGACCTTGCATATTTTTTACTTCCAGAAACGACACAAAAAAAAAAGAAGGAAAGAAGAAACAGAGGCTCATAAAAATGGCAACCAAGAAATACAACTCAAATGTCACATTTACAACCTCTTTATTGTGAGCTATAACCCAACAAGCACTTCAATCATTGTCACTGAATCTGCTCACAACATACTGTAGGCTGCATTCATTCACAGTACTGTTCAGCACAAAATATATGCTTTTACTATCAATACAACTGTGAAAGAGAGGATGAATGTGAGCTGGGGGAAAAGGACAGGTAAGTCCAATAAATATCCAATGTAGAAACCATTCTTATTCTATTTTTCCACAGCATTCAATGTCCATGCCTGCAACTGTTCTACAAAGAAAAAATGTTGGGGAATAAAAGGGGGATACAGGACAAAAATAAACTAAAAGAACGGAGGCAAGGTAAGACGGAATAAAAGAAATGGGAAGTGCAGAAACCCAAGAAAAATAAGTAATCAAGGAAAGGAAAGCAAGAGGGAAAGGGAGCAAGTGTAAGGCTTGCAAGGGAACCATTACAGCTGGTGTAAAGACTAGTCGGTAACAGTGTCTGCAAAGATACTTCTAAATCTTTGCAGATGCAGAGAGAGTAACATGGGAGAAGGTGACTCCATCACCAAGGCTCTTGCTCCTAACAGTTGCAAAGTTAGGAGCACGGGTCCCTCCACCCCCTCCATCGCAGCCCGGAGCCAGCCACCAGCTCCCCCCAGCTCACTGCTGGCCCGCCAGACCCACGCAGCCCAGTCGCTGCTGGGGGCAAGAAGAACCCAGTGCACACAGACACGCACCCATGAGCAGAGACTGAAACCTGCAGCCAAGGCTGTTCAAAGCATTCTTTTCTGAGAAGCCTTTCTTTTTAAAAAGTCTCAGAAATCCAAGTTGTCCCCCCCAGTCCCCCCCATTATATTTCTTCTGCCTCCCGTGAATGCCAGCGTATACTCAGACAATGTTGTGCTGAGGAGTGCACTTCTACCACCTTGAAGGAAAAGATTAATTTAAAGCCTCCCAGCATTCCCTAAAATCAAAACACTCTCTGGCTATTACCCTGTCTGAAACATTACCGTCAACTGCTCAAGAGCAGTATTACAGATATAAAATAAAGAATAGCATACGTCATTAATTTGTTTATTAAACGCCATACACATTCTAGATGTTCAAAAAAAGATAGCTTCTACCCAAAGAATCTAGTTCATGGCGTAATGACAGCACACTGGAAATGAAAGAAAATGGAGAAAGCAAACAGCAAGAGAGGCACCATTAAAACACAAGCGAGACATTCTACATTGGCTAGGAGTAAAGCGGGAGACAGAATAATAGCCCTTCTAGCATGGAATCTATACGGCTATTAAAAGAAAGTTTTTAATTTAAAATGAGTTCAATTCACCACAGTTAAATCTCACAAATTACAGAATTGTACAAGTCAGAAATTTGTGTGTGTGCTGCCGTTTGTGTAATTTACACTCCAGTCCTAAGTGATTACTGGATCAGCCAGCTGACATATGGGAAATATTTGCACAGAGCTGTGACACGGGGAAGTTTGTGGTCTAAAAAAAAAGGGGGGGGAAAAAAGGTGCTGTTAGTACGGAGACTGTGCCACTCCAGCTGAGTGAAGCCAAAGTTTCACTTGGAAGTTTTCCCACCAGAACTTCCATCCTCTCAACAGTGTTAGCAAGAAAAGTCTTTTGCATTCATAATGCTTTGCTTTCACAGGAAGAGAGACCTATTGCTACACAGCAGCAAATGCATCTCTCTCTCTAATAACCTACCTATTCAAAGATGTATTACCAATTGAAATATTACTAAATGAAAACAGCGTTGTTAGATGAACTCAGTTGTTGAGCTGTACTTATGTTCTGCAGGGTCTGTTTAAGAGGAGAAGACTCAGCTCCTCTTGCTGGTAGCGCTGGCGACATATTCAAAAGTTTCTTTTCCTTTTGAGTCAACAACGATACACTGCCACACTATGGTGCCAGGGAGTGCCGCAGCATTAGCAATGCCATCTTCTAAGCAAGGCTCAGGATTAAGCTCGTCCCGATCATCGATCACTAACAACCCCAGGTAATTTTTTCCACAAGTCACCTCAAGTTGCTAGTCCTACCTAAACACACACTGTGCAATTTAAATTCTCCCTCCCGCCACTCTCAGGGCTGTTTCGGCTGGAGATGTTTGCTGCGCTCAGTGCCTGCCATGCTGCAGTTTGCTGCTGCACGCTGTTGAACAGATGCCATGTTTCAGTTCATAAGTGGCTGGCTTTCAGTGGCAGGAGAAGTAATACACATTAACACATTGTATAAACGAGCTAGGCTGTAAAGCCCTTTTAAATCCACCTGGATGATAATTGCTTATATAGCAAAGAAGAGAGAGTTCCCATTTAGTTTGTCTTTTATGGTGTTATTGACCCATATGCTGAGTTGCGTTGCAGATGATGCAAAATCTTGTACCATGAATTACTAGCGTATTTACATGCTTTGGACCCAATCTTGTCTGATTTAATCAGCTGGCCTCACCAGGACAGCCACCAAGAGAGGTGCTACCAGCCTTTCAGGGTATGCCTGTGCCCAACAGGTTTTTGCCATTACCGAATCAGTTTTAAGAAATAGCTTCTCCTCCCCTAACTATCTTCTAATAGCGAGAAAACTGCTCAAAATTCTTCCAGCGTTCCTTATGCTTTCAAAAAAAAAAAAAAAAAAAAAAAAAAAGATTTGACACTTCATATATGAGATGAACCAAACCAATTCATGGAAATGTACATCCTATAACTAGGGAAAGTATTTTGTTACCATTGGTGTTACTAGCTTATGAGAACTGACAAGATC
The DNA here is from genome assembly GCF_963921805.1 of Phalacrocorax carbo. Lineage (NCBI taxonomy): Eukaryota > Metazoa > Chordata > Aves > Suliformes > Phalacrocoracidae > Phalacrocorax > Phalacrocorax carbo. The sequence continues at coordinate 16,174,888 of NC_087516.1, forward strand.
ACAGCCCACGGTGGTGTGGCTAAATGCCTGCAGAAAGAAAAAGGCTTTTGTAAGTTTGCTGGAAAGAACCTACATGCAGCCCTGACTTTGTACTGCAATGGAAGAAATATTCTACTTTCAAATGTGAATCAAAAAAATATTGCTAACATATTTCTCTCCATCAGCCAAACGATTTGTCTTATAAATACCCTTTTTTGCTAATTCCTCAGAGGATGACAGCCGGGTGGTAGATTTACACAGCTAAGAAAAAAATTTGAGATGAATCCAAGCATTTTGAGGCATCTGAACTTTTCCAAACTTCCAGACCTTTAGAGCTTCATTCCTCACTACTGAACACACAGTAGTTCCTCTAACAGTTTGTCATTAGAGTTTACCATGAAAAAAAAAAAAAGAAGAAAACCACTCAAACCCTCCATCAATAATCAATCATACCTTGCAATTTCATCTGAGGTAAGAGTCTAAAATGTGTTACTTCTGGACATTCAATGATAGAGCTTTCATTATCAAGGATATTCTTGCAGGGTTCTGAATTTGAGCAGGGGAAAAAAAAGGAAGACTGCTTAGTCTTTGACACTCTCTTCCCCTTAATTCTTAAAAAACAAAAACATGGTATAGTTTGTTTATCTTTTTCCGTCAGTTTCTTATAAATAAGGGAGGAGCCAATGCATAGCATGGTGGTGTGAGGCAGCTCAGTACTAGAAACCATGAAGAACTCAAATTCAAATTTCTATGCAGGAATTCAGAGAGCTTAGGAAAAGTTATTAGTTACTGTTAGCAAGAGAATTTTGAAAAGGAAATTGGGTCATCTTCCTATAAATTGAATTATTGGGATAGATATGGACACATCCATGAAAAAGAGAAATAAAAACTAAGGACATTATCACTACACCTCTGGCCTTACTGAAAAGAAATATTAAGGTAGATGTGAAAGAACCAAAAGAAAACAGGATTCTCAAGTAAAAATCACCTGCATTTAATCTCAGCAAATGCAGACAAATACATTTGGATCAAAGAAGAAGTACTGAACTTTTAAGTGGTAGCTCCAAGCTCATGGAGAAGGGCTGACAGCCTGAGGTAACATTTGTGAAGGAGTCCAATGTTATATGTGACACATATTTGGCACTACTTTAGGAAGGACAGGTTGCACAGTGTGCACTCAAGCATGGTCACGGCAGAGAGAGACATGACCAGACCGACTTCCATCAGCCTGGCTTAGGTATCAAGAGCAGCTAAGCTCTGTAAGTACAGACTTCAATGCAGACTGTTCAAGCACAGCTGGGGATTGGGCTCTTTCCTGGAGTATTTTGACTTCCCGTCCTCTGTTTCTCTGCTACTGGTATCTAACCAGACTGATAAACAGATTTGGCCAACAGTACTACAATCGCTTCTCCAGCTTTGGCCAAGTTCAACCATTGGTATTGATAAGACTGCAGATATGCACAGTGTAAGAAGTTCAGTACTACAGATAAAAAGAAAAGAAAGTAATCATGGAAGAGCAAGAGAAGTTCCTTGACTAAGGATTGATAAAATAGCTGCTTTCTGCAGATTTCTGGCTCTGAACTCAAACAGTAATGACAGATGTACATAAAAAAAGACAGATATGATCCGTATAGCTCTTATATTTTGTATTCTTAAAAATACTCTGTAGTTTTTACCATGAGTATTAATTCCCGTCCTAAATCCTCTGCAATTTTGCTACGTGCTTTTAAGCGGCAGCCATGTTTTGACACAGGATCGCTGTATTCCAAGGGTGAGAAAAATCAATGCGCTACTGTTTAAGTGGTCTGTGGACTTCTTTGAGAATGAACCAGAAAAAGTGCTCTGCATTTATTTCAGTATTTATTGTTATTGTGCAGCAGTGGCTATAAAGTCTGCAGGAATTAATTCCCCACGTGTGTTTGATCGCCAGGCTCTGTGCATGGACAGAGGGCACCTCTGTCCAATTAGAAGCCTTCTAAGGAACATGGCAGAGGTATCTGGGATACCTCCAGGGATTTTGTTTTATGTACTTTGCTTCTTAAACAGAAATATCAACCAGTTTTCCAATGCTGTACTGGTCCTGACAGCCCGCATCGTGTGTGAAGGCAAAATACTTTTTTTTAAATATACACTACACTAAGAACTGAAGTTCCTCTTTATCGGTGTGGGTAATACACAAATTAAGTAACCACATGAGCAATGTGCATTTCATAAAAATAACTAATACTTAATTTCCTTTAAAAATACATTTTTTCCAGTTACATCTGGCCAGGGATACCTGATACTGATAACATCTCAGATCTCCTGGATTTATTCAGTTACTGAGCTACTCATAAATGACAGATTCCAAATCTAGACTGAAACAGAAACTCTGCAACATGCAGAGGCATGTGACAGCACATATCCCATGACTGGCCCAAGTTCTCTGCTGGACTTTAAGGAGTTTTACCTCTAGTACAAACATGCATTGCCATTAAACTATGATCACTCATATAGTATAGATTTTTAAGCAAGTGCCCGCCTAGACAATAATCGTTAAGAAAACTGTAAAATGAATCTACGACTCGCCCTTCCACAACTATTAATAAATGCTACTTGGTGGCAAGCAACTTCTCTGTGCCTCTGGTAGGAAATTCACATTCAAATGAACACATTTATTAGAAATCATTATTTTTCATTTAAAATACTTAATAGAATTATCAAATATGCATAAAAAATATGACATGATAACTCAGCCTGCTTGAAGGGAAAATTTTTTTTTTTCACTCTTCAGATGATCCCCAAGCTTGGACCTTCAAAACAATTATTTTGAATCTGTTTTGTTACTCCATAAAAGTTTTTCTCTATTTTAAATCCTTTTCCATCCCAAATCAGGACAAAAATTCAGATCAAGACAATTTTTAAGAAACAGTATACATTAAAATTTCCTAATAAAAGTTTTCTGAAAAATGGATTAATTTGCTTCCAGAAAGGTCAGAAAGATATTTCAACAATTCCAAAACTCTTCTTCAAAAAAATTCACATTAGAAGACTTAGCTAAACTGTATTTGTCTCACAGATGGCTTCAGTTTCCACAAGCTGGAATTTTCTGATGTAATGTGTTTCACCAGAAAATTCCTAAGTCTTCGTTACTTTAGGTTTAGCATATTTCAAACTACCTAACCATTTCTAATGAGCACACTTTAAAAGAATGATTTTTTTTTTTTGAGGTTCTGGGATCATTGCTGTCTTAAAAGACTATTCTTCTAGGAGCCAATAGATTTCCTTGTCACACCTGATAGTGTAATATAAATTACTGTGTTATTATACTGTAGTATAAATCAGATTTATAGATTTGCAGCCAATCATTGGAATATAGGGACTGGATAGGGAGTGACCTCATAACTCTCGCCAAGTCAGCCGTTAATGCGGTGTTTTCCCATTCCAGATCCTACAGGGTGAAAGCCTGGTGCAGGATAATAATGACAATGTGGTACAGCAGAAACATCTACTTTCAGGCAAGGTGTTTAGTACTGATACGATCCAGGAATTTCCCAGATCCCGGTTCTCCACAATCCATTCAGTAACTGATGAGAAAGGGCACAGAGGATTCAAGCTATCACTAAAAATACAGTCTCTGGAGCGTTGGAAAGACTTTGTACAGTTTAAGCTCCTGTTGTGTGAATGATAGTACTGTGACAAAGATATAGGCAAACCTTTATACGAGTCATGGGAAAGTCCTCCAATTTTTCCTTTGGCTTTTGGTTAGGTTTTGGTGGATTGGTTGTTGGTGGTTTTGTTTGGTTGGTTGGTTGGTTTTTTTTTAAAAAAAGACCCTAACAGAATTTAGTCTCATATACATAATTCCATAATTCTGGGTTTTATATCCAAGAGTCCACCAATCACTAGACATAAGGATGCTCAATGCAAATTTGAACCTCTCATGAACCCAACAAGGATAATATCCTGCTTGTTCTCAGAAATTCAGAAATTAAGCAATGTTTTTGCAGTGATAGTAATGTAAATCAGTGCACAGAACAGAACAAGGGCATTCTGACCAAGAGGAAAGGGTGGTTTGCCTTCCACCCTGGGCATCAGTCATATGGATGTAAAGCAACTTAAAATCCATTATTAGAGACAAGTAAGGAACATCAAATACTTAGTGACCAGCCCAGATCTCTATCATCTATTGTCTTTTCCTCTGACTCTTCTTTTCTACCTCTTTCCTCTCCTGCTTTCAAATGGCCTTTCCACACCTTCTTGCTATTTCTCTTCATTAGCACGTGGCTGTTTATTACTTTGCTACAAAGATATTGCACATATGCAGTGATAGGATATCAGATACCACAGGCAATGACTTTCCTTTTACAATTGTCTTCTCTGTAATTTCAGGTAATTCTTGAAGATAGCTTTTCATTTGTGCTATGAGTTGTACAAGTTAAAGACACTACCTTAAAATATATATGTTTAAAACTGTTACTACTATACGATCGAGTTTTGAGTAGCGTGTTCAAAATCCCATCTGATATCTGTACTAGAGCTAGAAAATGAACACGGATTGCCCAGATTAAAGGCTAGGGATTTAACTGACCTGCTCAGCTTTTTCCAGAAAGTACTGACAACTCTAGTGACAAACTGCTGTCATCTGACTGTCATCACCATCCACTAGTATCTAAATATTAGCAAACTTCCTAGGAACTTGCAAAGAGATGGACCACATGTCAGCCGCGAAAACACTTGAGTGAAAGATTCACTGGTTGCCTACTTGCTGTAAAAAGATCCCTTTAAAATTCAGGACTTCTTGAAAGAACTCCTGGACTCTTGGCTTTAGGCTAGAAACGAGAGATATCAAGAGATAAACAGGGGTAGGAAATTTCAAGATATTTTAAATCTTTTCCTGTCCTTTTTTTCCTCAAGAAAGAACCTTATGTATGACCAGGTTCATGGATACAGATTTCAAAATAGCTGGGTGACTTCCTGGCTGAGGGAAACAGAAAGATATAACTCAAGTTTATTGGCTGCCTAGCAGACATTACATTCTGTTTTCCTCTGCACATTCACACAAGTAAATGCCTGTGCATACACAGTCCTAGATGTGAAAGTTACATTCAAATTCATGACAATCTTGTTCAGTTATTTGGGTGCCCAGAGGTTTCAGGAAGCCATTGCATATTCCATCAAATCATACCCAGCTTTTCAGATAAAATACTACTATAAATATTCAGATACTTTACCACTCAAGAGCAGACACTGAATTCACTGGTTTCCATTTTATTAGCATCCATTTATTGCTGTATCATATACAACATTTGTAAAGAAAACAGAAGCTTCTCTTGTCTTTTTTCATTTCATAATTCCATTACCAGAGGTCTTGGAAAACTGCCGAGTTCTATCCCATGCAACATCATGGAAAAGAAATTAACATATCTTCTAAGGGCTCTGGAAGAACACAACTGTAGAAAACACAGAAGAGCGGTCCATTTGAAACAGGCTAGAAAGGACAAACCTACACAACTTCATGTTGTGCATAATGCTATGCTTGTCCATGAAGGTGGTTCTACTGCAGCCTGTGGCCACACTACTGATATTTGAGGCAGGGCACATAATCCATGGAAAACACCACTGGGAGGGGGGGACAAAAGAGTTGTCTTCCCTTTTTTGTGCTGCTTAGGTATATTGACTTGGCTTGAAATAATGAAGCAGATTGAAGATTCTTCACCTCTGCCTCACCTGTTATCTCCCAAAGCTATGCCCAAAGCCAATTATACAGAACCATATAATGTAAATATCCCTGTTTGTGTAAAAACAAACTCACCGCATGTTGTTTATTTTTATGAACCGCTAAGAATCACAAGAAAAGTCATCTTACCCAAACACACTCGAGTACAAAAAATGGTCATGCAAAGGCACCAGCAAAAAGCTGATAAAGAAGAGTAGAATCTAAATCAGTCATATTTACAAGGAAACAGATTTGACTAAAACGTAACCTAGTCAATGCTTCCAACACTTACATTCTCAAAGTAGCACTGTAATTTGTAGGAAATTATTCTAATGGGGAACACCCATTGAAAAAATAATCTGGAAACTGTGGAGTGTTTTTGAGCACTCATAGCTAAACATCCTATTTGGATTCCCGATTCCCCAATTTTAACTCAAACTCAAAAGCAACGATGGGATTCACTCACTGAAACAATTTTGTCAGGAATTATTCAAGAAACATTTCATGCAATGGTCATTAAGGGTGTTGAGAGACCTTTCATGATCCCTGTTTCTCTCTTTTACATCTGGGGGCATGCACCTCAAGTAATACCCCAAAGGCAGTGAATACCAGAAGCTGGGTTGAAAAGATTTCACTTTGCTCTAGAGTAAAGCTGTGATGCTACACACGTTTCCTTGCAGCAGGGCTCACAGGGAAAGCCTGTGTGAGGTCCCTCACAGTGAGGAAAGAAAATAGAAAATCTCCAGTTGTAAGGCTCTGTATGGAATCTAGGATCTCACCTCCCAGTGAACGTGTCCAAGTGACCAAACAGATTCACAGCTAGAAACAGTAACTTAATCCCCTCTTCCAAACACATTTTACCAACATGTGGAAGCCAGTAAGTGGGTTGCAACAGATAAGTGACCACACATAACAAAATAAGACTCACCCAAATAGTTGTAATGGTTTGAAGATTGCGGGTGAACAACAAACCAACAGTTGGAGTAAAGAAAAGAAATAAATAAGCACACTGAAAAGCAAGCATACAAGAGCAGGCCTAGTAGGCCTGAGTGGAATGCAGTTTATCTTACTTATATAAAACTTGGTTTGAAAAAGGATGTCTGATTTTAGTAGAGCCTTCAGCTTTCACAGGAGCATGAAAAGGGTTTATAGGAAACAAGTGGCAGCACTGCCTAGAGCTGGTATCAGAGAACACAACTTCAGAGCAGAAGCTTTCAGCTGGCAGGGAGATGGAGGGGAATAAGTTCTTGAATGAGTAATCTACCTACTTTCTACTAACAGGAGTTAGCTCAAGAAAGCAGAGAATCAGGTCCATACCTTTCTGAAACTAAATGACTTTCAATAGAAACACACCACACAAAAATTTATAGAAGAAAAGGGGTGAGTCACTGCTTGCATTTGAGCTTATTTAAAAAATGCTTGTCTTACATGCAGGGTTACATTTTAAGTAGGTGGTCTATATTTGAATGAATTTTTGCTTCCTTTTTTCAGGCAGTTATACAGCTTAGAAAATATTAAGATTTGTTTCAAAAAGTCTTGCCATTCTGCACTGCTTAAATAGCACAGCTCTAGAAACCAACATTTTGAACACATTACCACCCACATTACTAGTCATTAAATGAGCAGCTGTGTCCCAAGGCCTCATGCAGACTGGAGGAGCTTGGAGAATCCCAACTTCAGCGTGGGATCTACTGACCCACATTGCTCCTCATCTAGTGCACTTCCACAGGAGATGAGGCCACTGTTTCAAACACACCTCATCACCTTCCTTTGCTTCATTCTTTGTGCTTTTCACAGGGTGACCTTTTCAGTCACCTGCACATTTTAGTTTAGAGGTCTTTGTTTGTTTTCTGAATAGCTCATATTTGTGGCTCTCAAGCATGTGCCCTTTGACTCCATCTTCCCAAAGGACAGTCATTTTGGTCATACCTACTTGCTTTTTCTAAACCACAAAACAACACTCTGAGTCTCATGATAAGGTGGATACTTCTGCTGCTAAGCTCCAGACACACAGGTCTTTACATCTGTTGCTATTGTGTTAATTCTTTTTGGAGATCTTTTACGTCCCAATGCTTAATTCTCTTTGAGAATAACTGAGATAGATTTCTTCCAGATTTGGTCAAATCAAAATGACTTTTTGCTTTTTCTTCTCTTCATAAATTATTTCCATGACAGTTTTAACTGTGGGAAGCTACATAATTAACACATGTCTGCTTGTATGATTTGAGGTGAGTAACAGTGCTGAGTGCCAGCAGAGATACCTTTGGGTATCCTCTGGTTTCCAACAGGAGGAACACACCTTTCAAGGGGCATGCAAGCCCTTCAAAGCTCGTGTATGATGCCTGCTAGTCCCACAGAGATGCCTCACACACCCTAGGGGATTCCAATAACACGGGTGCCTGTGGCTGGGCTGCAGGACTGAGCTCTATCATTTATATCGGGCTTTCAATATGTTGCGCAAACAAAATAGCCTGAGGATCCTTCATCCCAAAGAGCGTACAGCACAATTTATAGGTGTGAGACAAAGGTATAGCATAATGGCTAAGCATATATATACACCCTGAAGACCACTTAAGGTGTAGACCAGTTGACACAAACATTCAGTGACCGGAGACAGCAGACACCAGCCCAGAGAAGTCGTCGGTTCTTTACAGTGAGTGTGAATATAACAGGAAAGCTAAAGGAAACCTGCAGAAGGGCTCGATGGAAAGACTTTTAGTAATTTAGAGGAAAGAGAATAATCTTTGGTTAAAAAGAGATTGCAATAACAGCTTTCAGAGTTAGAAATCTCTCTGCGGATATCTCTGTAGATACTTCATTAGCAAAGGTGGGTGATCCCCATGGTTTTGTGTGCTGTGTGTAATGTATAAACACACATATACAGAATGTCTTTTCTTCCTTGTCTTTCAGGCTCCTACAAGCGTAAAGAGAAAAGAGAAAGAGATATAGATAACAAACAGATAACAGCTAAAGTTAGGGGAATGGTTACTAAATTTTATATTGAACAAATCCATAGTGGAACAGGAAATTGAACCCAATAATCTGAATTTGAGGTCAGTGGAATTCCTAAACCCAAAGCAAGAACACCCCGTCTCTCTAATACTGTTTTGTGCATACATACATGTACATAACATATGTCTAAGACATAGGACTGAATGATCTAGACTCTGTTCTTAGTTAGGTCAAAGCTTTTCCACTTGAAGTTAAACATTATTTCCAGGTAGCTTAAATCATCACAACTACACTGAAATCAGTAATCCTTGTTGGCAATTATGTGTACAATCTTCAGACAAAGTTATGATTAAGAGAACTAACCTTAATTACACAAATAAAAATATCATGGTTTGTGTCTTTGACTAAACAAGATGCAATAATATTTTTTCTATTGAATAATATTCTAGGGAGTTTTGAAATTCTTAGGTTTAAGACTGACATCTCTCACCCTTGATTTTTCAAACAGGCTGATCATCTTTGGCTTGAACTGATTTCAGCCAGAGCTGCGCTCCCTTAGTTTGTATGAAAACTTCACATCCATGTAAACACGGGAGTAACAGAGAAAATAATTTCAAAATCAGAGACCTAGAGGGAGAGAACTGAAACATCCGTATGTTCCAGTAATCAAAATTTGATCCCCTTTGTATTCAAATTGACATTGAGAAGGAAATCTTGTCATGCTTTTAAAAATAGCTCTATTGGTAGCTGCAGAAAAGCTGTCAGAGGTACCTGGCCTTCTGCTGCTGGGTCACTCTCTTGTGGAAGATTTTTTGCCAGTCCAGCCTCCCACTAATAACAAACAGATGTACTTAATGCTACTGAATGTAAATATTATTCTAACACACTTTTGCCTAGTTTTCCATGAGGCCCTATTTTGAGCCATACATGCTCGTGAATCCCCCTGCCCAAGGGTTCTGCAGGTGGCCTATCTCACAGTGCCATTAGAAAGTTAATTACCTACGAGGGAAGTTTAAACAAGTTGTTCCAAAAGCAGTCAAACTAATAAAGCCTGGTTTCCTACAGATTTGCGGCTTGCATCATTCCCCCCTCCATACTGCAACAGCCCAAGCCCCTTTTCCATACTCCTTTGACAAATTCCCCTCCCTGCAATCCACACTGCCCCCCATCCCTCCCATATCCATCAGCTTCAGGTCAAGCAAGAGGCAGCGCACACCGTGCTTGTTTCCAAACGCTGTGTGTGCTGATTGCTTGGCTAGGATATGTGTGCTGAAACTTTTCCTTCCGCAGGTGTACTTATGTCTTTCCTAGCTCTAGTTTTCTCATAATAAACAGGAACTTCATAATTTTGAGAAAACAGTGGCACTTGAATACAGTTAAAATTGGCCAATGAGTTCAGAAGTTTCTTTGAAAAAAAAAAAAAACCCTAATCATACTCAGTGAATTGTTTATTTCCCTTTACAGTTTAGTCTAAAACATTCCTTCTTCTCAGATCATCTGCATATATTTTCCCATTAGCTAAAATGATGTTTTCTTTCTTATTCTTCTAACTAGTATTAAATCTTTGACTGTTCCAATCTTTTTCATCTCAAAGGTAATCAAGTCTACAGAAAGATAAATGTACACCTTCCAAAATACATTGATCATCATATAATACCAAAATTAAAATGAGAATTTTAATTTTTCACTGCCACAGAGAATGAGATCACAGCCTGCACCACTCTCAAATACTTGAACTGTTCAAGGACCAAAGTGTTTTATTTCCTTTTGATAAGCTTGTCCCACGGCTCTCATAGCACCTTTCCTTCACTAAGCAATGGCCTGAAAGTGTAATTTTCTAGGACTTTCCACTCAGTCCTCCTTAGGACTGTTTGTGAATGCCACAGGTCTGTAAGCTGTGCAATGCAGGTTTTCTAGCCCCTCACTCACTGAGAGATTAGACTTTTACAAGAGAGACCTTTCTTAACAGCAAGAAACAATAAATGTGCCTCCTAAAATATCATCTGTGAATCTGGCCCAACTCATCCAAAGATATTTTTCTATCACCCAGTAACTATAATATGCATGTATATTACTGTCCCTGAGCTCTCTGGGCCAGTTTTGATTAATCTTTCCCCAGGACACAGAGCCTTCCAAGCCATGAATCATTTTGCTTGATTTTGTCTGCACTTTTCCATGTCAGCAGTTTTCCTGCCCCACCGCATGATGACAAGAGCAGCATGCAGCGTTTGTTGATTGCCAAGTGTTACGCTAACTGTCACACAAGTAGAAAAGGCAGTAGAAACAGATCTGCTTTGTTCAAGGATGTGCAGTAATTTCATAGGCATCTCCCTGCTCTCTAGCTCCATCTATAGAAATACCAAACCTCCCTTCCAAAAATAATCCCCAAGATTCCCCACAGAGTACAGGAACATTTGAGGCAAAATTGCTTTACCACAGGGTAGTATGATACAGCCTACAAAAGCTTAAGTGGTGACTACAGACTTACAACACCCTACTGTAATACCCATTTCTGTAGGCTGATTCCATCTCAAGAGCCTGACCCCATAACATCAGAAATTCCCCATGACATACTTGACCTCCCCAGCGCACTTGCATCACCCTCTTTAATGAACACACAGCTGCTAATGTTCTTTCCAATGCCCATCGGCTCCGTATCAGCCTTGCCCTTTGAATCTCTCCCTCAGTTGTCCATATTTTGATGTGTTGCTGACTCCGCAGCAAAGCTACACCCTTTTTTTGGTGGAGAATATGTTAACTACTTTTTCATGACAATAGTCATTAAAGATCTATCATGAGTCAAGCCTTCGGTCAGGACTTTGTTTATTCTGCACAAGAGTTTCAATGGAACTTGTTCCAACTGTATGCATTCATCTTACAGCTGATGAGAGACATAGAGAGAATTTTGTTTTGACCTCCCCAAAATAAACACTTTCAAGAAAAGAGATACAAAGTAAATAGTAAAAAGACTGTGAAATATTAATGGGAAACTTGGAATGGCTGAGAAGATTACATAGTGTCTTCCCATTTAATGAGATTAATATCTTTTCAAACCCTTCTTCAAACTGTAAATTATCAAATACACATCTATTTCAGAAATTGCTTAGAAATTTAAAAACAGAGGGATGAAATTACTATAGAGAACTATTAAAGGAAAAGGAAGTTAAGGTTCTAATTAATTTTAAAATCAATCCTAGTTGAAGTCTCCAGGAGGGTGTTGCATTGAAACACACAGGCAGCAGCAAAGGAATCTAACACAACAGCAAAGGGGTTCTCACTGCTCTGGGTCTGGAAGAAGGAGAGGTGCTGAGGTGGGATGCATGCACCAGCCAGGGACATGTTTACTCTACATGTCACAGTGTCCCGCTCTTCCCCATGCTCAGGCAATTCATCTGATTCTGGCCCCACTGGCTTGTGACCCAGTGAGCAAACAGAGTGAAAGTGTTTTTCTTTGCAGTGCTTCCCTTCCCCTGTTCCTTCTTGTTTCTTCAAGGAACAAAGAGAGACCTAGCAGAGGAGGAGGTGGGAAAAGAAATGAACGCCTAGTTGTTCTCTGCAGGGGCAGGGATGAAGAAATAAACAACTTGCATTACTCACAGGAGGAGGTGAAAGGAAAGCAGAGCCAGTCTGGACAAGCTGGATTTTCCTGGCTCCAGTGAACCCCTCCTGCAGTAATATATTGAGCCACTTCACACCCTTCGCTCTTTTATCTGAAACACACTGTCCACTCACAAGCAATGTTCTGCTTTCCCTCACAGACCTGCCTCTAACTGCTTCTTGTAGGTAGAGGAACAGAGAACCCAAGAAGTCCAAGGCACAGGCAGACACTCAGCAGAGAAGAACAAAAGGCACAAGTGTCACAAGGACCTGGAAACTCCAGTGCCATCCAGGAAAGAGATGGGAATAGCCTGTGCTGTTTGCAGAGAGATGTCCTAGCTGCAAACTTGCCAACTTTCCATTTGACCTGCCACAGAGTTACTTGTGTGGCTAACACACAGCAGGCTGGCAAGGGACTAAAGTAAAAATAACATTTCTATTTACTGCATCAGACTCAAGACTTGAATGACAGAGTGGCAAACCAGCAACACATAGTGGAGACTGGAGTAGTTTCTGCAGACACATAAATTGTTTTAATATGTTTAATCCAAAATTCATTACCAATTTTGAGAGGAAGCTAGTAGGGGCGAATTAAGTGTCTTCTTGAAGGCATATATTTTAAACATAGAATTTCATACACATGGACTATTCAGAACTCTAAATCTTTGCTTATCTTAAAGTGACTGAAAACCATAGGTTAGATAGTGTCCAATCTAGAGGTCATCACTTTAAAAAAAAATCCAATGTATTTTACCTCCTTCTGCACTCAGTACAACTTAAAATTACCTTTTCAACTCTCCCATATTATCAGAAAGACTGCATACCACCATTTCTTTATGTTCTCCAGTAACTATGCAAGATAACAAAATAAAATCACAGCCAATCCCAGAATTTTACATAACCCCCAAAAATTATAGAACATACTGTGACTAGAGGAAACTTCTGGGAAAGATTACTCTAATAAGCAAATTTCATAATTAAATTAAATAAATATTTAAATAAACCTCTGCTCCTGTATTAGCCATTATTAGTGCTACCTTGTTACAGCATTGTCAGACATCCCAATATGGACCGAGTGCCTGTGTTTAACATTAGGATCCCATGCAGAAGCTTCCCACTGGTTGGCCAAGATTTACAAGACAGCATTTTGACCCAACTCAGCCTAATATAATCCACCACATAGCAAATGTTCAGACTTTATTACTGGGCCCCCAGCCTTTCATCAAAATATTGGTGTTCTTCAGCTAACAAGAGGCCATGCTAAGATCACCAACAACGTACTTCCCAGAAAGACAATGTCTTGGGAGTCATTTTGCAGTCTAGGGCCAGGATGAGGCAACTTGCAGTAGTTAAAAAGAAAAGCTTAAATGTAGCTTCACTGGAGTCGGCCAGTGACTAAAAGGTCGAACCTTCACAGACAAAATCCTGGCCCTGTTAAAGGCAATGAGCAGTCTCACTGATTTCAGTGAGGTCTGGATTTCTCCTAGATTTACTCAGAAAAAAATGGTCAAAGTCACCCTAGAGGCAGATGCAAGTATTCACATTCTGGTAAGAACCAAAATTCTCTCAACCCCCAGTGCATGAAAACCACCCCCATATCAAATGTAATTGTATTTATCTTCAAAAGCACAGCAACTGGTCCAGAAAATGGATCAAAAGGCTTGTTAAATGTTAAACAAGTTACACTCTTTTGTCTGTCCCCTATGTTTCCTCCTGTTTATTTTAAAAGGGAGCTTTTTAATCCAAGAACCTAATTCCCATCCTGTAATGTTTCATGGGAGTGAGTTATGGGCATTACTAGGCAGATAAAATACTTGCAGGGTTTCTGAATTAGCTTTACCTTTTCTAAAATCATCAATTCTTAAAGTAAGAGGAATATCCGGTGGAAATGTGTTTTATGAAAAGGAAAAAGAGCGTACCTATATTTAATCCCATCCAATACAGACAGTTTCTAAACAAGACTTTAAGTAAAACTCTTAGACAACACTATATAAACACATTATTTAAGCTACATTCTGGATCTGATTAATTATAACAGGAGATCAAATGTTAACAACTTAAGAATCTTCACTCCCATCTACACATATGGAGTACTTTAAAAAGTGCTATAATTTCAGAGTAATAAATAAGAGCTCTCACCCAAATTATACAAGCATTACCTTTTGGTTGCTTTAAAGGTGAATGCACAATACAGAGTTTTCACTGCAGGCTGATTTGATAGAAGTTGCCCATATATGGCCTATGAGAGAACCGAAGAGGAAAATTATGTCCTTTGTAAGAACATTTAATTCACATTCCTGTTCTGTTTTCTGTACAGCAGTTATGCTTATGACAGGTATGCATTCCTGCACTACTTACAATGTGTTTTTATATGAAAAAGATATTCATATTAATTCTTAGCTGAGAACATGTCTTGCATCGCTGTGAGTGTTACAGTAATCCTCAGTTTCTTAACAGAATACAGCAGGCCAACTTTCTCAGCACTCAAAGGCCAAATTCAATTTGTATCCTTAACATTTTGCTTCCAGTTATTTTCTCAAATATTGGAAAACTTCCACTAAGCTCTACATCTTACAAAAATATATTGAATGTTTATTGCCTGATAACAATTACAGCAATTTTCAGTATAATCAGAACTGCCACATCCTGTAGTCACCAATTTGAGAGAAAGGGAAAAACCATCTCCAGTCCAAACCATAACACAGATAGTCCAAGCTCATTCCAGATGAGAGAGAGCAGAAACACAAGCATGTGATCCCAAGCTACCAATACAGACTTTTATATGCCACATATCACCTTATAAAATTCAATAATGGAAGTGAATCCTCTATTTGAGGTTTCAGTTATTTTCCTTTTTCCTTCCCTTTTCCAGAAGCAGACATAGTGGGCCAGAGTTTCATTTTGAATTAATAGTTAAAGTGATCAACCTTAAGATGGGAGACTTAGAAGGAAAGAAACCCAGTATTTTGGAGAAATTACAGCTGTAAACCAGGGCTGAAATCTACTTCCATGAGTTTTCGTACTGTGTGATGAGACTCGTGGGAAACAAAACACATTTTGTTTAACACTTACGAGTCTGCATCAACCAATAACCTACCCCTTCTGCAAGGGCTCAGCAGTACCCAGACCCCTTTTGCAAGGGCTCAGCAGTACCCAGACCCCGAATTTGGGTGACTTCGGACTATGAAACACAGAGGGAGGACAGGAACAGACACATGGCATTGTTCTTACTCTTGCTTCAGTGCCACATTTGAACCAGAAGTAGGATTTGTATCACGTGTCACCATGACATTCTGCTAACTCCAAAGATATGTTATCTTTATTATGCCACTGTATCCACCCTCCATTTACAAATGGACACCAGAAACTGAACTATGGTCTTATATATTCTGATGGTTGTAACAAACGCCAAAAGATATTCCAGAATTCAAAAGGTCCATTCATCTATAATACCTGTCACATCTCTATCCTATTCACAGCACGTAACTCAGAGGAAAAGTTTAACTTTTTCGTTTACTTTGTTTCAGAAAGCAGGAAATATGTACAAAGTCATGAGCTATAAGCACAAATAGAACAGAACGTCTCTAAATAGTCATTGATCTTCTAGAAGTGCTCCACATAGACAACAAAATGGCTAGCCAGTCCAAAATAGGATGAAAAGCCATAGCATTAATAAACAAATAATAGTGTACAGGTCAACTGAAAAGTTCATGCTGTTTGCTGTTTTACCTGTTGAATATATGGATTTTTTTTTCCCCTTACAACTCAACTAAAGTTTCAAAACAAACCTAATTTGCATTGGAAGCAAAAGAAAAAAAAAGACTTTCATTTGGAAAATGGTTAAACAGGGAAAAAAGATTATTTTTTTAATTGCACTATTTAGTGACCTTTCTCTTTAGATAATCTCATTTGCTTTCCATTCTGTTTTCCAACAATAAACATGTAATCAGACTATAACTAACAAGCTGTAACTGTCATTTCCAGAACTGAGAAGAACCTAGATATTTTTTTTGTGTCAGAGCTTGACAAAGCAGTGACCTGCCTTAACCAACTGTTAACTCCTGAAATGAGCCTCAAGGCATCACCCCTGCACTACACCCTCTCCCTCTTTCCTACCGTCCCCAAAAACATCACATTGCACACTGACATCACAAGGCAATTACTTCATCTGAGACATGACCTTTCATTTCAGCACCTCCATTATCTTCTTTGTTTGCCAAAATTTAACTTTCTCACCAATTGTCCCTGTGTCCATGGGCATGCTCCATATTTTCTTTAGATATTACCTCACGTTTGCACATGAACATGCAGTCCAGGGAAACCTTCAGAAAAAAAGGCAGAAGACATGGTAAAATTCAGAAGTTTGGGGGCTCTTGCATGCTTTGTCTTGCTACTAGAGAAAACAATTTGCTCTAGGTATGATGAGACACATTATTCTTTGGCCTTGGCCAGCTAAGAGCATATAAATATTTCTGTATAATATCATCTCTTTCTAGATTATGCCTGATATTTAAAATGTAGATCACTTGGTCAGGATGGTTTGTGTAGAAAACAGATATGAAATGTTACAATGACGACAGCACTATTAACTACTTGAAAAACTATCAGTTATTTTTCCTACATTAATTTTAATATTTTTCAATACTGTGTCATAACGGCATGACTCTGAATTACCGCCTCAAAATAGCAAGTGGATACTCCTGTGGATAACCACTTTTCAGATTCCAACTGCATGATTTCCGTAAGGAAAAGAGCAGGCAATAAACCCTCCAAAACGTTAGGTAATGTTTCTAAAAACATCTTTGTTTCTAAGGAGCTTAAACGTATAACTTTTGAACTTGCTCTTAAGCAATTACGAAAAATTTTAAAGTATATATGAAGCAAAATAAAGTGTTGGAGTCTAACTCTTGCAAGAAGAAAAAAGTAGGAAGGAGAGTCAAAATTTCTTTTTTTTTATTTCATTAAGTGAATTGACAAACTTACCAGCTGCTAAAGGACTTGAACTAGCTGGTATAAACCTTGTGTAATATGTTCACTCTTCTAAACTTAGCTCAGGATTAACAAGTAACACTAGTCAGAGCAAGGGTGAAATATGGAGGCTGTCTTATTGGGAGATGAATGGTTAGTACGAGCTTACAGAAACAGGTCTGGACTTTTTGCTTATATAAGGGGTCAACCAGACAAAAGCTGTAGCTCTAGGTTAAAGGTACGTACTTACGAAACAGGTGCCACCTTCCTCCTTTTCACTTAGTACCAGAGCATTTCTAGCACAGTAGGTTTTTGTCTGCTGCTGGTTTTCGCTGCTGTGACACCGAAGTGACTTGAAGGAATAGGGAGCCCTAATTCTTTAACCTGATGCAGAAACCTCTGGAAGAGAACCAACCCTCCAGCTGACTGTGTGTGTGATTCACGGCTACCAACAGTTCCCTGGCTTATTCTCCCTTCTCAATATTGCTAAAAAAGAAATCATCTCCCATTTGCAGGTAAACCCTGAAAAAAATTATAATCTCTTTGGCCTCCTTGAAACTAGGACAAGGGAAGGAGTCCTTTGGCTTTGAAAGTTCGTAAGTCCTGTCAGAAAAAATGATGGATCGGCTTAGGAGGCATAAGTAGCAGCAGTCCTTCCCCGGTGCAGTAGGCCCAGGCCTGGCGTGCCTGGCACCGAGACGCCTGAGCACAGGGCTGGTACACAGTCCAGGACAGCTTTGGAGTGCTGGAGTCACAGGCTGGAAGCTCTCATTCTGCCAGCTGCTGCACAGCTTCATCCCAGAAGGACGTAGGAAAAGCAGGATCCCATCCACTCTCAGCAGAAATGGGTTCAGCCTTGTTCACTTCAGCTGCAGCACATCACGAGCAAATCCCATGCACTATGTGCAGATGACCAAGTGCCTCTGAACACAGGATCTGCTGCAACCAGAAGGAAGTGCTCTGTCTCTAATTGGAAATTATGTCCCCTGTGTCAGCACTGAGCAACACGGAGTACAAGGAATGCTTGGATTAGGCGAGATGGCAAGTCTCTCCATCATGGAGCACTTGCTGTTGTTTGGTGACTTCTTGCAGGCCCTATGAACACAGCAGTTGACAGCACCAAGCTACTGGGTATGACGCGGCTCAGGAGGAGGGGTGAATTCACTCACCACATGAAAACAGATGTAGCCCATCACTACAAGCACCTAGCAACATACAGGTACACTAAATGTCATACAGATGCTTGGCCTGTGTTAGCCCGGAAAATCACAATTATTTTGTCTTCTTTAGGAAAAAGTTCTTCACTGAGAGGGTGGTGAAGCACTGGAACAACTTCCCCAGGGAAGTGGTCAAGGTCCCAAGCTTGTCAGTGTTCATGAAGCATTTGAACAAGGCTCTTGGACATATGGTTTAATTTTTAGGTGCCCTGTGTGGAGACAGGATTTGGACTTGATGATCCTCAGGGGTCCCTTCCAACTCAGGATATTCTTAACCCAACCAGCTGGGACTGGGTGGCTTTGTAGTTATAGAATAGATCTCATTCATTGCTCTAGTCCAGTAAACAAGCTTCATATCCCATAAATGATCCTTTCACAACAGAGATAATTGACACAAACTCTGCAAGGTCTATAATTTTTAAAGGCTGCTTTTGAAGGGAACAAACTGCTGAGGAGAAGTACAATGAGCTGGAACAGTTGTGTCTCAATATAAATATTTTGCTGTTATACATGGACTGTCATTAACTTCTATACGAATGAAAGTTTCACAAATGGAGGCTCCCCTTCCTTCAAAAAATAACAATAAACAACCATGGGTGAGCCAATGTAAAATTCACATTGTAAGCAACAGAGTTCAATGTGTTAAAAACCATTAATCATGCTGAGGTCAACCAGTGCTTTACATATTTCCTCCCCAAAATCTGTCTTGTGGGTGATCTGTATCCTAACAGGTTTTGTATTGCTGAGTTGTAAAGTGTTCCTGATGAATTGTTTTTGGCACTCAGTCCAAAGCCTTGAAAGCCCGAGTCCTTGAAAATAAAAAGCAGACCCTTCCTTTAACATTAATGCTGGACACAATACTGGAACACAGTCTGCATAGTATGCATAACAGCAGAAGAGCCTATGGCCTGTGCATACATTTGTCTGGACATCAGGGGGAGTCAGGAGGCTATCAGCAGTGTTATATCACAAAGCCATTAGAGAAATGAGACCACATTTGAAGGAAAAACTATTAATATTAAGTTTATTCCTCCTTCACTCTGCCACAGTAACTGTGGGAATTGCTACCCCTCTAACCCCCACCATCAGACATTGACCCAGTCCATCCTTCCTGCTGTCCTGTTACTCTCACTGCCGTTCCTTAACCTCTCACTCATTAGTTTCCTCACACTTATGACAGAAACATGCCTTATTCTCCTACACTGTGTGAAGAAGAAAGCCACAAAAACTCCTCTGGCTTCCATCCGTTTATTCTGCCTTTTCAACAGTTGCTGTGAACAGTCATACTGAATTCTTCCCCACTGACTTCATCCTTCACTCAGTTGTATGGCTTCTCCCTTGAAATTATATCTTTCTAGATACAGTGAAGTACACCTTCTACCTCAGTCCAGATGTACTTGCTTCACCTTCACTATCCCTCATCTTTCATCTGCTTTTACAAACTTTTTGCCATGCTTCTCCTCTTTACACCCAGCCTTCCTTTGCTTTTTGCCTTTTGAGTACACATTCAACATCTTATTCAACATCTCTACTTTCTTTTCATTCTCACTTTCAACAAAGAATCCCAAGACTCCATCCTCTGCCTATGCCTTTTCTCCTTTATCTTCCACACCTATTTTTAGCTGTTATTTTTATCTCCACTTTCTCCCCAGTCTACAGCCCCATTATAGAATTGCCTTAGCTGTCCAAAAACACTTATTGGATGGCCTTCCTCTGTGTAGGGAACCATAAGTTTAACATAATCTATTATGTCTACCAAGCTTCCATGTCCTCCACTTGTTCATAGGAGTAACTTTCACTGTGGCCAGGTTATAAATCTAATGTATGTGTCTAAAGTATTCCTCTTGCTTTCTTCTTGCATCAACAAAATACTACTTGGTTTCTGATTCATCAAGAGCTTTCTTCAAGTGTCCACCACTTCATGTCTTTGCTTTTCATGTCTTTGCTGCTTCCACTAATTTTCTGCCACTTGCCAAATAGCCTTTGGTCAACACTTAACTTCTCTCCTAGAGCTGGTGCTATCTTCAGCATGAAAACAGGTCAGTTATATATAAATTCTGCTTTCTGTCAAACTGCACTTCAAGAGTTTTGCATAGCCAATAGATATATGCAGGGAAATACTCTGTCTCTCAGGTAGAAATGAATGTGTTTCAGAGAGATTGGTCAGAAAAAACCCCAAACAATTTAGTATTAAACTACATCCCTTTCAGGAAACGGAAGAATGCAACTAGAGTTACACGTGCAATCCAAAGTTCTTGAGAAGAATCAGCTGTGTGTGAAAAAGGCAAGCTCATCAACATTCAAAATAAGTAGCATTACATTCCATAAATAAGCAACACTTCTAGGCTGCACAGAAGGACATGTAACAATCCTTTTTTTTCCTTTCTGTTCTTGTTCTCTTATCATATAAAAATTATCATCTGAGAACTGATCTAGTATTTTTAGGCAATAAGTAAAAAAACCCAATATATAATTCACTGTCATATGGCATTTTCATATGGTACGCCATACAGCTATACCTCATCTACACATACTTATACTCTGTCATAATTTATTTTGTCCTTCATAAGACAACCCAGGTCTTCCTAAATTACCATAATCAATAACATAAAAGGACGACTCTGTTCTCAGACAAATAAAACTTCTCTTCAACTAATAACTCCTTTCAGGTCTAAAAATTACAGTACTATTGTGCCTCATGGCTGAGGGTTTATGTTGGTTTAATTATGCAGACTAATTTTTCATGAAGCTTGCAACTTGAATTGAAAGATCATTTCTCCATTTGTTTTCACTACAGTCAATAGGGATCTATTCCTGGATTTCAGCAGAAGATGCATCAGACACCTATTTTCTGTGATACTCAACTTCATTCATCATTGTTATCTACTATTTATTCTTCACCTCTTGACTAGGATTGTGATTAAAACACAACTAAACTAAACAACTCAAAGAAAGTTAAAAGACATTAAAAATCATGGCTGCTTTAATGCATGAGATAATCTATGGCAAATAACTGTTTACAAGACAAACATTGTCTGCACAAGAATTACACTATAATGAAGGAAATTTAATAAAATTGTGCAGAGTCTTTATTCCAACTGTATTTTGTTTAAATACAGGATATAGTAATTTTAAAAACCAGCTATGGATTGTTTATAGTAATCACAATTTCACCTATGATCATGAAAAACAGTATTAACATAGGGCTGCGAGGATCATGTCCTTCATTCATACAGTTACTTTCACTTAGCTGTTCCACTTTTTGTTTGGTTATTTGTCCATGTCTTGTCCTTTTTTGCCATTAAATGGTCAGAAATAATTTTCTATTCCATGTTTATAAATAACCTAGCACAACAGGACCCCAATCCTGGTTATGAGATTCAGAAATAATTCAACTTCTAATTATAATGACCTCATTATTATTTATGGCTGGTCACAAGAACAGTCCCATTTAACTCTGAGTCAAATAAAACTGTAAACATTGCTGTCAGCCCCTTGTTTTTGTGATAGAAACTGTGGAGTAAATTAATGCTTTAAGCATCATAATTTTCTCTCTCATGTACGAGAGAACATGTTTTTATATAGCCTCTCGTGTCAAGAGACTAAATGTACCATTTAATACTTCATGGAAACCAGTGATCAATGTTCCACCTCAAAATTGCTAAGAAGCACTATGTTAGCCATTAACCTCAGCTGCCCCAGGATCTGCTGGGGGTAAGTGGATGTAGCAAAAAATTTCTTGGTCCTTCGAGCTTGCCAGTGGTCTGATTTAGAGCAGCCCACGTCACATCTGGCTAGCTGTGACCCCAGAGGGCTGCCTGCCAGCTGGGATTTGCCAGAACATCGTGTGCTTTGGACATTCCCCTGTTCCCACAGTAACGTTCTTGTCAGGGGCTGCAGGGAATGTGCTAAGCAATGAGAATACCCAGCTGAGGAGACGCAGCAATTTTCCAAACATCTACAGTGCAGAATAAAAGAGCTCAGACTGACACACTCTGAAGCTGTTTGCAAGAGCAAACCCTCTTATTCCAGATTGAAAGGTCGTACCACACTACACCAGTCCTGACTTTGAAGGAGAGAAGGGGAAATGTTGCCTATGAAAGCATTTCTATTTTAATTAATAGGATAACAAAGATAAGCAGTACTAAGCTGCAACTGTATTTGGATGGAGTGCACTGAGGTAAATCCAGATAACAAGTCTTTGTGCTTACAGGGCACCATTCTGTCTTGAAGCAGTACTGATCACCTTGAGCATGATTTTACATGTGTATTTATCACTGTCCATCAGTGGAACATCACCTTTATAAAATCAGTGGATATAAATAAATGAGATATTTTGTGATAATGAAATGTTTTGCACTTTACCTCTCTTTGCAAGGTAAAATACCTACTTGGGACAGCCTGAACCAATACCCAGCAGCATGTTAAATTATGTTTTTCTCAAAAATAGCATTCTTTGAATGAGACTTAAAAGTGAGGCTCTAAATGCCAAGAGCACTTTAAAAGCCCAATCTGTTTTAAACAAGGGCCTAATCAACTACCTCAGCTCATTATCTTCTTCTTGTTCACTTCCTGTCCCAAACCACTAACCAGGCTTGCTCAACAGCATTGGGCGGGCATTGAATTCCTCTCCCATCGATCAATGCGCTCCAGTGTGTGCTTCCGAATCTGTGAATAGTTTTGCAAATCCCCGATGAAATGCATGAAGCACTTTGGGGGAAGGTTGATAAATGAAAGCTCCGTAGAACTTTTTTGTTTAGCACAAGATCTTAACGGAGCATGATCATGGTGGGTGGTGTGCACCTTCGATGCGGGGTGAGGGGGGACCAGAAAACAATCTCACTGAGGAAAAAGGAGGAGACAGGGACAGTAAACATGAAGCCATGGACTTTTTAAGAGGTGATTTCTTAAACACGCCTATTCCAATATGCAGCACACATATTTTCTATTGCTTTGAAATTGCATCTGCTTTTTATAAGAGTAGGGTGATTATTATATAAGAAAAGCCTATTTGCCTGAGTATGTGGTTACACATTTTCTACTGACTTCACAAATTGTTCAAATTTCAGTGTTTGTTGGCTTCATTATAAACCAGTGTTATTACTGGCAGCTACTATGAGGTATTAAAAAGGCTTTTATTTTTTTTTATTGTTACTATAGTGTGGCATTAAGGATCAGAAACTCATCTGAAATAAGTGAAAGCTGAAAGGCAGGAGTCAATTTACATTGTATTCCAATTTTAAAAATCTTACTAAAATAAATTATATTTACTCACCAGGTCAAGTAACCAACGTATCACCCAGATGTATGACGTATTCTAAGGTCTCATCACTTAGAGTTCTCTGGTTCAAACCAAATCCTGCCTGATCACCCTGCTCAGCTGAAGAGACTCGCTTTGACTGGCTTTTGTACTTGGGTTCACCTACTAGCCAAGGCACTTTCTGGACTCATTTAGGGTTGATTTTTCCTCCATACTTTGATATTTTCTACTGGGGTTGGTCTTGTACTAATTGAAAGCAAATTTTCCACCACAATCACCCATGAACACAAAGCAGTAAGGAGGAACCCACACCGTGACAAGCCGAAGAGTTGGCAGAGGTCAAACCAACAACAGCCAGCTGTATTTTTCACAAGTTGCCCACTGTTGGGTGAGATGTTTCAGTGTTGCATTTCTGCCAGTGTGACACACTCTAAAAGAAAGAGAAACCAACAGATTTCAACCAATTCCTCATCTAATCCCTCATGGTACCCAACACCAGGCAATCCTGTGAGATGAACACAGGCTTTTTTGCAGCATCAGAGAGGGAACACGTGGCTTCAGGTATTGTTTTCAAGGGAAACATATTTGGAAGGGCCCTTCAGGTTGTCAGATCCAGCCCTGGCTCTCACAAGCACCAATTCAGGTAATTGTTTTTGTATAATTTGCCTCAGATAAATTGTGGCTTCCTTTGTTTTCATGGGTTTTGTTTCTCCTATTCAGTTAGAAGACTTTCAGAAATTCACTGCTCTGAAGGGTGGGAGCCTTCTAATTTCCAGCCTTACTGTATTTTTAGGACCAGTCTATATCTGTCTGTTGTACATGTCACTGCAGTTCTCAGCTTTTAATTTCTTTTCCAGTGAAAACCCTAAATAAAATCAGAAATTTTTTCTCAGTGAAGCTTCTGCTAAGTCATTAGTTCTCTCACTTACTCTGTAGCTAATTTGGTACATCACCATCATGAACAGAGGCAGTGTGCTGATTTTCAGGAGAGCAATGTTTCAGCCAGACCTGTGCCTGGAATCTCCACTGAAGCCAAAGGACCGCCTGTTTTGCCACATGTGGGTGACCAAGCTTGAAATAAACTGAAATTAATAGTGATGGCGCCTTTCACAAAGATCAGGTCATCCATACACAGACTCACATACAGCATTTTGAAGAAACTAGAAAGTCAGATAAAACTCCATTCCCAAAGGAGACAGGTTAAATCTCTGTTCAATGCTTATGTTTTTACTCTGTTTCATCAGTAAACTGAAACACAAATAAAATTGTTTATAAAATCTACAATTATAGATCCAGGTAAACCTTTTCCTTCACAATACTAAACTAGAATTGTACAAGCATGTGAAGTTTTAGGGCAGCAAACCTGTGCCTACATTCATCCTGGCAAAATGAGACCACAGAATTTACCCATATTAACAAGCAGGAACTTTTCAGGCTGAAAAGAATGTTCACACATATGTTTATTATATGAGCTGTTGATTTTGAAGACAGTACAAAAACATCAATTATTTTTTTGTCTTCTAAACTGAAGTGCTCAAAGAACATGAGAATTGTCCTTAATCCAAATACCCTGAGTATGTACAGGGGGTCCCTAACTTTTCAGTGAGACACTGAGTGCAATGACTCAACTATTTCACTTTATAGGGTCACGTTGAGAGCTAAAGTCAGCAGGAGCCACCTTGCACCCCTGAGGGCAAAACTCATCTTGTTGGGTCTGCTCTTAGGTACAAGGCATTCAGAAAAATCAGGTTTAAGGTCAGCTCTGTGTGGTGGGATAAAAGGACTGAAAATGAAGCCAACAAGACCAGCAAAATGAAATGCTGATCTCAGTTTATGACAGCACGAGAAGCAGACTATTAGAAAGCATATGTCCAGTTTGCTATATATTACTGGGGGAGATGGAAAGGCAGGCAGAGGAGTGTATGGTTTGCTACAGCATTACTACCCTGGCTAAACCTCCAGTATCTACTGTTCTAACTAGATCTCAGACAGCAACTGTAATACTATTATTTACAGCAGTGACAAACTCAATAAGTTTCTGCAACATCAGCTCTATTCTTGGGTAAGGACACAAGATATTTGTGGAGCCCAACTCTTCGTAAACCCTAGACAAGAGAAAAGATTACCAGTTTCCCATCAGTAACACACTACAGTTGTTCAAATGACAGGTTATTTTGACACCTACTGGCCAACTCAGAGTACAGCATTGTTAAATTTCCAGATTGAGACAGTGCCAAGAGTAGGCAGATGTTTAATCCAGGCTCAGGAAAGTAAAAGCCCTTTTTCTTTCCCCCTTTTTTAATTCTTTATTTTTCCCTACTGGAAGGCAATGTATGGTTGGAAAGTGGAAAAGCAGGACAAACTGCTGAAGATCCCAGGCTAGTCTGAATGACAGGGTTATTTTAAAATAATTTGGTGGGGTAGGGACAGGGAGAGGAGGGGAAGGAAGTGGAATATGGGAACTGGGAATCAGGGTGCTGCTTGGAGGGTGTAGCATTAAGATTTGTAAGCACTGCTGTGGCTAATGGCTCTAAAATAGCTCTTGGCATTGATGCATTAAATCTATTGCCAGGTCCAGGTATTGAAAAAGGACTTGACTGATAAGAAAAGGCTGGTCAGAACTGAGAGCGCTACCAATGACATAAACAACTGCCATTTTGGGGAAAAAAAAAAGGATTAATCACCACTGCAAGCTAATCAGAGCACCATTGCTCCTAGATACTGTTACAGGATTATAGTCTCAGGGTCCATACAGAGAGAGGGGTGCTGTTATGTTACAAGCCAATTAAAATATATGAAAGTAAAATCTAGGAGTGTGGGATGAAAAGAGTAATGTATTTTACAAGATTTTGACACTGGGAGTCAAAAAGCGTGGTTATTGTCAACTCTCCTGCCAGGTTGACACAGACACAGAATCAGTAGACATGGACACAAAATTATGATCCTGACCAACTAGTTTGGTCTACAAAAGGGAGAAATTATTAAGGCCCAGAAATGATTTTTTTTTTTTTTTTTGAGAGAAGAACTGTGTGCATTCATTTACATATCAGTGCCTGGAATTTTCCTATCTTCTTTCCAAGAGCTTCCAGATTCCACATTTCCCTGGCTGTGCACCTGAGCAGAAGGGGGATCACACGATGCAAGGCAAAGAAAAATTCAGAGAAAAGCTCACCTGAAAGCAGAACAAATTTTCCAGCCTTCAGCTGTTCCCAGCCAGTCCTTTGTATCTGACTACACTGTAGACATCGTAAGCAACAAGTCATGATGTCATTTTTGCAAGTAAGGAATACAAGCACCATATTGCAAGAAAACAAGCAAGCAGAACATGCAAATTATTTTTTTTTTAACCAAGAAAATTTAAGAAGTAGCACTAGAGTTGCCATATAACACATTTTGCAGTGAGGACAGGTGAGAAATAGGCAAAAAAGATAGACTCTAAAGTAAGTGTTGAAAGTTAGCACTACCCCACTTTAGCCAGCCAGACTTGAACATGCAGCAACCGTTCAGTGGGAACACTGCAGAAGTAAAGAAAAATTGATGAGAAGACATGGAAAAGTTGTCCTAAGCTGAAAAGTTTGTGAAAAATCTTCCTGGTGAGCACTGGTAGTAAGGAGGATCAAAGTTTTCAAAATTCTTCTTTCTTCCCTCTTTAAACCTTTTTTATTATGTTAGAGGCAATTTATTTTTTTAACTGTGCCATTAAATGGAAACCTGTTCTTCATGGATAAAGCAACTTCTCCAAACCCAGCACAGTGACTGGCCCATACAGTACAGAGAGTGCTGACATTTTCGTACAAATTTTTGCCCTTCCTAGTCCTGTTTCTTTATCACTCTCAACCTCCGTTTGTTCTTCCAGAGAGAAGCACTCCACTATCTTTTTTGCTTTATATTTTCATTTATTTTTTTCCCAGCTCCTTTACCATGATCTTGAAATGAAACATGAACCTATTAATGTTCAAGCTTGAGCTGAAACTTGAAAGTGATGATATCTGACTGGGTTTGAAATTAGACAAAATGAGTTCTCCCTTCCATCATTCAATTGCCTGGGAAAAGATGTCGACCTATTTACAGAGATATGGAGACTGACTGACACTTTCAAAGAGCATAGAATGTTTTTACAAGCCATGTGTGCAGTATTTGGGATACTGAGTCATTGCAGAAGGATTTTGTACCCTTCTGCAGAGAAAGTGTCCACTGTTGAGAGAGCTCATACAGAGTTCATACTTCACCTGGGAGTCTTAGAGAATATAGCCGTTTTTTAAGCAGTCTACCAGCTAATATCACCCCTGCGTGGTGGCTATATAAAAGCAAAGCGAAGCCACAGACAATATACCATGAGCACCATCTTTGCAATTTGGCCTGATCTGGCAAAATGCGTCTCTTCAGGCTGTGCATCCTCCTAAGACACGGAATATCTTTTTGCTCTCCTCTGAAAAGAATACATTCCCAAGTCTCCAGTAAGTAAGTAAAGCATTTTGGTGAGAGTGACATAAGTGTAAATATGCATACAAGAGGAATTACACCGTGAGGATTTAGCCTGCACGTGTAAGCAACTGCAATCATAGGCATCTGCAGAGTGAGAGGTGCTGACTGCAGTTCCTGAAGTGTTGTTAAACCCATTTTTGTTTGCATTTGGATTAGCTGCAGGGAAAACAAGTGCTGCGCATGGACATCAGTGTGTTAATTGTAGCCTGACCCTGAGCAGGAAAACGACCCCTGTGACAGAAACATTGCAATTCCGGTATCAGACAAGAAGGTACAGGCAAATGCAGATGGGCAGCTGGGAAAGTATGAAGAAAACTGAACGAGTCATCTTGAAGTGCAGCAGTCTCAGCCTGCCAGGTGCCTGCTACTCTTTTTGTAGGCTTTGTGGAAAAAACAGGATTTTAAGAAGTGATACTTAAAATTCATCTGCACGTAAAGCTAGTGTCAGTCTCTCCTACCCAATAAAAAAAAGGAGAAAAATTCTTGAGTTTATGCCCTCCAGCAAACTCAGCTAAAGAACTAGAGGCAGGCTCTACTGCATCCAAAACGTCAGCAGCGCAGAATCAAGGTTCTTGAAACTTTATACCATCAAATGACGAAGCTAAAAGTCCCTGGTAGCTATTGAGCCTGAGGCCAGATATTCCACAGCTGCACTCTAAACACAAAAACAACTTTTATCTTAAGCCTCCCATGATACTTCAGATGCCTTAAGCAAAATTCTCCTCTTTCACATGCACACTGGGTTTCATCTCTGCTGCTGTTTGCTTTCCTCCTTTGGGCAGAGCTGGTGGGATTCCCACTCAAGCGGAGCAGGCAGAATAGCAGAGCTGACATCTTCTCTGTGATTCCTGAAGGGAAGAAGTTGGATTTTCACAAGGCTGCCCAAGAAGACCAGAATGGATATTAGCATTGAAACATTCACCTCCCTCCAGCATCAAAAATGCAAGTACCCTTGTTCCAGTCATATACGTAGAAGAACAGGAAAAGCTTGTGAACAAATTTCATAGCTTGATTGTGCTACCTCGCCAAGACATTAGCCGCTCATTTTATCATTAAAAAAAAAAAAACCAATAAAAAAACAAACAAACAAACAAACAAATGAACAAACAAACAAAAAACACACAACATTTTTTCTGGATAAGGACATTTGTCCTGTATCTTTCAATATAATATCTCAGGTATGTGTTAAGAACCACATCCAAGAGCACTTAAAAACTGATAATGCTTTAGGAAAAGCCTTTACTTCCAGGGATGAAGGCTATATGCAAGTACTGAAGAGAATAAGCACAGGAATGACAAGGCTAGTGTAACACTAGCCTTAGTATTGCATGCTACTTGCTCTACAGCCGTAGTCTGTATGAGCAGAAAGAAGCCATATGTTGAGAGAGGAGAGAAAAGGAGGCGGCAATAGTTGGCCAAGCTAAGGCAATTTTGCAGCTGTATGGATTATGGATATATATGGGTGAAACAAAGGAAACTCCAGAGCCCGTTTTTCCTTCCACTAACTATCTGGCCTCTGAACTCTGATCATCTGCTCACCCTACAGCTATAGTTGTCCTGACTTATTTGAGGATTTATTTTCAAATAATACGTGTGCGAAGACAGACTGAAATCCCATTTTACCACTGGTTTGATCACTAGTGTCTGAACTGTAATTCTAAAATACAGCCACTGTAATGTAGTTATGTTTCTTGTCTGCTATTTGTATTATAACAAGATACAGAAGCCAGGAACCCACTGTATCAAGCACAGTACAAACATATCCCTGTACAATTCTTCCTCCATGAGTTTACAATTCAAGTACACAAGGGTTGAACTATGTTAACACTGCTGCTACTTCCTTTTTTTTTCCCTAGGCTCTGAAAGACCTAAACATCAAGTTGACTGTATATGTTATAAATATTTTCTAAATATTATTTACCCAAGAGGCAGGATAACAGCTCTGAAAGTATAAGTACAATGTAAAAACACTTAAAACACACCCAACTTTCCCATGCCTTTCCCTTGCAATCCATTTAAGACAAACACCCACTACTGTGTTCTCCTAACACCTTTATGTTAAGCATTTCTAACAAAAAAACAGAGCTTGTCTTTACCTTCAAGGCATTGCTTAACAATCATCTCACTCCTTTGCCCAGACAGCAGTATCTTCTATCTGCCCCATTTTTGAATGTGGCTTTTTTCCACACTACCAGAAAGTTAATGGACCTTCCAACTAGAGAGGGCAGAACCCCCTTAAAAATACTTCCTCCCCAAACTAATTTCTCCTTGCTACATATAATTGCTAGCAGGTTTCTGTACAATGTTAAATTGCCTCTTTTTTTGTCTTAGAGTACACCCAAAGATGGCAGGGCCTGTAGGGCCTGTAAGTCTGAAATGGCTCGTCCAATGGACAGCTTGACGCTTTTCATAAAAAAAGAAACAAAACTGGGGTTTATGATAAATATGATGCCACCTTCACTTCCAAATTAATTCCATTTTCTTCTGTCTAAAAATATAACTTGAAAATTAATCCTTCCAGTGGGTTTCCCAGTGCATATTCTCTTTCCACCTTTAAGCACTAAACTCAATGAGCAAGGGACTGTTTCCATTTTGTGTCTCGCACAGAATTGAGCCGTTCTGTAATTTGTGATGAATATGTGAAAGCAAACAAGGGAACGTATCACCTGAAGTTTCCATTACAGACCACTGAGTAAGTTCATTCCAAGGCATTAGATATTAATTTATGCAGAAAATACCAGAATAGCTCCTCTTTCATGATCCTCTAACAGAACTTTTGTGACTTAACCTTTTTCATGCAGGAATCATATTTAGACTGAAGGTTTAACTCATTGATTAAAGTTGCACAAATTTATGAGCTTGGTGGAGATTCTTACTTGTTTTAAAAATTTATCTTTTCTTCCCCTATTAAACTATTAGAGACACAAATTATTTAGAAGTCATTATAATAAAAGAATACCTCAGAATCATCTTTCTGTCACACGCGCATTGCTCAGGAAAACCTTCTACATTTTAACCAGTGCTAGGTTTACCCTTACTGCCATCAGTGGTTTCATCTTAATATACTGAATTTTAAATAATTCATTTCGGTGACTAAAAAGATCCAGAAATTTATTTAATGGGCATTTAATTGCTGAAGAGGCTACAATTTTAAAGCTATTCATCATGTTTTAAGTAGTTTATTACATGTAACTAGCCCATTTAAAACTCAAGGAGCTTTGATTTCACTAATATTAATATTTGTCCTAAGTTACTACTAATGATGGATACCAGTGTGAAATGATCCCTTTTCCTTTATATATCTGACCTGCAACCACCCAAGCTGTGAGCCCACTGACGATGCACCAGAGAATCCATCTTATAGTTACAGTCATGTCTCGTTTTTCCTCTTTGCTTTATAACTTATCAAAACAGCTGTAGGAGTTTGGAGGGAAATGAGCAGTTTTATATTATTGTGTATTCTAAATAGTTGACTACTCAGCCAAAATAAACTTTGGTCTTCTAGTAGCTTTAAGGCAGTATTGGCACATGTAAAACAAAACATACAACAATACATACCACGATGAGTGCCAGATGTTCATGGGAGAAAACACACAGCTGTTGGGCTTAGATCACCTGAACTCTTTTAAAAGCCAAAGACACCGGTCACCTTTGTTGAGCTGTCAGATTAGCAGAGGGACTGCAAAGACTGGAAGCAAGGAAGGGTCGTCTCAGTTACACTGAAGAATGCCAATTTATGCCTCATCAGCCAGCTGTCATGTAAAACTCCTTATGATAGACAGGACTAAAAATAACTACTTTGTCTTAAAAGTTCATGGTGAATCTAGAATTTACAGCTAAAAATCTTATAGGCATTTTTTCAAGACAAGTTTATTGGGGGGAAAAAAACCCAAAACAACCAACTTCAGAAAACTGAGAATATACAATGGATAGCTTTACATTTCCTGTGTCTCATACACATTTCCTATGTCTCATATGGCTGTAAAAGCATGGCAACAGAATAAACGAACACAGCCGCAATGTGCGGGCAAACAATTCACTACCATAAACAGTCTCACTACGGTTACTGGAGCTATTCACATCCACGTATGGAGAAGTCAAAACAATTATCATTGTACATTTTATTCTCTCACCTTCTCACTACTCAACAGAATCACCTTTTGCTCCTTTATGGCCACCTTCACATATAAAATAAAACTCCTTTTGTCAAGGTGTTCTTGCCCATAGTAAGTAAATGCAAGATGTGCTTCTGATTCGCACAAAGGAACAAAGTTTGAACAAAAGCAGTCCTAACTCCTATCCACTGTACTACTTACTATGTGACAGCAGGTCTAGGACACTTTCTCTTACCGAAGACAAAAGTAAAATTCACACAGTGCTAGCTCATAAAAGATTTGGCTCTGAGAACCCACACATTAAGTTCCTTGTTCTTGGTCTCCACACACCTACTACACTCCTATGCTTTAATGCATCCATGCTGGATTTCCCTGGTACAACTCTGTAAATACCAAAATTATACACGTAAGTTTTTAGTCTTTGTGAATCTTACTTAAGAGGACTTACTGTGTTCTCACTTAGAACCAATAAGCTCTAACATGTGTCTGATAAGCAAATTATGTCATGGTAGAAAATTCAGGATGTATTAAACATTTGCTGAGAAGTTTAGATCAGTCTTTATGGAAAGACTTTATGTAAAGATTCTGTGAGGCCCATCTGCTTTCCATAGGGTATGAGAGCCTATGAGATTCCTATAGTTTCACATTCTGCTATTAGTTAAGGACTTTATTGCTTCCTAAATAAATACAGCGATTCAATCCATAAACCGACCACTGTATAACATACTCAGTACCACAGGTCTGACATTACCCATCTGAACATGTGATTACCAAAACCCGGTGAACAATTTTTGTTCAAAGCACTGTATTTCTACATGCACTGAGAGAAACGTAGAGAAAAAAAATGAAACTATCGTAATAAGATGTAACAAATATATTAAATATTTTTGTTGCTGTAAAATCTCATGTGTGTTTTCATGGAAACAGCCCCTTTTTATTAAGTCTAATAAATTCAATGCTTCCTTAAGTTATTGCCTCAACTGAAGATTTCAATTGCTATAACAGCATAAAACATTTATTCACACATCTGGTTAGAATTCCTTTTCTTTGACAAATTTAATCAGTGTAATTATCTATCTGACAGACGCAGAGTTAGACAAGGAGAAACCTCAACAAGATGTAATTTACATGCTTCAATTAATCTTTCTAAAAATTTGTACAACTTAACAGATGGATCAAACTCTATGCGAGTATTTGACCAAAGGTTATAAATCAACAGTGACATGTTTTCTTTCAGGCAGTAGCTTGAGAAATTAATATTGTTTCACAAAGTTAGACAAAGGAATTGTAAATCTTACACTTACAATAGCTCCCTTCCTCATAAAACTATCTACTACATAGAGAATATTAATGATGTAGCATTCTTAACCATGACAAAGAAAGGATAGGTTTAAAATATATATCACTCTTATTAAATCATTTTCTTTTATCCATGTAAAGAACTTCATAGTCCTGCACTAATGCAAATTAATTCACATTGACACTGATGAGCAAATAGTGACATTCCCCAAAAGGCAGACACCACAGTTGCCATGTAATATTGCAGCACACCATCAGAGACACTTCCCTGATTTCATATTTTCCATTAACATTAAAAGTGCAAAAAATTGTGATATGACAACAAAATCTGACCCAGGGAGGTGGTATTATTCTAGGAAAGACTCCAATAGATGATTTGTGCTGTACAGGAGAGAGGACTATTTCACTACTGCCCCTCCCTGTAACAGATGGCACCGCACTACTGCCTGCCCGTGGAGGCAGTGCCTGGCAGCACCAGCCAGGGACTCTGCATTGCCCCACGGTCTCTTGAGCATTGATACCATGATACCGGCACCCGGCACACCTACAGTCGGCTATCCGAGAACGGCTATGGGTGTTTAGGCTGAAAGCCTCCCAGTTTAGACCAGCCTGGACCTCCCAGGCTGCCCTCAGAAGGAAAAGTAAACTCACTGCTTCATCCCCCAGTAATCAAAATACACAGTAGCTGAAGTGCAATGGTCTGCAGCAGGTCGCTGTGTTACTACTGTCTTACTCTCAGCAGCGCCGTATGTCCACTTGGCCAAGCAAAAAGAGACATTCAAAGCTGCAGCACCCGCAGGACTCCCTGCCATTCTCCCCTGGAGGCATGAGGCAGCTGACAAACGGCTGGTCCTACCAAGGAAGGGGGTCCTGTTCTAGCTGGGTTCCTGCAAGCCTTGTAGAGATGGCCAGAGCTGCTACCGTGTACAGAGATGCTGCTGATCAGCTGAGTAATGGCATCTTCCTATAGACCAGCTTAAATGGCCTCAGCAAAAGGGAAGAACAAAACTTCCATCTCTCCCCTGCTATAAGAACAAGTACCATGTCTAAGTGGAATGCCTAATCCATTCGCTATTTAGGCAACCTTTAAAATAAAACATTATTCACTAGCAGGGCATGCTACCATGCTGCTGTTACAGTGTGCTTTAAGATGAGGTACCTCTGAGTGACAAGTAATACTTCTTAGACTTTAAAGCACCACGAGTGAGAATCCATAGGAAGAAAGTTTGTCTGGCATAAAAACATAGTCTCTCAGTTATGACCTTCATCATTCCGCACTCTGAGAAATAATAGGAGCTTTCATGACAATTAAGGATCCGGCAACATGCAGCGCAATCCAGACTGTGCAGTGTAGAACTGAGTGGGAACAAGAATTTCATTTAAACCTTCCACTTGTTAAATACATCTTTCCATCTGTCTCTGAGTCAGCAGCATCCCCCTCAAGGCTGATACAAAGCTCAAGAGGAAACTAAACTGCTCCAAAACGTTTTCAAACTTAGCATATCAAGCCAATATTTAAAAACATCTGAGGTTCACTTTACTCTAAAAGAGGGGGTGGGGGTATTCCGTTCTGAACCATGAGCATACTTCAAAGGTATGCTCTTTTCACTTCAATGTGAAAAGCAGACCAAGTGCTCTAAAGCTACAAAGCCCTAACGCCCTTGATGTCTTAAAGATTATTTAAAATCAAATCAAATCAAAATTAATACCAGATGGGGAGGGGCAAGGAGGCCAGAGAAAGAGAAAAAAATATTAACATTCTGTTTTATCTGCAGTTATTTTTGGCGTTTCATATTGGTACTTTAATTTTTTTACCCTTCAGCCTGCTATGACTAACTAATTCCGAGCTTAACTGGTAGTGACTATTGGCAATTTTGCTCACTTGTCAGATAATCACAGCAGTTAATTTTTCCAGATCTTTTATTTAATGGCGTTAGGCAAATAAATCAAAATTTATTTGCAAATACTATTCCCTTGTTGATTATTTCTTCTGCTGATTCATTGCACTGGTATTTGCACCCTGCTTATTTACTTAGGCCTTGGATCCTGCTAGCACTTATGTTCACAACCTACTGCTCACACAGAGCCAGCCAGTGGTACTACACATGGATCGAAAGCTATCTCATGCAAACCATGGATACACACAGTCAAGCTTTGCATTTACAGGGAAAAAAGCTCTAATTTCACAGCGTAGAAATAACCATCACAAATCCTTAAGCAACTTGGAAACAGAGAACGAGATAGCACATTTTTCAGTCTTAAGCTTTCCATAACGAAACAAAAATAATGTGCAAAACCAACAAATGATCCTATGGCATGAATAACTTGCAACAACCGGTATAAGAAAAAAACCCACAGACTAAAATGAATTTACACAGATTACTGATTGAACTTTAAGAACATGCATGCATTCCCAGCACAGTCCCTTTGTGGTAACTTGGAATAATCTTGAGGGATATACTTTAAGAAGTTGAAAAGGTCCCTTTTTATAATCTTGCTAGCTGAATCTAACTGAAAACCCAAATAAAATGTAAGATAATTTGCCTTGAAGTCTACTGCACATCACATAGGATATTTATTTATACATGTACATCATATTCAACCTATATTATATTATATTCAAAAAAAGCCATATGGAAGAACATTAAGACTCTGAAGCCAAACACTGAAAAGTTAGCAAAAAGCCAGAGTTCAAGTTGCCTGTTCCACAGGTCCATACGCCTGCTCACGCATATACGTTTTGACACGGTCTCTCATTACACCACCGCTTACTCTTTTCCATAAAGAAACCCTCCCCCAGACATTGCTTATTTTCTCCCTCCCTCACCCAGAACGGTGCGGCACATTCTGTTATTTACTGCATGAAAGCCTTGCTGTGAGGGCAGGATTCATTTCCTCAGCGGTGAATGTGGTGTTGCACATCCCCATAGTAACTGAGTGCTTCAACCACGCACATATTTTCACAACACCCCTGTCTCCATCCTCCGTCACTCCGCTTGGTCCCAATCCCTTTGGCAGGCTGTTGCCTTCCACAGTTTCACGCCCCAGTCACCCAATACCTCATGTAATCTTGGTCTCAGCCACACCTAGAGAATGAGGTTTCCATCCAAGACGTAACTCCAGCAAAAAAATTTAAAAAGGAGGGGTTTATTCTTGACTTCCTTGAACCCCTTCTGATGAAGCTCCTCTCTGACTCCCGCAGACCCGCTCGAGAGGAGAAACACCAGCCCAAACTGCCAAAGTTTAGCAAATTTTTACAGACTGAATGCAGGGAATTGAAATGGATAATTTAACTTGGTAAATCTTTTCAGAAGAAGTTGCAGCAGCTCTGCTGATAAAAGAAGACACCAGCTTCTAGGGAAAAGGAATTAGAACTGAGAAAAAATAAGCACATGGGTTAAAAACACCCTCTGGAGCAGAGAGAAGCACTCCCTTGCAAAGGCCACTTTCAAGGTCAGGGGTGCTTCATTCTGCACCACTTTAAGGGCCAGTTCCCAGCAAAACATGCCAAGGAAAGAAAGGTAATTTTATGGAAAGCAGGCAATGTTAATAGTTGTAGTGAAAAGTGTTGTTTATGCGTATTGTCTAATCCAAAAAGCAAAATATATTACATATTCTGAATTAACTCTTCCTGAGTTTGCAGATTTGAGTTTTTTTAAAAATAACAGTAATATGAAATTATACTTCAAGACTGGTTTGGGGTTTTTTTTAAGCTTAAACACAGTGTTAAAACTTCTTGTCTCTACAGTAACTGGAAAAAATATTCTTGGAAATTTTCTCCCAGTAAGACACATTTGGGCCGTCAAATCAACACAGTCCTGCACGTCGAGGAACAAGCTGTGTTGATGAGCTGGTCACTCGCAAACACAAAACCAGATTCCCTTTATAAAGGGTGTGTTTCTCTGCATCCCTGTCTGCAGGGTCTCAACCCGACAAGCATAGCCACATTAGAGGATGCAACAAATCAGCTGTGGGTGCTGTGGGGATCAAATACATCTCTTCGGCAGTACCTCTGAGCACAAGTTACATCAGCTCCTAAGAGGAAACCACAGAGCACTGTGGGGAATGCCATGCTAATTTAAATCTTTACTGTCCTAAAACCTAGCGGTCTGAAGAGACCAACAGTGGCCTCTGGACAGATGCCTCTCAAACACTGAGTCCCCAGCAGCTACTTTAAACCTTGGAGTCTGAAGAAAATCCTGGCACTGCCTTTACATTTCAGAGTTCACAGTCAGACTGTAGGTGCTCAGGGCCAAGGCTGGTGGCCTTCGAGCCAAGTGCTTGAAGCTGGAGGCCTGCCTGTGCTCCCTCGGTCACTGTTCCTTTGAAGCTCCCCTTCACAGGGCAGCAGTGCAGCTGAGCGCCTTGTAAGCACTCACAGGAACAACAGCAAAGCAGTTTCATTTATGTAGACCAAATGATACCATGACAGCACAGAGGGAGTGGCCTTCCTCTGTGCAGTATCAGCCCTGGTAGCAAAACCCTGCTAGATGTATGAAGCAAAATTAACTTTTTCCTTTTATCAAATAATTCATACAAGAATCACCCCTGCAATGTCACCTTCTAAAGATCTCACAACAACCAGGAGCACTCAGTCTTCGTGGGAAGCCTCCTCACCTCCTAACATCAAAGACCAAGGCAGATAAATTTTTTCTGCTTGCAACTTTAAAATGTCTCAAGTTAAAAAAAAAATTTAGCAACACACTGACAAAAAAAAAAAAACCAAAACCCAACAGTCCTGGGTTTATTTCAGCTATATCAAATCCCAGTGACTTTTTAGAACATTTATTCAGCTGGTCTGGATAAAAAGTAAGATCTAAAATATTTTGAAGTATCATCAGATGTAAGACTCTCTCATAAATTACAAATTGAAAGGTCAATGACTCTGTGAGCATAAATGGTAACCAATTAGTAATAGTTGGACTCCTGCCCTTGATTATGAAAACCATCTCCTGTCTCTGTTAAGTAGCAGAGTAAGTACTGGGTAGCTACATGGATAAACCCTTCATCATTTATGCATCTATTATTTATTAAAATTTAGCAAATGTTTCAAAGACCACACCAGCTCAGTATAGAAGCAACCCTGCATCACGGAGCCTCTGCATTTTTGCCATAATTAGTTGCACTGCTTGTGGTTTTAACACTTTCTAAAAAGGGCGCTCTTCAGGTGAGGGACGTCAACCCACCTTATTATGCTTCCAGCTGTCTCCTCAAGTTGTGAAGTATTAATCTGAAGGAAAAGAAACCTTGTAATCTCACCACACAACTTCATGTCCCTAACAGAATCAGAGAGAGAAGCTCAGGTCTCCTGGCCCCCATCCGAGGGCTCCATCCATGGAAGCTGGCTCACTTTTTAACTGTCTTGTTGACAGCATTTAACCAGAACTGCTTTTCTGACTAGGTATCTGCCTAGACAGCACTGTTCAGCACTGAAGTAGAAATTTTTCTGTCAGTAACACAGAAGTTCCTGTACAGCTAACGCAGTCCCCGAATTGAGCAGTGGTGGCTCAGGCGAATGTGCAAGTATGAAACCATCTTTGCCACTAAATTACACTCCCTTAAGACACACATTCACCATCAGAAGGAAGAAGAAAAAGGCCAGGTACGTTAAAAACAGCATCTGCTCCTTTTGTGAAAAAAGTGCCAGAAAACCCCGGGAGGAATGTAAAGTATTTCTTTGCAATAGATTTCAGATAGGCTGAAAGGGCAACCTGGTGCATTTCCTCTCTTTTTCCTCTGCTGTTTCAAGAAACCACCGCAGACATACAGAAAAGGGGCAGGTCATTTTAAACTTAAGGTAATAATCTTTCTTCACTGAATTTAAGAAAATAGACAAATTATTTTATAGAGAAAGAAGTTAAAGCAATCAATTTTCTGAACTTGGGGTAAGCCTAGCCCTGCAATCAGGTGCTCAGGTATTCTGTGCCTCATTTCAGGCATCTCTGAAATACCCCTATATGGAATACAGTCAGGTCTGGTTTTTGGTGCCAGATGTTCTTTGATGAGGCAGCTGCCTTGGCAAAAAAACGGGGAAATTCTTGAAAATCAATATTATCTGCTGTGTTTCTGCCATTAATAGCAGCATGTGAGGAAAACAATGTGAATTGAATATCTGGGAGCCCAGGAAAGGACAGGTTTGGAGACGTGACTTTCTGCAGGTGGAATTGATGTCCAGTGGAGGTCAGACAGTGGTGAGAAGGATGAGGAAAAGGTCACTGTTCTTTACAACTTCTGCACATCTTGAGGAATGCAGGTCATAAAGAGCTATACTGCAGACCTGGGAAAATGTTCCATGAGAAGCTGTCTTCACTGAAACACTGACCAGTGGTGTTTCTGTGCCCCAGCTCACTGTCACTTCAGCTGTGCTTAAAGAATATGTGCCAGGCCACATCGACCCTGCCTTCTAACAAAATTTGATTCTCTTATGTTCCTCCTCCACATTTTTTGAGCTGGATCATTTTTCCAGCCCAAATTATAACATGGCCATATAAATAATTGTGCTGCCTTAGTGACAGTGGAGTGGAGGATTTGAAATGTCATAGGCTGATACTACTGGTAACATCCAAGTGCTTTGGTGAAATGACGAGAGCTGGTTTGCGTACCTACTCTCCAGCCATCTTCCCATTTCCCTCCTTCCCACTGCAGCTCTTACTGAACCATGTAATCAAAAGCAGAAGATGAGATCTGGGTCCACACGTCACTTCTGCACCACAGCAGTGCAATGTTCCAGTCATCTGCTGTGCTCCTTGGACCTGCTTAGTTTACTGTATCAATGTAGTCAACATAGCCTAGAGACAGCTATATTTAATATATACCATTAATAATTGTAGGTATTTCCAAGTTTTAGCCACATGATCTAATATGTGTTTCTAGCAGTTGTGAAACATTTGGCTTAAAAGAGCAAATAGGTGAGGAGAGGAACAAACATCTATCTAAAACTTTGCTAGCACCAACTACCAAGAGATATATATGTGCACAGGTATATGCAGGCTTATATATATATATATTTATATACACACAGACATATGTGTGTGTGTGAGCAATATAATGTCCTACTGAAGTACATATCAATAGTAGAATCAGTTATGCTCAGAATGGTTGCTGTTGAGGATGACTGCAGTTGCCAAGTACGCAACAGAAACCACTGCTCTAATGAATTGAACATTTAAAGGAAGAAAAAAAGAAAAATGGAAAAAAAAATTTTAAAAGATAGTTTTGGTAACTTTTTGGGTCTTAATAGAATAATTAAGGAAAGGGGCAGGCCAGTAAAAAGACTAATCTTTTTTTCATTAATTCAAAAGAATCCCAAGACTTACATGGCTAGCGAGTCTTGCAAAGCATTCATCCACCCCAGGCTTTGACAGAATACCTCAGTGATCACTTTGCATTAGCCTTCAGCTGTCATTTGTGTATCTTCTAAGCAGAAATGGACAGGGTTTTTTCATGTTTATGGCTTGTATGATGCAAACAGTCAGCTAACCTTGCTAGGATAAGTTTTATAAACTTGAACATATTTGTTACCCAAAATACACCGGTCTGGGTCCGCCCCATGTATTTGACTCTAGGAGGGGCACCGTCAGACTGCACAGTCGCACAATGGAATCACTAGCAAGAACCCCAGATAATATTCCCTGATGCCTCCCATGTCTGAACAAGGTATCAGTCAAAACTACAACTCCACCACAGCACACCAGCACAGGACATTCCCACGAGTGTCCGTGGCAGTTCTGCTGGGTGGAGTATTATGGTCACCCTGCAAAGAGTCCCAAGACACAGGCAGCTTAAATGGTTTGTGCAAAGGCACACAGGAAGCATTTGCACCTCCTCCAACTCGGAGCCAGAGATGCCATTCTGCCAATTTCTTTTGAAAACACCCATCTGCAATGCTCCATTCCAGATAATCTTAAAGATATTATAATTTTAATTTCTTGGTGAATAGGTGTCAATTAGACTAGTAAGGTCCTATAAGGGGTGGGGGAGGAACAAACCACCAAACAAGAAATCCACCAGTATTCTGCAATTCACTAATTTTCATTGCCCAGCACTTCCACCATGCTTGGGGGGGGGGGGGGGGGGGGAGAAGGACAGAGAAACAATCACAAAGATCAGAATTGCCACCAGCTACTTATACCACTTTTCTGAATGGATATTGCAGCATCCTACTAAATGTATGATGTAGGCTAATGAGGTCGGTGCCTGCACAAGGATCTGGATTCAAACTTTCTCAAAGCTGAGCCAGATTCAGTGGTCATTATCAGAATACCTTTTACACTGGAGAAAAAATCACTTCTTCATTGCAGGAAATATTTAGTGTCTGATAAATCTGCCATGGTAACAGATCTCTGGCTCTGTAAAAATCCAGAGAGAAATACAGGTAAGCGGCAAAAGGCAGTTTCCACACGTAAACTGATCTCTGACAAGCACCTTTACCCTCCTTCTTTCTTTCCAGTTAAGTCCCCTGCTGATGATTCAAACCAGGTACAGTACGCAGCTCTGATTAACTTCATACCCAGAAACAAATAATGATGCTTCTAAGAGCTTAGCTTGCATGTAGCCCTCTGCAACCCACCAGGAAAGTTATTTTTCGTACGCTGAATGACAGGATTTTTACCAGTAGCAGATCATTGTGAATGGTCTCCATGGACCCTACAGTTGCCATAATCTACCATATTTCTGTTGGAAGCATCAACATTTTGCCAGAATAGGAAAATCCATGGTTGCAAATATCTGTGCCAGATTTAGCAGATTTGTGCCTCTTACACTGGTTTCCAGTTAGCTGTCAGAAAATGTTGAAAGTTGTATTTACTTGTTCAGATGAACATCTCAAAGCACACTTGGAGTGTGGTACCACTATTTACTCCTCAGATGAATACAGATATCAGAATCAACTTTCTTCTGCTCTTCTGCGATGAGGTTTGACCTCATCCTTGCTACTGCAGCCTAGGAAACTGGAAAATGCTAAGAACCTGATTCAGAAAACCTGAACTTTTGTTCACAGAAGCCCTAAGAGAGAAACATCTACGGAATAATGGAGGTTCATGTGCACAGAGGGTAGTAATAATTTATGAGTGGTCACTGAGAAGTATCTGGGTACAAAAGGAGTTATAGGACTTTATTGTATAATGAAATGCAAGCCAACAGCCCGATCCCGTCTAGCATTTCTCTACCTTTCCACACGGCCACTCCACAGATCAGTGTAGGACTTACATGATACAGAAGACCCTGCATGGACCCCGACCACAGCCTTCTTTCATGGACATGATTTGTGCTATTATGGAGATGAGTGTATGGGAACAAACCCACCCTTGTTTTGAAATTGTTGCATTTTCTTTGAGTCAGTTTTGGCTCTGGAGGGCATGGATTTCCCACTCCCCATTATCCATCGCTCTGAGTTTTTCCCCTATATTTATTTTAAAGAAACTCTATTAACAGGGCTAAATTATATGAACTCAGATACACCTTTTTGCAGTGCATACACAGATAGCAACACCAGCAGAGAGCATTAGGTAGAATACAACAGCATGGGTGTCGTGTAAGTACCTACATAACAGCTGCGAGGAACTGGATTTGCACTGCACGTGGAATGGGAGCATTCACTTGGCATTTCCAGACTTCCACAACCTGGGTAGCGTCCAACCTGAATCAGTATGGTTAGCAAGTCTGCACTGCCACAAGCTTCTTAATCGAAGAGGAGAAGACTATGCCCGCATCCAGGAGGATGCAGAAACATCCAACCTGCTGTCACAAGTAAAAAGCTACAGTAAACTCGCCTAAAAAAAATAGTAATTAAAAACATGTAAGTAAAATAAAAAAGGTAAAGACAACGGAAGAAATTCAACTGCTAGTGACTTGCACAAAACAAAATCAAACTAATTGTGTCTCAATTAATTAACTTACACTTCTGCGACTGCAAAATCTGACGGAAGCTTCTCCAGGCATGCTCGAGCTGTGCTTCAGCATCACCACTGGCTCTCATCTCAGTCTCCACTGCTGGGGGCCCAGCTGGCTACCAGGTACTTTTGACAGAGGAGATTGGAAAGCCATCTAATCAACTCAGCTGTTGCCTGTATGGAGATAAACTCTGGCTGGCTGGTCTGGCCAACCAACAAAGGTTGGCCATTTAGTCAGAAAGATTAGCAGAACCATAGTGAAAAAAAAAAGATAGTGAGGACTCTTGTAAGACTCTTGATTATATTCAAGCTTAATTGGCACACACACAAATTGTGCTTTTAATTTCAGAATGTGTAACGTGTTGAGTACAGGCTTATTTGCATCCCTGAATTTCTGGGGGATAAAACCAGGAAAGAGGTTAAACTGAAACACTCCCA
Organism: Phalacrocorax carbo; assembly: GCF_963921805.1. NCBI lineage: Eukaryota > Metazoa > Chordata > Aves > Suliformes > Phalacrocoracidae > Phalacrocorax > Phalacrocorax carbo. The sequence continues at coordinate 16,218,786 of NC_087516.1, forward strand.
TTTCCTTTCTTACATCAGTGTGTGATTCCTGGGGGATATGATTAGTTTTCTTGTAGTTTATGCTAGGTTGTGAGCTCACTCACTGTTATAAATGGGTTGTCTGTATAATTGTTACCAATTACATGCAAATTGCTGCTAAATGGCACAGACAGCCCATTTGTGCCAAATGTTGGTTTACACTTTGCTCTCTTTCCAAGACAGTGGGGAGATAAAAAAGCAATTGGATTGATGAGTGGGATGTCAAAATTTCTCTCCAGTTTCCATTATGCAGTTAAACATTGCCTCACCATTCTTTGACAAATACTGGAATACATCCAGAAATCACACTTCATTTTTTCCAAGATGGTGATCAAATACCTCCCCAAATCTGAGCAAGAGTTACTGGCTCTTGTTTATCCTCCATGTCAGATCTGCAGTTCAGACACTACAAATGGGAGCTTGGTATGTTTTCCTGCACTATCAGTCGGTATTCAGTTTGCCGTGAGACTTGCCAAGCGTCTCCAGATTCTTTGCTCTGTTCCTGATTCTTTATGGATCTGAGGAGCATTTGTTCCAAAAACAGGAACTAGCCCAATGTCAAGTAAACGCTCTGATCACACAACTGAACCACATTTCGCTTTTTTTTTTTTTTTTTTTTTGCAACTTCTGTATCATTCATGGTAGGCAAAAATATTAGCAAAGCAACTGAATATATGGGAAACACCTTTTTTCTTTTTTTTTCCTTTTTACCTTGAGATTGACTTTAGTTTCTATCCTTTACAATGAGTAGAAAATTCAAGAAACAACACTGAAATTCCTGAAAGAACTTTAGCCTCAAAGGCATTTATTTCAATGGAGCCAGAATTTCTGTGTCAGCAAAGTATGCCAGAATGTATTTAGCTTCAAGTGTGTACTTAAATCATGTAGACTTCAAGGGAACTTAAATACAAGCTTAATTTTGAGCATATGCTTAAGTGCTTTTGGTGAATAGTATTGAACCACAGCATTCACCTCTGTAAAGGAGAGAATGCTTTCCAAAGCAACATTTACTTCTCAGGGCACAGTGTTCGTCTTTTAAATCCTCCTTTGATGTTACTTGGTCTACTTTGTTTTTAAAAGCTCACCAGAAATCAAAAAGGATTAGTAGGTCATGATCCTGCAAGCTACCTGGTATGGATCAGCCCAGGAAAGGACAGAAACGGAGTTTAGCTAGCAAAGAAAAAATGTTTGCCTGGAGCAGTTTGCAGGACCACCTTTCTGAGGCACAAATAAGTTAGAAAGAGTTTGGTATTTTATTTTGTATTTATAATGATCATTCTAAAGAATATTTAAAATAAGGCAAGTAGAAAGCTGAATCTAGGACATTTAGCAGATCATAACAAGTAAAGATGATTATTAATGTGTATTAATCACCTTCCCCTACGCCAGCGATACCTGATACAACATAGGCAGCCTTTTCCACTCATCCTTAAAAGAAAATAAAATCTTTCCTGAACCAAAGTATAATTACCACATTTTGTTTTTTAAATGGGGAATTGAATTAATATTTTTATAAAAACATTGATTGTCAATATAGCATTAGAGAGCAGAGGTAGAAAAAGTCTTGAATTAAAAAAAGATCTGGAATCCTATTTCCTCCAGAATTCAGTGCACTAAATGTGGTATCTGAGCAAACACAAGCTCTTGACCTCAAATCTATATTCTTCTCTGAGGTTCATCCACTAGGAGAAGGAACGCTGTGTAGTGGTTAAATACAAAACAAACCTGAAATTGGTACCTTCTGAGGTTTGGTTCTGACCAGCCTTTGAAACAAGATTGCTTTCAGTCAATTGGTTATTTCAGCACTTGACATCACCCCCACATAAAACAAGGCAAATGGCCAATTAGCTAACTGGAAGTTTTCCAGTTCAAAATGGTGCCAAAATGAACGAAGATGGAGTAGAGAAGAAAAAAAAAAAACACTTTAAATTGGCTGAACAGTCAGCTCTCTATGGGAAGCTGAAAATAGAAATCAGTTCATGGAACTCAGGAGCTTCACTATCTTCTATTTGGGGAAGATCAGACTTCGGCATTTGCAAGTTAAACAGGGATCCCCAAGGCTTCTAGAGAGTACTTTATAAAAAGAGGGTTTATATAGGACCTGTGTATTTTGCAAATAAAACTGTAGCACATTAAATTCTAATCACATTCTATTCATAGCATCTGAAATCAGAGCATAAATTTGCTTCCTATGGAGAATTATCTGGACTGGAGTTTTATTCTCATACGTATGCCATTACCCCTACGCAAACACAGATAAATTTTGTCTTTTTCTTTTCAGCAGCATTCAGCTATTTTGACATTTTAAGTGGTTATGAGTTGGTTTTAAATAAAGACAGCCTAAAGAAATCAGATGATATGTTAAGCAGCAGAACTTGAACTGAGAAAGAAAAGAATACAACATTGTGGAATAACCTCTTTGCTTGGGAAATAATGCTCAAATTCCAGAAAGAAAAGTAGTTAATCACATCAGCTTTGTAAATATAATTTCTATGAAGGTCAATGCCACTTTAAATACATCTATCAGGCCCCTCACACAAACTCTTAAGGTAGATCAGAAATGAATGCAAGTATTCTAAATAGGAAAAAGTCTCCTACAGAAATTTTCCTGTTATTATAAAATCGTTAATTACTTTAAGGAACAGCAATTCAGTCTTCTCTCAGTGACAGAACATAAACGGGTCAGGGCAGCTTTAGTTAGATATACCAAGATTTACTTTGAAAGCACTGAAGACAACAAGTTCTGGGGGATTTTGCTTTGCTTTCAGTCAATTACAGTTGTTGGGCCAGCTCAGAGCAGTGATCCAGGTGTGGCACAGGCACAGAGTGATACGGCTTCAGCACCACTTGCTACTCCCAGTGACACCTAAAACTTTTGTCTCAGATCAACACCTGAAACAGGGACGCCTTTGCGCTGGTTTTGACAGGGGTAGAGGTAATTTTCTTCACAGTAGCTATGGGCTATGTTTTGGATTTGTGCTGAAAAACAGTGTTGATAATTCAGGTGTGTTCTAGTTACTGCTGAGCAGGGCTTACACACAGCCAAGGCCTTTTCTGCTCCTCACCCCACCCCACCAGCGAGTGGGCTGGGGGTGCACATGGAGCTGGGAGGGGGCACAGCTGGGACAGCTGACCCCAGCTGACCAACGGGATATTCCACACCATGTGACGTCATGCTCAGTATATAAAGCTGGGTGGAGAAGAAGGAAGGGGGGGGGACGTTTGGAGTGATGGTGTTTGTCTTCCCAAGTCACTGTTACGTGTGACGGAGCCCTGCTTTCCTGGTGCTGGCTGAGCACCTGCCTGCCCATGGGGAGCAGTGAACGAATTCCTTGTTATGCTTTGCTTTCCTTGCGTGCACGGCTTTTGCTTTGCCTATTCAACTGTCTTTATCTCAACCCACAAGTCTTCTCACTTTTCCGATTCTCTCCCTCATCTCACATGGGGGCTGAACAAGCAGCTGAGTGGTGTTTAGTTGCTGGCTGGGGCAGCATCATGAAACAAAGATGACAAACCTTCTTTTGTGAAAAAGCAACCATATTCTTAACATAAAAAAATGTAAAAAGGAAAAATATAATTTCAACTTAAATTGCCATCATCATCAAAAAGCAAAATAATAGCCAACTTGAAGCATCACTATGATATTTTTCATTATAAAATTATCATAAAATTTTGGCTACCGGGTTCATTATCAGGTGCATTTGCCAGTGTTTACTCTGAGAAGCAAATTAGCTCTGCATTTAAAAGAAGCCATCTGATCCGAAAGCCCTTTAGTTCCACTGAAACCCCAAGAGTGCTGTATAGAACAGGGTTTTTTGGTAAATAGATGCCTAATGATGCAGATAAATAGCACCAACAATTTTCACATTCCTCAAAAGAGCACACTTCACATAATTTTTCTACTGACCTTGTATGTGTATTTTTTTTATTATTTATTCTGGTTAAAAAGCAGCTTTGTGTGCTTTCATAACTTTTAAGAACTGTCAAAAGAATGATGTATTCAGTGAGATAATAAACTCGTCGCAGAGTCTGACACTCACAGCAAGGAAAATACCTTCACAGTGCTGTTTGAGAGAGGCTCAATTTGACCACACCAAATTTTAGAACCACAAAAGATAGGGAGTTGCATGAGTCTAATAACACTTCAAATACGTGTTTTAAAAGCACTAGTAATCTCACACACAGGCAGCCACAACGTACCTATTGGTTCCCGGCAGAGGGAACATCACATGAGACTGACCCTAGCGAGGAGCTGAACTTAGAAACAATTTTTAGCTGCAGAGCTGTTATTAAAATGATTAGTTGCAACAGCTCTGAGCAGGCAGATCACTTCACCAGTGTGGATCTGTGTAAGATCAGGGCCTGAACATGTTTCTTCCCTTCATCTGGCCTCAGCTTCAGGAAAAAACATGCTTCCCCCCCGCCCCAGCCCGCTCCCCATGTCAATGGACATTAAGCATATGTCACCTCACTTTCGGAAAGTGTTGCATTATTTAACTTCATTACTGTCTGTTGAATTGCTTTCAACCACTTCTCACCTTGCAAAAAACTTCTAAGTGCATTAATAGGGCACATACTTAAACTCCACCAGATGAGAATTGTGTGGATCAGTAGTGGGACATTACTTACGGAAGGAGACCGGGCACAGGGCGGTGGCTCACCTGCCTCCCCCTACACATCCCTCCGACTAAATTTATTTCTGTCCCTCCAGTCTCTAGAGAGCCCTTGCTTTCCCTGCAGAACAGTGTCTACTCCCTCTCTCCATATTGCTTAATCCTCCAGAATTATCTCTGACCTTTCTGCTCAGCCTGGTGGAACTTGGGCCGTATGGATGGCAAAGGCACCTCTGACTCTTCAACCACAGCTGCTGCAGCACTTCAAAGGCAGCTACCCCAGCTAAGGATTTAGACTGTCTCTGGCATCCAAAGGCTCAAGGTGGGGTCCCCAGGGCTGAGCAAAAAGAGCAAAGCTCATCTGTAAGGATTAACATGTGGACAGGTAATGGATCTAAATGGGGTGGGAAGGGTAGGGAAAGGCAGGGAGAGTGGAAGTCAGTATACAATACAGAAAACCCGAGGAGGTTAAGAGGGGCAGCCAAAGGAGGGGCTGGGGGCACAGAAGACAAGAGATTCCTGGTTAGCATAAATAATATACATGTATGTTGAGGAGGAAGAATGAGAGCAGCTTGGAAATGTAAACAAAAATATCTTCAGAGGAAGTAGGGCTTTAACACAGAAAACGGTGACAAGATCAATGGGAATAAAACAAAAAAAAGGATGTGTAAGTCAAAGACAGCTAGAAAAACAGGCACTGAGAATAAAAGATTGTGATGAGATGGAGACACAAAATCCATCTGTAATATAGCTTGGACTGGGACATGCATCACAGCCTTCATACTGCAGGATTACCCCAAATGTAAAAGCAGAAGTTTTTTATTATTCAGGGTAATAATGGACTTTGCTTATCAAGTTATGAAAAAGCATTTTCTTCTGAAAAGTAAGATCACAGAAGTTTTTAAGAGAAAAGCACTGCTTGGTTTTTAAGACCATGCCACGTGTTACTTGGAAAGCAGGACTATGAAGCTGACTCCCATGCACTACAGAAAGATGGCTCTAGCCATCCAGCTGAGCCGGGTCGTGCTCGGCTCCTCAGAGCGGGGGCTGTTCTCATGAGTATTTGAGCGCACGGGCAGAGTTCAGGACACAAACACACCAAGCAATGTGAGGGTTCAAAAAAAACTTACTACATGCTTTGGATGGCATAAACTTGTAAACTTATCAGCTACCTCAGAAAAACTGAACAGAAGTTCACATCTGGTGGTAGTGGAAGGTAGGTCACCTTTCAGTTGTGTTTAACTATAAGGCACAGCTATGCCGTGGCACACAAACTCCATGGGACAGGGGCAAGACTGTAACCCTAGAATAAATAATTTACTGCAAATTCACACCTACCTCAGTGTAGCATAATTTCTCAATATCTTAGCTTGTTTCTTAGAACTTCCCACATTTGAATGACGAAGCATTACAACACTAAGTCATTATCATGTAGTTATAGAACTAGGTGACAAGCTGCATGTTGAATGGTTTAGAAATGAACTTAGCTTTTCAATGAATTTGGAATATACAGAAATAATAACAGATAACACATTTTTGCTATCGGCAATCCATTTTTCTTAACACAGTTAAAATAGTTTAACTATTTTAACTATTAATCGTTTAATAGTCCCAACTATTAAGCCCTTGCTTGAACAGCTTAAAAGGAACACTCACTTGACAGAGCTTTTAATTTTCACTTGTGACATGCAGGCTTCCTTCACTCAGCCTCATTAATTTTCTAAATCTCCAAATGTTTTGTTCTACTTCATAAAACAGATTCTAGAGTTAAAACAGGAAAAGATTCCTAGTTTGGAATCAGGTTGGCTTTTTTTTCCTCCCCTTAGCTTTCTACTCAGATGTGCCAGCAGAGAACTGCATGTCTGAAAGAGACTGCTACAAAAGGAACAGAGGAGAAATGTGATGATCACAGAGCAGACAGCTTTTTATTTGTTGTTTACTCTGAACTAGAAAGAAAAGAGTACCAGGCCAAAAGTCATTCTGTTAGTTATTAAAAATGACTGATCCTAATTGATCTATCAACAGTTTCTAATGCATGCTGAATATATCACTCAACATTTACAGCCCAAACTGTTGACTGAGGTTCATCTATATTCATGAAGACACATGGGCATATCTACTACTGCAAGAACTAATGCTGATGTAGTAATAAAAATACACAAAACCACTGCATTTTTTCAGAGCATCCATGGAGGCAACTTCAGACTTGAGAAAAGTAACTATTTTTATATTACAGTTTTATTTCAAGCACTGTTTCTTACTGGATACAATTTATACATTTTGCACTATATATATGTATTAATTGAATACTTTCCAAATTATACCTAGATAAATATATTACTTGCTTAAAATTATTCCAGCAGTATCTTTTCCAAGTTACATTTTGCTAAGTGTTAGTTCAGATCACAGGAGAAAAAAAAGAGAAAAAAATTTTAAAAATGCTTTGGCAAAACACCCTTCCGTGGTGATATCTTTAAAAGTACCCTGAATGCCAGACTTCATCCATTCTTATTCTGGTAGCAGTCAAATGGATAGGAGGAAACATATAAACACAGTTATGCTGCTTTATTTAAAGATAATTTACAAGAATATAGATCTTAATTTTTCGAAGTGTGTGGTCTCGTGTTCGAATTTCGTCCAGTCACAAAACTGCCTGCTGCTTCTCAATGTACAATGGTGCAACATGTTTTGGAAACCTCTAATTGCATTGTTGCGATGGTCACTTTTAAAACAAAGTTCCTGGTAACCCCAGAGCTTGTGTCAAGGTAAGAGGACCACCAAAGGTATCAAAACAGAGAACAGCACATCGTCACTGAACTGCACACATTGAGCTTCTAGGAGGATTAACGGTTCTTGTCACAGGCTCTTGACTGTAGTTGACAATATCTGCCTTCACCACCCTCTGTCATAAAAGAAAACACAGTAACAATCAGAAAATATACCTTCATGCTGGCAAAGCATTCAACAGATATTTTACTTTAATATGACAAGAAAAAATGAGGCAAAACAGACATAGGGGTTTTTTTCATTACCTGATAGAAAGTCTTATCAGGTGCTAATTCTTGTTTTAAATACCAGTTTATTCACACTAAGCAGAAGTGCCTTGGTAGGTTTTCACAACACCACAAAAGGAACATGACTTTTTTGCAAAAGTAATGCATACAGCTTTACTTCCATGAATTTTTTTTTTAAATGGAAATAATGAAACAAAATCTGTTCACAAAGACTTGTGAACATTCTTTAAGAATAATTGCCTAAGCTGTAATTGGAAATTGTGAAGTGCTTGGAGTAAGGACAAACTTGCGCACAGGAAAATATGGGCAGAATTCAAAGCAAATTTCAAATGCAACTATACTTAAAAAAAAAAAACCAAAACCTGATAGGCAGACTGACTAAAGACAAAATTAACATAGAAAGAACATCTGAATACCTTAAATATTTATTTTCTGATACATATCCATCAGATAATACCCGCTCTATTTACAAAGCATCTGATAAGACTCTCCTACGTGAGGAGAAGAAATGAGATTCCAATTTTGTGCCCATTTTCATCTGAGGCAGCTATGTAACATTTTGAATATACAGCACTGAAGGACCTTCCTAATACAGTAACATGAAGTATTTCAAAGTTTCTATGAACTATCTGGTTATTAGAAACACCAGGTACTTGTACACAGAGTTCCAAATTAATATGGTATTACAAATGCTTACAGATACAAAAATGTATTTTTCCAATAACACTCTAACAGTTGTTACTTCACACAAAAGAAATGTAGGCTGGAAAAACCCCCAAGTTTTCCACCAATACCTGAACTACTGCATTGAGCAGACTTTGCTCTGGCAGTTGGAAGTGGTGTGACGTTGGTTATCTTCTTCAGGATATTTCACTAGTTCTGCCCTGACAACATGCTGTTAATCATGCATCAACGTAATGGATAGAGGGCAAGGAGAAGAAGGTAAAAAGAAAAGAGAAGGGAGAAAAAAATGGAGAGATTGATCAGTAGTTGAAAAGAATGAATGAATGACATAAAAAGATTATGTGGAAGCAAAGCAAAAATGCGGTTCTTTATAGGCCTTACGGTGACACAAAAGCAACATGTCTAGCTGGAGGTGTCACTGACAGCATCAGGGCTGCTTCTCAAGCTGCTTCAAAGACATGCCCTTTCAAAGCACTGAAGTGGAATATTCATACATGCAATCAACGAGAGTGTATTAAAGCAGGAGAAGGGACAGAATAAAAAGGAAGGCAATTCAGTGGAAGAAAAGATGACAAAGGCCTGTTCCTTTAAGACTAGGGTACTTAAATATTAGTCAGCTTCCTATCAACAATTTTAACAACTGCATTAGATGTACACACACATCTTTTCCATTACATAACTATCGCATTACAGCTAAATATATATAATCAAAAACAGTGACATACATTAACAACCTCACATCTAAGTGCAGCAAAGCTTTGATTTTTCATTAGTTCATATAAAATAAAAGGCTCTCGTTTTTCCCCTTAAAGACAAACAAAACTGTTGAAAGTTTTCTCACTATTAATAAGAGTGTTCGTGCAAAGGGGAGTAAAATTCATAGAACAATTTCAGCAAAGAACTAACAGAAGAGGTAGGTCTGCTACAAAAAATACCCTAAACCAGTTTAATTTTTTTTTCAAATAATTCAAATTTTATGCAACCTATTTTCAAGGTTAAAATGAATGGATAATTGAATAATTACTATTATTTTAAAGGAAACAATATATAAACTGGATTATATGAATATATAAACAGTATATGTTAAAGATTACCTCTGTAAATAAAAAACATGTTAAACAAGCAACAATAACTGAATTGGCTGGTAAGGGATCTGGATTTATTAGCTGCTGATGTACTCTTCTTGAGTTTAATTGATCACATTCATATTATCTTATCTAGTGTACAACACTCATGATTTACTGGACTCCTGGTTTGATGTTATCAAGAGAAAGGTTGCCAAATCCCATGTAAGGCAGTAGTAGGAGTTTTAGCATTAAACAGTGTTATCTGACCTCACAGGACCTAGTTTCTTCATACCAATCTTTTGCCTAGAGCTGATGGGGAGAAAAAAAAGAGTCTTGCGATCAGTGGGCAATTAATTGTTCCTCAAAACATTGGTCTAAATCCCATCCTGTAAACACAGGCATGTGAGTGACCCATGCTTAGGCACGTTGTAGCAAGGAACTGACTATCATAAATTACTTGGATTTTCCAAAGGAATTTAATCTAAATAAGAGTAAAAAAATACCACTGCAACATTTCTTTTATTAACTTCATGGTAATTAAAAACTTGGGCTTCTTTGTATCAGTTTCTATGTCAGTCATATAATTGCAATGGTTCAAACCACTGTCAGTAAAAGAAATAACCCTTCTTGGTGCAGGTGCTCTGAATTCCAAATCAGACTTATCTGCCAAACATTTTCTTGCTGGCACACACACCCTAGTTTGCTGAACTGGCATTTAGTTAAAGAGAAAACTATACATCATTTACAAAAATGCTAGCTTTTGCCAGCGCCATGGAACAAAGCTGTACCCCATGCAGTTTTTACACTATGGTTGAAAGTAAAAAATATAGAAAGAAAAACATTTGATTAGTAAAGGAGCCATTTCCTCAAATTTCATCAGACCCTTGCGATTTAAAAGGGAGATTACACTGAGGACTGAAAATAAGTCAGAATCTGCAATTTTCTTACTTTGGAACTGTTCCACTTCAAAAACATGCTCTACTTTCCAGTCACACATAAAGAGTAATCTAGTTCTTTGTTTCACCACAGTTTTGACCAAATAAAGGTTTGATTAACGGTCATCTCAGCATGTTAACAGACAAGGCTTAGTAGCTCTAGCTGAGATAGTTTAAAAACTTACCACCCCCAAATGTCTGTCCTATTCCTCTGCTGGAGATCACTGCTGCCAAAGGAGAGCTGGTGGAATGTAACGTGTACTTGCACCTCATCCGCTTCAGCACAAAGTCTGGCAGCTTCACTTAAAAACAACTTTCAGCAGCAGTTTAAGCTAAGCTGCTCGACTTCACCCTGATGTGGCCAAGGCACATGATCACCTTCCATTTTCTGTTTCTGCTGTGGGAGTGATAAATTCCAGCAAAAGGGCAGTAACAAATAGCTTGGGTTGCATTAACATCTTAAACTGCTGCAGCTGTTTTCTAAAACAATGCATGGTAATTCTCTAAGGCTTCTCCTTGCAGTTATTTAACATGAGTTTTGCTGTTAATTTGAAGAGGACCAAGAACCCCATCCACTTTTCACAAGAGCTTCTGCAGTTCTGCCAGTTATCAAAGCTCTAAAGTCATGAGTCAAGCCCCGCAACTTCATACAAGTTAAAATAATGTGTTTGGGATTCCTCTTACTTATTTCTAACCACCTGTGGGTCAGTTACTTCTAAGATCTTCCTGGTGACTGTGACAATTAGAAGTAATTTTAAACAAGAAACATGATCTTCAGGCATAAAAATCAAAAATGCAAGAAATAATTTTTAAAGAGTATTCTCAATATTAGACAATCAGTAATAATGAAGAAATGCGTCATAAAATATAATTCACACCTAGCATTTCACTGTTGCCATTTTGCACAAACTCAGTATTTCATCTTATACTTTGTTACCACCTAGACTGAATGAAGACATCTGATGTTCTCTGACAAATATGTACAAGCAACAACCTTCTCATTTTTCAAAATGAGGAAACCTCACATTACACAAAATATGGAAAATTCAAAGACATAATCCAGCATGTAAATAGTGCACATTTGTAAAAACTAAAATGTATTTTAATTTTTGTTTAAAAATTAAACCTAAGTCAACATTTGCAATACTTACTGATTTAAAGATTAGTTGCACTTACTATTGTATTTTTTCTATTTGTTTCTTTATAGCATCTATCTAGCATCCATCTATCTACTTGTATAGTCCAATAGCTAGAGTATTAAATGCATAAAAATTTTAAGGAACATATACACATAAATGTTCTACAACTGAAGGAAGACTTTTGCTCATTTTACAGATGGGGAGAGGGAACACAAAACAAACCAACCAAGGCACCACCACCACACTAAGGATCCTCTACCCATCATACAAAGAGTCTGTGGTAAACCAGAAACCTAGTAATGGCAACATCATCTAACACCACCTCCTTCCAGCCAGGAGACCAGCTCCATGCTTTTGGGAAACAGCATAAATTCCTTCAATTAGTCTTTTCCACTGCAGACTAACAAATTTCTCTCAAGAAATGCCCTTCTATTCATCTCCCTGAGGATATCGCGGTTGAAGTTTTCCTTCTGCTATTTTACATAGAGACTTTACCTTTCCTGTCTTCAGAAGTGACCAAGGTATTTGGTTCCGTAAAACAATGAACCTTAAGGCACAGCTAACAGACACTCCAATACAATTCCCATTGGTTTCTCACTGACTTAAATGTGGGCAATTCCTATGGCCCAAAATAGTACTCTGAAAGGAAGCAAACATCTTACAGGTAACAAAGACGAAGAACTATTGCTTGTTTGGAATAGATCAAAACTACGCTTGATTAGCAGAACCTTGCAAAGTCAGGCAGCTGCTTTCCAGCTTTAGCTATATGCACAGTGTGACTTGGGCTGTACCTGAATGGCGACAGTGAAGTTTCTCTTCTGTCCAAATCCATTTACTGGCTTTGTTTCTACTATTGCTGTTGGGTGGTTTGTTGTTGTTCTTGGTTTTTCAGGGGCTTTTTTACCTTTCTTTTCAATCACTAAACTTGTATTCACATAACAGTACTGTGCTGGCCACAGTATTTAATTTTATACATATTAACTATTTATAAGCTATTGCTACTGCAATTTGTGTAATACTGACTTTGATTGACGTATTGCATATTCCATTGATCTGCTCAACAAAATTAAGAACTGTAATTACAATGCTAAGGTAGGAAGAAGCCTACTTAAAGCTGATAACAATTTGACAGAGAAAGTTATGTACTCTTGAGTCAGGGCTATATAGAGTTTCTTATTTTAAAAACAGCCTAAAAACAGACACTTTCTTTAGAAAGCCTCCATTTTCTGTACAACCCCATTTCCCATATTCTCTTTTTAATTTAAGGTATCTGCATACCTGTTTACAAGCTTACCCCTCAGTTACGAGAACACGACACCACACCGCACCGAGAGGTCTAAGACTGATATTCCAGTGCTAGCCAAACAACTAAAGAAAAATTAAAGAACTCTTTATGTGCTGAATTATTTATACGCGAATAACCATAGAGCTCAGAACAATAGATGGATGATGCCTTAGTAGTAACACATCATTGAAAAGACACAATATTTCTCCACCTATAAATTACAGCTTTTTGAAGCTCCTTAGCTTTGCTTGTTAGGTATGCACTATGAGTATATTTTAGCATTTTACTGTTTCTAATACAGTTTTCTAGTTAACCACTTCAATACAGATTGTAAACACTGCTGTGGCAAAACACTTTCAGAAATTACATATTTATTGTATATTTCAAAATGCAGGAGACCAAGCTGTATGTAAGATATGTTTTGCCTTTCTTTCAAATAAACCTGTTGACTTATTTTGTGGTTCTTTTTAATGTCGGTAGTAACTAGCAGTTCCAGGATATTACACCACTAGAACAGCTACCTTTTGCTTCAATAAGTAAATTTAAAATAAGTGTATTGTAATCTAAAAAATTGTTATCTAGTGAGGGTTGCCTCAGTACTATAAGCGTTGTTTTTGAGGTTTCTGAAACTGGGTTTGTATAAAATCTTTTTCGTTTAAACCTATGCACACAGTCTTCCTGGCAGGAAATATATTTTTAGAAGCAGGAACTAGGAAGGGGGTAGTAAGGGAAAGGCGTTATATTAGAAAAACTCTTACTTGATTGCTTATTTGAACAATTCATAAAACGTCATAAAACGGTGTTCTCATTAGAGCTGTTTCACATACATCAATTACTGAACAGCATGAACTGCAGCAAAGCTCTGCTACAGTTCAGAGCAGGACACGCAGCAGGGTTTTGCCATGTATTCACAGTGAAATTGCTATATTCTCATCCCTGACCAATATAAGAGAATGGGGGACAACCTTCTTGATGACCTTCTGACTTACTGCTGGGAAACATTCTTCTCTCTCTCAGCCCTTTCTTACTGCAGAGGAAATGGCAGAAAATCCCCACGATAACACTCATAACGCAAAGAACAAAACAGAAAATGCAAGGGCAGAAACTATGCAGCTCCTTAGGGGGAGATTACTTGGTACGGGTACAGTGCGAAAATAATTGCAGATGCCAGGGAGCCATAATCGCTACCCAAACGCAGGATTGTACAGGTCTGCCTGCTGTTGAGAACGGGCATGCTGAACCAGAATAGGATTCATTTCTCATCTGCACGTCAGAGTAAAATGGGAAATAGTGACTACAAAGTCAATATTCCTTCCCTGAGGCAGACTGCCACTACTGAGGAAAGAATTCTTGTCCTGTATTATACAGGCACACAATGAAAACTAAAATCTGCGATTAACCAAACACAGGATTTCACATAGTTAATTCCTGACTCTGACTGACAAATATTATTTTTTCCTGCACGATTACAATGAAGATCGATTTAGAACCTTTCCACTCACAGAAGCTTATGCCTTGTATCACTTAAATTTGCAGTGTTATAAAATGAAATTTATTGTTAAATATGTAAAGAATTAAAAAAGAACAATATCATAAAAACTGTATCTAACATCAATGTACAGTAATCAATGTATATATAAGAGTGTCTTCCGTGATACCTGTATATGCATACATATAGAGGTTTTAATTTCTAAAAAAAACTTTAAGTCCTATTTTTAAACAAACAACTCAAACTAAAGTTTTTTCCTAATTTTTTGAACATACATTTTCTTGTTTCAGCAAGTTTATCATCATGGATGAATGAAGAATTATGATATTTTAAAAAGCTGTTGTGAAAGTAAATAATTGTCTTCAGAACAACAGATGTAGCTTGCTTTAAAGAACAGTTAAAGAGTTGTTAATCTGCAATTATTTTTTCAATACAAAATAAAATACTAAGAAAAAACATGTATTTGTGGAAAATTACCTGTGACTGTTCCAATTCTGCTTTGTTTAATTTGATGCCAAGTATGTCAGCAGCAATTCTCTGAAAACAGAGGAAGACCTATGGAAAAAAATTAAATTGCATTTAAATGATTAAAAACAGGCATCCCTGACATCCCCGAGGTTCTTTCAAACGTATCAAACCATTCTTGAACTGTAAACAATGAAATATACAAAATTATGACCTGCGCAAAACAGATCTGAAAATAACCTCACCTGGCACATTCAATTTTGTTTAAAAATTGGAGAAAACAGCTCAACAATGCTACAAGGAATGAACAGTATGCTGCATTGTTAAGCAACACTTCTACTCTGCCTCTGGAGACCTAAGTTTAAACAAGCTTTTACACAACCCACCTCTCAAATACTATTCTCAGTGCTATAAAATATGAATAAGGGTATTCACTAATGTTTAGCACAAAAATATGTTACCAGTGTATCATGCAATACAGATGGAGGCTTCTGAAATGGAGGACAACAGAACTGTGCATCAACATCACCAAAATCTCTACTGTACACATTTAAAAACATTCGCAATATGAAAGCCAAGCAATGATACACTTGTTCTGAAGAGTCCTGCAAAACATTACGTGCATTATACTGAACACACGTACCTAGGAAACAAGCAAGATGGCTGGTGTACAGCACGCACCAGCCTAGCAGAGTTAGACTTGGGACATGGTTTGACAGATGACATGGGGTGGCAATGCTATTTTAGATAACTCCTTTACTTCATCTCAATCCAGTCCACCAATCTTACTGTTTAGGCAGCTACACTTTAAATGAGATTAAAGAACACAACAGATGTTAAAGAGGAGCAGCTAAAGCTCGCGCTGCTGCTGAACACTCTACTGTCAAGCTACACATTATATTTCATCCACATTGTTATTTAACTCAGCTCACAATCTAAACTATGGACAAACATTGCCTTTCATCAGGCAGCTGCCACTCCCAAAAAGTAAGGCCTGTGTAAAAGCTTTTAGTCATTTTCAATGAAAATTCAAAACAATACCATTTACACAATCTCTTCTTACACCTGACATGGAAATTAGTAACGAATTAGTGGCACAACCAACAAGTCACAGTAGCTTCCAAAATAATTTCTCTTTCTCTCAACTACTGTGTCTAGTACTCATCTATTCTACTAGCATCCACACAGCAAGAAAGGAAATCCTGGACAGGCTTACCTTTTCCAGAGACCCACACCAGGCTCTCAAGTGTACTGAGCTAGATCACCTGCCATGAGGACGCTTTGTGCACAGAGCACCAGGTGCGAATTCAGTGCTTTAGTTACGCAATTTGATGGGACAGTTAGCTATACTACATCTTTCATGGAAGTTTTTCTCCTCTGAGGAGACTTTTGGGCTTTCTCTGTATATGCAATTATCTTTTGCAAACAAGTCTGTTGGAAAGATCTGAGGTAAACAAAACAAATCCATTATCTTAACTGAGTATTTAAGAGTCCTCTAGTCTGCATCCACAGTAGCAATGGATGGCTGCTTCTGAAATCACTGTTTAGGGTAAACACCCTCTTTCCTGCACAACTATGCAAATACATGAAGATTTTGAAAGGCCAGTGTGCGGTAGCAGCGAAAGAGTTAATTCAAATCTATACTGAAACTAAAAATGAACCACTGTAAACTGTATCTCATACCTTCTTGTGTTAGTGGATATTTAAACAGAGATTTCTGGTTAATGTTTTCTAGGAATGTTCAGATTTACTTTTGTTTCTAAACAGTAAGTTAAAGTACAATCAGTATATAGAGTGGGATGTTGCTGTAATTCATTAATCAATTAAAAAGATGTAATTAACATTACAAACAATGAAGGAATCTTTAATATATCAACCTTATAAGAAGAACTGCTTTTTCTTCCTATTACCAAATCCCACAAAACGGTTGTCTCCTTGAGAAAGGAATACATTTGATCAGATGCACACTTTTCACTGACAGAAGCATTACAAAATTTTTCTTGTTTCTAGCATATTATGCTAGAAATTCAAGCTTGAATTCTCACACTTGGAAAAAAAAAATTTATGCCAAAGATTTAACACAAACTATAAGGAGAATCAGGATTCACTGCATTTGTAACAGCAGCATTGTTAGACTTTACAGAATAACTATTATCTTATAAAATTAGGCAGTCCAATGTAGTTTAATCAAAGACCTTAAAACAAGTTATTCTATTTATGTTACAGAATTATAGTTCTATAGAATTGAACATGGTCTTACTGTTCAATAACATAAAAATAAAGTAAATTATGGTGTCATAAATAGGAGACAGATACAGGACTTTTATGGGAATGATAAAGTCTTTAGGCATGTCAGGGAAGTCAAGCAAAACAATACAGTGTGATTTAATTTGACTGATACAGTCAACTGAAAATGAACTTTTCTTCCACAGGCTTCCAACTATAACAAATAACCCAGTTAGCTCAGAGTCAAAAGATTTTTCAAAAAAATGTGCTCTGCAAAGCATTACAAATATCAGAATGTTCAAATTTCAATGGAGCGGCAGAGGGAGTGTATCTCATGGCCCAGGACCCGTATTAAAAATTTGATCACAAAAGGGTCTTGTGACATTATCAACTGTTGAAAGTTTCTGTATTGATGGCCTATAGATGGGCCTCCACCTGGATTGAAGGAATACATTTAACTACAGGCTGACAGCAAACAGAGATCCAGCTGGTCTCAGTTCTCATGCTGATGTGTAAGCTAGACCATTTCCATATTAAAATCTGTACCTCAAACTGCAAATCAGATGAGAAGCCACTGTTAATTAATAAAGAACATACACACTTATACAAAGATCTATTTTTCACACAGGCACCTAGGCAAAAAGGACCTGCAGCAGCCAAAGTTCTCAATGGTTCAATACGTGAAATATAATAAAGCTGCTAACAATGGCTTTCTTTAAAAAAAAGACATCTACAAGGATTTTCTTTTTCTTACTTACAGAATCTCCTGTCTTGGCCGACACGAAATGGCTACTGAAACTGTTTTCCTGACAAAATCGTTGGTGCTTGTCAACTTTCACTGTGCGCATATGCTCCAAGTCAACTAAAAACAAGTTGAAAAAAGGAAAAATTACTACAATAGAGCTTCAGTTAGTTACCTGTCTTAGCAATTATTCATTGGAAATACATCAGATGTAATCTTTTCCTTTACAGAGGTACGCAAATACAAGTTTCTTTCTTTTTCTAATCATCTGCCAAAATAAAAAATAACTAATCACCTCAGATTAATTTTATTTGCAAAACTAAAATGAAACCACAAGTAAAATGATACCATCAAATGCAACAAATTCATATCTGAAATAACAGACAAATTTATTTTTAAATACACACAAGCAATGCGTAACAACTTCACTGCCAACTGCATACAAAAACCTGAGGCGGAACTAAGTTTGGAGCACTTTGCAAGCATGATGCATGTTGGAGATTCCAGTGTAATCTAAAGACTTATACAAAATAGAGTTCACTAAGCACATCTGAATCTACATATTTTTTCTAAGTAAAAAAATGTAAATGAGTTATACAGAATTTTATTGCAGAACATGGTAGACCAAAACATTCACTATAATAAAAAAAATTAACTGAGTAAAAAATTGATGCTTAGTTACTTGTACATGGAGTTTTCAATTCCACACAGATACAGTTCAGAAAATTAAACACAGCAAAATGCATACTTCAAGAGTCATATGTATTTTCATTTTTATCATTTTACAACCACTGGAAGCAGAGCAAAACTTTCAAATGGCATTTTATGTTGAAAAGCACTGGTTGCTTCCAAAACAACATGGAACTCAAGTCTTGCACAGGTTTTATTGTGTACATTCCAGTTTCTCCAAATCTGATCCTAAGGTAACTGGAACCTATATTGAACAGTTTCTCTTTTTATTGCATTACTGTTCCTATAAGGGTGTTGACTCAATGCCGTCAAATTATAAGGCAAATATATTCAGAAGGATTTAAGGACAACCAGGCTCTTTGAGTCAATACCGGAAAAAAAAACTTAAACTGATTTCCTGAGGAAGGGACCCAACTGACTTGTAAAAACTTGTAAATTTGCAAATCTAGTAAGCCTGCATAATAGTGTCATTTGATTATCAGCTGAAAAAATGCTCTCCTACTACATAAAAGGCTTTATTTTAAAATGATATTGGAGGTCTTTAATTTGTAGGCTCTGGAGATTTTCTCTTGGAGATTTTTAGTCTAACAGGGGATTCCTACACCCCATTTATACTGCTTACCTTGGTTAATGTTGAGTTTTTGCCACATATTACTGTTCCTTGTACATCAGTAAGGCCTTGTTTATAAGAACAGGCCTAAAATCATCCAGTTACCACAGGCATTAATTTGTGAAGGACTAAAATACTAAGCTATTAACACTAAGGTTTGTAATACAGTTTTCCATAACACTAAAAGTAAAATATATAGTTTCATAAAAAATAGGAAGAACAAATACATTTACTAATATAAAACCCAAAGTCAATATGAATTTTGTTAAAAACTGATGCAGTCTACGTAACAGCAACTTAACTCTTTTCTCTGAAAAACACCTACCAGAAGACAGCCTCTGTTGAAAGGCTTTTAAGAATAAAATACAGCCTACTGCCCAAACCATATAATTATTAACTATTATTTTCACTCTTCACATATTAGCTTTAAGTACAGCTTGGAAAACAGCAGTGACATTACTCTTTTGGGAAAAATAAATACATATTATCTTTATTTCTATTTGATCAGCTTTTAAAGCAACCTTAACCCTACCTCTAAACTTCACTCACTGTATTTCTTCAACTATACCTGAACTCCAAAAATCTACATACGATTACAATAAAAATAAATAGATAGATAGAATTTACACTGTATCCCTCAAAAATACCAAGACATGCTTACGTAAGTCCGTGAAGACAAGCTCACAAGTTACAATCTCTCTCAAACTCTTTTCCAGGAAGGGGAGAATAGGGAGTAGAAGAACACAACAGCATGCCAAAAGATTGATGAACTTTCAGGAAGAAAAAGCCACGGCCATATTGGAAATCATATCCTCAAATGCTTCCTATCTTCTATTTGAAGAAACATCAGGAATAGTACATGGTTGGTGAAGCAGATACTTTACTACAGTAGAGAAATTAAAAGCACACAAGATCCTAAAATCTAACAGACCGGAAGTGAAAATCAAGGTGAAATTATGTTTCTGAATTTTGTGTAGTTCTCAGTCCCTCTCCCCACTTACAAGTATTTCACCTTGTGCCTTCTGAATTATAGGCAGTCTGCTGTGAACTGTATGGTTACTGTTATGCCAGATAACTGCCAGGTAACTGTCCATGTGCACACTCTCAGCCCACAGTAAATGCAAGGCAATTCATGTTACATCAGCTCTCAAAGAAAGAGGGCACAGTTTTAGTACAAGAAAAGGGTTTCAAGCATTAATAAATATTTAACTATAAAAAGTTGCAGTTAGCAGTCAATGAAAGACGACTATGCTAACTCAAATTACTTCGCATTGCCACAGGCTAAGGGCAATCATAGACAGCTACTAAAGATCAGCTAAAATACAGCAAATAGTTACCCACCAGTGCTCTTTCTTGAATGTCTGATGTTGGTCAGCTCGACAGGCAGAATTCTTAGCACACCAGAAGATAAGTCTTGTCCAGATTTTATTTAGACATCATAGCAAAAAGACTTTAAGGTGGGATTTGGAGAAGAAAAATGATTTTCTAAAAAGATGTTTATAAGGAATGCAGTGACTTTATAGTAAGAAAGCTAACAGCTGGCCAACGTGGGCTGGTTTGATGAGCCAATTAACAGCAGGAATAGATATCTTGGGATGAAGGATGATACTAGAATGCACTTAAGCCATGAAAAGCTTAAAGGCAAAGACAAATAAGTTTTGGACAGAAAGAAAGAATCAGATACATAAATACAGTTTGATTTTACAAAGCAGGAAAATGATCTTGCAGAATATTCTAAATTACTAGATAACATTTCACTGGCCAAGAAAAAGGAATTACTGAAATTAAGATGCAAAATAAGAACATTTTAACTGTGGTAATGGTTATAATAGGCCATATCTAACAAAGGTCTCAAAGAAAGAATCTGAAGATTTGGACACACATCAAACACAAACATTTAGAGAAAGGCCCAAAGCGAAGTTTACACGCCAGATGGTACAGTTATCCTCCTCATCTGAAGTGAATGACAAAGACAACAGCAGGGGAAAATTAATAGGTCCATTTTTACCAAGTAGAATGTAAATTGATGGCTAGAAATTCACAATGGGATGTCTAAAGGAGACACAGGGATTTTAGTTTAAAAAGTGAAGAGATTTAACTATTTGCAAACAGTGAATCTCTAAAGCACACAAGTGTTACAAACCAGTACGTTGGATTAAATGCTTGGATACAAACTCTTCTATCTCCATTAATAAATTATGGTTTCTGACCACAAAAAGCTAAAGCAACCCCGAGATGTGTAAATTTTACAGAAAGCAGTGAGAGCATTTCTTTGATCTACCACTTCTAAAATTCTAAGTCTTAAAAATGGGACCAACAGGAACAGCAGTTGAAGTAGAAGTTAGCAAAGCAATAGTTAAAATGTCAAAGGAGTACAAGAACATTGCTAATTCCCTGACTATACAGGAACCACTTCGTAGATCTGCATTAAATGGAATATGTAAATAAACCAGGTAAAAACTGACATCAGGAGAACATCATGAGCAATGGGGGAGGGGGGGGGAGGGGGGGAGAGAGAGAGAGAGAGAGAGAGAGATAGGTCATAGTATTGTTTCCCAGACTGGCCTGATGAGGAATGAAAAAGGGGCTCATCAGCCCCCAAAGTAATTTTGAAGTCCCTTTCTAAGGAAAAAAGCATTCACAATATGGGCTGCTGCCCTTTGCTCATTTTTATGCCTGAACAACACACTAAAAAGCTCGTGTAACACACACAAAAAAACCCACAGTTGCCAGATATTCTCCAAAATTATCTCCATTGTCTTAGCTGTCTTCTTCCACAACTCTGTTTCTAACTAACTAGCCAAGAGCTCAGCCTTTTGTTTCTCTGGAATCAAACCAAACATTCACCTTTAAGCCTGTCTGGTGTGAAGAGTCATTTCATTAAAGTTAGCAACATAAAGTGCTGCTCCATAACTAACAGATCTGTATGCGTTTGTATGTACTGGTATCCCATACAGAACCTGGCACAACAAAAATATATGAGGAACTTCAGGAATTCAGACATGACTTTCACCAAGCCAGACAGATCCAAGTGAAAAAACTCACCTCGCAGATGAAACCAGCATAGATCAGTGTCTGCTGTAGCAAAAGCAGGTAAGGCCTGCTAAAAGACTTGCCTCTAATGAACTCTGGAGAGTTCAATTTTGATTTCTAGGTGAGACTAAACAGAGATCTAGTGAGGTGAAAAAGAAAACAGAGTCTAGGAGACAAGTATGAAACTCCTGTAGAAATCCCAAATATACTCCAAGGCATTCCTGAAGATGTGAGAGAAAAGACAGGTAAGAAGAAAACTGCAGAATCTATCTAAGCAAAAAGATGTAAACACCATCATGGTCACCTCTGTGAAGAGCAAGTGACATTTCAAAGACGACAAGGACAAAAGAGTCGTTTTAAGTTAGGACCACCGAGATTTGATTAGATCACATCTTCAGGTGATTTATATTAACAACATTTTCATTATCCTTTGAATTGCTGATGTACATCACTTGTTTGCAGTGAAAAGCTGATAGACAGTGTTAACTCAAAATGGAAAAGGAAATTGTATTTTAAATGATTGTCTACAAGACTAGATATCAAATGATAAAAAACTTCTGAGAAAACACTTCAGACAGTATAAATAGTTATTCAACGTCAAATCTCTGTATTACTTTAGAAATTAAGAGTCAGTCACTGAAATTGTGTTTTATTGGGTAGTACCAAGGGAATAGAAGAACACTAGATAGCGCTAGATAAAACACAAATGGGTGCTTACGGTCTACCCACACACAGCCATCCAACAGCAATTCAGTCTTGATTGAATAATTCTGCTATTTTTGACTTGAGACCCTGAAACCACTAATGGTAAGTGAATTAACACTGTATTTGTCCCTCTACACTATTTAGATATATGTACCGTTCCTTTAAGATAAAAAAAGGCTTGCAACAAGCCATGCAGCACCACTGTGCAGGGACAGATGAGCGTTTCCATTCCATTATACCGTACGCGTGTGGAAAACCAACAGTCAAGCAGCTCAGACACTATGTTAGTTCACCTGCTTCACTGAAATGAATTAGAACAAATATAATCAGTTCGCCAGAGTTTGCTTCAAGGAATAAAGTGTGATACCAGATCCCACGGCTGTATTGTCTTAAAATTAGTTACATAATTAAAATAAAATACATGATTAATTACATATGGAACAATTTACCAGAGTAATAAAACTGGTACAAACATGAAGCCAGTAAGTGTTTTAAAATACATATCAACAGTTAGAAGAACGACAAATGTTCTGATTTTACAATCTTTCAAAATGAAAAAAATGTAGCAATAGTGTATTTTCATTTAAATATTGTCACTCAAGCCAATAAATGCACATACTCTAAAAAGACAACAGAACATCATTTTATGCAGAATGTAAAGGCTGCTACTCATGCTATTTAGCTCCCTTTCCCACAGGGTTGCCAGTGCCTTCTTTCATAACATCACTAGAGAAGAACACCATGTAAAGCTACAGTCTTTTAAAGTCAGAAAACATTCATTTTGCATGAATCTTCCTTTCAGATAATTCTGGAAGAAACACAAATCTATGACTAGTACAGGTACTTCCAGGCAGCTGAAAAAATAGCGGCAGTACTTGTTCAAAATGGCATAAACAGCTGAGTGGCATGCATAATGCATGTTGAGCAAGTCTGAATGTTTAATAGTTTGTTGGCATTCCTCCTGGATCATGAGATTACACTTGTAAACTATAAGGCACTATACAGTCATTTTAGATGATTATACCAGTGATAACTAACCTAGCCATTTTCTAAGCCATATGTATAAAAAGAAACCTAAAAGAGACAGTTCAGAGAATTTCAGTAAAGGGATGCCTCTCCACCCAAACCTGACCGACTTTCACTTTCAAAGCTTGCAATTGTAGTAACTCCAAGGGAATCTGTAACAAAGGGGCTGTTCTCCTGTTTAAGCTAAAACTTTTATTGATAATGACCGTATTTGCTATTAAAATTGGCATTAACACATACATGAATTTACAACTATCTAGTTTTGCAGTTATCATGCATATTATAACTATCTTATATTTCAATATAATCAAGGATAGTTTTAAAGTTATAAGTAAGCATCTATATTAATCTACGGTACTGCACAAAAATATATTCTTTTATAGTATGCTGTGAAAAAAGAAATATAAATCTTTCTGCAAAGTATTTGCAGCTGTTCACACAAGGTATACAATTACATAATGTTTAAATAATGAGCTATCATGATTAGCCCACACAGACATGACAAGTAAAATGCTTTAATAATTTATTAATTTGATTTACATGTGCTTAAAATTATGTACATATTTTCTCTTCTGAAAATACTCCAGGGTCAAAAAAAAGGGGGCTGTATATGATGATCTCTTTTTCATCCTATTTTTTTGTATTATTCCAGACTGATTTCTTAAGAACAAACCTAGTCTGAGCGCCTGAAAACCTAACAGAGTGATGAAGGCAATACTGTTATACAGTAATATCTTCATGCAGTATACACTGCTCAGCAAGTGCAGCCAGTTTAATTTCAGAGTGTGAAGTTTCTGCTTCTCCCATGCATAAGCAAAAGTGCATGAAAAAGGGAACAAAAATAGCATTTCTCTAAGATGTGCCCAAATATCCACTGTTATAAAGAATAAAACAGAAGTCATGAATACTGGGAGCAGCATTCTCAGTAACAGGATTCACTGCCCAGCTTATCAGACCTCTGCCCACAGCACCTCGGCAGAGCGTAGCCTGGCAAGTCCCACAGCTCTGGCCACAAGGAACCCCTCTCAGGCCTCTTCTGCCATAAGCAATATCAGCCAGCTTTAATTCTAATTCTGCCATCACTCTCAAGAAGATAGAAAAAAAAGCAACAAAAAAACCCTCCCTAACTTTTTATTGCTCAGCTTACCAGTAACCTACTGCTTTCCCACTAAAAGACGGAGCTATTTCATTATGCCTTAGTTTTTAAAGTATATTTGAATGGGTTACTTAGAACTTCAAGCAAGTGCACTTTCATTTTCTAATTAAGCACAAAGGTTCTTTCTGTGCAAACTAAAAATTCATCTGATCTAACAAATATCTGTTATTGATAATAATTGTTATATTATATAATAACATAACCAGAATTATGCAGAAATAATAACAAATTAATATGACAACAAATTGTACCAAGTCTGCAGTACTATCAGACCTTGTGCATTACCTAGCTTTTAAAAAAATCCATTTTCATTTGGTACTTTTAAATTACTACAGCACATCTCGAATATTCAAACCTGAATGTTGGAGTGCAATCTGCAGCTTCTTATAGGTAAATTTTTATTAATACTTTCAATCTTTTTCTCACACTAAAATTGTATAACTGCCAAGAAAACTCTTTCATAGAAGTCCTGAAAACTATGCCACTACTCTGTTTTAAGGAAGCTCAGAATGAAATATAAATATAGTTCCAGTACAGATTTTCTCAGTAATTTTTTTAGGTTATCAAGAAAACATCTAGAGTGTTGATCTGGTTATACTCATGTCAGACAAACTACATGTCACATTAACTACCTCCAGGAAGTTATTCCAAACACAAAATAAACTGTTTATGCCCCTTCTCAGATAGATAGCATGACAGATTGTTATTAGTTGAAGACAGATGAAATACATTAATTTGATTGCAAGCATGTGTTTACTTTCTCACTGTCATGTACACTCTACTGCTGATGCTTCCCTATGAGGACATAGTAACAAATCAAACACCGTATTAGAAGACTTGCTAAGGCTGAACAGTAATAGCTGGTGCTGCACTTAATACTTAAAAAACTATACTTAACATTTCCAGCTACAACAGGAAATTACTGGTTTCAGAAAGCAAAAAATCCCTGATAGCTTAAAAACTCTTGTAATTTATACAAACCATTTTAACACTTCCTCCTCTAAAAAAATTTGAATTATCAGTATATATGCTTGTCAATTTTTAAAGAAAAATATAACATTCTAAATGCTAAATCTATGAACTGAGCTCCTTCTAAACTGAAGGACAAATTCCTACAGATACAAGACAAGAAAATGTATGCCTGATATGGGAAATGAGAGGTGAGCAATTCCTAGGCCTCCAGTTAAAAAAAGAAAGGTGTCTTGCCTGTGAAGTGAGGTTTGCCTGGTTTTATGCATACCTCCCTTATGGTCCTCCACTTAGTTGTACAAAGCCTACGTGGAATTCTCTTTCCTCTCCAAGAATGACATGCAAAGAACCAAATCTGTGATGAGCTTCCTAGAATAAGGCCACTTCACACAATAAAATCAGGCTGATGATGCTAATAGTTTGTTCTAACCCAGGAAACAACAAGAATGTATTTAGCATTACAAGTTCTCTTTGATTTGTATTTATGGAAGTAGCTGTAGTCTTTATATTAAGTTTTCTGCATGAAAACATCCCATATTAAATGAGACTTTCAAATACTGTTAAATAATAAAGGATTACAGCATTTTTTCTAAAGCTATAAAACATAGTGGTTCTTGTGCATCTTTTGAAGAAAAAAGGTTAATAAGGTTAACATTCCCAAGATTTAAGAGAGGTTTCAATAAAAAGCAAGAAGAGCAGCCAGAAGTAAACATCTCCATCTCAGCACACCAAGCGCAGCTAACTATAGAGAACATACTGTGACAGGATTCTCGCCTAATAACAAGCATGTACAACGTTTGGTAGATGACAGGTCGTTTTTAAGAAGGTATTTTAACATTTGCAAATACAAACAGCAGGCATCTCTTCATACCAAAGTAAAATTTCTTATGAAGAAAACAATAATACATCCAAGTTTCTTTTCAAAACTAAATTGACAGATGACTGGCTTACACAGCTTGAAGAGACACAGTTAAAGAGAAAATAAGAATATTTTTTTCTCAGCTAGACACTTCCCATTTTCATTTTTCAATAAATTATTGAAAGAAATTCTTGCAACCATTTATCATTTGACTGAACAGCCTAAGATTACACTGACAGAATCTGATCCCTTCTGTCAGGTACCTTTATTTCTCATCCCTACCCCTAACGCAGACATTTCTGGAAACAAGTATTCAAAAAAGATGATATTATTAAACAAATACACAAGTCACCTTGTAGATTTATCTTAGGATTAAAACATCATTGGAACAATTCTGCCTTTTTTTTGCCTTTTTAAAAGGGTCTCATAAGGACAGAGAGAAAGCAAAAGAGGAGAGTGAGCCATGTGTTGACTGCCATGTCCCCACCCTGCAACTCAAGTGACTGAGTATATTGAAGATATACCTAGACGGCAGACAGTGGCATAGCAAAGAGATGACCAAGTTAACTTGAAATGCATTAACCTGGGCACAAGAAGTTCAGATGTGGCAGTACAGACCTCTGCGCAGATGACTTTACTACACATCTCTGTTTACTGTCTCCAGTGTACAGACCTAAATAAACACGCCCTTAGGGTAAGCTTAACCAACCAAGTGGGAGTGTGAATGAAACACACGAAATCCTTTTGTGCATACTGGAATGGAGAGTGAACAGTCCAGCTTCAGCAAGTGCATTAATGCACCCTCTCCCAAAAGCATCTCCTCACAGGACTTTGACGTTGTCTAACTTCACGCCTTTGGTTAATTAGTTTTTACTTTACACAAATAAATGTGTCCTAAGGTTACAAGCTCCTCCTGGGAAGAAGACGGTTTGTTCACTGTTTTTTAACCAGTCAGATTCTTACATAGCCCTTATTGCCAGTTTGTAAGCACTTTGCAATTACTAACACATCATTTGCTGACTGATTCTCTTCCCAGTAGATTAGGCAAATACTATTCTTATTTTCACAAATGGAAAAATGAAACATGTATGAAAAGATAACTTTAAAGCCCTGCTTAAGATCACACAAAGATTCACTGAACCATGAATTTATTGCTTTGTGCAATCATCTTTCATCTTCTTTAGCACTTGCGTTCAGGCTTCCTAATCTTTCTGCCAATGAGAAATTTGATAGCCATTACTTTTACTTCCTTATTAAGGTAAAGCTGTCAATTTGGACTCAAACATCTTTATAAATAGCTATTTCTTGGAGACAGGGAGAAATGAGAAAATGGCTGGGACAGAAGAACAACCCCCCCAGCTGGATTTTTCTTGCTATATTAATTCAATTATAAAAATCACTGGGCAGTCACAGTGACCAGCAAGCACATGAACGCAGTCAGGAAAGGCTTATTTTTTTAACGACACCGAGAAGACAAAACAAAACAAACTCACCTGTACTCACACAAACCATAATCCAGGATGCCGAACAGCAGCTGGAATTCCATCCCCAGAGGCACACGCATTGGCATTAGACAATGAAATTATAAATGATACTGTAATAGCACCAGGGTGACCATCTTGGAGAAATGGCGATTCCGTTAATTAAGTAACTCAAATGCAACACAATATAAAAATATGTAGTAATTACTTTGTATCTCTGCAACTCTAGCTGCAGCATTTCTTCGCACATTCTTAAAAGTTTCACCAAGTAATAAATACAGTATTTCACTTTTTGGATCCAGCATCCTTCACAAACACCACACAAAAAATGGAGTTTTAAGTGATATGTCATTTTCTAATTGCCAATGTTTTAGGGACGCTAACAAGAAAAAAGTTAACCATTTAGAATCTACATTTTCTCTCACCAATATAACACTACCCTTTACAGAGCAGCACATGAGAAATGACAAGGTTATGAATCTGTCTATTTTTAACACTACAATGACTGCAATATATGCGTTTTAAAATGTTCATAAGAACTCCTCTGGACAAATTAATTTCTATGAGCCTAACTTCCAAAAAAACATTTTTCTTTAGATAACACATTACCAGTTTTGACAGTCATTTCCAAACTTCCTTTTATCAAACTTTAATGACTGCCCAAGCACTCTGAAACAAAACTTGCTGATGGCAAAATAGTAATGGACCCTTCTTTGATTCAACTTGAAATGATTTTTATTAGGATTACTGAAATAACGTAAAAAACTGCTTAACTTGATTTATTTAGCTGAGTTACTAGTGTCAAACTGCTGGACTTCAAATAGCTTTTTTTCCCCACAAAATTTCCCTCCTTGTAATATTAGATCTACTTTTTAGGACAGAGATTTAAAAAGTGTAAAAAAAAAATCTTAATTTCTCACAAATTCAATTATAGATAGTCCTTGTTTTCTTTTCATTTAACAATTTAATAAGCTCAATTGAGTGTAAAAAAGATATTACAGTACTGTGATTACTAAAATTCAAAGTTGAATGAATACTTTTTTTAAACATTAATACCTTAGCGAAGACGTAAAGCTGTAATGTACTAAACATTCAGAAGATGGTGCTAGTCCAATATAACTGCAAGCTATGGATGGATCAGCTTCTCTTCATCTCAAACATTTTCTCTAATTTTGATGTATCTGTTCCATCATCACTGAATTTATCAATTCCAGGTCAAGGTATAGTCATCTTCAGTTAAATACTAAGAACACTACTAAATGATTTATCATTCTAAAATTCACAAAGATTTAGTGGATTGACAGCCTAAATATAATGCTCATCATAATTTCATCAACTCAAGGTTCTTGGGATCTTAATGAAAACTCATACAACATTTCTTAGATCCTACCTTCAGTCACTCACAACTGTCTCCTTTTGCAGTCAACAGCAAGACTTTCTGGCCACAGTTTCAAGAGCTGGCATCACCAGTACCAAAGCTTGGAGAATCTCACCAACCTGTCCCACTCCTTGTTGTTCATTCCCACCCTCATGTGACAGTGTGTTATTCTCTCCTCACCTACTTAGAAGGCCATGCAACTCGTATGAGCTTATGAAGCTCAATGACCTGATCCATGTTAAAAATAGCCATTTCTATTTGCAATGTTCTCTTTAACCCAGATCAAGTCACAGAACCGATTTCCCGTGGCACAGTGGTGCTAACTTCAAGCTGTAAACCAGCCTCACCAGAAAAACAACCGAGTGCGGAACTGCAGCCTCAGTGAGCTCAGAAGGGCTGAATTCTGTAGCAGAATTCAAAAGGGCAGGCAAGCTACAAAGTCAGTCTCACTACTGCATATGAAAACCTAAATTTTTCATGTTATTAAAGGCAGATATCTCCTTATTAAGAGATTAGATGCAGCCTGTAGTTACAGACAGAATACAAAAAACTCCACCTACCTTCCCCCGCCAAACCCCAACCAAATGTTAGCCATGTTTGCAGTTCTGCCTATAATTCAAACATTCTACAGTGCCTTGTAAACTAGATACAGTTGTACAAGTAATTTCTTCCAAAAATAGTAAATCCGGACATAGTATAACATCAAGTGAAAAGCTTTATCCTTACATACCAGTTCCTAAAACAGTGTTCTCAAAATAATGCATAGGAACATATCTCAGAGTAATATATTTCATCAAGTCATGGAAATGAACTATTAATACAAAAACTCTTTCTATAAAAAGCATTTACCTAATAACACTTCCTCACAAGACCCACTCCAGCATTCTTGATGGCTGCTGCTGCATCAATCTATACAGACTTTCCACAGGTATCCTGTTGATTTCACACCAAACAGCCATGTTAAAAAACTGGCTATCCTCTCAAGTGTGATGCTTTTATCCAATACTCTGAATTACTTGCTCCTAACACAGCCAACCCAAGTCAGCTCCAGGGCCCTTCCATGCCTAATTCCACTGTTGCTTCCAGCAAATGTAATAAAGAGTTGGAGACACTCAGTGCTTCTCCTACATACCCCTCTGGGAGCTCTCCCACAACAAAAATGATAAATGAACATGGAATCATTCACTGGGGTATAAAAACAAGCCTTAAATGTTCAAAGATCAGGCCAAGTCAGTATTACTGTTATTACAATAAACCTCCAGCATTAAGCAATTTCAAACATCAGTCCTTCCAAACTTTTTTCAACGTAGAGGCAAGATTGGCACATATCTGAGTGAAATTACTCAGTTACTAGGCAATTTATTACTGCTTAACTGTTCCATGTGTATCAAATCCTGTTTGACAGCAGCCCAGTTTTTCTTCCATTTGGAAGCTTTTGTAATTAATTATTACCAAGCCAAACTGTTTTCAACTAGCAGTTAAAAAATTAATAGTACAACTCAACTTTATATTAAATTACTTTTTACAAGAAAAAGGTACAACTGCTTAGTAAAGAAATATAACATACTTTGATTAACATTGATACCAAACATATTCAGATCACTGATAGTGAATTTATCAGCTATTTCTTAAATTGAGCCACAGCATTTCGAAGACTACAAAGAACTGAATTCAAACTATATTTCAACAACATGATGACTTCAAACCAGACAGCAGAAGTGGGACAGTACAAAACACTCTCACATTTGCCAACTCACCTATTTCATTATCACTAACTAGTCACCCGGGGGGGGGGGGGAAACTTGAATTGCAATCAATACATCAACCACCGAATTGTCGTTGTACTGAAGAACTGTTCTTGTCTCCAAGTATAACGGGCACACAGCTTGTTTCTTCCTGACACAGATTTCTATCATAATGTGAACATTTTGGTCCAAAACTTCATTAACTTAATAGAAGCCTAAAATTGATACTGAGGAAAAGCTACAAAAACACTCTCCTACAATATTTATATCTACTATTTTTCCAAACAAATTAAAAACATCAAATAGTGGACACACTAAGACAGAATATACTAATATCGTAACTTCACAGTATTGACCAGTCTCAAATGAGCAAGAGGAACCAACTCATCAAGCTAGATACGAGGGACTGAACAAAAATCATTAACAACTTCATCGAAGACTTAAAAAGCTATATAATGCATAAAGGACCCAAAGGAATAAAAAAAAATTAGTTTGTACATAATTTGATTGTTACAGATCTAAGAAAGCAGGGACCATACTACTCTCAGAGCTAACCTGGCCATCTGGCTGTGCAGAGCAATCCAATTCCCTCTTCTTGTCTCACACAAAAAACAAAGCAAAACAAAAAACCTACACTGGCAAAACCTTTCATTAAGAAAGTAGGTGGTTCAGTGGAAGGGGCCTGCCTGAAACTAGAGTTAGAAAAGTGGTAGTTTCTTTAGCAGCTTAAGCTAACATAATTGCAAACCAAATGGATGGCCCTGGCTTTCCCTGCGCTGCTGGCCAAGCATTTCCAAACCTTCTCATGTGATAGTACCACTGCAGAATAAAAAGAATCCATGAGTTCATTCAAACAAGAACTCCTCCCATTGTTCTGTTCACTTTAGGTTGGATCAGTGAACTGAACCAACTCTCTGTGCATTCCTACCAACTACAGCTGACAAAAGCAAAACTGGGTTAAGTCAACTGCAAAACCACCTCCCCAGGCTGGGCTTAGTGGTGTGGGGAAGACAACACTGAACAGCTGAATTTGGACACGTGTTCGCAGTCTTAAAAAGTTTTGTCAGGATTCACTTTAATTTGAAACTACTAAGCAAGCAAGTTAAGGTTCAGCTGGGACTTATTTTTGTAAACTTTAACACTTTTTTTCTAAAACTCCCTAAAACCAAACATGATTTTAAAAGTTTCAGCTTCATTCAATTTTTACTGAAGTTAGAGAAATCAGCTACACCTGACTTACAAAGAAATTTAGATGCTGAAACTGTATTTTCCCCAATCATTTGGTCAGTCATGACCTCAAACAGTTTAACAAACCCACTCTACTTTTTATAGTTAGGAGTCCTCAAAGATAAGTAGCACTTCCTTTGCTACATTTGAAAAGAAAAGGGAGAATACAAGTCAAGAAGTTAACAAGTCCCTCATAAATAGCCCCAAGATGATATCTACTAAAATTTTAGCACAGCCCTGATGATGACCTTTCTTCTTTGTGACTTAGTACACTCCTCCTCCTCTAATAAGCATTAAGAGGGCATGGAGTTTCCGCAGGCATTATTTCCATGGGTGAAGTTTTCAGAATTAGGATAGTAAAGAGACTTTAGTTAATGGTTAAACATTAATTTAGGCCATTATTGAGCACTCTTCGAACAAGAGTCTCACCATCATGCTTCCATTTAAAATGTATCTATAAAAATGGATTAAACATGTTAGATTTTCAGAACTTTTCAGCAAAACAAACTTCTTTAACTTAGTCTAGGCAAGAAGTGGGGTTTTCGAAGAGTCTGCGTGACTAACAGCTGCATTTGTGAGGAGCATAGGGTCTTAACAGTATGAGGGCCTAAAATTAATCACTAGGGATTACTCAGATACTCAGTGCTTTTCTCTGTCCCACAGACTTCTTAATTATTTTACCCAAAGACTGTTGTATTGAAAAATAAATGAGAGGCTGTGGAGCAACCACCAGCATCCAGGTCACATTCTCTCACCTGCACTGTTCCAACCAAGCAGCTACAAATACCCAAATACAGCTACACAACCTAAGGCACTGACAGCAAAATGGCAAGGGGAGGTGTTTTGTTCGCTCTTACAGGTTTTTTTTTTTCTGAGGGTGGAGCAGGGGAGCAGAAGTTGTAACAGCTCCAGGTCAGGAACTTGTTTTTTTTTTAAATCTGATATTTGAAGGTCTGGTATAACCCATGCCAATAACCCACCTCAAGGAGCAGTCAACAGCAGGACTTGAGGAAGGAAAACAAGAAACACTACCACTACAATCATCACTCCTTGATACACACCTCACTTTCAGGCAGTCTGCATTCCTCAGCCTGACACTACATCTCCAGGTTGCTAGGAATACAGCTGAAATGTTTTATAGTCACTGGTGGACCAGCCCTTCAAAAATCTCTGCAGTTCCTTTCTGAACCCATGTGCACTTTTGGCTTCTACAACAGTCAATGAATAGGACTTCCACAGTTTAATTATTCACAATGTGAAAAAGTCATTTCATCTGTGTATTTTAAGCTTGCTGTTTAATAAAATGGCATGAGATTTCCTTGGGTTTGTATTGAAAAGATGCCACATAATTGTTCTCTAGTCTCTTCTCACAGTTTTATACGCCTGTTTGTCTTTCTCCTACTGCTACGGAACTCCACCTATTTTGTCACTCCTCATATAAAAGCTTTTTCTTCCTCTGATCATTATTGCCCTCTTACATGCACTGTGTAGGCTGGGACCACCTAACTCTTTTCCCAACTCTTGAGGATAATTCTGTGATTTATACCCAAAATTCTAATCCCAGCATAGACAGTGTCCTATGAGAGCTTTACAGTTTGGCACCAGGGATACTCACTGTGATGGAAGGAAATTACTCAGCTGGAATTTCATTTGTCCTGCTTGTTTCTTCTTTCCCTTTCAGAAGTGGTAGTGGGAAATTTTTAGGGAACTCTGACTAAACAACACAAAAATGAGACATCCAAGAAATTGGAAGTAATTGACACTTCAATTGGTTCTTGCTTGCTAATAACAGGAATTCATAACATACGTATATAAGCAGAAACCAGTGACAAAATAACTTTAAAAGAATTTACATTGCTACCTAACTCATCGCTAGCTGCCCATGCAAAGAAAACATGGCATACTGCATGAGAGATGTGTCAAATGAACGCCATACTGGACATTCAGACGTGAAACAGGCTGTACACTGCAGGCTACACTGCTGGGGGCAAAACACAATACTGAAGGCATAACACAAGTGTGGAAACCCTAGCACAGCAGTTAGAAGTGTAACAAAGCAACAAATACCAAGACAGACCATTTTAGTGATAGCACCAGCTAACACAGGCTGTAATCTGCTAAACAGACACTGCAACAACCTCAATTTTTAAAAAAATTGCAGCTTTGAAGAAACTTCAAAAGTCATTATGATTATTATCATTCTGCTGTCCCCCCAAAAAAGCCAAAAGACTTAATCAGAACGTGGGGCTCAGGGGACATCTCAGCTCAGTGGACCAGCACAAGTTACCATGCAAAGTTGGTTCTGTCCCACTCACAGGTACAAGGTTATATCTATATGCCACACATAGCCCAGACCAGTGCTACAGCCATATACCTTCTAGGCTTCCAAACTTGATGAAGATAATTCCACATCCAGATGCAAGCTCTGAATGAGTATTAGTACACACTGACACAATAAGCTGGAGCTACACGAATTTACTGTCCTCCCTACCACAGCGGGACTGGTCATGCCTGTTCAGACAGACCGCCACCATACATCTTGGAAGGTGCTGCAGCAATGATGTCTCGCTTATGGAAGGGCCCAAAGAAAACTGCCCAAACAAATTCCAGAGATACATATATGTGGTTATTAGGTCACAGAGCGTTTTATACTCTAGCCCTCCACATCAGTAAAGACAATGTTCTTGAAGGAACTTTTTTTTCCCCCTCTGAGAGATCCTTACACTACAGAAGGTGGACTGAACAAGGAATCGTCAAAATCTTTCCCCTTTCTTTTAAATATTCAACATCTGATAAATTCTCTGCATGTTTCTGTCCAACCAATTAGTCAAATTTGGTAACTCAGACTCAAAAAAGAAATCCTATGATTACCTCAAAATGCTTAAGTCATGAGCAGGACTATAATGCTTGCAAAATATGGTGCAAGGGAAGTATTATCCTTCTATGCTAAGTCTTGGAACTCGGGAATTTCAGTGAATGAGATCCCTCATTAGAATCAGATGAGGACAGATGTAACTACATGGTGGGTGGGCATGGGTGGACATCAGCCCCTCCAACTTCTCTAATGAACAATTTCCCCAGATTCAAAGAAAATTTTCATAAAAAGTTAAAGAGAAATGGCAAGTTGCCTCCTATTACCGCTGGCCTAACTGCTTGGGCT
The DNA here is from genome assembly GCF_963921805.1 of Phalacrocorax carbo. Taxonomy (NCBI): domain Eukaryota; kingdom Metazoa; phylum Chordata; class Aves; order Suliformes; family Phalacrocoracidae; genus Phalacrocorax; species Phalacrocorax carbo. The sequence goes on from NC_087516.1 coordinate 16,254,502, forward strand.
GCTGCTTCTATAAAACACAGGGTTTTTTCAAAGAAAATTATTGTTAAAACCATTTGGCTGAAAGCGAAGAGCTATTGAAAAGTACAGTCAAACTGGCAGCTTGCTCTTAAAATTCCCCCCACCACTTTTATAAGTATCGTTTTGCTTGTGGCTTTTAACAGCTGTTCACACACACGCCTAAGCTAGATGTGAACTTTTATTTTCCCAAAACTAAACGGGAAGCTTTAAACAGCATCTGATTTAATTTTTTTTTAATTAAAAGTGGAGGTTAAAAGGACCGTGGAAATGGATGATGCAGCTGTGCTGATACTAGGGAAAAGAATTCCAGAACAAGAAGTGAGGTAGAGTAAACACACAAAATAAGTTTCACAAAACTAAGTGTTCACCACACTTAAGCGACTTTATTAGCTAACAGGAATTTAACTCTATGTTTCTTCAGAAATGTTTTCCAAAATTAAATTAAATTGTATTTTGAAAATATAATAGAATTTGGCTATCTACCATGCCCTTCCCTCAGAACAAGCCTAAAATTAATTCCAGAGTGAAGTGGTTTTACAGGTTTCAATAAGGTCTGTCAGGGGAGACCTTATTTCTCTCTACAACTACCTGAAAAGAGGTTGTAGCGAGGTGGGGGTTGGACTCTTCTCCCTAGTAACAAGCAACAGAACGAGAGGAAATGGCCTCAAACTGCATCAGGGGAGGTTCACCTTGGATATTAGGAAGAATTTCTTTACTGAGAGAGTGGTCAGGCATTGGAACAGGCTGCCCAGAGAGGTGGTGGAGGTATTTAAAAGATGTGTAGACATGGCACTTCAGGGCATGGTTTAAGAGACATGGTAGTGTTGGGCTGACAGTTGGATTTGATGATCCAAGAGGTCTTTTCCAACCTTAATGATTCTATATTCCCAAATGCATTTGGAACTCAGAAAACTCAGACACAGAACTCAGAACTAGCTCACTAATATTGCAATACACTGTCTTGGTTCTCAAAAGAATTTAAATTCCTCTGCATTGAGATATCTTCTTGGAACAATTAAACATTTAGAATCAAATTTGTAACAGTACTGAGATACTGAAAGGTGCAAGCAGGCATTCTTAGGGGGACTTTTTAAAGTACCAAAGCAACTAAGCAATGGATTAACCACATTTGAAAATCCCACCAGACAGGAGTCTACATTTTTAAGCATCAGCATATTCACAAAAATTCTGCCCTCTTGGCCTACTTACTTAATACACCAAATGTAGAACTACATACTAAATTCAAACAAACAAAAAAAAAACACAGAAAGAAAAAATAAAAATGCAACAGTTTATTTCTACTTGTACACATTGAGTACAAAAGCACACAATGACAATATAATAATTCTAGATATCGCCACATATTTAAAGGGTCTTTTCTACTAAAACTCTTAGGAAAAACATAAAAGTATTTTTAAGGCAGAAAATTCATAGGATTATGAAGGAAATGCCACATTAATCCACATGGATTATATACCCTGTAGACTGTAGCAGCTCCAAAAGAAATCTTTTCCAATGCACTAGTACAGCTACTATTTAAACCAAAAGAGCTTAGTAGTTCATCCATCAAGTTTATTCAGCCAGCGAAGCTGCTAGAATTTTTATAAGATGCCTAATATGCTAAAAAAGCATGCAAAGTAGGCCACACTTCTCAAAACATAATTATTAAAAAAAAAAAAAAGAACAAAAACCTGGTGTCCATATCAGGCTGATAAAGCAGCACTCCCAGACCATCTCTGAGCAGAAAAGAAAACCAACAACATTAAGAGCATTTCTTTTGCACCAAGCGCACAAGGGGCTAGGCATAAAGAAAGTAGAGGGGATAAAAAAGTGCAAAAATAAAAAAAAAGAGATGTAATCCAGCTTCAACAGCAGAGCCTAATAGAGGGAAGCAGGTGGAAAATTTTAGTGATGCAGTCATCTGTTTGCCTCCCTTGTCTACCCACATGTAAGAGACTCAAGGATAAGAAATAAAGCACTCATAACAAATATGAAAATCTGACCTAATCAAAACCAGGAATCCAGAATATTCTAGTCAGGCCCAATAAAAAACACTACAACCTGGATCCCTGCCTAGGGTTCCTCCGGGACATAACTTGATATTGTCTTTGATGATATGAAGCCTTGATTTCTGTTGGATTAGTTCCTTGCTGAATCCAAGCACAGTTTGACAAATGAAACCCAGGTCACAAGTAAAACATTTTATGCAGGTGCATACAAATTGTTGTGTTAAAATGCGCAAATGTAAACATAACAAATAAAAGTTCACCACAGGTAACCACACTGATAAGCAAATATAGCTTCTACAAATAAAACCATGCTTTAAGAACTGAGATTTATACTGTACACCACTGACAGATAAAATGATTCATAGTGCACCAATTAACAAAACATGTTTCATATTAGAGCAGAAGGAAAATTTAACTTCCACAGCTATGAAGTGGCTATGAGTCACTTTCTGTTTAGTTGCCTAATAGTATTGCCCTCAGCACTACATATGTACATATATCAATTATAAAAGTATCACTCAATGAAAAGACAAAAGGAACTATTAATAACCAATATACCTTTGGCAGAAATACCATTTCTTAATATTCCACAAGTTAGCTGAAAAGAAAATTGGGCAAGCGATCACAGAAGACACTACAAGTAAGACCACAGAGATGCACCCACACTATAAAATGCTCAAAAATGGATCGCACGGAAACAGAAAATGCCTTGTTCCCATAAGATATTTCTTTGTCCAAAGGATACCAGAAATCCTCTTCCTTTTCCCTCCTGTCAGTCAGTATGACCCTAAATGTATCAGAAGCTAGATCCCAAAAAAAGCACAGAGATTCTCCCATCTTGAGGATTCTTAGCTGGAAGCGTTCTCAGGTTAAACAACTATTAAAGTATATGGTACCACAACCTAATAAATAAAGGCACAACACAGTGAAACTATTCAAGGAAAGAAAGTGCAACCGCTTTCATCAACAAAGCAATATGATCTGCTTAGAACAAAAAAAGTGGTTCTATTGCATGTTTGCTCAGTGTTCCCTCTGCACCTTAGTTTCCTAATCTCTGACTTTGTTGAGACACTGACTCTGTCTCCAAATGGCAGCAGGGCTTGAGATGTTAGTGGACTCTGCACTGCTTGAGAGAAAAACTCATGGCCTTTTCACGATGATCTATTCTAGTTCAGTCTGAATTACTAGAGATGAAGAGTTAGAGAGCAAAATATTATGTCCTATGCCATGCAGACCAAGCCCGATTATAAACCAGGGCTTGTTGCTAAAATCTCCAAAACAAATCCTGGTGACACTGACGTCAAAGGCGAAACAGTACCGCTGACAGAACCAGACTCTCAATTCTGAATTTATGATTTTTCATTTCCTTCTCAAAGCAGGTCAAGAATGTCCAAACGCTTATCCCCACATACCCGTCAATATGACAAAAATGTAGGGTACTACTCAATGTAAACATCATACTTAAAATAATCATTATGTGTTCATTTATTTCAAAAGTAAGAGATGAGAGGAGGTAACAGTTTTTTTGATGACTGTTGAAGAACAAAATCGTGGATTTGTAAGTATGCTTCAATTTTAGAGAAACCACGTACAAGACATTTTTCTGTCCATTTTGCTCTCTAGTGGCCCGCTTCCATTATTAGTTCATTGCCACACTCTTAAGTTTAAATATATGAAGGAAACTTCAGTGTTTTTTCACTGCTTTTGAAGCCAACGAGCTTGCTCAGAACAAGTCAGGATAAGCATATACCATGCAATTGTGACGTTGCTATAGTACTTACTCTTTCATGAATAGTAATTACTCTAGCAAGTGTATAAAGCAGACAGGCCCAGTTGCATAAGGCTCAATGCAAGTTTTATGAACTGCAGAAAAGCATGATTAGTATGGAGGAAAACATGTTTCACACTTTTATTGTAAAGAACATGAGAATCTCAGAGAAACTGCCAGAACAGATGTTCATAAATTGGGCCCTTAATCTGCAGCACTTTCCAGGTTTTAAGCTATATCCACTGGTCTGCAGAACATATTCCTCTCTTTTTAATATAATTCTTCTGTTTAGTTTTTTTAATAAATAAGTTTATTACTTTAGTAGTGTTGCCAGCTGTTCAATTTTGATTTACTGTCAGAGTCTGCTTTAATATATAGTGGCTTTTGTGGCTTACCAATATAGATTACATTTTAAGCTTCAAGATATCACTATAAAGCAGCTGGAGAAAGTACTGGCTGTGCTCAGAAACCAGCATTATTGCCCTAGTGATCAACCTCTTCAACATGCAACTACACCAGGAACTATTCTCTAGAAACCTTTTGGATACACCATTCCCAAAATGAAACTGCAAAACTTATGGAGTATGAGATCACCTTAACAAATGTATTCTAAAAAGCCAGCCCAAGAAAACTGTTAATTATTAATTAGGCAATCTATTAGCTGGCAATAGAGATCTCTACAATGACTGCTCTTACATTGTTTCATTACATTGTTTCCTTTACTTCTACTGTGTAGCTTGAGACAACTTAAGAAATAAAAGCCCTTCACATAAAAAAACCCTAAACATGTAGGTTCAAAATTACTAAGTCCAGACATTTTCAGTAATTGCTCCTGATAAACATGAGTACTGTTGGAGAAGGTTAGTTACTATAGCATCAACTTCCTGTAGGATGACAAGAACTAGCAGAGTAAAGAACAGAACAAGTAACTTCTAGGAAAACCCAGAATCTTTCTACAGCCTGAACTTGTATTCCATATTTTACGACTGCTTTATACAGTGCTTTCTAGAAAATTTCTCTACAGCACTGTTTACCGAATATTGCTGTGAAAGAACTGTCAATCTTCTTCATACAAAACCATTTTTAACCTCACAGAATTGCAATGTAACCAAACTAGGCTTTTTTTCCACGATTATCTGCAAGTACAGAACAACGTTATTAGAATAAACCATCACAACAGTATTCTTAGAATTGAGCAATGGATCAAAATCAAAAACTCTGGAATCTCTCTACAGTTGGATTAGTCCAGAATTATCAGTCAGATCTACAAGGGGTTTTTCATTACATTGCAAACTGCTTCTTCTGCTCAAAAAGGTTCATTTTTCCATATAAAACTAAATCCCAAAAAAAATTCCAACCCAGAGAACGGAACAGTTTGATTCAGAAAGATCAGTATGGTGCCTAATGAGAGGGCGTTTTTGTTTGTCTTACACTGTTATTTTCTCCCAAGTTTGGATTTGCCAGTTGGACAGTATCTATGATGCATTACTCCAACAAAGTCCTATCATACCTAAGAGGATGTGATACATCGTTGAAGACAAAGGTGAAAATAAAACAAAACCAAAAGCAGCCTTTATATCCATGGCATCAGGAGCATTGCCTGTAGGAGAATGGCAAGAGAAGAATCAACACTGTACCTCCCATGAGACATAGCAGCGGTATCTCTAAATCAAAATACTTCAAGCTTTTCCATAATGGTTTTGAAGGGGGACTGAGAAGTAGACTCCAAAGTGCCACCATTTTTCATGTGGGCAGCCAAACATAAGTTCAACTGTTTCAAAAATATTTTTAAGAGCCTTACCAGCAACTCCTATACTCTGCTTTCCTCCTTCAGCATGCCTACAGCAAATGACTTTTCAAACTTCTATAAATGTATAAAGTAAGTTTTTACCAACTGAGGTTCTCTCTTTCTTTCCACAGAATCGGGCGCTATCTGTACAAATCTTATTTTTTCCAGCCTTCATTTCAAATTATCTACCACAAAAGATGCTTAAGATCGCAAAACCCAGCATTTTAAAGTTGCCCTCAATATACATTATTATATCCCAGTATTTTCCAAAAGCAACCCTTTCTTAAGACATTTTACTATTCTGTGTGTTCCATTCAATTATTTAATCTATAGCTTTTTTTGAATTTGTGTTTGCTTAGCATCTGAAGTAAAAGAGCAATGATTCCAATGGAAGTTTTCAAATGCTATTATGAGGAAAGCTTAGGAATGACTTCTCTAGTCGAAGTCAGGAAAGGTAATGTTATTCCTCTTTCAGTATACATGTTTCAAAACTTTAATGAATTATACCATCACGTACTAGTATCATACTGATATGATATACTCCTATTATCAAGCATAATTAAGTAAACATATTGGACAGTACTTACTGCAAAAGAACGAACACTAGATAGATAGAGAGAGAGAGAGAGAGAGAGAGAGAGAGAGAGAGAGAGTGTAATCAAGAAGAATATTATAATCTAGGGGCTAGTCATGAGAATGCCAGAGTAACCTTGGAGCAGCTCATCTGAAGTCACTAAACATGCTCTAAATTACATCTATGTAAACAACCAAAATTTTTATCTTAAGGTCAGTGATTCCCCATACCAAACAAAAGAATTCAGCAAATGTAGTATGGCTCATTTTACAGTTGTAAAAACTTTTAAGTGTTAAAAATACTAATCTGGATGAGATGGAATGTTACTCCTCTTGTTCAGAGCATCAAAGCATGAATGGATGGAATGAAATTAAACTTCCTCAAAAGGTTCAGTAGAAGTTACGTATTTACAATGCCTTTGTCATATTCACAAAATATACTGCTGCATTGTTAAACAAGGGAGATAAAATTTTGAAAGCACTACTACTGCAAAAAATTTGAGTTAAACAAGCTAAAACATTTCATGGGTTTTTTTTAATAGAAACCACGTACAATGTACATAAAGCCCTCCTCTTTTAAGACCTTCTTTTAAATAAACAAACTAGACTTCTAATTTACCATTCATCATCACTGTACTCCACATTCTTAATCAACCTTTCAGCAAATCTTAATCGATTTTTAACACTGATTTTTTTGGCACTACAGAACCTTAGATCTCTCCCTTGAAAACAACAAACATATTTTGAGGTTATATTCCATATCATGAGGGCTGGAACCACAGAGTGTAAATAACAACAGTAACAACGATGCTGTCTGCATTTAAACTACCTGGCTTATCTCAGTGCACTATTAAGATCAAACAAAGTTTAGTAGTTACTCCCCTGGTAACAACTTCACAGTCTCGTATTACACAGACAAATAATGAAATACCTTTTTTCAAATACCTTTTTCCCCTCAAAAAAAACCACAAAAGACTTATAAAATAAACGAAAGTAGATAGCAGAAAGAAATTGCAGCTCATTCAGAACCTCATTAAGGCATACCATCTCAAATACTGGAACAATGAAGAATTCATAACCAGAGGTGCTAATGTCATGAAAGCATTAATATGCTTAAAGATCTATCTAAAAGGCACACATTTAGCAGAGTATACATGCTCCTATACTGAAATGGGCATCATAAACTCAGAATGTCTCATTGTATCAAGTATATGGAGCTATAACTGTGGACTAAACTTGAAATAGTACCATTAATTTCCACTTCTCTTGCAAATCCCTAATAAATACGATAATGTCCTGACAATTATACAATTTTAAAATATACATCTAATGCATTCCCCAGAGTTTTTCTTCTTCGTTCTTAAATCTGCATGCACGTAGTTCACACTATACCACTAAGAGAGGTTGATTTGAACATTCTACTCATTTACCTGTCTTCTATTGTATTTTCCTCTAAAGGATCAGACAGCAAAGCATTTTGAAAAACAGTAACATAGCAAGATAATCCTACAGTATTATTTTAACTTTAATCTCTGTATGAACTTCAAATTTTCTAAAATATTTTCAGAACAATGTTTCAGAATTGCATTTTTCATACTACAAACTCCTATTAATCACATTAATGGAGATTATCCGTTATGATTATTTCCCATATTAACACAGGCTATCCTTCATCCTCTACATTGAGCTGAAATAATTACTGGTTACTTCCAATAAATATCTTAAGTTTTTATGGTTCATCAAAATAAATAGAAAAAGCTTAAGTTTTCCCTGCTGATTAGGATGAAACTTCCACACTTTCTGCCTGTACAGAGTAGTAAACATGGCAGTTATTATATGCATTTCAGTTCAAGTTGCAATGTACACATAAGTACTGTACAACTGCTACCATATTTTATTAGTCTGACCCTGAAACAGTGAAGCATTACAAGAAGATTACGTTATTGACTTATCTAGCTCTTAAATAGAAAATAATGCTGCAATAGCACTTGTCTTTTTCTCCCTTTGTCCAAAATCCTAATGTTAATGCCCTATTCACACTTGAAATTTGGTTATCCTCTCTCATCAGCTTCCTTCAATAATAATATATGAGAATATATTTCCACAGTAGCTAATGGAGACATTCCTACAAATCAATGTGCTGCAGTGATACAGAAATAAAAGCTTATTTCACTGTAATGATGCTTCCAGACTTCCCTCAAGTCAGGTGGTTACTTGCAGTTAATGATCTGTGACATACCACACAAGTAGTCCTAAAAAGACTTATTATCCACTGCATGTGCAACAATATTTGCTTTATGGATGGCTAAATGAATGAAGACATTCAATGTAACTGTAAAAGTAAAATCAAAAGAAAACTTACAAGTAACATGTTTTCTTTGAGTAAAAGAGCTGTGAACATTTTCCATTAATACTTAACCTTTTGCTGGAGCAGTGCAACCACATATAATGCCTGAATCCATAAAGCGCAAGAGCTGCTCAGGGTTAATGCTGATTAACTGCCCCCAATCAAATGTTATAACTTTTAAAAATTTCAGAGAGCTTCACTCCACTAATGAAATCAAATTGTATTTATGTCATATGGGTCCCTGCAATGGGAGCAGGACAACTTGCAAAGAAAAGAAATTCTGTCCTCTCTGAAAAACAGGTATTTTTTTCAATCCAATAAAATAGACATGAAATTGATCGGGCTTTAAAACCATGTATTTTATTCTGCACAGACTTCCATTAACGTACTAATCGAAAAGGATAGCAAATTAATTTAAAATAAGCTACAATCCAAAAGTACAGTATCTCCCATGACTCAGACTGTGCAGACATTCACACATTTTCTGTTTATAATTTTTTTCATTTACTAGACTCAGCTTTTGTCCACCATATGTCCACCGTAGATTAACTATTCCCTTAGGTACAATTAAGGGCTTTCCATTTGTTGTAAGAAGACCTAAGTATGAAGGACGCAGCCAGAAAAAACATTTCTACCTAAACCAAAAACAGAAGCACATTCAGCCTGGACTATGGTTTATGCAGCATCTTTTTTATTAGACATATGTCTACATTGCTAAATAAACTACAGACAAAATCCATGGAAACAGTAAGAGATCTCTCAGCATTTCATTTGTGTATTATTACAAAAATAGGATACATATACTGCTCTAACCTTTGTATTTAAATGGTTTACTTCTACTTCCATTTTTCAATGACATCCTCAAAGATTTTTCTGAATTTAAGCATAACTGTTAGTGAGTGAGAAGACATTATTTACTGGCACTTATGTCACACTGGCGTTTGACTTCCAGCTACTCTAACCGTATTCCACCAGGGCCTTGAACTTTGCCTTAGTTCTTGATTAGTCTTAGCAGGCAAAACTTATGCGCACAAATAAAAAACTGAAGTGCAGCTTTAAGATTCTAAGTGCAGGAAGAAGAAACCAAGTTATTCACACTTGGCTAAAATAAAGAAGCATAACATAGGAACAGTCTATCAGCTGGACTACTTCATGACTACCCTCACTTTCTTGTTAAAGCACCACATGATCCAAACAAGAAAACATTAATTTCAGCAAACAGTTTGTAAAATATTTAATCTGTCCTGGTTCAAATCAATGCAAATTCATTGACTGTCATAGAATTACACCTGTTTATATCACGGCTCTGTCTAGCTGTACAAATCTCAAACTGAGACAAGTGGTGTAACAGTAACACATCTTCTGTGGCCAAGATGTGTATCTTATTCAGCTTCATCCAGGTACGGAATCCCATGCTGCAGCAGGAGACAAATCAAAAAGCCATCTCACTACTAGCTAATCCTACCTGTGTTGAACATCAGAAACTGGTCTTAAGACAGGCAGGGCAGAAAATTATGATAATGATCATTAACTATCTTTTGAACAGCATGACAGAAAAGATTTCCCCTTTCTGCTCTATGTTTTTATTTAGTACTCTGGCACAGGCCACTTGGCTTTTGAGAGCCTCCATCAAAATCTATCCCATATAGCTGTTCCAGTAATGGCTGGAACATCTGACTTTAACCAGGTGATTTAGCAGCTGCTGTGTCCACTGTGACCTCCCATCCAAGAGATCATTTTATGAAGGATTCTGAAAGAAGGGTCCAAGTAAAACATGGACTGATTTGCAACCAGATGCAACAGATATATTTATCACAGCAGATTACACTGCGAGACTGGGGCCAGAACAGACTACACATGCCCAGATCCTTGCGATCTATCCTGCCAAGTGTCTTCCCTTCTCAGCCAATGGAATATGTTTAAGTAAAGACTACACAACAGCAATAAACCTTCCTTCTTTGGTTCTGTATAATTTTCTGTGAGCTCAGCTACTTTCTAAAGAACTACACTTGAAGCTCAGGCTCCATTTATGTATCTCTGTGTGGCATATATCACAGTTTAGTAGACTTGCTCACATGGTAACTTAAAAGACATAACTAGACAGACCACTTTGGCAGTGATGATAGCCACACCACTAATATTATGCCAAGCATGACTTCTGATCAAAATCTCGCAAGACAGATGCTTTCTCAGACAAGCAAGGAAATTTTATAATTCAAAAATGTGTACATTTCTAGATTGCTCCCATCCCTAAAGTAATACAGAGCACATTCAGACACTGGGTTAGAAATACATTATTAAGGTGAATAAAAGATTTTTCCTGTGATTTTTCCTTCCATTAATTTAAGTTTCTTGTTAAAAACAACTTTTAAAAAGTTACCCAACCATTGAGACAAACAAATCCCTAAGACTGCAATTTTCTACTAATCTTACAAGTTTGTTGAGACAAACATTCTATACATATTTTAAAACAGGGTAGCATTCTACACTTATTCAAATGAGTTGGTAAATTGACCGTAGCACAGGACAAGGTTTTCTTTTTAAGGGAGTCTACATGCAAGTAGTTTACCCTCCAGTCCCAGGAGCATGTGTGAGGCTCAGGTGACTGGACCTGCTGTCAGGCATACAGGAACTTTAGTTTAATCAGGCATAAGACTCAAAAGAACAGGGATCTTTGCATTTACTGCTCAACACTTGTCTTAATTAGAGGTGAAGGACCTAACAAGTGCAAGCCCACAGGAAACAAGAACAGAAAACATCTGGGGAAGGTTGGGAGAGACAAGAGAATGAATGCATATTTCTGTATTTTAATAAGCCAGAATCTCAAAATTAGTATTAATGAAGAAATTTTCTGAAAACAACTGGGGAGACTAAGTGTATAAGGCAGTAACAGAGTCTAAAAGCAGACTAGGTCTCTCCTGTTACCAGATTCACATTAGTACACAGTACACCAAACGTTCATTTGTATCTGGGCTGAAAAGTATTTCTTTCTGCGCTCAGATAAGGTAGGCAAAAACATTTTATGTTGTATGTAAATGCAAGTTAAAGGGTACGCTAAAATGCAACCTTTAAACTTCACAATGTAACAGCATACCACTTCCTGTTCAGAGATAGCACTCCAAGATCAATTTATCATGGCTAAGACGAACAAACGGTCAACATTCTTAATTAGTGTTGATGCATTCTCCTCTGTGCCCTCATCTGTCATGAAGACTGTTTATAAATCTGAGTTATTAGTCTTTATTGAGGAGTGGATCTGGTTAATATCTCTAAGAATAGAAATAATTCATCCATCCATTATACACTGGTACCTGATAATTCCTACTCCCTGTGTAAGTTACAGATAACCACTGCCCTAAGATCATCTTGGTAGCCATAAATCAAAATGAGTGTAGCTCCCATGCAACCTGGGTTAATTTTTGTTTACAATATACCCACTGAAAATGTTGGTACAACACTTCAGGAGTCTGCTTATAGATTAGTGCAGAGGAAAATAAATAAAGCAGTCAAGGTAGAAAGGAAAGAAATACATCAGTCATACAAAACACAGTAAAACCTCTCTAATTCACACTGACAACTAGAAGATCCATTGTGATTACTGAACTTTGCCAATACCAAATTTAAGCAAAGATTCTAAGTGTACAAAACACAATGTATTCACCTGGTAACTATAGTTCAATTTATCCTATACAACCTAAGACAAAGTATCTGACAGCAACGTATCTATAAAAGTTTGAAGTTACTGCATTGAAACTCAAAAGCATTTATTGATCTTAAGGTTTACTCTGTTATTTCTGGTGCAAATGAAGTGGTATTAGCAACACAGAAATAAGTACGCTTCAAATATACTTTGTATTAAATAAAATTAAAATGCCACAAAGTAAGTTACAAGGAAAGTTACATTTAAGATTCAACACCAACTGTAAATTTTAGAATTATTAATACCTTATGACGTACAATTAATATGAAAAATTCTACACTAAATTTTACAAATCCTTTTGTTGTTTACCAAATGAACAGACAAAAATCTATGGAAAGACAGAAAATTAACTGATAATTGGACATAAGTGCAGGAAGCTTGTCTGGACAAGGTCTTGACTCAAATTAGTTTTCTGCTCTCTCTGACCAAATGTGTAGGTCAGGCTACGGAGAAAAAAAATATGGGAAGGAAGGAAGAAAGAATGAAAAATAAAACTAAACACCCAGGAGGAAGACAGTCACCTTAAATAAATCACCTCTTTCACAAATGAGGATTGCATCTCTGAAGCTCTTGTTCTCCCAACTATTTTTAATAAATTAGTGGGCAGTGACAGTCCTTCATTTTAGCTAGTCCTGAAGGAAAAAGAAAAAATGAGGGGAGGGAAAAAAAAATAATAGAAAAAAGAGGAGTGGGGAGGTCCAGATTTAGGAGATTCCAATTTGTACTACTCTTATTATTTTCAAATAAATTTCTGATGGATGAGATACTGGAGACTGATCAGAGCTTTGTATGTAGAAATTACCTTTCCAATATTTCATGAGTAAAACAATCTCTTATAATCACAACAGGACATTTTAATAAATTGCCTCTGCTCTGAAGTTAATTATCATGCTTTAAACAGACACACAGTAGCTGACTGTGTTCATGCTTCACCTATTGCAATATACAAGAAAATAGAATAGTCAAAACTAGCACTGATTCATTTAAATCAAAACTGAACAATTCCCTCAAGTTTGGTGGAATACTAAAGAAATTCTTACAAACAACACATTTCACAGAATTACTACAAACTGATACAAAAAACCACTAATAAATCATGCAGTTTTATAGGAAACTGAGGAGCAAGTACACAGTTATGCACCATATACTGCTACATCTGAAGTAATTTGCTCTAAATGACAAAATTACCCAAGAAAATGATCTTTATCTCATAGGATTCAAGTGCACAGTTTTTTGTATTTCATTGTGAACAAAAATATTTTTCATTGTTTTCTTCCAAGCTTTTTTTTTTTAAACCATAGCTTTATTCTTATTTCTGAAGCACTACAGCAGAGATCCCAGGTGTATTCACCCAAAATGGAAAAATACACATTTCTTTCAGACAGTATTAGTAAGTGAAAATGGTCAAATGACAGCCTAAGCCCAAACTAAGTATACTTAAAAGAGCAGCACTGAACTAAGGTCAAGGTTTCAAAACTGTTGGTTTCAGCTGGGATTCCTAATTCTTACCTAGGCATCTAAATACTGGCCCAATGCTTTCCACTTGCTATAAATGAAAATAACTGCATTCTTGAGAATTCTTTAAAATTTTTATCGGAAAGAAAATTGTTAGAAAAACTTGCCTGTGGATATAGATGTTTCTAGTCTTTAAGCATACCTGGATATTTTCCTGAAAGAGAGGTGTAACTCAAAACCCAAGTACAATCTTGAGACAGAAACTAGTGACTGGAAGTATTTCTCCTGTGTGATGCATGAGGTCAATTAAGTTCATCAGTTCATCAAATGGCTTTTCTTGGCTTTAAACCTACTACTGCTCTTTCATTGTGTAGCAGTGTCTTATCACTTACTGAGTAAAGAAGTTGAGCTATTCTGAACACAGTGATTCCACTTGAATAACTTGTTAGTACTGGTAGCTTCATCCTTTCATAATATGCAAGAGTCAACACCATGATTCTGTAGAAAACCCTTGTTTTCTATTTATGTAACAACAGGAGCCTGACTACAGATACCTCTCACAGGTCATTGAAGTATTGGAGTGGAAGCCCTCCTAGACATTCTTCTCCTATTATAGGATTCAGAAAAGCATTACACTTCTAAAAGCTTAAATTTTATTATACTGAAATTAAAAAAAAAGGCAAAAAATTACCTCTGTAAGCAGCATCCACTGCATACTCAACATGTGCAACAACAACCAAACATCCTTAGAATCACGTGAAAGCAAGTTTGCTTTTTTTCTTTATACATAGCTTCTGAATGAAAAAAAAAAAAAAGGTAGCAAGCACAGTGTTCCTTCAGCTGCTATTTCAATAAAATGGAAGCCCTTTCACTAGTCAGTGTCAGCCGTTACCTGGAAACTCATCTATGAAACCATATTCTATTTGCAGATGCCCCCAAGGAAAAAGGATTTTAAAGAATTGCAGGCATGTATATAGGAAAAATATATATACTTAAGGTATGTAACAGAGATAAAACTCCTCCAAATGGAAACCAGTGTCTGATTTTCTACCTCAATGGTGCCATTCCAGCAAAAGAACTTTATTTATCCTATGTTACAGTGTATCTTACTGTAAATACTTCACAAGATTTGCAGAACTCCAGCTAGGAAGTCCAATTTGGGGGCAAAATATAAATCAGTGAAAAATATTTTTCATTTGAATTTCAACAGAATCTGTATTATTGACTCTGGTCTGCTAGAGTACAACACTGTCTATGTTACACTTTCAGAAGTGCTATTTATATATTGTAACTCTAAGAGCTTCTGTGTTTTCTTCCCAGAAAAATAAGTAGTCTTTCATAATTAGTATCATAAAACACTACAGCATCACAGCAGCAACACTACAGTTAATGGTTCTGAATTAAAGTGTTTTCATTGTCTTCAAATGATTTTAAACAATACTAACTTGCTGGATGAGGTCTTTTTTTCAGGTTTGTCCATGATACGGACATTGTGACATGGACACAAATTACTTGGAAAGTAAAAAAAAAAATCAAATATAGTTTTTGTTGTTAAAATAAATATATTTACATTGTTAAAAAATCCTGTATCTGCTTCCACCACTTGGTTTCTAAAACTGCTTTCTGTTGCTTTTATCATCTTCAATAGAAAAAAAGGTAAGAGAGCCAAGTTTAAGACCTCAGATATGCTAATAAGGATGTTTCTGTAAGGTTTTTAGGTGGAAATAGGGAAATTTGGAAATCATCTAATTAGGAAACTAACCAGGTGATGGTTATTTAAAGTGGCATATTTTGGTGGTCAGAAGAAAACCATTGTTATCAAACCATGATCAAAAAGAAGACAGGTTAAAAAAAAAATTCCCAGGATCAACAGGAAGTAAGTAACCTCGTGCAAAACTACAGATGGCATGCAAAAAAGACTAATAAGCAGCTCATAAACATTATGCCTTGTGCATAGTGTAGCTATTTTAAATAATATATACCAGTACTTAATTTAGCAGTCTCTTGACATACAGAACCATGAGATATACCTGTTATTAGATCCAAGAATGCTTCCCAGTTCTCCGGTCTAGATGCATGCCATGGCTATATCCTGAAGCCCTATCAAATTCAAACATGGGTGAGAGATCTCTCTACTCCTGCGTGCTGCTCTCCAAGTAAAGAAAACACAGGCAGAGAGGCTGCAGGTTAGGGAAAGCATGATGCAGCAAGTCCCTCAACCTAACTGCCCAGAACCAGAACCCTGATGTGCACGCAAATATGTCGTCTGTACACAGCAGCAACACATAAGAAGTATTTAGTTTCATTTTACTAAAGATATATGCCCTGTGCCATTTCTTCAATAGAGAGCAACACCCAGAGTATTTCAATTAATATTTAAGTATGAATAACTTACTTTTATTTCCAACCAAGGCCACAAGTGGCTGTGTTTCTGATTCTTCATTCACCTTTTTTACCACATTATACCAGTCTTCTAAATTTTCAAAGCTCTGGCTGTTGGTAATATCATAAACCAAAAGAATACCCTAAATAAAAAGATATATTTAAAGCGTTACAGGTTATAAAAATATTTGAACATGGTAACATTTGCATCAGTCTAAATTATTATTACCATAAAACAGAGCATTAACAAATAATGGCATTGTCTCTTTTGAGAAATAATCAAAGGAATTATAAGCTTCTGTAATAAACACATTTTATTACAGTAATTTCTCCTGCGTGCCATGTGTTCCAAATTCAGATGCCAACTGAACTACAGGGGCAGAAAAAAAATATTGCAATTCAGTAAAGAGCACAATTAGTTATATTAGAAATATTTCAAACTGCATATGCTTTCAGTAAAACCCAAAAAGCAGTTCATGCTAGTAGGAAGGTAAAAATCACACTGGAGAAGGATTTCTATTTTAGCTAATATTATCTGTAGTTTCACTGTTCTCTTTTTCAAGAAAAAAGAAAAAGAAAAGCAGCTCAATCATACATTTCTGCACATTGCTTGTTGCACCTCTGCTCTTCAGGGAGAACGGCCAGATGCCTTTCTGCACTGTTGTAGAAAACAAGCAAGAAGTACTGGCAATCTTTAAACTTTCAAAGGAGAAACTAAGAATGTGTTCAAGCAGTCAAAAAGAACACAGTCACATGTATTTCAGAGGTTTTGAGCCAAGCTACGAAACAGACATTACTGAGGATTCCTCAGAGCCAATATCCAATATTATAAATCACACCCTGTTAACAGCCCAAATGTCCACCTTCTCCCCTCCATAATTCTATGAACAGTTCTCAACAAATCACTTTCCTCTCAATTATTCAGTCTTCTGCCCCTGCTTTCCACTCTACCCTAACAAAGCATCTTATAAATGAGGAATAAAGTCACAATTGGCTTCTGCTGCATTTGCTCTGACGGTGTTCACATCTGGAAAAAAAAAAATCCCTAAAACTGCATGGTGTTCCTCACATGAAATTTTCACAAATATTCTAAAAAAATCAATACAATGCATACAAAATTGACTGGTTCAATGACCCACTGTCAATAGAAAATATTTTTTCAAGTCAAGTTTTTCATGTATTTGTCTGGGCCCTGCTTTACTTGACAGTTTCACAAGGAGTGTCTTAGATTGTAAAATAAAGTGCACGCTTAAATTAATTTCACAGATGACAAACTGGTAGAGACTGCAAGATTATTTGAGGAGAGTTTAGATTATATGATGAGAAACAATCTAAAAATAATAGTATGCAATCCAATAAGTAGCATGACAAGTTCAAAGGAGGCCATAATCGACTGCACAATAGAAAACATCTGGCTTTAACAAGTTCTATACAATAGGATCAAGGAGTTATCACACTGAATATGTCAAGCTCTTTTTGTAGCAAAGAGGCAAATATCACACTGGCATGAAACATTCCAGGTAAAATAATGCATCCAGATTTGGGCACTGAATGTTAGGAAAAGGGTAGGCTAGAAGAGACCAGTAACAATATCAGAGGTTTAGAAACCACGGCTGACATCAGAAAATTCAAAAAACTGGATGGTTTCAACAAACACAAGACTGATGACAGGCATGATGCTGCTGATAAAAGTTTCAAGAGAAGATAACAGGAGCTCTCTTTTTATATGCTCTTACACATAGTTTGCAAGTGACACTAAATTGGGAGGACCAATCAATATGCCTGAGGGCAGGGCTACCATTCAGAGGTATGTAGACATGCTCAAGGAATGGGCAAACATGAACATTTCAACATTCAACCAGGACAAATGTAAAGCCCTGGAGCTGGGGAATAATAAACAGTACAGGCTGGGGGAGCAGGGCTGGGCTGACTGGCTGGGAAGCAGCTGAAAATGACCTGCAGGTCTTGCTAGACGGCAAGCCAAATATAAGCCAGTAATGTTCCCTGGCAGCAAGGATGGCCAACGTGATCCTGCTCTGTATTAGCAGAAGCACAGCCACTAGATCAAGGCAGCTAGTCCCTTCTATTCAGCACTTGTTAGATCATACCTAGAGTAATACATCCAGCCTTAGGCCCCTCAAGACATCAATGAACTCAAATAAATTTAACAGAGAGCCACCAAAATGATCAGAGGCTGGAGCACTAGTCCCATAAGGAAAAGCTGAGGGAAAAAGAATTCTTCAGCATGGAGAGGAGGTGGCCCTAGGAGGACCTAAAAGCAGCCTTCTCACACTCATGAGGAAGCTACGAAGGAGATGGAGCCAGGCTCTTCACAGGAGCACACGGCCAGAAGATGAAACACAACAGGTACAAGTTGAAACAAGAGAAATTCAAACTAAATATAAGGAAAAGCTTTTTTACCACGAGGAGAATCAAACAGTGGAATAGGTTGGCCAGTCTCAATCCTTATAGGTTTACAAGCAGGAACTGGATAAAGCCTTGAGCAACCTAGTCCCATCTTACAACTGACCCTACTTTGAGCAGGAGGTTTGACTAGACACCTCCTGAGATCCCTTCCACACTGAACTTTCTTACAATTTTGTGATCAATATGACATGTAGCAATAGGTTTAACTTAGAGCAAGAATTATATATTATAGCAAGAATTATAGCAAGGGTACATAGAAAAAACATGTAGACAATAAAAATAGTGAAGCTCTGAAACACACCACCTTCAGGGACAGCAGAGTCACCAAAGGATTTCTGAGGGTTGATAAAAATTAAACAGACATCATACAGGTTTAGCTTCAGAGGAGGGCAACAGACTCTACTGAGATCCTTTCATATCTTATTACCCTATGACACCAATACAAATCTATTTCATTCTTCAATGCCATCGACTCCTTGGCAGAGTTGTTTTTCCTTATATTTAGATGGCTGCTGCTAATTTCTGAGTAACAGCTTTCACCAGTTCCTTCAAGGAAATTAAGAATTATGACACCTATCTTTTCCCTTGCAATCTTTCCTCCTTCACTTTACTAATCAAATCTAATATTAAACACCTACTTCCCTCTTCCAACTTCTGTACAATTTATTCCTTAATATCCTGCATCTGAGTTAACTTCTTCTATTTGTAGAGCTACCCAAATGCCTGTGCATGTATATATTTGTCTTTCATAATACAAGCCTTGCTCTAGGAAGGACATACTGATGTTATTAAATGCTCAGTGGAAAAGAAGAAACTCAAGCTAAAGGACAGGTTTTGTAAAGGTTAAAAAAACACCACAGACATAAGGCCGAAAGTTGTAAATGAGAACGCACATGGCACGCTTCTTTCACCAGTGGTCAAGTTCTCTTTGGAGTTTGCACAAAAACAGAGCAGACTATCTACACAATCTTCAGCACTGAAGAGTTTAATCAGAGTTAGATATAAGATAAAGTTAATAGAATCTGAGCATTTAAGGTTGGTCAGCTCTAATTAATTCTTCGTCAAAATGCTACTCTGCCACATGTCCTCTAGCCAACTGCTGCCTACCTACACCTTTGGAAGAGCACATATTCACAGTGGATTTATGGTGAAAGAAATTGAACAAAGTCTGCAACTAGAGCTCACCTAACTTCCTTTTGGTCTCCTTCTCCATGATTTAAAACATTGCCTCTAAAGCATAATCACAGATTGGAAGGGGCTTCAGGGATCATCTAGTCCAACCTTTCTAGGAAGAGCACAGCCTAGACAAGATGGCCCAGCACCCTGTCCAGACAAATCTTAAAACTCTCCAACGTGGCTGAGTCAGCCACTTCCCTGGGGAGATTATTCCAATGGGTGACTGTCCTCACTGTGAAAAATTTCCCTCTCGTGTCCCATTGGACTCTCCCCAAGAGCAACTGGTGTCCATTCCCCCTTGTCCTCTCCATGCGACTCCTTGTAAAAAGGGAGTCTCCATCTTCTTTGTAGCTACCCCTTAAGTACTGGTACATGGTGATGAGATCCCCTCTAAGCCTCCTTTTCTCAAGGCTGAACAAACCCAGCTCTCCCAGCCTATCCTCATATGGCAGCTTCCCAGTCCTTTGATCATCTTGGTGGCCCTTCTTTGGACCCCTTCCAGCCTGTCCACACCCTTTTTGTATAGCGGGGACCAGAACTGTATACAGTACTCCAGGTGTGGCCTGACAAGCGCTGAGTAGAGCAGGATGATGACTTCTTTCTCTCTGCTGGTGATGCCCTTTTTGATGCAACCCAGTATCCCACTGTTTGCTCATGTTGAGGTTTCTGTCCACCAGGACCCCCAGGTCCCTTTCCATAGAGCTGCTCTCCAGCCAGGTGGATCCCAGTCTGTGCTGCACTCCTGGATTATATTTCCCCAGGTGCGTGACCTTACACTTCTCCTTGTTGACCTTCATAAGGTTCTTGTTGGCCTACTCTTCCAGCCTATCCAGATCTTCCTGCAGAGCAGCTCTCCCTTCTGGAGTGTCTACTTCCCAGCTCAGTTGGGTGTCATCTGCAAACTTCATCAGGCAACACTTGGTGCCGTTATCCAGATCACTTATAAAGATGTTGAATAACATTGGGCCCAATATCGATCCCTGGGGGACTCCACTAGTGACAGGTTGCCAGTTTGATAAAGAGCTATTTACTGCCACCCTTTGGGCACGGCCTGTCAGCCAGTTCCCCACCCACTGCACAGACCTCTTGTCTAGGCCATAATGCATTATATTCTTAACTTTTTTTTATCTTGTCAATATTTGCTATTCTTAAGAAACAAAGATGGCAGGTATGACATCTTAGAGAAGCAAAAAAGGCAGCATGGCACCCAGGTGCCAATACTTCTTGCTTAGGTTTTTGCCAAAAGAGCGCTCTATAAGCAACTTAGCATGATAGAAATAATTAATGAAGGACTAGTCATAACTCCATAGCTAAAATTTATTTCACCTTTTTTATTTAACATAGAAACCCCATCATTCATTTCACAAAAAAATATATTTTTCCACAAACCTAAAGTATATGGAGCACAGATGAGGTAGGCAGTATAAAAGCTGTTATTTCCCCATTATGCATGAGGAATTAAGGTGGAAAATTAACACTGGCCTTTTTTACACAAAAGCAGCACATTTCCCTGCCATGAAAAAGGTTTGAAACATATGGAGGACAACGTGCCGAGAACAGCATGTTAATTCTCTAATCTCCAGCAAAGTGGCAAATAGTCCCTGCTTGCATAATTGCATTCTAGTAAGAGAAACATTTTGCCTACATTATATGAGTCCTTTTTGTTTTGGAATTACAGAGTATTTTCAAAAATAGGTCACTGGAAACTGTGAATATTGCAGAAATGTTTGCTGATCTTTGGAGAAGGTAGAATCTGCAGTACTCTCATCCTATTAACCATCCAATTTATGAGGTAGTGTGTGGCAGCTCTTAGAGATACTTTAAACTAGATATGTGGGTACAGGGAACAATTACGGGTGTGACAGGGGAGTGGTTCTGAAATATTTACCATGCAAACAGCAGCAGTGCTGTTATACAGCAGAACTGCTATTATGGAAGTGTTGCAACCAGGCAATATATTCACACTAGACAATCAACATTGAAAAGGTGTGAAGTTTATGTCAAGAGCTGTCATAATAAAATAAAGCTACAGAAAACAGTAATTAAAACTGTATGTTTTCTTCAGGTTTATCCTTAGCTGCCCTTATCCTATGACTGACTATTATGAAGGAACTAAATTAACTTTCAAATTTTCATTAATATTCATGAAATATGTCAGAACAAAATTCTAAGATATTTTTTCTAGTCACAGAATATTAATTTTAGCAAAGAGTAACTTCATTATGGTATCTTGCACATCTGCAGAAATGTTATTTTTACAGGTGAAAACAGTTTACAATCTACATATACTGTTGTCTCTGCTGATACTTAGGATATGGTCAAATACATGCAATTGAGTTGCCATAATTGAATGAGCTACTGTCTATCAGCTCAGCTGTGGCAACTGACTATACAATTACTCTTAGCCTCTCTCAATTCCAAGATAAATGTGTCAGTTTTAATCAACACTGACAGAAAGCTGTTTATTGGCGCCTTTCATTTATAAAGATCAAAGAGCTCTTATTTCCTCCCAGCTTGCAGCGTTCTTCTGACCCATCAGTGAAATTCAGCTACCAATATGGGATACAGCAACTGTATTGTTCTGGATGAGCAATACCAGATTTTAAAAAAGGGGGGGAAAGAAAAGCAACTTCTTCAGGACAAGCGAATTGCAATTTCTCCCAGTGCAACCACACAAGCAAATTAGTTCCCATCCTCAAATGTGGCGCTCTTATTTTAAAACATGGCATAAGAAATCAGAGACCTCAGTCAAAAAATTGCACCTTAGCAGTCCCTTAACCAAAATATCTATCCTAGAGAATTGATTTAGCTCTCATTCAAAGAAAAGGAAACCTCCAGAGGCAAGGTTTACAGCAAAGTAGAGATGGATGCTCCACTTACTCCCCCCAGTAACCTGATCAAATTTCAGCCAAGATCAAGTGAACTGTACACTTGCTATTAAGATAACCTTTTCAGTTGCTGTAGATTATCAAAACTTCCATGTCCAGCTGGTCTTATTATTTTATAAGTAGGTCTACCATACATGGTACCTTTAGATTGTATCGTACCTACTTTTATAAGCAGGTTTACCATACCTTTGGATTTCTGAGCAGGAAACCAAGAATTCAGCCACTTGTGACTTCTGAATCTTACAATGATCAATCAGATGAAGTCTACTCAAGGCTGCGGGCAGCTGCAAATACTGGATAAAAGCATGATGCATTCTATAGGCAAGCTGCAAGCTATTGTACTTTAAATCTGAATTATTTAATTGGAAGAATACATGCAGATGAACATAATTTCTGCAACAGATCCAAATAATCTACTCTATGTTTAAGTGTATAGCTTGTGTCCTTTACAAACAAGATGTTTAAAATCCCAGTTGCACCACACACACTGACCAAGTGCAACACACCATAGGTACACATACTTTTGCCGTAGCCTTTGCTAGAATTGTTCCAATATTCTAAATGCTTTCTTGCATGGGGGAATCCCAAACTGAACACAGTACTCCAAATGTAGCCTCAAAAAGTCAGACAGAATGATAATCGCCTTCCTTGACTTGCCTTCTTCATTCTTATTGATGCAGCCCAGTATTCAGTTAGCTTTTACCATTGCAAGGGTGCACTGCTGACTCCCATTCAACTTGTTTTTTTTTCCAGTAGGACACCCACCTTCTTTTCTCCAAAGCCATTTCACAGAATGTCCGAGGTTGGAAGGGACCTCTAGAGGTTGTTTAGCCCAACAACCCTGCTCAAGCAGAGTCACCTAAAGCCAGCTGCCCAGGACCATGTCCAGATGGCTTTTGAGTATCTCTGAGGATGGAGACTCCACAACCTCTCGGAGCAACCTGTGCCTGTGCTCAGTCACCCTCACAGCAGAAAAGTGTTTCCTGATGTTTGGCAGGAACCTCCCGTGTTTCAGTTTGTGTCCGTTGCCTCTGGTCCTGTCACTGGGCACTGCTGAAAAGAGCCTGGCTCTGCCTCCTTTATACCCTCCCTTCAGGTATTTATATACATTTATAAGATCCCCCTGCGCCTTCTCTCCTCCAAGTTGAATGGTCCCAGCTCTCTTAGCCTTTCCCAATAGAAGAGATGCCCAGTCCATTAATCAGCTTCACAGCCCTTCGCTAGATGGTCTCCAGCTGATTCCTTGACAGTTGATTCACAGCCTGCATAAGGTTATTCCGTCCCAAGTGCAGGACTTTGCATTTGTCTTCAGTGAACTTCACAAGGTTTTTGTTAGTCCATTCCTTCAGTTGGTCATGGTCTCTCTCAATAGCACCCGTACCCTCCAGCATATTGACCATTACTCCTCAATTTGGTGTGATTTGCAAATTTACAAACAATGGCTTTATTAATTATTTGAACAATGGAACTAAGACATGACCGCAGTACCAACCCCTAAGGAACATGACTTATAACCAGGCACCAGTTAAGACACTGAGCTATGGACCATCTCCCTTTAAGTCCAGCTGTCCATTCAGTTTTTCAGTCACCTTCTGGTCCACCCATCCAGTCTGTATCTCTCCATTTTGTCTGTAATAATATTATGGGAGATTATGTCAAAGGCCTTGCTGAAGTCAAGGTAAATGATATCCACTGCTCCACAGAACCAATCATCTAACCATAGAAGGCAATCAAGTTAGTTGGGCACAATTTACCCTTGCTAATTCCATGTTATTCTCTTCCCAATTACTTTATTGCTGCTTTGCTGTCCATTCACAGGAATTTATACATACCTAAAAGGTTTTTTATTCCTAAATACTACTGCTTGTTCTATTTTATCTTTCCTCTTTTTCTTCAACAAAGCTACAGATGTTCAATGTGAAATAAGCTTCTGCCTAGAAATAAGATGAAAGCAGTGCCTTTCCAAATTATTCATGGTGTTTTGTGAATTGATGAAAATAAGGATAGTTTTATGTGTCTTTAACAGGTGCTGTTACAAAGCTAATAGAAAAGTGTGTTACAACTCAGCTTTGAGGATAAGAAGCCTATTACAGACACTGGCAATCCATGCCAACAGTGGGAGAAAGAACAGCCACTAGTTCGTTAAAAAAATTAGAGTTACAATGAGGGTTGGGGGAGGATTAAAGGAGAAGTGACTGGATGTAGGGTTTTTTGTTAATGTGCTCAGAAAGACTAAAAATCAGACTATTTTAACTTTAGGCTTACTGATATCTACATTTTCACTACTTTGGGGCACTGGTATTAACTTTTTGACCTGTTTTTGCTGATAAGAAACTGCTAAGTTTATCACCAAATTGAATACAGAGAAAGTTAATAGCCTTTTATTTCTTTCACTGAGTTTACTTCGGGCATATGGCAACAATTTGTGATTAATCAAATTCCCTGTCATGGAAGCCACCTTCTCCTATTGCTTGGTAGATCTCTAACAGGGCAGCAAAATGGTTTTTATTAAAAAATAAGACAATGCTATAAAACAGAAGCAACAGCTAAAAACCATTTAGACATTTCTGAAAGTGACAAAATGTTAAATTGAGAAGTTTCTCTTTATCCTATTAACTAATAAATCCTAATCTCCTTAACTGGCCATCCCTGTGTTGTACTTAATAGTACCAAGTTTCTGTCCAATAAAAGTTCTAGGAGTCCTTATTCCTAATGCTTAAAGTATTGAGGGAAAAATAGGTGCATTTGTTTTCTTTTTGGCTAAATACAATGTTATGTAATAAAACATTATGCCTATTGTTCCCATTACAAACTCCAAATTAAAGAACAGAATACATTTTGTGATCACTCATGTTAAGAAGTTTGGCATATAGCACATCCTCCTAAATCATCTCAGAACTCAAAATACTGTTATATTTAGCTCTTACTTAATCCTACCATTCACTTTAAGTTGTTCAGTTAACCTCAAGATAAAATTAATTTTCACTGGATAAGGGTTCTGAAAAATTATTTAGCTACCTGGTTGCCTCCTTTCGTTTGCCTTCTTATAACCCCAGTTGCATGTATGAGTTTAACGGTGTAGGATTGCTCTTAATTTCCTCCTTCTACTATTTTCCCCCAGGAGCCATCTGTTCTAAAAGCAGCCACTATATCTACCATGTGGATATCCAAATAGCCTTTACTATTTGCTGTGATTGCTTTTCTTAACTCAAGACACAAAGCATGGAAACATACATCTGTTCTTTAGAGTTATTCAGATCTACAAATGCAAGCCCTTGCATTGTTTAGGTCCACTCTAAAAAACTATGTACCAAGAGTAGACTTGTGTATTAGTATCAGTTAAGTTTAGGTTAAGCAGAGATTCAATATTTTTGAGATCTACAAAACAAAACCTGGAAGATTGTATAATTTTAAGAACAAAGTTTCAATGAATTTTATATAATTACGATAGAACAAATTATCATAAGTTATACTGTACCTGAGCTCCATAAATATATTTATCCAGCATTTTGCCTCCTATCGTTTGCCCTCCTACATCCCACACTTGAAGAGTAACGTTCAAATTTCCTGAAAAAGAAATGATAAAGATATATAACCTGGAAAATATACATACAAATAAAATTAAATATATATTACCACAGCAGGTAATACAGGTCTAGCATATCAACAGCAATAGCTTTTTACAAGTGTAAAATAAATAGTAACTAAATTTCAACACACAAATTACTGTATCATTTGTAAGAAAGTCACTTGTGCCCAGCTAAGTCATTAAGATGCAGTAAAACTATAGCTAGATATTAGCATAATTAATATTAATAGAAAAGAATTGGAACTCCATAAAGTACAACATTCCTGACTAGAAATCATATAACATATGAACATATAACAGTGAAGAAACATGTAAAACTTTACAGAGAAAGTTCTACAGCGCAGTACTTGGAATTGAAAGGTAACACAATTAATGCCAACTTAACCACATTATTTCACACCCTACGTCCCTTTCCCCCCACCTACAAATTTTCTTTACAAATCTAGAAGCGGGGAAGATCCTCACAGTAACTGCACTTTGGTAGTGATGCTCTTAGCACTATACAGTTAAAGAATTACACAGCTGACAGATTAAAAAATGGAAATACTGACACATCTAATTTGAGGATGCAAACTATGATCATTTCCTCCACCCACCACCCCAAAGCAGGCAACTAAATTTGACATGATTTACATAATTTCATCTTCGAAGAATCTACACCAAGACTAGATCTTCCTTTCTATTCTAAGCCATCCTTAAGCTATGCTAAAACTGTTAACAGGTTTTCGAAAACAAAGTAACAAAAAATCAGTGTAAACACAGAATATTTACTATCCTACAAGTCAGACAGATTCCACAGGCTAACAACTCAAACCCATAGACTAAACATACACACAGCAATGTATGTCACCAAATACATACAAACATATTAAAGTATAATCTGCCTCATTTTGCATGGTAAGAACTGTTTTCAAAACTGTACTGATTACCTGGAAGCACCAAACTCTACTACAGCGAGGCCTGATGAAAATTCTTCTCATCTATATACAACTCACATGACCTACATAATAATAATTCTACATACTCACAAATAATAACTATTAATTTTATTCCTAGATTTTAAAAATATTACAGCAAATCCCACATCACAAAAATTGAGAGTCAAGTGAAGAAGAATGCAGTATTTTGGGCTGCTAAGACAGACATACTCTTAATTCAACTATTTTTTAAAACAACCTTATTTTACACAATGTTACCTATTCAGCCATCCATTTATAACACACATTAGTTATGGAAGGGAGTGTACTCCATGGAAATATATCCCAGCACTTGGTGAATATAAACAGCATAATAGAACTATATAGCTGAATATATGCTACTCGGTATTAAATATAGCACATTATATTTTTTATGATGCATCTTCCTTTAATCTGGTTAAAAGCGCAGATATCCTGAAGTGCTACTTTGGTCTCAAATATATAGAAACAAACGTAAGACAATCTATTCACAGTACTTTTAAGCTACACTGAGTTTTATCTAATAAGATCAAGAATTTCTGCATGGAGCTTAGTAAATACATCATAACACTCCCATTCAATAAAGGCAACCTTCCATAGAATAAAAAGTTTATCTGTTTTGACAGTTCATATACTATGTATTAATTAATTCCTTTTAAAGCTTAGAACATAAGCGACTGCAAATAATGCAGGACAGTCTCCCATAAAGTATCTCACATGGGTAAACTGGTGAATCCAGAGTCTGAAATGACTATGCAATGTCAGTGGGTACACAACCTAAACATGCTCAAACGCTCACCATGCTGCAGTATTCCCCCCTTAACTTGGTTGTATGTTTTCTACCAGAAACTTCCCCACATCATTCATGCCAGCTATTTGGAAAAAAAAAAAAAGCTTTAAACATTATCGCTTTCGAACTCAACAATTTTCAGATGTCTAAGTTTGTGTTCAAATGCTTTAAAAGATTTCTAATTTCATTTTTCCTCCTAAGAGTAGTAATCACGCATAGCATACTGTGCTTAGTATCTGCATAACTGTATGAAATTATCTGAGAAACTTCAGTGCAAAAAGTTGAATTAAATGGTCTAATTTTGACTGTTCAACTTCAAAATCTACTGCTATGAATTATTAACTTTCTTTTGCTAAAAACAGGAAAAAAACTGGAGGAAAAAAGGTTTGAAAGTACATTTAAGGTGAAGTGGTTCTTAATTAAGGCCTCGCTAACTACTGAAATTCATGCTGACCATCTCCAGTGCAAACTGCTTCATTTTCCCTTTTTTCCAGCTACGTCCTGTAATATTTGCTTTGTGCTCTGATTGATTTTGGAGGAGAAAGAAGGATATTAGGATTACTCCGACAGAAGGAAAAACTACGGACAATTTGCCTAACAAATATTTAATTAACAACTATGATAGTAGCACATGAAGTTTTCTGCCAAGAGTTTCATATCTTCTGGTTTTTCACAGGTTTAAGAGGAACATACAAACTGGAGGATGAAAACAGAACAAAAAGAAACCATGCCTAATAAGAGTTCTTAGAAACAAGGTTAACATACCAATCAAAATATCTGAAGAATCCCATAAAAATAATACCTAATACTGATATAGAAAAAGAAAACACTGCACTTCTTCACTCTGTAGAAAATGCACACAAGTGCGAAGTTAAAATAACCAAGGCAACATAGTGCAGCTATGTAGATTGTTTATGGTATGAACTGAAGCCACTGGGCTGATTCAGTAGTGATCATGCAGAAGTACACTTGGTGCATTGGTTAACCTTACTTAAAGTGCTGCACAGTCAAGATGTATCTGAAAACACGAGTCTGCCCACTTTTTGCAATGACGACTTTAAAACATTTTAACACAAGAATCCTGTTTACTGGACTGCACCCACAACCTTCCTAAAAGTATTTGACTATGGCTCTTAAGAATCTCTATCAGCAGACTCTCTGACTAACAGGTACACTATTTAAACAGTAAAATCTACACCATGGTTGCATCCAGACTATACAAAATACTGTATCAATAAACATACTGAAATTGACTTGCATTTGACAAAAATATTTTGAACAAACTGCATGAAGAGAATTTGTCAACAGTTGAACACTAAAAGTCATATTGTTCAAAATTAATCAAAGTATTTACTATTTGTATTACACCATATTGTTTTACCATGTAAAATATTTACTTTTTTCACTGCAACACTGCACCAGTTACTAAAACAACTGGAGACTAATACAGCTTTTATTTTTAAAAAAAGCCAAAAACACCAGAAAAACAGTACTTTATTTTACAAGCCAAAATGCATTTCTAATGTGGCCTGATGTATGCTTCTGTGCAATTCCAGAAATCAGTAATTTTAACATCTGAAATCTTTGCTTACATTTAAAGAAGAAAAAAAAAATCAAATACTGAATCAGTTACTTATCAATTCTCCTCCTAAATAGGAGAAATTGAGGCTTTTTTTCCTACTGATATACACATTGTGATTTCTGTACAGCAGTATGAATTAACCTTTCAAGTCAACATAGCAGCTCTGCAAACCCTGAACTAATCAAGGAATTAGAAAGATCCACTTAAGTACTGCTTCCCATTCCAGTATTTAGAAATTTTACCTCCCTCTCCTCTTCCATCCCTCTTACTCCCCACCACCAGTTCAGCTTAGCTATAAAATACAGAAATCTATATATACCTAAACACATATACAGGCAGAGGTAAAACCAGAATGACAATCTACAGAAGAATGCTTCTTCCTGAATACATTCCACAAACGTTACTATTTGGTTAATAATAAATGAGGAAAATAGATGTCCCACTTTGTAGATGAAAATAGCACCAAAATAGCAACATTCTGATTTTATTACAAAATAAACTAGAAGAAAATCAAACATGAATGAATGAATAGTTGATAATTTTCCAAATTTTCTACTCAAGAATATTTAGAACCCAGTAATGTACTAATAGCTTCTGTATGCTTAACAGCTGGAAAAAAAACTTGCAAAATACAAGTTCTCAGCATGCACACTGCATGATTTGTGTACACATTCCACTTGCAAGTACTGCTGTTAAGTCTTATGCACGCTGGTATTTTTAGAGGCGTGAGCAGGACAATAAAAAAATTATTCTGTTGATTTTATGGAGAAATAAGCACTGAAATTTAGTACTTTATCACTCACCAGATACTAAAAAAGTACAGCAAAATGGCCAAACCAAAATAGCGAATGCAGGAATAGTCTGAAAAGATTATTCTGTTTCACATAAGAAAATATATAAACATAATCAAGAAATTATTGGCAATATAGTTTTAACAAAATAAGTTCAAAAACTGCATATATTTTCTTATAACTTCAGGCTATAGCTAAAATGGTTTATTTTATGGGTTTGCTTCCCTCCCTGCCTTCCACATGTTAAAAAGACAGCACTACAGAACATGCATCAACTTTATCAAATCTCACTACAACTTTTAATAATTACATGTATGTTTTCTAACTTCTGATTTCTGAAACTAGAAGAAAATGCGTTTAAATATGTTCATACTTGGAAATTGAACAACCACAAATCAATGAAAAGGCTTATTTCAAACACCCAATTGTTCAGAGACAAACTGAAACCAGCAACTATTCTTTTTTAATTATTTCTTTGCATTTTCCATGCAGTGTGCTGCAACTGGCATCTAAATAGTTTCTTTGCAGTCATGAAGTGAAACATCTTGAATGCTCAAACTGTATTTTTATGAGTGCCGAGGGACCCTAAATTTTAGTGGTCTATTAAATGCCAGCAATTTCATGCTGCCTTGCATAAAACAGCATTCACATATTAGAGCACTGCAATTCCATAGCTGCATTATGCTTCTCTCACACAACTCAAATACAAGTTGTGTATTTCATTTTAGAAAAAGTCTTTCTTTTAAAACATATACTTTTTCAACTAATATATTTCAAATTCCATTTCATTGTTGTACGTTACACTATACACATGGACAGCGAGTACACTCAAGTAGATATAGTAAAAATCATTACTATAGATAGCACTCCTTTTATTTTAATTCTGTTTTACTTAAAGATATATGATGTTTCAAATGCATAACCCTTTGTCACCTGGCACAGACATACTAACAAAATTTTCTCTGAACAACCTAATGTACTTTGCCCTAAAAGGCACTGTACTAAGCTTATTAAGTATACATTATTTTGAGGAATCTGTTTCTGCAAGTCTTACTGCTACCCAACGTTTCCGTGTCAGTTTTTATTCTCTTACCTGGCAATATTATCCTTTTCAAGAAGAAGTCCAGTCCTATGGTTTGTTTATACTGTTTTCCAAATGTCTCTTGGGCAAAACGTGTGGCTAAGGATGTCTAAAACAGAACATTATCAAATTAAGTTGTCATTTTAAACAGCAAAAAAAAAACTTGATGTTAAACCAGAAGTATGAAATACAGTTAAGCACTTTTTAGATCAATGCATGCTGACAATGTTCATGGATTTGGATTGACAAGCATTACAGCCAACTTCAGCATAGTAAGAGAAGGTGGCAAAGGCTACTAATATATGCAAAAAGAAGGCACGTATTTTCTCTGTATTTCAAAGATACTGTAATATTAATATTACAAAATATTACATTTTAATGAGGTACCATTAGTACGCTCAAATTGACGCAAATGTAAGCGACACTATCCATACCTGAAGAGCTTATTGTTTCCAAAAATCACTCATTCCAAAACAAGGGTCCTTCCCTGGTACAGAACACCATGATCCCAGACCAACTTTCTGGGAAGGATCAGATGTCTGCACAGCACAGAGTCCCACAGGGGCTCCAAAGCATGGCAGGATTCCTGCCACTGTACATCAAACTAACAGGATCAGGAATTACATGAAGTTTAAGATAAGACGACTACTTTCTTGTACACAGAAAAAACTAAACTCATGTTATGAATGCACATTTGCAAAATCACTCCTTTAACCAGAAATTTGGAAACTTATTTCTTTGATTTATTTTGTGGCTTTATGAAAGTAGACGCAATACACTGTTGACCGAATAAAGAATCAGCTCTTATTACATACTGCTAAAAGGAGACACAACTAACCTAATGAAGTAATAAAGGCATTTATATTCTTTCACTAGCAATTTACGTTCGCCATGGAAGGCAAAAAAAAAAAATAGAAGGGGAAAAAAGAAAGCAAGTCCCACAACCCCACAATCTAAGGTTAAAAAAAAGGAAAGGAGAAAAAGAAAACAGAATTGCAGTAAAAGAATACAGAAGTTCGTATTCTGGCAAATATTAACCATTATATTAAAAATGAATGTTACATAGATAAAATACATCATACATCATATTAGTGGTGTACGCTTACAAATCTCTTGTTGACATGACATCGGAAAATATAAAAACAAAGTAAATGCAGAAAAAATCTAAATACGTGTTTACATATACAGGGGGAAAAAAGCTTAACAGTCTCACAAAACCCTTCCACTGTCTGAGAAAACTCAAAATGGGCAAGAAGGAATTTTTTTGCCAGCTTTCTGTTCATCAAGACCCAAAGAGATGAGTTACATCAACAGTTATTAGAAGTTGCTGTTAGAACTCATTTAGTTAAAAATGCAATAGCAAAATAATGCCAACAGTTCTGAAAAATGAGACTAGGCAAGTTCTATTAATAGAACGGTTATAACAAAGATCTAAATTATGCTAATAATGTAAAATATACACAGGAAAAGGTTAAGGTACTCTTTTTTTGCCTGAAAACATGATCACCAGAGCTCCAGCATTAAATATTTGCCTATTCATACTAGAGCTTTATTCAACTATTAAATTAGCTGTGAAGTAAATAACACAAGATCTACTGTTTTCTTATATCACATTTATATTCCTATCACTGTCCTATATATGTAAAATAAATTATATTTCGACATCAGAAGATAAGTTTAGGAAGTAATCAAAAAATCAATTAAAGACTACAGCAACATTTTCATTTATTTCACTGAACTCACGCCCTGAGAGGATGATAGGATGGATGGATGGATGGATGGATGGATGGATGGATAGATAGATAGATAGATAGATAGATAGATAGATAGATAGATAGATAGATAGATAGATAGATAGATAGATAGATAGATAGATAGATAGATAGATAGATAGATAGATAGATAGATAGATAGATAGATAGATAAAAAGCAAGTAAACCAGAAGTAGCATGAGTATGATTATATATTTATATCATTTGGAAATGGTAAAGATCACAGAGGATGAATCGTGACAAGATTCTTCTGCCTGGAGCTATATGACAGTAACACTAACAAGCACAAAATAAAATTCAATACAGATTTAGACTGTAGTATTAAAAAAAAAGTCAGTAGAACTGATTCTTTTAATCACAACAGTTAGCATGCCAAGTTTACAAATACATTATTTTTAATATGCCATGACTTTAAGGATGTAGATAACAGTAAGAACATTTCAGGAGTACACCATACAATCTTCTCCTTAAAATTTTCCTTTTTGCAACAGTTACCAGCACCCGGAGTACACATTAAAATATCATCTGCCTATATCATAGCATTCTGTATTCTCCAACACACTAATTTAGATCCCCATTAAATAAGCAACCACTCCCTTCTTGTTTTAAGGGCTCAGTAAATATTAGCTTTATCACTCTGTGACACTCAGTATTCCCTGAGGGCTTCTAAGGGTGTTAGTAAAAATAAACAGCATCATTCAATTAACAGCCAACCAATAAGAGCAGCAAGTAATCAACAGCACGGCAAAGTTCTCTTAAACAATTCTCCTCTACTGTGCTCTTGAATGCAAAGGAATTTATAGCAGAAAATCATTGACTAACTCCTTTTTAATTTTTTTTTCTAATAAATGTTAGAGCTCGAGGAAGGTGTTGGATTACCAGACTAGAGTCCTCTATTTATTCACAGAACAAGCATTTATCCACAAAATACTTAGAGCAACAGTTCAAACTTCTCCACAACAGTAAACAGAGAAGTTATGTCAATGCCTATTCAAGTACATCTACAATGCAAATACTCCCTTCAACCCTAAAACTGCTCTCTGCCATGCTTGCCATAAAAGACTCCACGACAGTTTTGCCTGAAGTATATGTTGAGGACAACCTACGTAAAAAACAAGCAAAGTTAAATAATGGTTCAGTAGAACTGTAGCTGTAAAAGCAAACTAGTGATCAGTGACTGTTTTTAAAAAAGATTATGCTCCATTCATAAAATTTCAGCCATTAATCTAGAGATCAGAGGGTAGTATGATACGAAGAAGGATTTGTTCCTTCACATCTCCACCAAGACAGCCGGGCCACCAACTTTCATAGCAGACTTTCCATTAGACCCAGTTTGGCAGGTTCACACATTTGTCTTAAATACTTCAAAGCAAATGTTTACATGCTGTTCTGAGGAGCAATACACTATTAAAAGTTGGCATTACAATCTCCCTCCTTTCAGACAAAAAAAAAATGGAAGCAAACGAAGATGCAATTAAACATCACAGATGAGGCAAGACAATTTCTTGCTCCTATTTTTCAGTCTCAACAAGCGACAGTATAAATAGCTGACAAGCTCTTCCTAAATACCTACATAGTGAATAAACAGGAAAAAAGCAAACAATATTTATGTCATATAGCAGACAAGTCAAACAGAGCAAGCAACGACAGCCAGCTCTGACACTGGCTACTCACCAGGACTACATGGAAACTTGTAGAGAAAATCTTGCCAGTGACAATTCTTTGAGTAAAAGCATATAGAAGAAAGCTTATAGGAAGCAATGACAAAGTGCAGCATTGTCCTAGTTTCACCTGGGATAGAGTTAATTTTCTTCCTAGTAGCTGGTATAGTGCCATGGTTTGGATTTAGTATGAGAATAATGTTGATAACACACAGATGTTTTAGTTGTTGCTGGGTAGTGCTTACACTAGTCAAGGACTTTTTTGCTTCCCATGCTCTGCCAGCAAGAAGCTGGGAGGGGAGGGGGCACAGCCAGGACAGGTGACCCCAACTGGCCAAAGGGCTATCCCATACCATATGACATCATGCTCAGCATATGAACTGGGGGAGCGGGTCAGGAGAGGCGATCGCTGCTTAGGGACAGGCTGGACATCGATCAGCGGGTGGTGAGCAGCTGCACTGTGCATCACTTGTTTTGTATATTCTTTTATCATTATTATTATTTTCCCTTCCTTTTCTGTCCTATGAACTTGTCTTTATCTCAACCCACAAATTTTATTCCCCCCCCATCCCCCCAGGGCTGGGGGGCAAGCAAACGCTCTGTGGTGTTCAGCTGCCTACCAGGATAAACCACAACAAGTATCACAGCTGTAAGAAAGAAAAACTAAAACCCAAATTCAGTGCAAGCATATAGTTCTGAAGCCATGAATTTCTATTCACGTACCAACTTTACCAGCCAATTGAGAATCCACTTTCCAAAATGCAACATGTATCTATCCCTTCCCTCACTCCCTTCTAGAGCATCCATGCCATTTTCCAAGCATATCAACATTCTCCCCTGTCATGTCCTATCCCTACTGGCAAGGACTTTGAGACAGACAAAATGAAACAACGAAACACTAGGCTAAATAACAAAATACTTTAACTCGCATAAAACCACGTAACTGTCCAACACAGAGAATCCATCACTGAGAACAACCTAGCTTTATGGGGAGGAAGTCTTTTGTAAACAAAGGAAGTAGTTCTGTCACCTGAAGGTGGTGTCTTTCCACCCCACTCCTAAGTACTAATGAAACTTTGGTCACTGAAAAAGAGAAAACTATCAAGACTTTTTGACGTTAGATATGCCTCTATGAAGCTAGGCCAGTCTGCACAGGACACTTGATGCAATTTTCCATTTGCATGACTGACAAAAACATTGTTGTCACTGTTCAACACTGATAAAGTTTTTGAGCCCATGAGCTTAACAACAAGATCCAGAATTGACACAACGCTTAAAAGTTTGGCATCCTAAAGCAAGCAGGACACCACTCTGCATTCCAGCCTACGTTTCAGCTCCTGCAAATTCCCACACCAGGTCGAGCATTTACCCTTTCATTATCATCATCCATTGTCAAGAGAAGAAGGAAAAGGCAGGATGTTTCTGCTACCATACTTTATCCCCAGGTGCAACAGATTGCAGAAAGGCAGAACCTCAGCTGCTTTGCTCCTCCTGCACACCTATTCTTCAGGACCTCCCTTCCCATGAATAGCTCCAAGATTTGCTACCAGAGGCCCAAAACATTTTTCAATAGTAGCAAAACAAGAGTTATTCTACTTCAAATCAGCATCATTATATACTTCAATATCAAGCCAATCAGTGCATGCCAAGAGTAGAAATATCTGGATCATAGCGTCATTTTTTTCAGTCCATACTAGTACTACTGCCTTATTTTAATATAAAATCATTTTGGCTTGGGAAGACTGGTTTGCTTTAAAACCTAGATGCATAAGGCTGCTGTGTTTATGTATGTTCCCTCCTGTAATCTAAATCAAAGAGCCAACTGCTATTAATAATTGCTGTTTATTTTCATCTCACATTGTCCCCACTTCTGATTCCTTTTCAGATTGTTTTCCTAGTTTGTCTAGTTCATTAAAATCATTATTATTTTCTCACTGACCAGTCTTGCCTTCCTCAGTCTTTCTTTACAACAGTTTACCATTTCCTTACCATCTCTATTTCACCCTAATACTTTTCCAGATTCTACTCTCTCTCATTCTTCCCTTTTTACTCTCCTCTCCTTAGAGCTTGGTCCAGCAGTGCGTATTCCTACCCTTAAAAGTCTAAGGATCCAATTATTCATTCAACCACCACAAAACAAATTATAAAAGCACAATATCCCTCCTTTGCATTACAGATAGAGCAATTCCTAACTAATGGAAGCAAAAACATTACCCTCAGCTTGAACTGACATGGATTTGGTTTTAAACTGCTACCAACCCTTGCACAGAACCGGAGTCACATTGCTTCTAAATGCTTCATTTCTTTTTCCTCACCCTTCAGACAGCTGGCTCACAGACATAGTTTTTCTTCCCTGGAGAGCTGAAGACCAGCCCCAGATGGCCAAGAGGGAGTAATCACTTTTTTTTTTTTTGGTGGCTGGGGGAAGTAATAGAAAGAAGTCAAATGTGAG
This sequence comes from Phalacrocorax carbo, assembly GCF_963921805.1. Lineage (NCBI taxonomy): Eukaryota > Metazoa > Chordata > Aves > Suliformes > Phalacrocoracidae > Phalacrocorax > Phalacrocorax carbo. The sequence goes on from NC_087516.1 coordinate 16,291,708, forward strand.
CATCTGACACTAAACATGAGATGCAATATTTCAAAGATATATTCTATTATGTCCTACAGTCCTCCTGTCCAATGATGCCAGTGACAGAGGAAGAGAAAAAACAACGTCTTCCACAGTAAATGAGAGGCTAAGTATGCATAGACCAGCTGTGAGCCAGCTGTGAGTAGCAGGCTATTTAGAGTTGAAAACATATAGGCATGTTTCAAGAAGTAAGCGGAATGAGTAGCCAACAGAGGAACCTCAACAATTTAGTCTTCTGAGGTGCCTGAAACAGCACTAGGTGCATTTTATCCTTCCGTTCCATGACCCAATCACTTTATTTTTATAAGATCTTACAATAAATCTATTATAGCAAGTTCTTGCTGCCAGGCCATCAGGATGGCTGGAAGAAGCTTCTATTACAGCATCATCTAGGGGGGACAGGAGGAAAGGCAGCCCACCATAGCATAGCTGCTGTTCATGCAAAATAAACTGCACTTGAAGCACAGGATTCCTAGAGCCAGCAGGAGATTCAGTGAGGGGCAACTCCCGGGTGAGAGGTAGGAACCAGCAGGAATATACATCAAAACTCAAGAATGCTTGAAAATCCATGTTTGACGAGGTCTTGCCACAAGGTGCTGAACAGCAGTAATGAAAGGATTCCTCAGTTTGAATGGAAAACTCCTGGGGAAAGCCACCAGTGAAACAGCACTTCAGCTGTCAATCCTATGCATTTATTATGCTCTCATCACATAGTCACTTGAAATTGCCCATCTACTGACTCAGACAAATACAACACCGCTTCAGACTGGGTTTAGAATCGCTGGAGACAAAAAATGTTTTGTTTCTTCACAGAGCTCTGCATAAATGAGTAAAACCATGTATATACCTTCACTAAGAGCTCATTTCTATTACTGGAGGCAGTTCATCTAAACCACCTCTAAGAATATTTCTGCTTTTCATCTGAACTGTGAGGCAGGCAGACTTTCTGCCTCCTCATGCTTTCAAGTTAATAAGAGGAAAACTGTATTCCTCAAGTACTCAACACAACAGAATCACTATTTTAACGTGTATCTCACAAAACGATTCAGGATACATATTGCAATAGACATGTTCACACGTGTAAGGAAAGATCAGTTACTATCTCCATAGGTAACAAAGTATCTTTCGCCTCCTACTCTGCCAAAAGTTGTCTTTTAAAAAGACAAGTATATCGTGTTTATAAACAAACTGCTTATAAATAGTACTTAATAATGTTGATTATAGAGAGAAAAAAAAAAAACGTGAAAGTCACAAACAAAAACTAAATTGACCCAGAAGTGCCCTTCCAAGCTCTGAAACAGTAACTCAAATAGATGCAAACTGCTCTGTCCACCTCCCGAGGTTACCAGCTCTGAAGCCGAAACGCAGAGAGCCGGGACACGCAGCTCGGCAGCCTTCCCTGCCCGTCGTTTCGGCAGAACCGCGGGTTGAGGCGCTCGGCTCGGCCCCGGCCCGGCCCCCGGCAGCCGCCGCGGGGAGCCCCGGGCTGCCCCGGCCGAGCAGCGACCCCTCACCAGAGCGCGGTCTGGGGGCGCTGGAGGCAGGGGGCTGGCGGGAAGCGCCACAGCGCGTACCACCCCTGGGACTACGCTGTTAGCCGCTCCTTTTATTAAGGGTCAGGAAAACTGGATTAAAGCCGTATTCGCCTGTTCTCCAAGGCTCCCCGCATGCCGCGAGGGGACGGAGACCCCGTCAGCGGGTTCCGCTGCCGAGGCGGGCACCGGCGGCCCCGGTGCCAGGCGCCCCGGCGAGGAGGCCGGAGAAGGGGAAGAGCGGGGCTGGGGGCGAGGGGGGAGCGGTCAGCCGGCGGCGGGCATCGCGGTAACGGCAGCGCCACGGGCTGGGAGCCGCCCGGGCTGCTCCTCACTCCGCGGGAGCGCCGGGGAGCGGCGGGGGCCCGGGGCACCGCGGGGACGGGGGGGAGCGGGGCGCTGCCGGCGGCGGCCGGCACTGACCTTGCCAGTGGTGCCGTCCCCCAGCACCACTAGCTTGAGCTGGCGGTCCGGACTCTCCTCCTCCTCCGAGTCCGACATGGTCCCTGCGCCCCGGCGGGGAGGGAGAAGAGGCGGGCGGGGGGGCGGCCGAGAGGGACGGGGCGCAGGAGCGAGGAGGGGACGAGGGAGAGGAGGGAGCGCCGAGCTCACGGAGCCGGCAGCGCTGCAGACGCCGGAGCCGCCATCTTCCCTCAGCGCGCCCGCCGTCGCTATGGCCCGCGCGGGGCGAAACCAACGGTACACAGGAGGGAAGGGGGAGAGGGTGGCTGGCGGGCGGGAGCCGCGGCAACACGTCCAAGCGCTGGGGCGGGCGCACTTCCGTGCCCCCCCGGCAGGCAGGTGAATGGTTCAGCCCGACTCTCCGCTACGGCGGTTCAGCCCCGACGTGACGCCCCGCGCGGTTACTAAGGAACGCGGAGGTCAGAGGCGGTGGGGTGGGCGGGGCGCGGGGCGCTGTGGGCGGGGCGCGGGGCGGGGCTAACGGGTGCCCGGGGCCGCGGGGGCGGAGAGGCGCTCCGCCATCCCGAGCAGCCGGCGGCCCGGGCGGGGGACCCCCGTCCCCTGCCCTCCCCTGCCCTGCCCTCCTGCCTGTTCGTCCCAGCTACATCCGCCTGCGGGGCCGGGGGTCTGCCCAGCAGCGAGATGTATTTATATTTTTCAAGCAATGTGCCAGCATAGAAAGCAAACAGCAGCAAGTGCCGCACCGAGCCCGGCCTAATTTCCCCGCGTTGTAGCTCAGCCGTCCTTGACAACTCTTTGTCCAATCTCCTAAACCCTCCAGACAAGGGTGCCACCATTTTCTTTGGCGACCTACTCAAGCCTTTCCTATCCAGGTAGGCCACTAGTAAGAAAACTGGGCTGCATCACCCTAACTGAATGTTAAACCATCGTTTTATTTTGCACGATGACCTCGGAGGACAGTTTATAACCTCCTCTTCTGCAGCAGTCTTTCACGTATTTGAAAACTGTTAGCGTGTCTTCAGTCTGTGTTCTTTTCCATAGACTAAACAACTCCTTTTCGTTCAGTCTTGCCCTGGGTTGTCTTTTCTAGACTTCTGATTATTGCTGTTGCTTTCCTTTGGCCCCCCTCCACTTTCTTGAAGTGGTGTGCCAAAAGCTGGATACAGTACTTTGGTTGAGGCCTTATGAGTGCTGAGCGGAGTGGAAGTATTACTTCACGTGTCCTACATGCGAGACTCCTGTTTATATATCCCAGTATGATGTTTGCTTTCTTCACGGTATGACATTGCTGACTCATACTGTTTCTGATTTACTCAAAAAACTTTGAATCCTCTCCTGTTATCAGAATTTCAAACACTTTGAGGTTTTATTCCTGTTTAACTGTAGTGCTTTCTTCATGTCCGCACTGAATTTCATCCTATGTTTCAGGCTACTTGTACAATTTGTCTATATAATTCTGTTTAGAATCCTGGCCCGTAAAATGCATGCTATCCCTTCCAACTTGGTTATATCTGCAACTTTAAGAATCATATTTTCTATTCCAAAGTCATTAATAGAGATATCCAATAGTACCAGATCTCTGCAAGCCCCTATTTGACATATCCTTCCAATATGACGAATGATAACAATTCTTTGGACATAGTTTACACAACTTGAACACAAGAGCCAGATAAAGCTGTTTAAAGTGTAGGTGTACTTTAATGATTCAATATCAAGCTAAGAATTTTTAAAACAACCTTGCGTAATGTCTGAATAGAAATCACTCCTGTTTCAGTCTCTTTCAGGTTTTCTTTTTGAAATATGTGTCAGAAATTTCCAGTCTTGCAAATACACTGTTTTACTCAATCCTCAGCAGGATCAAGAAGATTCCTTATTACTCATGTATTCAAGTGTTTGTAGAATTGAGGCCAAATGCTTTCCCAATGACATTCGGAAAAAGGGGGGGAAAAGCATTAATTTCTAATGGAAAACGAGACACACATCTCTGTCACTTTATTCATACTTTAGAACAAATTAAACATGTTACTCATCAAGGATTTTCCACTTCAAATCGTCTTTTAGCCTAATTATACTCTGAGTTCTCTTCACTAGGAACTTCAGCAAGATCAGCATCAGGGCTCAGCTGAACAGCATTTCTTGGAAGGAGGAGGAACAGGGACAAACACAGAATTTTCATTTATGATTTCTGACATACTGAATGGTTGTACAACTGGCATTAGACATTTAGAAGCTCCATATCTCCCACTGAGGCAGACATGTGATTGATAAACCACCATTGATGGAACTGTTCATATTCCTGCCAATCCTTCCTCAATCACATTAAGAAATAACATAAAAGATTAATTCAAAGCTTCACAGTGCTTTTGGGGAGAAGCTTCAACCCCCAAGATGAGAATTAGGGGGGTTTGGGCTGCGTATGCAACAGCAAGATGATCAGAGAGGAAGGTGCTCCAGGTCTCCAGGCTACATGTATTCTCATTTGAAATATGACAAAGAAATATGTGTGTTGTAATACATATCCCCAAACTTAATTTTTCCCTTAGCTTATATTCATTATTCCTCCACAAATCACCCAAGCTTATTAAAAGTTAGTATCGTCATCTAAATGAGTGAACAATATAGAAAGAACAGCTTCATCTTGAATATGCCATTAATGGGCTTAAAGTTGTCTTGAGGCTGTTTATCAGATCTATGTAAATAAGCATTTCTATATTAAGGCATGGTCTTAGAAATACAAAGAATACTTGATATCGATAAACATGCATGTTTGCTGTTGACTACCGAGAAAGATGAATGTAACCTAGCCCAGGAGACAGCATAGTAACGTGATCGGACACCTCGGCCCCCAAGAGCCTCCTTGCAGTTGCTAAGTGTATGGATGAGGATGACAGGGGTGTACTAAAATCCTGCTTGGCTATATAAAAAAAAATCAGCGTAAAAGATTAAATCTGCCCTGTGGAGTTAATACTTTAACTAAGAATAAAACTACAAAAGAGTGGTGTTTACCATTATTTCACTTTATACTAGCATAATGGAGCAAACAATCAGACTACAAATCTTTACACATCTTATTTGTTGATGTTCAGCAAGCACACTAATGGCAGGGTGTTGTTATTTTATGTACAGATTGTTGGTACTGGCACATCCCCTCTAGGGAGGTTTTCAAACTGAAATGTTTTTGTCGCTACAGTATCGAATAGTTTATTTTCTAAATATGAACAACATTCTATAGATGAAAGGAAGCTAGTCTTGAACTGCTTGGTACTTTACAAGTAAAGGAAATATATGAAGCATGTTGGAAAGCACTGGAATTAACAAACAGAACACACTGCAGTCAATTTTTTTTATTGATGGCAGTATGTAAATAAATTGAAACTCTTCTTCTGCATTTTTAGAATACTAAGAAAAAAAATCATTGAGCAGTGCCTCTGAATAGAGCTTTCCCTGAAAAATGCCTGGGTCACCCAATGACACAGAAAATAAATATACATTGCTGCCACCCAACAAGACCTGGACAGGCTGTAGAGCTGAGCTGAGGGGAACCTCATGAAATTCAACAAAAGCAAGTGCAAGGTCCTGCACCTGGGGAGGAACAACCCCATGTACCAGTACAGGCTGGGGGCTGAACTACTGGAAAGTGACTCTGTTGAGAAGGACCTGGGAGTGCTGGTGGGCAGCAAGCTGACCCTGAGCCAGCACCGTGCCCTTGTGGCCAAGAGGGCCAATGGTATCCTGGGCTGCATTAAAGGAAGCGTGGCCAGCAGGTCGAGGGAGGTTATCCTCCCCCTCTGCTCTGCCCTAGTGAGACCACATCTGGAGTGCTGTGTCCAGTTTTGGGCCCCCTGGTTCAAGAAGGATAGGGAACTGCTTGAGCAAGTCCAGCAGAGACCTACCAAGATGATCAGGGGACTGGAGCATCTCCTTTATCAGGAAAGGCTGAGAGATGTGGGTTTGTTCAGCCTGGAGAAGAGAAGACTGAGAGGGGATTTCATCAATACCTATAAATATCTAAACGGTGGGCATCAGGACAATGGGACTAGGCTCTTTTCAGTGGTGCCCAATGACAGGACAAGGGGCAACGGGCATGAGTTGGAACACAGGAATTTCCACCTCAATATGAGAAAAAACTCCTTTCCTGTGCGGGTGCCAGAGCAGGGGCACAGGCTGCCCAGGGAGGCTGTGGAGTCCCTTCCCTGGAGACATTCAAACCCTGCCTGGATGCGTTCCTGTGCCCCCTGCTCTGGGTGTGCCTGCTCAAGCAGGGGGGTTGGATGAGATGATCTCCAGAGGTGCCTTCCAACCCCTACCAGTCTGTGATTCTGTGATTGTTTAGTGGACAATCAGCCAGTGTTTTGATATCTACTTTTTTGTTTTTCATTATACTTTCTATATTCTTTGTATTATTTCTTTATGAAGAAATTTCACTGATAATCTACTAGTAATTGAGAATATAGTCAATTGTGAGATAGCAACAATTTTTAAATTCCCATATTTCATTTAGGCTCCAAATAAGAAAGTAATTGTAACCCCATTCTCAAGTTTTGGCCTACTACTCAGCTTGAACATTTTCTACTGATTTAAAACAGCCTTTTTAGTATGTGAAACCAAATGGTATAGACCGTTTCCTGTCTCTATACTTCAGAAAAAGTCAGAGAAGAGCTATATGACTTCCTTTCAATTCCCTAAACCAATAGTTATTGATCAGTGGAACCCTGAGTGTTCAAAAGCGCCTTGCAGGACTCCCTGGAAGGTTGCTGAGAAAAGCAAACCCAGAAGGCTTAGATTTCACCTGTGTAGATTTTCACTTTCAGTTGAGGACTTTTAAGAGTCTGTAAGACCGATCGTTGCTGCTGCTGCTCTGTGGCACTACTGAACCTTCCACCTTTATCAGCTGGGCAGTGAGTTTAATAAATGTTTTCATTTAGTTTGGTTCTTCATCTTCAGATTATCACCAAAGTTGTTCCAGTTCAGTTTTAGCTGAAAAGGCTCGAGTATTTGAAGGCTTGGCAGCTCTCCCTAAGTGGGGTCGCTACAGCTGCTGGGTAAGTTTGGGTGGACAGAGGTAATGGAGAGTGACAGGAGAGGCCAGGGAGACTTAGGAGACAGGCAGTAGTGGAGGAGTCAGAGGCTTTATGTAGGTAAGGAGGGGGGGCTGGAAGGGTTGAGTGGGTGTTGTAGGAAGCTGGTGCTGGGAAAGATCTGCACGAATTTCTGAGGGTCAGAAACAAGTGTAGGGATCTCTTCTTATTATTCATTCTCTCCAGTCAGCCCCTCTTGTACAACATCTCCGTCCCTCCCGGGAGACAGGGCCACATACCAAGGTCACTCCTCATCTGGGTCAAAAGAAACTGGTACCTGCCTATTTCTGTGCCTCTCTTAAAGGCCACCACTTCCCTTCCTCACATCTTCCCCTACACCCTCTTGGTCACATTTTTCAGTGCAAGCCATTGCTTTTCATTTCTGCTGTTGTTTTGAACTGGCAATCAGAAATACTCTTTTTTTCCCCCACCATTTTTACACCATTTTGTTCTGGTTTAATTAGAAAATATTGCTGGTAATCAGTTTCAGTTTGAAGAAGAAATAGCACAGTTTCAGTTTTGGTTCCTTTGCCCCATGTTCATAAGTTACTTTGACTGAATAATTGTGTTATCCTCAGTTACACTATTTTTGCAACTGCATATGTTACAAATGCAAACTGGACTTTTGTGAATGTGTGAATTTTTCAGAATATAGTATAAGGTTGCATTTCCTACATGCAGATATCTCCAAAAGAGCCAAAAATCTCTACCTACATAGGAAATAGCTACAATAAGAATCACTTGTGTCATCCTTCCCTGTGTCAGAGCCATATGCTTCTCCCAGGCTCAGAGGAAAGGTGCAAATCAAGCTGAATGAGGTGGAATTCTGGGCTGACAGAGAAAGGAACGGCATGTGTGAGAGTCTGCAACCTTTTTGCCATCCTTGTCAGGAATGCAGGGTCATTAGCTAGTGAGTCATGCTGTCCTCTTCAGCACTTGATGGAAACAACACATTTCTCAGTGATCGACAGGAGCTGTGTCCTCTGTTACCAACAGAGGCCATTTCTTTAACTTTTGTTCTGCTGTTTCTTCTTGTGCTTACACAAACACATGCATTTCCATTTTGTTTCATTCATATCAGTTTTTCTATTTCAAGCGTCCGTAACTGGGATCCATAGACCCTCCTCTTCTTCAAGGTGGAAATTGAAATTACATCTATTTGAACAAGGAAAATGTCCTTCTTGAAAAGAAAAGCAAAACTGCTGCAAAAAAAGTGGAATGTGTGTTAAAAAAAAAAACCTAACAGGTTCACCTGTGTTATTGTGTTGATTTTGCCACTCTGCTCTGGAGCAGAGTAGAAAGCAGCTGTTACTTTTAATTGCACTAGAGATTTGCAAATAAAAACCAAACTGTTTCTTCTTCATCAGTATCACCTCTAATGTCTTTACCAGATAGTCTTGTCTTCTGCACTGCTTGATTACTGTGCCTTGAGTCAGACTCAGTGATTAATGCGGCTGACTAGACTGACAACTGAGTGGAAATGGTAAATAATCACTTGTTTTTGTACACGTAAAAAACAGTTCCTGCTCAAGTTGGAAATCCTTGCTTTTGGACGGGCATTCTTCCATCTTGCTTCCTGCTAACCTAAGGTCATTTAAGGAATAGCTGCATTAAGTGCTTGTGGATTACAATGATGTAAATGTCTCTGGCCCAGGCGCTGCAGTGCACAAGACTTTCCACACAGGAATATAGTTAAACTGAAGGCCGCAACTTTTATGAACTACATTGCCTAATAAAACACAGAAGAACCGCTAGCCAGATGTTCCCCACAAACTACCCAGTAAAACAGGACCAGTGAGGTTCACCAAGCATGTGACTATGGAGGCCAAGCTAAATGTTTAAGAGAAGGCTAACCGCACCCTCCCTCCGGCAAAAGTGATCAAGGCATGTGGTCCCAAACAACATATCTCCTGCAGTGTCTGTGCTGGGGAGAGAAGAGTAAAGTAAGTAGTAACCTTTTTCTTTGTGTAAGGTGCTAAATTTTCCCTGCGTTGTGGAAAAGGAAATAGCCAACTGACACCTGGCTAGTATATAAGACATGAACAGTAATTCTGGCCACAACTAGCATGAAAACCCGCATTGGAAACTTGCTCTCCAGTTGTGTGAATGCACAAACAAGTCCTCTGATCTTTCCACTAGCCAAATTTGCTAGTAAAGCCACACCACATTTTCAGTGTGGTAAACATTTTTCTCACTGTTGAAGGAAAGCATGCTAGCCAACTCAGAGTAGAAAACCCAGCAATGGCCAGGCTAAATAACAACAGTTAGAGAAAGAGAAGGGGTCAAAAAGACCTTCAGAACAACAACTAATTTATAAAAGAGGCAACTGGAATTTGCACAAAGTCCATCTAACTTCTACTGAGAGGGTCGCACAAATTTGAAGTTTCCCACCTGAACACAGGATCACTGGGAACTCCTGTTCTGTGTCTCCAAACCATAATGCTTGTTAGAATAATGGAGAAAGCTGTCCTTCTCACACTGTTGAGCTGTTCCAATCTGATAAAAAGTCATTAATTTTTTCTTCCTTTCATAACAGCATGGAAAATAATTCTAGGATTATTTTCTGGCATCTAGGACTGAAGGTTTGGAAGGACCCACTTGAATTATTGGTGTCCTGTTGTAGAATTCCTGAAGAAAACCATCAAGTTCCATCACAAAGCAGGATAGTCATTTGCCCCCACCACTGTTGCTGGCAGCTTGTTCTAGAGCCTAGTGGTTTGACTCCATGTGGTGGATCTCCCACCCAGTCACTTGCTTACTCTCCCTCAACAGGACGGGGGAGAGAATCGGAAGGGCAAAAGCAAGAAATAAAGATTAAGATAATGACAGTTTAATAAGTGAAACAAATGTACATGCACAAGCAAAGCAAAAAAAGGAACTCACTCACTACTTCCCACCAGCAGGTGGATATTTAGATGCTTCCTGGAAGGCAGAGTCTCAGCATGTGTAACGGTTACTTGGGAAGAAAAATGCCATAACCTCAGATGTCCCCCTTTCTTCCTCTTTCCCCCCAGTTTTTATAGCTGAGCACTACAATTGCATTTTCTTTTTTTTTTTTTTTTTTACAAATAAATCGCATTTCCAATAGACCTAGTAGCCATCTCATTCTCCTCTTAAATTGTTAGCTATGATGTCTTCTCTTCTTCTGCAGATTTGATTACTAGTTTCCAAGTGAATGACCTTGCACTTTATAAGGCTGAATCTTATCCCACATCAAATGTTTCAGACCACAGAGTTATCCAGTTCTTTTGGCCCAATATCTTGAGTCTCGCCCTACAGCTTCCCAACATCCTCCTACCAGTTATTCAGCATAACCCTACATTTTTAGGCTGCTCATTAAGAAATGCAGTACACAAGATTGCACCTGAAGCTTGTCATTGAGGTAGCCCATCCTCTGCAACCTACTTCTTTCAGTAATATCCATCATCATTTTCTCTTTAGCTAGTTCTCCCATCCTCACTTTACTGATTTCCACCTTTCTAACTTAATGAGTAGCTACTCTCTCTTTATCAAAGTCCACATAGATGATATCTACCATATCGGCCTTGTTTAAAAAATCTTTCAGCAAACAAACCCGTCACATTAATCTGACACATGAAGTAAGCCTGTCTTGCAGTGTATCCTCTCTTCCATCTGCTTGGAGGTCCTTATTAATTATTCTTTTTTCACACTGAGTTTTATACCAGGAGAAATCAGTAAGTGCCTTTACATAACGTGTCAATCTGTTAAGATATAATCTACTTGTGAACACAAGAAGACAAACTCAATTTTATGAATAAATTATTAATTGCAAATGTTTTATGACTCCTATGACAGTGAATATATCCCTTTCAGCATTTTTATGATCAGCCCCTCCAACAATAATCATTCACTATTGGTCTCTGTCCAAGGAACTGCACATACATGAGTTGGATGAATCTTGACATGGGAAACCCACTGCAATTCCCCTTCTGCCAAGTCTAACTGACCTGCTCAAAGTCATATATGATGTCGGCCTCAAAGACTCAGGGCTTCCTACCTCGACCGCTCCAAAAATACATTTATCTCCAACACTAAACTACAGATGTTAGTCATGACTGTTATACCTAAACATGCAGCTCTGTGTTCACTGCAGTGCATACCAACCATACTTCGGTGTGCTCAAACTTAATTAGTTCCCTGGACTCCTAGGCTTTACTTTACTAGTCTCTATATAGCATAGAAAAATATTCTGGGTTGAGAACCACTTGGCAAAACATGAATCCCTGTTCTAGGAGCTTTTTTTCAGAAATATATCTCTCTAGACTTAGAATTGGTTTCGTTATGCATCTACATAGTTTTTCAAGAAGCTCCCATATTGGATGGGAAAAAACCTTACCAGTCCAAGTACAGAAGGACTCAGACGTGAAGAGACAAGAACTTACTCCTCCGCTCCTTCACTGCTCAACCTCCTTGTCTATAAACATCTTGGCAGCTGGAAGGTACTGATGATCCAGTACAGTTGTCTGTCATACTGGATAAAATTGTCTCGTTTCTTGCTTCTCCCCCATGACTGTGGCAAGTTTCTGTTTCTTTCTTCATGCCTAGATTGTAATTTGCAATTTTTAAGGAACAAATATGGTCTATTCGCTATACCTGGGTACATCGCTTAGTGAATTGAGATCCTCGTGCCTGACTACAGTTTTTAGCTGCTATGAGTATATGAGCAATACAGTCAGGTGTACACCTCAGCCTGGAATTTGTCATCTGGATGCACACTTTCCTGTGAAACTTTCATGGGAGAGGTAGGTTTACACTGCCTGCAGACACGCGAGCCTGATTTTCTTGAGTAGACAACTATTCCAGTCCAAAATGAATTTGAAATGTCTGTAAAGTGTCATTTACTAGCCTCCTACTCAGGTATGTACTGCTGTTACTGACTATATAAGATACAGGGCAAGAGAGGATGAAGCCTAACATTACCTCCACAAACCATCCCGCCATTCATCAGCTGTGCCATTTCAGTGCAACATGTCAGTGAATGCAGACAAAGATGACTGAAACACTAACTACCCCAGTGTACTTTGCCAGAAAATTATCCCCATTTGATTAATTAAATGTAACATGCCTTCAACAGCTCTGAAATGTCTGTTGTGCCTGACAGGCATTCGTGTCACTACCCAGTGTGGCAGAGGGCTCTGACTCACGTTCCGAGAGCAAACAGCTGCAGCAATTCGCATGTCATCATCCCCACCCCCTCCGTTATTTGTTACCCCTCCTCTGCCTCGGTTACCACCACACCAAGAGATTTGGCAGCAATGAACATGCACCCACACCTCATCCACACCACAGCCTCATGTCTTTGCATGAACTCATCTTCATCAGTGACTTAAGCCATGACATGAGCAGTGAGGCTGGGCACAAGTCCCCGCCGTCCCTCCAGCTATTGTGACATCCAGCAAACTGGAGAGCTGATGTCCTGGCTGGGCAGCTGGGCATCACAGTCCGATTCGGCAGCTGGCCTGTTGTAGCTCTAATAAATATACTTTCTTGGATATTATTGATATTATTTAACACAGTAAAGCTCACAGCTCACTGTTAATGTGTCTCAGCTGGAATGACAAAGGGCTAGAATTGCCGACACTTTTCCTGTCCATCTTTCTTACGGCACACAACAATATCCGTAAGTGAGTATGACCAGCAGCATTACGTACGTGGGTAACTGATTTTCAAAACCCTGCTTTGTATTTATTTTCTTCTGGTGTGGTATCAAAAGTCATGACTCACCCAAAATGCTTTCACTCGACACTAGTCTGTGTGCTCCCAATCTAATTTCCTCCCAGGAAATTTTACATTTTTGAGGGCAGTTCATTTACCACTGCCTAGGCATTCTAGATGGAGCTGGAGCAGCTTTATGGGACGATTATCTCAGATCTATGTTAGCCAAACTATAGAGATGTGTTAACAGTCAGGTGGATATAGAAAGTAGTTAGGAAGCAATAGCTGAGAAAAGCACACAAGGAAAATTTAAAAGCAACAGCTGGAACAGAATTTACATATCTAATTTTGTACCCAAGTAGACCAGGATGAAACCTTGAAATTAAGGTTTTGAGAACATGCAAGTGTTACTAATGAGAGATTAGGTATTATTTTCAGCGTCTGGAGGATTCCACCGCAGATCCTTTTATCATCTAATAGTGGATCGGATCCCGTTGGGTTTAGTTTAGTTTGGTTTAGTTTAGTTTAGTTTAGTGTAGTTTAGTTACTTTACTCAGGCAAAATTCTTACTGGTTAAAAACAGAATAAAATTAGTGTGCAGTTTGGCAATATATTAAATGAACTAAGAGCTTGCCCAGATTATTACAAGGACCATATTATTACATGGACTTGATGAAATACTATGAAAAAATACACATTTAGAGTACTATGAGAACTGAGATTCGGACTTACAATTATATGTGCTGGCTCTTTAATCTTTCTCACCATGCAACACAATTTGAAATGTTTGGAGTAATTGGCCATGGTTACTTGTAATTAGAGTACATGTTTTGGGGAGAAAATCTGGTATTTCGAATTGATATTATTCCTTTAAATGGACAAATGCACACTCACACCCACAGACGCACATACTAACATATGTATCTGTGACTGCTGGAGCACATCGAGTGAAGTGGCTGAATTTTAGATCCCCTGGCAATCACAGACCTGTTGGATGCTGTGCAATTCTGTCACTTCTCTTTGGTGCTTCAGTGACAGCTGTGATCTTCTGAATAAAATTGCTCTCATAAATGTTTGAGTTGTTTGGCCAAGATCCTTTGCCTACACAAAACCGCCTTCTCCTCAAGTGTTGTTAAGCCATTAAATGTTGCCAGAGATCTCCACTGATCTCACTTTGTCAGGCAAGAACTTCTCCAAAATATTCCCTGCTAGACTTTAGCTTTAACTGATAGGTGTTGGTATGCTTTCATTTGCCCTGAATCTTTCAGTATCTGTCTCAAGTGCAAACCAAGGGTCCTTGAGCCAGACTGTTGCCATGCACTTGCAGAGAAATTTTTTTGAGATCAAAGAAGGAAATCTGGCTGGTCTGAAGGGTGATATCACTGCTAACCCTGTTTTATTTTCTGCCTACTGAAAAGGAAGAGAGGAAAGCTTTATACAATACACAATGTAAACACAACAGAGGGCATGAGCCTGTCAGGTTACCATTGATGTGAGACATGCATACCTGGATCCTGACAAGGATGTTTCGTGAGCAAAGGCAATAACAAGGCTTTGAAAAGCACACATTTAAGAATGGTGAATGCTTTAGAGCTGTGCTCGTACAAGTTGTGATTTTAAAGGCTGGAGGCTTCAGTCTGAGCCACTAAAATTCAAAATGACAGAAACTTAACAAAATTTTATTGCTCTGCATTTAAAAAAAAATTACATTTACAAGCTGTCAGTTTGAAATGCTGAATAACTCACAGTTTAGAACACCAAACACCAGCTGGGATTGTGCTTGAAGTCCATGACTTCCTAATTACAGTCTTTCTCAGATACTCAGAATAATCCTTCCATTCTTTTGTTATCTCTCTTAATTCAGCTTTGGACCAAAAAAATACATTGACTTTGCAGGAAGGTAAGGGAAAGAAATGTACCTTGTTGCCATTAAAAAAAAAAAAAAAAAAAGCCCAGGCATAATTGAAAACTCCCTTTCTGCTTGTTTAATGTGCTAATATGAGAACATTAAGGTCAATGTACCATCTATTGCCTGGTTCCTCCAGCTGTCTGGATTTTTTTGTTAATTTACGAACTCAATTATGTAGACTCTTAAATCCACAGCATTGGTGGGTGGTAAGGTAGATGGTTAATGAAGAAACATAGGGTAGGAAACTCCTTTAATGCCTGTTTTATATGTGTCTTGGGTAACATTTTTAGGAGAACAAGGATCAAAGATTGTAACTTTAAGAAACTCTCAAGACAGGAATAAATGTACATGGTTTTAAGGCACCCCTAAAAATAATGAGATGGCTAATATCCCCACAACTCTGTGGTCTGTTCTAAAACAAAAATACTATGCCAAATGTTTGGCTCTGTATAATAAAAACAGATTATCTAATGGTTTCCAGTGGGAAATATGAGAAAGACCATTCATAAAGACTCTGTAATAGTTATGAATTATAAAGACTTCCTCATTTTCAGTATAAACTGAGACCCCAATAGAAACTATTAGATATTTATTCACATACCCTCAAAGGGACTGCACGTGGACATTTTTAATTAACATTGTTTGCAACACCTTACTCAAGTTGTTCATTATTAATTTGACATGTTTTGAAGTCCTGACCAGAAAGTTTTCATCACTTACTCTGATTACACCATTCTTATATGACTTTAATACTTTTAAAAGGATACAGTGATTTGCAATCTATACTTACTTTAATTAAAAAAGAAAACTGTGTTTAAGTAATCTAGGTCGTAACATACCAAAAACTAATTAAAAAAAAAGCCATGAAACATTAAATAAACTTTGGGTAATTCTCTTTAACAAGCAACTAGGCCTTCTCTGTAAGGAAAGAAATTAGACAATTTAAAGATATGGTTTGACATGCCTTCTGCATTTCCAGAGATGTCTCTGTTGCCCCCATTTTACCTCTCCCTTTCCAGCTCCCCAAAATATGTCCACGTGCATTAGTGAGTAAAAAATGGGTATATCACCCTCAGTTCACCTCCATCTGTCCTCACTGTCCAGATGTCTGCACCAGTCAGCTCAAATGATTCAGCTAGGGTAAAACTTCCTTGTCTTGCCTCATCTGAATTATTTTTCTTAGCTTTTCTCTTTCATGCAGTTTTACCTATTGAAGCCATTCACCAAAATGGCATGTTTTTTTTTGTTAGAGGCTAAAATATTGAAATTTAGTGCGTTAAATAAAATGGGCTCCTGGCACTGCCATTTGAGAGCATGTACTAAACTGTCTGCAGACTGAGGTACACCTCCTTCTTTAAAAATTACACCTTCTTATTGAAACTTAGTGGCAGACTCTGGTTTTGTAAATAATAGCTGAAACTGTAGAACACAAGATGGCAGTGTCAGGCACCACGTACCAAGCCAGCAGGGGATGACAGGCTGGTTCAGCTGGATCTCTTGCGAGTGGGGACAGAGGCAAGCAGCACTGAGGACTTGGTCTTTCCTTGATACCCCTGTGGGAACATTGCTAGGAAGCTGGGAGACCTTTTGTGTTCCCAGAATACCTAGAAAATACCCTGCAGAAGGAAAAAAAACCCAGCACTCTCTACGGAACAGGTGTTGCTTCCTTGCAGATCTCTGAGATCTCCAGGTTTAAGGTGGTGTGTTAAGACATAAAATAATTTTTATGTGTCTTGCAAAGTTATAAAGGAAAACTGACCTTCTGTCGCTGGAACATTGCTCTTCTTTCCCTGGGGTTATCCTAGCAGAGAACAGAGGTCTAGCGTGTTAGCTTTTAAATTTTTTTTTTCCAAAATTGTTATCTCTGTAGCTGGCTAGAGCGACACATATAGTAAGAGCCTAATCTTTGTCAAAGTCGTCGAAGAAAAAAATTTTATTAGTTCTTAAATGTCATGGTTTTGTCTTGTTCCTTGTTTTAGGGAGCTCATTACAATCAACAAGGGTGAGCACGTGAGGGTCGGAGAGGAGAAAGTGCGAACATGAACTAAAACGTGGCAAAACCCCCAGATCAAATGTGGCAGAAGTGGAGCGATCTGGAGTCCAGACACCGGCAGAGTCTTGGTGGGGAAGTAAACTCTGAAAACTCTTTACTCACACCAGTATGTCCGAACCCGGTGAAGGTCATTAATGATTATTGTTCTGCTGAGTTCAGGGGCTTCTTCCTGGGGTCTCCTTGATGACTTTGCTAGCAGTGCCGAGCGCCTGAGCCCCAGTCCTGCTCCCACTGAGGGACATGGGGTCTGTTGCTTTGCATGACGTAGTTCTGGACCCCCCAACCTCCTGGCTGAAACCAAGAAAACTTTCACTCCGTGGCATTACAGCACACTCAAGCCAAGCACTTCTACCATTAACCTAAAATGGGGCAGATCCCTAGGGGGGCGAGGGGAGGAGGGATGAGAAGGCGTTTGAGAGCCCCGGTGGCGCAGACACGGGTGGGAGAGCTCAGTGGTACTCAGGACTCTGCGGAAATCAGGGTTGGTGGGATGAAGCACCCGGGGAAGGGGGGAGCAAAGACACGGGGCTGAAGTCCTGCATGCGAGGGGAGCGAGGATACGGCGGAGGGTCCCGGCTCCCAACCTCCCTGTCCGCCCCGCCGTCTTCCCCTGCGGTCTCGGCTCCACCTGAGGACCGGGGCGTTTCAGACCAGCCTGCCCTTCCCAGGCGAGAAGCCCTCGCTCCTGGTAGTCAGTCGGCACTAGCTGGCTCGCAGTGCCCTAATTTTTAACATGTAGCGGGCTGGTGGTTTTTGCCATCGTCTTTACCTCGAAATCGAGGGCTGAGAAAGTCTTTTGTTTAGTTCTCGAGGAAACTACAATAACACCTCAGACATGCCGTGGAAGTTTAACTAGAAATAGACCTCCTAACCAAAATGCCTCGCCGGGAACGGAGAAACCTCGGACAGGCAATCCCTCTAGCCCTTTTTTTAAAGCATATCAACGGAGAAATCCTTCCACTTTCTCCGTTAAACAGACTACGAGAACCACACTTCCTCACCCCCAGCTGCCCAAAGCAGGCCTCGGTGCGCTTGCTCTTTCCGGGGCTCTTTCGCTGCGGTGTCCCCGGGCGGGGGGGGACTCTCCATCCCTCCCGCAGAGGAGCGGGGCCGGGGTGGTGGAGGCGGTCAGGCAAAATTCAGCACTTTCCCGCCGATGACAGTTCCCTCCCGCCGCCCCGAGCTGGGGTCCAGCGGCCACCGCGTCCCCGCAGCACCCTCCGGCCGCGTCCCCTCGGGAGGAGTCGGCGCCCCCTTGCCCTCCCGCCGCCGCCAGCGTTTTTGCGGGTGGCCAGCGAAGAAACAGCAGGGGAAAAAAAAATCAAAAATGGGTATTAAAGCGGAGCTGTCGGGTTTGGGCGGCTTTTAGGCTTTTGCGATAAAGGGAAGCGATGCCCGAGGCAGCGGGGAAGGGCTGTGTGCGGGGAGACGCCAGGCCATGCGTGGGGTGGTAGAGGCGCTCGGGACACGGCAAGGGGTTGAGGGCACAGAGAAGCCCCGGGTAACGGCGCGGCGTGCTCGAGCGCGTGGCGCTCACACCGGTGATGGCCAGCTCTCGGGCAGATCTGCCTGTCCCACTGGAAACACGCGTGTCTTTGCGTGACGCTGTCTGCGCGTCTCCCTCGCTCTAACCAGGCCTCGGGCTGCGCCGGCCAGCGTTGCGCTGCGGGGGAGAGCAGCGCGGCCTCCGGCTCTGGCCCCTCTGCCCCTCCTTGCAGCCGTGGCTGGGATATCCACAGCCAGTGAGTCCTGCCGAAGGAAATTCTGCGTGTGGCTCTTTAAACGTTAGTGCAGCAGAAATATTCAGGGCTTAAGAAGCAAGCGGTGCCTGCCGATCTGCAGGAACGCGGGGTTTCTCGCCTTGCAGCACCGGGCAGGGCCGCGGGGCCGCGGATGTTGTGTCGTGGCGGTTCCGTCGGGCCTGCGGGGGGGGGGTGTGTGTGTTAAAACCAAACGCCACGGCTTCAAAAAAATAAAAAACCTCCAAGGAATCACCCAGGGTAAATTCTCACCCGGTTGCTTTTGGCAAAACGTGCCCCGGCACTCCGCGCCCTTTTGGCAACTGCATCTCCCCGCCGCCCTGAGCCGTCTGTCCCGTATAGGACGGTCCGAGGCCGAATGTCCCCACGTCGAGGAGGGCCGGGGCCTTCCTCCCGCGCCAGGAGCCGGCCTCCTCTCGCCCTGCACGACTAAACCCACGGGCTTTCCTGGCCGCCTTGGCGGTGCGGCGGCGGGGAGGGGGCAGCCCGCGGGGCCGCCGCGGACTCCCGGATCACGCCGCTTTCCCGGCCGGGGCCGTCCCCGAGGCCGAGCCCGGCCCGTTCGCCCCTGGAAGGCATCGGGCTCACTTCTGTCCCCGCCGGCCGGCCCCACTCCCGCCCGCGGCCACGGAGCCGCCGAACGGGGGCTTGCGATGGCGAACGGCCGAGCTGCAGCGGCCTGGGGAAGGGCCGGGGGTGCCGGGGGTGGGGTGGGGGTGGCATCCCAGGTGCCCCCCTCAGAGGAGAAGGGCTTGCTGCAAATGTCATCAGGGCCTCCTCACAGCCGAGCCCGGCGCGTTTCAGCCACATATGGTGGGTGGATTTAGGTGTCAAAAGCCGGCGAATTAGAAATGGTAATTGTCCGTCATTATGGGTGAAACGCGATCTATCACAACAACTGGAACATGTCTGGGCGCTAGCAAAAATAATTTGAATGATTAGCGATCATTATGGATGTCAAGCCGCGTCCATTAAGTTGTATGAAGAAATTATCCTTGACGTGCGAAATCAAACTACAAATACACAGGCCTGGCATTGAGGAGACCCTCCCCGCTGGGCCGCGGGAGGCCGGGAGCAGCCCGGCACGGCCCGGGAGAGGCGCCGGGGCGACCGCGCTGCCGGGGCCGGGCCGCCGAGCTCCCGCCCCGCCGCCCGCGGTGTCCGGCCGAGGGCTCTGCCCCGAGCGCACGGCCGGGGGACAGGGGAGAGGCGCTCGGCCGGGCAGAGAAGGCTGTGCAGGGAGAAGGAGGCGAGGGGCTGCCTGCGGCGGGATGCGGCGGCGATGGGCGGCTGTCCCGAGCGGCCAGCAGGCACCTCCCGGAGGAGCGAGGGCAGCAGGGGAACGAGGGGCTTCGGACCCTGCCGGGAGGGATTCTGCAAGATGTCCTCTGCAAGGGACACCTCTGCATCCCCCGTAGTCACGCAGCCCTCGGCGGGAGGGGACGCGCGGGGACCCGGTGTCCCGCTCCCGCGGGGGCAGCGCCCCCGGCCCCACCGGCCTCCCCAGCCGGCAGCCGGCGCCGCCAGCCCCCCGCTCACCCCGCCTGGCAAAAGGTCTCTGCCACCGCCCTGACAACGAGAGCCTTCCCGAGGCCAGATCGCTTCACAAGTAAATTCTACGTTGCAACGGTTGCATATATTTTTTCTAAGATAAAATATCGTTTTCTCCTTTTAAAGTTCGCCCCTCACGGCGAGCGCTTGCGATAGAATCTTTTTTCACCCCCCTGCACCTTCGCTTCTGATCCTTCTTCAGCGAAATAAATTGTTCGCAAAAACGAAGCGGCTTTTTCAGTATCTTTCGGAGGTATTTTTGCTAAAACTACGCCATTGTGACCCCTCGAGCCATAGCCTGGAGACAGACATCTAAGCACAACTTCCCAGGGTCCGGGAAGCCACGGCGCAGACTGTACTTTCTCAAGCAACACGCAAAAGCTTTTCTCTAAGAGGGAGGAAAATCGTCCGTTTCTTCCAGGCGTTTTAGTTTTCTTAAAATCCGATAAATTAGTACATTTCAGAAAAATTAAAGGAACCAGACAAAATGTCACTTGACAAAATGACAGTCTGCGCCCCTGCGGAGTGGCGTTTGTAACCAGCGAGTGAGCGCCTGTATTCTTTTCTCGTTGCGGTCTCTGGGAAAATGTAATATGACCGTAGAAGTTCTCCGTTTGACATGTTTTTTTATTCTTAACTGAATAAAAGGAGCCGCGAATCGTCTTTTTTTTTTTTTAATTAGCCAAGTAAAAAAATCTTTGTTTGCTGTGTTCATTTCGAAGTAGCGTGCCGCCGTGCAGAAGAGAGAGGCGCCGCCGCCACCTCGGTAAATCCTCTCACGACATCCCCCACGAAGGAAAACGGCCCCGCGGCTTCTCGGCGGTGCCCCTCGGGCTGCGCCCCGGCTCGCCGCCCCGCATCGCCCCCGCATCGCCCCGGGCACCCCGCGGCCGCCGCCCGTTACCGCACGCGAGTGCCGAAAGGCAAATCCCGTCCCTCGTTTTCCCTCTCCCGAGCAGAAAAGCCCGGCGCAAACCTCGCCACCAAGCCCGGGCGCCGCCGGCAGCCCGCAGGTCTGCCCCGCTCCCTCCCCTCCCAGCCTGCCCCGGCTTTATTCGTACGGTTTGCAAATCTGTATTATTCCCGCACAAGCCAAAAATAATATTAGTCCTCTCCGCGCGCATTTCATCCCTAATTATCACTCGAGTCCTTTGCGACACAAAGAGTTTCCCCTGCCCGCTTAAGCCCGACGCAGCGCAGATCCACGGGCGAAGTGTCTTGCCCCGACCCGGGACGAAAGGAGGAGAAGGGGGGGCGGCGGGACGGGACGACGGACTCGCCGTCTGTTGGCTTTAACGGGGAGCAGGGCGCCGGTGCCGAACAGGGTCCTCAAACCGCGGGAGACGAAAGGCAGAGTCGGGCTCCGAAGCAGCAGGAAAGGGAGAGCGCGTCTTTCAGAGCCATCACCGCTTGCAGGATTTGCTTTCCCTACGGAGCGATTTAGGAAACAGAGCGGTAACCCCGTGCCCCCCCACCCCCACCCCAAGCAGCCGGCTCCTGCCCCGTGGGCGCTAGCCCCGGCCCCAGCCCGCCGCCCCCCCCGCCCCTCTGCCCCGGCCCGCCGGCGGCCCTGCTCCCAGGCTGATGCCGTCTAGCCCTGAGGAGGTGAAAATCAGACCCTTCTTTGCCTTTCCACCCGTCTTATGGTTTTCTGGCCATTCTTGCTCTGTGTTTTGCTTTCCAATCGGCCGTGCATGAAAAGGCTGCGTGTAGCCTTTTTAGCTCCCATGCTTTTTTTTTTTTTTTTTCTGCTTTTTTTCTTAAGAATGAAAAAATAAATTGTTTGAAATACCTACGAGCACTATTGCCTAGATATATATTTTTATTGATAGCTGTGTCCCTACTCCGGCCGGAAGGACATGAATCCCCAGTGCTAGTAGCAACTCGCAGCCCTTTGGAGACAGCAGGTAGTCCCTGCAGGTCGCCTTCCGCCCGTGGCCAGCGGCGGGGCCGCCTCCTCGCCCGCCGCTCCCGGAGCCGAGCTGCTGCCGCGGCAGCGGGGCGGCTTCCCCGCCTCACATGCAGCTCGGTTTCGGCGGAGGATCCCTTGCTGGCTGCCGGCGGTGTCTTTGGGCAGCCCAAACGCCGGCCTCTTTAAGACCTAGTTAGATTTTAGGCAGAAAACCACGGGCGCACCTGAAAGCCCCAAAGCGGCGTAACCTGCGGCTCCGCGGCCGCCGCTCCCCGCTGACAGGTCTTCCGGGAGCGCCCCGACAACTGCACTCCGCGCCGGCATGGCCGGGACCAGCCTTGCGGCGGACACCTCTCCCGGCTCGGTGCGGAGCGGGGCAAAGAGGCGGGCATGGCTCTTCAACCGCCCCGAGGGCTCCGGAGTCAGAGGCCTCGCCCTCCGGCCAGGGTTTTGCCCGGGGCCGTGGGACACGGGTGGGAGCCGGGCAGGCCTGTGTCCGCGGTACCGGCGGGAGGAGGGCAGCCCTCGCCCCTGGCCTGCCCCGGGCCGCTGCAGGCGACATTCGCCTCCCCGGGCGGGCCCCGGGCGTCAACTCTCCCCCTCGCTCCGCTCCATCCCTTCGGAGGGAGCGGGGGTTTGCGTGCGGATTGCTAAAATGTTCTCACTCTCTCAAAACCAAACGAAACAGATACAAACCGTGTTAAAACAAAACAAACAAACAAACAAAAAACCAACCACCAAACACACGAAAAACCCCAACGAACCAACAAATCCCACCTGCGGGGGAGAGTCCGCCCGCTGTCGCGGTCCCCCGCAAGGCACCGGCCCGGCGCAGCGGGGGGAACGGGGAGAGCCCCCTCGCCCGCGGCCCCTCTGCTCGACCCGGGGATGGGAGGGATCGCTGCCCCGGCCGCCGCGGCGCGGGGTGCCGGCGCTGGCCGCCGTGCGACTTGGCTGGGACGTGTTTGAGTTGCTCCCCGGTTCATCGCGTTGTTGCTCGTAACAGCGAGCAAGGAGAAGGAAGAGCCCACGTTTGGGAGACTTTCGGACAGGCGAGGAGCGGTGGCATCCCCGGGGACGTGGCCGGGGCAGGAAGACCTGCCCTTCATTTTTCCCATCACCTCGGGAAAACCCAGGCTGCTGGCCGGAGCCAGCCCCGTCGCCGCCTTCGGGCTTCCCCGGCCGCGGGGGTCCGGCTTTTCGGCCGCCCGGGTCAGCCCTCGCCCCACAGGGCTCTCAGCGGCCGCCCACGGGCAGGAGCACCCCCTCCTGGGGCTCCGGGGCCCCCCAGGCCGAGCTGCCTGCCCTGGCGGCTCGGTGCTGCAGACCCGGGGGAGCCGCCTGGAGGGCGGCCGGGCTTCCCCGTGCCCCCGGCCCCGGGGCCGCTCTCGGGGCACGTCGCCTCCCCACTGACAGGACAAGCGGAGCGGAAAAGTGCCTGCCAACGCCTCGGGCCTGGCGGGGAGAGGCCCTTAACCTCCGGGCCACCTTTGCCCCCTGCTCCCGGGAGCCCCTGGGAGGGCGGGCAGGTGCTGCGCTGCCGGCGGGACCGCCCGGGCTCCCGCGTCTTCTGCTGCTTCGCCGCCTCCCGGGGAAGCGCCGCGGGTTTCGACCTGACGTGTGTGTGCGTGTGTGGCGGGGGGCGGGGGGGGGGGGGGAGAAATCTACGTGGTTTCCTGTTTTATTACCCTTCAAGCGAGCGGGAGGTATCTAAATATAGGCAGCCTCCCGGCTGCAGAGTTGGTCTCTGCTCCTGGGCGAGTGTTTAATACACAAACACAAGCGCCTATGGAGACATATGCAAAGATATACACAATTTACATTACATTTCAACAATCGAATTTCTTCTAGCTGCGGTAGTTTCTTTCTTTCTCTCCCCTTCTTTCTGTTGCGGCTGTTTTCTCTTCTTGACGACCGGAGCTTGCCGACGGCCGGATGGGGAATCATTCCCACGGCTCCTGTCGGGGTTCGGGCTTGGAAGAGAGGCCGGCGTTGGGACATATCGTTATGGGGATTATTTTCATGCTGCAGCCGTGTGTGTGCTGATGAGCTGGATACGTGTTGGGGGGGGGGGGGGGGAGGGGAGGCGTGGAGAGACCGTTTTAGAGCCCAGGCTTTGCTGGTAACTTAAACGCCGAAAATCCAGACTAGTTCCGTTGGCCTTGGCACAGTTACGCGCACGTTACTGGGGACTTTGTCATTAAGAAAATACGAAAAGGTTCAGAGCGTCTGCTTTATATTTCAAATCGTAAAATTATAAACAAAAACACGACTAGAAACGCCCCCAGGTTCCCGTAAAATTCCATTAAATTCTCGATTACATTGTCCCGATGCAAACTGCTGACGTTTCTCAAATGCCGGATTTTGTCAACGTCAAACGAAGACACTCTCGATGCGTAAATATTCGATATTAAACACAATCCTAAAATTCCAAGTAACTTCCCTCGGATCACCTTTTTCAGCAATTTCTGCCTCGAGTAAAATGCATTTTAGTTACACCGGATTCAAAGAAAAATTGTTTGAGGCTTTATCCTGCGTCTGTTGTCCAGTGTCACCAGCCGGGAACCCCGGGGAAGCGCCAGCGACCGGCGCTTTCTTTTCGCATCAGGCCGTTTCCTACAGCGCTACAGCCGTCAGCAGGCAAGGAGCGAAATAATAAAGCAGAGTGTCCTGGGGCGGGGGGGAAAGAAGGCTTCGAAATAATCCTCCCTTTCCAACAGGGAGCCCGATGGGACACGTAACCAGCTTCGCCGAAGCCACCCCGCCGCGTTGCCTCCTCATCCCCGGCGGGGCCAAACCCTCCGCTGGTGTAAAGCGTCCCACCGACCCGGGGATGGGGGTCAGCGGCTCTGTGTCGTGTGTGGGGTTGCAAGCCTCGCACGGGGACACGGGCCTGCGGGCAGAGAAACGGCCCCAGGGGCGAGAAAAGGAGCACACCGAGCTGTCTGCGGGGCAGCAGGGGCTCCTCTGCGCCTTCGTCCGGTGCACGGGGGCCCTGCCCCTGCCATCCTAAACTTTCGTTTTCCCAGGAGTGAAAGGCGGAAGGAAACAGTTTAAAAAAATAAAAGAAAAAGAACAAAAAAAAGAAAAAGGGTTTCAGGATCGGGCCTCATAAATGTGAGCCCTCCCGCGCCCGCCAAGGTCGGCGCCGCAGAACGCCCTCCTCGCCAGGGCCGCTGCTCCCGGAGCGCTCCTCGGGCGCCGGGACCGCCTGTTCGCCGGCCGAACGAAACCCACCCCGGAGCATTCCTCCCGGTGCCACGACCATCGAGGGCTTTAGGAGCAGAGAGCTCGCCCCTAGCCCGGGCGGGGGCCGGGACAGCCCCCAGGGGCCGCCTCTGCCTGTCCCCACCGCCGAGGGCGGCCGGGGCTGCCGGCCGGGGGGCATCTCCCCCGCAGGGCCCTGAGGGCCGGCCCGCCGCGCTGCGCCCGAGCCTGGGCGGGGGCGAGATCACAGCCGGGGAGGGCCGGGGCCAAGGGGCTGGCGGGGTAACAGCCCGGGCGCCTCTCGGGGCGGCTTGCGAGGCCCGCGGCCGGGGGACAATGGAGCCGCGGGGGCTTCCTCCGAGCCACCCCGTGCTCGGGAGCCGCGGTGAAGCCCCTGAGACCCGGCGGGGAGGGGAAGGAGCCGGTGCCGAAGGAGAACCGGCGGCGCCCGGGCGAGGCGGCCGCCTGTGAGAGGGCCCCGGTAGGGCTCCACCGGCGTGGAGAGACTACAGTGGACACCACCGGGTCGTGGCCCTTGGCCCCCCGGCCGGAGCTGCCCCCCCCCCGGCGCAGGCTGCCCGCCCGGTCTGGCGGTGCCGGGCCCGGTGGGGACGGCCAGGGGGCGGCAGCCGGAGGCGGGGGTGCACCGTGCCGAGGGTCCGAGCTCGCCGCGGAGCCTTGCGGGGGATTCAGTCCAAGGCGGGAGGCTGCCCCAAGCGGCTGTCGCGGCTGTGTCGGGATACGAACGGCCTTGGTGGTTTCGCCGAGGACTGCGAAGCCCCGTCCTGCAGTCCCAGCCCGAGTCTCCCCGGCCTCGGCCTCCCCGCCGGGCTCCAGCGGCGAGGAAACAACCCGCCGACCCACGCACTTTCCTCGGGACCTGCCAAGGTGTTAAACCGGCACGGCCCGTGGAAGCGGGCAACTGCACGGCGAGACAGCCCTCGCCCGGGAAAACCGATTCGATGCTCCCCGCCGGGCTCCTCCGACCGCACGGCACCCTCACCGCAACCCGGGCAGCAGAACCCGGACCGGCGATCCCGGCTCTCGGGCAGAGATCCTCCACCCTGGAGGCTCGCTCCACGCTGGACACGCATTATCAAATAACTGCTGAAGGCGCCCGGCCCGAGCCGCTTCGCCCCCTCCCGCTTCTCCCAGAGGGAACGGGCACCGGCGCTGCGCGGTGCACACGGGCAGAGCGGCCCCGGGGACCGGCGGGCGAGATCCCTGCTCCGGCAGGGCCCACGATCCCCACCAGAGCTACTGCCAGCCTCCGTGCCAGAGGGAGAAGGAGGGACGAGGTCTGAACTACAGCCTGAATTCTGAGAAGAAAAAGTTGCCAGGAAATCCGTGTCCGCTCTTAGAAATGACACAAGCGGCAGAGCTACTTGTTAAACTAATGTTTATAAATAATAAAAAAAAAGTACAGCGGGTAGCTTACAAACATTCACAATTCATTTGAAGTAAATAATCTAGTTGAGTGCACAGTGCCATTAAAAGAGAAAGGGGGGCGGGGGGGAAGCAAAGAGTTACCTTGAAAGAAAGAGACTGTAATTACATTGCTGAGGAGATCAGAAATCCCCGCCCCTGTAGGAGAGGTCTGCAGAAGAACTGTAAAAGGCACTCATGGTATTAAAATTTCCCGTTACATCGATTTCTTAAAAAGCCTGACTAGAAATATTCACATTGAATATAAAAATAATAATAACAACAACTTTAATACAACTGGAAAGTGCGAAAAATCCGTAACTCCTCCCTCCCCGAACACGGAAAGATCTCAGGAAAAAAGGAAAAGAAGTTTGGAGTTTCGATATAAGTCTCACCCTTTCGTGACATATTTATCCTTTGCCAGGGATCATGGAGTACAGGAATAACATGGGCAACAAGAGCAGAGGGGGATCTGAAAGAAGCTTCCTTACATTCAGCACCATACAAGGCACACTCAGTTTGCAACGAGTTGGAAGACCAAGGACTCAAACAGACGTCAAAAATAATCCTCCTCACAATCCACCGAGGGAGTCCTTGATCTCCTCTTTTGAGCTGCATTTGGTTTTGCGAGTAGGGGTGGGTTTTTTTTTCCCCTCTCCTTTTTTTCTCTCTCTCTCCCACACAAGATCGAGTCTCTACCAATCCGAAGCGAAATAAACCAAACAAAAAGTCTACACCGAATACACTGACAACATGGATACCATGAACTAGTCGTGCCAAATCGCGAAAGTCCTCGGCTGCCGGGGGGGGGGACGGAGTGAGGGTCAGGGCGGGGGTGGCCGAGAAGTCCTATGTTGGAAGAGGAGAGGGTGGGGAACCATCCAAATAATATTAATAATAAAAATAACAATAAAATAATAATAAATACTGTCCAAGGCACTGAGAGCTGCAGCTGGGGCTTTGGATCTGAGACGCTGGATGGAAGGATGGCAGGGGTGGCAGAGGGGAGATAGGTTTCCTGGCTGCCAGTGTGTGTGGTGGGGGGCCTGGGGGGAGAGGATGCTGTATGTGTGCCCCTCACTGGGTGCCGGCGGCTGCGGCGCAGGTGGACAGAGCCCACCCGGGCAGGCAGTAGTAGGGGTAGTAGTAGGATGGCTGGAGGGAGAGCAGCGAGGGCGGCCGCAGCACCTCGCCAGGGTGGTACTGTCTCTGGTCGTCGCGCACCAGCACCTTGACGGCCACCTTTTTGGCGGCGGGGGCGGCGGCCAGCAGGTCGGCGGCCATCTGCCGCCGCTTGGTCTTGTAGCGCCGGTTCTGGAACCAGATCTTCACCTGCGTCTCGGTGAGCTTCAGCGAAGCGGCCAGGTCGGCCCGCTCGGGCCCCGACAGGTACCGCTGGTGGTTGAAGCGCCGCTCCAGCTCGAAGACCTGTGCGTGGGAAAAGGCTGCGCGGGAGCGCTTCTTCCGCGGCTTCGGCGCCGCCGCCTCCTCCTCCCCCGGCAGCAGCTTCCCGCACTTGCCCGCTCCGTCCTCCTCCTCCGGCGGGCTCCGATCTGCGGGCAGGGCGAGAGCAGAGCGGTCAGGCGGGGGTCGGGACACCCGCACCCCCCGCGCCCCGCTCCGGACGGGCCGGCGGCCGCGCTCCGTACGCCCACCCCGCCGCCGGGACGGCCGCCGCGGTTCGGCGCTCCCCGCCGAGCGACGGGCGCCCTCCGGGGCTGGGGGCTGGGGGCGACGGGCTCTCCCCGCTCCGCCCTCCCTCGCCCCGCGGGGCGCGTTTCGGGGGGCTTTTTCCCATCGGGAGCGTTGCACAGCCCCGCAACGGGGCCGGCGGGAAGCCCCCAGACCCCCCGCCCCACCCCGGGACCCTCCCGGCGCGGGTGCGGCGGGGCGCCCCTACCTGAGACGGCGGCCGACATCTCGCTGTCGCTGAGGCCGGCGGCGTCCCGCTCCGCCGCCTCCGGGGCCGGCGCCTCCTCCTCCTCCTCCTCCTCGGCGGCCGGCCGCCCCCCGCCCGCGGCCTCGGCGGGGCGGGCGCTGCCAGCGCCGCCCTCCTCCTCGGAGCGCCGCTCGCCCTCGGGGTCCTCGCTGAGCGCCGAGTCCGAGTCCCAGCCCGCCGGCGTCCGCGGGGCCCGGCCGCGGGCGGCGACGGCGGCGGCGGCGGCGGGCGAGGGGAGCGGCAGGCCCTCGGAGGCGGCGGGCCCGCACAGCCGCCAGCCGCCGGCCGCTCCCGGGGGCGGCGGCCGCCCCGCCGCGTGGCGGGCGCGCTCCTCCTTCTTGTTGAGGATGGCCTGGATGGAGAAAGGCGTCAGGGCGTTGCCGCCGCGGACGGCCATGGCCCGGCCGGCGGCCGCGCGGGCGAGCAGCGGACCGCGCCGCGCCTTTCAGCTGGGCGACCGCATCGCCGGCCGCGGCCGCGCCGGTGCCGGTGCCGGTGCCGGGCCCTTCTCTGCCGCCAGGAGGGCGGGCGCCAGCGGGGGCAGCCTCTCTGCGCCGCTGCCGGCCCGCCCGCCCATAGGGCCGGGGCCGCCGGGGCCGCCGCGCCGCGCCGCTCCCCGCCGCGCTCCGCCGGGCGCCGCCGCGGGTCCCTGGCGCGGGCGCGGGCGCTGCCGCTGCCGCCGCCTCCGCCCCGCTCTGTCCCGCCCCGCGCCCGCCCTCTCCTTTTTCTCCCGGCGGCGCTGTCATCCCTCACCGCCGCCTGACAGCGCCGGCCCCGCGCCTTCCCATTGGGCAGCCCCCGCGCGGCCCGCACGGCGATTGGCTCCCCGCCGCGGGGCGACGCCGCTCGGCGGGGCGCGCGGCGGGGCGCTCCGCGACTTAACCCCTTGCGGCCCGCGGGGCTCCCCAGCCCCCCGCGCCGCCGGCCGTGGCGGAGGCGACCCGCGGGGGCCCGCTCCCCCTCCGCGAGCGGCGGCTTCCGCGGGGGAGTGAGGGTTTCGGGGTCGGCCGAGCCGGGCAGTGAGCGCTGTAGCCCCGGCGGCGCCGGGAACGGTCCGGTCACGGCGGGACGGGAACAACTCGCACCCGATGCGTGCTGCTCGCGAAGAGCCTGGGGAAACCGCTTATTTCGGGGGCCGTCGGGGCCGGGGCCGCCGCGCCGGGGCCGGGTCTGGGCGCGCTGTGGGGAAAGCGGGCAGAGCTCCGGCCGCCTCGCCCGGTGGGTGAAAACGTGAAACAGCCTCGACCCGTTTTTGAAGATGGTCAGGTCAATTTCGAAAATTTTCATCAGTTCAGTTGCTTAAAAACCTGCTCGGTTTTACACCAGGGTCGCTCTTCGGCCCACGGGGCTTTTGGAGACCGTTTTAGGAGGGCAGCTTCTCGCAGATGCAAGACCGCTCTCATTGAAACGACGAAAGAAAACGGCCCTAAACAAGAAGCTTTTGGTAACTATTGCACGCACGTGAATTGCATAAATGCGACTCGCTGCCGAAACAGCAACGTGCCCCCGAGCACCACGCTTGCCTGTTTCAGGTGTTCTTGACGCTCGCGGGGCCAGCAGAAAAATCCCGGCGAGGGTATCACACAGGTACGCGAGAAATGAAATGCCAGCCCTTCACGGCCGTGATTTTTTAGCGCTGGGGAGACGCGGCAACGTAAGGAGGTAGACCGTATCAGAATGATAGCCCCAAACTCGGCTTTCCTCCGTGAGGCGAGCTCGCGTGGTGTCCGCCCGCTGCCCCACGGGCGGGCGCCCGCCGCCGGCAGCTCCGCACTCGAGCCCGCAGAGGTGAGCGCCTGTTTGCGGTAGACCACGAAGGCACGATAATCGATTATCAACGACTCTGGCACGAATTAAACGTTTTCAATCATCATTCTTACCCGGTAAATAAATTAATAAAATAAATAATCCCGCTTTCACACGCAGCGCGAAGCCGGAGAGCACCTTTGCGTGACTGAATGAGGACAGGCTTTCCGCCTTCTGAACAAACTCAGCCCGTTTTAATCACCTTGCCTGGACTCACTCATTATCCCTTTTTTCCACCCAGGTATTTCCCGGGAAAGCCATCGGTTCTGCTACCCAAGACTACGGTGACACGACACGCTCAGGAAATATCCACAGGGATATTTTAATTTTTTTTAAGAGATGGAGGGAAATAAGACGCATCTGGGCGGCTGCGAAAAATCCCCTTGTGAGGAGACGTGTAGGAGGTGGAGGAAGGGTGCCCTGTGTGGGCATTTTAAGGGGTGCTAAACAGACGAGAGGAGAACTCTGGAGTCCCGGAGGAGATGCGTGAACGTGTGCGGGGAGATGAAGGGCTCCGCGCAAGGCCGGAGGTGCGGGTGGCGGGAGCCGCGGTTCGGGCTGGCGGCCGGAGCGGGGCTCTGGGCACGGGGGGCTTCGGCAGGGCCGGCCGCGGCGGCCTCCCGGGTGCGCGCCTGCCGCCGGGCTCGCTCAGGTGCGGCAGGCGGCCGGGCGGAGGCAGGGCGGGCGGCTGCTGTGGGGCCGGGGAGCGGCGGGGAGGAGGAAGAAGCGCCCTCCCGGTGCAGCCTCTCCCCGAGCTCCGGCGCAGGCAGCCCCGGCCCGCGAAGTCCCTGATTTACAAGGCTTCGCGTCCAAGCTCTTGGAAATACCTGCGGTTAGTTTACAATGGCTGTAATTCTTTGCTAATTCACCCAGCTCCCTCCCTGCCACCCCCTTTGCTTTTTTTCCTTTCGTCTTTTTATAAATTTTGTTGTTGTTGTTGTTCTCTCCCCCTCTCCCGCCTCCCGGGGCCATCTCTGC
The DNA here is from genome assembly GCF_963921805.1 of Phalacrocorax carbo. Taxonomy (NCBI): domain Eukaryota; kingdom Metazoa; phylum Chordata; class Aves; order Suliformes; family Phalacrocoracidae; genus Phalacrocorax; species Phalacrocorax carbo. Next base: position 16,322,978 of record NC_087516.1, read on the forward strand.
GCCTTCTTCCCGGCCAGAAAACTACTGTTTGGGGGAGGAAATGCCTGGGGAGGAGGCCGGGAGGAGAGCGAGCGGCAGCGGCGGAGGGAGGCCGGGCCGGGCCGGGCCGTCGGGGCTGAGGCGGCCGGGGCCGGCTGGGTGGTCCCAGCCCCGCCGGGGGAGCCGGGCAGCGGTACGGGTGGGCAGGGAGGGAAAGAGGGATGGGGGGGGCGGCGGCCCGGCGTTGCTCCTCGCTGACCGCCGGGCGGAGGGGTCCCAGCCGCCTCCCGGCCGCCCTCAGCTGCGGCAGCACCGGAGGGCCCGGGCTCCCCGGCCACGGCGTGCGGCGGGCACAGGGCCCCCTCCGAGCGTGGGCGGGAGAAACTGGGCGCAAACCCTCCTCGCTGGAAAAGGCTCGGGGACGGGACACGGGACACGGGACACGGGACGAGGCAGCAGGTGGGCAGCCGAGCGCCTGAAACGGGGATGCCGGCGGGTGCACGATCTCCACCTTGCCCCCACCCCTGTGATAAGGGCTCCGCACCCCCCCGTTCCCCGCGGTTTGGAAGCAGCCAAACACCGTGTACCGTGTCAGATCCGCCGTTTTACAGACGCGTGTTACGCTGCAGGGGGAGAAACCCAAACCCCGCCGTGCCCCATAACTGCCTCTCCCTGCAGAGCTGCCCCGGAGCCCCCCCGGCTCTTTATCCGGCCCTCGTGCAGGGACCCGGCCGGCCGCCCCTCGCCCTCCCGTTCCCACCGGCGGCGCCGGCCGGGCGCTGCCGGCAGACGGGCTGCCCCACCTAGAGGCGTCCCGCCGCACTGCCCGGCGTGTGTCACCCCGACGGGACCCTGGTGACATCGGGGGCCGGAGTGGGCCAGGGCGAGGCCACCCGATACGGGGACACCGGTGCGAAGGCACGGCCCCAGTGCCCTGTCTCGGTATCCAGTGACAAACTACGGTGCTGGGAAAGCAGGAGCGGAACCTGCCTGGCTGCAGCGTGAGGTGGCTTCTTGCAGTGACCTGAGCCGTTTTTCTTTACAGGTGCGAGGAATCTGATTCACAGAAGCACTGCGTATAGTGCATGGGGCAATGAAACAGGGAAGGATGTGTCCTGCTCATGGACGTCTTATGAAAGCATCAGATAAACATGTGAAGGACATGACACGCATGTATGTGTGAAGGTGGCTGCAAAACCTTGAAAAAGCCTTTGTAAAGAGCACACACTTTTTACACACAATACATAATGTTGTCTAAAAAGACCCATATGGTCCCCTGGGTGGGAGTAGCTTGCACTGGGAAAAGGAAATGTTACCCTTTCCTTCAGGGTAGGATTTGCCCAGTATGAGAAATTAGTTAGTGATGTAGCCTCCATGTGCCAGATCTCAGGTAGAGCCAGGCTATCTCAGTCCCACATTGTCCTCACTATCTGCACCCCCCTCCAGCCCTTCTCAGCTCTGAGGCAGGCCAAAAAGTTTCACGGCCCAGGGCTACCCCACACTGTAGCCCTCTTGGAAGCACTTCCCAAAGCCTGCGTGGCGGTAGGTAGTACCTTTGCCATACCTAATTAGAGGTGATACTTTTTTCCTAGACAGAAGCTGCCTCCCCAGACTCATTCCTAGGTTGCCTCCCGATATACACAGAGCAATGCAAATCCTTGCAGGGACTTCTGCTGGGTATTCCAGGGACTTAGGTGGAAGATGGCAGTGATTCCTCCTAGAAGGAATTTTAATCCCCTGTGACTGTTGGTGTTGGGGAAGATTTGTGTCATGGTTTTTACCTCATCTGCGCTCCTCTTGGGCTGTGCAGCAAGGGCACACCAATGCATCCTGGACAACTCACTGGTTTTGCAGGAAAATCTCAGGTCATCTGCTTTTGAACAGGTTTTGGCTCTATTTCTCAAATAATAGCAACTATTGCCAAGCAAATGTAACTGTAGCTACACAGTAGGTGACAGCTGTGCATCTCTAAAGTTCTGAGCAGGATTCCTCCATGCGCTTTGGGAGGGACCTCACGTATGTAACTGCTGCAACACTCAGCCTTCAAACTGCTTTTTAGAGTTGATGTCAGGATCCTGTGTTGTTGCTGAGCTGTCAACTCTAAGATGCTTTTGGACTTCAGTGAGAGGATATACCCCCTATACTGAAGAGAAAAATCTGAATGATTTTTAGAATTCAACTGAATGATATACCTGGAGAACGCGCAAATTTAATCCTGACAATGAGAAGTTTAATCTTACTGACTTGACAACCTTTTTGTAAATTAGCTCAGTAGGTTTTAACAGCTGGCTTGCTAGCCACGTCTCTGCTCATACTCCTTATATGGGGAAGAGCCTGTGTCCTTTAAGGCTGGGAGGTTCAAACACAAACATTCCTATAGGAGTTTACAACCAAACCGAAAGAAACGCCTGAATCTTGCTGGTTGCATATACACAGTGACAGAATCTGGCCCAGTTTTATTGCTCAGAGCTGCTCTTCCTGGGAAAACCAACTCAAATCTCCTTCTTGTTTCTTCATCTTCACAATAAAAAGTGAAGGCTTGGCACGCAGAGTACCCAGCACGAAAACAAACCCACCAGTGTTTCATTTCAGCCCATGGCAGTTTTTTTTCCTGAACTATTCCTCCTGGCAAGACCCTGAAAAGGAAGAGACATACGGACTATCTAATCATCACACTCCTGAGAAGGAGTGAAGCTATACAGTCGTTTGCTCTGCTTAGCGCCAGGAGGCCACTAGCTGCGCACGCACGGAGAGCCCCGTCCCACAGCTGCCTTCAGGGGAGACCATCTTTTGAAATAAACCTTCTCTCTGACTCTTTCCTTATCTTTATGCTAGGTTTCCTACCACCCTAGTAAATGGCTATATATTCTTCATGTTCTGGTGTATTTTTCTGTAGGATAGAAATACAATCTGGACAAGATTACCTTGATTTACTAATGAAAAGCAAACGAGCATAGCCAAATGGCCAGATGCATCTTGTAGTCACTAATTAGACCTCTTGAATTTTTCTGTGAAATAAATACTGTGATATTTAGCCTCTGTATTTAACTCTTTACCTGTTTCAAGCAATTTTAAAAGGAGGGAGCAGTCTATTTATTTGCACGCTCTGATAGAAAAATTGAAGTAGGAACAGGTTGAATGACTTATGCCAAAGTCATATGTGTGTGTCACCCATTCAGTATCTGGTCTATCTACTTGTTCTGAATTTTTCCTTATTATTGACTAGAATGTTTTAGTGAATATACACCATATTACAGTAGGTGCATTTGCTGTCTGCAAGTCTGTAGGCTTTTAAGAACACTTGTAGCACAGATTAATAATTTGATGTTTATTTGGTACAACATCATATGAAGTCCAGGTGTCCTTTACCATTGCTCCTCAATCTATAAATAAGTAATAACCTTTCCTACTTTTTGTTTGAAATAGCTGAGCTTACTTTTCATGTATGATGGACTTACCTGGTAATTAAATCAATGGCTACATTGGGGTAACACTTAAATATTTTCATTGCTTCTGATGCTTAGGTAAATCAAGTAAGCCCGCTGGCCTCTCAGGATACTGGAACTGTTTACATTTATGAAGTGATTTCACATCTTTGTCAAAGAATCACATCTTTATTGATAGCAAGTCAAAAGTAATTTTATATTATTTTTTCTATCCCTTTATTATCCATATCAGGAGTAGACATCCATCAGAGGCATTATCTGTGAGTCTTTGGGACTTACACATTACAAATTTACATGAATCACCAATTACTCAAAAATTTCAGAACTTGAGATCAAGGACTCATTTGTTTCACGTCCTCCTCACACTGAATAGGAAGCCTAAACAGTTGAGGTAGGACGTGGCATTTCTGTGCATGTCTTGGGCGGTCTCTTGCATGCAGTGCTGGCTTTTGGGGTGCCTGCTTGGAGAAGCAGATCCGACTCAGGAGCTCCAATACCAGACTCAGATGCCTCAAACACAATGTGCTGCAGAGCTGAGAATCATGGTATGTCTGTCCTGTTTTGGATCCAGGCGTATGCAATTAACTTCATGCGTCTGCAGTGTAATCAGAGGTGTGAGTCCACCAGGTAGTTGCACAGGGTGGTTGGTCTGGTCCCTGGGAGCATGCCCATCCCTGTGTTGAGCAGAGAGGGAAGCCAGGCAGGTTAGACCAAGCACCTTGCTCCATGGTAGCTCCACTCTCCGAAGGGACTTCAGCCTCTCTGAGAGGTTTTTGACACCTTTGGCAGAGAACAAGGTCCCCAGCTCTACATGCTGTGTGACAGGGGAGTCCACGCCTGCAGCTGCCTTACACGGCCACAGCGTTGGCCTTGCTGCAATCCATGCCTGATAACCTGTGGCGGAGCAGCCAAGCCAAGCTGTTTGAGCACAGAGACCTTGGATCCAGTGCTGCGTTTATGAAGTTAGGGCAATTCGCAGGTTCGCTGTGTGAGTTGTTTCCACTGGCAATGATTTTGTATGTACAGTGACTGTACATTTCATCTGAACACAGCTTTTACATTAAATCACTAATTCTTTTGGCTTGCTCAGTGCGAATACAAATACTTACATAAACTTCATAAATAAACTAGTGACTCTGTTTTGTTCAGTTCACATGCAAATTTAATTGGCTGCCTGAAAATTAGCAAACATGAAACAAGTTGTCTGCAGGCAATACAGATATTGTTCCTATTTTCTGTGTGTATCTTAGAGAATAGAGACTTTGAACACATCAATTATGGTTGACTGCAAATATACGCCCTGCCTTGTCCTTATGACACTCAATTCTCTCCTCTCAGAATTCCCATCTTCATTAGTGCTGTCTTCGCCTAAATTTAGAGATTCTGAGTTACAGGTTGTCTTCTTCAGAGCATTTTTATGGTGTTGAGGGCAGCACAGCACGAGTACGTTCTCAGGGTATCCCTGTCATAGAAGTAGCCATTTCTATAATTTATTAGCCAGGCACATTTTGGGATTTGCCTAACAGAAGAAAAAAAATGTTAAGGTAGGTGACAAGCAATAAAAATGTGTAATATGACAAAAGCAGTTTGCACCCTACTTGTTACAGGAACAAGAGTAAACGAGATGGTTGAAGGAGTCTGCAGTACTAAAGGACCCCCGTGACTAAGTGGAAAAGTCTTGTGGTGTGAGAGGAGCCAGACATGAGTGTAGACAAAATGCCAGTTATGAATCCCCTGGAAAACCAAGAAAGTCCTTTTATTTCTCCAGGAGGTTTTTCACAACAAAAGGCTGCAGAAATCTGCCTGCAAGTGAAACGGGGAAGGCAGAGGAGCGCTGGCTGGAAGGAAATTTTGGTAATACCTTCAAGATGGCAAGTTGTGATTTCCGGCACTATGGATGAGGTTATTGTTGGCAGGAGGAATGAGAGCTTTCAGCTCTCACTGCTTGGGAAAGAGGATAGTGTGTGGTGTGGCTTTCTGGTGCTTTACAGTGGTGTCTGTATTTTATAAGAGCTGATTAAAAACCTCGTGCTTTTCTCTATACACTCAGCATTCCAACTTCATATAGGTCCACTGTAGATCGCTGCCTGTAGGAAGTGCTAAAATCTGGTCTTCAGCCAAAAATGCTGCTATCAACTGTCCTCCCATACCTCTGGAAGACTTCTGATGTGGCTATATTTCTTTCACATAGTGTGCACTTTGTGCAACACCCCTGTGCCAAAGGGACTCCTTTTAAGAAGGGCTGTGCAGGTGAATGTGCTATTTTGAATTAGACACACTCCCTCATCAGAATATACAACTCTTCAGCAAAGCAAAGTGTTAGGCTTCATAGCTCCAAAAAGACCTCTGCAGTATAGTCTGCTGCAAAATATGCAATAAAGGCCTTGTAGTGTAACCTCCTTGTGTGGGCACGATGATTGTCTGGTTGACTGACCATCCCAAACAGGAACGGTGTATATGCACATTGGTCAGTCATGTTCACGTTCATATCTCTGACTTTGTCCACAGTTATCATGGAGCAGACAAATTTGTCTAAAGACAAAGGCCCCTCACGTACAATAGTATTTCATTCACAGGGTTTAATTTAGCTATTTGGGTGACTCCTCAAGAGCTAACCATGAGAAACCTCTCTAGCTGTAAGGTGTGTTGACTTTGAAGCCCTGAGAACTGCTGGCATTTGCAGGAAAAGCAGCAGCACACTGTGTGTGTGTGGGGGAAGAACTGACATCCCTGCAGTCTGTGGGGGCTATGGCAGGACTTTTGCCTTCCAACCCCAAATGCCTTGCTCCTTGGTCTGCATTTGGCCAGGCGCACTGCTACAGCTCCTAGAGCTACTTTCTAATACATGGTGACTTCTGAGAAGCAGGCCTGGGCAGGTCATGCAACTGATTTGGTACAAGGCAGCAGCTGTTTTTACGAAGATCATATTAAATGTCAGAACACCTGGATAATGAGATAGTGAGATGCTTTCAGTGAGGAGAAGACAAGACTACCAGCTGTGGAGCTGAAAAGTAGCCTGTCATCTACAAATCAATGTCATGACAGGAATCTGCACATTGCTTTGTTTCAACAGCCTTAGCCCTTTGGACATGGTATGTGGTAGAGGTATTTCTCCTGAACATCACGGTGCCATGCTCTTGCATTTAATAAACTGCTTTTCAAAAAGTGTAGATTCTGAGCCTCATGATAAGACCAGCTTATGAAAACATTGGGATGTTATTGACTGTAGCTAGCTTTGATATGCATCCCTTATCATGTGCCCTAGCATCTGGGCCCCAGCTGACATAGAGAAATCCCCTGTGCATTTTCTCCAAGATACAGAGAGTGTTTGATGATTTCCTTCAAGAGCAGGCTTTATTTTCCCACCTGCTGGCTCAGCTGGTGTTGGATGTTGATTCTGTCCCAGCTCTTGCGTGCTGGGCCCTGGGAGCCACATCAGTTACCTGCAAAAAATGAGAAATAAAGATGGCTAATGAAAAGGGGATTATAATTGCTCTGCTTGATATTTTCACAACTTCTCTTATCGTCTTTACTCTCAACAGCTAGTAAGAGTAAATGTAAAGTCCCCTTAGCCTGTGTCTAACCTGTTTGGATGTCAGTATGTCTATGCACTTTTGCCACCCACGAAAGTTCTTGGTCATGGCAAGAAGATTGAGAGGGGGGGAAAATGGAGCTGAAGGAAGGGCTTTTGAAGAAATACAAGGACAAGGACTAGGGGAGAGGTCAGATCTGCCTGATCCAAGAGTTCAGAACAAACTCATGAAGTAAAGGAAAGGGAAAGGGGGAGAGGAACGGAAGGGAGAACTGAGATCTGAGAGGGACCCTGTGAGTGAACCAGAAGGCATGGGATGGGAACAAATGGACATTGAGCAGCAAAAGACAGGTCAGATCAGAAGTGAGGATCGAGGGAACTAGACTGGAAAAGTGCTAGGAACAGGGACTGGAAAACGAGAGAAATGGGAAGGCCTGGGCAAGGAAACTGGGACTGCAATGTATAGCTTCTATTAAACCTCCAAATCTAACTTGTTGCACTTGAGGAAAAAATGTTAAATGCATTGTTTCTCAAGAAGTCTGTTGTGCATATAAACATAGACCCATGTTATATGGAATGCAGTATGCATACATTTGATCTGTAAACATAACACTAGGTGGATTTAGACCTATGCAGGGCATGCTATACAGTGTAGTCATGGATATAGAGTTGAAAAAAGGTGTTCCTGCTGAAACTGGTGATAGCCTTCCTCTGCCGATCTGTGCAGCACAGCAGCTCAGGAGGAGCTAGTGGACAGGCAGGTCAGGATGTCCAGACAGCAGTGGCCCCAGGACCACCATGCCAGCCCTTCCTTGCTTCTTTGTCAAGCCCTTGCGCTTGGGTCTCAACTCCCCCCAGGCTCTGGGTCCAGCCAGCGGCAGGAGAGGGGTCCTGCGCTGTGTGTGCAGGGTGCACAGCGTGCTACCTGGCAGGCACCAGTTGCCATCTAGTGGCTATTTTAGGACTATCTGTGCGTGGAAAACATTTTTTTCTAACCAGCCTGCAACCCAGCAATTGCTTTTCTAGAGAAGATTTGCACAATTTGCCCCCCAAAGCCTCCTGAGCGACTTGCACAGGAACAAAGGGCCTGAAGCACGTAACGGAGAACATGCAGGCCTTTCTGTAGCACACACAGTGTTTGGCTTTGCTTTGCAATGAGGCAAGTTATTCACCTGCTTTCTAGGTGTGGGTTTTGCAGGTGGAGAAGGCTGTGAAAGTCTCAAGACCAGCCGAGTGAGGCCTCAGCCCTGCTGGGAAAGGTTGGCTCCCTTACTGGCAACGCTTCCAAGGAGTTTGGCAGCACCAAGATCTTTACCTCTTGCTTGCAGTGATTCTGGCCCCTAACAGATTATTGGAATATGCTGAAAGTTCTTCTCATTATGTTTTAGTAGGTTCACCCTTGCCAGATCCCCACCAGAGCAAGACACAATATTCTAGCTGTTGGGCAAATGTAGAGCAAATATTGGTCCAAAGGATACATTGCACATTGGCTCTACACCATCTCTTTCCCCTGGTCAATGAAAACTGAAGAGCTGGTGCAGATGGACTGTTTCAAGTCTGATGCCCTTGAGTGAAAACAAAAGTAATTTGACTCCTTTCCCATTCTTTTTCTTTTTCTTTTTTTTTTTTTTTCCAGAAGAAAAGAGGTGATAAAAGCTGAGAAAATTTGAGAAAGGTGTGAAAAGAGGGAGAGGAGTGAAGGAATGAGCTCTGGGAAGGATGCCCTCCATTCATTGGTGTCTTTGAGCAATCCCATTATCTCAAGAAATCAAATGAACAAATCCCAAGAGAAGAATTAGGTGAACTTAGAAAAGTGAAACAAAGAAGAAAAATTTCATTATTTTCTTAAAAGACAGATCGCTACGAAGGAATGGAAGGAGTTTTCTTCTCTGTCTCATAGAGTGCCTCAGTACAACACATCCCCACATCCAGCACTGCGGTAGCATTTGCTTGTCTTTATGTTCACTTGTGATGGATTATTCAATTTTGGATTATGGCCATTGTGGTATAAAATCATAGTAGCAAACATTATCCAATATTACTTTAAGTACTTAGTACTTACACCCTGATCCTATTGCTGTTTTCAGAAGCAAAACTTCCCCAATTCTGAAAATACGATAAAATTGTATGACCATCTATTATGAAGTTATAACGGTAACTGGACAGTGTTTTGTTCATGCAAGAAAAATGAAGCTAGCAATGTGCCTGTAACAGTAAAGCTTTGTGAATGTGTTATAAGGCACAGCTGCCTTTCTCCTTTCTTGGCTACACTCGAAGAGGCTCCTTGGTCTGTTAGCTCTGGGCTAAGGCAAACTAAGGTATACCTGCAAAGCTTGACTGCAGGGCACAAATCTGGAACCTTTATATGAAAAAAAAAGTTAGAAAAAAAATCATAGATGTCTGAACACTGGAAAAAAGCACACTGTTTTTTTTTTAAAATGCAGAACACTTTCCTTGTTTCATATGTTTATTTCAAAACAGAAGAAACCTTTGATTTATTCATCCTTCTAAATTGTGGCTTTTATGCTGTTCCTCATTTACTTTTTGTTTTCCTTTTTTCAGTGGGGAAAGAGGGAAAGAAAATATATGAGATACTGAAAGCTGAGAACAAAAATGGTTTTGATTTTTGAAAACAGAAAAGTAACAAAACCAGGTTAAGCAAAACGCAAGTCTTCAAGGGGGTAGCACCCAGCGGTAAGAGATACGGTTCTATTGGAAATAAAAGGCTTAAACGGCAACAGAGAATTTCAGGTTAGAAAAAACATTTTAAATCTAATCAGCAACAAGGGTTAGGTGACTTGGGGGACGGCCATCGCTGGAGATCTGTAGGGTCTGGCTAGAGACATCATGTATTTGGAATAGCTTGGAACAACCTGCCTGCTGAACCAGCCAGTCTTTGCCTCCTCCCAAGACAGTGGCTACCAGGCAGCTGACTTCCAGAGGTGCTGGTGCCGGACCTTCACAGTGAAACGAACTCATGATGACCTCCAGCCCCCTCTTTAGCAGTCCCATCACACCTACCGCTGCAGGGGGCCGGGAAGGGTACAACCTCCCAGCACCTCCCCTGGGCCCAGCAGCCCTTCACGCACATCCCTGGTGGCTTCTCTCTACCGCTTTCACGCTCAGTCTCTGTCACCCGGCCCACCTGTGATCCAGAACAGGATTTATCTGGGAGCATGGTCAGGAGTGCAGGAGTCCCATTTTACTTCGATTGAAGCTTCCCCAAAAGGATATTTCTTGTGCTTGAGAGCCGAATAGAGTTCTACATTTAAAATTAGTTGAAAAGTAGTTTTATCATCAGTAGGTTTTGTTTTTTTTCTTAATTTAAGTGGCCTTATATTGCCTATTTGCTTAGCCTGAAAAATCCTGGCTGAATAGTTAAATAAGCACTATATTACCAAGCAATTCTTAGCTCTTGTTTGTATAAAAAGAGCAGAGTGAGCCTATAATTGTCTGAAAGGAAAGTCACATTCCAGATCTCTGCTTGCTTTGGGCACCAAAGCAGGAATGACTATTTAATTTTAACATTTTTGAACTTACATACTGGAACTGGTGCTGGAGTATCACTAACATGATCACTGCACAGCTTTCTCTTATGTATTCCTCTTTATTCATTCATCTTAATATATGTTGACTTACAGAAATCATGGCATAGCATGTGCGACATGCTACAATGAAATCTAGAAAAGGGAGGGACATCATTAGAGGGTTAAGTTGTCCAGCTGACAGTAAGACTGATAGCTTTGATATTCCTCTGTTACTCTCGGTTACATCCTAGAGACGTGCACAGAGGCACAGCCAGTGCCTCTGCTGTCTGGCTGTGTGATCAGCAAAGGAACTGTGTTTAAAAACATGGCTCAGTTTTGGTCCATACATGTGGTTCGCTAGTGAGGGAGGGCCCAAACGTCACATATTTATGTGACAAGAGCTTTTCTACTTTAGCTCTTTTCCCACCAGCTGATTAAGTCAGGTTAGGGCTGCACTTTGCATGTGGCTGGAGCCACGTGTAAACATTGTCCTTCCATGAGGAAAAGCCCCAAACGGAGCTTGCCATGACTGCAGCAGGTACCTAAGCTCCAAACTGAGCTCACAACTGACAGAAAGGTTTATATTTCCCCAGTGGAAATCATATTTATTTTCAATGTATTTAGTGACATTAGAGATCAGGGCTCTCTGACAGCTTTTCTACATGACAGAGGTCCTTACCCTGCTGATAAGAAATGTTGGTGGTGAGGACAGAGGTGCACACCCACAGTGCACCTGTGCCTTACATTTCACCATTGAGTCTCAGCAGGGTTATGTTAGTGTCTGTGAACACTCAGTAAATAAAAGCTAAGCTGAGTTAACAGCAAGCACAGAAGTGGCATTACAGCCACCAGTCCCAGCCAAAGTACTTCTAATAATTTTTCAGTACTTGCTTTTCACCTCTACTTTCTACTCCGTGTCTTCTCTCCCAATCATATCCTACATAGCATAAGTTTTTTATGTTGCACTAATAATGATCTAGATCTCAGTGCTAGCAGGGATCAGTGAAGTAACTCGGCCTGTCCTCCTGCATAGTCTAGGTCTTTGGTTGCCTCTCTTTTAATTTCTACATCACATCCACACTGACATTGCAAGTTTCACAAGTGGTGGTTGTGAGATGCTGAGAAAAGTAGTGCATCAAAAAGCTGGTAACATCTCCCTGTGCTGCTCCCACTTTGCCTTTCAAGTGCCATTACACTTTCTTGCCAGCCAAAACCAAAAACACAAAATAAAAAATAAAACCTCATTGTCAGTGATGCTTTTGTTTTTTATATGAAGGGTTTTTTTTAATAATCTTCACATAAGCCATTTCCGGTGTGGGAAAACTGAGCTGCCCTGACCTGGACTGTATCTCTAGAAAGGGGCAAAGGAAGAATTTCCAGTGTTGAGGCCACAGAGAAACAAGAGGCCTGTGATTATGAGAGGATTTACATTAACAATAATTAATATTGTGATACCTTCCTTGGAGGTAGATACCCATGGGGTGTCACACCACTTCAGGAGGAACCCTGCACAGAGCCTGGGGAAGCATCCAGGCTAACCAGGTGTCTGGTGAGAAGTGCAAGCTGGACAAACAACCCTTCAAAGTCTGTTTTAATATCTAATTTATGGTGAAAGGAGATGCCTTGTCTTGTTTGGGAGCCACAGACATGAAGCCTACTTTGGAATTAAAAGCCTAAGCATTTCTTTTTGTCAAACATTGAATGAGACAGTAGTACATGTATGCCCCTAACATCCATTTCCTCAATATGCTATGGAGTGGAAGAGTCATCTGGAATGTGGACAGTGAGACCCAGATCTCAGCTCCTGCTTCAGCAAGTAGCACATGTCATAGGATATGAAATACCTTAACAGGAGAGAAAGTAGTACCCACTTTCGGATACCCTACAGCATTGCCTTCCTGAGCCTTGAGGGTTCAAGTCCCCACATGCTTTATCCACGGCAATAAGAAAAGCCTTCTTTCTTTGTGTCTTTGGAAGAAAGGCCAACAAAGGTCCATCCTTGGTGAAACCTAAGCAGGGGGTAGATAGCATCTTCCAGCACTACATGCTTGTCCTTGAGGAGCTAATCTTAGATGTTTCCTACAGTCCAGGGATGTCAGCTTCCAGGACAGCTTGCTCAGCTTTGTGGATCGCATCTGGGGATCTGTGTCTCCTAATATAGGAAACTTTGATGCTTCATTTGGATTCCTAACTTCTTCAGGGAGCCAGCTGGCTTAAATTCAGGTGTTTCAACATTAGATCCAGTTTAATCTTTGAGCACAACCCCAACCTTTACATCAGTTTTAGAAATGGTGCTTCAGTTCCTAAAGAGCCATCAAAAATCTTGTCCCATGTCAGAATTTAAAGCATCCCACTAGGAGAGAACCCATCGCACCCCTGCAAGTCATTTCACTGTTAAACTACCTGCTGAGAAGTGCCACAGCACAATACAGCTAGTCTAAATTTGTCTGGCGTCATCTTTCAAAAATTGCATGATCTCTTCTTGGTACATGGTAGACAGCAGGGATCCCTGACTAGTTAGATAATCCATGCTTCTTGCAAGGAGCCTCTTTGTTTTATCACCAGGAAAAGATAAAACCCACCAATTAGCTCACCGTCCATTTATACAGCAATTACTCGATACTGAGGTACCATAAGCACATGTGAGAGCTAATGGCGCACCTGGATGATCAATGTAAGTGTACCCAAATCCATGGTACCATGGAAGCGTGATTCCACAACCCCTCTCTGCCACGTGGCCACCTTCTTTGTGTGGACAGCAATATTTGCACAGACCCATCACCAGCTGCTTTAGTAAACTGACCACATTAAAAACTAAGCCTGTGACTGTACAACTCGACACTGGCATGGGGGAAGGCACTGGCCAAGGGGCAGAAGAGGGAAGGTGAAAGGTGCCTTGCAGTCACAGCCTGGCCATGAAACACTACCCTAGGCTAATTAATTGCACAGGCAGTGCCAAAAACCTATTCCTGCCCTACTAAGTTACGGCCATTTCAAACCATATTTTTCTTCCCCAGTTGTTTGGCAAGAGTGTTATATTCCTAGGTTTAAATACAGCTATCTAGGGACTCCCAGAGAGACATTTGTTTTTATTATGTTTTTCTTTTGGACTTTATTCACAAAGCCAGCAAGGATAAGAGCTAAAAAACTGATATTTGAAAGAGGAAGGGGGTTTAAATCAGAAATAGCTTTTCAAGGAATTTTGGTGTAACATCAGAATCTGGAAACAAAGATTAGAATGTAGATAGAATTTTCTTGGTGTTTAAAACTTTCATGTTTGAAAAAACCACCCTGCTTGAAACAGGCCCAGGATTTTTGAGAAGCTGATGGAAGTAATGGAGTGTGACGTACGTAGCTGGGACAAGGAATCGACTGGAAGAAGCGAGCACCGTATCTTTAAGAAGTTGCCAAAACTTGCAGAAGGCTGACATGGGCAATTTCCTCTGAACCGAAGCTACCAGCAAATGAAATAGATGGAAGGCTGTTGAAGTCATGAAGGTAAGAGCCTTCTGAGCTGGTATATGAAATGGCCAAGCAGGCAATGTTGAGAATACCTAAATTATCAAAACCTTGGAGGAAATGTATGCTCTATGAATGTGCAGTCACCTTTGTTAAAAGATGTTCACATTAGATCCTAAAACTGAAAACATTTCACATGGAATGACTTTAATGGGAAGAGAAGAAAAATCTACCAGTTAAATTCACTCTTTACAATATAAACAGGTACGGCTTCAAGGAATTCAAACACTGCTTAGGGGGGACGTGTAGAAGTCACTCAGTGTATCCCAGCTTCAGGGCAGCAATTCTCTTCAGACCAGTGACCCTCAGCATCACAGAGGTCCCATTACCTCTTTCAAAAGCAAGAAGTGACAAAAGTCTGTGGTGGAAAATGATCTTTTCCCAGTGCAGAACTTGATACAGGTATCAGACTGACCACTTTTCCTGTTGACACCTAAGCCTGTATTGGACTTGCATCATAGTGGACGTCTGTTGATAGTCACTACGGTCAGGAGCACTTGTTGCTCTTGGCTAAATTTTATGGGACAAATTTTTACTGAGTATCTGGACTGATGAAGGCAGCTTAGGAATGTATGCGGCCTCTGAGGGATCAGGGCCAAAGGTTGCTCTATACACATGGTGCTCTCAGACCATAGGCTGAGAAAGAAGAAACAGTGGGCATGTGTATTTGGGATGGATCTCCCAGACTCAAAAAAAAACCCCAACAACTGAGAAGTAGATGTGTTACTATAGAAGCTGTTGGAATAGAAAATTGAGGCATTCAGAGATCTGCCAGCATCAGCAAAAACTTTGCCCTAGCTGCTGAGTGCACCTACTGACTTTGGATCAGGTTCTAGAGAGAAATCACACCAGTTGCAAGAGTTACAAGCTTGCCAGACCCCATCAAAAAATGAAAACTGCAAATGAACTTTTACTGATGACCCTTTAGTTGGTTTAAAAAAACCACCACCACGAAAACCCCAACCAAACAAAATCCATTTGTCTAATTTAAAAATCTATACGGTAGATAACCCCATAGTATTTTAGGCTGAAGACGGTAAAGAGATGTAAGTAACATTTAACTAGAGTGCACTGGAAAATATGAAGAGATAGTGACAACTAGCCAACAGTCAGCTGGTTAACACAGGCAGCTGAGGTATGGTAAGCAGGACTCAAGTTCTTGTTCTCTGAAACTCAGCAGGGGGACTTGAACTCCATCTTCCACCAGAAGAACTCTGTTTCACTCGATATTTTAATATTCAGAGAAATTAAGCAGTTCCAAGAAAAGGAACAGGAAGAAAACCCAGCCATTATAACATTAAAAATAGCCAAGTAGTTTAGAAATGTATTTGGTTTGCAGGGTAGCCGTGTTCTTGCACTAAAGGTGGCAACAAACTGCCTCGAGCAGCTCTCTCAGTGAAACGCTTTCAGGACATTCTGTTTCATCAGTGCAGAACCGTACTTTTTTTCCTGAACTCTCTAAATTTGCATGGGGTAGGAAAGTATAGGCGTTTTATATATATGTCGAGGTTCAAGTTGGACTACAAGCCTAACTTCTGAACAAGAGGGATGTGCCTCCTGTGGCACCCAAGGGAAAACTGATTCCTCTGCCCCCTCTCTTTCCCTGTGCTCAGGAAGACAGAGTGTATTAAAGGCTTGGAAACCGTAAACATTCAATATCCAAGTTAAGCTTAATAGAGCAGACCACTACTGTACCTGTAAAGTACAATAGTAATTTAGATGACAGACACTTGAAACTACTCAGCAAAGAAAAAAAACATTCCAAACATGGATTGACAGCGATGTGGCTTGGCAGAAATGTCTATTTTGTTGACAAGGAACAAGAAGCTGGTGTTCTCATACATCACACAGCGAGTGGAGCGTGCATAAGTTAAGAGTTTGTGGAACTGGCACTTTTTTCCCTCCCTTTAAGTAAAAGTGGCTCTCTTGCTGAACAATATTTCCTTTAATGCCTTCATATTATGAAATAATTTAATGAATGATCAAAGACACATTCCAGAGACAAGAGGATTTTCCTAAATATTATGAAACATATGAAAGGTGAAAGGCAGTAGAAGACCTTCTAGGAGGTGAGCTCTGTGAGACTGTCATTGATCTTCAGGGTTGTATTTCTCTACTGAGATCATTAGATAATAGACAATTGAGAGGGTCTGGCACATGTAGGAACTTTGTCACTCATGATCCATCAGAAGAGATATGCCTCTGAAATAGGCTGATATAAACCGTACTGTGGCAGGAGAGGTATTACCAACAGAGAGACAGAATAAATGATTGTCCTGGTTTTGGCTGGGACGGAGTTAATTCTCTTCATAGTAGCTAATATGGGGCTGTGTTTTGGTCCTGTGCTAAAACCAGTGTTGATTATGCGGAGAAACCTTAGTTGTTGCTAAGTAGTGCTTACACTAGTCAAGGACTTTTTCAGCTCCGCATGCTCTGCTGGGGAGTGCATCGGAGTGATGGTATTTGTCTTCCCAAGTAACCGTTACGTGTGATGGAGCCCTGCTTTCCTGGGGATGGCTGAACACCTCCCTGCCCATGGGGAGCAGTGAATGAATTCCTGGTTTTGCTTTGCTTCCACACGCAGCTTTTGCTTTACTTATTGAACTGTCTTTGTCTCAAACCACAAGTTTTCTCACTTTTACTCTCCAGCTCTCTCCCCCATCCCACTGGGGGAGAGTGAGCAAATGGTTGTCTTGGGCTTAGTTGCCAGCTGGGGTTAAACCACAACAGTCCTTTTTGGCACCAAACATGGGGCTCGAAGGGTTCGAGATAATGACAGGCTCGGCTGGAACATGCTAGGTCAAATTCATAGCTGTTATTGCTCTTTAGCTACTAATCGTCAGGCTCCTGTGCTTGCCGTGGGGCTGTACATGGGAGTCTAGTGCTCGCTACAGGCTGCTTTTTGCTTTCGCTGCTTGCTGTACTGCTGCACTGCTGACCACCTTTCTGTGCCGTGCCTGGGAACATTTCGATAGCAGCCACGGCCACGCACCTGGGCTGGCGGGGCCCGGGCCTCGCTGCTGTTTCTGTGCTGCTGCACTGGGCAGGCTGGAACTGCAGTGCGAACCCCAGTCAAAGGGACAGGAGCAGGACACCCCGAAGCCGCTGCGGCCGTGGATAAGGCCATGCCACAGCAGGTACATCTCAAAGTGTCTGTGGCCGTGGTTACATCTGTGCCACAGCAGGTACGCCTCTGAAGGGACTGTGGAACAAGGGTAAGTCCATGCTGGAGAAGGTACACCTCGAAACATCTGTGGCTGTGGATAAGTCCGTGCTGCAGCTGCTACACCTTGAGGCATCTGTGGCTGCGCATGAGGTCATGCTGGAGCACCTCAGAGCCTGCGGCCATGGATAAGCCCGTGACAGAGCAGGTACGCCCCTGGAGGGACTGCAGCCACGGGCAAGGCCATGTTGGAGCAGATTCACTTCTGAAGGGACTGTGGCTGTGGGTAAGGCCCCGCTGGAGCAGGTCTATCTGTGAAGGCATTGTGGCCCTTGGAGAAGGCCACGCTAGAACAGGCGCACCTCAAAGCGACTGTGGCTGTGCGTAAGTCCATGCCGCAGCGGGTATGCCCCTGGGGATACTATGGCTCCTAGATAAGGCTCCACTTGGAGCAGGTACGACCCTAAGGGGCTGCAGTCTGTGGCTAAGTCCAAGCTGAAGCAGGGGGAAGGGGAGGAGTTCATTGCAATGTTAAACCCGATGGTCTGGTCCAAAGGCACGAGGGGTGGAGACTGTGATGGAAATACCTTTAAATTGTTGTAACCTGCGATTTGTGTTGCATGTTATCGGAATTACTATAGCAGGAAGCCAGGCTACGAGCAAGGGTAGGGGTTCACTACAATGTTAAACCTTATAAGCTGGCCCAAAGGGACCAGGGGTAGAGATTGCAATACTTCTACCTTTAAATTGTTTAACCCAGGATTTAACTGGCACGTTATAGGAATTACTAGAACACTGGGGGGGGGAGTGAGTGAGTGGCTGTGTGGGGCTTGGTTGCTGGCTAGGGTTAAAGCACGACAATGACAGTAACGTACAGTGCAGTAAGGGGCTTCCTTAGGAACTCCTGAGTAATCTCACTTCTGAATTCACATGTAAGGAAACAAAACCAGAACAGATGTACAGAAGGATTCCAACTATGATTAAAAGTCTAGAAAGCACCAACTGAAAAACAAACAGTTCAGCTTGTTCAGCCTTACAGAACAAAGGCTGAGAAGAAATCTACAATTTTGGTCTATGGATACTGCAGGGGGCAAAAGGGGAAAAAAAAAAACCCAAACAAACTAAACAACCAAAAAGGGAAAGATTTAACTTATCCTACAACTGCATATGAATCAGTGCATAAACGTTACTGTTAGTAATATACAGGTACATATCATCAGTATGTTAGCAAGGTATCTATTAGTACGGCAGCAGTTAAGGTAGAAATCAAAAGGCGTTAATTTTCAGAGCAAAGAGGTTTTCTTTTTTTAGACTCAAGTTTGCTTAGGAAAAAAGTAACATGTGCACCTGCTTTTATAGTGTGCCAAGCCAGGTAAATGGTTAGGTCCTTTGCCAGCTGTTTATATACCTAAAATATAAGCACCCGTGAACATTTAAAGACCGTAATCAGGTAAAGCTTAGAGATATGGCTCCAAACAAATGCATTTGTAAAAACAAGTTCTATAGCAATACAATAAAAGAATAATAAAATATGGCAACTCAGGTTTTTGGCAAACATTTTATAATTTTTATATAAAAATCTCAGTAAGAAACCAAGCAGAGTATCTGACGGAAACATCTGCCTTACAACAAGTTCAAAAAAACCTCACAAAAGAAAGAGAAAGTAAGAAAAAAAAAAAAGTAAAATTCCACCCCCCCAAATCCTCTTTAATTATAAACCAGAATATCAACAAAACACTTAGAATAATCTCAGATTATTTGGCAACTCATCACATCATAACAAGAGACACATTTGATCATAAGAAAAGTTTAACTTTATATACAACTTCACTTGAACATTTGCTCTTACCAGAGTTAATATACATTAAAAAAAGATTCTGGCAATAATACCAGGCTCTATTTTTAATACCTGTGTATAAAATGTAACATAAAACGCTGAAGCTCTATAATTAGGAGACGTAACATTTGATTTCAATGGGTCCCTCTTTGTTGAAAAAGACAAATACTGAAAGAACAGGCGTTTAGCTGCAAAATAAAACTGTTTCATTTCAGGGTAGTGTTGGCAGACTATGAATAAATCTAACCTAATACTATTTATTTCTTGAGGTTGGTAGTAAATTCACAAGTGAAAATATAATCTAGTAAGATTACATTTTACATTTTATACTTTGTCACAAATGGGAACAGAAAGGAGCCAAGTCCCTTTGACTATGCTAAACTACTTTAACGCATGCGAGAAAAATACTTTACCAACTGTCTTGCGCATATTTTAGAGAACTTCAGGTTTTAGACAGCCCTGGGGCAGCAGAGGGGAAGTTTCCTACTGACATCTGCATAGAATGTAAAATATATAATTAAAAAACCTAAGGTATATACTAAAGTTTACAGACCAATGCTTTCCATATAATAAATAAAATGTCCATCATTGATTAGATTCATACACAGAGTAAAATACAACCTATTTTTACAAGTTTATATACAAAGTGTATTAGTAGGCCCAGGGGTGCCTCATGGGTTGGAAGCATCTGCATTAGCGTGTCACATTGGGAAACCCCAACTTTCCAAGTCAGTGATAAAATATATAACTACTTTGTTTTTCATTCAAATACAAAGTAAACTTATTTTTCCTCTGAAAGAAATGTACATAATATTCTGTATAAACAATAGTTTATAAAGCTGTTTAAAATGTAACTTAAAAGTACTGCATTGATTAACTTAGAGCTCTGAAACAAGCACGTGCAAATCCCTTTGCTTTAAAAAAAAAAAATAGAAGCACAGATTTTTTTTTTTTTTTTTTTTTTTACTTTTGACTCTTCCCCGAACAGTACTAGCTGGTAAAGATTATCGTTTTGCTTTCTTTACTGGTGTCTCCTCTGTTTTCTGCTGGCCTTTCCTCCGTACCACTGTTGGGCTGTCTTCCCTTTTACGTTTGGCAGACTGCACCTTTAACCTGAAAAGCATTAATAATTATTTTAACAATGGTAGGACCTGTAAAACAAAAAGGGTGGTCAGGCACAATCCTATTTAGAGGATGGGACTTAATTGCCTATCTCGGGTGAATTACCAGGATATATTATTTAAAACCTTACTACTAAAACATTATATACCAGCACAGACCACAGTGAGACCTCGCACACTCCCATCACATCTTAGTGGAATACTGCATTCTAATTCCATATGTTGTAGCGTGCTCCAGATGTAGGATTTGGGGCTAGAGCTCTCCTCCTCCCTTCTCATTCTTCTGGAAAGACTTGTGGATTATAATAAAATATGATGAACTGCATTGTCTTGTACCCTGTCTCACAAAGATGGAAGAATAGCAACAGTGGCTTAAGTCTTGTATACACAAGAGGGAGAAAAGTGCAGTCATCACGTATGCTTATCTCTAAGCATCTATATGTAACCCACCACATT
This sequence comes from Phalacrocorax carbo, assembly GCF_963921805.1. NCBI lineage: Eukaryota > Metazoa > Chordata > Aves > Suliformes > Phalacrocoracidae > Phalacrocorax > Phalacrocorax carbo. Next base: position 16,343,558 of record NC_087516.1, read on the forward strand.
TTAGCTGCAACCAGTTGTAAGTGTGGCTTAAACTCTTGGCCATCCATAACCATGTGAAGTAATGAACATGAGGTGAACTGTGACAGACACTGCCACACTGCCACATTTCAGAGTGGACGACAAATAAACGTGTTTGGCATATAATCCATTTTACAGGTAAACTACACAATGAATAGCAACTGTGCATCACATTTATCACTCCCTTGGGATTTTACACTGTGATCTCAACTTCAAAAATTAAAGTGTACCAGGGAAGGAGGAAAAGGGAAATATTTTCAAAACTTGTTATAAAGACTCTCAGAGTTTCTCCTCTTTTATCAGCTGATCTTAGAAAGATATTTGAAGCATTAGAATCGTGTCATCATATGTTGCTTTAACCTGAACTACAGCTGCTCCTCCCCCTATTCAGGAAGGAATCACAGCTCAAATTAAAATACTGTATAACAGCGTTTTCAGATTCTCCCAAGAGTTTTCTTAGGACAGAAAGAAAAAAAATCTAGTCTTCAAATGTTAAAGAAAGTAGGAAAAAGAGAAAACGTAAACAGAAGAAAATCCTTTAAAAGCTTTTATATATCACAAGAGAACAGAACAGAGCAAAGCTAGGCTGCTGCTCAGGTTTTGAAGCAGTATATTATATATAAAGGAAAGGATCAACGTAGTGTCTTCCAAAACAAATAATAGAAGTGGATTCAACTTTAATACTTACTGTGTCAATGGCGGAGATTTATTAATTTTTGTATCACTTGGAGATCTTTTTTTTGCTGCTAGGTTCTGTCGTTTTCTAGGAGAAACTGAACTTGGACTGCTGCCTTTAGAAGTTGCACGTGTGGTTGGCTTGCTGGGCTGCTTTCTGTAATACAAAAGAATGATGAATGTATATATAACAAAATACTTTCACCAAGTCACTTTCTTCTTGCATTCCAAGTGCAAAAAATTAAGACTGCACAGTATTTGCAACAAGTCAGTCAAAGGTGCCAAGAGAAACAGAGAAAAAAAAAACCCCAACATTTGCATGCTTCAAGACACAAACTGCAATGTTGAGCTGTGTATTTTCATATCAAATACAGAATCAAAAGCCTAGTTTACTGATAATTTAGTATTTAACTAAATAAAAATCCTAGTTCCAAGTCTGCAATAATTCTGCTACATAAAACGTCCACATTTAAAAAAATAGCTTATAGTACCCACAGAAAAAACAAAAGCAGCAAAGGTGAACAGGCTGCAGAAGAAAAGAGAATTTGCTTATCCAGGGTAAAGAAAGAACTCATATTGGCTTCAGTATCCACCAGTTCAGAACCATGAGAAACTCGTTACTGGTGATCAACTTCAGAGTTTGGAAAACAGGTTACTTAAGTCAGAAAAAGTGATAATCCTGCAATGCTGAAGATGACAAAGCTGCCCCTTCCACAGAATTATTCCAAATGCTACTTATAAAAAGCAGACTGTTTGCAGCACCTTGAGATAGAGATGCTCTATTACAGTCAGAGCTAGAAAGATAGCATTGGAAATCTGACACACAAAACAATCTAATCTGTAAGTAAAAAAGTAGATGTTTCCGCAAGCAATCAGATCGAAAGCACTAATCTTATTACAATTTTAGAGTTAACAATTATGTGAGACTAAAGGAAGTCCATTTGCCTTTACCAAAACAAACCTGTTGTTTACTAAGTGATACTAGTAAACCTTCACAGGTTTTATTTAAATGAAGACTACATAAGTGCTTTCTGATTTGAGCTCTGAAATTATGAATTCAAGAGCATGCTGTGAACAGTGCTTCAAATAAGCCCCAAGGGCTAACATAAAATACAATATCCTTAGGAATGAAGTAAATCCGGTGAATTTACAGAAACCTCACCATGAACAGAAAAACTAATCCTGGACTCCGTTCTGTTCTGGAAAGCAGCAACGTGAATGAAAACTTCCCAAAGCTGATAACTGTCTTTGCTTCCACAATGAAGTTGAGAGGATGAGCTCTGCTATAATTCAGTTTGCATACAAAAAGGCAGACCTATGCTAAGGGAGATGAAGAATGGCTTCCTGAAAATAGAGCCCCTGCTTCCACAACTAGCTGACTGCTTTCTGAGCTTGCAGATCACCATACTAGAAATTAAATCCTCCAGTACTGCAGATTTATGTATTTAACTTGGACAATATTTGGAAAAAAGAAACAGACACGGATAATTATATCTGCACCTTGTTCCAACTCCAAATATCAAATGGTGAATTGCACAGTTAAGTCAGAGGTCCCTTTTTACCCATCAGAACTAAGTGCCCTTTGACTCAACTTCTGAGACATCATTAGGATGAAGACTGCCAACAGTATCAAGTCTTACCTTCTGACATATTCAAGAATGTCTTTTGAGACCCTAACAGTTTCCCCACCTCCCCTTTTGTCTCATCATCCCTAGAAGAGCAGTACTAGAATTAGAACCAAAATTATTCGGGGAGCTCTCATCAATTAAAAAAAAAATGCAAAAAATTAAAAGCACAGTTACCTTTGAGCCTCTAATCTTGTGGCTGATCTAGTTGTGGCCCCGGAATGTGCTTCATCGTCTTCCTCACAGTCTTCTTCCTCACCTTCCTCCTGCTCTTTTAGTTCATCTTCAGATGATGTTAATTTCCGACGTTTTCTTTCTGGCTCCAGTGTTTCTGTCCATGTAAAATTTTTACACATGTGCTATAATTTTCCAAAAGCCCTCCAAAAGGATACGGACACTTAGTTTAGAAAAGGTATTCTATTCACAGATCCCATTTTAAGTAAGTAATTTTCCATTTCCTTTATGCTTCAACATTTTAAATTCACACTTGTTTGACTTGATCTTGCTAACACATTCACCATAGTTTACTTACGCAGCTCATAGCCAGAATTCATAGAAAATTCATGAGGTTTTGTAGAAGCATCTGGGATGTAGCAATTTTGACATGGGATTACAGCAATTTACACATATTTACATAATATTTACACTAGCTGTAACTCAATGATTTTTTCCTCAAGAAAGGAAACTTGAATAAAGCTTATCTTGTTGCTATTAGTAAACAGAAAGGCTCACTAATATCTCCTTATTGTGTTAGGAGCAGTACAGTTTCATGTTTTTACCAGTTTCCTCTGACTGAACCAGAGAACGCCTGGGCTTTCTTCCCCTTTTACGCACAATCATGTCTGCTTTCTCAGCTTCATCTTCCTGAAAAAATAAAATGGAAGCAAGTAAGGCAAGAACAATTTAATTTAAATAGAAGACAGACATTTTGCATTACATACTGCTTATAAACTTACGAATGAAAATGGTTGCACTTACATTTGTTGTTTCGTTCTTATTAGATATGTCTGTACCTAAAAAGAAAGAACAAAACTTAATGCTGAAGTTCAACTCTTTCACCAATCAGTTTAAAAAGGAGTTCTTTCAAACTCCATCAACTTTTCATAAACATCACAGAAGCTCAGAAAACATCTGAAGTCTGATTTAGAATATGGTTTTGCTGTGTTTTGTTATATACAGAGACTGGACAATGATTTTTTTTTTTTTTTAAAGTAGAATCACAGAATCATAGAATTAAGGTTGGAAAAAACCTCTAGGATCATCAAGTCCAACCCTTAAGTAGTAAGCCTATATATGACTGACGTTATTTCTTGCTTTGTTGCATATGCTGCTTTGTTTTAATAGAAAAGCAAACATTTCTTGCCCCTTTCAACATTACAGAATCACAGAAAAATGTAGCTTTTCCAAGCTCTGGGGCCTCTGGAGATCATCTAGTCCAACCTCCTCTTCCAAGTATGGCTAAATTAATTGATCTGATCATACTGCTCAAGATCTTGTTCAATCCCAATTTTGAAAGTCTCCGAGAGCATGGTCCCTCCAGGCAATCTCTTCTAGTGCTTAACCATACCCGTGGTGAAGCACCAAGATAGCTGTAGCTCAAACACAATATTTTAAACCTAACACCTGGTGTGCAAACTACGTGACTTTCTCCACTGAAGTACTTCTTACATCCAATTCAGTACTTCTTACAGACTGGCCCATGCATGTTAAAATACATTTATAACCCTACAACTCATGTCTCAACCTGGCCTCTCTCCATGGTAGATGCTTACCACTTCTACCTTGACTAACTCTGAGATAAGGAAGAGATTATTTTACAAAGCATTGTCAAATGGAATTATCTGCAACACTGCAAGGATAAAAATCCTTAGCAATAGAAGGAGAGAAGCTGTCATGGCTTTAGCTGGGATAGAGTTAATTTTCTTGCTTTTGTTTTTCTGATTCTCTCCCCCACCCCACAGGGGTGGGGGGAGTAAGCGAGTGGCTGTGTGGTGTTTAGCTGCCAACTGGGGATGAACCAACAGAAGAAACCTAAACAAATGCAAGCTTTTATACGTTCTTCTCCTGACATAAAACTGCTGCCTGTTTTTGTTTTGTTTTCTGAAAGCTACACAAAAGACGACACACACTCTAAACCCATCACCAATTAGCCTGACAGAACAAACAGAAGAATGCCAATGCAACAGATCAAAAGTAGATCTCAAAGAGCAGAAACATATTCTAAAATTCACACACACAATGCAGTTCCTTTGTTAAGGTTACGGGAGAAAACTTTTACTCAAAAGTAAATGAAAAAGTGCAAGGATGTGTAACTATTCAATAAAGAGATGCAATACATTTTGCAAATGTACATACGCCAATCAGGGCTGTCCACTGTATTAAGTATTTTACACAAAGTAAGTCTAACGTATAACCAATATTTCCTAGTTCTGTTGTGTGCAAAAGAGATACATCAAAATTCTGGTACATTTTGGTAAATTTGTAGCAAAATGGTTTTTGATTGAAGAATACTCCATGTAAGTAGAAGACATGCCTTTCTTAACAGACACAACCCTCTCTTTAGTATGTGAAAATGTAGTACTTTTGCCTCAAGATAAGTACAAAAATAGTAAGCTATAGTATTTAAAAAAAATATCTTAGTAACTTCACAGCAGCAACCACTGATTAGTGCAAAGTAATTTTATTTTCAGGTTCAGTGTCAGTGTTACGGCAGGATGCTGCCTTTAGAAACCAGATGTCTCTGAACTGCATGAGTTGTACTGGCTGCAAATAAACTCTCTGCTTCCCACTCCATATGCGAGTCTGTCCCTATCACAAACCCTTGTGCAGAACACCCAGAAAACACCAGAACAAGTAAGCTGCACAGAGGGATTCCACCTTAATTTCTTTTCACTGCCAGGGGTTTTCAACCCCTTTTCTCACAAGAATGCTAACATATGATGAAAAGTTTAACAGGATATTTCATCCACTTCATACACTCTTAGTATTGCTTTGACATCAACAGCCTTTTACCTGGAAAACAAATGTTACTTAACACACTAAATTAAGCTTTAAGTACACAGTCAGGTGTCCATCCTTTTGAATAAAAAGCAAACCAGAATGCACTTTTACACTTTTCTCGCATTCTTGTCTGTTCTATTTGCAGTTGATAGAAACCAAGTACCACACAACCAGCAAACCCTCCAGAAACAGTTCTGAAGCATATGGATTAAAGCTGACATTTTAACAAATGCAGAGATAATAGGAAATAGTCCATATGTGCACTGCAGCCAGATTAATATCTCTGTAGAAACCTAAACTTCTGGAAACTCCAAAAGATTTTAAGACTTGTTCTCTCAGATTTGTTGCATGAATGTTTGTAATTGTTTACAAACCATTTTTTCACCTGCCTTTCCGGTTCGTCTGCTCCCTGAATGGATTTTAAAGTCTCTTTTATGAATGGCCATAATTAGAAACACACATTTGAACAATCAGTGGGGTTCCGACTCCACACACATGAAAAAATAACTACGCCATCTAAAATTCCAAGTTTGACCTCTTACAAATCACAGATGTTTGAATACAGGAGAGAAATAGAAAAGTATCTCACTTTAGTTTGTAGCACTCAAAGTACATTTCTGAGTAAAGTTAAGCGATCATCTTCTAAAGATCTTACAGCAGCTGTGAAAGGGAAAAGAAATATCCCCTCAAGCTACCACTAAGCTCTTTAGACACATATCCACAGAATCCAATTAACTGAACAAAATTTGAAATTTTAAAACAGTTAATGTAACAAGGTTGATTGATAGTTGCTCTATCAAAGAATATAAGCAGAAATGGAAAACAGTTCTAAGCGCCAGTTTGATGGGACACCTACCTGCCTCTAAAGCTCTGCCGTGTGCCTACCCACACAAACAAATTATTTGGTATACTCCGCAATGCATTATGCAGCACTTAATATCAACATGTTGAAAATTGCTGTCAGTCAGTATTATTTTTAGGAAGGACCCACATGATTTTCTTGAAAACCCTCTTCTATTTCTTCCTCCTTTTGTATTACTTGTTAAAGCAGATACCATTTGCCTACCTGCTTGAGGTGTTTTTCCTCCACTCGCAAAGATAGGAAACTGCAGCTGAAATTAAAAAAAGTGGAATTTAAAGAAAATCAGAAAAATCCAGGATTGTATTACATAAACACAGAAACTTGTTCCCATTCATAGTAGAATATCTCTAGAAATCATGAACATTCCAAGAGCATAGAGAAAGTTTGTACTGGGTTTCTTAGTAGTAGCATGCATTTTTTCCATTTATGATAAAAATTTGAAACGAGTCGTATCAGCCCATAAACAAAAATTATCGTAACAGTTTCAGTAACCTAAATGACACTGTAAAGTCATTGCAATAAAAGACAAAGTTAAAATCAGCTTCAGTCAAATACATTTCTGAAAACTTAATTATCAGCAATACAAAAAAAAGTTTAGTGCAGTCACTTTATGTAATCACACATACAGATTTGCAGAATTATAGATCACCAGAAATTTGTATTTACTCAGAATGCAGAAAGAGCTATGTATAATTACATCATCTCCTATGATGACTGTCCAAAAAAATCAGTTGCTTTCATCACTGAAGGACTTCACTAGGATGTGTACACTTCCTGTGAAGTAGCAACAGGTTCTCAAAGCAGCCACGGGGAACTGCCAGGCAAAGGTACTATCTCACCTTACAGAACCACTATCTCAGATGGAGGGCAGATATCCCTCCTCCTGGAGCCAGCCTGTAACGGACTGACACACCAATCAGTCATCACTAAGAGGCACAAGATCTTTTAAATAGTCGAACTAGAACAAGACAATTCTGCTCCAGTACTGAGGGTGCCAGGGTAAATAAAATAGGATTTTAAAGTGAGCTTTAATTCTTATATGGAAAAAAAAAGCAGAAACCAATCAAACAAAAAACCCCAACCCAACTAACCAACCTAAAAAACCACAACCCCAAAACCCCCATAAAAACCCAAACACCAAAACCCACACCAGTTCAAATTACATTTCATTAAATTAATCTTGGGGGGGTGGGGGTGGGGGGTGGGGAAAAAGTCTCTTAGGAAAGATTAGGAATTCTGAAACAGAACTCCACCAGACTGGTAGAAGGGACAGGACTCAAAGGGCTACCTGGAATGTTGTGGGGCCAGAACAAGCAGGAATGAGAACTCCTGCTATCTATAGCCTAGGTAAATTCCCAAGAATTCTGACACCCACACCAGCTGGCGCCTCACCAGGCACACAGGAAGAAAATATGAGTTTCAATACAATTTCTGTTTTTAAAATCACCTCTTTTCTGTGCAATAATGTTGATTCTGACATTCAGGAATTCCCAAGAGAGAAGCTTTCTACTTGAATAAATCCAACTAGTCTTACTCCACAAATACTCCTGATCCATTACTACCCTGTGCTGTAATTCAGCTGGATTGGGGAAACACTCCCAACAGAATACTTTCTTAGCAGCGACTGTACTGCATGGGGGTTAAGAAATTAAGATATTTATCAGCTTTAAAAGATGGAGGTATGTCTCATGAGCTCTTAAGTTACTAACCAGCATGCCTCTATCTTTTGGATGAACTGAACACATTATAATATAGATAATACAACTGCATTACACAATACTTTATTTTACAGATATTAAGAGTTACTATGAGCTATTATTATAACAGGTTCAGTAGAGAAAAAAAAAGTCAAGCGTTTGAAACAAAGCCAACTCTTATCTTCAGGTCAAAATTACTTTCAGCACAAATTAAAAGGCACGTGTGCACACAATCAGAATTCCACCCTGCATACAAGTATATTGCTAGCCAGTGTAACACTAAATTTATATTAAGTATGTTGTACTAAGTTTCATCCTGTTAGGTTATTTTCTGTGTTCCAACTCAATAGTATGTTTTGCTTACAAAGTTCAGTTATATTAGGAGATACTATTAATAGTTTTTGCTTGCTTAGACTGAACTCAATTACTGAGTTTTCCATAAGATGTTTCTGAAATACCGTTAACTGTTAAACAGATAAATGGCTCTTGAATTACTGTGTTTAAATGCACCCAAACAAAATAAAGGCACTTACATTCCCAGTGCTCATATCAGCTTTTGACTCCCCACCTGAGGGAAGAAATATGAATTCAGAACTTGAATATCACTATTTTCCTTGTTTTCCCACACAGGTATTATGAACTACTTACCACCAGGCTGTACAGCTTCAAGAGGGTATTTACGAGGCCTTCCCCTTTTCCGTTTCACTATCACAGGCTGATTTCCCTATTAATAGTAAAGGACCAAAGTATTTTAGTTACTGTAATTGACATTTAGTATTTGAGCAATAAAATACGAAGATTGCTGCTACTTCATAATGCGACAGTGGCAGATGTAGTGCTCGTCAGTTTAAAAACATACATGAGGCAGGTTCCATAGGAAGAGATGCTGCCCGTTAAAAAATCCATTGATATAGCTCAAAAGAAACAAGGCAACTCCCATTATACAAGATTCTCTGTGGCTGGCCTTGGGCACAAAGCGTACCTGAGAACACAGTGCCTTCTGGCCCTCCTCTTCAACAACTCTATCACAAATACTGCTGCCTTACCCTATATATCCCACCACATCTTTTCAGTCTTAAGAGAACTCCAAACTTCGTATCTTGTGAGCCCCTTCTCCAAGTGCCATATAGCACAGGCTACACCTTGTAACAGTTGAGCAAGTGCTATTAAGTAGCCAATACCCTAGTTAGCCCAATATACAGATTGGTGATGTTCTCTACTAAACTGGGCTTTTAGTAAAAAAGGCTCCTTACTCTGAAGTTTAAGCTTTGAAAGACAACTAAGTATTCATTAAGTAATGAATATGGTCAGATGTTCAGATCACAAAGACCTCCAATCTCAGATCACAAAATCCCCAATAATACACTTTCTCCTATCTACCAGGAAAGGTTAAGTGCCTCATTCAGTGTATCCTAAAGTCCAGCAATGTCTCTGCCCACAGTGGATCTTAGTGACTCAAGCCTTAGGTGAACAAAATTAAGTTCTTTATGTTTTCTTCCACTTCCAAATTAGAGGCAAAAAAGCAAATGACAAAACCCAATGTCTTTATGAGGAATGTGTCTATTTCTGGGGGCCAGCAACAATTTTAATCTCTATGGTTCAGACATTTGTTTACAACAGCCACTGTAGAATATTACAAGAATATGCCTAAGAGATAACATAATGAGTTTTAAAATTGTTGAATGATAATATTTTTGTAAAGCCAAGTCATATTTGCTAGTGACTAAACTGTCCACATCTCAATTACAAGGTATTCAGAAAATGAGTTCTATACAGTACAACTCTACAGAATTGCTTTCTATACAATTGTACGATTTGTAAGTACTATTAAATGTAGGAATGAAGTGACTTCTACTTCAATAATCAGCCATAACACCATAATATGTTATGGTCTGTCAGTTTATACTTTGTGACACAGAACTACATAAGTCTTTGGTACTTTATGGTACCAAACATAAATTTTCATAGCTATTTTAGTGTTGGTAAAGTCAAAGTTTTAATTGCTTTGTACTTTGTTGACAGTACTTATTTGCAGTGTGAACCTCCATTACCTCAGTTAGTTAACATGAATAAAGCCACTCACCTCTGGAGAATTTTCATTTGATTCTAGACCGTGCTTCTCCTTTTCAGACATTTCCTGTTCAATGGTAAATTCATCTTCACACATATAAACAAAAAAAAAAAAAAAAGAAGAGAGAAACTGTACACCTTTGTTTTAATAGACAAAGAAAGAGGTACCAGCCACAACCTCTGCACTAAATGCATTTTTTCATTCTGTAGCCCAAAATTCCCTAAAAACACTCATCAGAAATTAACACAATTTGCCTTGTAGCAACAATGTATTGGTCTGCCAGAATGCTTCCATAACACTAGATGAGTTAGACAGGTCTTCTAATTTAAGATAAAAACAAAAGCTCAAGAGTGTGTCTCACTGTAAAGTGGTAAGATAAATAAAAGCCACTACTCAATTTCCTCATTTTCTCCCACATTCCATGAAACAGGAAGCTGAGGATACAAGCTCATTGCAGAACAGTTTCAGACTTGTCAACATGCTCACTGTGGAGGCAAAACTAGTAATAGATAACATTAGGGAAGATACACTATTCACACAAAGACAGACTGAAGTTACATCAAAGCCACAGTGGACACACCATCTTTTATTATTTAGTTTAGTGCAATTAAGTCAATTACAACAGCACAACTTGCACACTATTTCCTGATTGGTTTCTCTACAGAAACAAACAGGACTAATTTTGATCGTGAATACGTGATGGGTTTTTTTCATGGAAGGAGACCTCTTACTTGTGGTCAGCTAGGAGAAGTTCTTCTTGCCACATACCCTGATTGTGCTATTTCCCTATCTACCTGTTTATTTGCAATTAGCTTTCCTACTGAAGGTACATACTGAAGCAAAGTGGATGGGTGATATCACAGCAGAAACACAAAATCTGCTCTCACTGTGAAAGGAACTAGGATTAATGCATTATTTGATAGCAGTAATAGAACAGACAGCAACTAGAGAATACATGCAAGTAATTGCTGGGATTGAGTTCCTACTTTCTCTCAGAATCATTCAAATGAAAAGACATTTGCATACAGTATGGGTTCAGAAAATTGCCCATGATGGGCAGTTTAATTACCTTTTTCTTCCATAGTACTTTTAGGAGGTGTACGCTTTACATCGATTTCTTTGGACTCTTCTGCTGTGTCACCTGAAATAACTTCCTGCATTATTTTGAAACAACAAAGAAAAGAGCATTTTACTACAAATTAAAAATCACTGTCAGTTTCTTACACTAAAACCCCAACCAAATCAAACACCCACATCCTAATACATGAGTAGTTATTTTATTCATCAAGATTTTGTAATGTCTCTTAAAAACTTTGATGCTGAGAAGCTTTGCCAAAATCAATGGGTGAGAGAGTCCCAAATATTCTGCACGTACTCCTAAGAGACATCTATTTTGTCCTGAATTCCTGTTCTGACTTAGAAGGGATCAGTGCAAACCCAGAACTTGAGTAAAGTCCGATACTGTCTTGCAGATCTCAGCAGTATGACCATGAAGATGCTGAACTGACTGGACAGCTGAGATCCAGCAATGCTCCATGTGATCCCAAGCTCCTAACCTAAGTATTGTGCAAACTGGTCCACCACACCACACAGGGCTTCAGGTGCTGTGCACATCGACACAGACCCCTGCCTTTCCTTTTTTTTTTTTTTCCTCCTTTTCTTTCCGTTTGAATTGTCTCCCCTTGAAAAGTGAGTATCTTTCTATAGTCGGTTATTTTGTATTCAAGACAATGCAAAAGTAGTTTACAGTTAATAATGGAAATACCCCCCAAAATAAACTGCTACAGAAATAAAAACTTAGGACTTCCATCTGATTTACATTACAACCGCAGAACATTAAAAAAACCCAAATGTTCTTGAAAATACCTTGATGTTATCAGGTTTTGTTCTGGAACACTGACTTTGTTCATCATCTTTTCTCACATCCTGAGCAATCAGCTGGTTGCCTGCCACAACAAACAACAGTTGAAGTGTTAAAAAACTTATGCGTTTGTCAGATTTTGATACCACTTTTCTATAAGCTCATCATTACTGTGATTCAGAAGATTCTGCAAAGCAGCATCTTATTCACAAAAACATGAACCGAAAGTTACACTATCTCCTCTTCAAAAAGGGAAGACAAAACAATTACAAAAAATAATTCCATGTTTCTTGTATGTTATGGGTGGGTTTTGGTTTGTTTGTTTGCTTTTAAAGATAAGGTCAGAATTGAAATTTGACAGTTACCACATCAAGAAATAAAACATCAACCTCACCCAGCGACAGAGAAAACAGCTCATGTTATGTGAGACACTAAAAGGAATATAGCATGTCTTCTAATTACTCACTTCAAATCAGAATTCTTAGATGCAGAATAAAAACTGTTATAAAAATGACATTACTAATTACCCTAATTTTAAAAAATTGTTCTGATACTGAAATGACAGAAGCAGTTGAGGGAAGAGCCTGCTATATTCCTTATAGTGTCTCACATAACATCAGCTGTTTTTGAAGACACAGTGACAAGACTGACTACTGTCTAACTTATTTCTAAGTTAATTTTATCTAACTTTAACTTAGAAATGTTTATGCCATTCAATGGACTGACTTCCTTCTCACTGTTTGCTTTTAGACAGAGAAAAGGTTACACTAAAACCCAGTTCTTTCCAATCTAACAGAAGGAAGCACCCAGCCTCATAAAGTCTACTGAAGGGATAGATTTTCCTCTGATGATCAGATTTCCTCAGCTTTAGATTCCTTCCCTGTGTTTTATGTAGGAAGAATAAAATTAGTAATTACTTTAAAGACTAAATAAAAAACTTTGTTCACTTATGATCAAAAAAGGTACTATAATACTCTTCCATGCAGATTATATTTGTTACCATATTTTTATCAAATACATTAAAAGTTGTTTTGGGAAGAACAATTTCTTTGGAGTTTAAAATTCCCCATACTCCAGTCTTTCCTCCAAAATACCATTTTATGGCCTAATCGCAGTTTGTTTTGCAGCAGAAAAGCTTTACACAAATATCATGCAGTTCTTACACTTGCATTTTGTATCACTTACATTTTTCTTTATCCATTGTTCCTGAAGATTTACACTGTATTCCCCTAGATCTATGTTCTTCAGTTTTCTGGGTATCCAAGTTTTCCACCTACACATAAAAAAAGAAAGGCAGGCAACTCCTTACCTTTTTTCCATAAGGTTTATAAACACAGAGAAAAGTTTTCCTACTTGCTACTTTCAAGTACAACATGCAGTAAAATGGAAAGTAGCAGTATTACAAAAGCAATTTATTCCTAGCACTGAAGTAATGTTACTATAGGAGAGCACCTCAAAAGAACTTCTGACTCATAGTGTTTCCAGAATTTCTAATTAATATTTTAAATGAAAAAGGTCTCAGTTTCAATTGAGCACCCTAGTATGTGCTTTATCATGGCAATTCACACAAAGTATTTTTGTATTTAGAAGGACACTCTCCTACATGCGGAAACAGAAGTACTATCTCGCTAGCACCAGAAATGAAGCCAACCAGCATTACAATATGGTAAAAAATAAATCTACTACCCAAGTTCAAGAAACCATAAACTCATTTTTTAGCTTGTCATCTGTGCTAAATGTCTTGTTTCTGCTCTGTAGGAAACACTTTACGTTTACAACTTTCCCAGGCATCCTTTTTATACTTATAAGCTCCAAGTTTTTGTGAAATCACAGTGGACTGCATCAAAATAACAGGTTTCTAGTCCTGATCAAAAGCCCCAAGAATAATCCATACTTTTGCCCTCTAGGCTCAAGGACGACAACCAAGCTTCTCTTTTCTGCCAGTTACCAACAGTCTTGAAATAGTAATAAACTTTAGAACAACAATACAGGAAAATTTATTTACTGGCAAATTTGAAAGAATAATTAGGCATCAATCTACACAACTGCAGTCTCAATACACATAGGCTCCTATACATATAAACATATACATAGGTTTATTTAATGTAAACAGAAGTAAATGCAAGTAAGAAAAAAAAAGGCAGCACAGACTTTCAGAGTAAATTTTAAAACAAAGAACTTACCTGAAAAGTTGCTCTTTCTAAAGCAATATTCCTCTGCAGCAGATCTATTAAAAAATAATTACAAAAATAATCAGAAAAGCTAAGCAAGAGTGAAGTATCATAGTATCCTCTACTTCACCTCTCTGAAAGGAGTCTGGAGTACCTGAAACTACATAAAACTTACTTTCAATGTTGGAAATAAGAGGCATCCAATCTTCTCTAACAATATTCAAACAAAAAATTAAAATAAAAGAATATGGATTTCTAAAGCACAGGATAACTGAGAATCATTTTACGGCTAAAATACAGGCAATCACGGCGCTGTCATCTTTGAAATATACAGTAACTTTGACATTTCAAATATAGTTCTAGCATTTAAATTAATCGGAATTTTACCCATCACAACTCTAGATATGGGATCATGGGACGAAGTAAAACATGATGAAAACTACACAGTAACATTATGCTTCCAGAGAACTAAAGTCTGCATACTTGTACTAGTGAGACCTGTAGCTGATACAGTGCACATAAGGAAGTTGTCCAATTGCTAAACTCTACTGTACTGAAAAAACAGAACCTTAGCCTTCCCTATCACAAAAGTGTGGAAAATAATTATGAATTACGGGAGCTGATGAGTGCTCTGCACTTTTGAAAAAAAATCCATAACTCTCAAAGCCATTTCATATAGATACATAGAGAGAATCATAAAGAACCTGCTCCACTGAGCGTTCTACTAAACCCTTAAAGTCTGATTCATAAACGCACTGAATTAATATTTTAATTAAAAAAAAGCTGCTAAAAATATTCCAAGCAGTCTTCCTTTCAGCTACAGTTAGAACATAAACCCATGACCCAATAAAACTACTCTGTTCTACATACAATTTTATGTAATTTGTAGCTCATTTATGAAACCTACGTTTTAGCAACAACTCTTCCACTGCTATACTATTTAGTTGTACAACATCTTTCAATTTTTAAAGCAGTGTCAAATGAAGAGCTAGATCCTACCCATTCGAACAGCAACGATTTGTTTACATTCCAAGGAATCTTGGACTATTGAACTACTGTGTCTGCTGTTCATACTCATGACAGAACACACATTTGTCTTTTAAACAACTTCCTTTTACGTATGTTGAGCTATATGTATATATGCATGTATATATAGAGAGAGATTATTGTGTGGTGGGGAAAAAAAAGAAAAAACCCTCTCTACCAAGAGGTACAAAGCATTATTCTTCAGTGCGTGCCATATCCAACATGATTTACACAACGAATGGATTTTTGTTAAACATTTTACATGGAACAAAATTATCACAGCTAGTTCAATCTCCACATTTTAAATTAAGTACTGTCTGTCTGGGTGTCTGAGTGATGCGAGGTGGCACAGTTTTTCAGGCACTTCAAAGAAACCTCACAGTACAGAAAAACTGGTTCAGATTTCAGATCTGCTGTCCTGAAGCCCACATTCTTCTAGTCCATTCTCAGGGTTTATATTTTCTTTCTTGCAAGCAGAGCATGTCTCTTACCACTTAGATGAACACACACTACTGTTAAACCAGGTATGTGAATTTGACCTACCCCAAGAATAAAAAGGAATCCAAGGTTTTATACCAATGCTTTTATCTCACCTTACTCCTATTTTTGTTTCCTGTTTGGTAAATGGTTATTTTGGGATGCATGTCTAAAAGTTTAGAAGTAAGCTTAGGAATCTGTCCTTTCACAGCATTTAGGCTTTCAGCTGCAACTTTCCATAAGAGGAAATACATCTTCAACCTCTTTGGACTCTATATGCAGCAGTATTGCTGGTACCTCATGGAACTCACTTTAGTTTTGCTTGTTACTCCATTAACTGAGGATTAACTCTCATCTGGTAGTGTTGTAAACATCTTTGTAATGCATCTGGAGCACGAAATCCATCAAGATGGGAACAAAGTAGGGGATTGTTTCTGCTTTAATAGGAAAGCCAAACAATTGCAACACATTTTAAAATACAGTGGTTTTGGGAAACAGGGATTTTTTTTTTTGTCCTGTTGAAGATTAATTTAAATACATGGAAAAAGAATTACTGAGCACAGATCCCAGATGAGTAACTGAGATTTCTAGCTAGGTGATTACCTAATTATAAGTGCTCTTCATATTTCAGCGGATGGCCAGAAATATTTTAATCTTCTGGATAGCAAGAAAGAAAAAATAAAACTAATAAATCTTTCTGTAAAGTCTGTGACTTAAGTCATATAGTACTTACTCTTGTCATATCCTCACCGGGCCTGTCACAACACCCAGAACAAGGATGTTCTAAGTTTATAAGGAAGAAGGCCATTCTTTGGGGAGGTTTCTCTCTCTCCTGGGCAGATGTTTTTCTGTTTTTATTGATTTTAAATAGAATGTTAGCAGCCTACTTTTTTAAAATCTTAAATGCGTTCCACCTTTCTTTTAGCATATCACATTGGAAGAAAAGGCTGACAATCCTCTCTCCCACAAACCAAATGCAAAGCCACATGAGCTCCCAGAAACATTTCAAGATTTCTACAGCTTTGCTTCAATCCCTCTTCATATAGTACATAACAAATCTACAACTCTCCCATCATAAGCAGTAGTCAAATCAGTAAGGTGCTATTAGTAGAAAAATCACCTTTTTGAAACTCTTTAGTGTGAAGTTCCATATATTCCTCTTCACTTCTTGGACTTTCAGGCTGTTGTGGCTAAACACAAAATCAAAAGAAACAAAAATATTGCAGACATCCAGAACAAGTATGTCTCGCTCCCCTCCCTCATGTCATGATGAACATTGTCTTATCATGATCTACAAAAGTATTCAAAAGCTTTCTTATTAAGACAGCAGTGCAAATATTAATAAGGAACACCAATAGAGCTAAGTCACATTACTGTTGAAGAGTACAGTGCCTAATTTTGACCTCAGAGTCAACACTGGTACCAGAGATTAGTTTAAGAAAGGAGATCTCAAGAGAAATCCCAGGAAGTCAAGGTGCAATACCTACTCTAAGATGAGTTTCAAATATGAACAATATTCTAGAAACGTTCGCATATACAGAAAAATACATTTCTGCAATTTATAACAAGGTACAGTGAACTCTTTTCAACGTGTGGGTTTTTTTTGTTTTTTAAATTCAATTTGCAGATGAGCTATATGTTACTGATGCATAAATAATGCTGTATGTAGCTAAATGTACTTAAATCAGATCTGGACATTGTAACCTCAGATACACTGTCCAGTGACCATGGCTATACTGACTGTAGGACCTTCTTATGCTGGCAAACAGTACAGCTATGTGCAGGCGGAACTCAAATCGATAAATCCCCCCAGACTGAAGTTGGATTTTCCTGAAGTGCATCCCAGACATCAAAACCATGGTTCAGAAATACTGAACTGGTCTGCCCTGAAGCTGCAGCCAGTAGCCCTGTGCAGGTCCACCCTTTCATAGCTGCTTGAGAGTCTCTGACCCATGTTCTCCCTCAAAGAGCTTATTATCAGAGTTTGGCAAGATATGAATACATGGATCCAGTACTGCATCTGAATGAAGAATTAACCCACCTGGAATCCTGGCTAGTATGGATCACAGCACAGCCAGACAGGCTCAACTTTGGGTACACAAGCTATATGTGACCATGAGCCCCAACACCCTGAATTACCCAGGATGTCCTACACTTCTGTTACAACAGATAATGGGCTGTAGTTATCACAGTACAGAATGGCAGCAAATGTTCCTCAAACACATAAAGAACAGATGAGTCTCAATTCTGGCAAGGAAGTGATAAAACAAAATGAACAGCAGTGTACGTTTACTATTTCAAAGCCCTAAACTAACAATTGCCAATCCTGAGAGCTAAGGCATGTATGACTATTTTACAAGTATTACCACAATCAACATGCATACAGTATGACAGAGCATGGCTGAGGGAGGGAATTGGTTCTACCACAGAATAACATGGCCAACCCACAATTTAAATGCCAGCTGCTGATAAAAGTACAGCTGAATTATCTGAAAAATGACCCTTCAGAGTTCTGAAGTTCAAATATCACTTTCACTGCACAATAAAAAATAGTAAGAAACCCTAGCAAGATGTATAGTTACACAAGAAACAGTATAGTCAAAGTTTTCAAAATAACATAAGTACCTTGTCAGTTTTCAAGTCACTTTCAAATTCTAGTTCTTCTGCCAACTTTGGTAAAGCTGCGTTATTGCCTAATGAAATACAAATATGTTAATTATTAATAACATTATGCTGTATTTATCTTATGCTACAGTAGCATGCTATTTCTCAGTACCATCTTACGAGCACAGTACATTAATTCAATCTCTTCCTGCAGGCAATGGAAACAATAGCAAGCCTGTCTGCAGCAAACCAGCTCAAAAACACACCCAACCTGGCATCTGCAAGAACACAAGTACTTCTACATTTTTGTTAAATACAAAAGGATTGGAAAATAGGGGCTATCAGGATTTACCACAGCTTTTATGAATTCTAACTTTGGCTTTTTTTTCTTGCTTTTATTTAAAAAAACCCCCAACCAAACAAAACAAAAAAAACCCAACCACCACCACCACCACAAAAAAGCCAACAGATTTTCAGACCAAATTCCAAACAGCAAATTACCTCTGTATTAATGAATGCAGAGCTAAGAGTTAATACTAAGGATAATATTTTTCTTTAAGTGACAATTAGATCTAAATCCACAAGCTCTAGAATCACAGCCACTGAAATTAACCAATTTGCATAGAGCCTGAAAACTCAGTAGCTCCTGTTAGTGTCAATGTAATTTCAGAAAATCTTAAAGCCCCACCCATTTCATTCTCCATGTGAACAGCTGTATGCTTATAACACCTGAAAAACAGGCCATGCAGACAGCATCTTCATATGACTTCTACAGCTTTTTTGGACACATAACAGAAGCCTGTTTATACAGCTTTTCCTATAGAAATAGTTATGATAATTCATCAATGATGCATGTGAAGTGATTAAACTGTGGTTGCGGTTCACAGAGTAAGACTACCATTACCACTGGTGCTTACAGAGGCTACATCAACGGACAATAAGGATTGAGCAAAGCACCAAGACAGAAATACCTTAGTGTAGCAGTTTACATTTTCACGGCTCTTGTTTGCCTCGTGTATAAATACTGAATAACATTTTTCAAGTTTGCTAGATTTGGGGATCAAGGAAAGATGCCAATCTGCAGTGTGAGCTTTCTGATGCCAATTATCAATAAAGTTAGAGATTAAAGTGAACCTTTGAGAAACTGGACCTAAACTCACATTAGAAAACGTTTTTTGAAATAATAACAAAGACAGACGTGAGAAGGAAAAGTCTTAATAGTACTTGATTGCCATCATTCCACTTCCTTTGGTATAAAAAAAGATAAACAGATTTCTCCACCATTTTTCTGCAGTTTAATTTATCCAAAATTTATAATGAAGTAATAATCTTGACTTCATTATGGCATCTACAGAATTTATTAATTTTCATAAACTTGGTGCTTCAACTAGTCTGGAGGGTCAAGGAGGAGAAAGGCTGAAAATAGCAGGATGTTCATTACATGGTATTTTAGGAACTAGCATCCATGCAAGGTCATTTCAAATGTTACCTTCCAGAAAAATGGATCTGGAAATAAAATATGATATCCTTAATGTCATATACTGTCATAACTTAAGTTGTCTATTTAAAATAGACACCTATTATCATGGCTCACTTAAAATACTCATTTACTTAGGATGACTGTCTGATTCCGTTGTAACACATTTCAAGTGTACTCAACACAAAATTCAGCATAAGAGAGTGAATCTGAGTACGACCATAAAATACCATCCAGAGAAAGTCTGCAGTTATGATTAAGGATGGCCACTCTTAAACTTCAAAATAACAAAGAAGTTACCTTTTTAAAATGTGGAACATATGTCTAAACAAAATGCATCCTCTTTCCTAGAAAAGCATTTTTTAATTTCAAAAGACGTTAATAACAAAACCCACCTGTAGCTCCACAATAATTACCCCTTGCAAACAACTTCATGTATTAGCTCACAATTTTAAGCCAATATATTTTAACATCTTTTTTGCACTTTAATAACATTTAATTCTTTTCCAACATACCTCAGATAGTTGTGTTCAGTCACTCCCATGCTCCCAGAATCACATGCTTACTTAAATATTTGTCACCGATTCTTAAATAGATTATTAATAGTTATTTTGCAACCAACAAAGAAATCAGGTATATTTGAACAGTGTAAGTTAGAACTGCAGTCACGGTAAAATGCATCTATTTATCACAGCTTATAGACTGAAGAATTAAAAAAAAATTCCTCACCTGAATTACAGGTTTCATTACTTTTTTGAAAAGTAACTTCAATTCCAATATCATCTATTTTGACCAAGTTCGTTTTGTCATCACAGCTGTATAGCTCTCCTACATGCAACACAGGGAAGTCACTTTTTTCCCTTAATTCTGCTTCTATTGTCACTTCACCATGGTTGGTATTTACAGTCACTTCACCATGGTTGGTATTTACAGTCACTTCATTTGCAGAAACCAAAGACAGCGCCTGTGCCCTAGGCAGGGAAGTCCTTATTTCAGAAAAGTCACTTTCTAAAAGCAGGTTTGAGCTAGATTTATAGTTTACATTCCTTAGAGCTTCACTCTCTGCCGCTGCTTCTGAAATCATACAAGAGAGTTCTGAGGTAACACCCTCATGCAAAGCATCTTCTGCTTGCTCATCATCCTCACTTGCCTCTGACGAAGGACTTGGACTCACAGCAGTCTCTGTACTAATCTCCACGCAAAGGGCTTCATCTACACTCATGAGGTTCACTGCATTTTCATCTGTTTCTGTGATTTCGCTGTCTGCTGTGGTCTGAGACACTGCTGATTCTCCCCTCACACCACTCTCATGGGTCTCGTTCTCTCTACCAATGACAAGCAAGGTATTACTGCTTTTTTCTGGGCCTGCACTCGATAGGATGCATTCAATCTGGTTAGCAGTATTAAAAATCTCCTCATTTTTGTCTTTTAATTCTGTACTCTCAGCAGCAAGCTGACTTTCTTCTATGACTGTAAAGGTGAAGAGACTATCACATTCTTCCATTGTGCTCAGAGTGATCACTGCCCCTTCTTCCTTGTCTCCTAGACTTGAAGCAGCGTGTTGATCTTCATTGTTGGTGGCAACCCTCAGCACAGGAGCTCCACATTCTCCCACAAAAATCACAGAACCTTTGCTTTTTGCATCTGCATTGAAAGCAGCTAGTCCAAACTGCTCATCTACAGCTGCAGTGGTCTCCACAATTTTACATTCCTCTGATGCATTTGGAGACATAACAGCATCTTCATTTCCTTCTGTGACAATGAGCTGACTTTCAGCTTGTGGTGTTGCACTGATAAGGACTATCTCACATTCTTCTGTCATGCTTGTAGTGATCACAGCAGCTTCATATCTTCCTTCCGTTTCTGAAGAAGCGAGTTTGTCTTCATCTTGCACAGCTACACTAGACATAGGAGCTTCAAAACATTCTGCAGTACTTGTAGAGATCATTACCGCTGCATTCTTTGATTCCGTGTCTGACATACGTTGAATCGCCTCTTCTGTGACTTCACCTGACATTACGATTACTTGTTCTTCCACAACACTTGTGGAAATCATAGCACACTCATCTCTTTCTTCCTTACCACTAGCAGTTGGGTGACTTTCATCATCATCATCATCATCTCCTCCAGCACTGGATTCGCTGGGCATGGGAACCTCATATATTTCCATATCTATAGAAACCATTCCATTCTCATTTATTTCTTCTGTTTTCACAGAGGGGAGCTGACCACCATATTCAATAGCTGCACTTGACATTGGAGCCTCAAATTCTTCCACAATACTGGTGGAAATCATAGTGCACTCATCCTTCTCCCGCTTCCTGCTAAAAGCATGCATGCACTCTTTAAACTCTGTGGCTGTACTGGGCATAGGCACCTCTGTGTCTTCACTGTCTATTAAGATCATAGAGCTTTCCCCACTTTCATTTCCTCTTGCAGCAGCAAGTGGACCCTCCTCAGCATCCATGGCTGAATGTAAGGGAGCATCACTTTGTTCCACTGTACTGGTAGAGATTATATCACCTTTTACTTTTTCTTCTCTGCCAGGAGGAATAAGAGAATTCTCATCTTCTGTTGGAACTGCGCTACTTGTAGAGGCATCAAGTTCTCTGCTGCCAAAGCAAGTCATGGCATTCTCATGTTCGTCTTCAGCGCCAGACTGACTCTTATCTTGCACTGCCATAGCACTAGTCATGGGACCCTCGCATTCCTCAGCATCTAACGGAATCAAGGTACCTTCATGCTTTCCTATATGCACCATCAAGGCACCCTCATCTGCAGCACTTGCACTGGTTACACTGCTTTCAACAATCCCTTTAGCGTTTTTGCAGTTTGTGCCAAAATTAGCTTCTTTCTCTGCACTCGTCATGCTGTCAACAGTGAGCTTATTTATATTTGTGCCAGCGACTCCTGACTCGGCTTCCATTTGTTCAGCAACTATGCAGATAATGGAACTTTCACCTTCTTCTGCACCTATACAAATCAGTGCATTTTCACTCTCCATTCCTGTACAAGTAGGAGCATGCTCATTTTCTTCATTTCCTCTTCCTGTACTGGTCACAATGCCCTCACCTTCTTCATCCTCTTCTTTTGAACCTGTACTAGTCACAAAATCTTCATCATCACATGGACCTATGCTGGCTGTAGTGATACTGGCCTCTTCCTTTGCCCCTGTACTGTCCATTAGATTTCCACATTTTTCAGCTTCTAAACAAACTGCAAAGCCCTCATTGCTGTCTTCTAGCCCTGTGCAAACTACTGAAATTTCAGCATCATCTTCTGGAGTTATGCCTGTGCTGGTCACTGCGCTTTCACCATTTACAGTGTCCTCAGATTTGTTCCCACTAGTTCCAGTTGCGCCACTGTTATTTGTGACCATTGCAATACACGCTCCGGTTACAGTGCTTTCTCCTTGGACATCTGTACCAGTCACTGAGCAGATGATGAAGTTATGACCTCTTTCTTCTGCACCTGTGCAAGTCACAGTACCTTCATGTTCTTTTACTTGGCCAGCTCTCACACTGCCCCTAAATTCACCTAAACTGTCACCACTTGTCGACCCTTCACCCGTTTCTGTCCCTGCACTAGTTACAGCACCATCGCTCTCCACTTCACCTAAGCAGGATACGGAACTTTCAAATTTGCCTGTATCTACACAAGTTGAGGTCTTTCGCTTTTCTTCAGAGCCTGCACTGGTCACAGCATCATCTTTTTCTTCTGCCCCGGCACTATTCACACTGTCTTCAATTTCTACTCCACTTGCATTGACTGTGTCCTTACCACTTTCTTCTGCATCAACCATGGTACAGTCACCATTTTCTTCTCCTTCTGTACTTGTTAGGAAACTTTCACTTTCTGCTAATCCTTCAGTGACAACACTGCCACCACCTTCTTCAGCTGCTGCAACAGTACATTCACCAATATCTGCTCCTGTGATGAAACTGCTGCCCTCACTACTTTTTACCCATATGCCTGTTGTGAAACCTTCATCAGCTTCTATGCTTGTGCAGATTACAGTTACCTCGCTTTCTTCTTCTGAGCAAGTGGTTGTAGCATCACTGTCCTTTTCAGAACGTAATGCACCCTCAGCTCTTTCTTCTCCTGTGCTAGTGGCCATGACAGTGCTCTCAGTGAACTTTTCTGTGCTAGTTCCTATCACAGTGGCCGGAGTTGTTTGTAGGCTGCTGTACAACAAACTAAGTTTACTGCTTCCTGCACTGGTACCTACTGCATTGCTTTCATTTTTATCTTCCATGCCAGTCACACCATTCCCTTCTTGCCCACTGGCTGTAACAGAGCTTTTGACTGTTTCTTCAGGAACTGTTTCAGGCATGAACACAGAGGAAGATTGTATCATATCATCAATATCATGCACTTCATTCTTTTCCACATTATCCATTTCTGTGCTTCTTTCTCCCTTTGCGGAAGGATCTCTATGCAAGCACTCTCTCTTTTCTCTTTTTAGGAGAAGTTCTTTTGTTGTTACATCTCCACAATCTTCAGCTTTGTCAGTCAGCAAGTTTTCCTCTTTTATTTTCAACTCAGTCTCCTGAGGGCTTTCTAACATTGCTGCTTCACCATAATCTTGTTGACTAGGTAATCCAGCCGTACTGCCTTCCATTGCCTGTTCATCAGGCCGGGGCACCTCGTTATCTTTTTCTATATTTTTTGTCATAGTCGTGTTCTCACCATCGTCTTTCATGACAGAACTCAGTACTGGGCTATCTTGTTGCTCCATGCACACAACCTGTTCTGCATCATTCTTCAAAATGCAAGTATCTTCAAATAAAGAAGTCCCACCTGAATTGTGGCATTCTTTAGACATGCTACCCAAGGATTCTGTAAAATCTGAGATATCCATAGACACTGCATCAGCAGCATCTTCTCTGGAAGAATTAGCTGCTAAAGGAACATCGTCTGAATTAGAATTTATCACAGTTTTTAAGTTCTTTGGTCTTCTGCTATCTTCTGAAGCTTGATCCTTACTGGGAACATTCAGTAAGATTCTACTACCTGTTTCATACACAACGCTCATTTTATAAGCCCCTGGTTTATCAGGTCCTTGATCCATGGAAGCTTGTTTGGACAAAGCGTCTAAGGCACCAACTTGTTTATTAGGGATATCTTCTTGTTTTACAGTTTTTTCAGCTGCAGGTAGAAATTGCAATTCACAAACTTCAGGATCTGCCAAGTTGTGCTTTAATTCCTTATCTGAAAGAGAAACAGATATTTTTTCTTTTACTGCATACTCAGCATCTGTGGCTTGGAGCAAGTTTTGAATGCTTTTTCCTTTGATGTTAGATGCTTCCTGATCTTTTGATGGTTTCAAATCAACTTCCATCTGCTCTTCCTCATGACCAGAATGCAAGTCATCATTATTCATACTTGACTTTTGAGGGGCTGCAGTATGGCTGCTTTCAGTTGTGCTAGCTGATTGCTTTTCCTCTCCAGGTAAATCTTGATTTGATGTATTAGATATACTACCTTTTCTGTTTTCACAGGATATCTTCTTACTTTGTTTTTTATCCATTGCCACAGTGATGCTCAATACTTTTTCATGCCCACTATCCATTTCTTTAATATCTTTATCTTCCACTTTGATACTCTCTTCCTTCTTCTTTATTTCCTTGTTGCTGTGCTTTAAGTTTCTGCTTTTGTGACCTTCAGCAGAGAACCTTCTTTCGAGTTTGGAATTGCTTAAATCTTTATCACCTCTATATTTCTCTTTTACAGATCCTCTTTCTCCAGAATGTAACTTAACTCTGTGACCAAAGTCTTTCTGTGATCCCTGAGTTGACTGCGTACCACTTACAAGCTCAGACTCAGCACCACTCTCCTCAAAAACTTTGTCTTCATTCTTGGATTTGTGTTGCTTGTCTGAATCATTCTCTTCAATGCTCTTATCTTTGTCTAGTTTCTGACCAGTCTCTTGTTTTGTTATATTTTCCTGTAATTCTGTTTCAGATGCTTTGAATTGTTTACTATGACTCTTTGACTTAGACTTTAACATAATCTTTTCTTCTACAAGGCTCTTAGATCTTCGTCTATCTTTATGAACACCATCTTCTTGCTTCGAATTACAGTCAGAGTTAGTTGATTCTATTTCATGTTTATCTTCTGAGTAGCTTTCACTCCTTCTGTGTGATGCAGAAGGAAGTTGCTTTGAGGCACTTAGGGAATCCTTTTGCGGCCTAGAGTCACTCAGGGACCTTTTGGACTTGTATTCTGCTCTTGATTTTTCAGTTGAGAGATGTCTGTCTTTTTTATTTTCCTTACGCAGCAATTCTTCAGCTTTTAAGGTTGATTCAGATATATTTTTTCCATCTTTTCCTGTTACTGACATTTTCCGTTCACTTCGGTGTTTACTTTTTCTTTCAGATTTGTCATCTGAGGAAACCTTTACTTGTTGATTATGTTTCTGACCACCATCCTCTCCTTTTGAACTTCTCTCAAGTGAATGGAGTTCAATGTCTTCACTTGATTTGTGAATACTGTCTCCTTTATACTTGTGCTTTAAAGAAAGTTTATCTTCTAAAGTAGTTCTTTCCTTTTCATTTTTATCTCTGTAAGACTTGCCTTCTTTTTTGGCAGCATTTCTCATATGTTGAATTTCTGCATCACTGTCTTTTTTGGGATGTTTTTCATTTTTCAGTATGGATTTCTGCTTCTGTAGTTCTTCAGTACTGACTTCTACTCTATCCAGTTGTCTTTTTGGATCCCTTGTTTCACTGTCCTGCTGGGCTCCTTCAGCCTGAAGAGAGGCAGAGGGTTTTCTTTTATGTTCTTTTTCTGCTTTAGAATCACTTTTGCTTTCCTCAGTTGAATGCACGGATTCTGAAAGTCTTTTAAGCTGTTTAGAGATTTCACTTTTCCCGTGATTATGCTTCAATTCTTTGGAAGAATTTTTTTCACAAGTCTACAAAAGAAAGTTTTTATATATATAAGAAAATATTACCCTGTTCCTTCAACTATGTGACTGAACAGAATTGTTAAGGGCAAACTCTCCACAAAAACAATATGCCAGCGAATACACTTAACATTGTAATAAGAAATCAGCTAAAATACAGTCAGTAAGAAAATGAAACTTGCCATCTTCACTTCAACTATTGGCCACTGTGGGGAAATCCAAAGAAACAGAAATTAATCTTAAGCAGTCTGTTTGAACTTGAGTATCTGTTCTTCATAAAATGATTTCTCTAAAATGATTTAAATGGATTTTTAAATGGACAATCACAATTTCAAGTGCTCTGTAAGTTACTTTAAACAGTCATTATGCTGTTTTAAAAAAACAAACAAAAACAAAAAACCCAACACCCCACCCCAAACAAAAAACTAAAACCGGACAACACCCCAAAACCCACAGAAGATAAATCTAGACTTCCATTTGAACTTCCAACTATCGGTCTCTGTTGTTAATAATGTTGTTGGTAAAAACTTTCACGATAAAAATTCTCTTTCCTTTAGTGTTTGGACTACATTCAGTTTTCCGTTAACTTCCCAGTAAGAAGTTTAAATAGATCAACCTCCTCAAGTCTTTGTATAAGACACACTTTGCTCTTCTTAAAAACCCAACATGCTTCACAAAATAGGGCTTAAACTATATCTCATGTTCCACTACAACACACATCAGCACCAAACACATAAACTGTATAATATAGTGGCTACGGCAATGTCAGATCACTAATGCAACTGAAGGAACTAGCAGGAAAAAACTAATTCATAAGAACAAATGCAATATTATGTGGTTTGGTACAGACGTATGAACAAGTACTATCACAATTAAAAAGGAAGATGATGAGTTTTATGTTTAAGAGACACACACCTCATTTGTCTTTTGCATTTCTTTAGAATCTTCTTCAGATGGCTCATATTTCTTTTTGCAGCCATCTTCAGCATGCCTGAAAACAGGTATTTGGACAATTAAAAAAAGAAAAATCAATAATAGACTAACATTACTTTGAAAACTTTCTGCTTCTAAAGCTGAAGGAGAGAGAAATGCACTCTAAAAATACTGAAATAGAACTTTTGCTAGACAATTTGTCCAAGCTTTTTTCTTTTGGAAAATTACCTGTACCAACTTCAAAGATATCCTCTGGACATCAGTGCTTTAAAGCAGAGAATACTAGTGTGACAATATTAGTAATACAGTTGTCCCTATAAAATGGATAAGAGATATCCATGCCCATATACAGCTGTATGTAGACATATATGACCACGTGTACATATCTATGTAAAACATAAATTTAAAGACCAGGCCAAGTTGACTGACTTATGAGATGCACAAACTTCTAAAAGCTCTCCATTCTCATGTCTTTTATTACCATTCTGTGTGAAAAGCCACATGAAGGCTGCTACTGCAGTCTGAGCTGCAATATACTTAGGCAGCTATAATTTCATTTTCTGCCTGAACTTCATGCTTATTAGTAACAAAGTTATGTGAATATTTTAAGAGGAAGTTGTTAAAATGGGTAAGGCTACCTGCAAAGTTGAAAAGAACCTTTTCAAGTCTGAAAAAATGAATATTCAAAGACTTAATTAGTGAATTTTTGAGTGAATACATGAGTACCTGGAATCTCTTTTTCTTTTTCTGCTCAAGGCTACTTTTTTTTCTAAAAATTTCTGTTCTTTAAGTGCATCCTTAATGCTGGTACCAGCAGCTTTAGACTCAAGACTTCTTGATGAAGGTTCTTCTAAGTTCGAGACACTTTTTCCTAAAATAATACACAAATGATATAATACATAAGCATGTCATTATATTACAGTTTCAGCTATAAACATGACTAAAAGCAGTAGAGAGTACTAATGTGTAGCAAAGAATACTACTGTATATAGGTATTCATTGCGTTTAAGCAATGTAATGATATATGAAAAGATATATGAAAAAGTGAAGATAGGGAATTTTGTATTAATAATTTGCATGATACAATTTTCTGTTACATCAACTATTGAAACGTTGGGTTTTTAAGGGAAATTACTAGAGACCTATTACCAATATTTTAAGCTTAATTATTTCTTTTTCAGAGAGAGGGAGTGAGCGACAGCAGGGCGGCCGGGGCTAATGTTATACTTCTCATACCTTTAGAATTTTGATTTCCAGTTTTTAGGGATTTTGTTTTTTCTGCAGCCTTCTGTTTACGTTTTTCTTCAAGTCTCTCTCTGTTAATTTGTCTTCTTAGCAGTCTCTCTTCTTTTTCTTTGGCCTGGAGATAGAAAAACAAGGAAAACAATTTATCATTATTTATCAAAGAATACTCTTTGACCACAAATATATGTCTAAAACCCACAGAAAACAGAATATTGTAGCTTGAGACAAACTAAAAAATAAGTAGTCCTTTGAAATTATTATATGAAGGTTAACAGAATCCTCTAATACTTCTGTGAAGTGAAACTAGCTGAGTTCCAGAGTTTCACTGCCACTGAACACTGCAGACTAAGGCTATGAGACCTCCTCAAAGAATACATATTATTTTTAACTTTATTTATATAATATGTACATATGATATATACATAGTGTGTATATATTAAATATATATAAAATATGTAGAACTATAAAAAAACATATTTAGCCAAAGGAAAAAGTATCTAAAAGAACTGCTCCTCCCTTTTCTGTGTGCTGGTCCTTCTTCCACAGAAGATAGGGAACATGGTTAAACCTCTCTTTCAATTCTCAGTGACTGCAGACATGCCAAACACTACTGATTTCATGGACAGCAAGAACTACATTTGTAAAGAGATTATGTAATGAAGTAGCCTGCAGTAGTCAACACAAGCCCGAACTACACAAACCTCATTGAGGGCAGGCTGTAGGTAGATATGGACTATTTTTTCCACCCAAATTGTTGTTATATACATGAAACCTAGTGAAGACCAGGTTTCTCATATGTTCAGCAGTTCTTACGCTCCCTATCAAATCACTCAGCTGAGAAAGAATCCACCTATTACTGTGATTCTACAAAGACACTGCATGTAATTAGTAAATCCTCTATCAATATCAAAAGACTGTTGATTTTAAATTGAGGAGATGGGGAAAGATGGAAAAGCGTGTCACTACTTTCACCACCAGAAGCCTTCAAACTATAACCAGCAGAGTGCTTTGCTGGAGAGCAGATCATGCAATATTGGTGGAAGTCTGAAGGAGGGGCAGCCGTAAACACATGGGACGGGGAGAGGGCAGGGCAGAATGAAGCAAGAACAAACAGAAGACACCCACTTAGAAACCACCATCAAATAAGAAGTGAAATTTCTGTGCTGAAAGTTTAAGGAGCCAGAATGTGAGCAGTAACAAAATCCACACTTACAATGGACTGACGGCGTTGCTCTACAGTTCGTTCATCATCAGAATCACTGAAGTATTTGGAGTATAAGAAAGGCTTGCGAACATAAGCATGACGAACAGGCTTCGCTTTCCCATCACTCAGCTCATTAGCATGAGGCTTTGTCTTACTTAGGCTGTTTTTCTCCTCTTCATCTGAAGAAAGGTTAGTGAAGTGTAGAGATATATTGATAAATCAGGGCAGTGCTTTCAATGTAACTTTTGAGGAGGCAAAGCTACTCAAAATGTAGTATCAATTATTTATTCTAAAAACAAAAACAGTTAAAAAATGAAGCCCTTTAACATAAAAATATCACTGAATTACAAAAACCTGAAAGGTATATTCATGTGTTTATGCACACCATTCAGCCAAAAAATTGCAAGATACAAACCCCAGAATAAACTGGGATAAAACAATTGAGCTTACTCTCTTGCCTGTAATAATGTTGCCTTTTTACATATAGTATTTAGTAGTTAACACTGCGTAAGAAGTCAAAACATAATTTCTGCTATGTATTTAATTAAGCTTCTTCCCTACACAAAAAAAATTTTGTACAATATTTGAGTACATAAAAACTAGATAGGCTTAGTGAAATATATACTGTTGTTTATACTCATGTAAGTAATACTCAAGTGAAAATAAATAAATCTATTTCAGTTTTATCGGTATTATTAGAAATAGAGCAAAACCACTTGTGCTCCACACTGTACAAATTTCGTGTATCCCTGAAATATACTTAAGGCTTGCTTTCACTTCACAAATATTCAGTCATAACCGAATGCAAACTGCCATATTAAAAGGTAACACCAAAGCCAAAGAATACGCAAGTAATTCAGTGCTTCTAAATAACATTCTTAGAGCAGAAAAGATAAGCTCACAGCATACTACAGACAACTCATTCAGGTACTGAGGCACTCTGTATGATGAAGTGGAAAGTCTTATTAACTGCAAAAGCCACATATCTGCAAAAATCAGAGCCTGAAGTCTGCTCTAGACACGGAGAACACAAAAAGGTAACCCAGTC
Source organism: Phalacrocorax carbo (assembly GCF_963921805.1). Classification (NCBI taxonomy): domain Eukaryota; kingdom Metazoa; phylum Chordata; class Aves; order Suliformes; family Phalacrocoracidae; genus Phalacrocorax; species Phalacrocorax carbo. The sequence goes on from NC_087516.1 coordinate 16,374,459, forward strand.
AGTGACAAGATTCGGTATTTCCAGACTAGATCCATTCCTGTTCCTTCCACTGCGGCCAGGTAGCATTTGGAAATTCCTGCAATCCTAAAGCTCTAAAGCTCTAAAACCAACCTGATCTTCAAAGTCACCTACAACCATAACCCTGGGGTCATAAACAAAGCATTCCAATGTTATACCAAATTCATGGCAGGAGGGAGGGGGAAAAAACCCAAAAGGAACATGACATACCTGTCACTGCTAAGTGTTTTTGTCACCTATGAAATACTGTAGTACAAAATAAGATTTATAATGTTTAGAATATTTCAAGCTATTAAAAATATTCAAAGTGTGTTCGCTACTCATCTTTCATAATTGCACAAATACTATCCATTCCACATTCAAATTCTTTCTCATAAATAAGTACAATAGAACATACTGCAAAACCTCAAATTTATGATACAATGCACTCAAAAGCATTGCATATTCTTTCTTGCTGTTTAACAATCTAATTATTTTTACCATCTGATGTGATCTCCCCCTCTTCAGTACTGTCAGAAATTACAGTCTCCTCTTCACTCTCCTCTTCAAAGGAAGAAAGGTCACTGGTATGGACGGAGCTGACAGTGATGTCACTGAGTACATCCATATCTGAATCTACTGACATATTTTCTTGCAAAAGGAAAAAATAGAAAGAAAGGGATGTAAAGCAGCACACTGTATTTGAGAACCTTTTCTCATCAAAACAGTGATTTTGCCACAGAAAACAAAATTATCTTAAGAAATAGGGGAAAAAAGAGAATTTTTAACACCTTAATGAAACATTATCAGGCTAACTCTGGTTTACTCAAAACAAAAATCACCCTGAGGTACAACCAGAAACTTTAAATGAAGACTGGAATAATGGAGACAAGATGCCAGAGTAAGGCAGATGACCAGTCACACACTTGAGGAATCAACGCTCATCCAATTCCTAATGTGGGTACCTCAGTTAAGTGAGATGAGGCAAGGCCTAGCTGTGGCTAGGCAGACAAATTTGCCAGAACTAGCAGAGAACCTACAGTCCAAATGTACTTCTGATGCAACTCCTGAATACACTTAAACCCCCATATCCGTATTTTAAGGAAGAGCATTGCCCACGCCATACCTTCTTTAGTGCTTTCAGTTGTTTTATGCTTATTGCTATTTTTTTCCGGAACTAACTGTTTCACTGGTTCTGACTCTCTTGCTTGCTTTTCTTCTTTTGACTTCAGAGTATCATCACTTTTCTTTGAATGGTCAGACTTCTTGTCAGGTTTTTCCTTCTTTTCTTTTCTTCTTTCACCTTTTTCACTGCTGTCTGGTTTCTTGTCACATTTATCTAATAATTTACTCTTTTGATCTTCACTTTCCTGTTGAATTTCTTTACTTGTATCTTTACTTGTAGAAGTCAAGTTATTAGTATCCTTTGCTGAATTTTTTATTTCTTCACTTTGGCAGGGAAGCTCATTTAAATCTTCACACTTTGCAAATGTTTCAGCCCCTTCTCCAGAAAGATCACAAATTGCTTTCTCTCTGTCTGGCAAGTCCTCCGCATTTTTCTCTCTATCACTGCTACCATCCACACTCTGCTGAGATGAGAGTCTCTTTGCAATTTTGTCATTGTTCTTGGGATTTGAGTTCTCTGTTGAAGCCCTGGCAGCACTTGCCTCTTGGTTAAGAGAAGTTATCGTTTCCAAAATGGACATTGCATCACTAGCTACGTTGCCACTAGGAGCTGTAGCAGAGACACCTTGAATAGTAAGAAAGAAAATAGTTTCAGTTCACCTTTGTTTCCATAATTCTGTTCAGATATGTTAAGCAAGTGAAAGGAAAAAGAATAATTACTCCATTTAAAATAATTAAATTAACTAAAAAGGTTTCACTAATTTTGCATTTAGAGATTTTGGTTTAAAAAAAGAACAAGAAGTTGAATTCCTGCAGCAATTATGATCTGATTACTGGAGATTCATTTTGCTCTGTGACATACTGCTGTTCTGATATTAGCTAAAGAAAGCAGGGATTGTCTATGGGTAATATGTTCTGAACACAACCCTTGTTCAACTTACTGTCTTCCCAAGTGGGATGATGACTCTGGAGAAGCACAGCATAGAACACTGCAGCAGGAAGTCTGTATTTTGTACCTCTGACATCTCCATAAACGATATGGAAAATGGACTCATCGTATTGATTATATAACAATAGTACTATCAGAAATGCCTTAATCGCTTTGCCACCCTCTTAGAAGCAACTCTGAAGATGGATGAGAAAGGGTTAACGGGACTAGCACTAAGAGCTGCAGCTGGCTTGTTAACCCACTTTAAAGGAAGTGGGCCTCACAGGAAAAGGGCTAGGATTTAAATAAAGGGTCTGGTTACAAATAGATGGACTGCTGTGGAGTCTCTTAGGAAGGGAAAGAATGGACAATTACCTGCAGGAGTGTTTAGAAGCTGATACTAGGCAACAGAAATGAAAACCGTAAAGAAAAAGTGCTGTGTTTATAAACAAACTAAAGATTGGCTGATTTAGAGCAGACCTTAAGCTCCTGAGAGGACCATCACCACTCAAATTTTACGACACACAGCAACTGCATTAAGACAGGTAACTGTCTCATAGGTAATTTTTCTCCCAATCTACCAATGCATAAAAAAATTGAATCATTCTTCTGCTACAGCTATGTCTGTATCCTGTAATAAAATCCTGTAAGCGATATCTGATCCTGTAATACTTAGGGGGCTAAACCCTGAAACTGACGTTTTTCTCTACAGTAAAAGGATCTCTTGTAATCTCAAGTAGATGCGACATGGTGGTACACGGTGACATCTCTCTTGCCTTCTATCTTTCTACATACAGTAAGAGGCAAGTATTATGGTACACTGCCTCAAGCTCACCTTTTTAATACTGATGCTAGCAATTCTGGCTAGCAGCAAAACTAATCAATGTTTCTGCTTCTTCAAAAAATGAATTTTTATTAAAAGACGGCTCAGGGAAATGGTAGAATACCTTGTACTGCAATAGAAGCATCTGTTTTCTCCTCATTTGGAGCTGTACTGGGGCCTGCCTCTTCTTTGTGATTCAATGTGGCTAAAAATTCATGGACAGCTTTTTCCACCTGAGGTCTGAATGTGTGGTTGATCTTTGGGTCCACAACCTGAGAAATAATTCTGTCAATTCCAGATTCCAACATTCCAGACCTGGAATAAAGTTACATGAATACTTAATTTAAAAAACCTGACTTCAAGAACATTTTAACAAAATACGCTCATTTAGATGTGATGCAAGCACTCTTAAGTACCTTCAATGAAGCATTAACATTTTCTGAGCATCACTGCATCTATGTATTTAGCCAGCTGCCTGTATTTCAACAGCTCTCTCTATGCCTTATGAGTTAAGAAGAAAAATGCTAGAGAAACAAAGAAATCTAACTGCATAGAATTAACACAACAAACAGCCTGTTATGTCATTACTGGTTATGCCTAAAAATGTTATCCAACTGTAAAAGCGACATTTGTGGAAAAAAATTATGAAGAAACCTCATGATATAAATTTCCATGGCATAAAACAGATGAATTATAGAAGGCATGCAGGACAAATGACTACCAGACCAGTCATCACCACCCTACATTACTTTCTGCCTAATACAGTGTGACACCTCAGAGTTCTGCAGCTTTACAGAACACCCTTAACCTTCACTAAAAATCAAATAAATGGCAACACAGCTTCCTAGCTATGGGTTCTCCCTAGACTCCTGTAATCTTTTGTGGAACATATATTCCCACTTGTCCTCATTACTTCTTTAAAAAAAATTAAAAAAACCAAACCCCAAACAACCACCACTCCTCTCCTCCCAAATAAATTAGCTTCTCAGTACCAGTTATCAATGGCACCACTACAGCATAACTGAATAAGTTTGTTCCCTAATCCCTTGTTTGACTTAATTTAGCGGCCAAACTCATGGTACTTTGCAGAAATTTCCTAATGGTTCTTATGAAGCCAAGTTTTGAGAAGAAAAATTAGAGGAACCCTCGTGAAATAATATAACATCAGATAAGTGTTTGACATAATTTTGATGTAACAGCAGTTTTGAAAAACCTCTTCTCTGTCCAGCTAGATTCGCACCCAGTTTTTTGTTTGGTGAATTTAGCTTTACTCTCTGCAGAGCTTAGTTTGTCAAATCCTTTTAATTCTCCTTAGTTCAAAACTTGCCGGGAGAGCAATTTTATTAATACCTCCTTTAAAAGAACCAGTAAAGACAGACCTTAGCTAAGGCATTACATCTGAAGTCAGAAAAAGCCTTCTACCCCTGCATCAACTCGGATCAGACAAATAATATTTGCTGTCTAATTCTGATGGCAAGCTGCTATCTGAAATAATACCACTTTTAAGCACTAAAAAAAAAAAAGCTTCTTCAGAAGTTTCTCTGGAGAAAGCAGACACTTTACAATTGACCTAGAGACTCTGTCACCTATGGCGGTACACAAGCATGTTCAGAGAAACCACAGAGCTGTCACTCACTTGAGAACTTGCTGCCTGATGTTATTTCTCAGCTGGTTTTTGTTGAGATGAGGACTCCAGGTATGAGTTGCCAAATGATTGGAAACAAAGTTGTCAACACGCTGTCTCAAATTCTGGTAGGCAGGCTAGAAAGTAACAACAGAGAGGTTGGACAGGAGGGTTTCAGTAGGCAGCCGCCCCGCGGGGGCCGGGCTGGGACAGCCGAGAGCCCCGCGGACCCCCCCAGCCCACGGAAGGCGCAGCCGCCTCCGCTCCCTCGTGGGGCGTTAAACCCGCCTGTACGGCCAGACCCGCTCCGCAGAACCGGGCGCGTTGGCACGGCCGGCCGGCCCGCGCTCCCCTCCGGGAACATGGGCTCCGGCTTCGTCCCCGGCCCGGCCGAGAGGAGCCCGGGGCCGAGGGCCAGGCCGGAGCCCCGCGCGGCGGCTCGCCCGCAGCCGGCCGCCACCGCGGGCCGGGCCCCGCCGCCTGGGACGGGCCCGGCCCGCCCCGACGTGCCGGAGCGCCGCGGGGAGCCCCCGGACCCGCCCGCCCCCACCTTGGTGTCCACGTCGGCCAGGCAGTCGCGGCGGAACTGGTCGAAGAGCCCCTGGCTCTTGAGGTGGTTGACGATCATGGAGACCAGCTCGGGCTCGGCCGCGCCGCCCCCCACGGCGGTCCCCGCACCCGGCAGCGGCGGCGGCTGCTGAGGGGGCGGCGGCGGGGGCGGCGGCGGCGGGGGCTGCGGCTGGGGGTTGCTGGCCATGGGGGCGGCGGGGCGGCGCGGCCTGCGCGGGGCGCGGCTGCCGGCTCTCCCGGCCGGGCCCCGCGACGGGGCTCGTTACCGAGCGGCGGCGCTGACCCCGGAAGCGAAAGGGAACGGAGGGAGGAAGCGGCGGGCGACGCGCAGGGAAGCAGGGACGCCGCCGCCGAGAGCGGCGCCATCGGCGCGAGGCGACGACTGGCGAAACCGCGCGCAGCGGCCGCGGGCCCTTTAAGGGGACGGAGTGGGGCGGAGCCGCGCTCGGCCCGCTCCAGTGGGACCCCGAGCCGCCAGCGGCGGGGTGGGGTGGGGGGGGGCCGGGGGGCGGCCGCGGCGGTACTCGGCCCCCCCCGCCCTCCTTCGCCGGCAGCCCCCCGCGCCTCGCGGCGGCGGCTGAGCCCTGCGGGCAGCGCAGGGGGAGGGGTCCCGGCGCCCCGGCCGCCCGGCGCCCGCCGCCACCGCGCTCCCCGGCAGTGCCCCAGCGTCCCCACCCCTCGCCCCTCCACGCCCCGCCCCTTCCTGCGCTGGCCGCCATCATGGTGGGGGCAGCGTCTCGCGCTTCCTCCCCGAGGCGCGGGGCGGGGTTTCCAGGGGGCGGGGTCCCTAAGGGGCCGGGCTGGGTGAGGCTGCGGCCCGTCAGCGGGGAGGGGCTGGCCGGGTCACGTGGCCGCCGGCGGCGGGGTGCGTCCCGTGAGGGTGGGGGGGAGCTGCTGGTGGCGGCAAACGGAGCCTTCCCCTGGGCTCCCTCCTCCGAAGGCAGGGCCTGGACTGAAGGCTTAGGTCTCTACATGGGTCCCTGTATCTTACGTGTCCCCAGGCTCCCTGGAGCTGAGAGGAGCCTGGGTGAGGCAACTGAGAGATGGCATTTAATATGCTGGAGTTTAAGCTTGTTTACTTTAGATTTCAGTGCATTGCCACATGCTTTTCTCATACAGGTGTTTTCAGGTCATCTCTTGTTACAACTTACTTTGCTGTGCCTCTCTTCATTTCTGTCTCTGGTATGGTCACAACTTTAACATGCTGTCCTGAAGCCTCATCAGTGGCTCTAATTGCTCTTGCCTCTCTTCTGAGTATATCCTGTTTCCACAGTCTTTGAAGTTGAAGTCAGTGCAGACTGCTGGCTGGTAATGCCCAGGCTGACCTGTTACAGCTGAAACAGGACCCCAGAGGCAGTAAACAAAAAAATACAGTGATAGAGATGTGAATTTCATTACACTTGGGACAATAACTGAGGGCCAGTGCTGTGTCACTGGGTATGGTTTGGCTCTCCAGTCTATGCCTGAGCTCCCGTCCTAACCAGGATGAGTAAAGATGAAAAGAAATATAAAAATGTAGTTAAAAATACAAAGAGTGAGTGGCTTACAGCAAAAGGGACTTGGCAGCAATAGTGTTTTGGCTGCACAAATTTTGTGGCCTAATGAGTGGAGATCTTTTTCTGCTATAAGTGTTTGAAATCGCATTCTGCAGTAATCATTAAAGATCAGTTTGATCATAAAGGCAAGAGTGTTGGGATTGCTATTACACACTTAAAAGCAGGTTAGAAGGGTAAAGCTTGCCCCTAGTTTTCCTACTGTAAACTAAGTACTCCTAGACTAGAACACCACAGAAAGAAATGAATCTGACAACTCTTTATTGTGAGATCTTTATCTCTGGATGCCAGAGTAATTTTAAAAATCTGGCTTCTATTTGTGTAGTTTCGTATATTCTGCACGGGCATCTAAAAGGATTAAAGCACCAAAGATTAAGAGGAGTGGGGAGTCTGCAGCTCAGAGCCTGGTACAGCCCCTACTGGTGTACCCAGATGTGTGATCTAGTGACTGTTACATCTCTTTTCAATAAAGAAGTTTCTTCACTGCTGACTAAAGATCATGTAGCAGTAAGCAAGAAAGGGCAGAATTAAAGAGTGTCATTTTAGTATATGCATCTACTAATTTTAGAAATAGCGTGTGATGTACTGTGATAGTGAACGAAAATTTCAGATTTTACTGGGAGGTTAACATTTTCAGATTTTTGTGTTAGGAAAAGGCACTGCAACTTCCTAGTTTTGTTTTTTTTCTCAGTGTTTGTTGTTTGTTTGTTTTGGTTGCACCCCCCCCTACCCCAATCAAGGGTGGTGCAGAAAATGAGAAAGAAAATTATTCTTTATTTTAACAGCATGAGCAAGATATCTGCCTCAGCAGAACAGTATACTACTGTTATGGTTTAGCCCCAGCTGGCAACCAAGCCCCACACAGCCACTTGCTTACTTGCCCCAGGTGGGATCCAAAGAGTAAAAGTGAGAAACCTTATGGGTTGAGATAAAGACAGTTTAATAAGTAAAGCAGAAGCTGCACGCACAAGCAAAGCAAAACAAGGAATTCATTCACTGCTCCCCATGGGCAGGCAGGTGCTCAGCCATCCCCAGGAAAGCAGGGCTCCATCACGCGTAAAGGTTACTTGGGAAGACAAACACCATCACTCCAAATGTCCCCCCCTTCCTTCTTCTTCCCCCAGCTCTATGTGCTGAGCATGATGCCATATGGTATGGGATATCCCATTGGTCAGTTGGGGTCAGCTGTCCCAGCTGTGCCCCCTCCCAGCTCCTTGTGCACCCCAGCCCACTTGCTGGTGGGGTGGGGTGAGGAGCAGAAAAGGCCTTGGCTCTGTGTAAGCCCTGCTCAGCAGTAACTAGAACACACCTGAATTATCAACACTGTTTTTCAGCACAAATCCATAACATAGCCCAATACTAGCTACTATGGAAAAAATTAACTCTACCCCTGTCAAAAACAGCACATTTTCCTCCCCTTATTCCACACCATTTATGTCATGCTCAGGTCCCACACTATCCAATACACCCTTATTAACCACCACTACCCTTCCCATCCTTTGCTAGAATACAGAGATACCATTGCCTTAGTGGATGGACCACCCCTGTGAAATGTCCGTGAAATGTCCATAAAATGGCCATAAATGTCTACAAAATGTCTACCGAGTTAATTCAGTCCATGACTTTGGGCTTCACCTGCTGTGGTGGTCACCCAGGACAGGAGAGGTGGTGTGCTGTGTGGAGTTCCTGGGCACCAAAGTCAGCTCAGGTAGGGTTACTGCTGCTCTCACACTGCTTCTTGTAAGGCTGTCTTCCAGTGGTTCATGGGGTTCCGATAACATGCAACACAAATCGCAGGTTACAACAATTTAAAGGTATTTCCATCACAGTCTCCACCCCTCGTGCCTTTGGACCAGACCATCGGGTTTAACATTGCAATGAACTCCTCCCCTTCCCCCTGCTTCAGCTTGGACTTAGCCACAGACTGCAGCCCCTTAGGGTCGTACCTGCTCCAAGTGGAGCCTTATCTAGGAGCCATAGTATCCCCAGGGGCATACCCGCTGCGGCATGGACTTACGCACAGCCACAGTCGCTTTGAGGTGCGCCTGTTCTAGCGTGGCCTTCTCCAAGGGCCACAATGCCTTCACAGATAGACCTGCTCCAGCGGGGCCTTACCCACAGCCACAGTCCCTTCAGAAGTGAATCTGCTCCAACATGGCCTTGCCCGTGGCTGCAGTCCCTCCAGGGGCGTACCTGCTCTGTCACGGGCTTATCCATGGCCGCAGGCTCTGAGGTGCTCCAGCATGACCTCATGCGCAGCCACAGATGCCTCAAGGTGTAGCAGCTGCAGCACGGACTTATCCACAGCCACAGATGTTTCGAGGTGTACCTTCTCCAGCATGGACTTACCCTTGTTCCACAGTCCCTTCAGAGGCGTACCTGCTGTGGCACAGATGTAACCACGGCCACAGACACTTTGAGATGTACCTGCTGTGGCATGGCCTTATCCACGGCCGCAGCGGCTTCGGGGTGTCCTGCTCCTGTCCCTTTGACTGGGGTTCGCACTGCAGTTCCAGCCTGCCCAGTGCAGCAGCACAGAAACAGCAGCGAGGCCCGGGCCCCGCCAGCCCAGGTGCGTGGCCGTGGCTGCTATCGAAATGTTCCCAGGCACGGCACAGAAAGGTGGTCAGCAGTGCAGCAGTACAGCAAGCAGCGAAAGCAAAAAGCAGCCTGTAGCGAGCACTAGACTCCCATGTACAGCCCCACGGCAAGCACAGGAGCCTGACGATTAGTAGCTAAATGGCAATAACAGCTATGAATTTGACCTAGCATGTTCCAGCCGAGCCTGTCGTTATCTCGAACCCTTTGAGCCCCATGTTTGGTGCCAAAAAGGACTGTTGTGGTTTAACCCCAGCTGGCAACTAAGCCCAAGACAACCATTTGCTCACTCTCCCCCCAGGTGGGATGGGGGAGAGAATGAAATATATATATAAATATAACATAATGTAATATATAAATAAATATAAATAAATTATCCTATATGCTGTCTGAAGATGGCTTTTGTGTTGTCTGGGTCTGACAGTACATTGTCCTATGGGAAGATGCTGTAAAGGAAACTGGAAGCCTCCTGAAAAGAAACATATCCTGATTTTGAAATAAACCAAAATCAGCCCTTTGTTGTCCATTTTAAGGATGCTTTACAGTTTTATATTAGCTCAGATATGGTCACATGAAGTCCTGTATGCTAATAAAAAGATACGTTATTTGGTGGTTGCACTATAGGATCTCTATCCAAAGAATTATGAATGTATGACTGGATGTTAAGCCATCTTGATGTTTTCAGTGAGCTCACAAGTGAACTTACGTATTTAAATGTAATTGTTTCAGTTTTTCCAGAACTATTCCATACTTTTAGTGTTTTATTTGTACTCTGTACTTATCCTTGTAGTTTACTGTAGTTATTACTGTCATTTGATGTAGTCACTTTGTGATGCCTGATATCCAGGGCTAGTAAAATGTTTTTATTTGTCAGCTAACAGATTGAAAAAGACTTGTCAGATAATAAACAGAAACAGTTTGGAGTTAATACAAAGGATTTTGGTTTTTTTTCAGTATTTTGTTGTTCTGAGTTGAGTAATCTCCTTCTTTACTTTTGTAGTCCCTGTTAATTTTCCTAACCTATATTTCTGTTATCACTTGAATGTGTACATGTTTCATATCTTCCCTTATCCTTGGAACAATTCTTTTTCCAGACAGTCCTAAGAGTACTTTGTCCATATTCACCTCATTCACGTTTTCACTTGTGTAAACAGTTGAATTACATATTGTGTCTGTTTGGTTTATGTCTTGCACTGCAAATATTCTGTATGTTGAATTATACTTTTTCTAAAGTAATTTGGAATATTTCTGGTGTTAGCCTCTATGATCCCTAATGACAGTATGAGAATCTTCATTTTATACTCCGGGGTGGGATTGTAGTGCATTTTGCTTGATCTCGAACTTTTAGTGGAATGTTTTTGTTTTAAAAAAGATCACATTACTGTTATTTTTCCAGTTTTTCATATCCTGGAACCTGCATCCCCTGCTATGGGTATTTACAAACTGCTAATGACTGCAGTTGCTGTTGCATTATTTTTCAGGGAAACAGTCTCATGTTAAAATATTTTGGACATATATTTGATATGAAAAGTCCCAGCAAGTTTCTTAGTATCTTCTTACTTAAAATCTTAGTATCTATCTTAGTATCTTCTTACTTGCTCTTCCTAGAAAGGTTGGACTGGATGATCCCTGAGGTCCCTTCCAACTGTGATTCTGTGATTAATAAAGTAGATAACAGATATTTCTTAGTTCCGGCCACAGTTCTTAAAGCTCAGGCAACATTTAAATTGCTGAAGAAGTACTAAGATATGAGACAAACAAAAAGGAGGTGCGTATGTGGGAGTGAAAAGTTTATGTGGCTGCAAGAGGAGACCGGTCAAGTACAGGAAAGTACGACAATTCACAAAATTCAGGGAAAGTGCTTCTGGCCCAGGATGTACCTGCACTGCGTGCTGCTGGGGGCTGGGAGAGTATCTCATTCCATTTCTAGTTCTTGACTTGCTTGTGGTCTCCCAGAATCAGACCCAGGACTGTAAGGCTGGACAGACCCACTTCAGCCATTGCTGTTATGGCATCAAGCCACGCAGCTTCTGATTTCAGATTAACATCTTTTTGTCTCAGGTTATGGTTGAGTAACTAGGGACATAAGTGGAGTAATTATGCCACCTCCAAAGCAGAAAATCGTCTCCTAAATAGTGATAAAATGGTATGTTTAATTTGGAAATACTGTTACTGGTAGTAGTGCAAGTAAAAATAAAGCACCTGTAATAGCTCTTTTGTTTTTAGACAGTGTTGCAGAAATCTTATTCTGTGAATGCTTACTATAAGCATCAAATTCATAGTGGCCAATATCCCAAACTGATTTCATGGGTGTTAATAAAATTAAACTCTCTTAAAGTCAGTTCATACCATAGCTGATAAAAGTGGTAACAGAACTTGGCATGTTAACTGATGTTTTCTGTTTTTTTTTCCCAGTAAACCACTTTTTTTGGTGCATTTTTTTCCTCTGTCTAAAAAACTTTGTTTATGCATTGTATGCTGATCACGAATCTAAATTTATGAAGTATCTGAAATCCAGGTGACTGCTGGATTAAGGAGGTAAAAGGAAGGTGAGAAGTTAAAAATCCTTCACTTTGCATAGGAGTGAAGTACTAATTTGAACAAGTTTGGTTTTGAAAAGAGATGCCCTTCCTCCGTGCTGAACTCTGTCTTGCAGAGTTCTGCGCTCTCTGTAGATGAAGTGTTGCTGGCAGTGTTGAGCTTACAAGGGTAGTCTTTTACAAACAAAGGCACACAGAAAGGGCACCTGTTTAGAAGCAATTTGAGTTTTCTAGGAAAAAAATGAAGAGTTTTCACCAGGAATTACTGAAATACTTGAGCAGATTCTTGGATAGTCAGAAGTCTAAAGCTGCCCAACACCAGCTAGACATTTCCCTGGGATGAATTGCTGTCATGGTTTTAGCTGGGATAGAGTTAATTTTCTTCACTCTAGCTGGTATAGTGCTGTGCTTTGAAATTAGCATGGAAAAAAACTGTTGAGATAACACACAGATGTTTTGGTTGTTGCTGGGTAGCGCTTGTACTAGTCAAGGACATTTCCAGCCTCCCGTGCTCTGCCGGGTGCACAAGAAGCCAGGAGGGGAGGGGGCACAGCTGAGAGAGCGGGTTCAAACTGGCCAAAGGGATATTCCATATCATGTAACGTCATGCCCAGTATGTTACCTGGGGGGAGCTGGCCGGGGGAGGCAGGCAGCAATCGCGGCTCGGGGACGGGGCAGCGTCGGTCAGCAGGAGGTGAGCGGTTGTATCGTTTGTGTTTCCGTGGTTTTTTTTTTTCCTTTTTTTTTTTTCCCTTTCCCTTCCTTTTCCATTTTATTATATTAATATTATTGTCATTATTATCATAATCATTATTACTATTATTATAATTTTATTGTAATCATTAAACTGTTCTTATCTCAACCCACAAGTTTTTTTGCTCGTCCGATTCTCTTCCCCATCCCACAGCGGTGGGGGGGGAGTGAGCGAGCGGCTGCCTGGTGTTCAGTTGCCAGCTGAGGCTGAACCACGACAGTCTGTTTTTGGCGCTCAACGTGGGGCACGAAGGGTTTGAGATAATAACAGTTGCTGGTCACAGCATTGATTCATCTGCTCTCAGTATTAGTTTGTCCAGTCTTTACCATGCTGATTGTAAAGTACATGTTAAAACTTGCTGTTGGTTTTGTCAGTTTGCTGTGCTCTGCAGTGATTAGAGATGTTTTGCCTAGGAGACTTGTTATTAAAACACTGGCCTTGACTGTTATCGGTTATTTAGGTCTCGCGTGGAAGCTGTTACTGTACGTCGGGTACCACTCATGGAGACAATTAGCAATTATACCTCCTCCTCTGAGAAGTTTTTATGGAGGAAATACAGAATGGCCCTGTAGCTGCCATCTTATATAATGTCTCCTCCTTCATTACAACAACTTTTCAGTATCTTGAACATCCTTGGGTAGTCAAGATACATCTGTTGATATTGCTTTGGCAGACGATGTCAGATCTGTCTAAGGTTAATAAGCAAGTTAAGAATATAATCCAGAGATCTGCCCCAAGGCTCAATAGCTATGCGTGGCAGGGTATGTGGGATAGTATGGGCAAATGCCTAAGACAGTGGGCACCCCCCCATGGTGTGGGACTTCACCCCTGAACAAGTGCAGAATCCTGAAAAATGAGTAGAATATTTGGAGGAAGTATGTAGTCTGCCTGGCAATTCCAGAGAGATACAGATTACTGCAATGTGCTGGGGCCTGGCTTATGCCTATCGAGCCCTATTTAGCACTATTCAGTACCCCCAAGGGAAAGAGAAGGGGGCTACTCCAACCCCAGTGACGAGCACTGCGGCCACCCGACCCCCCACGGCAGACACTGCAACTACTCCAACCCCAGTGCCAAGCGTTGCAGCTAAACCAGAAGACCAACCTGTGCCAGTATCAGTCGCCCCTATACGCAAGAAGAAATCATGGAAGAGAAGGTCAACTCGTTTAGAAAGAGATTACGAGGAACCAGGGCCATCACGAGAAGAGGAGGAGGAAGAGGAAGAATGTGTACAAGATACAGAAACTACCCAATCCCTATCCTTGAGTGAGTTGCGGGATATATGGAAAGATTTCAGGTGTCATTCAGGTGAGCACGTTATCACCTGGCTGCTCCGATGCTGGGATAATGGGGCCAGTAGCCTGGAATTAGAGGGGAAGGAAGCCAAACAACTGGGATCCCTCTCTAGGGAAGGGGGCATTGATAAATCAATTGGAAAAGGAACACAAGCCCTCAGCCTCTGGAGGCGGCTCCTGTCTGCGGTGAGAGAGAGGTATCCCTTCAAAGAAGATATTGTATTTCGCCTAGGAAAATGGATGACCATGGAGAAAGGCATTCAGCATCTAAGGGAATTAGCCATGATTGAGGTGATTTATGGTGACCTGGATGATCAACGGTCCTCCAAAGATCCAGATGAAGCCGAGTGCACACGACCCATGTGGAGGAAGATTGTACGGAGCGCACAATCCTCGTATGCAAACTCATTGGCAGTGATGTCCTGGAAAGATGACGAGACACCAACGGTGGCGGAGTTGATTGATAAACTCCGGGAATATGAAGCGAATATCTCTTCCTTGCTCGTCTCTGCTGTTGAGAAACTGTCCTGAGAGTTCCAGCAACTCGAAGATATGTCCTACTCCCCACCAGTACAGACCAGTATCTCAGCCATTAGGAGTAAGCATCCCTTGGCTCAAGAGAAGGGATACACACGACGGGGCACCCTGTGGTTTTACCTGCGTGATCACGGAGAGGACATGAAGAAGTGGGATGGAAAACCTACCTCAGCCCTAGAGGCACGGGTATGTGAGCTGCAAGGGAGAACAATTACTTAGGGGAGTTTCTCCAGGAGAGCTGCTGCTCCAGTTTCCAGTAAGCAGTTCTCCAGACAGAGGAGCAGAAGTGCTGATGTCCTGTCTGATCTTAACAGAGACACTCGTGATGGGCTCGTGATCGAGGGGTGGACTTGACCATGGATGCTATTGCGCAGGCTATCCATGAATGTGAAACGTGCGCTGCAATCAAGCAAGCGAAGCGAGTAAAGCCTCTGTGGTATGGGGGACGATGGCTGAAGTATAAATATGGGGAGGCCTGGAAAATTGACTATATCACACTCCCACAGACCCGCCAAGGCAAGCGCCATGTTCTCACCATGGTAGAAGCAACCACCGGCTGGCTGGAAACATACCCCACGCTCCACGCCACTGCCTGGAACACTATCCTGGGTCTCGAAAAACAAGTCCTGTGGCAACATGGCACCCCAGAGAGAATTGAGTCAGACAACGGGACTCATTTCTGAAACAACCTCATAGACACCTGGGCCAAAGGGCACAGCATTGAGTAGGTGTATCACATCCCCTGTCATGCACCAGCCTCTAGGAAAATTGAAAGATACAATGGACTATTAAAGATGACACTGAGAGCAATGGGGGGGTGGAACATTTAAAAACTGGGATACACATTTAGCAAAAGCCACCTGGTTAGTCAACACGAGGGGATCTGCCAGGCGAGCTGGCCCTGCCCAGTCAGAATCCTTACGTACTGTGGAAGGGGACAGAGTCCCTGTAGTGCACAAAAAATATGTTGGGCAAGACAGTCTGGGTTATTAGTGCTTTAGGCAGAGGCAAACCCACTCGTGGGATTGCATTTGCTCGAGGACCTGGGTGCACTTGGTGGGTGATGCGGGAGGATGGAGGAGTCCGGTGTGTACCTCAGGGGGATTTAATTTTGGGTGAAAACAGCCAATGAACTGAATAATATGCTGTTAATTGCTATATAATGTTGTATGTCATCACTACTATGGTTGCTATATGCCATATCAATGGAATGTTATCATGGTGGGAATCTCCCAGTTAATAATAATAGCAAATGAACTTTCAATTGAACCGAGCAAAATGCAGCAATGAGAGAACAAGAACTACCAGTGCAGCGGTGATGGAACAAGGACTGACATGCAACAATCTGACCCCACACACAGCACCTGTCTGAAAGACTCTTACAATAGATGAAACCCAAAGTCATGGACTAAACGAACTCAATGGACATTTCACAGGCATTTTACAGGGGTGGTCCATAGGCTAGGGGAATGATAAATGAAAATCTGTATATCCTGTTAAAGCATGAGAAGGTGGGGAGGGATTATTGAAATTGTGCTGAATAGTATGGGACCTGAGCATGATGTAAATGATATGGAGTAAGGGGTGGATACTGTCATGGTTTTAGCTGGGATAGAGTTAATTTTCTTCACTCTAGCTGGTACAGTGCTGTGCTTTGAAATTAGCATGGAAAAAAACCTGTTGAGATAACACACACATGTTTTGGCTGTTGCTGGGTAGCGCTTGTACTAGTCAAGGACATTTCCAGCCTCCCGTGGTCTGCCGGGTGCACAAGAAGCCAGGAGGGGAGGGGGCACAGCCAAGGGAGCGGATTCAAACTGGCCAAAGGGGTATTCCATATCATGTAACGTCATGCCCAGTATGTTACCTGGGGGGAGCTGGCTGGGGGAGGCAGGCAGCAATCGCGGCTCGGGGACGGGGCAGCGTCGGTCAGCAGGAGGTGAGCGGTTGTATCGTTTGTGTTTCCGTGGTTTTTTTTTTCCTTTTTTTTCCCCTTTCCCTTCCTTTTCCATTTTATTATATTAATATTATTGTCATTATTATCATAATCATTATTACTATTATTATAATTTTATTGTAATCATTAAACTGTTCTTATCTCAACCTACAAGTTCTTTTGCTCGTCCGATTCTCTTCCCCATCCCACAGCGGTGGGGGGGGAGTGAGCGAGCGGCTGCCTGGTGTTCAGTTGCCAGCTGAGGCTGAACCACAACAATTGCTCACTTCTTCCTGTATATATGGGGTAACAAGTCTGTGCCTTGCACCATCTGTGTTACCACTGTTGCTCCATTCCCGAGGCTTATTTTCTTTTGGTGTGTAGCTTATGTATTGTTTATTGTGGTACAATAAAACCCAGAACCGTCAGTGATGAGTTGATTTGTTGTATAGTCATGCATCTCCGGATGCATATTTCACATTTGCTTCTCCCTGTGCATGAACAACATATTTTATGATCGTCTCTAGAAAATCTCAGATTTTCTGATGCTTGCTGATAGGGGATTTTTTCCAAAAAAAGCAAAATTATTATTCCTGGGAGCAGCAGCAGAAATCACAGTCTAGTCCATCCCCTTTGAAACAGCAGAGAAAAGGTGCCAGCACTGCTGAGGTTTTATGTTTTGTCAATAATGGCAAATGTGGCTTCAGCTGGGCTGCGGCATGAAATGCTCTAGTTGCAAGACTAAAATGTAGCCAAGACACGGACTGTACCTTTAGCTGTGATGTGATCAGAGTGATGTCCATATCCTTACATGGCAGTAGTCGCAGTAGGTGAAATGCTTTTGGACCTCCAAGGCTGGCAGATATGATTTTATAATCTTTTTTGCGTAAACTATTTTTTAATAAAGCATGCTTGAGTGCTCTTTCTGGCTTTACAGCCATGTTTCTTCCAGGTGTAACTAGTGTTATATGTTCAAGCATGTTTGTACATCCATATATTCTTTTTTCATTTGGCACTGGCAAGCATCACCGAGGTGCAAGGTGATGCTTGATGTCTTAAGTGTATTATCCAGCGGAATGGCAAATGTATTTTGATTCAGCAGGAGGCTGCCTGTCCTAAGTGTTTTCCACAGGCAAGTTTTTGGCAAGTGAAAGGCTTGGCAGAAATGAAAACAGTGACGGGACAACATGTTTTAAAGTGATGAAAGCTTTTATTTAAACTAGCCTGTCATGACTTTGTGCTGAGACCTCTAATACTTTTTGGTTACTTCTACAGAGATTCCTTGAGCAAAACTAGAACCACTGGGAGATCCTGGCTCTCCCACCGGAGCTGAGCAGGGTGACTGTTGTCAGTGACACTTTAGTTCAATGGAGACAGCACATGGTGGCTCCTCAAAGTGGCTACTCAAACAGATAGACTGAAGGGTTCTTCAAAAATACTAAGGTTTTCAAGTTCAGTAGCTAATACTTTTTGTTGTATTTGCTGGGAAGGTTGGCTGCTTAAAGTTTGAAAAAAACCCCTTGTAAAGTCTTCTAAGTTACATTTCAGCAAATTGTTCTCTAATACTGTTTCACTGATGTGCAGAGAAATGAACTCACCTTTATTTATCTAGCTTTAACATGTAAAAGTGATTTAAAGTTACTCGTCTGCGTGTAACTTTATCTGAAAAATTAGGATTATTTTTTCCAGTTTCAGAACCTCAGTGTGACACCTGGTTTGCAGATGATGTTTTTAAAGTACATTATTTTGAAGGTACAGCTACGTCTCTTTTCCTTTGTTCTCATGTTTTGTCTATGTCAAGGCCAAAGAATGAGTTACTGGATCCTCCAAGTTTTGTAAGAAGATGAGTAGAGCCTGCTTAGTCGATGGCATTTGAAAGCAAAAAAAGATTACCGTTGCAGGTAGGTTCAATCCACAGACTTATTTATTGTTTTTGGTTTTTTTTTTCTGTAACCAGAAAGAAATCTTCAACAGCAGATGGAGTCTTGACCTGCTATGAGAGGAAAGCCAACCCGTGTGGCCATGGCTGCGACGTGGTACGGCTCTTTGTGCTGCACTCTTCCCTGGTAATGCAGGAAGGGAGAGAGGCACTGAAGCTTTCTTACCTCTTCACAAGCAATCAATGACTAATTGATGCAATATGGTTGGGATTGTTATTGGCATCTAAGGGACTGGACATGTAATTCCCGCTAAAGTGACTGATGATCTCAGCATATCTTTTTTTCTTTCTTTTTTTGAAACGTAGATTCCTGCCTGCTGGAGAAATACCACTTTATTTCTCCATTCAGATGAAAAATGTTAGAATGAGTGAGTGTGCTCCCTTTAATAGACTTTTTACTTTGCTGTTTGTTTTTGTCTGGAAAATACGTGTTTTTGATATTTGTGTACAGGGAGATGCAGAAAACCTTAATGGAAGCTTGTTCTCCAGAGAGAGCACAAGAGATTATACACTCTCTCACTTTTGCCTAAATGTAATTTTAATGGTAAGGTAAAATGGTACACCTTAAACATGAAAGCAGAGCGAGTGGATACACGAAAGCACGACACCTTTTATATCAGCATTCTTCACTGACTGTAGCAAGGTGAAATCAAGGTGGAGGCATTTTTTAAATGGGATGCATGAAGCCTAAAGTAGAGCTGATGGACTGAATTTTGCTTTAATTTATACCTAGTGTAGTTCCATTGAAGTCTGCAGGGAGATGGATCAAAGCAGGACTTTGCTGCTAAATAATAGGGTGCTCAAAAATGCTCATGCCATCATTTTTGCAACCTTGGTTGTAAACCTCAAGTGAAAATCAGAGTTATTGTGTCTACTACAAAAATTGTATTTTCCATGGAACATTTTGAAAATGTTTAGGAAAATAAAATTTTAAAAAGGAAAAAAAATGATTTGGGCTTTTGACTTATTCTTTTGTGTTGGGGGTGCCACACGTTCAGAGGAAAAGTGACGGTGAGTCACCTTCCAACAACGTACTTTTAGGAGAGGTGGGGTGGAGGGAGGGAGCAAGATGGGTCATTTTGTTGCTATTGACCTACTTTCTGTGCTTGGTTCCCCATACTGCTGGGCAATTAAGAGAGCTCTACCCAAAGTCATTGGTAAGGTGGGAGTGTGCAGAGAAGGGGCTGGTGTGAGGGAGGCGTAGGTGGAACACACCGCCCTGCCAGCTCCAGCTGTGAATCGAGGCCGTGGGTGGGGTGCAGTCAAGGGTGTTCCCCCATTTCCAGTCCACTGCAGATCCCACTGGATACCCCAGCAGCATGCCTGATATCTTGCCTGGCTGTCCATTGAGCAGGGAGACAGGAGAGTGTTGCCCACCTGTAGGCTGCTCCCACCATAAATCCAGGTGGCATGCCTAAATGGGAGCCTGGAGATTTCCCACCTACCCAGAGGAGTACCCAAACTATTGTGTTTCAAGGCAAAGTGCAGCCCTCAGGACTTGTTCAGAAGAAGGTGGGACATAGGGGGAAAAAAATCTTCAGTGAAAACAGCAGAAATAATAATGCTTGTTCAAAATCTTTCCTCCTCACCTATTGGTTTGCACAAAGATGAAAGGTATTTAATGTTTTTAAGATTTGTATTTTTCTGCCAGATTTCATTAAAATTGGCCAACTGTTTCAAAAGTTATGGGCAGAGGTTGGAGAAAGACTGACAAATAGTGAAATAATTGTTTCCTGGGAAAAAAAAAAAAGAATAGAAGCCTGGATCCACTAGGATATATTGTATATGGAGATAACCAGCACTGAATATATTCAGAGACCAGCTGCTTTCTGAATGGGAACTGATGTAGGAGTCAGACAAGGGGGAACAATCCCAGACTAGTGCACCCACTCACTCGCGCCAGGGAGTGTGAGAAATGCAAGATTTTCTATTTAATTTTTTAACTGGAGAAAAACGGAAAGTCGGGGAAAAATACTAACAGTAGTACCAATGCCAATCTCAAACATTCAAGCATTCTGAGTTTGATCCTACAGTAGGAAGAAAGTGTTTTTAAATGTATATGGGAGTAATAAATCTGAATGTATTGGTATTTTTAGCCTTTATTTGCTCCTCGCAAGGTTTGAAACCTTCCTGAAATGGAGAAGTGTGATGTTTGCTCCAGCAATGGGATTTGTAAAAACAACATTGAACATTTTTTGTGCTCCGTAAAAAGGAGCTATTGAGGCTGTAAAGGAGGAAAACAACTTTGCAAGAGCTTTTTTCTCCTGTTTTAAGAGTGTGCTGGCTGGAAGGAGGATGGGTGGCTGAAGCACAGCACTACTGTCACACAGCTGCTGGATCCAGCCAGCTTGTCTGTCCAAGCACAGAGGAGGGCAAGACTGCTTTGTCTGCAGCCTCTTCTGCAGACGTTGCCTCAGGTATCACGAGCCTGTCCTTTTTTTTATTTTACCCCGTGGTCTTTGTTGCCGTGTGCTAATGATCATCACCTGACTGGCTTTGTTAATGTCACACAGCTTGTTTTGTAGAGTAATTCGTATACATTGGACTTCAGTGGATTTATTTTGTAGTTAGAAATATCTTAAAGCTATCTCCATTTGCCACAGGGTCTTTTACCCAGCTGTATGGTATGTTTTACATAAATCCAGTTTTAATTTATTTCTCATTATACACAGACTTAAAAGGCATATTCTTCACTTTATCAGTAAGGTGCTGGGAAAATTTAGGGCAATGTCTCTCTCTCCCTTATGTTGTTATGTGACAGTGGACCAACGAAAGGAAGCCTGATCATCTGAAGTACCTGCTTGCTCAGGGTTCTCTGAAATGTCTTAGCAGTTCAAAACTTCAGGAAAGGCAGGTTTAGAAAAACAACAAAAGGTTTACAAAATTAAAATACAAACTGTATGCCAGTAACCCTCTGCGCTCCTCTGCAGCCTAAGCCCTACTTGCTCCTCTCTTCTAAGGACTCTTGAGCAAGAACCCACTCTCCATCTCTCTGTCCTTCACCATTGCAGTAACACCAGGGTCTCCAGCTAGTACCAGCAGATGTTTCTGTAGAGATAAGGAAGTGCTTCTGCATGCTGCAGGGGGTCAAGGTGTTTTTTTGCCTGCTGAAAACATGCGTGTCAGGTTCAGAGGCTGGTAGCTGGGACACCTAGCCTGAGAAATGAGGACAACTCTCCTTGGACCTCAGACTGCTCTCCTGCCCTCAAGTGATACATGCAGTGGGATGTTTTGCAGTGTTTATCACTGATAACAAAATATTCTGGTCCTGCCAAAGCTGCTGGCATCAAAGGAAATAAACGACCTAAAGTGGTTATAGTTTTCTCAGTCTGAACATCGAGTATGGATAGAAATTTATTTCTTTGACTCCCCATAAGTCTGAAGTCCTTTCCCAGGACTGTGATTTCTCTTGTGAGAAAACACAGTCTGAAGTTTTCCAGAGTTTTGATTATATCTACTTCTATCCATTAATGAAAAAAGCACCAGCTTCCAACTCTTCCTCCACTGAGACAGAATGAGTAATTGCCCACATTGGACAAGGATATTTTTTCTTGCTTTCTAAAATAAAAAGGGAGATCATGAGGCTGTGTAGCCTTGAGAGTGCTAAAGGAGAAAGGAGCTTCTCAGGACTGGTGCTACAAAGTCCTGACTCCCAAGTCTATCTCTTAGACTGTCCCATTTTCTGTCTACTCTGTATCCTGGTTTGTGTGTTTCTCCTGGCATAAGCTTGGCAGGGTTTTTTCCCCAGCTGTGATTACTGAATGATTGTTAAGATCAGCTTCATTTAAAAACTAGTACAAAGATCTCCCTGGCAAGGTCTGGAATTTTTTTTTTTAATTTGAAATATCCTTCTATACTCTCTTGTTTCAGCCAAATTTGTGATTTACTGCTTGTTGAAAAGAGTCTGAAGAGACACGATTATCACAAATATGAGGTACACACTCCCCATAAACTAAAATCCTATACAGCATAACAGAACTTTCTTTACAATCCTGCAATAAAATATCTCAAGAGAGGAAGGGAGTCAGGAGAAAGATACATGAACTTTCAGAACTCAATAAAGGCTGGTAATAGTGAAAGTTTGTACAGTCTACCATTCCTGAAAAACATCTATAGCATTAGATTATGCCTCGACTTTTCCTGTCACGGTTCCATTAATTGTGGTGGTAGAAGACTGCCTGTAAATTGAAGTGGGATTTTACCTTATATAGAGGAGGGAAGGACGGGGTTGCCATATGCCAAATTTCTCACTTCGCCTGAGGGATGGATTAAAATAACTTATTAGACAAGTAATCCAAACCTCTGGGGCAGGTGAAAGTATTTCTAGAGTCTCCTGGGATGTATATTATAGATTACTCCTCTGATATTAAAACACTTAGAGAAAATTGAGGGAGTGGGCTCCCACATCTGTTTTCTCTTTAGATCTATTCTCAAATTCTCTTCCTGTCACAAAATAGCAAAGAGTCTTCTAAGGATTTCAAATACATTTCCTCCCTCCCTCCCTTCCTTCCTTCCTTCCTCCCTTCCTTCCTTCCTCCCTCCCTCCCTCCCTTCCTTCCTTCCTTCCTTCCTTCCTTCCTTCCTTCCTTCCTTCCTTCCTTCCTTCCTTCCTTCCTTCCTTCCTTCCTTCCTTCCTTCCTTCCTTCCTTCCTTCCTTCCTTCCTTCCTTCCTTCCTTCCTTCCTTCCTTCCTTCCTTCCTTCCTTCCTTCCTTCCTTCCTTCCTTCCTTCCTTCCTTCCTTCCTTCCTTCCTTCCTTCCTTCCTTCCTTCCTTCCTTCCTTCCTTCCTTCCTTCCTTCCTCCCTCCCTCCCTCCCTCCCTCCCTCCCTCCCTCCCTCCCTCCCTCTCTCCCTCTCTCCCTCCCTCCCTCTTTCTCTTCCCCCTCTATCTTCTGTAACTCCAGTTTAACTGCAGCTAGAACTTGCTTCTCACAATTACATTTTATTGAAATACTGCACTGTGTAATTGCGGCGCTATTTGAGATGGCTGTTTGCACTAGCATATGAGCAAGTTAGGAAAATGTCAATAGTGCATTAAATGAACAGGGATTGTGGATAATTTTAAAATATTAATTTTATGCTTTTTTGGATCCTTTTGCTCGTGGGTAGACAAAGGAAACTTAAATTATGGATACTAAAATTATTCCGTATACTCATCCAGGCTTATTCTTCCATTCTTCAAACCAGCTCCCCACAGACACATTTGTATAAACAGAAGCATGCTAATTAAAATTGCCAGGGAGACATGATCTATTTAAAGTCTCAAAGCACAATTTTACTTTTAGGCTTCATATTGTGATAGTGTAAAAGAGCAAAGTTTCTCTTCAAGGTTTAAATATAATGAAGTGAAAATTTTCATTAAGTATGTGCTATTTGGCTGCATGCTGCTCTTATCTCCGCTAACATGCACCTGATTTCCTTTTCTATCTTGCCTTTGTTCGTTGTTAAATCTCCAGCAGTCTTTCATGTTTTTTAAAGGACTGCAAAACTCATTAAAACTTTGCAATTGTTTATTTCTTTGTACTTTCTTGTTTAACCCTCCTTTCACAGCTCCCTCAGTTTGACATAAAGTGACAGACTTTAAACAGTTCAGATATGCTACTGTCTATACTGATAGTATTTACATGTCTATTTATTATAAGCCATCTAAGCTTACATAAGCTTAGACTTGATGTATTTTTTTCCCCAATCTAATATCTTGATTTTCCAAACAAGGACCATATAATTCCGTTTCTTCTGGTGTATAACAATGGTCATAACTTTTTTTCCCAGGATGACAGTTCTCTTATGGTTCTTCTTACGTCTTCCCCAAGATGCTGTGTCAAAGTCTTCCCTTGGAGACACGGTGTAGCTCAATAGCTAAGTATATTTGAACCTAATTTCTTACGTCTTCAGAAGAAGAAGCTCTCCAGTGTTTATATAAAGGGGCACATTCCCTCCTGTGGCCAGAAAACTTAAATTTGTTGTTGAGGGAAATGTTCCCACATTCCCTGTAACAAGAGGCAGGCAGTAATCCACAGATCTCATCCAACCTTCCTCGGCCCCAAATTCACCTCCATGACAAAGCGCTCTGTTGGTGCAGTGGTGTGTGACTTGCACGTTTTGGCTAGACTCTCTGAAGCAGGCAGAAGTTTTAGGTCCTCATCAAAACCAGGTTCAGTACATACACTCGCGCCTGCAGCACAGAAAACTTCTTTTCACTTGGAGCATTATTGCAGCAACATTTTTTATACAAGAATAAATTGTTTTCTGAGAATTTGGGAACTCCTGGTTTTGCTTAACATGCATGTGAAGCTCACAGCATTGCACTGCATAGTTCACTTCCCTTTGGATTTGAGATGTGTATTTTAATATCACTGATACAGACTTGACCCAATTTACTTTATATGCAGTCTAAAAGCATTTTGCTGAAAGAATTTGTTAGTAGCCTGTTTCTCTCTGCACTCCTGACCGAAGTATGGGGCAAATCTATTGTTGTAGTTGCTCCAGATTATTGGACACCAGCCACAACTTTTTGATCTTGTAGTTCCATGATATTCTCACTTTGGCACTGAATCTGACTTAAGGAATTTAAGGGGTTCCTGCCAATGCAGGTTTCTCCTTCCTACATCTGCATCACTGTTTTACCTGCAATCACATAAAAAAAGCGCAAATATTTCCTTGATTTTTTATTCTCTCTTTTTGGTATGGAAAGAAATTAGCAGCATAACAAAATGATGCCTGATGTCCGTGGGAAAGTAAGAGGTGGTTTTCATGCACTGCTTTGTTATAGTCTGTTTTCCTATAAACAAGAACAAGTGTAGATGTGACACTCTGGGACATGGTTTAGGAGGCGTGGTGGTGTTGGGTTGATGGCTGGACTTGATGATTCCAACCTTAATGATTCTATGATTCTGTAAGGTCCCCATTCTGTGTGTATCCTGTGGTAGCTCATGAGGAGTGACAACCTGCAGCCCCTCTCAGAGCACGAAGGGGGTCCCACTCTCCCCTCTCTTGTCCTCTGTTCCTTGGGAAATGCAGTGCAGTCCAGGCCTTGCATTTCCTGGTGGCTCTGGCCATGGTGGGTGCGTTTGGAGCCGTCTCTCTGGTGTGCTGAGGAGCCTCCATGCTTGCATGAGATGGAGCAGCAGTGCGCCCCTGGCTGTGGTCCAGCACTGCCTCCTGTCTCCACCAGCGACCTTGTACGGGGCCCTCACACTGCTGGGGGTCCCCTTTGATCAGATGGTCCTCCTCACTTGATCAGCTGGTGGCTGAAAAATTGGACATGAGCTGACAACGTGCTCTTGCAGCCTGGAATGCCATGTACCCTGGGCTGCATAAAAAGAAGTGTGGCCATCAGGTTGAGGAATAAGGTTCTTCCCCTTTACCTCATCCTCATGAGACCCTACCTGGAGTACTGCATCCAGCTCTGCGGTCTGCAGCACAAGAAGGACACGGACCTGTTGGAGAAGTCCACAGAAGGGCTACAAAAATGGTCAGAGAGCTGGAGCATCTCTCATATGAAGAAAGGCTGAGAGTGTTGGAGTTGTTCAGCCTGAAGGAGAGAAGGCTGTGGGGAGACCTTATTGTGGCCTTTCAGTATATAAAGGGGGACTATAAGAAAGTTGGAGACAGACTTTTTACTGAGGCTTGTAGTGATGGGACAAGAGGCAATGATTTTAAACTGAAAGAGGGTAGGTTTAAATTGGACATAAGGTAGAAATTCTTCACCATGAGGGCGGTGAGGCACTGGAACAGGCTGCCCAGAGAAGTTGTGGCTGCCTCATCCCTGGAAGTGTTCAAGGCCAGGCTGGATGGGGCTTTGAGCAACCTGGTCTAGTGGAAGGTGTCCCTGCCCACGTCAGGGGGGTTGGACTAGATGATCTTTAAGGTCCCTTCCAACCCAAACCATTCTATGTTTCTATGACTCCATGATAATATGACCTCATCAGCTGAAGCTGACAGAACCGGAGACCTGATGGCTGAACATGTTTCTTCTTCTGTCAGCTGTTTTCTTCCACAGATGAAGTAGACAGCTTTGTGGTTTTTATGAGAACACGTCCTGGTTTGGCTGGCAAGGCAAGTAAAGAGCAAGGGAGGGATCTGGACTCTGCAGAAGACAGCGGCAAAATCCCCGTTGATTTCGGCAAAGCCCGGGTTTCGCTGCAAGTGCGTCTTTTTCTTATCTCCGTTGCTACCCTCCGTTTGGTCAGCAGGTGGCAATCTCTACTTTTTGTCTGAACTTCAGAAAAGTTCTGTGTGCACAACACAAACTCTTCTTTTTATTCAAATAGATGTTTCTGCTTCGCGTCGGGTATTCTGACTGGAAGCTGGGCGAGATCTCATTCCAAATCTCTCTTAACATTTAAACGCTTACTTAGTCATCAAAGTATTTTTAAAAGCAGAACTTAGAAAGCCTATTGCTTTACAAATCATAGTTATTCCTTTCCCATCCCCAGCTCTCAGTTACAGACAGAAACACCCACAACTCAAAACCGAGCTGTATAAATTGAATTGTGTGTATGGTATCTTTTACTGTGAACCACAGACAATAGTTAATAAACCAGTACTCAGACCTCATAAACTTGCATGTTCTAGCGTCCGGATTTAATGCCACTTATTAGTGTTTCAAATTAATCTTGTAAACAAATGATGGAATGAGAAAAAAATACAGGTATTTCCATGCCTGTTGTTAAGTGTTTGCCTCGCTTATTAGGTCCAAGCAATCTAACCTCCTTTCCTTGTGGAACAATTGGCCAATAACATACCCAAGGTCAGCAAGTCCTTGAGCTCTCTGCTGTGTAAGTGCCAGTCTTGCAAAGCAGCTCTATCTAAGGCTATTTCAGTACTGACATCCTGCCCCATTCTGGACCTCTTTTGCAAACCAAAATGTACAGCAGTGCATGGTTTCATAGAAAAATGAATGAACACTGATTTGTTTGCCTAAGCTTTGTGGCAAATCTGAATTTCTCTTTGCAACTGAGACACATGTAAGTCTTTTCATAAGTATTTTGATTTTAGCCTTGCTGTCTGAGAGAAATAAGCTAGCTAAAATACCTTGTTGGTTGCTTGTCTATTGGCAGTGGCAAGAAAAAAGTAGATTTTTCCACTGTCTAACTGCCATTTGCTCTGGACTATTAATACCTAGAATCTGCTATTTAAATATGGTCTGTATTCTGACCGCTTGAGGAAATTTGATGAGGATTATTAGGAAATTAAGTTAAGTTACAGCTAAGTTAAACAATTACACTAAGGGCATGCAGTCCACCAGACCAAATGAACCTGCACAGATTCATTCATTATGTCAAAAACAGAGTATGAAACATTATTTTTGTTCAGTTTAAGAAGTACGGTGATGGTTTTGTGGAGTGTGTGTAGTTACAGTAACAGATAAAGCAAAAAGTGCAGGTCATTACATTTCCAAGTGTAACCTCTCAAAGATAGTTGCTATTTTTAAGAACCTCATCTACTTTGTTTATGACCTGCCTTGTTGCTCACCCTATGCCTGGGTGTATTTCTTATCCTGCTCGTGATGATAACTGAGCATCCACTGACAGCTTGGGAAGTGCTGTCTGCTTTCTTTGCAGGCAGGCAGCTGGATATTTCATGCCACAGCAGAGACACCCAGGTTTAGGGTGAAATAAGAGCGTGCTCTTACCCCTGGCAGCCTGCAGATGCACTGGGCATTGCGTTGCCCTTGAGTCGTCTTAGCTGTGCTGGGAGGTGCCTTGCAATTTCCATATTGTCCCTTAGGTAATTGTTCCAGGTGCTTGGATGCCATGGTGACAACTTCTGTCAAGACAGATAAGTAGGAATGGTTGCTGACTTAAAACCAGTGGGATATTCAGGCCTGGAAAAACTGCTGTTCTGGGACAGCACTTGAACAACAGGTGTTTTAAAAGACACATTTTGGCTGGAGAGGTTCTGCAGTCTCTGTCCTCAGAGTTTTTCAAGACCCAACTAGACAAATCCCTGAGCAACCTGGTCTGACCCAGCTTTGATAAGGAGGCTGGACTGGAGCTCTCTGGAGCTCCCTTCCAGCCTGAGCGGCTGTGACCATGCACATGGACTGAAGCAATGCGTGGAGGCTTGAACCTGGTCAAGCCCTGTTGTGCTTCTACAAGTCCTGGCCCTAAGAGTTGCACCTCTGCAAGTACTATTCATTTCCAAGGTACGCTTCAAACAACAGTTAGCCTTCAGTAGTTCTGTGAGCTCTTATCTCACATTACTGTTGGGGAAACCATGGAAAAGGTGACCCTGGCTGAAGCGATGGGAAGGCCTCTGCAGGGGCTGAGATCAAGATTTGGTAATGCAGCTGGAGAAGGAACTGTTTTGCCACCCCAAATTCCTTTCCTGTTTTCTACTAGGGAGAAACCAGGACATTTCAAAGGAAAGATAACGACTTTTTTTTTTCAGAGCCAAGAATAACTGAAAACTAACTGGGAAGGGCACTTACGGGACATATAAGAGACAAGGTTAACATCTCTGGGCCAATGAGGCACACCACAGATCTTTTGCCCTTTAGGTATTCTGGGATTGCCATTTTCTAGTGCTTACCAGAAGGTTTTACAGCTTCTACAAACATCTGTGGGTTTCTCCCCCCAAAACAATGTAGTCCTATTAAAATTTTCCTTTGTTGTTAATCTGGTTTTTATCTGAACGTGCCTTTTGTTAAATTCCATAACTTCATCTAGTTGGGAAACACCAGCTCCTAATCATGAGCTGAAAGTATTAGACAACATAGTCTCTTTCTTTTGGGAATGGCTTGTTTGAACTGAGTGGCTGATGTAGGTGGAAATCAGAGTTCACTTGAGCTAGCAACTCTGGTTATCAGTGAATGAAATCCAGACAGCACAGAGTCTAGCAGAGTTTGCATTCAGTTGAATTAGCATCCCTTGAACTCAAATCTTGCTCTGTTTCTAGTTCGCCTACAGACATTTAGTGCTGTAATCATTTCCTCTCAGAGTAAAAAGACAAAACATCCCTTTTCTTGTTAGAGCGATTTGCCTGTAATGCAAAACAGAACAACCCCAAAACAATTGCCCTTGTCTTTTACAGTTTTTTTTTTAAATAGTTTCCTTTTGAATGTACTCCTTGGTGCAAGAACATTCCCTCCAAAAATTAAATAACAATAATTATCCAGTCATCTTTTCCCAGCAATTTGTTCATGCAGTTATTCTGTCTAAATAGTAGATCAGATTCAAAAATCTAACTAACTGCACTGTTTCACTTTGGAGACAGTGTCAGGTTCCACCAAGTTGTTTCAGGATGTTGCGAGCTCCAACTAAATGTGCAATAAATGGCCACAGATTTTTCTGTGATATTTGGACCTAAGAAAGGCAAAGTGGGATATAATGAAGCAGGCTCACAAAGAATAGATCCTGCTGGACTTCTCTGATGTCACTCCTTGATAAGTGTAAACATTTGGTATGGTCCCAAAGTGGAAGCTGCTGGAATAAAGGCTACCTGAGGGAACTAGAAGGCAGAGAACATGGCAACAGTTGTCAGTGCTGGGAAAGGAAGCATCAAAGAGAGAATCAAATATTGTTCGTGGGGCTTTTCTTATTTCATACATTCATTAATACTTCCTTTGAAACACAGGGGAGCATGCTGGCTGGCTGGAGTTGGGAGGCACTATTCATACAGAAAAAAGCTGGCATATCAAATGGAAATGAGAAGCAGAGTAAGAGGAGTGTGAAGAAATTCAGTAGTTCAAAATACAATATTATATAATTCTTCTGTACTCAGGGTGGTTATCATGAGGAAATGCCTGAGGAAGGGAAAGATCTAGGCATACTACCTGAATGGATCATGAATCCAGTCTTCTAATATGATGAATCTGTGAAGAATAAAAAAAAAGGTGTGTGGTGCATCTAAAGAGGTGCTTCCAGTGGAGATAGGGAATCGTCTAGGAGGATTAAAGCCTGGAAGGGAATATAATTGTTCTGTATAGCTATGTGGTCATAATACTTCTGTGACTGGTCCAAAACACTGCTATAATTTTCTTTTAGAAATTATGCCATTGAGAACTCAAGCCCCATGTTTTTGCAGAAAGCTTAATAGAGCCAGTTGCCTGTGAAAAGGGAACAGATTTGCTCCATGACTTACTAACTATTCTTTTTTTGGAGCATGTTCAGGAAACTTTGCAAGATGAGCCTTGCAGAGCTTCATGAAAATTTCTGTCCCGCAGGAGAAGAGCAGTTTGGCTAAGCATGAGGTTCATTAACTTTTGGGCGACCTTTTCACAGTAGATACACGGCTGTTGCAGAAGCAGGTAATGAAATGCTGATAATTTTGCAAAACCCAGAAAACATTCCACAAATGTGGCTAGAGGCAACAATGCAAAATCTGAAGAAATAGGTTTCCTGCTTCTAACTTATAGTTAAATAAAGCTGAATTCAAAGACAAATCAAATTGTGCAAGATTATGAATATGATTTAAAGGGAAGCAGTGTTGTTGGAGGTTTTGTTTTGTTCTTAGCATGAAGACACAGTATTTTCATTAAATGGATGAATAATAAACGGATTAACCCGTCAGGGAGGAAAATGGCATACTATGCTCAAATTCTGCAGCTATTTTGGGGAAGGTGACAAATGTGTGAATGGAGATTAGGCTGTTTTTCTTTTAACCCTTTCTTCCCCCTCCAGCAAATGCCCTGTAACTGCAAGAAGAAGAGGCAAGGCAGGTGCCTGCAGAAGGGTGAGGGTAACTGTGGATGTATATATTTTCTTTTACTGGGAGCACTTGGTTGTAAATAGGGGGTGACATATCAAGTAACCTGGGATTCCAGGAGCGCAGGTACATTGGGTTTGCATGGCAAGGTTTTGGCAGCAGTGGGGCAACAGGGGTGGCTTTTGTGAGAAGCTGCTAAAAGCTTCCCCCATGTCTGATAAAGCCAATGCCAGCCGACTCCAAGACAGACCCACCGCTGGCCAAGGCTGAGCCCATCATCAATGGTGGTAGCACCTCTGGGATAACATATTTAAGAAGCAGGGGTAAAAAAGCGGCACAAGAGCAATGGCAACTGGAGAGAGGAGTGGGAATATGTGAGAGGAACAACTCTGCAGACACCAAGGTCAGTGAAGAAGGAGGGGGAGGAGGTGCTCCAGGTGCCAGAGCAGAGATTCCCCTGCAGCCCATGGTGAAGACCATGGTGAGGCAGGCTGTCCCCCTGCAGCCCAGGGAGGTTAATGGTGGAGCAGATATCCACCTGCAGCCTGTTGAGGATGCCATGCTGGAGTAGGTGGATGCCCAAGAAGGCTGTGACCCCAAGGGAAGCCCACCTTGGAGCAGATTTGTGGTAGGACTTGTGACCCCATGGGGGACCCATGCTGGAACAGTCTGTGAAGAACTGCAGCCCCTGGGAAGGACCCACATTGGAGAATTTCATGGAGGACGGTCTCCCATGGGGGGACCTCATGCTGGAGCAGGGGAGGAGTGTGAGGAGCCCTTCCCTTGAGGAGGAAGGAGCGGCAGAGACAAAGTGTGATGAACTGACCACAACCCCCATTCCCCGCTGCACTGCTCAGGGGGAGGAGGCAGAGAATTCAGGAGTGAGGTTGAGCCTGGGAAGAAGGGAGGGATGGGGGGAACGTGCTTTAGAATTTGGTTTTCTTTTTCTCATTACGCTACTCTGATTTGATTGGTAATAAATTAAATTAATTTCCCCAAGTTGAGTCTGTTTTCCTGTGACAGGAATTGCTGAGTGATCGCTCCCTGTCCTTATCTCAACCCACGAGCCTTTCATTACATTTTCTCCCCCCTGTCCAGCTGAATAGGGGAGTGATAGAGCGGCTTTGGTGGGCACCTGGCATCCAGCCAGGGCTAACCCACCACAACAGGAACAGAGCAGTGCTGTGGCACAGCTGATTATGTGCTCCTTGGGAAGAGCCTCACAGATCTCATCTTTTGGTAGGAGTTGCCAATGATATGTGTCTAGTAATGTGCCCCAGTGGTTAGTTTTGTCCAAAACCTAACAACCTGAAGGAATGTCTGCTGGTTTGTGTGAAGAGCTGTATGCAACAGTACCATCAGCAAAACTGTATTTTCCATCTGATGAACCAGAAATCATTAAAATATATCAAATCTGATACAAAGTGCTTTTTTTTTTAGTGCCACTGTTTTTAAGTAGAATGGTTATTACAAGTTGAAGAAGTGAGACCTCCAGCCTATTTTTTGTTTGCGATGGGATTGGGAAAGGGCTGAGAAATTCCAGCCTGACTCAGGAACATTTTTGTACACAGCTTTTGGGAATTAAAGAAATATTATTTGTCATCCTCTAGTCCTATAACAAGAAGTTTTGAAAAGCTGTCTTCGACCAGTCAAATTCCATTAAAGGCATTGTAAGTAAGTGTGAAGGCGCTGTGGTTTTTGGGTTGTCCTGTAGAGTTCAGAGGTCTGCTCTGACGTTCAGTCGAGAGATACACAGGCCCTTGGGGCATAAATCTTTCTCTGCAAATTCCACAGAATTATCATAACAGAAGGTTAGTGTTTCCACTACTGTAAAATGAAACTCTGACATCCTGATTATAATCAAATTACTGTCATCAAAATACTGATATTTCTGCTTTTAAAAGTTAGACTAAAATGTATTGCAAATATCTAAATTCTAAAATATATAGCCAGTCATCAGTGGTGGGGCTGATTGTCCCTGACTTCTGGAGAGAATTGGGCTGAAGATCTGTGGATCAGCCTCCTCGACAGATGTTTTCAAACATGAAAACAATGCATTTAAGATGGGGGACAGAGGAAAAGGCATTGTGAAAATCCCAATGAGCCAACCTAGCTTTCACGTGAGTTTATTTGGTTTACTTTTCCTGAGTGTTTCTGTGGGTAAAATGGCTACGAAGCATTTCAGGTGTCATCTTTGGCAATCAGAGCATTTCTGGGTTTTATCTGTAACTTGAATTAATTTTAGAATGGGTTACATAGCAATAATTGGCCTCTTATAACATTTTCCCTGCCCGCTACTCTCCTAGAACATTTTGGATTGAATTGGTTACAAAGTATTAGCAGCCTTACAGAGGGGACCTTGCAGATTCCACTATATCCTTCACAAGTGTTGTTCGTGTTGTATTGAAGACTTGTAAATTTTATAACCTCCTAATTCAGTGTTCTAAATTGCCATCTCAGCATACTGAAAATAAACAACCACATCCAGTCCCTGTGTAAATGCCCTCAGCCACAATTTAAGTGATTTGAATTCTTTTCGCGAAGTCCAGCAAAGGCAAGTCTATGTAGAAAAATTCAATAACTCTGAGCCTCTCTGCCCTCACGGGTGGGCTGTATGGCAATGTTAGTAGCCTGGACATTGTTTGCAGTGCTGTAAGCGTTGTCAAGATGCTCTGTAGACCAGAGCTAGTTCATGTTCACACAATTCAAAGCTTTGCCAGTGAATTTAAGGGACTGTAAGGTAAACATGGGCCAAGCGTTCACTTCAGGCTATGTTTGTGCCATGTGTTAAGCCTCAGTTTGGGCTCTGGACTTTGTTCCAGCAACAGTACTGAAGCGCTGTTATTACATTCTCAGATACAGGTCTCAGCTGGGAGGGAATAGGTACCTAATGTATATGATGCAGATGTAGCTTTTAGTATGCTAGAAAACTAGCTCTATACTGATTGCTGATGCACATTTATAGATCTGAAATTTGTTGTTTGCTTTTGTTTCTTTTTTCTTCTTTACACCAAAAAATAATTCTGCATTGCCTCCAAGGACGTTATTTAATGAAACTAAACTGAATTCTGACTGTATTAAGTCACCAGATTAGAACCCAGAGCAAGGACATTGTCTCTAGTACAATGATATGTAGGTTTTCAACATTTTTTTAGCACTTTGGTTGTTTTATAAAAAAACCCACCCACTCATTACCAGAACTAGATCCTTTAGGAATACACATTGTTAAACATCTTCCTTAAAAATTAAGAAAATTATATACAGGAGATGTTAATATGATGAGTGTTATGAGTATATTTTATAAACACTTTGTGATGACATATCAAATGTTGTTTGTGCATGGTGGCAGATACTTCTTCATTTTTAGGATACACCTAAAAATGGTGTATTGTGATTTTTAGGACCACAATCCCCTCAGTGTGCCAGAGCAGGGAAGTGGAATTGAACTGAAAGTAGATAAGGGAATGGTGAATAGAAACTCATCAAATGCTGTGATGTCCTATTGGACAGGAATTGGGGAAGACAGAAGAAAGCAGTGGGTGACTAAAAAAATAAATCGTAGTTGGAACTATGGACTGTGGAGCTTTGCCATGTGGGAAGGGTGGGGGGAGGCTTTTACAGGTTTTGATTTATAGCAAAGAATGAGAGGAATTCTTTTTACTATCCCATTACTCATGTTAGGAATGGAGAAAGTAAAGTTCATTTTCCGTTTGGAAGTTGTCTCTTCACAGCTGAGAATCCACCCTAAGGTTCCCTGCTTTGTTTCCATGCCCTCTGATTCTCATGCTCCAGATTGCAGCCTAGTTGCCTGGCTGAAACTGGAATTAGTCCTCTAACCACAAATAATGTCAGAGAGAATGAGGTTTTGCAGTGTAGTAAACTTACACAGGCAGCGCCAGATGGCTTTTACAGTCCAGTTTGGCCCATGAGCGTTTGCTCGTGTGAGTACATGTGTGTATTTAAAAAAAAACAAAACCAAAATCTAGTAGCTGCTGGTAACTGGACCATCTGGTAGCTGTTCCATCCAGTATAATGTCATTTACTTTTTTGCTTTTCAAGCAGGTCTGTTTTTAAATGGCTTATTTTAATCACCAGAAACCACATATGTGCCAGTCAGTCGTCTAGTAGTTCCCAGCACTCTTCCCTCTATGCAGCCTCCTTCTGTCAGCTGGGGTTTTCCCCAAGATGCCACTCACACTGATATCAACTTTGTCTTTTCCCCTAGGCATCTTCTAGTTTTGCATATGTGGTGCATTTTTTTTCCAGCAGAAAGCAGTTTCTGACACTATCATTTCCTATTTTAAGGAAGAAGTCTATTCTTCCTAAATACTCATATTGTTTAGCAACCATTGTTTGGTCTCGTTCTCTCTTAGGATGAGATCTGATCTCACCTACCCCAACGAATGCTTTAAAAATTTAAACAGCGAAACCTAAGTTTCTTATAGCCTTCCCCCCGTGCAGCTGAACTGGTTACAGAGCTGTGCAAGTCCCCAAAGCAGGTGCATGGAAAATCATGCCTAACTGCCTTTCAGTGGGGAAAAACATTTCAGTAAGTAGATCAGGAGGAAGGCATAAATGGCTGTTGGCTAGATAGTTTCTCATGTATCACCCCTGAGCAAGCTGAGCACCTGAGGCTTCAGTAATGTTATTGCTTAACTATTTATGCTCTTACCTAATGGATTGAACAGGATTCAGGGTCATGCAGGGAATGGCTAAACTCAGTATGCTTTTCTATCTAATTGAACTCTTTTCTCTAGCTTCTTCACATCTCATATGTGCGTTTAGTATCTAGGAGATAGTGTTGTGACATACTTCCTTCTGGTGGAAAAAGCTTCCAGAATGGGGCTTCTACTGTGAACACTTATGTTTGTCTTTCCCAGATCCCGGTAGGGAAAAGGACTCCCAAATTAGCTACCTGCAGTCCATGTGCAGATGCCTTAGCTCTTTCTCCTTGTCTTTAGAAAGCACAGCAGATTTTGGATTCTGCTTATCCTTAAAAAACCACACTGCTGTAGGAAATTTTGTTATTATGGCACAGGGTAGTCTATATTTTCTTTTTCCTTTCCATCTAACCATAATTTTTATTAACAAAGTGCTGTGAAGGGCTTGTAAACAGGGCTGTACCTTTGGTATGCTCTCACCCTGCAGTACCCCTGCAGTCACGGCACTGGGCTGTGTGATGCAGAGGTTGTAATGCGCAGTGTTGCTCCTAAGATCTGCTCTCCTGATTTAACAACTCTGCGTTACTAGCTTACCCGTAGGCATGTGTGGGCTATGTCCACCACCCCAGTGTAGCTTTCTCAAACTATATGATTTCTAAAAGTGAGCAGGATGGATGGTGGGTTGAAGTAGAAAAGCAAGAAAATGGAAGCCTTCATTTTTAGTCAGTCTCTGTAGGATAGCAGGTAATAATCTGAATTTGATACTCTGCTAAGATTTTTCCTATTGTACGCTATATAGTTTCATTTTAATATATTAAATGAGTTCTTTAGCTTAGTCAAGGGATAAAACTGTGCCATTTTGACATTTATTCACATGGAATGCATTTCATAACATGCATTTTTAATTTGTGCTTCCTCTCAAAAGCTAGCATGACTGTGTACTCTAGCACTGCAAGCAAAACTAAAATACATGGTTTGCACGCAAAACTAAAATACATGGTTGCATTTCCACTTCTTATTTTAAACCATATTATATTATCTCTCTCCATATGAAGACAAAGTTAATGTTGAATAAATGCATGATTAGATAATGATAAATTGAAAAATGTATCCTAGGATGGAACTGTATGAAGTCAGTTTCATAAGAAGGATTATCAGCAACAATATTCACTGTCATTGAAGTACCATGGCATTACTATGAAATAGAAATGCTTTGTTTTCTTACTACTCACAGCATTGTCCAAGACAGTCAACTGTGATCAAGAAACTGGATCGGTGACATATTGTATCTATCACACCGTAACACTCTTGAGGCTGGAAATTATAGCTGATTGATTTACGGACAGGATTCATAGGTATTTTCATTTATGAAAAATACTATAGCAGTAACTCTAAGAACACACATAGACTGGTGCAATTCCTGGCAACTGGAAGAAATCTATGGGCACAGGTCCATTGCTTTGTACACATGTGAGCTCTTGTCTAGCAATTGCATACGTACATCCCTTTCATTAGAATTTAGTCCCAGTTTTAGAAGAGAAAACCAGTGGTATGAGAAGCCACCAGTTTAAAAATGTGCTTCTCCTGTTTTTGTGGTATTCGCTAGCAGACTACTGGTGGTGTGTGTCCTTGATGTATTGCCAATAACAGTTTAAACAGATGAAACCAAACCTTCAAATCCACTTTAACAGAGAGAACTTAAAGGGAAAAGATGAGGTTTTTGTCATCTCTTTTTGCAAAACATGGTTGCATGAAGAAAAAAGAGTCAAATATGGATCTTACCTACACTCTTACATAAGCTTACAGCTCTCAAATGAAATAAAAGATCCTGAAGTTATAATCATGTAAATATTTGTTCATGAAATACAACTTTCTCCAGAACTTGGAGAAGAAAACAATATTTGGCTGATATATCTGTTGCTTCCTTGGTGCTGATGCTTTCATTTCCGTACAGACGCTCCAGAATAAATGCAGCACTGTGTAGCAGGATGTTATCTCTGAGAAATACATAGGAAGCATTATAGTGACACCAATTGCCAAAGAGGGATAATAAACTGTATATGTTTGGTGCTCCTTAAAAAAACACAGAATGTGAGCATGTACAGTGTACCAAATTCAACAGCAGAAGTCCTGGGACCTGTCAGCGTTCCTCACGACACTCTTTCACTTGTAGAATCCCTGAAGGATTAATTCTTTTCTTCTGTCTTATTTAACTTATATTTGTAACCACTAGACAAGAGGATACACAACAGGCACCTGAGCGCCAGCCAAATATATAGATTTCAAACAAGATCTTGCACAGCAATATAGCAGCATATAATCCTTTCTACCATCTCCAGCTATCCTGAGGACCCTACTTCAGCCTCAGAAATATCAACCCGTTCCCCATGACTCCGTTTTCCTGCAGGCAGTGGCAAACCCCTAAACCTACATGGAAAGGTTTGGCACTGTCTGTTCCAGCGAGCACAAAAAGGAACACCATGAGCCCACACAACCTATATCTTTTCTCTTCCCCAAACCAACCTGCAGAGCCCCAAAGAATATTCAAGGCTTTTCACCTTGTGCTTCAGCTCTCCAATGGCTGGGGTTCAGTTTATGTATAGTGTTAGCTAAAGCTTTGTGATAAAGACTGTGCTCAAGGTTTCTATGTCTCTGGCATAACAGAACTTCCTACAGATAAAGGTTATGTTTGACTCTGTTCGGAACAGAGATTTCTTGACAGCCTGTCTAGGATTAGACCAAACACCCATGGGAAATTAGGATAATCCCAAACCTTCTATCTTCCTCCTCAAGTGCATGTCTTTGTACTTGACTAAGTGGCATAATAACATTTAGAGATGATGTATAAAGTCCTACAAAGACTGAACACTGAACATATATACATATATGTGTATACAGTATTTCAGGGGATGTGTGACTACTCTCTGCCATGCCACCCAGGACACTTCTGGTTAGACCTTATCTAGAACAGCTGGAGCAATACTGGCCCAGCCCAGCTGGACAAGAATGACTAGGGTGGGGTTAGCAAAGAACACTGTGAGTAATAAACAGCATAAGAAAAATCTCTAAAGAAGAGAGATTTTAGAAATTGACTGTACTTACCTTAAAAAAAAGAGAAAAAGATATTAAGAGAATAATGCATGGTCTAGAAAAGAATACAGAGCAAGCAAGGCAGAAAACTCACCTGCATTCCCCACTGATTTCTCATTCCTTTCCCACAACAGACCAAACAACCACCATTTTGAAAAATACTTATTGAATGTAATAAGGACAGGGGCAGCAGAATACTCAGAAATAACAGTATGAGTGGGGCATACAGGGCAAACGTGTGGGCAGGTTAATAAAGACTTACCAGTGTGAAACAGCAGTGGCTGTGACACCTGGAACTGCCTCTTTCAGTAATGACACTCACTAGCTAAATTTTATTTTATTTTGCAAGCAGCTAATCCCCATGCTGCAGGTGTCCATTAGCATTCCAGTGTGTTGCTGGTGGCTGTATCCCTGCTCCCCCTGTACCCGTGGCAGTCTCCTCTTCTACCTCAGACCTCCTACCCCTCTCAGATGCTTTGTGCACAATGCCATTTTCCTGCTGAACTCCCATGTTTGCATAGCTCTGTGTTTCCAGACTCAGCTTTCCTCCCCCAAGACCCCACACTCATGCCTTTTCCTGCTGTCATGTTCCTTCCAGTCCACTCTGCAGCCTCAGTGCTTCAGCTTTCCCCCCATGCTTTACAATACCCCCTTGGCTCTCATTTCCTCTAGTCCCCAAAATAGAACCCTCCTGCTTTCCCTGTGGCCCCTCCCTGGGGTGTGTGTCCCTGCAGAGCTGCAGAAACCCAGGGCATTGCTTGGATCAGCAAATGCATGAGAAGAATAAACGGCTGAAGGAAAAGGTAGAAAGTAGCATGCATTGCCTGCTCCCCAGAGCTGCCCCAGTGCAGGATCTTGGCACATCCCCAGTATAGTGGTGATTTTTAATTTATTTTGCATTTACAGTGGGGTTTCTATCACAATATGGATTGCTAACCTGTTAGCCTTCACACAGAAGAGGTTTCATTTTCAGATGGTAAAAAATGCTGGAACAACTTATGATATTTCCATAATGAGGTATCATTCTGTTCCACGTCCTGAGGCAGTTTGAAAGAAGCAGACTATCAATTTTCTTCAGGGAAAATACTACAGATATTGGTTCAGGGGTTTGTGTAACCATTTTACATAGTCTTCTGAGATTTTTCCACTGCTAAATCCCTCATTGCAGCTTCATGAGGACTGCGCTTCACCCGGTTTGTGCCATTCTATAGTATTTTTGTCAGCATAAAGAAATGGAAAAAAAAAATTCAGCCCAGAAGAAATGTAAAAGGAAGCTTCCTTTATCCCTTTGTGTGTAAGAAATGCCATGCTTTAGCAATGTCTCAGTTTGAATCATGCAAGAAAGAGTTGTTCTACCCCAGCGATCACATCCCTATTTCATCCATTCTGTGGATGGTTAGAACAAGGGGAGCTGAAATCAAGCATTTCTTCCAGCGAATTACGAAGAATGTCTGTTCTGAGCCAGCAAGCTATAAAAATGAGCAAAATGATATAAAAACCTATTAGAGGTAGCAAGAGATAATGATGATAATATCCATAATGTACTGTTTCTGCCACTTCATTCTGCATTAGAGACTATTGTTGAGAATGATCTGCCTCACCAGGTTCCTGTCTGTCCTGCTTCTCGCCTGGCTGCAAAGAGTTGCCCGGCTCAGTGTACCGTTCACTGACCAGACACGGTAAATCAGAACTGCTCTAGTGAACCCACGATGGCCCATGCTGTAGGTAGGTGGTACAGACCTTTTTTTTTTTCCATACAGCATCTGCCAGACAAAGGTTCAAAGAGATGAACCGATAGCCGGGCCAGCCCAGGTGCAGGCCTGCAGGGCTCCGTCCTGTTTACATCCCCAGAAGAGAAAATGTTCTCTTGGCAGCATATGCACCTATTTTGCTTCTTTCCCTAAGCCCTAGAACCAGTTGCCTTCCTACCTGATTATTTCATAGTCAGTGTTTTCTAAGGGGCTCAGCTCCATAGAAGCTGGGCTTCTGTTTTTCTCCTGGGAAATGCTATGTGTATATGTGCCATGTGGCATGAATGCAGTGATTATTGCAAATGAGAGAGGTTTTATGTCTGTCAACATGTTGAGGGTGGTAACACTGCAATCCAGGTATGCATGCAGAATTTCCAGTGCAGCAAAGACAGTGGATATAAGCGACAAAGCCAAAAAGTGTCCAGCTTTCTCTGCAGGCACTGTAGAGTCACCCCATGCAGCAGAAATTTGCATTTGTCCAGGATTTCCAGATAGCTACAAGTTTGCCAGGCACTTTGTAAATTTTTTTTCTCCTTTTCCAAAGTCTAATGGCAGTTCTATTTATTGGTGGCCAGGCATTTCTGGAGAGGAGGAGACCATACCGTCCAAAGGTGTCACCAGACTGACAGCCCCCAGACAACCAAGGAAAGGGCAGAAATAAAGGAGACAGTCTCCCACTGCTGCCCAACTTTCCTGAAAAGGCAAACTTGGGTAGTAACTGAAAACCAAAGATGTTCAAACTCGCTCTTGGCTATCCTGGTGTGAAACTCCTGTAGCTGTAGGACAGTGGTTTGGTGGTACAGACGTGGGTATTGTCTGAGATCAAGAGCTCAGTGACAGCGCTGTACCTCTGAAATGGACTGGATGAGGGAGCTGCACAAGTACTTTAGTTCTCTAAGAGGCTAGAAAGGTCCTAACTCACTTTACTAAGAAAAATTGGGATTACAGAAGACAGCTCCAGGAGCATGGGTTTTATTTGCTCAGAAATTGTTTGTTGTATATCAGACATCCATTAGTTTTATCTTATATGCTTATAAAATATAGCACAGTAATTAAATTTCTGTTTTACAATAGAATAGCTATTCTAGTACCTTTTGAAGCATTTTCTTTAGCAAGCATTTGTAAGTGAATATATGCTTTTTGATGGTGCACATCTCCTCTCTCATCTACCTGATGTCATGCAGATAGCTCTACGCTTAAGCTTATAAATGCTGCAGAAACTTGATGCAATTCAAAAGAAACCTGTAACAACCTGAGAATAAGTGTACTTGATGAACAAACCAGTCTTCACCTAGTCTATCTAAATGCCTCACATTTCTTTGAGGTCCAAAATAGTCTTCTCAGGTCTGATCTTAGAGGAGTTGACAAATTGAGAGGAGCCAAAAGGCTGCTGAAACTTGGCTTTAGGTTTTTAGCCACATGAAC
The DNA here is from genome assembly GCF_963921805.1 of Phalacrocorax carbo. Classification (NCBI taxonomy): domain Eukaryota; kingdom Metazoa; phylum Chordata; class Aves; order Suliformes; family Phalacrocoracidae; genus Phalacrocorax; species Phalacrocorax carbo. The sequence continues at coordinate 16,416,254 of NC_087516.1, forward strand.
TGAAAGACAAAATATAATGTTCCTGTACGTCTTCTGGAAGAGACCTGAGTTGTGTGTGTCCAACACTGTCTGGAGGCAGGAACTGACCTGCCTCCACCCACAAGTCAGGTTCATCCCTGCCTTGGTGATCAGCAGACATGAATCTTCATCCTGCCTTTGCTATTGACCTATGGGCCATATGTTTATATTGAACATAAATACATAGTTTCTACTGTCTGTGCCCCTATTTTCTGTTCTGTTGCCTGTTACATCTGTAAGTCGTGTGGATAAGGAATGTCTTGCTGCCTATACAGTGAGACTTCTTTGTGATGCTCAGTAAAGAATATAATATGCAAAATAACATTAATTTTGTGTTGAATCCCCAAAACATTAGGGTAGCATAGCGTTAAAGACTTAATTATGGCAAACAAATTACTAATAAAGATACCTCAATATTGTAATATTAAATGCTACCATTTTAATGGTATATATCTGAAGGCAGCATGTACTTTTAGTTCTGACATAATTTCATATAACTGTTCTGAAAAGTAACACCAGTTAAGACCTTATTTTCAGAAGAGAGTAAAACAAAATGGGAAAAAAGCTTCTTTTCGTCTCTGGTTTGGCCAATTCTAGTTAGAAAAAAAAAAAAGAAAAGTTAGAGCAAATATGACCAGCTTTTTTCTTATTTACATAAACTTCCCTTTAAGTGAAGTTTCAATGAATATGAATTAGGAACTTGAATAAAAAAAAAAAAGGCATAATAATAAATATGCTGAAACCTGAAAAGTTTTTTTGAAGCTGGAAAACGTTTTCAGCAGTAGGGGATGCATTCCTGTATATCTCTATTTAAGGGTACTTAAAGAAAGATAGCCCTCCAGACAGTGAGCTGTCTGATCCTAAGGTCGGTGTCTGAGATGCATGGGATAAATTGGCCCCTGCAAGTGTCTCTCTTCTTGTGTTGACAATATCCCCCTTGAACAGGCACTTAACTTTCAGGCAGCTGAAATCAGACAAGGTGAAACCCACCCTAACTGACTGTGTTTTTTTCAGTGGTCCACTGAAAGCATAAAAAAGACAAGTGTGAAATGTGTGAGACTGCTGAGATTTTGCCATTGATTTGAATTGCCAGCAGCTTCCCTCTGAGTATCCTGGAGCTGGATGCTGGGGGTCCTGCTTTGAGAAATCGGTTGTGCAAGTGCCAGGGATCTGAGCATGTTTCCCTTGACAGCCCCTGTGAATGATCCAAAGGGTACGCTGTCTGCTGTGTTTGGGGTACATATTGCCAGGATGCGTGACCTTGTGAGGCTAAATCATGGAGAGAGACAAGGGACCTTACTGTGCCAGTCCTGCTGGGAATTAGGCATGAGCTCAGTGCTGAGCTCTTCATTTCTGAGCAGAGTTTTTTGTGTAGAAGCAAAATATGAGGTGCCTTGGGGACAGTACTATTTGTTAGCAACTGGAATGCCTCAGGACTAGATAAAAGCTTTGAAAGTCTGTATTTTGGGTGTATACAGCTCTTAAGGGTTAAAGCCCTCAGCTGCTTTCTGGGAAGCTCCTCCATGGCCATTTATTCCCAGTCTCTTGTGTTTCTGCTCCATCCCTATGTAATACCTAACATTACTATCTCCTCCCAGATCAGGCCTGTAGAAACTTATTGGAGTCCTCATAATAACCTCTTTATATCTTTTGTCACCTGAAAATGAGTACTGACACTGCCTTTTACTGCTTGCAATCTGAGGCAATAAATCAAGTGCACTGTCACACACACAAATCCTCTTGGTTTTGTCACTGTCTGGCTTCTAATTTAGCTCAGACTGGATATTATTTCTGGCTTTAGACCAAGTACAGCAATTAGATGCTTGCCACATTGCTAATATTTTAAGACTTAAAAATATCAATCATTGTTACTCTGGATAAATGTTATCCAGTGTGGCCAGTACACAAATGGCAACCTTTTAGGGTGGAGAGTAGCTACAAGATAGAAAATACCACGTTTTATCACAGGAGAGACCAGCTACTAAAGGATGTGCAGACACACATCAGTGTCTAAAACTACCATTGGTTAAAGAGGATGATCTGATAAAACAGGGATATTAGAAATGCCCTCAGTTGCTGTCGTGCTTGCTAAAGGCATTTCAAAAATCAAACCACGGTACGTGTGATGTGTCAGGACTTCTGGTACTCTGTTTCCCTGTACTGTTCTGCTAATGGCTGGAAGAAGATGACAAGATAATGCCACAGTGTCATCAGCTATTCTGGACGAAATCCTGTGGCAGTGGGAGCCCACGCTGTTTCCTTCACTGTGGCACTGAGCAGCTGCAGCATCTCCAACACGTAAGATCCTATAGAAGGGAGGCAACAACTGAAGAAAAATGCAGCCTACATACATGTGTTTTCTTTGTCTAATGTGGCAGTGTTACAGGCTGGGGACTCCTTTCATGCGTTCTTTTCTATCAAACATCTGTGGAACAAGATTAATATTTTTAGCTGCTCTTTTATTTTATTTTTGAAGAAATTAATCCTTTCAACATGATTTCTGATAGAATCACATTGCCTAATTTCCCACTTTGAATTGACCTTTTTCTCTGCTTCTCTCTAAATGAAATTACTGCAAATTCATTATTCATAGCATCAAGACAGAGACCCGGTTGTAGAAAGTCATGAGGTTCCTTTCTTTGAAAGTCTTTTGAAATCCTCAGGCTTAGCTTAAATATGCCAATATCTCATGATAGTGTCAGCAACATCGATCTAGGAAAGTACAGTGTAGACTAACTTGGGAAGATTGGGGAAGCTACACATTATGGAAATATATTTGTGACTAAGGTGATAACTTTTTCCTCTGCCGTGGTGAGTTCTTGATTGAAGTTTCTGGAAGCTGCACACACTAGATAATCAACAAACATGAGAATACTTGGCCATAAAAACTGCTAGCTTGCTGGTGTGTATGTAGTTTTTGCGATGACCCCCTTTTTCTGCTGAAAATAATTCTAGAGGTCAATGCTGCTTGCTCTGTATGTATCTGTGAAGAAAATCCAAACAGTGATTTCAGATGATGGATTATCATACCTTTCACCTAGATATAGCTATATTAATATTCTTTAGGTTTATTAATTAATATTCTCAGGGAGTAATATTTTTCCGTTTCAAACAAATATATTAAAAGCTGCTTGTGTCATACAGTACACTGAAGAATAGGGGGAAATCTCACAAGTTTCAGGCTTTAGCTCAGGAGTTTGATTCAGATCAGCCACAGTCTTTGCATGAGGAATAGGCAAGCTTGTCTTTTAATTTTTTTTATCTCTCTGGAAATTTTGGGCATGTGAGGTTTTGACTCAGACTAGTGTGCTCTTTCCAGTCTTCTGATAAGATGTGGTAAATAGAGAGAAACCAAGTCCCCTGATTTAGAAATTAAAGCTCTATTCTAATGTCACATCAACAACTTTATAATACATATATGTCCATATATATGTATGAAGCTTGTGTGAAGGTTTTCTTGGAGAGTTTTGATGAAAAGTGAAAGAAAGTCCTACAGATTTTTGTCCAGTGCTGCAAGAAGATGTGTCTTTATTAATTTTTGCAATTATGAAGTTAAGACTGTCTCATATGTGGTTGTTTGTTTAGGCTACGTTTGGGTTGTCTGGATTATTGAGGTTTTTGTTCATGTACTAAGAGGTTTTTGTTAACTTTCTAAGACAAAAATAGTCTCTTTGTCTCAGGCTAACTTAGCTTAGAGAGATCTAACCCTTTATTAGTTGAAGGAGGAGCACCATGGTGTCATCAGTCACTTCAAAAGTCCAGTACAGTGATTTTTCTGTCTAGGAGGTCTGGATCAGTTTGCAAATGTTTGGCAACAACTGAAGCCACAGCTTGATTTTTTACTTAGTTCTGTTACATACATGTACGTGAAGGTAATAGGATCTTTGCAATTTTTAACAAAACCACAAAACTGCTTTTTTTTTAATTTGTTGCTTGATGTGGTGGGTCTATGATAACTGTCACTCTTCTTACTTGTAACGTACACAAAGCCAGTAATATTACAATACAAAAAGAGTTAAAACTGTTTTTGTGTGCCAAAGAAGTGACTGCTCATTTTTAATAAGCCATCTGTTTCATTTAGAAATTGGCTGTTTATAAATCTTCTTTAGTTGGTAAAATATTGGCTTCTTCTAGTAATATTGAGAAAGATGAACATGGTCAGACTAATAAACTGTATTCTCTCTCTACTGTGAAAAGAAATCGCAGACAAAGAAAAAATACAGTGTGAAGCGTGGTATTAAATATTGCAACCAGGTGAAGCCGTGGGGTGTGGGAAGAGGTGGGCAAGGAAGGGAGGCCAGTACCTGTCCAGCCCCATGGACAAGCCTCTCCTTGCACCGTGCTGGTGGGAAGCTGTCACGGTTGGGAAAAGTAACGGGAAGGAAAGGAGAAGGGAACCTAAGTAGTTACGGTGATGGCCTGTATTTCCCATGATACTTCAAGGGAAGATCCGGGACACAGTGTGTTCATAGGATGAGGTTTAAAACAAGTTGATACTGTTTAAAATAGCCCTCAGTACTGAAATTGCTATAAAAGTTTCTTGTTATCATGCCATTTCAGAGGGCAGGGGAGACACGGCAGGAGATCATCCTTCAGTGGTTAAACAGCTGAGTTTCTGTGAGATCCTTGCTGGTTAAAGTATACTGATGGTGTGTTTGGGAGGTCCCTGGTTTGTGAAGTTTGCAGCACAAATGAGAGAGCATATGAAAGACAAGACAGGAATATTATTTAAAGGGCAGGACTGCAAGGGCTATGAAGCAAAGAGGGGCTGCAAACAAGATCCAGCGGCTGAACTTGCAGTGTCATGATGTGAGAAGCTGTGAACAGATTGAACTCCTTATCAAAGGGAAAGTTGAGAGGTGGCTGGAAGGAAGAGTGCTTAATGCATAACAAAAATGCAGCATGGTTCTTCAGCAAGGCTCTTGCTGAGGATTTTTCAATCTTGCTGAGAAAAGCATAACAAGATGGCTGCAAATTGAAGTTAGATAAAATGAATCCTGAAAGAAGATGTGGTTTCTTAGCAGGGAGAAAAGGAATAATTTATCAAGGAATGTGGTAAATTCAGCATCTCTTGATGTGTTTATGGCAAAAGTAAAGCACATCTTTTAGGAGAATATTTAATCAAGCACTCAGAAGAAGTTATACAACTTGCTTGTGCAATGGGTTATGCTGGGTGGCTGCGATTATTTTTCTTGGCTTTGGAGCCAGTGAATATATGAAGTTCCCCATTTATTTTCTTCCACAGAAAGAGAATAAAAACCCTGCGTTGTCCCAGCATATTCATTGCTACTGCTGTTGTGCATTAAGAAATGCCTATAACCAAATCTCATTATTTAGAGCTTCTGACAGTTGCCTGCAGTGGTCAGAGTTTATTCCCTTTCAGTACAGATTTGCCTGAAAATATTTTGTTTGGGGCTGAGTGGGGGTGGCAATTATTTGCTCTCAGAAGTTAAAACCATTCCCAGTGGTTGGTTTGTGCGTGCTTTCCACGTGCTCAGGGTCTGCCTGATGGACACTTTTGGGGTGAGCAAGGAGTTCCTGCCCCACTTGGGTGCCGTGGTGCCCCATGTCCTGTGCTGTGCATCAGTGCTCTGGGCTGATGATGTGCTCCTGCGCGAGCCCCTGGCTGCACCCTGAAGGATCGCCCCTGGCCTGCAGCGTGGCATGGCGCCCGCCTGCACATCAGCGGCTGCCCACACCAGGAGTCTGCAGGGTTTGTGCTGCGATTCAGCTGTTTTCTCCCTCCATTTGTAGCACAAAGGGTGCTGGTATCAGCTGCCCATCCCTCGCCAGTCGATGCACTGCTCTTGCCGGGTCGCGGGAGAATGCAACCAGCCTGGGTGAGTGGCAGGGCACGACAGCTTAGTCTCTCGCTTACTGAGATGCTTGAGGCGAAACAAAGGTACTGGACAAAGCAAAATGAGTAAAATGTTCCAGCTTTGCAATATAGGAAAGCAAATTAAATGATCTTTTTATCTGTTCTGGCCACAATGAGGTGACAAGAAATTCGTAACCTTGTAAGAGGTGTAGTGGCTGCATAACAGAATATGTAATTCCAGTCCTCCTATAAAAATACGTAAGATGCTGCAAAACTTACAGAGAGTAGATGAATCTGTTAACTGCTATAGTTTTTTGAAGTAATTTCAATAAAATCCTACTCGTTTCATTCTTATGCTAGAATTTTCCCTAAAGAAACAGATATTTTATTATGATGTTTGACTTGGACTTTAAGTAATTGCAGTTTTAATGTACCCAATTACTTTTGTTATTAAACAAGTCAGAAGGCAACCTGATTCAGATGTTAGAAATTCTGACTTTACTATCCAAACAATTTCACTTGGTTAGCAGAAAAATTTGGATCCAAATTTTACTGGCAGCCAGCAGACTTGTAATTGGGTTAAAAATAAGCAGGGAATTGGTTTGAGAAAAATAAGAACAAAATAATTTACTCACGTCTCTGTACATTTTGTGCCTTAATATATTCTGATTTGAAGTTTTTTTCATTTGTTTTTTAAGGAAGCTTTTGTAAAACTCCTATGGTAAGTGATACCTTTGCTATTCTATTGTGGGAAAAGTGGGAAATCAAGTTCAAAATTCCCTTACTGAAATACTTTTTTGGAAAGCAACAAGGCAGGCAGTACCAAAGACAAGGTTTTGAATGCTACCTTAATTTAGAGGTCCTATTGTTACAGATACATTAAATAATTTCCACAATTCAGTTGATTTCTGTGTTGATTGTAGATCTTAATGAATCATGCCTGTTACCATAGTCCAGTAAATGAGATACATAATGTGGCCAAATTAATGCTCTCCTAGGAACACTGGATGGAATCTTGGCCTCATGGAAGTCAGTGGGAGTAGTGCCACTGACTTCAGCAGGTCCAGGTTTTTCACGTCAGTTTTGAATGTGCGTGACTAGTGTGCTTGATTTTCAACCTTAACGTTTGGTTTTGCACTTATATTGGAAAAGAACATTTTAAATCCTATCAGGAAGGAAGCCAATGCATGTTCTTAAACCTTTGGTATTATTTCCTTTGGAAGAGCTAGACAGAGAATAATATATATTTTTCTTTATCTGATGGCAATATGCTGTACTGAAATGAAAAGCATTTCAACCTGAATTCAATTTTATATTTTCATATGTGTGTGCTTGTGAGTGTGTGTATACTACTGACGTTATTTCCTACTGACTTAAGATGCAGTTAAACATGGGTGACAGGCACGCTAGGACTTTTCTTTGTAAACCTTTGCCCAGTAGGAATTGAAAGCTAGCAAGAAAATCTCTCACTTCTTCAATTTCTTTTTGGTGACTGGAAATACTGGAAATACAGCAAACGCCCCTGGTTCTCCTCTCATTTACACCATTCTTAATTCACTAATTTAGGTTATAGTAAATCCTGGTTACCCAGCCATGGAAGCAGGCTCAGGACCAACATTTTGGCAACTGGCTCTGACTACAAAAACAAGCACTCAGTACAAAGGAGCAGTCTGTGGCTCTAATAAAAGCTGTGGGATTTTTGCTGCTTACTTGACTGGAATCAGGATGTCACCAAAATCTACTTGGGTGCTTCTCTAGTAGCCTCTGTTTACTTTCTGGTAATAAGTGATGGATGGAATATCCCAGAGAAACAGAAAATGAAAAAAGACATCACTTGCCAGTTACAGAGCAATCTGATGTACTTAGTGTTTACAACTTTTGCAAAAGTGGGTTTTGTTAGTGTGATTTTTCACTGCTGCTGCAACTTCTGTGAGGGAAGAGCAGTGAAATCTATGCCCAGCATACCATAGGCAAAGACCTGATCTGACAAAATAGAACAGCAGATTTAATTTCCATTTTGTGTGGGAGATATTTAGCATCTCTGGTAAGCTGTAATATGGCACTGTGCTGAAATCCATAAATGCATAACTTTCCTAAACTGCAAATTTATTTATACTGAATTTGCTAGGTTTCCATAAAATTGCTGTAGAAGCTTTGTGGCACCAGAACTCTACATAAATGCAATTTGCAGGTTTGTCACTTTTTCAGCTATATTTTCCATCCTTCTCATCTTTGTGTTATGGAGAGATACTGACTTTGTGGAATCACTGCAGAAAGTTATAAATGATGTATGAAATGAGAAATCCCTGCTCAGAGCATAGAACTTAATCTATGCTATTTGCTGTGAAAGTCAGCTCAACTGCAGGCAGAAAAGCCCACCAAATCCAGAAGCTACAGACTAAGAAAACCAAAGCCTACTCTAAGTATTTTTTTTCTTTGCTTTGTACCTGGGATAAGCCACAACATGGTACTGTGGGCTGCAGAAGGTCGCGGGGAGGGCAGGCATTCACAGCTCAGATGTGCTGCGATGTTCTGCGCAGGTCATGGGTTGAGGAGACTGTCCTTATCTGAGCAAGAAGCTTCTGTGCCTGTGCTTAAGTGGGGGGGTGGGGGGCGGGAATACAGGGGAAGTGACTGCACTGCAGAATTGAGAGTGGCCTTAATTCAGTCCCACATGTGCCCATCCTGCTCAAATCAGGCAGTTTTGCAGTGGGAGCAGGACTGTACTTTGTCTGCGGTCGCTATTTCCATGCTATAAACCCAGACCTGCAGCCCAAATGTGGGAGAACCTAATCTTGGAAGAAAGTCACTGCGTGGCCACTAATGAAATGATATTATAACACACTCCCCACCCCCCACCCCCACCCCCAAATTTTGCAAGTCGAATGCCCAGTGTCTTTGTGCGTGCAATGGTCACAGCACTTGCGTGGGACTGCTGGTTGACACAACCTCCATCACCTTGTCGGGCCAGCAGTGATGCCAGAGCATGCACAGAAACCACAGCAATTGCTGCCATCCTGCAGGATCCAGCCCTTTGGGGAAGTACGTGCTAGAAAAGCAAAAAGTAATCCTGAAAGGACACAGTGATTTCCCTCTCCTCACCCATTATAGATTTTTTCAGACTCCTGAATAAAAGCTACATTTTTGGACTGGGGTCAGGGAAGTTACTGCTTGTCAGTTGTGTCTTTCTATAAAGACGGCATTTTTTGCAGTGTTGTCTAAAACTCTGTTTTCCATGAAAATTGCTTTGGCAGAAAGGTAAATTAGCCAAGCCTTTGAATAGGAACAATCAGCCGTTTTGTGGTACAAGCAGCGTGCAAATAGCTTCAGTGGTTCCTAAGAAACAAACATCTCTGCCAAACATTTGTAGCGGAGAATACAATATACACACAACAGCAAACCTTGGTTTATCCCGCTGTTTAGTTCCCTTGCCCTCTCTACTCCACTGTGGACTCATTGTCCATTGCGGCTAGCTGCCAAGGACAGCGAGGGAAACCTCAGCTCCTGTAATCCCAGAGTTGTACCTGGGCAAGAGGAGAGAGCAGCGACCTCCTAGTTGGAGGCAGAAGTGGTCAAATTCTAATCCTGACTTTGGTAATTAACTTTTCTGGGAAGCCATCTCTGCTGATGCCCCCAGCACTTCACTGCAGGGCTGTCTGTGGCTGCAGACCCCTTCTCGTAGCCACAGCGCGTCATGGTGCAGCCCTGAGTCCTGCAGGATGAAGTGTTTAAATGTGCGCAGAGGGTCAACTTGGAAAGACCAGGATTTATTTACAGGACAGTTGGCCTGCAGTCTAGCACACAGAGCTACTGCTTATATCCTACGTAAAATAGATGACTTGGCACTTGGCAAGTGCTACAGGTATTGCTAAAGAGGTGTTTCTTGGCTCATCCATCTCTTGCAAGGTGCAGAGGAACTGTGGCAGCTATATAAAGAGTTTGGGGAAAAATAGAGACACATGAGTAATGGAGTAGTAAAACTCAGTTCAGCTCCTTGGCACTTGCAAACTCACGGCCAAGTCCTGCAGCCTTAACTTGGGGAAAAATGTATCTGGAGAAATCAAAGGGAGTTTTATCTTAGAGAGCCTCTCCACTGCCTGCTTATGCTAGGGGTAGGTGTTCAGCAGCAAAGTTCCCTTTCTTTGGCTCTATGAGCTGTGTCTAGGGGCAAGTATCTCCTCTTAGTATCACAACTGATAGGAAATTAATCAGAAACTCAAACAATTCTAACAGCTAGAAAAATCTGCCATGTTATTAGGAACAGCTTCTAAAATGCTGAAAAAAAGCTATAATCAACTGCTAAACTACATCTTGGGGAACTGAAGGGGTTTATAAATAATTAGAATAAACTGCTCCCTGCCGTGAGGCACATCTCTTATTATGTCTGCTATGTCCCTTTTGGCTTTCTCAGTGCATCATCAAGCATGGATTAAGGTCAAATAAATTTAGGATGAGTGCGCACGACAATCTTGACTAAATTTCCAAAAATGTGAAGGACATGATCTTGTGAGGGAACAAGTGTGATGTTTTCAATTCCACTAAAACGCTGAGATTTCAGCACTAATTCAGTAGATACTTTCTCAGGAAAAATGTATTGACAACATCATTCTGTCAATAAATACATGTATGTTTAGAATAATAAGTATGCAAATATAATGAGGAATAAGTACTATAGAAGTGAACGTGCTTCCTTCCTATTTTTAAAGTACTTCACTGTTCCTTTGATATTCGCGTTTGAAATTGTATCATTCGTATCAGGGCTGGGGACGCTCCGGATTCAAGCAAGCAAGCATTGTGTTACATAATCTTATTCTATGTTTATTGACTTTTCTCTTAAAACAAGTTCGACTCCTAGACCAACCTTTTTTTTGTGTGTGCTTGTTTCCAGTATGATGTGGTTCATGCCTTCTTTATAACCATGATGTTAGTGCCAATTCTAACTTTTAGCTTAAATAGATCTTCCCGTTGCTTATCCTTAGATGTATTTCCAGAAATCAGCCAGCTCTCACTCACTGGCTTGCTAAGGTCAGGCTTTTTCACCTCCTATTCTAAAATAGACTCTCTTCTTCCCAGATGGGATGATGTGGAGGTGGAGGAGGACACCTATGGGAAATGCTTTCTACAGCACCAGAGCTGAAGGAGGGAGGGCTATAGGTCCATCTTAGTCCCATCTCTCTGCACTGAAAGAGGGTAACAAACCTGACAGCCATGTGGAGAGGAGGTTGCTGACCAAACCTGAAAAATGAAACTTGACCAGAAGACATAAATAAATGAGGTGCAAGGAGTGCTGGTGGGAGCTTCTGCAAACCTAGGCAGGGAGAAATAAAGCTTTAGAGAGGGAAAGACAAAGGAGTGAGCAGAGCAAGGTGTCTGCTGCAAGCAGAGAAAGCCCCCCGTTGCAGTAGCTGCAATAAAGAAGAATGCAGTTTCCCCAAAGAGCAAACCTTCAAAAGGCTCCCTGGGCTTCCTTAGCATGGGCAGAGGGACACTTCCCTACGGCAGCAAGCTCTCCATGCTGAGATAAAATCGCAGGCTCCCCCAAGGAAGCCTGTTATTACTTGCAGCCCATCTCTATTCTTCAGCAGTGTGCTGAATGCATTCTCCATTCTGTGCTGTTTTTCAGCCTCACTTCTGAGCTTTATCTACCAGACTTTTGTTGACCTCCTACGTATTTTGCCTTATCCTCTGGTTCCTCAACTTATGTTATTTATTGATGTACCTTTTTTTTTTTTGAGAATAGAGTCTGTATGTTTTTTATAGCTCTGCACACCGATTTTACATTTTATAATGGGTACCGCATTGAAGAGTTGTTAACTGTAGGTGCTGTTGTCTGTTTGGCAAGTTACAATAATTTTTTCTTCAGTTTCTAGTAGCCAGGGTGATTAAGGTGTGTAGCAAAAATCTCTCCCATGCTCTGGATAAAGACCAATACAGCTTCCAGTGTTTGTTTGGACCTTTTTTATTTTTTACATTAGGAAAATCTGCTTTATCATTTCAAGTGCAGGAAGGAAACTGATTGCAATAAAAGCAGAAGAGGATTTATAGTATGTTCTTCTTATAAATAAAGCCACGCTGCTCTGCCAAATTATGTAAGACATGGCATGTTGCATTGTTCTGTTCCCTTCATAATCTATGGTGCCATATGGACTTAAAAAAGTAGGACTATTATATGGATTTTTGCAGTGTAATTGGCATTGACATTTATATTGATTGAATAAATGAAATAACATGCACAGTTCTGACAATCTTTGCAGATTTGTAAGATTACAGTGACGATGATTCTATGTCAGCAAAAAACTCTCTAGGTATTTCTAATGAAGCCACAGCCAGTTCATTAATATACATATGTTTGAAATTGCAGCCCTAACAATTGAGTTCTCTGCACTGAACACTATAATATATATTGTCGTGAGCTGTATGCCCTCAGATAATTTCTGTGAATTACAATAAAATTATGGGCTAGAGAACATTATATTACTGTGCTTTTCATTCAGAAATACAGCCTTTCACTGATGAAAATTGAAAACACTGAAAATTAAAATGTAAATGCATTTATCAAAAGAAGAGGAAAAATTGAATCCTGAACTTTAACTGCTTTTACATTTTACTTCTTCAAAAAGCAATTTTGGTATTTACAGCTCAAAAGCACAAGTAGTCAGACTCTGTAATAGCCATTTGGATTCTTACTAATAAGTAACTGGCTGTTTGTTGCTCGGGGTCTGAAGATTTGTTTTAGTAAAACAGCATTGGAAACCCTGTGTGTGTGCGCACATGCATATTCTGAGAGAAAAACTAAATAAATATACACTTATTTAGTGTTTCTCTCCTTTCTGTTGAAAATGTTCTTTGTGGTTTTTACAGGTCAGTGCCACGTTAGATAGGATGCGAGTTACCCATGTCTTTGTAGGAAAGAAAGAAAAGACAGAGAAAGAGTGATACACACTAGAAGCTTCTTTACAATGAAATTTAGCAGTTAATAAACTGGATAAAAAGCATAATTTAAGTTTCATTGCTGCTGGATTTTTTTGCTTTATCTTCAGAAAAAAGTGTATTGTTTTTTGGTTGGTAGCCTGATGTAACTGATGAGATGTTAGCTGCCCCTGAGAAGGAGAACCATATGCCAAAGAAGACTCTAGGCTCAATTTCCTACAGAGGAAGAGTGTTGGATGAAGCATGGAAGCAGGTAGGCTATGAGGCAAACTGAGATAACACATGCCTCTGGTGCTGCTGTGTAATGTAAGGAAATAAGAGGTTGTATTATCTGAATGGAGACTATGCCTGCCTGTGCAGTCCTTATGCATACACAGTCAGAATAGTTGACTCCCTGTAGCTAAAATCTATCCAAATCCTCTACAAGTGACACAGACAGAGAATAGGTAAATCCTTTGTATAGCATTTTCACTGCTCTCGTAATCCTTTTCTCTTTCTTTTTCGTAACATTGGAAATGTACTTTTTTTCTGGTGTGCATTTTCTGAACTCCTCCATGCTGGGTAACACTGCTAGACCTCCTAGATTTAAGTGACAAACCTGATGGACTTAAGGACCTGACGCCAAAACCCCTGCCTATGTGTAAATATAGAAGAGGCACCAGAAGAGCAAATGGGCACTGCTCTTCCTTCCCTGCCTTACACATGCCCTAGTGACTCTGGCCACATAGTGGGATGCCGGTGTGGTCAAACACCACAGGTCTGCCAGCTGTTCTGTCATGCTTCTCCCAGCCCTATGACCAGGACCTGCTGCCCCAGAAAGGAAGGAAGGGGACCATCGCCAGAAGGGCCATGTCCCTGGTTACAGCCTCTGAGTGATATTTCCATCATACCTCCACATGGTTAGACAGCGGTTCCTCAACTGGCCAGTTTTTGCAAGATTTGAGGTATTTTGACCAGTCCCTTAAAACAGCTGTTGGTTCCTCCTGCCATTGGTATGGGTAAATCACCCTCCGTCAGGGCAGTGAAGAAGGATGAGTGCCAGTTTAGACTGACCCTCCCACCACACTGTGATGGGAAGGGGAAGGCAGCCTTGGATGGGGAATGGTCCTGCATTGAATGGATTCATGTGTGTTTCTGCAGTTTTCTCCTCAGGGTGTTCTTGATTAAGACATTAACACAGGCCTGTTAATTTCAGATCCTCTATCTTTTCTAGGTGTATCTTGGAAGAATTCAAATGGAGCATCCAAAATAGAGTAGATCTTTTTGAAACTTCGGCTTGACCATGTCTGTTTTAGTGTCCCCCATTGTATTTGGAAGATGGTTTTTGTCTTTCTTTAGTATTGTTAAAGAACTTTCAGATTCCAAGGTGATAAGTATTATACATAGCAAAATGGCTATCACAGAGAAATTGCCACCAAGCAAAAGTATTGCCTTTTAGGATCTCAGATACTGAAATGGTTTAGAATTTTCTGCGTTCGTATTTCAAAGAAAATAGCTTGTCAAGGAAATAAATTTTAAAATGAATATATATTTATGCTAAAAATGTTCATAACATTTTTTTTCAGAATAAAAGGAAATCTGCTTTTACTATCTTTCTTTAAAATCAGTTACTCAAAACTGTTCTAACTGGGGATTTTTGGTAGAAAAAAGCCTTTATTGTTAGATCTATTTATGTATCTGATATTTCTTTTCTACTTTGAAAGGAAAATTACTTCAATGCTTCAGATGCTTCAGACAGTGGAATATCTTAGGCTATCAAAACAGAATACAACAGTCACGATCAGAAACATTTTGCTTTAGCATGTAAGCAATTATTTCTATAAAATCATTGATATTCTTAGGATTTAACAGGCATGTTTGGTGAATTTAGTTACATCTTTCCAATGTTTTATGCATTTCTTATTCCAGTTTCATCTTTGTTACTTCTGTTCCCCTGTCTTTCTTGAATTTATGATTAATGTTTCTTTAGGCAACAAAACAATACATTCCAGATCAAGAGTTATGCAAAGTCATAGCATTTTTTTTTTTTGAGAAATAAAATAAGTCAATAAAATATCAGTATTCATAGCAAGTTTTGTCTCCATGCAAGAGATCTTGTAGGCAAAAGTTATGCTTAGACTAAAATAACAACTGCCCAAAGAGGAAAGAAAAATGGAACAAGCAATAGGTGTTTGTGGAAAATTCCAGTCACTACCTGGATCTGGATACATTTGATAAAGAGGACAAAAGAACTAATGGCATGGATTTAATGGATCAAGTTTCTCTTCTGCAGTTCATCTCTTCATTAATGGCCCATGAAAAGTGAAGACCAAAAGATTTGGACCAAAGAGCTGCCAGAGGCTAAACCAAGCATTACATCTTGAAAGATTGCATCATTGATGCTTTAAATAAAACTTTATTGCCATTGTAAAATGTCTGTGAGTTACCCAGGGAAAATAAAATATATGGTTTTCAGAGAGTGGTCATTATATTTTCAGCTAAAGAAGAAGTGTCCTTTCCCCTTAGGAGCGGTGTGAAATGGAGCCCTCCGTAGGCCTTCCTCAGCTGAGGTTCCTGGCCAAAGACTATTCTGCCTTTTCCATCCACATCTGGTTTTTTTTGTTCTTTTTGTAGAAGATGAATCAAGCTTTGGGTCACATCTGCAGGCCCTGCTCTTACAGTAAAATAAAAAAGAGCTATAGCTTTTAGGAAAGCAAAATAGTAATTTTCCAACTGATCTAGGACAAAGATGGTACATCCTCCTGCACATAGCACAGGGATGCTGTGGGAGAAAACATTTCTGCCTCAGGCTGCTCTGCACCCACCTGGTCTACACCTGAAAGGCAAATACTTTGAGACCCAAATACTAACAGGACCCACGGAGGCTTTGGTCGGCAGTTCTTGAGCTGTGGTTCACTAACGGGACTGTTAATGGCTCCGCGACCAGAGGCGGGAGGACTCAGGCAGGTATATGTGGAGGGCATAGACTGCCCGTTCAACGACCAAATATTCTTTGTGTGAAACAGAAAGTAGTATTTTAATGAAGATTCAGAGGTTTGGAGCTCAACACTGTAACTCAGGAGCATTCAGGCCCATCTTCAAAGTATTAAGGGAAATGCCTAATAATTGCTGGGCACAGTGGCACAGCCAAAAGACTACTTTATGCTGGACAAAATTGCCCTCACAGGCAGTAAACCACAAGACCTCCTGTTTCTGAATAACAGAAATACTCTCAGCTGAGAAATTTGGTCACTGGTAATAGCCAGGCAGCTTGAGAAAGAGCCACTTCTCTGTCGATAGTGGGGAATGTAGCATTTGTAGCTCTTCTGCTGAGGAATTAATGGGACTACTTTTCAGGACACAGTATAGGAATGTCCTGCACAAATGATGTAGATGCCTAAAATAGGCAAAACTGAAGTGCATATATTGAAAACATATATTGAAGTTGTTTTCTCAGCTCTCACTTACATATGGAGGAACCTAAACTCCACAGCTGCCTGATATTATATGTTTGGTTTGTTGGTTTTTTTTTTTTTATTTTACAGTGAAAGCTGAATCACTTGTGTAGAGTCTTAGAGACTCCATCTCAGCTTCCTGCCCTGCTGGAGATGGTTCAAACCCAAATCTCTCACCTCTCCCCCCTATGAGAGGCCCAACCACTACGAAGCTGGGGTAGGGTGTGAGGGGGCAGAGAGCATCTGTTGTGTCTCTGACTGAAGCTGTTCCACTGCGCAGAAAAACCTTCAAAATTCAATAAATGAAAGAGGGACCAAGGGGAAATACGACTGTATCATCTAGCAGTTTGTGCAGTCACCTGGCAGAAGGAAGTCTGCGTACCATCCTTGCTCCTACAATATCTGCATGCTTTTATACGGAAAAATCATTAGATAACATTAAAAAAACCCTATCTGACCCTGTGTTCTTTGTTTCCACTTTTTGTTTAATTGGATTGTGTGTAAGTGCTCTGTGTAGGAGGAACGCTTATCAGTATGAAGCTTTCTTGCTGAATGGAAAGAGGAAAACGTGCTCAGTAAGCTGCTGTATCTGTCTCATGAGCTAAGCTCCAAGCTGACCTGATGATCCCACAAAACAAAGAGCTGCTTATAAAATATGTCTTAATTGCAGAAAAAGTATGAAATCAAAACCAGTTGTTGTTGGTGGTGATAGCTTACATGGATCCCTTGTGCTATCTACAGAGAAGGAAGATGCAGACAGCCTGAGACACTACCTACTAGTCTATGCACAGCACACACCTCAGAAAAAATTCAGGAGGATAAAAATTCATGATGTCCCTTCTCCCCATCTCTGCCTTGTTCTGTGTCCAGCTGAGGCCTGACTGCACAGACATCTTGGCTTATACAGCCAAGAAATTCAGGCCTCAGTGCCCCACTGGTTTTGTGCAAAGATTTTATTCAGACTGTGCTCTGTTTCCTAAATTCGAGCCTTCTATGCTTTACTGATGTGCATTTATGGCTGGACAATTCCCAATATTGAGAAGCAGTAAGCAGAGCTTTTCATGAGGTTAGAAAATTAATCCAAAACTTAACAAACCATTGTTTATCTCATTATATGCATCTTCAGAGAGCCAAGAGCAACCTACGCTGTGCCACTGTTCTGTGGGTTAATTCACGGCTGATGAAAACAGATTGTTCTTAAAAGCAAAAGCTCTATTGTTCTAATGTCCCGTGGTGAGTCTTGCTGCCCTGTGTTACCCGTTGCCTGTAGGAGTCACAAGACCTTTGAGGATGTGGCTGCCAACGTAGCCTCACTGAGCACAGTACCCTTTATGCCTGGCTAACAAATTTACTTAAAGGAGCATTCACTCGTTGGCTGGCTCTTTTTTCTCTATTTCATTAGATGGATGAATGTCATGGCAGCCAAGGACAGATGAAGGTTTGAAATATTACAAGCAGAAGCCTCTCGCTAAGATAATATAAAACCAATTTTTGCAAACATATCTCTGAGGAGGAAATAGGCTAGAGATTATAATGAGAATTTTTTCTAGCCGTAAAATTTTGTTAAGATGCAAGCAAAAAAAACCCCACCCAGTAAGCCTATCAAACTTAACTCTGTACTAAAACTTCAGCCTTTCTTAGGACAATACTGTTTGAAATTGCCCCCTCATTCAATTATAAGTGATTTGCATACCAAATGCAAAAAATGATTAGCTGGAAACTTCCCCCCTCCACCCCCTCTGAGACATATGGTGAGACAGCAACAGAAATGATGGATGTAGTGGATGATTGCTTGCTGAACCAGTGTGTGAGAAACTATGCTAGGAATAATTCATGTCAAGATATGGTCTTAACTAAAAGACATATTAAAAACAACATCTTGACAGGTTTAATATCTTACATGATACACATAATCCATGACTTCTAAGGCATGTGATTATCTCAAAACATGATATTTCAGTAGAACTTCAATTTTATGAAAAGATCTCAAGAGATGCTTGATCTAATGTTAAATCAACCTTTCACAAAATAAAGGAAACTTGAAGTCATTCTGAGGTATGGTACGGCCTCATCTTTATCTAATACTGCTTCAAATCAGTAGTGATTCCCTGAGGAAAGGGGAATAGCAACAGCACAAAATAGGTGAAAGTGACCCAGTAAACAGGATAATAAGGCATTTTGGATGAAAATGCATTTCATATAAACAAAGTGCCGCTTTGCCCGCTGACAACCCACTGATGCCAAAAAATATGCTATGTCTGCTAATACAACGGACATATATTTCACATGTATTTCTGTCACTGGTATCTTATCAAAGGGCAAATTTCACAATACTTGACGATGCAAAAGATTAAGCTGGATGTTTAACATGAATTAAAATCAGATGATGCTAACAGGTAAAACTGGCATTGTTCACTGCTGTGATTAGCTTTCATGTTAAAAGAACCAAGCAAATTACAAAAAGGCTTTGTGGTTGTTGTGATAGATGTAAGATCAGTAACTGTGGCTTGTAAGCTGGCCACTTACTTGTACCACACCATGAGCAGAGATGCCTGGCGTGGGGACAGAGGACTGAGCTGGGACATAGGGACAGGCTGAATTAGCGCTGCTCCTGACCTAGCATGGGATCCTGGGTATGCCAATTTTCCCATGTCATCTCTTGTTTGTCTCACAAGTTTAGGAAGCTGTCCTTGACCAAAGAAATTGTTACATGTTTTGCACAATCACTGGCCAATGAATTCAGCTAATAAGAAGTAAAGGATGTAAAACGTCTTCTATTCCATAGTGGTTTTCATTAAGGGACAGCATACCTGAGAACTGAAATAAAGAGACTTGGGCTCAGCACATAGAAGGGGCCAAGTAAATCAGCTGTATTTAATGCAAGAGGTGATCAGTACAGGTATCTCTGAGGGCATGTATAAAGAAGATTCTGTCCCCACACCACCCCTCCCCTTCCCTCCCCCCCCCCCTTTACATCTGCTTGGGTTTTGAAATTTTTGAAATTAAATTGGGTCAAATTTAGCAAATGCTAGAGGAATAAAACCTTACACATTCTGTAGTGACATGGAGCTTGACAGATGCTGACCAGATAGAAATGGCCATTTTTTTTTCCAAATGATCTAGTATTGCCATTTGAAAAGTATGGAGTTTTGTGGATTTATTGTGTTTTGTTCTGAAAAAGCTTGCTGGTTCTAACCAGTGGTGGTTTTATCTTTCTATAAATTAGGCAAAGGCAGAGATTTACCTTGTGATGAAAGTATAACATACATTCCTGCAAACTAAGAAAGCCATAACATAAGCCCTGCAGTAATATTCAAAATGCCCAGTCCTCTCTTATTGCTATTGTTTATCAGTTTACAAGTCTTGAAATAATAGAATCCAGATCATAAAATGGCAAATAAAATTTATTTCCTATCTATAATTTGTCTTTCTATCCAGCAAGTAAAATCCCAGCTTCCTATGTCTTATATGAAAGGGTGATTTTTTTCTGCCAATGGCCATCTTGTCAGCAGCTTCTTATTAATACCTACAATCCTTTTCTTTGATGCCTTCCGACATCTCATAACTTAAGGAGCGTATATTTCTGTGCACAAGCAGTTAGACATAGCAACAGAAGAGAATGCAGTTCTAGTGGCTCTGAGGAAGAGAGTCATGGCCAAGAGCCACAACTTTTGAAGCGTCTGATTTATCTGTAAATCAGCCCTTAAACTCAACTGACTGGTGGAAAAAATATGCAAGACTGCCAAAGAGTAATAGGCAAGGAATAATGGAAAGGCAACAGACAACTCAGAAAAATAAATAAATCAATATCTGAAGTGAAATAGTGGCAGACTAACTATAGATTGTTAAAGAAATCCAGAGTCAAGGAGTCTTTAGCTTGCTCGCTGTCATATGAAAGAATAGTTAAATATCTGGTGTTATACAGTTTGCTAAAATTGCCTCTCTGCACTCATACAAGAGATGAAAATAATTTCCATCCAATTCTCAGAGGGAACTCAGACATTCAGAAATTAAATTTTGCAATCTGCCTTTGTAAGGAAATATCAAGGTATTGTAACATTTGAGAAACTAATTCAGTCAAACTACCTTTCTGATGTTTCCCTTGGAACTTATTACCCAAGAATCCCGGTGTGCTACGGAAGCCCAGTGCTTGAGAAAGAGAGATGTACAGAGTGCCCAGGTTCTCAGCTGGTAGGTGTGTGGCATTGTCCTGGCTTCTTCCATGTCTGCAGAATAAATCGCTTTACATTACCCAGGTGTCTGACCCTAACTAGCTGCAGAGCAACCTGGGGAGATGATTAGGCTGTGCGCAGAGGCAAGCACAGAAAAATGCAGAACTGTGGAGGGTAACGAAGAGAATGTTTGTTAGCTGAAACTCTGCCACTGGTAGGGGGAACCTGAATGGCAAACACAGTTCGGTTTACAGGTCGGGGCAATACATAAAGCTAGGATTAGTCAAAAGTGTGCTTTATTTTTGAATTTTACCTTTAAAATTATTCCAGTCATTACTTCTTCCATGTGAAATAAATTGGGGGGTATCTGGATCAGTAACTTTTCTATTCCAATGTGCAAATTTTGATGATCTTTATTTATTTATTTATTTCTCCTCCTGAACTGTGTAAAATGACATGCAGGCTGAGATAATTAGATCCCAACGGTGAATTTTTAATTCTTTTCAGGTTACCTTGCTGAGCACATGAGCAAACTGTGGCACTTCTTATAAACCAAGGGCTAATAAACCAAAACAAAAAAGGAGGTTCAATCCTTCCAGCTGGAACAGGGAGGTTGATACGTTTTTGTTTAGGACCTTGATATGTTGGGATGGACCATTGCTTCACAGGCACTTCTCTTTGTTTCAGGCAGATTCAACATATCAATGAATTTATAGGTGAGCTGAATCCAAGCTCAGATGAAATGGGAAACAGAAGCTCAGGCAGCAACATCTAGGCAGTAAGGAAGTCCCTTCCCATTTTGTCTCTGTTTCATGTGAGCTTAGAAGGCAGGAACAAACAGAAAGAGGTGAAGAAGTAACAAAAAATGGTGCAAGAGTAATATGTTCCCTGTTTGATGCACTCAGCAATAGCTTGTAGCCAGAAGATTTCTATGAGTGCAGTGGATAAATTTCTCTGAAATTAGAAAGGTACAAAAACAAGCCTTTGGTTTTCTAGTGGTCCCACAGGATAGGATATAGAGCTGAGATACATCAATAAAAATTGAATTAGATTTACAGCTCTGCCCTATTACCTAATTATAGCATGCTTGGAGATATATGGTAATTTATCAATAAAGAGAGACCTATTGAACATGTTAGTCATAGGCTTCACACTGAAGACTATTTTCATTAATCAAGCAGCTAGATAGTAACCCTCACCACTTTGAAAGAAAGGTAAGTTAAGTTTCTACCATAGAGCTGGTCTGTCTTAATGCCCAACCAGAATATACATGAGCCAAGAAAAAAACATTCTGTGTTTATATGCGGACCACGTTTGCAACCTGTGATTGTCTAGTGACTCCAGCGAGTTTACAGCAGACTGGAAGTTAGCTCTGCATGTTATATTCTGTTTCACCTATTTGTAATGTGAGCAACGCCAGTGCTACATATAAAAAGCATTCTGTAGGTTGCAAGTAAAACCACCAGATGCTTAGGGAAGGAATAAAGATTGCCCAGGCATCTTTACATCTATCCCTTTGTGTGTACTTTATGATATAGTCTATAATTATGTGACCATATGTAAAAAAAGTGCCGGGTGGATAAGAGCATGCAACTATATATTTATATGCATCAAAAGGCAAGAAGATATTTTTTGGGTCAGACTTAATTGTGCCTTTTTCCGAGTCCTAATTTTTCTGTCACTTTTCTACTCAAATGCTATTGTATTATTTTTGTTCTGCTGTGAACTGAGGAGTTGACAGTACAGTTCAGCCAGACACACTGTGGCTGTGCATCCTCTCTCTGCCACGTGACAAGGACTGTGCGCTGCATCTGCTCTTCGGTGGGTGCTCCCTTCCCCTATTTATTTTCCTCAGAAAATCCCCCACTGGGCAGCCTTTCTTGTCAGCATGCTGTAGGCTGGCCAGTACACACCTGGACATTTCCTCTGGTCCCTCTGCCACAATGTTCCTCCAGATCTATCATTTTATTTTGATGGTGGCAATGTCTGAGTTTATGGTCTGTGCCAGGGATACAGAATAAGCAAGCTATGCCAACACTGAAAGGTGGTAGTGCAGCTGCTGCAAAAAATGAGTGTAGGGATGATAGTGAAGAGAGTAAATTGTTTGGGACACAAAATTTACAATTGTAATGAGGATTTGTCTGTTGACTGTTGTCGCATCATCCATCAGCTATTTCTGGCCTTAGGCAATGGCCATGCTGTTAGCCTGTTAAGAATTTGAGTCTGCTTCCTTCTACTTTAATTCATTGCTTTATTTTTGCTTCAGTAAGTTTCACCACCTAAAATCTGAAGTTAAAAATGGATATGAAGCTTTTATTTGTGGGTGCTCCATACGTGGGGATTGACCCACAAAACTGTAAAATGTCATCTGCTAATTTATTTTCTTCTTATTCTTCTTACCTCATGTGTAAGGCTTGACTGCATAAGTGAACCATTTTTGCCCCTCTTTAGCGTATCACTTCTTTTTAAGCCTGAAAAAGTGTTTCCTTCTCAACTCCCTGCTCTCTGAGGCACTACACGCCATAATCTTCAGATCCAGACTTGTCAATTGCCTCCAGAGCCCCAGATCTTGGGATCATCTTGGTGCCTGAATTTTCCTTTTAACTTATCTGTCTCCTGTGAATGCAGACTTACATACCACTGTCTCTTCCATTGCTCACCATCATGGCATGGTCCTTCCCTAAAGCCGCCACAGTTATTTCATTGGCAGTTCCTGTGTAAATACCAGGCTAGTGCTCAGCATTCACGCAGTGCCCAGGAGGCTCCTGGCGAGCAGACCCAGCACCCCACCTCCTGTGCCAGGGCAGAGAGACCAAAGCTCCAGTGTGCTTCTGGATTTGGAGAGCAGTAGAGAGAGGAGATGTTGTTCATCCAATGCTGGAGATGAAACCTTTCTCCACCCTCATCCTTTGAAGTTACATAAATTAATTAAACATTAATTAGGTCAGAAATAGAAAAGCTGCACTAGCATGGTACACATAGGGAAAAGGAATCTTGTGTACCTCTTCCTCTTTCAAAGGCTTTAAAAAGTATATTTAATTTGAAACAGACATTAAAACAAGCCCAGGATCACTCTGGCAGCTAGGGCTGAAATGGAAAACCACCCTATTTTGCTTTGTTCTTTTATTTTGCAACAGGAACTCTTTAAGTTCGGCATCTGAGTAATGTTTTGGTTGCAACTTGATTAATTTTTATTCTCTCGTCATCATCTCCTGGAGGAAAATAGTTGGACAGCTGAGTGTAAATTTCTCTCTTGGAGATGGCATTTGCTGGGGCCAAGCCAATAGCACTATAAGGCATGACTCTATAGTTGCATAGACAGTTTTACATTCATTAGTTCCTGTTCTTTTCCTTCAACATTTATAGCTGAAATAATTTTCCCAATAGCTCTAACAAATCATTCTGCTTCTCCATTAGCTGTAATGGTATTATTCTTCAATGAGAAAACCCTGCATATTTTGCAAGTTCTTAAATTCCTGCCTGTGGAAAGTTGGGCTGTTATCCATTTGTAGTGCTTTTGAATTCTGGAGATGGAAAATATCTTATCCAGTGATGTGGCAGTGGTGCTGACTATTTTCTAACATTTTATTTCCACCTGGAGAACTGTAAACACTCATCAATAATGACTAAAGCATAATGCTAGAGACCTCTAAACACTGACATCTTCCAGAGGGTCCACAAGGCTAAAAGTAATAAGAATAAGATGAAAACACTCCAAACTGTTTCTCCACTTAGGATGCTTAATGATTCCTAGTTTTGTTACTCTAAGACCTTTTGGATAAGCCTTGTTTTCATTTTTTTTCTTTCTTTTTTTTTTTTTAATGTGTTAAGCATATTGTTTGTTCCTAGTAGTAACTGTAATTGAACCAACTACTGCAAAATCTGCAAACTTGCGTGCATGTACTTCTGTCCATGGTCTCTAATTTCGTCTTGCAGAATGGATGTGCAGATGAATGGCAGCTACAGCACCTTAGCAAAATGAGGCTATGTGTTTGGGAGACTAACTATGAAAGTAGAATCTTATATTTGGGCATTCTTTTCTTGAAAGACCTGACCTATGATTAGTTTTAAGTTTAAACATGTACAATTTATTTGTGAAATTTTATGTTTGGTTTTCTTTCTATGTAATTTCCAGCCATTCACAAACATTGATCCAACGAAATCTAGTCCCATACAAACATAAAGGTTGTTAATTTTTGTCTCGCTCCAAGAGCTTCTGCACTGTTAATTGCAAAGGTTATGGATCAAAGCTGATAGAGAACATCGGGTATAAGATGTTTTCTGGTGTAATCCTTGTACTTTGGAAAGTGCTTGGTCATTCTGCTCTGGAAAGCTGATTGAGAAGGGAGGGTTCTGGTCTTTTCAGCACAGAGCAGCTCACTTCCATGTTTTGATTACTTTTCCCCTCTTATTGTTTTAATTTAATGAAGTTCCAAGTAACAGAAAGTTATGGTAGACCAGCATTACTGTTTCCAAGGGACCAGCACACCAGTCCCACCCAGGGATGCTAGAGTTTTCTGTCTTGTCTCCGACAGTAGTGATATCAGATATCTAGGGAAAAAAAAATTTAACTGTTCCACTTCCAGGAAACACTTTGGTATGCTTTCACAGAAGATTTTAGCAGCCTCTAACAGTTTTCTGATTAGAAATTTTGTGAGGCAGAGCAGGGATTTTGTGTTGAATAGACCTCAACAGCTTCTTCTTATGTGAATGTATTGAAATGCATTTTGTAGTCATACAAACTTCTAGCAACTGCAACATCCTGCAGAAAGTCAAACTCCAGATAAAATGGTTTAATATTAATGCTAAAAGACCCATGCCATTTGATTTTCTTTCAGAATTTAATTTCTCTTATCATTTTGGTTTTCATTCTATCTTGGATTAGGATTTTTTTAATTAAAGAATTGTCTGTACAAGAGAAATCCAGTGCATGCCCAGCTGTATTTATGGGATTATACTATTTTATTTGAGGGGAAAAAAAGTTAGTCTTATGATTACAGATAATTTGCTGTAATGGTCTTATTTTATAACAATCAGTGGGAATAAAGATGGCATAAAATAACAGGCAGAAAAATCCTGTGTTATAATCCATATAATGGAGCAAATGGAAGGGAATTAATGGCTGACTTTGCCATAAATTTGCTGTTTCCTGATTTTCAAGCATTATTGTTTGTAACCTGAATGATACATTAATGAAAGTTTTATATGCTAGTAGTTTATATTACTCAAAAATTTGTATATGGCAGATTTTAAAGCTGCTTAATGCTTCAGTCAGCACTAATACAGAAGAATCTCAAAATGGGATAAAGTTTATGCTAAGTTTTAATGAGCAGCACTCAGAAGTCCAGAAAAGTCCCACGCTGTTTCAGACTTCTTGGTCTGAAAGTGAAGCTGAATATGTCACCCAGCAAAGCTCTTGCTTTTAGCTGCTGAGATTCCCTGATTTTTGAAGCTGCAGCCTTTTGTGATTTCATAATTTTCTCTCCAAATTTAGAAGAGAAATGGAAAAAGCACAAACCCATTAAAATAACAAAACATAAATTTAACAGAAAGTTTTTTTTAAGGCAAATCTTTGGAGAATCTATTTTTTTTCAGAATGGTTTTGTCTCCACTGCAGGGCGAACATGTGAGTACATTGTTATACACCATACAATGAAAATTCTTACCATACCTCAAATGTCAGCTGATAATGACAAATAAACAGCTCCAGTTCATAGTCTAGATAATTTTTTTTTTGGCACAGGGCAGGGACTGAATTTGAATTTCAACATATGCCAGAAGAAAATGCCCATCAGAATGCTAGAACAACACAGTGCTTGCTGAGATTAAATGATTCAGTGAAGACCTGTAAACTGTGATTCAAAGAGACACGAGATTATCTGTGTAATCACTCAAATTTAAAGAAATAGCAGGACCATTTTTTCTGGCACAGTTAACTTCTCCCACAAAATATATGTATGGCCCTGTCAGTGTGACCTGTCTGTTTCTGTAACTCTTCTTATGGCAGAAATGCGTATCTGTCACTGCAACGATACAGCAGGGAGCGGAGACCAACGTTTTTACACTGATGGCATATTTGTCTACCTGCTTTGTCCTGAAAACCTGTAATCCTGAAATGACTGACAGCATCAGAAACCTTGGGAAATTGTATCATTACTGAGGCAAGAATTTGATCTTTGTCCAATTCATTTGCCCCATTTATTTGTCAAGCAGAGGACTGGTATGGGCTGCACAGCAGGGCTAGATTCACCCGAAATGTGGAAAGGGAGAGTGAACTTGGGTGCAGACACTCCTTCACCTCGCTTGGAGCCCATCCCCTGACCATGCAGACCCAGAGCTGTTTTCTCAGAATAGCCATTCCCAACAATTTTTAACAGCGTGACCTGAGGTATTAGGGATGCAAATCACCTGTAACCTATGGGTTACAGTCCTTGGCTCCCAAAATGACCTGGAGCTTTCTGGGAAAGGAAAAGCCCTGACTCAAATTTCTATTTTCGAAGCAGGCTTTGGTGTCTCATATCCCAGCAAAATGACTTGGCATGCTGGGCTATCAGACCTTCTCCATAGCTATTCATCCTGTTGGAGCTGTTCGACTAGCTTCGATTCAGATCAATTCTAAGTTAAGTACTAATTGGTCTGACAGAGTCTGTACCCCTCTGGTAAGTGCACTCAGCTGAGATCTAGGAAGCTGAGGTCTCAGTCCCTGCTAAATGTTTAATGCTGTGTGCACAATGAATAGCTCCCACAGGAGGGATCCCTAGCATAGAAGAGGCAAAAATCAAATCATCCGGAAGAGTGGTTTGAACCTGGCTCTTTGGCATTGCAGGGACGCTCTAATTGTATTATCAGATCCTGTGAGGTGGAATCTCCCTGGCTTTTCTTTCTGCAAACAGGGTAGAAACAGTAGCTCCAGGCTTGTGGATCATAATCCCAGATAATAGGAGAAGCCCCCACAAATCTCACTGAGGGAGCTGATGGTCAGCATTGTGCTGTTTTCCTCTGTATTTTACTTTAGAATAGAATAGAATAGAATAGAATAGAATAGAATAGAATAGAATAGAATAGAATAGAATAGAATAGAATAGAATAGAATAGAATAGAATAGAATAGAATAATATTTTTCAGTTGGAAGGGACCTACAATGACCATCTAGTCCAACTGCCTGACCACTTCTGGGCTGAACAAAAGTTAAAGCATGCTATTAAGGGCATTGTTTAAATGCCTCTTAAATACTGACAGGCTTGGGGCAGCAACCATCTCTCTAGGAAGCCTGTTCCAGTGTTTGACCACCCTCTTGCTAAAGAAGTGCTTCCTGATGTCCAGTTTGGAACTCACCTGTTGGTAGGTTGCTCTGAAAATGCCACACAGCAGTGCCTGTAGCTCAGCGCTGGAGGCCCCAGGGCAGCATGTCACGTAGCACATGGAGAAAGCCTGAGGAACCCTGCTTCAGTCTTTGTTCAGGAAAATCCTGAGGAATGAACAAATATAGACTCCAGACTTACCAGAGTCTGGAAACCAGTTTGAATCAACAAGAAGGTGAAATTAAAAAAAGCTTTGTTATTGTGCTGAGGAGAGCATATGGGAGGTATTTCCTACCCAACACTTCACTAACTCACTCATGACCATTTATTTGGCTGTTTGGATTAATTCCTATTATAAATAATTTAAAAGATGCCTATCCTGGAACCTATGCATCCTTTCACCTTGAATTTCCCACTTGTTCCTACTTCATACATGTTGATTAGTATCACAGAGCAGCCTTGAGGCATAAAAATGGGTTCCTTTGAAATGAAACCAAACCGGAAGGTGCTCTCCACAAGTGCACCTCGCCCATTCTCATGCTAAAGCTGAATCTATAGGGTCAGCCTAGAGCCTCCTGAAGTCAAACACAGAGATGTGCATTGTGTATCACTGGGCAATTTTCTCTGCAGACCCACTTCTGTTGTGCTTATAAAGCCATTCAGGCTTCATTCTTCCTATAGCCAAGAAGCTCCTTGCGCTGCTCTTAGCACCATTAATTGACATAGCTGTGCTAAGGAAGCTGGGAACACTTTCCCCTTACTACGGCCGTCTGGAAGAGTGGCGATCACTGTTGCAGTCACCTATGGCTATTGAGGCAACACGCTTCCCTCCCTTATTTCCTTTCCCTACACACAACACACAGTAACAACTGTTTTTGCAAAGGCGTCTACTTTGGTATCAGGTTTGCTCATGGCCAGAATTGTGTCACCTCTTCAAAACTGAGCTCCGCCTGCTGACTTGGTGTCTGGCTGCCTGCAGCAGCTGGCTCTGCTGGCTGACTACATCCTGCATGAGCTTCTCTGTCTTCCTCTTTGTGTTTAGTTTAGATGCTATTCAGTCAGACCTTTATTTCTTAACTGCTCTTTTCTTTTTCGTGAAGAAAGGGAAAAGATAAGGAGGAGGAACTGATCAGCTTCCTTGATACCCTTCTTAATTGTATGGACCCAAATCAAATCTCTTCCATTTTTTTGCTTTTATCCAGTGTAGGTACTAAATGAATAAAATTTCATCTTGAAGTGCTGAAACAAATGATTAGAGTGTTATTTCGCTATCAGGCACTTTTACGGGTCATGGGATAATTAATGCATAATCTGACTGCAAGTAGCATTTTGAATTATCTATTGATATCTTTTATTCTTTTCATATTGCAAAAACTGAAAAGAACCTCCCCCTCTTCTTTTTTGTTGTAGAGTAGCTACATGCACAGAAGTGCCTTTGTGAAATCAGGGAATTTTATGATCAATCCTAACATGGTATGCTGTTGATGTAACTAAAGACTGTGAATGCAAGATGACATCTGAGTGGTATTAGCAGAATTTATATTAAATTAGAAGAATATGAATATTTAGAATAATGTGACGTAGAATAATTAACCAGACTTTTGTGCAATAGATGCATGATTCTGTGAATCAATCATTTGAATAAGCAATGAAAAGTGGGTTAAAAAATAAACAAG
Source organism: Phalacrocorax carbo (assembly GCF_963921805.1). NCBI lineage: Eukaryota > Metazoa > Chordata > Aves > Suliformes > Phalacrocoracidae > Phalacrocorax > Phalacrocorax carbo. The sequence goes on from NC_087516.1 coordinate 16,445,603, forward strand.
AATGAAGATTTTCTTCACTTGCTACTGACATATAAAACTGCAAAATAGCAGATATTATATTATTATAGATCTTTCAAAAGACTACATCAGTTTTTGAATGATTGCTGACTGTTACATTTGGGCTGAATTCAAGAGGGCACAGTATTTTAGAACCTGATTATCTCTCCAAACTTGCTCTTTATCTCAGTAGGTAGAATAGAGGTAATAATTAGAGAATTAAGCTTTGCTCACTCAGTCATGAAGTGCAAAAATTCACTTGCTGATTCATATTTATTTTCCAGCTGGAGGAATTTAATTTATTTTGCTTTCTGCTGTGCCCACACCTGACCAACCAAAGCAGCTTCACTTAGGTTCCACTGATCTCTACTCTTTAACCCCTCTATCTCTTCCTGTTGATTTGCAAAGCAAACAGCTTTCCTCTGAGGCTTATGCCAGAACTCTTCAGATATAGCTGCCAGTGACTGCCATCCTCGTTGACCCCTGAATCTGATAGCACATCCATAGAGTACATTCACATTCCCTCCAAAGGGATGAGAAACATGAAGAGGAACTTAGAACTGATGGCAGGGGCTGGTCTCTATTCAGCAGCATGTTGCTCTTATTCATATCCTTTTACCACCACAGTTTTTTATTGTTGTATTCATAGGTCATGATCATTTTGCTTTAAAAACCCAACAGCGTTGTTTCCAATGGGCAGAAATAATAATATATCACCGAGTGATGAACAACAATAATGTGGGTTTTTTTATTATTATATACTATCTGAATCCAGATGTTTTCTGTGGTCCCTGTAGGCAAAATGCTGTCTGTGAGAAAGTCCCTGCTGGCTGTCACAATGCAATGTTATCTTGTGAATGGTTCCTTAAATATCTGCAAGGTCAGGGAGATTAAATGTTCTCCTGGGAAACTCAGGAAAAGTAGAATGTCAGCATCACCTTTCCTCCAAGTGAAAAGTTAAATGACATTTCCAGTGATATTGATTAGAGCATCTTTAGGTGTCAAAACAGAATGGTGATTTCAATATCTGAAATGAAATGCAAAGGTTGAAGCAGGAGACTGTGAGAGTAGACAGAGTTTCATTTCAGAAGAAATTCAAGATTGTGAATCAGGAAATATCTTTCCTCAGCCTGCTTGGGTCTCACTGGGGAGCTGGATTTTTTTCTCTCTCCATTTGTGCAAGTGAAATTTTGGACTGATGGGACCATGCGCAATGCTACCCTTTCCTCATCTGAGGTACCTTCTTTCCTTACTTGTCGCCCAAGCTGTTGTGCTGGGGCCAAGCACTTCATGTAGGACGCTCTTGTGCTTCATTGTCAAAAAGGACAGTCCAAGCTGCCTGTGAAAGTCACTACTTTTAAGATACCTTCATCTCATTTAAATTCATAATGTATGACAAGTCACTCCCAGCCCCAGAAAGCTGGATCTGTGACTGTCAACACAAGCAAACTGCTATTATTAGAGAGCTGACTTCTGAATATTCTGTACAATAGCCACTTTCACTGACTCAGAAGTAGGTATGGAAGGAAGGGCATTGTCTCTCCCTGACTGTTTGGCATATAGTGTGTTTCACATCATGTATTTCATACAAACAGTGTCCCTACAACACTTCTTGCATTAAATAGAGCAGCAAAGTGGAAAATTACCAAAGGAGGAAGGAATGAGGAGGAAAAGAGAATGGGGAATGGCAACTTTCATCTGGAGTAAACTGGCAGTCTGCTGCTCTGAAGCCCATGGAAATATCCTGAGTTGCAGATTCCCCAGTGAAGAGTCCATCTTACTAATTGTTTTCTGAGGACATCAGAAAAGTGCTGAAATAGGGAGCAGACTGTTTTAAGTTGCAGAGCAGCAGAGGAGGTTTTGGCACCAGAAATGGTGGGGGTTTTGCCGACTCACAGTGAAGATGACAGTGCTATGAAAGGAGAACTAGAGAAAAATAGGCAAAGAGAAGAGATGCTGAAACAAGTCCACGGAGTGCATTATTTTAAAAGTGCTTTGAGTGTGCCCCTATTCTATAATTAATACAAATGTATCTTATTCTTTTTGAAATACATTTTATACTGCAATTCTGAAGCAGTAAAATTGAAACAAGTACATTTAACAATACAAAGAAATCGTCTTCACATTCTAACTCATTATAACTCAATTTGACTTCATTACTACTAAAGTAATAAAATAATCTTAATTAATGTTCTGATTTTCTGTATCTTTGCATAACTGATAGATGATCTTGTGTGCAGTGAGAATTTTTCAGTTTCAGGATTATCTCCAGGTTCAGCTCCCAGGCTCTCATTTGATCTTTTGTTGTCCTTCTTGACCTTAGTCTTCACACTCAAATGGCCACTTAGATTCCTCTGATCGCAGCCTAGGAAAGAAAAGGGAGGGAAAGCTTATCTTTAGCCTGGCCCTTCTGTAAACCCATATTGTTCCTTTGCTATTACAGAAAGAAATTGGGGTTGTAAAAGTCTGCATTACATTGATCGCCTACTGGGGTTCAGGGACGTAATGAGCTTTATTTGATTTCACTTACACCAATGTAAATTAGAAGAAGCTGCATTAAAGCTAGCAAAGGAGGCAGCTGCCTTATACTGATGTAGGTGAAATAATAAGACCCCTTGCCTCTCTCACAGCAGAAACTTCCCCCCATTGCTCTACCCTCCTCTCTGTTGTTGAGTTAGAACAGAGCAAGATTTGCTGCACAAAAATAGTTTTTGTATGCATATCCAGCAAAATTTAGTCTAGCACACTATCAGGGTGATAACTTAAATTTTATGCAGGGATCACTGCAGCAGAGGGATGTGTTCTTGCCAAAAGCAAGAGCTTGGGAATGAACAGAGAAGGGAACTGACAGCCTGGCAAGATGCCATTTTTTGTCTTCCTTGATTTTCTAGGACTTCAGTAGTGAGGCAAGTTGGTTTTTTTTAGAAACCCAGATATCCTATTTATGACATGCAGGACAGTGCCCTGAGAATTGCTGATTGCAAAGGCTCTGATTTCCCAGGGTTGGTATTGGCAGGTAGCGAGGTGGAGAGGTTACAGAGCTGTGCAAGGGTAGCTGCCTGGCTTTGTTGAGAGGGAATGGGAGATGGTGTCTTTCAGCTCTAGTTTACTGATGGCATTAGAAACAGAAATGGGTCTCACCTGAGTCTGTGGACCTGCCCTTTCAACTCTGAGGAGGTTTGAAGTCTGAATGTGGTTCTAATGGCTGAATTAAGCTTTTTGCATTTATAGGCAGGGGTTAGGGTTGCAGAGAGCAGATGCTGAAGGGACTGGCAGCAGGTCAGTTCCAGAGGGTTTGCTTAGACACTTGGGGTCTGTGTGTCCTATTAGTTCTGAAATAGAAATAATGATACTGCAACTTTTGCTTTAAAGTGTTCTGCATGGAGCCCTATTGATCTCAGTACTGCAGAACCAGGAGCTAAGGAAATATGGGAATGTGGGTCCATGCCAATGTTTTACATAGTTTTCTAATACTTGTAGCAATATGAAAATGAAAGGCAGGGTTGGTTTGGGTTTTTTTGGTTGGCTTTTGGAAGGCACCCAACATGAGAGTCATCTCTCCTAATTTTAGCTATCAAATACCTGGGTATCTGGTCTAAGCCAGTCACCTCATCAGTGGAGAGGGAAAGGCATTCATTGGCAGCAGTTAATCTAATTCTAAAATAGGGGCTTAAGATAAGTGGTCTGAATGCCCCTCTAGAGGGATCTGATAAAAGACAAAGCACAGACAAGGAGTGTAGACAAAAGCCTTAATTTCAGACCTCTGAAGTTAGGGGAGACAAATCCATTTGGGATCATTGATGATCAAAGATATTGAACAGCCATGGAAAACACAGATGGACCTGGATGTCAAAGAACAACTGCAGATTACAGTGGAAGCTGGTAAGCACTGAAGAACCAATGAGCTGTGGGCATATTGTGAAAAGGTTCCTGAATCCTTTGGCATTTAGGAATAGTTTATTCTCCTTGATTGACTTGGGTAACATAATGGTGGTTAGAGAAAAGATACCTGGACAACTTTTTGATGGAAAAGAAAGTGGAAAGAACTCCAAAACAGAGGTGGAAAGAGAGACATCTTCACAGGGCCTGAAACACAGATGCTGAGGAATTCCTCACTACCAGGTGTTGCACAGGCCAGAAGTGTCTCACAAGTAGATTAGACCAATTCATGGAGAGTCAGACAACTCTTGTACAGAACGAATTGTACTGGAAGTCCGGTGCCAAATCCAGCTCAGGAAGGCCCTGAAACCTAGAAGCTGTAAAGGGGAAATGTTCACTCCAACCATTTCTTGTTTCCTATACTCTATCCCTGGCCACAGACTGGTTAGGACAGGGTATTGAAGCAGCTGGGTGTTTGCTTTTCAGCTGTAAGACTCCCCTTGTGTACTTAGTGTAGCTTCTTAGACCCCAGTGGATCATCTATACCAGCAAAAGCACTTGGCTTCAGAGCCTCACTTTCCAAGGAGGTTGCAAGTGAAATCGGACAGTGATGTGTCATGATGTTGTCACTCAATGGTAGCAACTCACAGAAGCCTGATATAAAGAAAAGGATTTTGATGGTTTATAAAATATCTCTTTTGGACAACTTTTTGCAAATAATTTGGCGAATCACAGAACATCTTTCAGGTCTCTTGTTTTGTTGGCAGATTGTTGCTGTGTTTGTTGCCAAGCACCTGTACAACCAAAGAAAGATTCTCATTCCAGGATATCTTTGATTTGTAATGTTGGGTAGTGACAATAAAGGAAATCAATCTAATCTCAAAGATTTCATATCACACAGCATGCCCTGTGAGTTTCTTGATATCCATTTGCAGTCATCAGGGTTTCCTAGCATTGCTTTTTCTTGTTGCTTTGTTTATACAGCACATTAAAGGTTCTTTTAGCAATATACATTGGTGTTTGTGTTGAAAGGTGGATTTTCTCTATTTTTAGAAACTGAATTCCCCTTTTGGTAAATAACAATGCTTGGGATAAAATGCCTTTGTCAGATCTTCATAAACAATGAAACCAATGAAACTTTAATTGGATTATCCCTTGAGTTGTCACTACCTGGTGTTTCTCTTTTCCCTAAAAGAATCTTAATTTGTGCTTGGGGGAAACCGACCTGTTTTAAAATCCAATCTTCCTCCTCACATAATATCAATTTTCTATGAATAGCAGTATTTATTGATTATTCTTCTTTAACTGGAGCTTATTAATTAGAGTGGTATTTGTGAAGTAGCATGGTGAATATGCTGCCCTTAAGCAAGACTAGTGTGATCTACAAGTTATTTCTCCTACTAGGTTTAATCACAATTAATTTTATATAACGATTTCTTAAAATTCTCCACATACTCCAAGGCTGACCATGCGGTTTCATCCCGTGCTTCTTACTTTTCTTATGTTGTGAAATGACAAACCAGGAAAGATTAAAAACAAGGTATTCATGAGTGACTTTTTTTTTTTTTTCCAAATTACTTTTCAACTAGATTTTGTTCACTGACCAGCCACACATGGAACCACCTCATGGGGGACAGCAAGTGACTGCCAGCAAGCTGCCAGAAAGGAGGCTGATGAAAACAGCAGGAGCAGCCAGAAGAATGATTGTATAACCTTGCAGTTTACATGCCATATCTATCTTTCACCTTTTCTAAAACATAAAACTGTGATTTGAAAAATGTCTGTAAAGATCTGGACCTTTGAAGCTCATATGCTTAAATCTGTAAAAGTATTTAGATGCCTAAGGCTGGACCACAATGGACATTTAACTCTTACTGAGATCAGTTATTGTCTACTAGGATTCTGGCCCAACAACATACTTAGTCGCCTAACTCTCACTTTGAAATGCTGAGGCTTATCTGCATTTAAAAGCATTGAAATAGTTGTAAAAGTACAGCTTTTGTGTTGTGCTAAGAAACTGAATCATTGGAGATGAGAGATCAGAGGAGGAGCATAGGACAGTGTCTGGGAGAGGTGAGCCTGTGCCCTGCCTTGCACCAGCCCTGGTGCTGCTCTGACTCGTGCCTGCTCAGTGGGGGGAAAAATAATTTTTTGTACACGTGTGCATGCACAGGCAGGGGCTGGATTAGTTTTGTGCTGGCTGAGAGAGCTGAACTGGCTCTCTGGGAGGTCAAATAGCTCATCGGGGACTCCGACAAGCACTGGAGGAGGTAAAAAAGCAGAACTTAGGAGCATTCAGGGGACTGTGGCAATTTAAACTACTACAAATTGTAGCCTTAAAATGATGCAGGGATTGGATGTCAGGTTTGGGTTTAGAGAATTAGTGTAATTTTTTCTTCAAGTAGCTTTGCATCTTTGGGGCTGGGCTGTTGCCCAGGACCACATGCGGCTGTCTGCTCTGTGATGTGTTGAGGCTGGGTACCTTTGCTGCCTGCACAGAGAGCCCTGCATGACTAGCTCAGGTACAGGCATCTGCTCTGCAGATGTCTGCATTTTGTCAAATGAATCCTGAGGTCTGGCTCTGCGTTAGCTGGCTAAAGTTGTCACTTGAATCACCTCCACAAACACCAGTCATGTACTGTAGTGACTATAATGCAGATTTCAGGATAAATAATCTGACAAGGAGAATAGTATGTGCAGGACTTGGCTTTTGTTTGCACTAAACTCAATTTACATTACACAGATGTTAATAAAAGTGCCTTACAAATCCATTAAATGCAAATTAATCACAATTTTAAAAAGCCTGACATGGCCTGCATGATGTATGGTGGCTTTAATGTAAAGGACTAAGGAAGGTGCCACTCTGGCATGCTCATCTTTTAAGAACAACCTGTTTCACGGGGCAGCCTGCCTTATTGAATCTGATTATGGTGTATCTCCGCACCTTCTGCTTAATCCAAAGGATGATTCAGAGCACTAGGAAACTGGCACATTTGCTCCCTGCCTCAGATGAGTAAGTCAAAGAATGACCATTAACTGCGAATGTAGGAGAAGTGGAAGGAAATGGTGTGAGGCTGAGCAGCACTCAGACACTTATCTTCCACCTGTAGCTGTGGTGAGAAGCAAAATCAGGTAATGACAAGAAACAGCTGCTGAAGACCGCACACTGTACCATGTTAAGAGTCATTGGGGTCAAAGGCATGTCTGGTGAACAAAAGCTGAAATATATATATACAGTGCTGAAAGGGAAAAGATGTCTTTTCCCCTCTCTTTCCCAAATTTGGATAGGATTTCTGGTTACTAAAAATAAGAAAACCAGGATAAAGTGGGAATGTGATCTTTAACTGAAGCCTGTAAGTGGAAAATGACTACCACTAGAATGTGGTTGTACGGACAAAGGCTTATTTATTGCCACTGACTGCATTAAAAATCTGCAGTGCACACAGAAGCCAAACTTCAGATCTTGTCATGCTTAATAAACTATTGAATTAAGCAGAAGTGAAACTACCTGCCATATCTAAAAGATAGTCTCAATGCCCTTTCAATGCTTTAAGACCAAGTACAAAAGGTTTTCACCTTACCGTAATTAACTTTTTATCATTAAGATTCAGAAAAATTGAATTGTGTTGGACACAGGTCATCATAATGAGAATTTAATGGATCTGTATTACTATGCAAGTTAAGCTTTGAATATGTGCTAAATGCATTACATTACCATTGACCTATGCAAATTTCCATCTCTGTGACTCTTTTTCTTCACTGCTGCCGCATTAAGACCCCCTCTCTCTCCTCATCTCCTTAAACAATGATTTCCTCATTTTCATATTAATTGCATCAGTTAACTGAGATAATGCTCCCACTGAAATGAGCAATAGGATGAATCACTGAAATGGTGCAGTTATTCTTTTTGCTTAACCAATTTCACAGGACCTTCACAAAGAACTGCCTTAATTTGACTTTATATAATTGCTTATCATTAGGCACAGCAGCCCCATGAAGTACCTTTATTTATTTAAGTCTCATCTCTGATTGATGGAAAATTAGTCACTTGCATATCTGAGGAACACAGATTGTTCTGCTACCAGGCAACTTCGTTGTAGAATACCCTGGAGAACTTCAAAACAAGCAACCGCTAATGCATGCTGAATATAAAATACGGGGAAACAAAGTGCAACAGCTAATGACATCCAGGAGTTCCTGTAGAACAACCATGATGTCACAAAACTGCTTTACCTGCTCCTCACTAAATTTCCTATGTGAAAGGGGAGAGACAGATGTTGTTCCAGGACAGATTATTCATCTGGCTGTAGCCACAGATATACTCTGCCTGTTTTTAACACCGATGACGTCTGTCTGTCACACAGTGTGAGCACTGAAGGTTATAACATCCCTCCTTTTAAAATTAACAAAGCACCCTACATGGTTTGGAGTTCAGTCAGAAAGCTTGAATCCACTTCTCATTTTTAATATTCTTAAAGTATTTATTCAGGACAGCTCAAAGGAAATGTTCACGCTTTTCTTCTTTGTAAGGAAAAGGGTGTGTGTGGGGAATTAAAATTTCTAAGGCAAATTATGCTGTTATCATCAACTGACATACTCAGAAGGGATCTAGAAAGGATGCCACCTCCAGCATAAAAGGAGCCATAGCATATTATCCTATCATGGGATTTGAGTTGAAGGATTGCCTCCAGGTCTCCTCGAAGCACACTGTGTACTTTTGTCCCCATGGATGAGACTACCTGTCACTGAACTAGATATCAGCAGTCATTAAATCCATATAGTCATAATATTGTTCTTTCCAGACACCAATACTGTGATTCATTTTTCCCATTATATTTGCTCCTACTCTAATTCTACACGCAAGTCTGCTGACTCCCTCCCCAGCAGAAGCCTCAGTTAACCTTTCCCATCCTGCCAGGCTGTCGTGGTTCCCAAACAGCACAGCACCCAAACGGCCCCTCCGATTTATGCCTCAAATTGTCTTCAGCCACTGGTGCTTGAGTTGGAAAAAAACTCCTAATGAGATGAAAGTAACAGCAAAGAATTATGCTGATTATTTCTTCAATGTGCTGCGCTTGGAGCTGTATCAAATACAAACGGAAGAAAATATTGCGTCGGGGGCTCGCAGTCAGAAGTATTAACCTTGGAGCAAAGACTGTTTGCAATTGGGAGGGTTAAATTTTGGTTTAATTCTGTTCCTTTTGAAATCCCAGGAAAAATAAAAAGATTTTGCTTTGCTTTGTTTCCTCTACTTTATCTCCATCTAGGATACACAGGCAAGAAAGTGGGTCCTTGCCCTGGCCTGGCACTACACACGGGATCAAGAAAATTAGATTGCTTTTTGTGGAAAGACTGATACCCCAGAAAGTAGTTTTTCATATTAGCAGTGAAAAATAAGTGCAACTTTCTAAACATTGCGCGATGCATATGTTAAATTACATGTTTGCAGGATTTCGTGCTTCAATACAAATCAGGACTTGCCCTGAGAAGCCCAGATGAGAAATACCTGTGTTCTATTGAGTTAATTTAAAAGTTTGGAATAACCCCTGATCTCAAGGTTGGCAAACCTTTAGTTCTGGCCCCCTAAAAGTATATTTCAGAATGAATGCCAAGGAGAAAGCCTCATGCATTTCCTTCCCAAATACTGTCCTATTCAAAGTTCCTTTGAACTGAATAAAGTTTTTCCTTATTATTGAGCACACTATTTCACCTTGTACCACCAATGGTATCATACGTCAGGGATATAAACTCAAACCCACTGTCAGCATAACCTCAGCACAGGGGCCAGCCGAAGGCAAAGGATGGACCTGAGCATGCTTTGTAGAAAGGTGATGTCCTTATCCACACTTCCAAGGAGCTTTTGTGCTAGTTAAACTGTCTGCACATTAGCTGCCAGGGAATGCTATGCAAGTCTTTGCCTTCCTCATGAGTTTTCATAGCTCATCCTTGCTTGTAAAACAATTTGCTGTAAGAAATTAGGAGAACGTTTCCCTAACTGAGTGCAAAACATGGAGCTATTCCAAGAGGCAAGTATTTGCAATTAGGAGACATCATAGTCTTAGGTATGCTTAAGTACCCCACTGTATATTGTCATTTATCTGTAGCTGCTTATTTTAGTCTGAAATGGCTAAAATTAATACAGTTGCAGGAATCTTTCCCCCACAAACCCTTAACAGCAGCAATAATGACTGTGTTAAATCAGACCTCATTGCAATGTAATGAAGCCTGACTGACATATTGCAGGTATGATACTAAGTAATTTCATAAATTATTAAGCTGTAATTGAAAGTAATAGTGCAGCTTACTTTTCGACACGCTTAAAAAAAGACCTTGGCATGAAAATAAGGACTGTAGCATGACTGATTGGAAATAATGATCAATACCTTAATTTTAAGAACGGCCACAAGTTCCAAGTTTAAAATTAGAACAGAAAAAAATATGAATTTTCTACCACTCTGACACTTTGACTTCTGTTTAACTTTTAAGTGAAGAGGACAAATGGAAATATATTTTACCTCACAGAATAGGGATCTCTAACAATTTGGGATTAGAAATGCTGAAAAACTGATGGAAAACTGAAAATTTAGACAAAAAAACCTTTTCCTAGACAATTTCTAAGTTTTAGAAACTGCATTTTCTCTCTGCAAGCAACCTCAAAGGAACCACTGCACTTAAAATCTTGGTATTATATAAACTGTATCATCTTATGCCTTCGGACATTTTGTGCTTCCTGTTTTACCCTGGTAAAAGGTTATTTACCATTATATGTGTCTATTTGTGCACATGCCTTATGAAACCAGCCATACCCTTGCACCTCTGCTCACTTAATTATATTTACTCCAGACGTAGTGGCTTGATGCATTTAGGCAGGGATTTGAAAACAAGGTCAACAAACCTTTGGGTGTATTTTTGGATTGTTTAGCTTGGGTTATTGTGGGCATGAACTGCATGAGAATACAGGTATTTATTAGATTAACCTGATTGTTAGTACATTTCATGTGGTGCTCGCAGGGATTTTTCTGACAAGCAATTGTTGGTTAAAAATCAAATGTTCTAAAGGAAAAAGTCAGATTCAGCAACACACTTACTGACACGCTGAAATTCAAGGAACACATGCATGAGGAGGAAATGAGAGACGGGCACTGCTGCCCAATGCTGAGGATACCTGGGTAGATACAGGCGGCCACAGGTGCAGCCTCCAGTCTCACTGAAATGAATGAATTTTTGCCATCAGGCATTGGAGTTCTACCACAGTGAGCTGAAAACACTGTCCTCATAATTGCATGGAGACATACAGTATAAAATACCCAAGTCATCCCACTGAAGACACAAAAAATATTGCCTATTTTAATGCAATCATGCTTCACAGTTTCTCACTCACTTTATTGGGTTTCCTAAAGTGAAGCACTTTCAGTTCAAGGACATCTTCATCTTTAGCTCTTGTTTATTTTTCTTGTCACTGGTCTATTGCTCTCCAGAGGAACATTAAACATCTCAATGGCATGGCTTACATGTGAAATATACAGTTGGTTCAGCACAGAGGGCTTCATTTTAGGGCTCATATTAGTGGGTCCCCTGTGAGTTGATATTATGCCATTTTTGTCCTTAGATCTTCTGGGGAAAGCTATCATCCAGTAAATTGCCTTAGTCAGATAAATATTACCAGATAGATCTCTTCCTGCCTCTCTCAGCAATGGGCTCTGCAGAAGGAAAGGTCATTGTTCATTCTCTTTCACTTTATCCTGCTCAATTGTTTCTCATTGTATCAAGACAGAGTCGGTTAGTTTTTAACAAGGCGAACTTAGGAAATAATAGCAACATAAACACACAGCTTAAGTGAACCGAAATATCTGACGGTTCTGGGAGAGTGCATTTACTCTTCCCGGAATTCTCTTCATTCACTTTAATTCTGCCCTGTGTTCACCAGTGTATAAACATTTTCCAGCCTCTTGGTATTCTACCTTCACTCTTCAAAGCCTGTAGAACAATTTTGTAACCTTTCCATAGTTTGGAAACAGCTTCACTCTGTGTGTGTCAAGGGGAAAATCTGATTTAATTGTCTTTCAGAGTAAGAAAAAGGGTAAAGGGCTTCACAAAGACAAAGACAAAACAGACTTATCAGTTTTTAATAGGGACTACTTTGTCTGTCCATAGGTGGAGTAAAAACTGTTAGTATTGGAAATATCACAACTTGGTGCCTACCAGCCAGGAACAGGCAGGAGGGCATTAGGGTGTCATTTTTCCTCTCCGCTCTGCTGTCACCTCTTCATGCTGCTTCTCCAGCTTACTGCCATCACTGCCATGAAGGCTTAGGCACTGTCCTTCTCTGTGGCAGTCTAGCTGGTTAGTCTAAAATGCTCTCTGACAGTCTTGCTGACTTAATGAAGATTACAAAACTCTTCAAGATGGTGTAGTGCTTAGAAAGTTCAGGCCATTGCTGGTTCCTGGGCTCTGGTGGTGTAAGTCTCCTGTTCTTCAATCCATTCAAAACTCAAAGCATTTTAAATTAAATTCCCTATAGATGCATCTTGGCATGACATCTGGGGTGAAATCAGCATCAACCAGAGCCTTGTTTAAGAAGCTGGCAAAACCAGTTGCCTTTATGGTAGGCATTATTTCAATTTTATTCATTTGTACTGGAGCCAAAAGCTGTGCATTTGAATCTGTTTAAATGTAATTCGAAGTGGATCAGTTTAACCCAAAGACCATAAAGGCGTAGACTGGTGCTTTCATATTATCATTGTGTCATATAAGGAATGCATCCACCGCTGAATATCTCAAGTAAAGCTTGAGATTGCAGTGTTTGTTGGAATAACAGGTGATGTGGCTAAAGGGCAGCCACTAAAGACTTACCCATATGAGACAGATCATACTTTGGTAGGGTTTGTAAGTGCTAATGGGGAGGAATTAAAAGAAAAGCCTCAGACCAGGCCTTGAGTATGTGCTAAAGACTATTCTCCAGGATCTTGCAGAAAGTGGGTTTATGAAGAGAGTGAGAGCTTCTGAGTTGCAGGTTTTCTGGCTACCTCCATTTTTGCTGAAACCCTTCCTCTTGCTTTGCATGGGATGATGCAGAAGGGAGTGCCACAACCACAAAGTTCAGGTTCAGCCCCAGCGCTGGGCACCCCTTCTCACCCTGGGAAGCTCCCTAGAGTCCCCTCCACAGGCCAAGTTTGATTTTCTGATCCTAAAATGGATAGAACAAAATGACACCACTTGGTATTTCTGTTTTCTCATTTATCTTGGCATGGCTTACAGAAGTAGTCTAGGAATTTTATTTTGGAAAGCCTTCTTTATTTTTATTATCCCTTCTGATAGCACAAATGGCACAGACTTTCAGGTCAATAGTTTGCTGGACCTGTGTTTTCCTCAGAGTTGCTACTTCTGGGTTTAGAAATCCAAGCAAGCCCTTCAGAAAATGCTTGCTGCACATTTTGAGATCTTTTGCACACATGCAAGAGCTCCAATTGATCTAGGATGCTGCAGAGGTCCTTCCCACAGGCAAATTGATCTCTCTATTCTGAAAATCCTGTCTTCAACCATTAAAAAAATACAACAAATCCAGCTGTTTCACTGGCAACTGTCAGACATTCACTGGTAAACCAGACTATTGGAACTGACCTTGAGCAAACCTGGTTTACTCTGTGATCTAGCAACTAAAGCAATTCACCTTTTCTGAGGAGATTTTTCTTGCTTCTAAGAATCAGAAGGAAGGTAAATAACAAAAAAGAACTAAGCAAACTCTCAGCTCAAAACTGTACATACTGCACAATGTGTGCCTGATAGCAGTGCTCTTAATCTGTAGGAGAAGGTATACAGCAAAGTTGCCTGCAGAATTGCTCCCATATTTGCAAACAAGCCAGCCAGTGTTCTGCTTTGTGGTTCTCTTTCAAGCTCCTGTGACAGGGTATATACAGAGAAAAGTGTTGCTGTAACCAAAATTCATATGAATCTGGCTGCCCTGCAGCATGTCTCTAATGGAGGAGAGATCACAGAATCACAGAATCACAGGTTGGAAGGGACCTCAGCGATCATCTAGTCCAACCTTTCTGGGAAGCGCTACACTGAATCAAGCTGAGGATTTACTAATCCAGTATTCTGACACTGGCTGAAACTGGTTAGTCTTGAAGATGCTGGAAGATATAACTGTGCAATAACTGAGAAGTTAGGTTGAGGATGGCTTCTGTATCCCCCTGTTCTGCTTTTTCTCACAAAATACGACCCTCCTTTTATTGGAAGCAGAGAGACTTTTTCTTCCCAACATGTTGGAAGGCTCTTGTCTATGTATAGAGTTCAAAGTAGATATTATTAATCTCTTCCCTCTCTGAATGACTCAGAGTTTCCCTCAGACATCATTCCTGGAAAAAAATATGGTATTGGAACACTTGTTGTCTGGGTCCAGTGTTGAATTTTTCTCTCATCACAATAACACAAGGTAATAGCATTGCATGCGCTCGGGTGGTCTCAGTTGCAAAAGGTCAGTCAGATTTTGTGCATCTCTCTCAGTTGTATCTTGCCAAGCCTGTGATAAATAGTTGTGGGAAGCCTCTTGTCTTACAGTGCTAAACTGTTGTTCCAAAGCAGTGAAAATATACCTACTGCACTGAGCCTTGTTGCCTGCAAACTTCTATCACTCTCATAGTTGTTCTCCTTAAGTACCATCTCTGCACGTGCAGAGATCTTGCCGTTGCTCATTTAACTGCTTCAGCACCAAAATCCCAGAGATATTTTAGGATGTGATGACCATTGTCCCTGTCCTTACTTGCCATCACTGTAGCAACAAAGAGAAGTAGCGATAGCAACAGAAGACATGGAGTTTTGCATTCCAAATGGACATGTTTAGGTGTCAGGTAGAAGCACTGCAACAGCTCTGCTGTTGGCCACAGATCCACAAAAGCTGCTGCACAGGGGTCACACTGCCATTAGCTCAGTCCAGAGCTGTTTAGTATGCAGCTTTTGAGGACACTGGATGGAAATGAGAGCTCGGATTCTGACCATATGTGCCTAAATGCTTCTGAGGGAAAGCCATTGCCACAAACCTCTGTAGTTTAGGGCTTTCATACCCATGTGGACAGGTAAGCAGTGGGAAGAGAGGTTGCCCTCCAGAGACAGAGAGACTGTGCAGTATCCATCAAAGATTTTTGACCAGATGGGTCAAGTCTTGAGCAACTTGGGCTGATCTCCCAGTTTATCCTGCTTTAAGCAAGACATTGGATGTTAGACTTCCTGAGGTCCCTTCCAGCCTGAGTTGTCCTGTGATCCCATGAAGCTGTATATATTGAGATGAGGGTGTCATAGAAATGTGTGGGAAGTATGTAGGAAATAGGAGCAAAAGGCCTTTCGTTCACAATGAGAAATACAATAGGGAGCAAAGGGGATGATGAGATCTGTGCTGAGACCTCATCCATGCTGCATCCCAGAAGAGCTGCCTGTGTCAACCAGTCCAATGCTGAAGATTGCTTTTGCTGGCATTTTTAGATGGAAAATCATGTACTCCAGGAGGTAAAAAGTGGGTGATGGAATGAGTTGGCATGGCCCAGATTCCAGCACATCTCTGCCAAGAGCCATTTAATGCCATGCAGAGTGTGCAAACACTAGATTATGCTTGGCACAGCCAGAGCAGTCCCTGAGAAGGCTTCTAGGCAAACATGTTTCAGCGTGACTACCAAGCTGATAGACTTCGGTGATGGCAGCAATGGTTTGTATTACTCTGATTCCAAGTGGGGCCAGTCATGATGGCCACCATTCACAGATCCAAACATGCATGTGGAACTTATTTTGAAGAGTCTATAGGCTCCGATGGAAAACTTACAACTCTTAGGAATAACCAGTCATGTAACTCTTAGATAAACATTCATGTCGGTATTGTTTTCTTTTTTTTTAATTTTAAAACTTTTGTGCTCATATCCAGGTGATGATAACAGAGATATTAATATCTGATGCTATGTTCAGGTGTTTCTTGGACAAAAAAATGAGCTAGCTCTGTCATATGTAGTGTAGGAGTCTGAAGTCAATGTTTACCTATAGCTGACAAGAGGTTTCCATTAAAATATTTTTCAGGAACCAGGTGTGTTTTCAACCATTTTTAAATTGAACTATACTTTTTAAAATTGAACTATATTTCCTGGAAAAGACTATTTTGTTTTCACAGAAGCAAAGCTTTTGTCATGAAGAGTTTTTTAATGGTAGAGATGTAGTCATTATAATTCCATTTATTAAAAAAATTAATATTAAAAATATTAAATAATGATTTAAAATTATTATTGTAGGAAGAATTAAACCTGACAAGCATTTTAACTAAATATGTTTTGAATTTTCCTACAAAAGCTTTAATTAGTTACCGTTAAGCTCGTTGCTTCATATATATGTTGTATATATAGTCAGAGTTCAAGATTTCTGTACCTTGACTGCGTACATGAAAATCTCTAGAAGTCAGTGTTTTATCCATCTCCCTGAAGCTCAGCATTCAGGCTTGTCTTGAAGCATGCCTGTTTATTTTTTTTCACATTGTACTGGGGTCTGATATTTCCTGCCAATATTTCTGACCTGTCCAGGCCATTTAGAATCACTCCTTTGGCCTCCTCACTTTCATCAGCAATGTTAATCATTAATATTTAGCGGGGGAGGGGGGGCAGCCTAGCATGCTTGCAAACCCATATGAGGGAATTCATACCACCTGCTGGGGTACAGCCTTTTGCCTGCTCAATCCACAGCCAACACTATAACTCTGAGCTCAGCTTTGCCTCCGACTCTCTAAGTGGAGCATCCCCGGGGTGTGCAGCCCCCAGTAGAGCCAGGGACATAGCCTGTCGCTCAGTGAACACCTTTCTTCAGGAGGTGGTCAGGGATGCATCTTCCAGTAAGGGCATGTTCTCAAAAGCCTTCGGCTCTGTCATCTCTGTGCACACAGCTCCAGGAGGAGTGCTACTAAAACACTGCTCAGTGTCTGCATGGCCAGTGTGGGGTATAGGCAATTTATACTGTTTTCCATCAGTAGGTGCATAAGAAGGTCATGAAAACACAATTCTGTGCAGTTCTGTTATTTATTTTATTCCCCTCACCATAAATCATTGATTTTAGTATTTTTTTTCCCTTAAATCAAGGAATGAAAACCAACCATGATCCTTCAAAATTCAAGCCAGTATAATTTTTGGAGGAAATTTCAGCTTTGGCATTTTTGAGAAAAGCAGGAACATTTATCAGCCTTTTTTTTTTGTTTTTATTTCTGACTGTTGCTGGAATGAAAACTGGATACATTAGGAGATGATGTAGACACAATTAGTTGGCAGAGCTCACCTGCAGTGGTAAAGGGTATGTATTAAATTGCTCTGAAACTGAGTTTATAATGTCACAACCGTATGCGTAAATAGAACACTTACCTAAGGACATGTGCATCAGTCTCCATAGGCACAGACAGGCACAAGGTGGAGAAGTTTGAAAGAGATATAAAACATACAACCTTTTGAAATTTATCTTCTAAGAGCACAAGGTAATACATAAAAGGAAAATTCATTTTCTGTGTTTACAGTTTACGTTAAATGCCATTGTAGATAGAATCTCAGTTACAAAGGCAGAAGGTTTAGTTCGGGGTGATTGGATTACTAGCTTTTTAAATGGAAATGTCACTATTTCAAAGCAGCAATGCTGAGTATTAACTTCAGGTATGTCATGTGGCAACAAGTCAGCCTAATCTGTTCTGTAACAACTGGTTTAGTTCCTCTTTTTTTCATTTAAGTTTAAATCAGGCTAATAAAAAAAGTCTCAACAGTTGTGCACAAATAGCAGCAGATGGGGCACGAAGCCTGTGCCCCTCCCTGCCGAGCTCAGTCACAAGAGGACGATCACACAGGTGACAGAAGCATGATATGACAGATCACTGGCATGGCTCCACCAAGGGTTTTGTAAATCCGTGGTGACAGGCTTAGGGCAGGCAACTGGCAAGCACCTGAGGACTTGGTACACTTCCGTCATTGGAAAGTATAGAGACAAGCATGAGAATATAGTTGAATTGATATAAATACTGAATATTTGGCCTGAGAAAAAGCCTAAATGCTTAAATTCCACATTTCAGCCTGAACATACTTTTATAGCCTAAAAAAAGCAAAATTGTAACAGAATTAAAAGACATATTTTATGTGAATATTCGCTCCTCTGGCAAAGCTCCTGGAAAAGAATTTTAAAATGCCCTTTTCCTTATGGGTTATAAATAATAGAATATCTGCCATTGGTAATTGTGTAGTTTATTTTCATTACATGACTTGAGGTTTTATTGAGTTTCCTTTAGGAACACATCAAGTTAACTTGTGCACAAGGCTTTTGCAGACCTATCATTATGCCAGCTCAATCACAAGGTGAGGCAGCGAGGAAGCTCATCGGGTCAGATGCTCCTTCTGACCTTTGAGATCTTACTCTGCACAGATATTACACCCCAGGAACATTCCTTTGCCCCTTGAAATGTAAACTCTGCTCAAAAATTATCATACGGACCCGGCTATTGGTGTAAACGTGTTTTGAAAGCACTTCTGTACAGTTATTTTGTAACTCTCATCTATAAATCCCTTCAATGAAATATCAGAGAGTTATTCAGCTGTGAAACTACGTAGAGGGGACATTTTCCTTATCCCAGGTCAGCATTTTCTGGCTTTCTGTAAACACTCTCTCACATGATGCTTGTTAATAGGCTTCCTCATGCAGAAAATTCTTGGCAGCCACTGGAAAAGTTCTCCAAAAGACTGATTACTTTCCCTTTGCCTGAGGCCAGCTGCTGATCATGGCCCTTATGTAGCATGACAAACACATTTAACATCCAAACATGCAGCCAGGACCGAAACAGTCATGCACCAGTTAAAGCTTGGCCTACCAACGCCCCAGAAGGTATATTGTTATGCTACAACCTGTTGGTACCAGTTTCCAAGAGTTTTAAAAGAGGTGTGGGGGGTGGAGGATGGAGAGGATGAAGGATGAATTTAGCCGGAGTTCACCCAAGGGCACACTGCCATGGCCTGAGGGCACTAATGGGATGGACTGTCCCTGACAGCCTCTCCTGGGGTGTCCCCAACCCTGCATGTGGCCCAGGACCCCATTTCAGCCCAGATGACCCCCACCTACAGGCTGACATATCAGCCTGGCCTCAACCTTCTCCCCAGGGACGTGCCTGATGCCCTGGGCTGGGGGTGCCCTCAGCAGCTCCCCAGCTGCCCTGCTCCCTGCTGAGGCAATGGGATGGGCTCCAGCTGGAAAGACCCTGCCCTGCCACCCCAGTGGAGCCCTCACACTATTTGTGTTTAAGAAGCTCTTGGGCTGACTTCCCAGACTGCATCACTTTTTTTTTCTGACCTAAGAACACAATTGCATGCTTGGACCATGATGAATTGTGCCATTTTATTTCCTGAAGACAGGCTCTAGACAAAATAAATACAGGTATTTCTGGGAGGATGCAGAAGGCTGTTAACTATTAGTGATGGTAATGATCCTACATATATACCAAGCTAAGCAGATGGATCCCTAAGCACTTTGCAAATGTTGCTACTTATGTTAACATAACAGAGAGTTCAGTAAACCTGCAGTGAGAGATGAAATGCAGTAATTGTAACAGCAGGCAGCGGCACTACAATAACTCAGGACAAATGAATTGTTAAGTGACCCTCTGAAGCATGTGGGGGACAGGACAGAGGGAGGAAGGCATTTAGAAAAGCTCAGTCGAATTTGGCTAAGAGAGCTATTCTGTGTAAAAAAATAGTTTTGCAATGGTTGTTGCTAAGTAATTTTCTTTGCACGAGCTGTCAACATTTAAACTATGTCACAAAGCTGTCTGGTGGAATTTTATAGTGGAAATCCTTTATCTGGAGCCAAAATGTAGAGGAAATAAGTATACATACAACAGTGGAAAATAAGCCTCCAATATACCCATCTCAGTCTTTTGGGTAAGACATGTAATGCATATGAGCAAAAAAAAAAAAAATAAATATGTAAGTGGCAATATCCTTGCAGACAACACCTAAAATAAGTACCAGAAACCAGATCATGCTTCCAAACAGCAGTTCAAATATAGTAGGTAAGTAGGTAGATAGGTATATATATAGATAGATAGATTAGATAGATAAACAGAATTTGAAACATAGGATAGGTCTGCATTACCATGATAGCAAAGTGCCGTGAGTTCACGCAAACTTATAAAACTGTGTATTATAATTTCTCTTCCCCAAGCTCAGAATAAACAAGTTCAAGACTTCTGTTCTGTGTCTTACCAGCAGAGTTTCCCTAGTGATCTTCTGGCCTTTGTTTATTGTGGCTGCAAAAAATTCCAATTTATAATGGTGTAATAAACACTTCCTCTAATCTCAATAAAAACACTATCAAGTTTTACAAGGAAAGCAGTGGCATGAGCCCAGAGGAAACTTCACTGTAAATACCCTAAATCTTTATAAGTTTTTTCCTCTTTTTGATTTCCAGACTTCCATGTGCACACACAGATGCTGAATTTCACTTTTTTCCTTTATAAAATGACTGATTCCCAAAAAGAGGTGAGTTATTAATGGCTGACAGACAGAAAGCTTTTTCAGCTTGATTCTTGTATCTCCTTGACCAAATTTTTTTCCTAGGACTCCATGTCTCATCTTTGCTCACACTGATATTTCAGTGTGTGAATGGAGCAATGGAGATACCAGCTTCTGTGTGCATGCTTTGGCGTGCTGTGCTCCTAACAGCTATTGAAACATTGCTAAGAACAGAATATAACTAAAAAGGCAGAGCTGAATGAAAACGTGGCTTTGCACAACCTGGATAGATGGTGAAATTAAATGCATGTCAAAGCAAAGTGATGCGTGTAGGAAAGATATCACCCCAATTTAATTTGTAAAATGAGGGGTTCTGACCTTACCTTTACCAGTTTGGAGAGAGATTTTGGGGATACAATCGATAATTCCGTGAAAATGACAGCCCAGTGCTCAGCACTGAGCAACAGCAACAGCACCAGCAACAACAACAACAAAATTGCAAATGTTAGGAACTATTGGTAAAGCAATAGAGAACAAAAGAGAGTTCATCATTATGCCTTTATATAAATTCATGGCGCGTCTGTGTCTTTGTGCTGTTCTGTTCTTTTCATCTCAGAAAGAATATAGTAGAACTGGAAAAAGGTTCAATTGTCCTTGATTGTCAAGGGCTATCAATTTATGGGACGTGTGCTGTGCGAGGAATAACTAAGTAAGCTAAGATTCTTCTTTCTGGAAAAGAGACAAATTACAGGGGATGTGCTAGAGAGCTATAAAATCAGGAGTGAGGTGGAGAGGATGGATGGGGGTTGATGGTTCACTGTCTCTTCCACTATAAGTACTAGGGATCCTCAAAGTAAGATAGCAGCAACAGGGTTCAAAAC
This sequence comes from Phalacrocorax carbo, assembly GCF_963921805.1. Taxonomy (NCBI): domain Eukaryota; kingdom Metazoa; phylum Chordata; class Aves; order Suliformes; family Phalacrocoracidae; genus Phalacrocorax; species Phalacrocorax carbo. The sequence continues at coordinate 16,466,856 of NC_087516.1, forward strand.
AAACAGAAGTAGGTTATTCTTCATGCAGCAGGTAATACGCTAGTAATATTGCCTGCCAAAGGATGCAGTGAATACTAAAGGTTTAGGAGGGACTGAGGAGAGACTGGACAGGTTAATGTAAGAGAAATACATTGGGGAATACCAACTACACAGAAGCCAGACTTAACCCAGGAAGTTCCTGAGCTGAAGATAGGTGGTGGTTGGGAAAGTATCATAGAGGGACAGTCTGTTCTTGCCTTTTGCTTAGTCCTCCCTAGTTTACCCCCTTTATGGCGGCTGTAACCTCAAACCCTCTCTCCTGTCAACCTTGGCTCTCACCAGTTTGGCTATTCTTACATTCATTGAGTAGCAATGCCCTAGTGAAGTAAGGATTCTTCAAGTCTGGTGGACTCTGCAAGGCTAGGTTAATGGTTGGACTCAATGATCTTAAAGGTCTTTTCCAACCTGAATTATTCTGTGATTCTTGGCCTTTCTATTTTTTTTAATATTAATGAAGTTGCTAGATGGCATTTAACACAATACTAACTAATGTGCCTTTATGTATCAGGCCAGTAAAGTTCTGATTCCAGAGGTGTTCTTGTGTCTGTCAGTATAAATATGCCCTTTATGTTCACAGTTCTTCTCTTTTGTCTTTTTTTCTATCTGCATTTTTCATGCCTGGGCTATGTCATTCGTATTGCAAAACAAAGGAAGGGCCTTTGTAATACGCAAGGAAATCTAATTTGCTTTTCACAATGGACCTAAAACCAATGATTGATGTGCTTCAGTAATTAAATTCTGCTACCTGCAAGTTACTGGACATAAGATTTAGGAAGGCAAGGGGGAATGGGTGAGAATGGAAAATATATTAGGAACTTTTGTGTCTTGTGCTACAGTGTTCAATATTCCACCCATTTACGTTTGACCTGGTGAACATCTTTCAAATACATGAAGATAACCCTGTACATTGGGGAGGAAGAGACTGTTAATTACCCTGCCTATTGAGAGAGGAATGATTGAGCACTGAATGTCAGTATACATCGTCTCAGGAGAAGAAAGAAACAAAAATTGCGGGTATTGGACAAGTCAGAAGTTAAAAGGAAGACAGAATCCTTTGACAATGATGATATATTTTAACTCCACATTGCTGTTAGATCTCATGCTGTTCTCAGAGTACCTCTACACAGCACAGGGCCTCACTGTACATAGGTACCCAAGGTAAATCTGGCAGACATGCACAGGTAGCAGAAAGCTTAACCACAAGAGTCTGCTGCTATGCGAGCACTAACGTATTTCACTTCTCAGTTTACCTGCTGGAGCTTGCTGTGTCTCTGTTCAGAAGGCAGCTCAGTGCCCAGGAGACTTGCCTTCATATTAAGGAAGGCAAATGATATACATTACCTATGGTTCATTCTTTTTCTCAGCTTCTCTGCAGGGAAGAAATAGTGTATGCAGTGTAGTCTTTTATTTACATATTTGAACACCTTAGACTGGTCTATGGTAGATGGACTTCCCCATTTCAAGTCTTTCAAGAGAGCTAGATGTCCTTCTAAATTATGTGTTATAGCTAGAAGTCACCTGGAAGTTACAGCCTTTATGCAGATGTTGCTGCATGAGACCCCCTGACCTCATCAACATTGTAGATGTCAACTAAATGAACAGGGAAATAGCGTCTGGTCTTAAAATCTACAAATAACTGAGTCACATTCACTGGCTGAAAAAGTCTTGATGGCCAATATAATTGTCAGTATGTATGCCAAACTTGTAAGCACTCTGCTACTGAGCTGCATTGTAGCTTGGTGGGCTTTTTAGCCTTCATGTATATGTTCCCTTGTCAGAACATCACTAAGATCTTTGGTGCCTGGGACAGTTAGTGAATATTCAACTTGCTTTTGTAGCGCTCCACAGCCTTGTCAACTTGAAGCAGGGGCATGTGAAGCCACCTGGAGACTGAATCCAAGAACAAAGCAGTGCTGGATGCACTCTGCAAGCAGGATACTTCCCACTGTGTTAACATGTTTATTTTGTGGTAGCTTAATTTTCTAGCTGATGATCTGATCTAATTAAGGTCATTGCCATTAAATTAAAAAGCCATGATGATCTGACTGCATTTGGGCAGCATAACAACTAAAATGTTTGACATATGGGGATATCCACACCTTGGAAATACGGTGCTTTATGAAAACTAGTAGTAACAGCCAGGCTTCTGTTATGGGCAGAAGAAAGGAGACACCAAAACCATCTCAGATTTACTCAGAGCTGTGACACAACCTTAACATCTTGTAACTTGTGTGATTATTATTTTGAGATAAAAAGAGATGCTATGTTTCCTTACTGAGCTCTTTGCTTTGAAAGAGAAGTTCAGCCATACAAAGGATACTACAAAGCCTTTGCTTTTCCGCAGTCATCAAACAGGAGGCTAGTGAGGTGAAGGCCTCATGCTGACTTTTGCACACAGGCAGTGGTCAAAACAGGACTTCAGGTGTACCAGTATGGATATCTGCAGTTACCTACATGGAAAGAAAAAGTCCTAATATGCTGCTGTGAGTCCTGTTTCTTGTCTGCAGAAAGTGCTGCTGATGAATACAGGGCCATTTTGATCACTGGAGCAGGATAAATTTAATCTGTTGCAGATACCTGAGAAAACAAATGTGGAGAACAAATACTATAAAATTATAACCTTCCAGGTTTTAAGTGTTCATATCAGAGTAGTATTTTTAAGAGTGGTTTTAATTTAAGGACCATGCTTCTCTTATTCATTACATGGGGGGTTGTTTCTCATCTAAAGGCCTCAAATCTCTAATACTTGCAGCTAACAGCTTCCAAGTGAGGTATGGACCAAAAGCTACAGTAGAAAACTAGTCATTGAATGATTAAGAATGGCATATATGTTACAAAAAGTTAAAATCTGCTTACAAAATTTTCTCAAAGTTTCTTCTTTCCTTTCCCTTCCCACACTAATGATAAACAGCTTTGTGATAATCTAGTTTTGTTTTATAGCTCATGGGGAGCAGTTACGTGTTCTCTTCCTTTTGATAATGTAAATTTTTAACCCTGCTTAGCTTAGCAAGGAAGAAATATATTTCAAACCTGAATGCTTTTTCCTGTTTGCTTGTAAGCCCATTTTATTTTAATTTAGCTATTCTTTTTTTGATATTGCCTTCTGGATGTCCCCACACTTTAATTGGTTCAGTATAAGATACTTGATGGGTACCATGAGAAAAGGTACAACTTTGGAGGAAAGGTCATTTCTAATATGCATGAAGAGTACTACATGTCTGAACAGTAAATACTCATTTGCTCATTTCATTCATCTAGTGTACAGGAACTCTCCTTTATTTTTCTTTATACTTGCAACAGCATTTTCACATTATTTCTATCTTCTATTTTGTTATTAAATAACATCTACAGCTGTCACAGGTGGTACTGCAGTAATCATGATTATTCAAATGAGATGAAAAATATTTTTGGTTTAACAAGAAAAAACAAACAAGCAAACAAAAATAGGTAATATGAAAAGCAATCCTGATTCCTTCCCCAAAGAAATCCTTATTTGCATTGCATAAGCACTCAGGCACGTTATTGTGTAGTCTTTCTTGATATTTTTGCTCAGAAATTATCTTCTGTTCGGACACTATTTATGTCATTTGATAAATAAAGTGACAAAAAGTGGCCCTTGCTTTGAGACTGAGGCTATTTCTTCAAGGACAACAGAGGTTGGTAGGCTGGTGTAACTCACAAAAAGTGTGGGTTTTATGCAGAACCATGAAAGAACAGGACACACCACTGAGAAGAGCTGCTGAGGACGAGGGCCAGGGCCAGGATACTGCGGCGTGCGATATCACATTAGAGACTTTAGCCTACATCCCTTTCTGGCCAGTATTTACCCATTGCTTCTTTAACTAGCTTTTCTCCTTCAGAGATACTGGCCCATCTCCCAAGATGATTTTATCGAATGCAATATTATTATATTTAATTTCAGACTCTCTTTTGCCAATGTAAAAGAAGCCAAAATCTCATGTCACTTCTGGTATGTCTCAGCTCCCTGCCCAACAGCACTCTGGATGGTTGAACCTTCAGTGCATACGCTTGTGTATAGCCTCCCAATAACTTCGAACCCTTGTGTGAGTCCAAGGACATCTGACCAGGAGACGGGAATCTCAGAGGGATGTAGGAATCAGAAGTCCGAGTTTATAGTTTAGGTCACACGGTGTGTGAGTTTTCTTTTCCAAATCAAGACAGTCAATGTTTGATAAAAAGTGGTTTTGTTTAATAAACTTAGTTAATAAACAGGAACATAAGACCCCTTCATCCAGTACTGGCAGGAGACTGAACCACCAAACTCTATGTACTTGTCCAATAACACCAGCAACAAAAACCATGGGAAGAGTATTTTGACAAAATGTGCAAATGTCCTATAAAATATTTGACACTTTTTCTGACTGCTAAAGGCAAACAGGCTCTGGAGAATTTGGAAAGAAGGAGCAAGAGGTACTTCACTGCATTAGTGCTAGGAATTACTGTCCAGTCCAGTAGTGGCTAAGGAAGATAGTAGTGTCTGTTAAAGATAAGTGTTTAAAAGACGGGAACTTTTCCAAGATCTCCGAAAGAGCTGGCTAGGAATGTATAATGGAACCCAGTGAAAAGGCAGATGGCTGGAAGAATACTAAATTTATGATAATACTCAAAAGCAAGAGGGATAGCATAGATTCCACAGAGAATGGCTAACCTGTCATCAGTACAAGGTGGAACAACAGAAAATCTGAGAAAAGGTTAAATCTGGAAAGAAATAAAAGATAAAGGATAAAATATGCAAAAATGAAACTGATTTTATGACAAAGAGCTCTTGTGAAACAAACTTGATGTATTTTTTTTTTATTTTTAATTTAAATTTGGTTTATCAAGGCAGATGGATAGACTTCTTTAAGATGTTTGACTTAGTACTGCATTTGACCCTCATTTAAAAAATTGCTTCTTACAACATCAGCATTGAATAAGTGAAATGGGATTAAGCACTGGCTAAATGATAGATCTCAAGGAATAAATGCACTCAGGGAAATGTCACTGAATGGGATTCTTCTATGGGTTTAAGGGTTATAAAGTCCTGACTGCAAAACTGCATTCACAATATGCCAAGAAGTGCCACCCGGGGATGTACATGCTGGAGATCACTGATGAGAAATGAAGAAATTATTTAACTTCCACATGCTAGAACAAGATTAATGCCAGAATAACACCTCTAATTCTGGCACCTTAATTTTAAAAAGTTGTTGAGAAATTAGGGACAGAGAGACACAAAAATTATGAGAGGCCTGGAGGAAATGCTTCACAAAGAAAAACTCACCAACCTCAGTCTGTTTATCAGACAAAAGACTTGGTGACAGTGTATAAATATCTTAACGAAGGAAAAATCCGGTTTTCTAAATGGCTCCTCTGGAATCAGTGCCTGGAAGCAGAAAGCAGGCAAATTAATCTGAAAAACAGCACAGATTTTTAGTAGTGATTTCCACTGCAGCAGATTATTCACAGGAGAGGTGGATTTTTTCCATTGTGTAGTATGTTCATCAAGATTTGATACCTTTGTAGAAACTATGCTTTTGTCAAAAACAAGTCTTTAGGCTCCATGTAAAAGTGATGTATAACTGGCCTGTGATATAAAGACTAGACAATCTAACGGTCCTTTCTGGCTTTAAATGTAATGAATCTCGAGATAATTTTTAGAGAATTGCAGTGCATGTAGTACTGAAATACATGTATGTTAGTCAGCCACAAAAAAGGGCTGTACATAGTTGAACCAAGAAATTAAGTGCCCCGAACTCTCAGGAGGACCCTTTTGCAGAAACAGCAAGAAATATCAGCCTCTCTTTCAGTAGTTGAATAAAGGCTAACCACTCAAAAAGATGAAAAATAAGCACCTTCGGTTGCTGCTAGTAGGCCAGTGTAATACCCGTAGCCTAGCACATGCTCACCTGTGAGTCAGTTTAAGGCTTCTGGGCAAAAAAACGTTGTGTCTCAGAGGACCACAAAGCATTACTGAGACAGCCAATCGCAATGTACGTGGAGATTTAGTAGGAAAAAGTGGGGGGAAAAGAGTGATCAGGTAAAAAGGGGAATGTCTCTGGAGTTATGAAATGACTGATTAATGCAAAAACCTTGTGGCCAGATTGCAAGGATATTGGATTTAGCAGAAGAATTAATGAGAGTTAGACAAACTTGTATTTATGTAAAGACACACATCACAGTGAATGAAAGAACATTTCTTTTAAAAAATTGATTGATTTCATTTCCATCTTTCACCAGGAAACAATTCCTTATAAAGAAAGAAAAATTTCAGTCCTTCACAAAATCTGACATCCATTCAATATCCACTCCTTCCTTGAAAATCTTGTCACACTTTTTTCCTATTAATCAATGATCTGTAAGATGGCCAGGCTTTAATCAAAGAAAATGCTATTATTCTGTAGGTAAAAGTGCTTGCAACATGCCAAAGGGTCTTTGCTTAAACTTTAATGGATAAAGTGTAGACAGCAAGTTTCATTAGTCTTCAGAAAAAAGCGTTTATTTATCATTAGGTGCAAAGTCAAGTGTTCTGTAAGCTTGCTAAAAATTCTGATGAGTTCCAGATAAAATTATAGGAATAATAATAAGTAATACCCTGAAGCCTTAGAATATTGCCTGTGAGGAAAAAAGAGACTGTTTCTGTTTGTAAATAAAAATTTGCCTGAAATCTAGCATTCAGATTCAAGTTGAATAAAGGTCTTCAAAGATTTAGACTTTTCTGTGGACAGAAGAAACTCCATGAATTCACTGGGAGATGTTCACACTTTGTGGCTGATCACTGGGGTACAGGAGGGACAGAACAGTTCTGCCCCCAAAGCTGCAGTTTCCCCCAATATGAACAGATTCAACTGAAGCCCTCAGTTCTGGAAAACCAGGTTGGAAATTTTGGAAGGAAGATCTTTCTCCTGAGATTTCAAGCACTTTCACTCTGGATTGCAGCTATATCACTGACAATTTTATTTTCACAGTTCTTGTGGTGGTCCCAGTTGGAAAGCACAAATAAGTCAAAATCCCTTACTCCCCAGTTTATGTATTTTATAAAAAGTTTTGTTATATTCCACCAGCAGATGAAGGTGCACGCAGATTGAGAACACTGAGAGATGGGAAGGAGGAAGCATATATTATACTAGAATGTTAGTATGTGGTTTAACGAATCCTGTTCTAATTTAGGGAATTAAAATATAGATGATTGGTTCAAAAAACCTTCTTTCATTGTATTTCAAATATTACTTTACAACCTGAGATAAATCAGGAGCCTGTGTATGTATTGCCTGAAAGCTGCTTCTCAGATGGTTTTGCAGTTACCATACTTGACTGAAAACTCAGTAATTCCAGGGAAAGGCTGATCTTGGCTTTTCCCAAAAGATAACTCCTAAAACACTGAAAGGAATGAGGAAACAATCTACGACTATTATTATTTAGCTTGGATTGGTTTAGCCGGCAGCTCAGCCCCACACAGTCACTCGCTCACTTCCCAGCCAGTAGATGGCGGAGAGAATCAGAAGGGTAACGCTCGTGGGTTGGGATAAGAACAGTTTAATAATTAAAATTAAAAGAAACAACAACAGAAATGCAATGTAAAGAGAACGAGAGGCGCAAAGCCCCGGGGGGGGAGGGGGGGGGAAGGGAGGAGGGAGGGGATTAACGGCCGAAACGGAACGCACGCGCCGCAGCCGCTCACCACGCGCCAAACCGAAACCGCGCCTCCCCCGTGCCGCAACCTGCCCCCCCCCCGCCTTAATATACTGGTGATGGTGTCACATGGTATGGAATGAACATGCCACTGGCCAGCCGGGTTCGCCGCCCCCGCCATGGCCCTGTCCCTCCCAGCCCGCAACGACACGGCAGAGCGCGGTAAGCTGGAAAGGTAGCCGACCCCAACAGTGAGGAGAATTAACCCCTTCTCAGCCACAACCAGCACACAGTGTCAGCCCTGCAGAAAGGGGTCTGGGGGTGGTGGTCGACAGCAGGCTCGATACAAGTCAGCAGTGGGCCCTGGCAGCCAAGAGGGCAAACTGCATCCTGGGCTGCACGGAACACAGTATAACCAGCTGGTCAAAAGAGGTGATTGTTCCGCTCTATTCAGCGTTGGTGCGGCCTCACCTCAAGTGCCTGTGTGCAGCTGTGGGCCCCGCACTTTAAGAAGGATATTCAGGTCCTTGGATGTGTCCAGAGGAGGGCAACAAAGCTGGTTAAAGGGCTGGAAGGAATGACCCACGAGGAGCAGTTCAGGACTTTGCGCTTGCCTAGTTTGAAGAAAAGGAGGCAGAGGGGTGACCTCATTGCTCTCTACGGCTTCCGGAGGAGGGCAAGTGGAGAGGGAGGTGCTGGTCTCTTCTCCCTGGTATCCAGTGATAGGACGCGCGGGAATGGTTCAAAGCTGCACCAGGGGAGGTTTGGACTGGACTTTAGGAAGCTCTTCTCTACCAAGAGGGTGGTCAAACACTGGAACAGGCTTCCTCGAGAGGCGTTTGATGCCTGAAGGCTGTCAGAGTTTCAGAGGCATTGGGACAAGGCCCTTAGGAGCACCTTCAAGTTTTGGTGAGCCCCAAAATGGTCAGGCAGTTGGACTAGATGATTGTTGTAGGTCCTTTGCAACTGAAATGATTCTCCTCTCCTCTCCTCTCCTCTCCTCTCCTCCCCTCTCCTCTCCTCCCCTCTCCTCTCCTCTCCTCTCCTCTCCTCTCCTCTCCTCTCCTCTCCTCTCCTCTCCTCTCCTCTCCTCTCCTCTCCTCTCCTCTCCTCTCCTCTCCTCTCCTCTCCTCTCCTCTCCTCTCCTCTCCTCTCCTCTCCTCTTCTCTTCTCTTCTCTGTGCAAAAGTCGTCTGGACACGGTGCCAGGCAGCCTGCTGTAGGTGGCTGTGCTTGCGCAGTGGGGTTGCACCACACGAACCTGGGGCACACCAGCCCCTGGGAGCCCGACAGCATTGCCCTGGGGTGACCCCCTGAGGAGGTGGATATCACGGTCTCCAAGTGGTGAGCCCTCTGCAGAGGGAACAAGCACCATGAGTGCGGAGCAGGGCTCTGGATGTCGTGCTTGCTGTGCCGCTGGGAGGCTTGGGCACGAGCCAATGCAGAGCAGCAGCTTGAGAGCTGGAGGCACAGCTCGGGCAGGTGCAGGTGCAGGAGGGCGGAGTGTCCGGCAGCACGAGGCACCTCCCGTCCTGCACCCCCTCATCACCACTGGGAAATGCATCTTTGGGAACACTGATCTCTCACCAGCACAGCGAGGACAGAGACCCTGCCACGGAGAGGCCCCATCCCGCCACAGGGACAGACACCATCAGCCCCCATCAGTGTCACGAAGGCACCAAGAGCACCGTCATGTCTACAAGCACAAAGGCCAGCACCAAGGGAGTCAGTCCATTTCACAGGGTGGCAGAGAAGGAGCAAACCGTCCACGGGCCACGCCACCTTCTCTCACACGGGCACGCTTTGAATTCCTTTGGGTGGCCTGCCTGTGGTCACAGGCAGACAGAGCAAAGATATGTTCCCTCCACTTGGGAGCTCAGGTCCCCACCACCTAGGCAAAAGAGGCTTAACACAGAAAGGGCCTTCAGAGCACGTCCCACTTCCTGGCATCCCCTCCCACTTCTTGCCTTCAGAAGGCTTTGGACAGGAGGTGCATTGGATGTATAGTTCTGCACATGCTGAACTGACACAAACATGGCACCTGTGTCAGTCCTGGCACATATGCTGTAGGGCTTAAGAAAGCTTTTGAGGTGCCTGGGTCCCAAGGCATGCACTCACGCGGTACCGGCCATGTTTCTGGGAGGCACAGTCCACAGCAAAGCGCTCCGGCGCGGTGTACAGTGAGCTCTCCTGAACCGGGGAAACCTCAGGGGAGCAGAGATATGCAGGGCCTGGCGTGGTCCCTCCGGTCCCCTGGCTTGCCCTTGCAGGGGGCAAGCTGGTAGCCGGAGACAGGAGCCATAGGACCTATTCCACTTGCACCAGGGACATGATTTGCATTTGGCTTGACCGTCAGGGTTTGCAGGGCTAAGTCCTGCCCTGGCAGAAGGAATCCTAGAGGAGAAGAGGGAGGTGGAGTTTTGGCTCTGGCCGAGGGCTTGTAGCTCTTCCTTTCAAGACAGAAAAGAAGACTTTGCACCATTCTACGTGAGTCAGGGGGATCCACCTCCAGTGCCCGGTTTCATTTTGGTTACGGTTGTGCACGCGTCTGCCCGCTTTGTCAAGAGCCCCCGGGAGCTCGCTCCTGCAGGGCGGGTTTGTACTTGGTGTGGTGGCCAGGAGCCGCTGAGGCGGGCGGTGGGGACGAAGGCTGGGGCTTGCCGCCTGGGTGATGCTGCCCCGGTGGCTGTGACAGCCCAGGGGCCAGGTCACAATGGGAGCTGCCCCCAGGGGCGTCACCAGGCAGCCCCACTGCTGTTGGACTTGGGTGATCGGTGAGTGCAGCATGCAGGGGGAAGGCTGGGCTGGCTGGGGGACGGGGCAGGTGACCAGGGGGTTTCTAACCCAGAGCGAGAGCCGAGCCCCTGAGGGCAGGGCACGGTACCGCCCTCGGGGCTGGGGCCAGAGCTGCTCGGGGCTCCCGGCGGTGGCAGGTGCCCAGAGAGGCTTGGGGGATGTGCCGGCTGCCCGTGGCTCCGCGGGAGGCTGTTGGGTGGCAGGGATGGGGCCTCGGCACGCTCTGCTCGGGTGTCCCTTGCCCTTTCATGGGGCACAGCCCAGCCAGGGGCTGGCCATCAGGGCGGCTTGGGCAGGATGGGCCCCATGCTGCCTCCAGCCAGGGCCCGCGGCCCCTTCAGGCCTGTCGACACCAGTGCCCAAACGCTTTCCTGGGACAGCCCGTGGCTCCCATGCGCGCAGTGCTCACAAACCCTGCCCTTGCTCCCTCCCGCCTCCCTCACCCCCTCTCCCACCAGCCCCCAGCTCCAGGCGGCTCCTCACCCGCTCCCCCAGCCTCGTGCTCCCTCCCACACAGCCCTGCTGAGACCCCTTTTCTCCCACCCCCTCCAGGCCATGGCTGCGGCAATCGCGCTCGTCCTGGCTGTGCTGGCCGTCTGGCACGAGCTGGAGCACGATCACCAGATAGATGTGGCCGCTGTCGAGCACATGAAGCAGCGTGAGGAGTACCTGCACCAGCAGATGACTCGGCTGCTGCAGGAGATTGAACAGAGCAGGGCCGCGGAGGAAGCCACGCTCCTTTCTCTGTTGCAGCAGTGGCCGTTTTGGACCGTTGCGGGAGTCCTGGCCCTGCTTGTGGCGGTCTGCTGGGTTACCGGGAAAATGGAGCTTGCCTCTGACAGCTGCAGCGAGCTGAACAGCTTCCACCGCGAGGAGGAGGATGACGAGGAGGCGGAAGACCTCAGTGGTGCACTCAGTGGTGTCAGGTCTTTGGCTGTGTCCACCCCATCGCCAACGCAGGGCCTGCCTGACACGTGCAAAGTGCTGAAGGAGCTGGTGGGTGACCTCCTTGGGGTCTGCCGACTGCTTTGCAAGAGGACTTTCATGCCGCAGATGCACCCAGCCAGCGAGATGGACGGCACCTGTGAGAGCTGGAGCGTCCACGAGAACAGTATCACCTACTGCCTGCTCGTGGTCCTGCAGCCACCCCCCGGTCACTCTTTCAGCCAGGAGCTGGACACCACGGCGCAGCTGCCAGCAAGGCACTCCAGCATCCACGTGGTGCTGGACTGCACGTGCTCGAGGGAGCAGCTGCTGGGGGATATTCTGTGCTTTCTCCACCACCCCGACAACAAGCTGCCCAGGGAGGAGAGCTCATGCCTCCTACGCACCCTCTGCACGTGCTCCTACTTAGACGTGGAGAAGATCGCCTGCTGGGTCCAGGTGTTGGTGAGATCAGCCTGGCTGCTTTTGCCTCAGTCGCACCACTGCCAGCTAACGGTGCTGCCCTCCTCGCGGTCCTGCAGGTTTCAGCTGACAAGCACCTCCGAGATGAACATCTGCACTGAGATGATCTTTGCCGTGCAGCAAGGCAGCTCAGGCGCCTACCTGAGCCTTGAGTAGGCAGAGGCCAGCTTTACCAGCAGCGCACCACGGCCGCAGAGCTGCGCTCTCGTCGTGGTGCCGCTTTTCAGACTCGTGGCGAGGCACACCCGGCGCGACGGTTTCCGCCTCAGAGGTCTGCAGCTCTGGTGGTCACAGGCTTTTGCACCCGTGCCTGTGACCCTGAGGACCTACTTTCCTCTCACACTGGTGGGGCCCGGAGGACAATTTTGGACACTGGGGCAGAGAACCTGCTCATCCCAGAGACTGCCTGGGGAGTCTCTGCTGCAGGTCTGAGCACACTAGGCACGGAGATGACACTGCTCAAGAGGAGCTCAGCCTAAGCAGAGTCTGGGGAATCCCCACCGGGCCAGCTGAAGATGCCGCTGCAACTGAGGCTCCTGTTACCACCTGTAACAGGACGGGATCACCCATCCTGTTGGAGAGAGTTGATCCCACCTGGCACTTTTACGCGGTGCAAAGATGACAATAAATTGGGTTGTTTTAACCAACACTCTGCCCCTGAGTGTCTGTGCAACACTCTGTTAGGGAACATGGGCAGGCGGCGGGTTGCTACCTGCTCAGGTGCAGAAGCAGCAGGGCGGCATTTTGTGGTAAGTAAGTAGTACTGAACCAGAATGCTTCCCCTGACCCCTTTTTCCATTTTGTTTCCAGTTTTCTACTCTGCTTCCATTTTCAGGGGAAGACGCCTCGGTGCGTGTTTGCTGGATGGGAGGGAAGGAGGGCAAGGGAGCCAGACCTTTCTCCGTGGTCACCTCTGACAGGATGAGAACCAATGGGCACCAACGAAAAACCATGAAATTCCAACTGAGCACAAGAAAGCGCGTCCTGACTCTGAGGGTGCTCAAATTTGGTGGAATGAGTGCCGTGACTGGAGTGCTGGGATGGAAGGGCTACAGTTTGTTCCAGAGGGATAGGCAGGCCGGGCGAGGTGGAGGTGTCGCGCTGTAATATGCAAGGGAGAGGCTTGACTGTGCTGCCCTTACAGTTAGTGATGATACGGTTGGGAGCCTCTGGGTGAGGGTGATGGGGATGGAAAACAAAGCAGGTGTTGTAGTGGGTGTTTACCACTGATTGCCCACCCAGAATGTAGTGGGTTATTCTACAGGCAATTAGGAGAAATTTCTGGATCGGCAGTCCTTGTCCTTACGGGAGATTTCAACTTCCCAGACATCAGCTGGGAATGTCATACCGCTGGGACGCGCAAGTCTTGGAAATTCTTGAAGTTTGTAGGAGATAACTTCTTGTCACAGGCACTCAGTGAGCGGCGCTAGGAATGGTGCCCTCCTACACTTGCCATTTGTGAATGGTGAAGGACTCATGGGAGATGCGATGGTAGGTGTCTGTATTGGCCACAGCGATCATGAAGTGGTAGAGTTTTGAATTTTAGTGTTGTGAGAAAACAAGACATGAGAGTTGCTACCCTGGACTTCAGGAAAGCAAACTTTAAGCTGTTGAGGGAGCTATTTAAGCTGAGTACCCTGGGAATCTGCTTTTAAGGGCTTAGGAGTCCACGAGCACTGGTCAGCTTTTAAGACCCACTTTTCACAAGCACAGGAGCTGATGATACCAAACCGGCAGGTGCTGTTGAGTCGCTTGAGGGACAGAAGGTCTTGCAGAGGGATCTAGGCAGAATGGAGCATGGATTAATGGGATGAAATTTAATAAGTCAAAATGCTGGATTCTGCCCCTCGGATGGAGTAACGGCAAGCACAAGTGTGAATTGGGAGAGGAGTGGCTGGAGAGCAGCCCTGCAGAAAGGGGTCTGGGGGTGGTGGTCGACAGCAGGCTCGATACAAGTCAGCAGTGGGCCCTGGCAGCCAAGAGGGCAAACTGCATCCTGGGCTGCACGGAACACAGTATAACCAGCTGGTCAAAAGAGGTGATTGTTCCGCTCTATTCAGCGTTGGTGCGGCCTCACCTCAAGTGCCTGTGTGCAGCTGTGGGCCCCGCACTTTAAGAAGGATATTCAGGTCCTTGGATGTGTCCAGAGGAGGGCAACAAAGCTGGTTAAAGGGCTGGAAGGAATGACCCACGAGGAGCAGTTCAGGACTTTGCGCTTGCCTAGTTTGAAGAAAAGGAGGCAGAGGGGTGACCTCATTGCTCTCTACGGCTTCCGGAGGAGGGCAAGTGGAGAGGGAGGTGCTGGTCTCTTCTCCCTGGTATCCAGTGATAGGACGCGCGGGAATGGTTCAAAGCTGCACCAGGGGAGGTTTGGACTGGACTTTAGGAAGCTCTTCTCTACCAAGAGGGTGGTCAAACACTGGAACAGGCTTCCTCGAGAGGCGTTTGATGCCTGAAGGCTGTCAGAGTTTCAGAGGCATTGGGACAAGGCCCTTAGGAGCACCTTCAAGTTTTGGTGAGCCCCAAATTGGTCAGGCAGTTGGACTAGATGATTGTTGTAGGTCCTTTCCAACTGAAATGATTCTTCTCTTCTCTTCTCTTCTCTTCTCTTCTCTTCTCTTCTCTTCTCTTCTCTTCTCTTCTCTTCTCTTCTCTTCTCTTCTCTTCTCTTCTCTTCTCTTCTCTGTGCAAAAGTCGTCTGGACACGGTGCCAGGCAGCCTGCTGTAGGTGGCTGTGCTTGAGCAGTGGGGTTGCACCACACGAACCTGGGGCACACCAGCCCCTGGGAGCCCGACAGCATTGCCCTGGGGTGACCCCCTGAGGAGGTGGATATCACGGTCTCCAAGTGGTGAGCCCTCTGCAGAGGGAACAAGCACCATGAGTGCGGAGCAGGGCTCTGGATGTCGTGCTTGCTGTGCCGCTGGGAGGCTTGGGCACGAGCCAATGCAGAGCAGCAGCTTGAGAGCTGGAGGCACAGCTCGGGCAGGTGCAGGTGCAGGAGGGCGGAGTGTCCGGCAGCACGAGGCACCTCCCGTCCTGCACCCCCTCATCACCACTGGGAAATGCATCTTTGGGAACACTGATCTCTCACCAGCACAGCGAGGACAGAGACCCTGCCACGGAGAGGCCCCATCCCGCCACAGGGACAGACACCATCAGCCCCCATCAGTGTCACGAAGGCACCAAGAGCACCGTCATGTCTACAAGCACAAAGGCCAGCACCAAGGGAGTCAGTCCATTTCACAGGGTGGCAGAGAAGGAGCAAACCGTCCATGGGCCACGCCACCTTCTCTCACACGGGCACGCTTTGAATTCCTTTGGGTGGCCTGCCTGTGGTCACAGGCAGACAGAGCAAAGATATGTTCCCTCCACTTGGGAGCTCAGGTCCCCACCACCTAGGCAAAAGAGGCTTAACACAGAAAGGGCCTTCAGAGCACGTCCCACTTCCTGGCATCCCCTCCCACTTCTTGCCTTCAGAAGGCTTTGGACAGGAGGTGCATTGGATGTATAGTTCTGCACATGCTGAACTGACACAAACATGGCACCTGTGTCAGTCCTGGCACATATGCTGTAGGGCTTAAGAAAGCTTTTGAGGTGCCTGGGTCCCAAGGCATGCACTCACGCGGTACCGGCCATGTTTCTGGGAGGCACAGTCCACAGCAAAGCGCTCCGGCGCGGTGTACAGTGAGCTCTCCTGAACCGGGGAAACCTCAGGGGAGCAGAGATATGCAGGGCCTGGCGTGGTCCCTCCGGTCCCCTGGCTTGCCCTTGCAGGGGGCAAGCTGGTAGCCGGAGACAGGAGCCATAGGACCTATTCCACTTGCACCAGGGACATGATTTGCATTTGGCTTGACCGTCAGGGTTTGCAGGGCTAAGTCCTGCCCTGGCAGAAGGAATCCTAGAGGAGAAGAGGGAGGTGGAGTTTTGGCTCTGGCCGAGGGCTTGTAGCTCTTCCTTTCAAGACAGAAAAGAAGACTTTGCACCATTCTACGTGAGTCAGGGGGATCCACCTCCAGTGCCCGGTTTCATTTTGGTTACGGTTGTGCACGCGTCTGCCCGCTTTGTCAAGAGCCCCCGGGAGCTCGCTCCTGCAGGGCGGGTTTGTACTTGGTGTGGTGGCCAGGAGCCGCTGAGGCAGGCGGTGGGGACGAAGGCTGGGGCTTGCCGCCTGGGTGATGCTGCCCCGGTGGCTGTGACAGCCCAGGGGCCAGGTCACAATGGGAGCTGCCCCCAGGGGCGTCACCAGGCAGCCCCACTGCTGTTGGACTTGGGCGATCGGTGAGTGCAGCATGCAGGGGGAAGGCTGGGCTGGCTGGGGGACGGGGCAGATGGCCAGGGGGTTTCTAACCCAGAGCGAGAGCCGAGCCCCTGAGGGCAGGGCACGGTACCGCCCTCGGGGCTGGGGCCAGAGCTGCTCGGGGCTCCCGGCGGTGGCAGGTGCCCAGAGAGGCTTGGGGGATGTGCCGGCTGCCCGTGGCTCCGCGGGAGGCTGTTGGGTGGCAGGGATGGGGCCTCGGCACGCTCTGCTCGGGTGTCCCTTGCCCTTTCATGGGGCACAGCCCAGCCAGGGGCTGGCCATCAGGGCGGCTTGGGCAGGATGGGCCCCATGCTGCCTCCAGCCAGGGCCCGCGGCCCCTTCAGGCCTGTCGACACCAGTGCCCAAACGCTTTCCTGGGACAGCCCGTGGCTCCCATGCGCGCAGTGCTCACAAACCCTGCCCTTGCTCCCTCCCGCCTCCCTCACCCCCTCTCCCACCAGCCCCCAGCTCCAGGCGGCTCCTCACCCGCTCCCCCAGCCTCGTGCTCCCTCCCACACAGCCCTGCTGAGACCCCTTTTCTCCCACCCCCTCCAGGCCATGGCTGCGGCAATCGCGCTCGTCCTGGCTGTGCTGGCCATCTGGCACGAGCTGGAGCACGATCACCAGATAGATGTGGCCACTGTCGAGCACATGAAGCAGCGTGAGGAGTACCTGCACCAGCAGATGACTCGGCTGCTGCAGGAGGTTGAACAGAGCAGGGCCGCGGAGGAAGCCACGCTCCTTTCTCTGTTGCAGCAGTGGCCGTTTTGGACCGTTGCGGGAGTCCTGGCCCTGCTTGTGGCGGTCTGCTGGGTTACCGGGAAAATGGAGCTTGCCTCTGACAGCTGCAGCGAGCTGAACAGCTTCCACCGCGAGGAGGAGGATGATGAGGAGGCGGAAGACCTCAGTGGTGCACTCAGTGGTGTCAGGTCTTTGGCTGTGTCCACCCCATCGCCAACGCAGGGCCTGCCTGACACGTGCAGAGTGCTGAAGGAGCTGGTGGGTGACCTCCTTGGGGTCTGCCGACTGCTTTGCAAGAGGACTTTCATGCCGCAGATGCACCCAGCCAGCGAGATGGACGGCACCTGTGAGAGCTGGAGCGTCCACGAGAACAGTATCACCTACTGCCTGCTCGTGGTCCTGCAGCCACCCCCCGGTCACTCTTTCAGCCAGGAGCTGGACACCACGGCGCAGCTGCCAGCAAGGCACTCCAGCATCCACGTGGTGCTGGACTGCACGTGCTCGAGGGAGCAGCTGCTGGGGGATATTCTGTGCTTTCTCCACCACCCCGACGACAAGCTGCCCAGGGAGGAGAGCTCATGCCTCCTACGCACCCTCTGCACGTGCTCCTACTTAGACGTGGAGAAGATTGCCTGCTGGGTCCAGGTGTTGGTGAGATCAGCCTGGCTGCTTTTGCCTCAGTCGCACCACTGCCAGCTAACGGTGCTGCCCTCCTCGCGGTCCTGCAGGTTTCAGCTGACAAGCACCTCCGAGATGAACATCTGCACTGAGATGATCTTTGCCGTGCAGCAAGGCAGCTCAGGCGCCTACCTGAGCCTTGAGTAGGCAGAGGCCAGCTTTACCAGCAGCGCACCACGGCCGCAGAGCTGCGCTCTCGTCGTGGTGCCGCTTTTCAGACTCGTGGCGAGGCACACCCGGCGCGACGGTTTCCGCCTCAGAGGTCTGCAGCTCTGGTGGTCACAGGCTTTTGCACCCGTGCCTGTGACCCTGAGGACCTACTTTCCTCTCACACTGGTGGGGCCCGGAGGACAATTTTGGACACTGGGGCAGAGAACCTGCTCATCCCAGAGACTGCCTGGGGAGTCTCTGCTGCAGGTCTGAGCACACTAGGCACGGAGATGACACTGCTCAAGAGGAGCTCAGCCTAAGCAGAGTCTGGGGAATCCCCACCGGGCCAGCTGAAGATGCCGCTGCAACTGAGGCTCCTGTTACCACCTGTAACAGGACGGGATCACCCATCCTGTTGGAGAGAGTTGATCCCACCTGGCACTTTTACGCGGTGCAAAGATGACAATAAATTGGGTTGTTTTAACCAACACTCTGCCCCTGAGTGTCTGTGCAACACTCTGTTAGGGAACGTGGGCAGGCGGCGGGTTGCTACCTGCTCAGGTGCAGAAGCAGCAGGGTGGCATTTTGTGGTAAGTAAGTAGTACCGAACCAGAATGCTTCCCCTGACCCCTTTTTCCATTTTGTTTCCAGTTTTCTACTCTGCTTCCATTTTCAGGGGAAGACGCCTCGGTGCGTGTTTGCTGGATGGGAGGGAAGGAGGGCAAGGGAGCCAGACCTTTCTCCGTGGTCACCTCTGACAGGATGAGAACCAATGGGCACCAACGAAAAACCATGAAATTCCAACTGAACACAAGAAAGTACATCTATTCTATTCTATTCTATTCTATTCTATTCTATTCTATTCTATTCTATTCTATTCTATTCTATTCTATTCTATTCTATTCTATTCTATTCTATTCTGTAGGTTAGTAGTGCTTGGATCTCTGATATGAAATGATGACTTCTGGTGGACCGTCATTCCTTCTGCAGCTGGAAAAGACAATCTATGCAAAGTTCCATATTAGTAAGAGAGAAAAAATAATTATTATTCAAAGCAGTATAATAATCTTATTTTGCTTATTTAGATGTAAAATATGTAGAGAGCTGAAGGGTTTTTTCTTATTACCACAGCTAATGCTTTTCATTCATGTGAGTTCATGTGGGGCCAAGACTGGGTTTGCATATACTAAGTCTTCCAGCACCTCATTTCACACGCAATCAGCCCATCGTACACTGAATTGCTATTCAGTACCTGTTTCTTTCAGAAAAATCACCTGCCATTGTTAGCCATGATATTACCATCTAATCCTGTGACATGCAGCCCCTGTGGCAGAACTGGGAACTGAACCCAGACTTGAACCCCGACCAGTTCCTGACTCGCCAGTTCATTTTTTCCTATGGCTGGTAATGATGACTAAATGGTCATGGTAATGGTGGCTAAGGATAATACCATTGGCTGCCGTTTGTCATTTTTGATTTTAACTAAGGCATAGTTCAAGGTAGCATCCCACTCCCACGCTGGGTTCATCTGTAATTAGTCAGGCTTTAACAAATATTTACATGATGCATATCCTGAAATGTTTTTTAGTTCCCTGCTATATTAAAGGCTAAAATGACAAGCTTTCATTCGCTTTAGCCTGAATCCAGTTTGACACCTCCTGTTTCGGTGAGTCCTTGGCACATTTCTGTTGAAACTCCACATGCGTGCATGCTCTATTGCAAATGCTGAGTTAGCACCATGATTTAGATGAAACACTGGGCCTGGGGCTACAGCAACTGCATGGATTGTCTAGTCCAACTGCAAATTCACTTTCAAAGGTATCTCTATAGCTGCTAGCCATACAGGAGCTTCTGTTCTCTCGACTGCATTTCCTCTAGTTCATATATTAACAGTTGGTTGCTTACCAAACTATACTCTTAAAGGAAAAATGTCTGTTAATGTCTCAGTGGAGTGGTTACCATGGTAATGATAATCATTACTCATGAATACATTTATACAACTGAAAAAAAAAAATCTTTCAAATGAATATAATTGCTAAAGAGCATTTGCTCCTTAATAAAAACAACAATAACCACAAGTGCTGCAATAATGCATTTAAATGACAAGGCAAACTTATTAGGTGAGTACCCTGGTATGTTAGGTGCTGTGAAGTCACAGGGTAAATATAACACGTGAACTCAAAGGTATAAAAATTTTTTAAAAAAACACCCAAAACCAACCAAACAAAAAATCAAAAGGAGAGAAGCTGAGTAGATTAGTT
Source organism: Phalacrocorax carbo (assembly GCF_963921805.1). NCBI lineage: Eukaryota > Metazoa > Chordata > Aves > Suliformes > Phalacrocoracidae > Phalacrocorax > Phalacrocorax carbo. Next base: position 16,486,857 of record NC_087516.1, read on the forward strand.
GGAAAAGGAATAAGAAATGGCATAACAAAAGAAAAGCAACTATGCAATTCACCATTCTTTTCTTTGGACTTATTCTATTATGCAAAAAAAAAATCTGAGAAATAAGCTATATGAGAGGAAATGTTGATTAAATAAAATCAAACTTATTACTCAAATGAATAAATTAACGTATTTGTGATAGTTTCTTTCATTTAGTTTTTCAGGCCATAAGATTTATCAGCCCTGCTGGTAAAGAAAGACTTTTCATGAAAGAGCAAGGAACCAAGTAAGTTATATATAAACTAGAAAAAACAACATTGAGGTAAATTTCCTTCAGTCTTGTTTTGCATACCATTGACTTTATGGCTCTGACAACATTAACAATGAGAGCCAGCACTCTATATACTGAGATGTAATTAAAATACACACAGAGCTCTGGGCCTATATACAAAATACACTGAGAAATTCATGCAAATTGGGCAAAATTCAATACTACATTCTGAACAAGCTTATTCATACCATGATTCCTCCTACACAGGAGCTTTATTCTTAATTTTCTCTCACCAAAAGACTGGAGAAAGGGGTTTTGTGGAAAAAGCTGAAGGTCACACTACCAAGGCAATATTAAACTAAGGGGAAAAAGTGTCACAGTACTGAAGGCATTAGCATTTAAACCAACCTGATTTAGACGCTACAGATGTAAAACTTGATCTTTTCATACAGTGAAGCCTCTTTTATTGTTACCAGCTGTAGCGCTGCATCTCCCTGTTATAAATGCTGTGTTTACTCCATTTCCCTCGGAGTGAAGAAGTTCCTGCCTGGCACAGAGCTAGTTATTGTCCTTATGTCCCTTCTCCCATCAATCCCCTATGTTCAGAGCATGCTGGGACAGGGAGCAAAAGTGACTGAACCAGGGATGATTCTGGGTCTGCTCACATAGGGAATGGCCCCTTTGCTGGTGTAACCTAAGCCAGGGTCTAGTTGGGGCAAGAGTCAGGCAGCTGCACTCACAGCTGTGCTGGGACAGCCTCTGCTCCACCAACACAAAGGACAGGGCACAGGGCAAAAACTGTCCCACTCTCTAAAGGACAGGTGTAAAAATGGCTCATAGTGCTTTTCTTCTCAGTGTCAGGAGAGGAAGAACTGTGTGGCAGGGGAAAGAAAGGGCCAGGCTTTGCCTGCTGGCACTGGTGAGTCTTTCAGTCCACTTAGATGTTCATAAAACCCCAGCCTGATACACTGAGGCTCTGCACTTAGCTTTTCTCCTCACTAATATTTCAGTGTTATCCCATAGCATTACCTCATTGCATTTTTGTCTCTGGTCTGATACATTACAGCCTAGTGCTAAACTTTGTCCAGAAGAATCTGCTTCACAGTGTGAAAACAGTCTGTCAGGGTGAAGTACCCATGCCAGCTTAGTACAAAAATACCTCTTGAACAGACAAAAATCTTCTAAGGATTTAAGATGTGGATTTCAAAGTAGTTCGTTGTTTCTTTAAAACAAACAAACAAAAAATCGATTGGGGCTTAAATGACCCTTAATTTAATGGCTGGCAAACTGGCAAAATGCCAGATTTTATTACAGATCCTAAATGACTGTGCTTAATTTGTGCCAAGATATCTGATCTATCATCCCCCCTTAGCATTATCTGAGTTCATTGCCTTATTTGGTTGTAGCTTATAAGCTATAACATTATTTTAGCTTGAAAATAGGGAGATGAAAAATGACTGTAACAGTCTGGTTATCCATGCATTTACCAGCTGCTCTACAGATAATAGAGGTAATACTGGCAACCTTTGGCTTCTTGTGACCACATTTTAAAGTAAAAGATACCTACTGTAAAATGCACATATCTCTATGTTGAAGTGTGGTTTTGAGGGAACACAGAAGGTCAGATGTAATTCAATGTCATATTATGCCATGTGTTGGCTTAAGAAATCAGAGGTGCAAATCACTTAATAAGATTACTGTAAGATGTACAAGAGCAGGATATTTCACCATGAAAAGACTGCAGGAAGCTTCACAATGCATTACTGAAGTAAATACTGATGCACATTTAAAATACCTTTTAAAGAAATTTGCTCAAAATATTAGCTAATGCAAAGATTTGCACAGGAAAGCACAATTAAGAATCATTTGAGGTCACAGAGAGATCTAGTTAGGAGAAACTTTCATTTCCTTTTCTTTTTCTCACTTTCATTTCCTGTTAAATTGGAAGAACCGAAACCTAAGACTCTAAAGCAAGTACCTACAAGGCATCTAAATCGTAGTAAGTCATGTAGATGGCTGGAACAGTAAGTCTGCTTATTCAGCAGCATCAAAAGCTGGATGCTGGACAGGGTGCCATGAACTCAGCTGCTTATGGAACTTGAGTGATGTGAGATCTGGCCTTCAAAATACATTCATTTAAAATATTTTTGGAACAGTTGGTGGTGTAGGAGGGATGTTTTACTCTCTAACGTTGTAGGTGCCTACATTCAAGAAGATGTGAGCAGTGGTGATGTTGGAGAAGCCAGGAGGAGCGCAGTGCAAGGTCTTTGCTGGAAACAGTTCTGACACATGCTGAGGGTCCAGGGGACAGAAGTGATGCTCAGACCACAACCTCTGTGAAAATGTGGGTTTATTTATTCATGCTTTACACATGCATACATAATTTTTTATTCCTGGGTTTCTAAATCAGACAGAATCCAATCTTTCTGGACAGGAAGAATCATTTCATGGCAGTTTCTCTAAGCTGCACATCACAAAATATTACTCAGTTACCCTTTCTCTGGTATCAGTAATTTGTGCTTTGCTGATGGATATATTCCATAACAGTATCCAGCTTTGATTTGAAGACAGATATAGGGAGATGTCATGGTTCAGCCCCAGTCAGCAACTAAACACCACGCAGCTGCTTGCTCACTCCCCCCACCCCTGTGGGACGGGGGAGAGAATTGGAAGAGCAAAAGCAAGAAAACCTGTGGGTTGAGATAAGAACAGTTTAATAACTAAAATAAAATAGTAATGATAATGATAATGATAATGATAATGATAATGATAATAATAATAATAGGAAGAGAGGGGAAAAACTAAAACCCATAAGCAATATAACCGCTCACTACCTGCCAACCAACACTGCCGGTCCCTGAGCCATTATTGCTGCCTGCCTCCCCCGGCCAGCCCCTCCCAGGTAACATACTGGGCATGATGTTACATGATATAGAATATCCCTTTGGACAGTTTGAATCTACCCTCTTAGCTGTGCCCCCTCCCCTCCTGGCTTCTTGTGTGCCCAGCAGAGCACGGGAGGCTGGAAAAGTCCTTGACTAGTACAAGCACTACCCAGCAACAACTAAAATGTCAGTGTGTTATCAACATTAGTTTCATACTAAGTCCAAAGCACAGCATTATGCCAGCTGCAGTGAAGAAAATTTACTCTGTCCCAGCTAAAACCATGACATGTATGAATTTCCCTAGTGGTTATATTTTTTTTTGCTTTTAAAAAAGCAAAAAATTTTTAGTTTTCTCACTTTAGCTTTTCACCACAGGCCCTGATGCTTTTTTCTGCACTGAAGAACACTTTAGCACCAGGTATTTCCTCTGCAGGAATCTGCTCGTGCATTCATATACCATTTGATCATCTTCAGTGGAATGGGGCTGGGTTTGAGGTCTGAAGCATTCTTACATGACACTAGTAGCTTTTCACTTGCTGGGTTAGGAGGTCATCTAGTTAAGTGGCCTGGTATTTAATAAATGGTCTCCAAATTCTGAAAATGACCTGCATGGAGGACCAGACTGAACTTATGATCAGTGCAGCAGTCTGATTTGCAAGAAGTGGAGCTGCTGAAGGAAGTGAGAGGAGATTAATAAAAAGACATGTTTCATAACCATAGTGTGAACCTCATTTTTTTATAATGAGTTTTCTTTTCCCCAGCCTACTTTCAATCTCTTAAGAAAACAACCAGCACTTGGTGACTGACACAAGCAGATTGGCATCCCTTAAAGCTCTCTTTATCTAAGCACTGAGGTGTTTGTCTTCTAATAGTAGGAGGCAGGTAGGTTTTTTGAGGTCCTGCTTATTGCTTGGCTCATGGGAACAAAACAAGTCCAGATGCTGCCAACTGTGCAGGGTTTTGCACGACCCTCTGAAGTTTAAGTAAGGTAGAAAAAAAAAGGGTGTATAATTTGGCCAGAGTTTAAAATATGTTTTTAAATGCAGTATTTGACTTGCCTTTTTCTTTCTTTTTCCCCCCCCCCCAATCATAATGTGTGAAGAGCAGTGAAACTGCACTCTGTACACTTTGAATGGCAGAGAACTTATCGAAGGAACACGTTTCTGCCAAAACAGACTTGCTTAACTGAGTTTTAGTCAGAAAACAAAGGTTTTCTGATGTTTAAAGTATTTTTCAGAGACGTATGATACTGTTGGGCTGTGAGCTGTTGCCACCATCTTTCATTAGAGGGCCTAATTGCAGCTGCTTATATCTCTTGTGTCAAGTCAAACCTGAGCAATTCCCGCTCAGGATCCCTGGGCCATCACAGATGAACAGAGGCATCCCCAGCCTGACTTTCCCATGCCATCAAATGCAGGCTAAAGCAAGAGCTGAAAATGTCTGCTGTGGTGCTTGGCAATTGGCTGGCCACAGAAAACTTGCCTTCATAGGGACAGATTTTGAAGAAACAGATATTTCAAGGAGAATCTCCACTCACCTTGCACTTATTTTTCAGTCCTTTGCCTGTGTAGCATACCATTTGCATAAACTCATATATAGCAGTCACAAAGCTAGAAAGGAAGAAGGTTTGTAGGTGGCCTAAGGTTTCTCCCATCCGTGCAACACACACATATTTTAATGTATACCAACATAGATTTGTATATAAATTTTTATATATGCATATATAAATATACAGGTGTTAATCTGAAGGTCCATCCTGAAATTCTTAGACTAACTCTAGACATATTTGTTATGGTGGTGGAATAAATAGGGAAAATTATTTTTCAAGCTTTCTTTTGCTGACAGGTTGCAGCATTCAGTGTCCAGTCCCTCAGAGAGGGCATCCTGTCCAACTCAGGGCCAGCTGCTCTATATGTGCTCAGACCCACATTTTCACAAGCCAGTCTGCTTCCAGAACTGATTGCTAAGGTGCAAGGTAAGCTTTCAGCCTGTAGACTTTGATCTATACCTATGCATAGCTGTATCAATTAAGGATGTCAAAAGATTCCTATCCCTAAAATAAAAGTCTTATGTTTTTCCCCATGCTTTCCCTGGAAGGTTCACTGAGGGTGTGCTATCACCAGGAATTATTTGACCTGTGATATGTTTGCTGTGAAGATGACTTGCACCTGGACATCTGTCTAAGGCATCATTGGCGCTGATTATTCTGCTATAAACTCTGTGCGTATGTATGCTCAGTGACCCAGGATTTTCAGATACATAGAAGTAGCTCTGACATGGCTGCTAGTCATCTGGAAATCCTGGACACCTGACCAGACTTCAAATTCAACCTGGCTAAAATATCCATGTTAAAATGAAGGCTGGTCAGAGAAACCTGGATGTATACCACCTGCTTTGGTATAGCTTTACCATAAGAAATCATAAAATAAAACAGATATGTATAAACAAGGATATAGAAAACTGCATTCTTTCAACATGTGAAAATATTCCTCCTGCGAGAAAGCTTATCCTCCTGAAGAAACTGGCATAAACTGTACTGTGACTCCCCAAGGGGTCTGCTGATATCAGCAAATCCACCCAAAAGCAGTCACTTAAGGAGTTCCTAGATGTTTTCCAGAGTAATTTGAGCTTCTGGGACTTTCAGTCTGAAATCCTGTTTCCAGACATCTAACCCCTGCACACTGTACAACCCCCAAAAATGTTTATTTTGAACTCCAAGACTCTTTACTGAGGCTATTAGAGGACTTCTGTACAACAACAGTAATCAACATTTCTCTCAGAGTGAATCAAACACTGCCCAATTAGTCTGGTGCAAGGCAGTGTTTGTGTATGAATTATAACTAATGCAGAATTGAAAGGGAATTGTTCCGTCCCCAGGTTAAGTGCTGCTGGTGAAATTAGAAAATGTGATTCCTTTTTTCCCTCAAGGCATGAAGCTGGAGAAAAAAGCAAGAAAAGAAGGAAGCAGCTTCTGCATTTTTCTTCTAATCAGCCATGCGTATTAGCGTATAAGGCAAGACAGGAAGGTAATATGAGAATCAGGCAAGCAGCCAGATGACATTGTGTAAGGCATCTTTGTATAACTGCCAGCTAGTGTCTTATAATATTGAACACTGAAGTTTCTATTTAGCAGTGTTGATTGAATGGTGGAAAAAAAAAATCCAGGCAAGGATAATGTCTGTAATCAGCACTGCACGATTGCTATTGTCTATGCTTGGTATACTTAATGGAGAAGCTAATTACCATGTGTTCATTTTTTATTACGTTTACTATATTGCATGGAGAAGTAATATGATTTTTTTCCTCTCCATGGGTTTACAGAAAACAAACAATACAAACAAAACCACGATGGATCCCCCCCTCTCCACCCCCAGCCCTAATTAATTCTCATTAGGGCCACCGTTTTTATTTCCAAGAGGAAGTCAGAAGGCGAGGATAGCATGCCTGATGAGCTTGCTAACCTAGCCCAGTGTGTGCTTGGACTGGGCTGCTGATGCGTTTGAATGTGACAGGAAGGAAACTGCACAAACCCAATGCACAGTAGTTTCATTTAACTTCTCTGAGACACATTCATTTACCTACCACTTTCCATGCAGCTTTACAAAAACAAAAGGGCAAAGTACCCCTGAAAAGTGGTGGACTGACAACTTCTTTCTGCATGGTTGGAGAGGAGCGATGCCATGGAAGCACACCCCCAGAATGACAGGACAGTGCCCTAAAAATTTTTCATCCCATCCTACAGTAGCTGCTTGTGACAATGTCAGTCTGTCTCTGATCCTCAGGCCATCCTCTGTGCCTGTTTCATGCAAACCATTCAGCTGAGTTTACACTCTTTCTGACTGCTGTTGTAGGGCATCTGCCAGTGCTAGCACAGGCAGAGGTCCCAGCAGGACACTGCCTGTGGCAATGTCTCCTTTTAACCAGTGGCCTCGTGGGTAGACCCACTCTTGGGTCAAAGCCTTCTGCTCCTGGAGGGAGGTGGATGCCCACATCCTCAGCAGGCATCCCAGCCTCCCAGGCCTCCAGGCTTAGACATGAAACAAGAGGATGTCAGTCTTCCTTGGTAAGGCTGTTCTCCTTTGTGTAAAATACTTGAACAGTGACTGGGAAGGGGACTGGAACTTTGCCCTGAAGGTCAGTCCCCTGCTAACTTATCCATTGACTCTTCTCCTTGCTGATGAATAATTATTCCATGAAAAGCAAGCATGTAGGGTCTTCTGTGAGTCAGGCCCTTGGGAATTTAATCTTACCTAATGTCAATGTATGGCTTTCAGTCAGAAATGTGCCCCAAGGTCCTGATTTTTAAGTGTGTTTGGGAACTGTAAGATGCAGATGGTGATACTGAGTGGGATCTTTCTGAAGTGCCTTTGTGTTCCCAACTCCCATTGGAAAGCAGCTCTGTCTAACTCTGAGAAATATCTGATTTGCATTGACTGTGCCTGGGGGGTTAACACAAGCATTAGCATAACCACTGCCAAACTAGTGTAATGCTATTGAGTCCCAGTGAATTGCATCGTGGCCCCTGGGAGAGGTTAGGAACCTGCTGGGGTCCTGTTACTTTTCCTGGAAGGATTCAGTTCCTCATTCATGCTGTGTTTAGAGCATGCACAAGCTACAGTGTCCCCAGGGACATGAACAGCAATCGTCAGATGCTGATTAGACCAATATTAATACCAAGGCATAGCTAAAAAAACGTCAGTCAGACTGAACTCAGTGCTGATTTTAGCAAGCAGGTTCACAAAGTCTGGTCCTCCCACACTGAAGTAAATAGGAAGATGTTACAGTATTTATAGACTGGAGTTCAAAAAGCAGAAGCAGCTAATGCACTCTCTTTATTAGGCACACTCCCTAGTGCCTGCAAATTGCTGTAAATTTCAAGCCTTATTTAATTTTTAATACAGCAATCCGTTACGTAATCAGATATATTTTGAGGGAAACTTATTATTGCATCTTGCAGACTGACTGGTTTCCCTCTAAGAGTTCAGCAAGATACTCTGGGTGGGCTTTATGGGCAAGAACTCCTTTTCTACTGCTGAAGCTGAAATTAGAATGTCCTACTTGATATATGTAGTGTATTAAGCACAAAGAAGCAGTGTCTGACAGGGTGGTGGGTAAGGGGCAGATTACTTCTCTACCACACAGAGAAAGAGTGAAGACTTCCTATTCTGGTAATGAAGATTTTGATGTAAAAATTGGCTGTTCCCTGATATGGTTCTCTATTGCTGCCACACACTTAGGCAAGGTAAGCAGGAAAGACCAGATGAAGATAAATCATTTCAGTGCCTGTGAGACACTGGTAGAAGGTCCCTGAAGAGTTTGGTTGCTCCTACATTCATTAATCATCTTAAAAACATGAAACTGGAATATTTAAGATAGACCTGGCTCATTCCTGCTCTGCCCTCTTATGCTATGGGAGATGAGGGATGTTGGAGGGATGGGTTTAAAAGTAATCTACATTGGAGGTGCAATTTAGTTTGCATTCATTTTAAGTAAGTTACCTCAGAAAAATGGAAGTTAAACATTTGAGAGAAACTTAGAGCAGGCTTCTGTCTCTGAATCAGTGTGTGGTGACAAACAGGTACTAAACCTTACCAGAGCTCACCCTGTCCTTCCTAGAGAGGGAATGAACAGGAATTGCTGAACATTCAAAAGCGGAGGTAAATCTTTATGATTGCAAGGTACCTTTCCTGGGCTGGTGGGTGCTGCAAAGGAGCAAACCCTCCTGCTTTTCCTTAGACTTCCATCATTTTGTATCTCTTTTAAAGAAGCATGAAGGTTTTGTCTGAGCTCTCTTAGATGCGTGATTTACAGGCTACTTACAGCTCTTCTTGCTTTAAACCTTCTGCCTGTGTAACCTAGTCAGTGTCTGCAATCAGGACAGTCTCAGCATAAGGTCTGGCCCCATTTTATACTCTGGATGTAATCTGCTACTTCCTAAGTACCTTATCTCATTAAGAGAATCAACCGAAATGTCTTTTCTGCAGATGGGATTTCAAGTTCTTGAAATAATAGACATTTTCACATACAAATAATCTGCTTTTACTGAAAAAGATATTTCTTATAAGAAAAAAAGAGGGAAAATCTCAGCATTCTGTAGTTAGATGTTACAGAACATCAGCAACTTACTTTGTGTGTTTGGACTTGCAGTGATAACAAAGAACATGTTGAAGAAAACAGCAACTGAAATTATAGAAGCAGATTTGTTTGAGCCTCTTGTGCAGCAATAAGCTTTCTGCTGGTCCCTATAGTCGCCTTACTGCGTCTGTTGTCAGAAAGATGCTCTCAGCCTTTCTTCTGAGTTCTTCTGCAAGGTGTAAGAGGATAAAAAGTGAAGCAATTGTCTAAGGAAATATCCCATATGGCTGGTTTAGGCATGGTAGTAAGGGAATTTAGCCTGAACTACGTTGGCTGGACTGCTTGCCATGTTCAATATAAGTTTAGGGCTAACTTTGTTCTCTTTCACTATATCACAGTATGTAATGTATGAGCAGCAGTTCAGTAGAGACTCTTCATTGAATTTGTCTCCGTGGCTTTTCTTATCCTTACCAATTTTAGACAGTGTTTTCATACAAGTGTTTCAGCTTGATATAGCCAAAGCTTGGAGTACCACCCCTAGATACCGGTAAATATTTTGCATTCAAAGATATAAGTGGCTTGCATTACTTTCCCTATCTTCTTCCCCTTTATGAGATAGTTCCTTAATGGAGTCTGATATGCAGAACAGTACTGAAATCGCAAGGGGATATTTAGTGTTTTATTGTGACATAACTGGGAGGCAGATCTCAGTTTGATTCTCCGTTCAGTCCATTGGATTGGCAATAGACTGGAGCATTGTAGGTAGGCTAAGGGCTCAAATGAATAATGAATTTACCTTGGTTTTTTGTCATCACCTTTACCCCTCATTAGCTCTGGTAACTTTTCATGGGTTGCTTCTTAACTTATGGCACATGTTTTTTAAATATCCTTTCACTAAGAGCTAAGCTTGAAGTGGCGCTTGGCATGGGCTAAGAGCACACAAACAAGCTCCACTGACACAATAATCTATTAAGGTGTGGTGGCATTTTGGACGGAAGATCACTCATCATCATCTCTGGTATGTAAAGCCCAGCACAGACACACTCAGGAGGATGGCTTCTGCTTTGTTACCCACAGATAGGAAGGCTTGGCTCTAAAAAGGTATTGAAAGGATAACAGGCTCTGATACAAAAAGAAAAACAAGAATCCTTCCTCAATAAGAAGAAAAAAATTACTCCAATTATAGATGCTCTGACCATTTGAAATCTCTTATGGCCCACACTACATTTGATTTCTGTCTCTCTATGGTCTTGCTAATGCTGCAAGACATGTTTTTAATCAGATTCCAAAATAAATACAGTTTATGACAGAGCTGGTACCTTGGAAAGGATTAGTTCTGCTCTGCCACTTGTGTAACTATTAAATTTTATTCAGCCATCATACATCCAAGAGTACTGTAGCTTATGGATATATTTTAAGGCAGTAAATTTAAGTGGTACACACTAGTGGTCCCATTAGTGGAAAGTGTTGAATCCAGTGCATTTCTAAGCACTCCACTCTACTCTTCCTACCTCTATACTACATGGAAGACATTAATGTGTTAATTTAAGACTCAGACACTCAAAAAGCTTTCATCAAGAACAATTTCCAGGCTTTGCAAGATAGAGGAGATAAAATAAAGCACTAAAAATAAATAATTCAAGACAAATTTTATTCATTACACCCTGTTTTCTATGGGCAATGGTTTGTGTAATGTCTCATACAGTGCCAAACTGAGCAGCATCTCCATGTGAAGGAGATGCTTTTTGCTTCATACAAAATTTTTGATTTATGTACTTGCACCCTTTGATCAAGATAAGTTTAAATCTATCTGCTTGTCCTTGTTTATAACACCTTAAAAAAAAGTGAAAAAACCCACTCCCTACCATATATACACAATTTCTCAAGTCCCCCTTGAGAAAAGAATACTCCAATTCTTTGCTATTTAATAGAAAATATTTGATTAATGTTGTTTGCATTGCTTACAAGGAACTTGGAAAAACTACTTTGTTGCCAGTGTGAATACTGAGTTTCTCTGAAATGTTAAACTTCTGGCCTTGTCTGACCTTCTTTTCACGTTAAATTTGCCTTGCATGGATCTTACATATCCTCCTTTGGGTAGAGAAATTACATGTGTTTTAAAACTTGCTGGCTAGCACAGTTTTGATTTTTATAAGTTAATATGAACACTGATCATAGTAAATCATAAAATATTAACATGTGGAATATAAAGTAACCCTGTCTTTTCCAGGCAGGGTTCTAAGTACACCAAATAATTTAAAATGCTAATAGTTACTTATTTTACTCTACCTACTTGTGGCTTCCTTCTTGCCTTTCTTAATATTGCTGTCAGGCAAGTCTCTGGCACCAAATGCCATCTGAAGCTCATTCAGATATGGAGAAGTTACTACAGGGTAAGTCTTTGGCCAATAATGATAGAGCTCATTAAACCTAATAAGTTTTCTAAGCATATTTCTTACCAGCTAAGTAGAAGAAAGTGACCCTCTACAAAGACAGAGCTGAAAGTATTTAGAGTCAATAGCAAGTCCAAGATGTATGAGTTAGGGCTTGTCAGAGTCAGAGTAATACATGGTGCAGGAGGCTGGGCACTGTTCAAGAAAGTCAGAAAAAACACAATGAAGTGACTGAACAGCAGCAAGCAATGGTGAACATAGCCTTCAGTGAAGCTAACAAAGAAAGTTTCTTTTGGACCTGGTGGTGGATGGTGGGACCTGGATTTCTGCCCAAGACTGTGGCTCTGGCTGTTGATTTCCAATATGCTCTGAGAAACAGGACATTGCAAGGGCCTGGGTATTAATTACATAGACCAAAAAAAAAAAAAAAAAAAAAAAAAAGAAAAGAAATAATAGCAAAGGGATTGGGCTTTGTCTTAACAACAAAGAATAGGATGAAAGGGATAACACATTGCTTTGTGGCCAGTGCCACAGTAATGAGTTTGCTGCAGAATAAAAGGAAAGTGGGAATCTATAGCTTCTACACCACAAAAGCATCTCAGAAGACAATTCCATCCTCATTACAGTTTCAACAAAACAATAACTTTCACTGCCTGTCCAGATAAAGAAAATCAAGCACTTCAAAAGTCTTGTCTGTAGCAGGTGAAATGGCATCTAACCAGATCCTGGGGTCACACTTAGGAAGCAATTAAAGTACTTCAACTAAAAGCCCATGACCATGGCCTTGCATCAAATTGGATAGATACAGTGGAAAATTGGTCTCGTCCCTGGTACCTGCTTTCTGCTGAGCTGAGCCAGGGAAGGATCCTGACTTCTGGGTCACAATAGAAACAGGTCAGAGGTGGTGCCATTGCATCCACCTTCCCAAGAGTATTTTTCCTATGTGCAGATACTCCTCATCTTTGAGGAAATGTTAGATTGTTAGATTTTTTTATAAGGGCTGAAACACTAGAACAGCCCTGGGACATTTTGTTCTTTGTCTTAATCTTTAACTCAACCTATTTAACTCAAGCCAATACCTTGAGCAGGACTGCTCACTTCGTATTCTGACTGAAACCATGTGAATGCTGTCTGACAGTCTCTCGGTGAACTAGTAGCTGGAATGTAAATAAACTCAGTTACGTTAAGAAAAGTCCTGTTATATCACTTTCCTCTTCCAGTGGAGAAGAGAGATGGATATGCAGGCTTTTCACACAAAGCCTTCTTTCTTGGAGGACTAGAAGAGGGTTGGCAGCTTACACTGGATTTTGGATATCACATCTCTTACTGAATATCATTGCTCACTAAGTGCCTTCCTTCATCTCTGGTCCTTAAAAGCATGGATATTCACCTTCTCAGTGACACTGGTCATACCCTGAGAGCTACCAATACTGGCTTGACAAGCCACATGTTCATCACAGGATGAGATCTGCTGCCCTTGATGACAAAGAATCCAACATCCTTGTCTTTTGTTGAAAAAGTCAAAGAATGGTAATAAAAAAAGCTTTTCCTAAAATCCTGCAATACAGAATTTCTCCCATGACATTTTGAGAGTTACCATAATTTTCACAAAGACTGTAAATGTAACAAAGACCTAACTGGAGTTTCCTAACAGACTTGGAAATATGCCTACTAAGTACAAGTTAAGATTTTGTTTTATTCTAGAATTAAACTGAAAAATATTTCTCAAAATAGAGGTTGGGAAAGCAGTGCGGATGAGCAACATTTACATATATCACTCCAATCTTCAGAAAAGGCAAGAAGAAGGACCCAGGAAACTATAGGCCAGTCAGCCTCACCTCCATCCCCAGAAAGGTGATGGAGCAGTTCATCCTAGAGATCATCTCCAGACATGTAGAGGACAAGAAGGTTATCAGAAGTAGTCAACATGGCTTCACCAAGGGAAGATCATGCTTGACCAACCTGACACCCTTCTGTGATGGTGTGACTGGCTGGGTCAACGAAGGCAGAGCAGTGGGTGTTGTTTATCTTGACTTCAGTAAGGCATTCGACACTGTCTCCCACAACATCCTCATGGACAAGCTAAGGAAGTGTGGGTTAGATGTGTAGACAGTGAGATGGATAGAGAACTGGCTCAACAACAGAGCTCAGAGGGTTGTGGTCAACAGAGCAGAGTCTGGATGGGGGCCTGTCACTAGTGGTGTTCCCCAGGGGTCTGTGCTGGGTCCAGTCCTGTTCAATATATTCTTCAATGACCTGGATGATGGGATAGAGTGTAACCTCAGCAAGTTCGCTGATGACACCAAGCTGGGAGGGGTGGCTGATACACCAGAAGGCTGTGCTGCCATCCAACAAGTCCTGGACAGGCTGGAGAGCTGGGCCCAGGGGAACGTCATGAAATTCAACAAGAGCAAGTGCAAGGTCCTGCACCTGGGGAGGAACAACCCCATGTACCAGTACAGGATGAGGTCTGACCTGCTGGAAAGTGGACCTGTTGAGAAGGACCTGGGAGTGCTGGTGGACAGCAAGCTGACCCTGAACCAGCACCGTGCCCTTGTGGCCAAGAAGGCCAACGGTATCCTGGGCTGCATTAAAAGGAGTGTGGCCAGAAGATCAAGAGAGGTTATTCTCCCCTTCTACTCTGCCCTAGTGAGACCACGTTTGGAGTACTGTGTCCAGTTTTGGGCCCCCTGGTTTAAGAAGGACAGGGAACTGCTTGAGCAAGTCCAGCGCAGAGCTATGAAGATGATCAGGGGACTGGAGCCTCTCCCTGATGAGGAAAGACTGAGAGACTTGGGTTTGTTCAGCCTGGAGAAGAGAAGACTGAGGGGGGATTTCATCAATACCTATCAATATCTAAAGGGTGGGTGTCAGGATGATGGGACTAGGCTCTTTTCAGTGGTGCCCAATGACAGGACAAGGGGCAATGGGCACAAGCTGGAACACAGGAAGTTCCACCTAAACATGAGAAAAAACTCCTTTCCTGTGAGGGTGCCAGAGCAGTGGCACAGGCTACCCAGGGAGGCTGTGGAGTCTCCTTCCCTGGAGACATTCAAACCCTGCCAGGACGCGTTCCTGTGCCCCCTGCTCTGGGTGTGCCTGCTCAAGCAGGGGGTTGGACAAGGTGATCTCCAGAGGTCCCTTCCAACCCCTACCAGTCTGTGATTCTGTAATATTGGACATTCAAATTATGGGACTGTTATTCTAAGTTTTTCATACAGAAGGCAGAGGAGCCATATATTCTCTTCCATTTGTCCTGAGAAAATTTTTCCAGGAATAATGTGTCCATTTAAAAAAAGGAGTTGATGGAAAGCCTGGAAAAGAACAATAAAATTATCTGAGAATCAATCAACATGGCCTATGAATGTATTCAAAGAATTTGGTTTACACAGATCGGAAAAAGCAGGATAAATGTGGGACAAGATAGCAGCCTTTGAATAAGTAAAAAGTTATTACAAAGAGAGAAAAACTGCCTGCTATTTCTGTTGAGTAATTTGCAGCAAAGAAGATTTAAGTTGAATGCAAGAAATAAAACTGAAGAGGCTGCTAAGAGAATCCCCTTCAGTGGGAGGATGTAAAAGCAGGTCATGCACCCTTTGTTTAGTCTGGTCAAAGTGTAAGCTTAAGCCTGTTTCTGAGGAAGGAGTGGGAGGCCACTTGAGGTCCCTTCTTGATGGCAGGTTTATGAGTCATAGTGGCAGCTAGAGAACAGAATTAACGGGCACCTGCCAAAATTACCTCCGGAAAGTGCTTTTCTTATCAATCATCTAGAAATATTGTTGCTGTCGTGTCACACTGGTGTGGTGTTTTCTTTCTGTCACTGACTCAAACTCCATAATTACTCTTAGGAAAGTGGATTTGCAGAGGACAATTATGTTATAATTTCAGAAATCCAAAGGAAGGTCCTGTTGTAAATTCCATAAATACTTACAACTTTTTTTAATCCAGCTTTTGAACCAGCTGAGAAATGCCTCTCACAGGTTATTCCTGGTACTTGTCAGCAGAGGAAGCACAAGATGAACAGGACTAATGGGCATTCAACCGCAAAAGCAAACCAATATTTATTACCACCAGCTTAGCAGGAGGCAGTGTCCCAGGCCCAGGTCTGGCAGGCTAGTGTCTTGCATTCACAGGTAGGTGCTTCTATTGAGAAATCGGTAGTGTAAGGAGAAATATGGAGTCTCCCAGTTTGCATCCAGAAAACATCCCAACATTTGGATAACATTGGTCACCACAATGTTAAGCCATAGCTGATTACCGTGATGCAGAAACACCAACAGATCATTTCTTACCAATGGTTCCCGTTGTAAAACTCTCCAGAGCTTTATAAAGAAAATAGCATTTTACAGGCTTTCTAAGCTGGTATGCCTTTTATACACACCTCTGTACACCCATATACCTTTCTGTAACTTATATGGAGGGTTAGGCAAGTTATATAAGAAAAGTTAAGTTTTTTGTTAGGCCAACCATTATAATTTTTAGAAATTTTCTCACAGGCAGTAAATTATTTCAGGCTCAGAAGCCCTCAGCTGGTTCTAAGGAATTAGGACTTTTTCCTTCAGGTATGACACAGAAATTCAGAAGTATCTTTAGGCCTATTAAATTAGTCACCATTTTGCAAGGTGATGTCAAAGCAGTATTTTAAAGGCATTATTTTTTGCTTTCCCAGCTAGTGGTTTTCTTCATCTGAAGGTTATTCAGACTGATAATGTGTGCTTGACCTTTGGTTTGGGAAGGGAGAAAATAGGCCCAATACCTCCATCTGTATTTGTCTCTCCATTAGCATTTCCTTTCTTTATAAATCACTCACAGGTCTAATGCTGCCCTAACTGTTGAGAAAAGACAGGCTGGAGAAATCAGCTGGTGATCAAGGAAGCACTTAAAGGTGATGGGCTGCTGCTTCAAAAAGCACTTGCATAAATAAATCTGCAGCACAGGGCAGGAGGGAAATCAAGCTAGAAATCTGGCTGACTGCCTGCAGTCCCCAGGCCCACGGCAGTGTTACTGCTAAGTGAGAACAGGTGGAAACAATTGTATGTTTTTGCCTTCCTCTCTTCCCTTTGGACATGCAACGGGAAACCAATGAGTCCATTCAAAAGGAAACTGGTGAACACTGGCAGCAAGAGGCGTTCCTTTCTCCCATGAGATCCCAAATAATGCAAGGTCAGACTAAAGCTTAACTCCCCCTCCAGCCCTGCCGATGTCAGGTGAGCTCTGACCTCCCTGTTTTTCCTCCAACAAAGTCACTGCTCAGCCTCTGGCGTGTAAAACACATTGCAGGAAGATTGTTTCAACATAACTTTTATATTCCTTACAAAGCTGGGTGGTTCAGACAGCAGGACAAGACACTGAGGTGTCCAGCTGCATGAAGGCAACAACCCTTCCCAGCAGGCAGAAGCCACAGATAGAGGCAAGGGCTCTTGGAACCACTATATATGGAGAGAAACTCTAAAGAAGATGCAAACGGTATGGGGAATAATATACGATCAGGGACAATTTAAGTATATATGACAACAAAGCTATTGTTAGAACAAAAGCCAGCTGAAGGGAGATGATTAATAACGATTATGGTGTGTGGAAGAGCAGTAGGAAGTAAGAGGTGCAAAGGACTGAGGGAGAAAGATTAGGATGGCTGTATAAGCGAGCACCATGCAAGAAGAAAATGGGTACAATATGGGCAGCAAGAATGATTTAAGTAAAAACAATAAGTAAAAGATCTTCAGAAAATCTGGGCTGGAACAAAGCAAATCAGATTTGGAGAGCACCAGGCATCACCAAATTAATTAAACAGGTAACAGAGCTGCTGTAAGCATGCCATTGATTAGACCTGTCATTGATATACAGAAGGCAATCACAGGGCAGTTCTCTGACTTCCTAAAATGTTTCCTTCAGGCTGTACATGACGCTATATTTAAAAAAGAAGAGCAGGTTTTCTTTCTTTTTTTTTTCTTTCTTGAGCTTTGAAGTGAGGTGCAATCACTTCATTTAGTTTGTCTCCCATGGCTCCCTTCTGGATGGCTTTTAAAAGATACCTTCAAAAGTACTGAGGTTTAATGATCTGACAGTGCTCCCACTGAAGTCACTGTTGAAATTCCCATTGACTTCAGGTTCTAAACAAGCTTATGAATAGGGTGAAAAATAAGTACATGATATGTGAAAGTAACGCTATAACCAATGGGCATTTTCATTTCGGTTCCAGCAGAACAAGGTTTTAAATAAAAATAGAAGCCAGGATTCCCATTTCCTAGATGACTGCCTAGGCACTTAGAATCCTTTCTGGATATCAGTGTTGTGACCACTTATTTGCTCTCTGCCAATCAATCTTTCACTTCAGAAGAGAATGAGACATTTTTGCAATAACAAAAAATTGCCATGATGAACAAACCACCTTCATCAGCTAAACTTTATGCTTTTGTTTCCACATGTCCTGGCAGAGGTGAGCACGCCTTTGTGGGGAAAACACATATTGTCTGAGGCCTCTGACCAAAATAAGACTTTGCCCCTCAGCACCTTTCATAGGGACTCATAAGTTTCCTTACCTGTTGTCATTGTACCGTGACCTACACAACACTGATAGCAATAAATGTGAGATATGTTGAAAGAGAGAAAATGGAATAAAAATCCAGAACATTTCTAAAAGCTCTGGATTTCTAACTTTCAGAATAAGTGAGGCAACTCACCCCAATTACAGAGGAAACATATCTTACAGGCAGATTTGATATTAGCTTGCATCTCAGTCCATGTTAAGCCTCTTGATCAGTGCCCTCTCTTTCAGTAAGATGTCTAATTTAAGAGTTCTCATGGCAGATTGTGTGGCCGGCTTTTGTAGCTGTGACAAGACAGCTACCCCCACTTTCCAAATGAGTTTTCTCTTATTACGCATACACAGACAGCAAGTTTGGAGCTCTTATAGGCCATTGTATATGGGCATTTAAAGACACAAGATACAAGTAGTTACCTTTAAGTAACGATTAACACTTTTCAAATGCTTAATTGCATAAGTTAGTTTCTGCATCTGTGCTCTTTTAGCTAATCAGGTCAACATGACTAGGAAAATAATACATATTCTTCATTAAAAGTTTCATCTGTCTGCTGTGAACCATGAATTAAGGAAGAGGAAGACAGCCTTCCTCTGTCATGGAAAGCTAGTGGGTCAAGGAAAGAAAATGCCTGAAAACATGCAAGAACATGATACTAGACAAGAGGAGTAAGTGCACTGGATGAATTCTTTTAAATACATGCAAGGTACCATAAAAAGTCAATAATGAATAGGCTGAATAAATAGTTGCATAGAGAATTCACACCGTTGTCTCATTAAGGCATCTGTTGGTAGTTACCTGCTCACAATGGCTCTGTTAATGCAAACTTTTTGATTTCTTTCCATATTACTTTTCCAAATAACAGACTTTGCTTTCAATAGGAATAGCACCGAAATGAAAAGTCAATGGTAAGTGGAGATTTCACAGTGTTTTGGTGGTAAAGCAGTGTCAGCACCAATTTAAAATTGTTTCCATTAAAAAATTAACAAATATGAGAAGATACTGGAAAGCAGCATAAATGCTGTGTTGGTCAAGGAATGTCCAGTTTTCTTAATTGGCTTCAGGTCCAATTCAAATTCTCTCCAGTTCAATGGGAGTCCTTCCATTCACTTCACTGTATGGTACCTCTGGTCCTTAATACTAGAGTGGTATGTGTCTAGGAAATAGACTAGATTAGTGATAAAAATTGTCATGCATCCAAGGGGTCATTAACTTCTCTCTCATGTAAAGAGAGTGATTTTCTGAACATGAATAGGCTGGCCTTGTGAATATTAATAATGACCATTATATGCTCCATAATTTATCACTCAAATTGCAGCTTCAGCTATATTGGGTATGCTCAAGTATCCTAGAAGGCTGTGTGATTAAGTACTCAGTAAGTTAACTAAGAGCCTGGCTTCTCATTTCCTCCCATCTAGAGGGATCATTTACATTTGTCAGATTTATTACTTATTTCTATAATATTTGCAATGTCATAGCACCTAGGAGTCTGAAGTTATGTACCTGGACCTAGGGTACTTAATAGTTCATAGACACAGACCAAAAAAATTGATCCCTACCTCAAGGATCTTATAGTCCAAGAAGAATCGAGCCAATGGTTGGGTACAGCAGGTTCAGGAGTCTGTTACTGGCTGGTATAACAGGCAGTAGCCTCAGCACTCTGGCAATATACCCATTAGCCAAATTGATGGTTTGTTTTAATGTTGCTGACATCTAAGCAAAGGTGCTTTTTAAGGAGTGTTCGAAGGATAGCAATGAAGGAGCTTTAAGGCTGTGTGCAGGGAACACCTCCCACAACTGAGAATGACAGCTCTGGTTCAAAAACCTACCAAGGGGTGGGTTACTGGCTGGCAGCTGGGGGTGATCAGAGTGGCAAGCAAGCCTTCCAGCACTGAATGAGTGATGATAGGTTAAATTGTTTGTAAACCATTTGAGATCCTCAGGTGAATGACACCACATGAACACAAGTAATCCTGAAAAGGCAAATGCTGAATATAAACCTGGTAATGGAGCTTCTGGAGGAGGCAGGAGGCAGTGCATGACACTGTGGCTTCCACTGATGCAAGTCTGGTCAACTTGTTCGTCCTTCCTTTCCTGTCCTACTTCTTCTTATCTTTAAAAATTAGAAAATTAAATAAATGTAATCTAGTGAAGAAATTATTTTATAAGAAAATTTACTTTCTCCTGAACAGTAATGACAGTTATTGCATTTTTTAATTTGAACCTGTCTTGATTTTATTTCTTTTATGTTTATTTGATCATTGAAATGTAGGCTACTGGGAATGCGAAGTAAAGAAGTAAAACCAGTAATGTACCTTGAATTTAAATATATATTTTGTTTTTAACAGTAGTTTTTTATTTGCAACCATGGGAAAAAGGCAGCTTAGAAGTCCCAGTATGAGCCCCGTCCTGTACTACATGTGTGAAAAACACTGATTATGTATTTCAGAAGTTCCTGTCCAATACTTGCCAATTTTAATGTCTGTAATCCTCGGAAAACCACATTTTACATACCTCTATACCACACATACCCTCAGGACCAAATTTTTCTAGATGATCCCCCTCTCAATGCCAGTAAACTTTGCAGTGTACCTTCTCTGTACCTTAGGCCAAACCTAAACCAAATTGCTCTGAGCCCTATGGGAAATAAACCTTACTCATGGCTTTTACTCTATAAATAGCCCATTAACTCCAGAGCAGGGGTCTAACATAGATATATGCAGTCATTATTATGCGTTTGGTATCATAATTCATGTGCCTGCTATATGAGCAACTGTGCAGGTAAATGCATGGGCATACTTGTGGAAATCCTGGCCCTTCCTAAATGAATGGGAATCTTACTGAAGATTTTAGTAGAAATAGGTCTGTCATTATTCCTTAAGTTGATCACCACCAGTCATATTCGTGACAGTTTGCAACCCTACCAGTTTCTCTGGAAAAGCAGGATTGATAGTCCCTCCATTACCAACAACATCAAACTTCTAGTGTGGCTTTGAATGTAGTTAGCCGTAATTTCCTTCCCCTGGAAAGAACCTGGGTGCAAGATAAAAGGAACTAAGTGTTCAATGAGGTTGAGAGAATGATGCACTTGGAAGGATTTCAAGTATCAAACTTTTAGCTGTACACAGAGGGTCTAGTCTTGAGAAACAATGTATACCTGTAATTCGCTAATGACTTAGTGGAAGTTGTGGGTGCTTGACTTCTTACATGGCCTCCTCTTGGAGATGTCCAATGGAAAGCACCAGCTTGGCAGGCCTGAGAGAGCAAGTAGTTTGTGTAACCCTTACCTATGCAAACTTGTTATTTTGGCTGACAATAAGAGACAGTGGGAAGAAAATAATTAGACTAACCATGCTGAGTGTCCTCATCAAAGAGAAAAAAGAATCAAACCTAGAAAATATGAAAGGTTTGTGGTTTTTTTTTTTGTTTTCTTTTTTTTTTTTTTTAAGTTGTAACCTTCAGACTAACAGAAAGAAAGGCAATGTGAAAGCAGAGATTTGTGTCAGACTGTAAGTCCTCATTATCAACCCTCTGGCCTGAGATGGAAAAAAAATCGCCACAACTCGATTCTTCACAGTAAACTCTGATTGCTAATTATTTGCTAAATTTCCTGCTGATGTTCCCTGAGTGAAGTCAGGCTTGATGAAAGTTTCTAATGGTTGTCTTGTCAGCAGGAGAACAGAAAAAGTGGGCCAGCTTAGTTCAGAAAGGACCCTCACTGCTCATCACTTATGTTTCCACTGAACATGTGTTGACACTTGTCTGCCACCAGCTCACAGCATCCCATCCACCTTTCTTCTTCATGGTCATTTGAAGTACAGCTACTCAGTTTCTCCAAAAATGTATAGCAATAAAAAACACCAAAGAAAACAAAAAATGATATCATGTCACCCATCTTCTACAGTCTCAGGAAGAGAGGAAAACTTGCATGTCAGAAAATTATTTTGACAGATATTCATACGCTGACTTCTACATGCCTATCACCACTCCTTGCACTCATAAGCCAAACTAAAAGTAGTAAAATATCCCTGTCTGGTGTTATTTCATCTTTGGTGTTCATGTGTTTCCCAGCACAATCTTATCTGAGGAACTGCCAGGGTTGTATTTCAAATACTTCTGTAAAAGTATGATATACCTACATAGAGGAAGCCTGCAGTATCAGAAAGGGGTCAGTTTTTAAATGACATTGGTGATAACTGCAAAATTATGTAGGAGGGAAATTACAGAGGAGGAACAGAGGCTGGAATCTGGATTTTCTGTGCCACAGGGACAGCTCTGTACAGTCTAACTACAGATGTAATCACACTCGGTCTCCTCTTCCCTCCTGATGGATATTATTCCATGTCATGTGGAAGGGTTTTAATGGGGGGAAATTAGAGGATAGTTCTTGTCCTCTTCTCATTTTATGTCAACTACCATAGTTACGCAATAGTCTTATAGTTACCCCTTTTTGGGAAAAAGAAGAATCAGTATCAGTATCTCAAAACCCTGTAAATGTTTTAACTGCAGATGAAAGGAGGTTATCTTCTGCTCTCTGGCCACCTTTTAGTGAAAAGACTTGTCTCCCTCCATTATTGGTTTAAAAATTTGGCACTACAGCAGTTAGCACCACAACAGCTGTGGCCTTTAGAGCTCTAGTCCTAAGTTTTTGCCCAAGGTTTTAAGTGGCAGAACTGATAACTGGACAAAGACGCTGTAAGTCCCACTGAAGCACATAATGAAGATAAAGATTTATCCCCAAATCCAGAATCATTACATAGTTTATTTCAGAATTACAGCTGAGAGGAGGTTTCTGCTCCCAAGAAGCAATGTTTGTGGTTACCATTGAGAACGTGCAAATCAGGAAAGCCTTAAGGTGTTTGATCTTGTTTCCTTATTGCCTCACTTTTGGCAGCTTTGGTACTTTGGACCAAGAAAGTTATTCAACAGCCCAGATAACGAATATGTGATGCTATCCAGTGCCCTTTCCAGAGTGCATTTTTGCTAAGACTAATCCAGTGGCCTGCAACCTAGGGCTGAATGAAACCCATCACCTTTCCAATTCAAATAATATTGCATTTTCATTGTATCTGAGAAACAGTCAGATACCTAGTTATATTATCCAGATACCTTTGAAGAGCAAATAGTAAATATGAAAAAGGAAGTTTAGCATTTGACCCAAGAACAGATTTTTATTATTTTTAAACACCCAAAGTGATTATGTCTGAGTTTGCAAAGAACTCGTTATAGATATCTGAAAGCTTCCAAAAATATTATCACACCCATACAGCTTTTTATGCCAATAAGATTAGCCAAGACAGATAAAACAGGAAACAGAAGTTTATGCCACACAGAAGATGTTGAGCTGCTGAGAAAGGATGACACAGTGAATTAATGACTTAGTTTATTATATTTTTTCCTTATGACTTTGCTTTAGATGGGCTAGCTCTATAGACCAAATTTATTTTAATCACATAATGTTCAGCGCATTAGGTTTAATAGGCCTACTTCAAATGAGGTTAAAGAAGTCATATTTACAAAAAAAAAGTATTCTGGAATGATTAAAAATACCTAACTTCGCTTTATTTTCCTTAACTTTTATGTCTAGAATTTCTCCTGGTGTGAGAATGGAAGAAAGACTTTTTTTCCTAGTTATGTTAATTTTGGTGTTCATAGAATACTGTGCTTTCTTTAAAAGAAAAATATCATGTATTTTGACCCTTCTGAAGTATTCTGAATTCAATCCCCTTGAGTGCCATTACTTATTTCTGGGATATTAAATTAGCTTGAAGTACCGTACCATGAAGAAAAAATGTGTAAGCCTGTTCAGTACATAAACTTACTGACAGTAGGGACAAGAGAATCAGGAGTGCAGGTAAACAAATAAATAATCAGAATGTCACAACAAAACTGTCTGATGATTGCCTGTTCCTGTGGTGTGTCTAACTATAACCTCCTGGCAAACTCCAATTCTTCCAGTTTTGTGTGTATCTCATTTATCTCTGTTTTGGAGGCCATATTTAAAACTAATATAGTTTTCATGGCATTGGAAGGTAATATGGATGATTTCCAATGTTTAGCTCTGCGTGAAGCAGATGATACTTAAGTTCGTGATTAAAGATCTTTCCTCTGGAAAGATTTCCTTGAAAACTTGAAGACAGAAAGTGCTGCAACTTCGATGAGGAGGGAAAAATAGAAGGTGAATGGGTTATTTTAGGAGTTGGCATGCAAAATGCAGGCTTTCACTGTCATATGAATGAAACCCAAACACTAAAATTCAGAGACAGGTTTTGTCTTTAAGCTGCTTTCTGCAGCAAGATGGTCTAAGCCATGACAGAGGTCGGGCAAAGAGCAAGCATTATTGTGATCTGACTTTGTATCATGTATTACATTCTTGAAATTCACAGCTGTGAATTGGTGTAAAATACCATAGATGAGCAGTCAGGCTCAATGTTTACTGGGGCATTATGGAAATCCCATTAAAGCCACTGCTTGAAAAGCTTATTTACAACATCATGTGTTATAGTGCACTCACATCTAATGACTTGCAGCATGGTGCCTGGGATAATCATGCATGCTTGAGGGACTGTCAGTAGTTTTTCAGATCATTGGAAGACATGCACTTTTTAGTTAAGATCAAGAAAAACAATAACAAATTATGTCTTCTTGTACAAAACTAATAATACCCTTACGTGCTTTGTTGGTCACTCCTATAGAGAAAAAACTTTTTCTCTCATATGCACCACAGCCGAAATGTTGAGTGTGTGTCCCTCCACACTGTCCAGAAGGAGTTGAAGGGAGAATAAATATTTAACTTACTTTTCCTTCCCTCCCTCCCAGGTGCTGCATGCTCCTGTAAGTCCCCTAGTTCTCTAACAGTGACCACAGTCAGTCTTGGACTACCCTCAGGAGCACCATTTTGCTGTCTGACACCTCACCCAGCACATCCACCCACTCCAACCTTTTGACCATAATGTGTGGCACACCTCATCAGGCAATCTGTGTGAACCTCTGCACCCAAGTCCCAAGTGTGTGGCTCAATCTGTCCTGAACTGGCAATATTTATTTCTGGTAGGGTAAGTCTCTGTCTCACCTACTACATAAAGATTTTGTAGTTGATCTTGAAAAGAAATTGGTAGGAAACTAATTTTTTCACTACTACCACAGCCTTAGTTTATTTCCTTTGCTGCCTGGAGGAGGTTTTCTTCCAAGCTAAGAAAGACCTTAGATCCCATTATTTTTTCCCTGCATTTTCCCTTCAGGGTTGATCAAAATTTCAGTGCCTGAGATCAGGAAAGCCACAGGGTTCTTGGCAAAACCGGCAAGGAAATGTCACCACACAACAGCAAAGTGAGAGGCACGTGTTTGCTGATTGCTCGGCTCGTTACATACCAAGTCATGCCACACAGCAACTAAAAAACTATTACTGTATCTAAGAGGAGAGAGAAATGACTTCTTAATTTGAAAATTACTTTTCTATGTTAGGGATTTGGCAGGGAGGATGAAGGAATAGAGGAGATAAAGAGTTTCTCTGCTGAAAAAAAATTTTTTTTGTAAACATGAAATATTGATCTGGCATGTTTTGTGTGAGTGCTTAGTGTATGTGTATATCTGGTTCTAAATGTTGCACATTCAGAAAAGCCATGTTAGAAAAATCACTCACAGGCATATATAGACAGAGGTCCACAATCTGCTGCCTGGAAAAGCATGAAATGTTTATCTAGATAGGAAGAACATTCTCTCTCATACTGCTGAATAAGTTTTTTTGTGCCCACTAGCTTTGTGTGAGGAGGATTTAATGCTATCTAAAGTATCCTTAATCTGCATTTTTATGGTTAATTAATAGAGCTGATCTGACAAGTGCTTTCACTGGAATCTGTCTTCTGCTCTTTTCTGTTTCTTTTTTTCTTGAATTCAATAGAAATTTCTTTTGCAGCCCTGAAAATGAGGACTTTTATACCCTTGTCTTTTTATAGCTCCATAATTTATGTGTACTGGCTCTAATTGTCGTTACTCTCTGGCCCCTTTGCAACATCTTCAAGATGCCCTTATATCACCAGAGTGACATAAAATGGTCATAGTCTAAATGCACATCAAACTCAGAACAGCTTAATTATGGAGGTGCCATTAAGAGTACATTGATTTTCATTTAAGAAGGGGATTAATTCTTTGCTTTTTATAAATAATGTGGTGCAACTTGCACAAATTTACAGCTCTTCCTATATCTTTCACCATTACCATAAGAATGGCTAAATAATAAGATTAAAAAAGAAAGCTTAAGGTCTCTCTCCTGGTTTTTGAGGCTCCAGAGTTTTTGCTTTCATGCTCTTCTTTCTGATCATGAGGCCTAGAAAATTATTTCTACAGATAAGAACATTTCAGATTCTGAAGTAATAAAATAACTCAAGAAGTAATAATTAAAGAAAAGAAAACAAGTGTTGTGAGTCTTACGAAAACACTTGGAGAGCTAGCAATGTATACATTAAATACAATGAATATATTCAGGTAAATCTTTTAATTCAATGAACAATAAAGATCATCTAACAAACCACATGAATTTTTCATGATGAGGCTACAGTTTTGTCACCATTGTACAAAGACTGATATACATTAATGTGCCAGTTATGTATGTTTTATATGCAAATAATACGAGTCTTAACAATATGGCCATAATGATACCAGAATCACTAAATTATAAAAATTTTGAAAGTGTCTTTATTAAGTCCCTTAAAAAAAACTTTGCTACTTTTTTATAGGTGGATACAAAGCTGGAATAATAAATGCAATTAAGACAGAGCTTTAACATAAAAAAAGTGTCATCCAAAAAGCATAATCAAAGTTATAGCAAAGACAGTCAAGCTCTGAGAAGGAGAAAGAGGTGGGTGCAGAACAGGACCCCAGTTGTCAGTTCTTCTCACCTCTAAAAAATAATTACTCTTTCTCCAAAAAATGTAATGACTACAAAACAAATCTCAGCATCATTCATTTAAAGGATGCAGCACAGCAGTTTTTCCAAAGCATTATTAAGCTTTTCGTTCACAAGGAAAAATTAATAATTGCAAAGGTACTGAAGATGATAGTAGCTCCCATTCATGATGGTGAAGAGGACTGCAATGGCAATGGCAGTCAGAGTCATGCCAGTCCAAGGGAAACGCCTCAAGGATGCAGAATATTTCTTCACATAAGACACTAGAATGCAGAGGTTGCATGGGCACAGATGGTCTTTGGAAATAAAAACCCACTGTCTCTCACTGAGGAGTGGGCTGTTCTGCTGGGGAGAGGAGCCCCATAGAAAGGTGGGCACGCAGTGGCCTCTGTACCCTTGCTTTTGTTGCTGACAGTAAGATGAAGGTGTTTGCACCTCCCTCTGCCATAGTGATGACTGCTGACGTGCCCTCACTAGCAGGGGACATCAAGCAGGTATTTCTATCATGACAACAGAACCTTTGTGCTGCTTTCCTGGAGGCAGCACAGATCCTATCCAGGCACAGAAAGAGTGCTTCATGCCTAGTCCCCTGGGAAGGCCAGGTGGAATGTGACCCTAAGATACTTCCTTCCTCCTGTTTCACAATTAAAGTGAAGATCTGGAGTGGAGAGGCAGCAGCCAAATTACTAATTAGCACTCTGATGACTACATCTGCATTTTTAAGATTCCACTTTGATTTGCATGGGCCTGCACAGTCAGCTGTTAAGTTGCAATTCAGCTAAGTGTTTACTTGGTGTTGTTTTTTAGAAGAGGGAGAGAAAAGACCTAACAGAATTGGGTGTTTATCATTAGACCTAGAACAAAGTATGAGCCAGGAGGCTTCACTCATTAGTGAAGTGCTGGGGCCAAGACTACCAAAACAAAAGAAAATTATTTTATGGGTAGGAAAGGGGCAAACAAAGGCTCTTCAGGAGTAACACACAGGTGAATGATGTACATTGACATTTCACATACTCACATTAAGGAGGAAACAGGGCTTGAGGTGCATCTCTTGGTTATTCTTTGGCTATCAGTAAGCACAGCAAGGTATTTCTACCTAACTAATATATGCTATTACTTCATCACAGACTCACAGAGGAAGTGACATTTATATTTGTGACCTAAAAGTCATATTGAAAACAGAAAGTATGCTGTACACTTTGTGGGTGTTTACTACTGTAGTTGAAATATGTAAGGAGTTTTTAACTGAGTAAGTATACTCTGATATCTCCTCTTTCCAAAGGACTCACTACATTTCCAGATTGCCTCCCTCCCACCGCTGATCCTTCTGGACAGAGAGCATTAAGGTGATGCCTGCAAGTGCCATTCTGAAAGTTAACTCCTCTGACCAACACTGTTTAACCTGTGACTAAGCACCCCGCTCATTTTTGTCTTGCTATAGACTCTTTATATTCCTGGATATCTTCTTCCCAACCTGGAATGGGGAAATTTTGGAAATCCAAACATTTTACAAAAGGGGAAATTGTCTCATGCCAGACTGTAGTTATGAAGGTAACAGTATTAATTACTGTAAAATGCTGAACTACTGTGGAAATAAAAATTCCTAAGAATAAAGACTAATTCAAAACTGCATCATGAATAAACTCTTTCATTAAACTAAAACTATTTACAGAATACAAAGTTGTCAGTATGAGTATTGCAACAGGGGCTTACATGGACCAATTACATCCTCATACTTACATGCAGTATCACGTTGCTCATTTACATTGAAATTAATCAGATTTACTCCCAAATCCTTACCTTCAGGACTGATTCCTAACAATATATCATTTATACACTTGACTTTTCCATACTGAACTCAGTTTAGACATTCAAATCCTCACATACTTGAATATACAATTAATATATGTACAGCACTTTTGATGAACATCATTAAAATGCTTGTTCTTTTTAATCAATTGCTCAAAAATCAGAGTGCTCTTGAGCTATAACACTCTGTTCCTCTTTGCCTAGGCAGATAAAACTACATGGGACAGAGAGTATGTAATTATTTACATGCTTATCCCAGAAATAATTTTCTAAAGAGGTTACTGTGTTATGAGAGTATTTAATGAAGTACTTTCAGCTTTTGTGCAATTAATGCAAATTTATGTGATGATCTACTATTTTAACAATCACTGGCTGTGTGTATTTTAATTTCCTATCATTTCTTTTTACTGAAAAAAGTTGTTTGCATTATACACTCAACTGAGTTTAAATACAGCTGCTTTGAAATTTGCAGTTTGTGTTCTGTGGGAGGACCTACAATTCCAAAACAACAGAAAGAATTTCAGAATGAAAGGGAGAACATCTCCAAAATTCCCTTACAAAGGAAGCCTGGATTGGGAGCAATGGCCGATACCTGTGTCTTTAGTGGACAGGATGGCAGGGCTACCTCAGACCACAGGTATTTGTTCCAATGCCTTTTTTTAATGTGCTTTTTATTTTTTTACCCCTTTCTTTCCTTTTTGGTTTATCACGCATCAGCAGAGCCTGGTGTCAGTGGGCATGCTCAGTTGAGAAGGTGCTTGTGGAAGAAACCCCAGTGCTGTTAACAGAGCTGGTCACTATGCTGTATAGCAGGACACAGTATGGGCATGACGTAGGTCACCTGCCCTGGCCTCATGGCCAGGTAAACAATTAAGTTGACTTTAGGTCTGTACTCACCATGACACAGCCTCTATGGTGATTAACTGAGATAAAACTTCTTTCTGGATTCTTAATACTTGCATCATGCTTACTGCAAGATGTTTTTCTCTTGTTTTCTTATTGGTTCAGAAAAGTGAAACAAAGACATTTTTCTTTACTGGTAACTCAGCCGCTCCTTTTCCAGCCCTTTCCCTGCAGTGTGAAAGCTAGCCACTCCTCTCACCTGACATTCTCCCATCACTTGTGCTTCTTCTTGTACTGTCAATCATATCAACATATTGCTGCCCATCTCCAACTATCTAACTTCCTGCACCTTTGATATATTTCTTAACCACCTCACATATATTTTCTCCCCCATTGCCCCTTACACCAGGATATCTGCATAGTGAAACTCTTGGACTCTTTCAGATCCTTCCTTAAAAATCACCCTTCACTGCAAGGCTTGCAATACTTCTCATGTGTCTGGCCAGCAGCAGGCTGAGATCACTACCTACTATCCAGGCCAAAACTATCTAATCTTTTTTGTACATTTCCCTTTGGTTTTGTATTCTTTATTTCATCTTTTGTAATTAAAATGCAAACTTATCGGGGGGTGAGAGCTTTTTGTTCTCTGTTTATGTAGCATTTAGTACAAGGCATTTGGGACATGTGAATTCCTAGATCCTGCAGTAATAAAATAATAAACTTACAGATAGGGCAAAATATGAGAGGGAAGGTAGAATTATCTCTCAAACAAACATTATAGATCCCCGAAACTGAGGGCTACCCTCAACTTCAGAAAAATTCTGTAATATTAAGACACCAAACAATGTCTGTTTGGACAACCTTAGTCCTGGTGTGACACTGTGTAATAACAATATGATTATGGCATTATAGGGATTTAAATTGTCATTGGATCAAATGGATTCATAGATGATTCATTTTCTTTCTCTCCCCTGAGAAGTGTCAGAGCAAGAGGAACAGTGGGTGTCAGCTTAGGAGGAGAAAAGCTCTTCTGAGGACCTCCCCCCAGCAACGCTTTTCCATTCTCTGGCTGATAAATGAGAAACTCCCAGCTCTGATGAATAACAGCAAAAAGGGACATAATTCCTGCATTAATTACTTTGAAAATGTCCTATGGAAAGGCTTCAAAAATTCTGATGATATATGAATAATGAAGGGTCTGTATTTTATAACAGAATTTATTACAGATAAATAAACCTCTGAGAGAAGGTGCAAAAGGACCTATTTTCAATTAACTCTAACTCAAACTAATTAATAGATTTACTTATAAATTATCAGAAAATCCATTTAGTACTTAGCAAGTACTGTAATTTTAGGAACAATACAGTATATTTTTTGTGCATAACAAAGCGACTGGATCCCTCCTTTAAGTACGAACTTCTTTTCAGCCTCAACTTTGGAGCAGAGCCTGGCACCTTCATAATTCTCCTTCACTCTCTCTACAATGTAAAAAAGGAAGATGGATATACAGCAAGCCTCCAAGGAGACCTGATGTATCGTCAGGGAAAAATCTAGACACATAAAGAGTGTTCTATGAATCATGAAAATACATTTCAATAACTAAGCTAGAAGGGAAAAAAAAACCAACCTTGATTGGCCAATTATAAAATTATAAATGGCTGCACTTCTGAGAATGCTCCCATGGCATCAGCGGAGGTTTTTAACTAAGCCTGATGAAATCCTGTCCTGCTTGTGATAGTATCTCCGTGCAGATTTTCCATGCTGCCTGATGTTGCTCTCATACTGCTGTTGAAAAAATTTGCATTAAAAACTCTTCTGGAAATGCGTGTGGCTTAATTAAACAAAAGGAAGGAACACTTTGAAGAACACCATGCACGGCAATCCTTCAGATTTCTTTCCCACTTCATCTGCTTTTAAGGACAGTCTTTCAAAAACATTTTCCTCAGGAAAAGGAAGAAATCATGCGTAAGCATAATTTTATCTTGCAGTTTTAGTATGTCTCTAGATTTTTGACAGGTTCTGCATATTCTAAGCATTTATTTAATCTTTCTAACTGCAAACAGTATAAGTTCAAAAGTTTTTGTACTATTGCACATCTATTATATTTTATGGTATATGCTTAACACCACGAACAGGTGTGTGATGGACTACAGATTTAATAGATTTAATCAAAGACTATGCTGGGCAGGTAGTAGAGGACAGTGTTTCTGTAGGAATCATAATGTTATCATTTCCTGCTCTTTCAAGTATGTAGCCATAATATTTCAACAGTATATGGTCTGGGTGAGCTTTTAAATCATTTTATCCTGGCTTCCTAGGTCGATGTGGCAAATCTCTGCCCTTATGCTGTGGCTCTGCTCGTCTATTCTTCTCCCTTCCCTCAGAAACTCCCATCTGAACAGGAAAGAGCCACTGCAGGCTCAGAAATAATTGCAGCTCCAGATGTTACGCAAGAGGCAGTGCCTGATCTGAGGGAAGAGGTCCAGACTGGTACCGAGAAGAAGGCTGGGCAGATGCATCCCATTTGGCAACGCCCATGTTAATGTGTGTGCATTGGACAGGCAGTGGGCACACAGGCAGCTGCTGGCGGCACTGCATGGATGTCCCCTGTACTGGGGCATATGGCAAAGGACATGAAGGGATGGAGTGGGAGGGCAAGACTGGTGGGCAAAAGATGCATACCTTGGGTGAAACCACTTATCATTGGTTCTTTTGCCCAGTGATCGACAGGTTAAGTTTTGGTGTGTCAGCTCCACAGTGAGAGCAGGGCTGAATGAGACCTTTTGGCTTGTCCCAAAAGCACCAAGGGTTCCCATGAGATCTCCCACCTAATGAACTGCTAAATCCAAAGCAGCACAGCTTTCAGGATTGGAGGATATCAAAAGCATGCAGTCCAGCATGGCTGTGGGCTATTTTCTGCACTCAGTAAAGGTAAAACATGCATGGATTTGGAGCTGTATTTTTTCTTGATTATAAAAGGGTTAAAAAGAAACATGTTTGCAGCACTGAGGAAGAGCGACCTTGCGGGGAGCATTCTGGCCTATGCCAGCAGTTCTTTCTTCCTTTGCACACAGATTCTAATGGAAAAGTACTGCCTGCCCTCTGTAAATTATTAATTTCTTCATGTTATCAGATATCGTTGATAAAAAGACAAGTGGCCCCTGTACTGACTGTCTAGGGTAAAATGAATACTTGCTGATGCCCTTTAAACTCTGTATAGGTTTTCATCTACTTTCTACCGAGGTTGGCTTTGCACTGTGCAATGGACTGTTACACACTTTTAGCTGCTCACCAGTAACTCCCTATGGAATAAACCATTACTGCTTTCATTTTAGGTGCTGACTTAGATGAATGACTTTAAATTACTTACAACCTTCAGCTGATCTAAGATGTCAAACAAACTTTAAACTAGTATATGTTCAAGGATGTGTGAACCTGAAAACAAGAAAAGGCGGAGGTGCTCTTTCATTAGCCGCTGCTTCATATAAGAGAGAAGGTCATCCCCTGGAGCGGCTGGGCACAGAGGCAACAGACACCATCGCTCCTAGTCAGTGCTCTTAACTATTATTAATACAAACAACTCAAAGCAGTACCTCTGATAAAAAGCTTGATAAAAACTACTGGGATTAAAGATCACGTTAACTAGTGACGATAGCATAAATTATCAAGTGGAACAGCTCCAAATTATAGCATAAAGGGACCCATTTAAGAGGGATTATACGTCAGGTTCGAAAAGAATGAGGAATTGATGAGAATAAAAGCACATACCAGATCCAACAAGTGGTACCTTTTCCAGGACTGCTGTATCTCAGAAGGCTATATTTAACTTTTCAGGATAGGCAGTGGAAAGGAAACTGCAATAGGCATGACAATAAGGGCAAGCAGCTGTCTAAAAAGCTGTAATGTACTGAAAATGGCACTTAACGCATATTCATCAGGGGAAGCAGAGTATTCTACATTGCAGTTAAATGCATTAGGACTAGCAGCAGACAGCCTAGCTACTGAGGATTGTCTCCATAGTATTCACTTTGGTTCCTCAGAATCCCTTCAGAGGTTACTGTCTCATATTTGTTATGCCATTGCTGAAAGGTAGAGACCATTTCCAGACCAGATTAATCTCATGATCCTCTGAAAAAGACAAATGACAGCTAGGTTGCACTCATGTCTTCCAAAGCAGGCATTTAAAGTGAATGGCAGATCAAAGTGCAAACTGAATTAAGCTTCTACTTGGGTTTCTCTATACATCTACATAAAGTGATGGACTAGGACAACGTCTGTCTGACCAAACCCAGTCCTATGCTATGAGGACTTTCAGTGCTGTTTATAATTTTACCATTCTCCTTTTTAAACATGACAGGTTTCTGTGGAGCAACATCTTGCATGCCTTATTCACTTGTGTCAGCCTTACCCCAGCTATTAGTTCCTGCTGATTTTCCTCAACACTTGGCAGAACTGGATGCTCTACTTCTCTGGAACACTTCAAACTGTGAGAAAAATGAGCCATTTGAAAATCACTGTGGAGGAGAAAGTCCTGCAGACATAGTCCTCAGAAAAAGGAGCATCAGATCTGGTTGACATTTATAACACTAATTTATCCACTTTACTAACCAGACACATCTTCTGGCAAATACTGTTGCCAGTTGCTTGCTGAAAAGTTGAATTTGTGGGAAACTCAGAGGTGAAATAGGGTTTTCTGTAGATGGGCCAATGTTATTTTGGTGGAACTATGGGGAACAGCTTGTAGGATTTTCACAACACCTGGTTCTAGATCATGCCATTATTTCCTGTAGTTAATTAATTAATTATATTTATCCTCAAAATAGTATTGTGGTTGAGGTCAAATTATCAGACATTAAAAAGATACAAATTTCTTTATACAACAACCTTCAAAGCAGATCACAACCATGAAGGTCAGTAGTTTCGTTGAGTATTGCCTTGGGTATGGGTGGAAGGAGGCAGAAAAGCAGGAAGTAAAAGTGGGCTCAGAAATGTGTTCTGGGCAAAGAATTGGTTGTGGTCTTTTGGGTTGACTGTTGTCTGAATTAGACTTGGAGCAAAAATACTTCAAGTTGCATGCTGCTATATTCAGAGAAACAAGTCTTTATGGGTTTTTCTTTTAAGTAATTGCCATAATGTCAGAGACATCTCAATGAAATTCTTGAGATGGATCTAAAGCTTTGGTTTTTGACCAAAAATTCACTGAGATAAAAAAAAGGTAATGATAACACATAGCATTGTTGTAAGTGTATTTCTCTTTGCAGGAAGGTCTAAAAATTAAATGGATATGAAGAATGACTTGACTTTTCAATATTTTAGTTAGTCTGTCCAGTGATGTTCGAGGGTAATACAGACTCTACTGTTGCACTGCTTCATCAGCTAAACTGAAGTTTTCTATACCTAATCTTGGACTTTTCATGAATACTAAAATACTTTAAATGGTTATTTGTCAGCCTGGGCTGATAATGTTGCAAGTGTAGTTATATAGACTAACCTCCTATCTAACAGGTTTGGTGTCTACTGCACAGAGCAAACAGTACAGTTCAGGTGAATTATGTAAAAGCAGACTACACTGTCACCTTAAACCCCAGAAAAATCCTAACCTGTCTCTGAGGAGGATTCCTCAGAATCAAGAATGTGAGAAGCTGAATAAGTTAGTGGATATATCACTTAACAGATGGGCTGGAAGCTGCCCTCACCTAGAAATGTTAGGAGCTTGCATCCACCTTCTCCATTGCTTGTCTGCACTAATCACAGAAACAATTAGTGATGAGATGATCGAGCCAGATGTTGCCGCTGGTATCCATTAGATTCCTTATCCCTTGATTTGAACAAATGTAAGACAAATTAGAAAGCAAAGGAGGGCCTATTGAATTGCAGCATCACTGTCATAAGACATTATTCTTAAATTGTTTATAGAGTCTAGAAAGAGAAAAATATTTGACAGGAAGGAATAAATGCTGCCAACATTGATTGTTTCACATTTCAAGGGCAAATTTGAAACTGTACTTTCACAGTGTGTGAACGTAGATCATTGGAGAGATGTTCTCATAAACACTTGTGAGAGATGTGAAAATCTGGCTGCTGGCACAATACATTAATAATCTAGGGATGCCTCCATGCTACCTGTGGGAGGATGTAGTGAGCAGAAAGAAGAGAAAGAAATGGAAAATGGTTAAGAAGGAGCACAGAGGTTTAATAAGCCAGCAGAGAAAATAAAAATTGTCATAGCAGTCTCCAGAGTTTCCTTTTGGAAGGAGGATTTTCAAGAGGGAGCTCTCTGGAGGAGAAGTTCTGGCTTCTAATGTGAGGGTACATTTCTGACATTACAAAGTCCCAGAGATTAAGACAGTCCCCTTGTCCAAATATGTGAGCCCTTTCCTGCCCTGCCCTCGCCATATTACTTCAGATGCATCCCAGCTCCCAGTTTGTGGAGCTGCTTTCTTGTTCACGTGAATGACCTTTTTTACCTTGACACAGAAGAGACAGCAGAATCGATTTACTTTCCCATTCTCTGTTCCTCTGTCAGCTGCATTCCTAACTCTAAAACTTTGTTTTCTCCCATGGAAAGCCTCACAGCCTCCCCCGCTGCATGGTGCTCCTCTGCACTGCTCACCCTGCCATGCCTCTGCCATTATTCACAGCTCTTCTGGTGTTCTTTGTCCAAATATCCAGGTAAATCAGAGGTTTCCATGTGTGAACAATGCAATGTATTCAGGGCAAAACCAACAGTAATAAAGGCTATCAGAGCACTGAAAGGAAAAATAAGGGAGAGGAAGGAAAGAAAAGCTAGATCTGGCCAGACCTCTCTGAAAAGAGATAACAACCTACTGAAAAAAAGGAGAAAAAAATAAAATTAATTAATTAAAAAGTTGATAAATTCTTCCCTGTAGATTTCATGTCATCTTTACTGCAACTATTTCTGATTATAGCATACACATTTCCATGATTACTGGCTTTTTTATCTTTGTTTTTATTCAAATCTACTAAAGAACTTCTCTTCAAATATTCTTAATTTCCTTCAGAAATGAAGTTTGCTATGGAAGTTTTCCTAGCTCAACGTGCCTTGCCTGCCAGCACTTACACAGGCAGTCTTTGTGAGTTAATTATTCCAGGTGGCTTAATTCTTCATGACAAATAATAGAAAGACACAAAAACAGTTATTATTTTTGCAACCCTTACAGAAATTGAGCACTTGGCTGCATTAACTCTTGTGTGGCTTTTCGGAGACTGTACACACTTGCATCCTCTGCAGTGATCTAGTTTACAGCCCAGCAAAAGGACTGAGGAAATCCTTACTCTGAAATCAACAGCAAAATTATCTTTTACTTTCTTGCTAGGCTGAAGCTCCTCCAGTGGCTCAGTCCTGCAGTTCAGAGGTGGCTAGGTCAGATTCCACCATAAACAGTAAATGGCTCCTGCCTGAGCATCACATTGTGGGCAGCGCTTCTTTGGCTATGCAGCCCAGAGAGAACAGGAATCATCATTCTCCCAGGGGGTTTACATCAGAGCCAGCCCAGATTTTAGTTGCAGGTGAGATGAGATCTCCTGAACCTCTGCTGCTCCAAAGGAGGTATCTCACTAGTGACTCCAATACACACATCAGTGCTATGAAAGAGAGAAGGATGATCCTATCTTACAGGTGAGATTCAAAGACACAGCAGCAGTTCATCACATCCTTAGGTTTTCTGCACATTTGAATCTGACCAGACAGGTGATACTTTTCTTTCTCCCTCAGATTTTCTCTAGGGATCATTCTATATTTGACCATCTAAAAAGGTTAGAAAAATTGTTGTTAATCAGTCCATAATTCATCACAGCCAGTTTACAAACAACCTTTTGTTTGCTTTGATATTTTTATGTTACACTCCACTTTATTGATGCTGGTTTTAATGTAGACAATTTATATTTGGATTAATGACAGTTAAAAAAATTAAATGTGACACTACTGTAATGTTTCAAAATAAAGTTGACATCACAAGTTGGCAACGCCTGAGATTCTCAAGATGAAATGCCATAATATTAGTTTGGCAAAAATATTTGTTTGTAATTGTGCTATGCATTATTTCTTATTAAAAAAAAAAAAGTTACTTGAGTTTGTGAGCTGAGAAGACCTGATGTACTTTGTGCTATCATATTGTGCAGCAAAAGTTACTGTTCTTCAGGTCTGAGAACCATTGTGGGATATTTCTGCCTATGACTTATTTTCACATCACAACTAGAAGACATACCAGCTCTGACAAAAATGATTTTTCTGTTCTTTTACGCTGAATTTAACTTTTTTTTTTTTAGCAAGTATCTGTCAATATAAAAGCCCATCCTTATACCTAGGGGTCAAGCTTGAAGGTAGATTGAATCCTGTGTTACAGCCCAGCAACAGTCCCTGCTCATATGTTTTGTGTCCCATTTTCCTGCCTAGTGAGGGATAGAAGCTGAAGGAGTACAACTCCATTGACACGTCCTCCTCAAGAGTTTGCTGCAGTCACATGGGAAGACCTGCTGAAGACCATCCTCTCCAGCTCAGCCCCTTCTTCTTCTGCAGGATGAAAAGAGCCAACAACACTTGGAAATGGTAAGCCAGCTGATGCTATAACTCAGAAAATACCATTATATACTCTGAATAACGTGTGAGCCTGAGATACAGAATAAACTGAAGGAGGCTTAGAAACAGGCAATGAAAATTATTAGGCACAGGAAGAATTTATGAGAGGCATCTAATACGAATCAGAAGGGTTAATTTAGCAGGGACCTCAATAAGTAGTGGCCTGATGAAGGTGTACAAAGCAATGAATGGCAAGGAGTAGGTATGTATGTAGCCTCACCTAAGAACACTAGAACTATGAGACATCCAATGAAGCTGAAGGCAACCCATTTAAAGCTGATAAAGGGAAACATTTTATTGTAATAAATAATTTAATGGTGGAACGAATTCCTAGAAAATATTTCTGAATCCAAAAATTAGGCAGAACTGAAGAAGGATAGGGACCTTAAATTAGGACAGGAACACCAAGGGTATAAAAGTCTCCTGGCCCAAGATCTGCAATAACCAGTAACTGTGGGAGATAAAAACACTTGACCTGTAATTCTATGGTTCTCTATTAAAAGGGTTCTTTCACTTGATTTTGAAACAGCTTATACTAGCCAGTATCAGACACAGGCCAGTATATTAAATGGTCTGCTTTTCTTTCATGGTATCTAATTCCTCTGTTTCTTATTTTACTCTGGTTTGATGCAACCAGAAACATCCATCATTTATTTTCATCTCTGTGGAAGACTTGTAATACATGGTGACTTAGGGCAGCTAATGAAACAGTTGTCTATGCATGACGCTGGTGCTGTAATATGTTCCTTAGAATGTGGAGAACAACTGCAAAGATGTTAAAATTACACTGGCACATAATAGTGAGTGACTTAAAATGAAGTAATTATGATAACCAGTTATAACCCCTCTCCTCATGGAAGTTTATAAACCAGTCAGTAGGTGAATTTTGGGTAGGCTACACCAGTTTTTCTGCCAGCAAAATTCCCATAGAAATTTCATAAACACAGCAAGAGCTTAGGGCTGACCTGGGCAATTGTATAAGGTTGAATTTGAAGACTCTTAGGTCGTAGGGTGAACCTTATGCACGGCCAGGACAGGAAGGCAGACATGTTTTTGAAGATAAGAGGTATTTCTAGGCAACTGAGGAACTCATAAGAAATCTCAAATTTTTGCTAAACTTTTGCTGGAAACAGTTTCATCCCCCACTGAACACAGAAAGTGAAAGCACAGTGGTAAGGAAAAGCAATCCTTGCTTCTCTGTAGAGCTTATGTTTCTGAGGAAGTCAGAACAGAAACTAGCTCAAATCCATGCTAAATATCCCTTCTAGGTCGTTTACAGTGTTGTGTTAAAACTGACCAAATGTAAATATAGTTACACCAAACCTATTTCTCTAGATTCCTTTAATAAGTCAGTGGAGACAAGCACTTTTAGGGTGTGATTCATGTCATCCTAAAGTAGGTATCTAATTAGGCCAGCTGAATCACACCTTTAAAATGCCTCTCTTTTATTCAGATAAAAAGTAGGTCATGGTAATACGTTTAGATGTAAACATCTGGAGTACAGACATGTAAGGTTAGATGGTATAACTCCCACCCATAGTCACAGGGCTTAGGAAAAGGATGGTGTATACGTTCCATGTCAGGGTGGTTACAGTGTTTACATTTTGCTCCGTTTGTCTTGGCAGCCCTGATCTTGCTGTGGCCCTGTGGCCTGAACCTCGGAGCACCTCGAACCTTTGCTTCAGAATCATCTCTGAGATAAAAGTATGTTTTGCTTTCTAACTGTTCTTTCTGATGACCAAACTAATCAATGGGGCTTCATGCTGCAACCCTATGCAAAATACCTTGCTCTTACCTAGATACAAACACTCTTTAATGTGCTTCACCTTAATGGCTTTTTTAGTCACAGAAATACAGCAGGGAACAGCAGAAAAATCCATATATAAAACTGTTTCTGAATGCACTGCCACAGTCCTAAACCTCATTTGTTTTCTTTTCCCTTTCAATTAGGTTTTCTGCAGGCTCCAGCCATTAAGTCTGTTTTAAAACAAACTGTCCAAGGCTTTTCTTTGATAATGGTTTAATTTTAGCTTTTTCTCCAACCTCTGAAACACAATTAACTCTCATGCCTGGTATCTCTCATCAGATTTTCCTGCATCTCCTCCCTTGGCAGCCCTCCAAAGCAGGTTCATTTAACACCCACAAACTTCCCACAATTGAATCCCATCTCTACAGATCTCACTTTCCCTGCACATCAGCTCACTATAGAGAGCGATGGCTTCCTGTTTCATTTACATCAAAGCCATCAGGTGCCGTGGGCAGCAGTGCTTGTATGACACCATTTAATCCAATGCTCGCTGCTAAAGTGCCGAGCCAGGACATGGAAGGAGACTGCTGCTACTTATTATAAATGAACAGCACTGATACATTGCCAACACTGCCACCGTGAAGGTAATGGCATGGGTTTTGGCTTGGAGTTAATTACTTTCCCTTTTCCTCCCTCCACAGGCAAGACATGATCCGATCATTTAGGCTGCTCACTGAATCTTGACACAGCCCTGCTACAAGCTGCTTTCTGCTGCTATCTGCAGCCAGAAGTAACGATAACCATGCACGGGGAGACAGCACAGCCCTTCCTTCTCAATGCGCACATCATCAAACCAGCACAGCGCTGCTTCGGAGGAAAGCAGCAGCTCCGATGGGGACAGGAATACTCATCATCATTCCCTGCATTCCTGGAGAAGCTTTCATCTGAAGGTTTCAAAGAAAATATCCTTTTCCAGCATCGCATAGGATGCATAAACCTTACAATTTCACTGACACGCAGGCTAGGTAGCTGCATTTTGTTATGGCTTGCTGAGTCCCCAGGAGAGCTAACATCAGCACAAAGTAAACCAGAGGCACTTTCATTTGAAGGTACTGAGTTCTCAGTACTATGGGAAGCCAAGATGCTTCCTCTGAGCCGTGCAGTTCTAGGCAACTAGGACTGAAAATCTGGACCACTGGTTACCACAGGCTGAGTTTTGACATTGAGGAGCCAAAATGCCTTTGCTTAAGAAGGCAGAACAACAGCATATAACGCATCACGGTAGAAAATTGTGTACAAATCTCCTACAGCTGGTGTACTGAGGACCCATTAATCATTTCTGATCACCTACAGCTCTAATTTAGGGAATTCATCACTCTAGAGCCGTGCCACAGCAGTGAAGTTTACATCTCAAGCCTCAGACCATCCTGACATCCACCAGTGATATTTTTGTGGGGACAGATTTCTTTCTGCTGATAGGGAAAGAAGTGATGGACATATTTCTTCACAGGTGGTTTTCTGAGACTCTGAAAGTCCTATTCAGTGTTAGAAGACTACTTTGCTCTCAAGAGCCACATAATATTTTGCAAAAAAATAGACAATATTAACAAAATAACACTGAAGAAATGAAGGGAAGACTAGAGCAAAGGAAATTAATGTAGGCCCTAAATGCTACAGAGAACTGCATGACAGGATTCATAAAGGCACCCTTAGAAATGAAATTGGAAACCTGTCAGCACTGTTAGATGCCTGGGCATTTTTACAAATCTGCCCCTGAAGAAGCGGTGGCATAAAATAATTGCTAAAACAAGGGTTTTGCTTCCAAGAATGCTCTCAACAATGGACTGTGGAA
The DNA here is from genome assembly GCF_963921805.1 of Phalacrocorax carbo. Classification (NCBI taxonomy): domain Eukaryota; kingdom Metazoa; phylum Chordata; class Aves; order Suliformes; family Phalacrocoracidae; genus Phalacrocorax; species Phalacrocorax carbo. The sequence goes on from NC_087516.1 coordinate 16,528,754, forward strand.
GCTTAAAAATGTTTCTTTTTATTTTTCCTTAACTTTGTAGAGAGTTGGTAGGATGATATGTTAATCTCTGTGTACAGGGTTATATTCCTGGTGTATGTTTGGGTTAGTAATTCAGGACTCTGGCAGACTATAAAGTAGTGTTGTACAGAGCTGCTGTGTGACTCTAGGTAACTATCTTTTTTTTAGACTCCTTTTTCTCTCTATTTTGTAAATTTAGGTTCTAAGCATATTGTGCTGTGACTCTTGGCAGTAGCACAGTACTCAGAATATTCCGAGTAAAACTGATGAGATGTTTATCCCTGTATAATCTTCTGCTCATCCATAACTTGAAAATTGTCAATTGACAACTTTAAAATTAAATGTGTCTTTGGAAAACTATGGAACCGGCAAGTGAAATTTGTGCTGTATTTAGGTAAAGCTCCTCCATTTTGTTACCAAGAGAACTGTGCCTCAGGATGAGTCGCAGAGTTATCGATGGACACAAAGATAAATCAGCCCTGTTGTTGTAGATGAAGACAGTGGGCTTTACCAGAGAAATAGGCTTAATGAGGCAACGTAACATGGCAATTATATTTGTGTTTGTGACTGACAGTCTGGTTGTAGATAGCAAGAGAAAGAAAGGAGCATTTGGTGTGACCACAGAGGACATTTTTGCTATAAAGCAGGAGTTAGAAGGTAGGCAAAGTGAAGAAAGTACAAGCTTTGGAGAAGGGTGCAGCTGACAGTGTCAGAAATAGCTGCCAGGTTTCAGAGAATGAGGCTGGAGAGCTGGTGATGGAGCAAGATGTATAAAGGCCTATAAAAGCTTTGACAAAAGTGGTCTCAGTGGAGTAAGAAGAGCAATAACTGAATTGGTGAATGAGTAGTTAAATGAAGAGATTAGGCAGAGAAAATGAATAGCCAAGGGTTAAGACAGATCGCTGACATGGACATAGCTAAGGATGAGGGAAAGAGATAAATCATGATGCAAAGGGGAAAATAAAAATGGGTAAAAGCAAATGAAAATGTTTTTATGAATCTGAAATGAAAACTTTTCAGTCTTTTCCTTTCCATATTTTATTATATTTCATTTAGACTCAGAACCAAGTCAAGACTGGAAAACACAAAATCCTTTGTGAAATGGAATGTCTGTCTCCTGCACAGTCCTTATTGCAAGTCAGTCAGTTCTGGTTAAAATCACTTTCCACTTTCTATGTTTATCTGATACCAGATTGCTAAATAACTTGAATATTTTTGTCCATTTAAAACCTCTATGCTTTTGTATAAACTAATCTTGAAGAATTCTGAACTACTCAGTGCTAGAATGATTCTTTTATTTATTTATGATGCATTCAGTGGCAAGACAGGGAGTTCTCCATGAAAACTTTCAGTTTTATATAGGAAATTATGTTTCCAGAAAATTTAGGAACTACTTTAGTTCAGTCTAATTGCTGAAGATTTGAGTCCTTTTGTGATGCAATACATCACTTGCCACTTGCAATCTTCAAATATATCAACATATAATTTTTTAAACATGGTACAATCTCTTACAAAGAGGCAACACAATTCACTCTTGCAAACTCGTCACATGTCAGAGTAGTCAGCTTCCATTTTTTGAGAAGCTTCAAATCACAGGTGATTTTAACTATTGATCTACTGACTTTCATTGTTGTCATGACAACATCACTGAGAATTTTACTGCACATCTTTTCCATGCAGATTTGGCTTGTATATGTACAGTTTTCTTTTAAGATTGTTCAGAAGATGATATGAAGCTATATTAAGACAGTCTTTACTCTGGCATCTCTAACATTGACATCAAATTTAGATAAATGCAAGCTGAAATATGCATATGTTTCAGCTAAGACATCCCTCAGAGAAACAAGGTCTTTTGTTTGGTCTGGAGTAGAAATCAGCTCATAAACTCTTATGTTACTCTCCCAGGCAGAAAGACAAGCCTTTATGCAAAGAATAGATTCTTGTAAATCAAAAACAAGGCGGAGAAACTTCTTCGAAGCCTCCTGTATTGCATGTGATCACAGAAAATGTGTGGACAGTTGGTCACCTGCCTTAAAATTTATGAATTTTGATGGTGATTGATTTTTCAGTTGCCACAGGGACACTGCTCCTGCAGAGGCCAAGGGCAATGATGGGATGATTTCACGACTGACCTGCACGGAAACTGAGGAGCAGTCACTGACTGTAGTGTTGGCTGAAGAGGAGGAAGGAGCATGTGGAAGAAGCATCTCTGCCAGCAGTGCTCAGCCATGGACTGGTGGTGCTTCATAACACTGCATCCTGTTACATCTCCTCCTTTGGGCAAGTGCTGCTTTGCACACCAAACAACTGATGACCCTGGCTTGTCATAGCACATTCACATCTCTTGAAGCATTCAATTTTTATCTGACTTCTGTTCCTCTCATTCCTAAACATCTTGCCACATCGCAGTAAAAATACATTTTTAAAAACAAATCAATTCCAACTGCCAAGGATGCATTACTGAGCCACTTTGTCACGTGCTTTTAGTTTTCTTCTTGCTCTAGGTGGCTGGAATGAGAGTACTTTCCTCTTAACATCTTCAAACCCAGAATCTGATGCAGATATTTAATTATGGTAGTTTTATTTTCTGCTGAGAGTTTTGGCTATGTCCTCATTGCTATTGTGCTGTTACTTCATTGGAAACACAATGAACTGGAGAAAACCCACAGCTCCAATATTTTCTTACAGCTTAGCTCCACTCCCAGCAAAGCACCATTTCCCTTTCTCCAGGGTTTTTGATAGTCCAGAGCATTAACCTCTAGCGCCTGCTAGTTTCTTGGCACCTCCGAACGCTTCATGGCATCTCTAAATGTACTGTCTCCTTCATTTGTCCGCTCCCTGTGTCAGGAAGAGCTCTCAGGGCTCTTGTCCCCACCGATTTCCAGTTTCTGGCAAAGTACTAACAAAGTTTCATATCTCTCCCTTTCACTGGCAGCTGCAAATAAATGTTCTTATTTTCATCTGCTTTTTGGGGAGCTTCATGCAACAGTTTCTATTCTGTTCAATATGCAAATAACCCATCTTCCTTCTGTTCCCTCAGAAAGAGAATAGAGTTTATAAGGAGAGGCAACACCTTTTATTAGATTAATGGAGTGAGAAGAAAAAAGCAGAGGAGCTTGAGACTACACAAGCTTTTCTTCACCTTGCAGAGAGAGTGCTGCATAAATGCTGCTAACATATAACCATAATAATTTCTAGCTGCCTCGCATGAAGAAACATCTTCAGATTTGAAGGAATCAAAAACCCACTGCTAAATGGTAAACCTGGTAGAATTGTCAATGTAAGCCCCACAGGAGGGCCGAGGAGGACTTTCAGAGGAAAACACAGATCGTTTCAGGTATCTGAACTGCACACATCTTGAAATAATGAACTTTAGCAAAAATTATGCTCTACGTGAAAATTCATGGTCATATTCCCTTGTTGATATTTTTCTGTTTAAAAATCAAAGAGCAGAAGCTTAGGCAGTCAAGTCGCACAACAGGAGTAATGAACATAGATAGCGGGAGTTGATGGTTTGTAAGCAGTCTATAGCTGAAATGTTACTCATCTGGATTATTCAGAAAATACCAATGAATAACAAATGCTCAGAGAAAATAAGGGACAATTTAGTGAACAGTCCCATCTGCACTTCTCAAAGCTCATTATTCAAAGGTGGAGGCAGCGGTGGCGGCGGTGGTGAGTTTGACAGCATTGGAGTTACTGCAATAAAAACTCATTTCAAATGCAGTGATGGCAATAAGGGTAAACTATATGGGAGTGCAGGTGAGACCCAGAGGAAGGCTCTCACTCTCATTAGTTATGTACAACAGTGGCTCTGCTGTTAGTTACTCACTTCAGAATAAGCTCAGAAATCAGCTGATCAGTTATTCAACACTCTGGAGTCCTTTACACAATCTATAAGGTGGAGATTTTGTAAAAGGACAGAACAATAATGAGGATGTATGGTCATGAGGATGTGCACTGCAGTGAGGTAAATAAATAATAGAAAAACTAACTTAGGTAAGCTGCAGAAACAAAATCTTTGGCTGAGAATAATGAGAGAGACAGAGTATATCCACCTTCACAGTGGAGCGGGATGCAGGGATCTTAAATAACTGCAAGCCTGTGAACTCTGGACCCAGAAGCAACATAGTCACATCAGGGTGATACAGTGCTTCAGTTAATTAACTGAATTAGATGGCACCGGCATGTTTATGTTGGTGTAGATATGCATCTAATTGCTGCTAGACGGGCTTTAGGTGTTATGTCCAAAAATGCAATCTAGAAGAAAATGTAATGCCACGAGTACTCTGGTGCCAGGTAATTGAAATGAGAAGGTCAGAGCTGCATTCTGCCAAGGAGTGGGCTAAGACTGTCCCCAGGCAGGAGGCAGGGGAGCAGGCAGGGCAGCAGAGCCCTGCCCTGGGGTCCCATGGGAATGGAGGCACCTGCAAGGGCTGTGGGTTTCAGTTCCAGAAAAAGGTATGATTTACAACCTACTTTGTGAAGCATTTTTTTTGTCTAGTACTAAAGTTTTTTTCTGCTCAGCTGATTATCTGAATCACTAGTTTTATGAATTAAGTACCTCCTGGGTTTTAACAGGAAATATAGGTGTCTTCCACAGGATTCCAGTTTCCTTCTGAAGAAGGCAAGCTGACTTGTAAACATTTTTGTCCTTTATTGTATTAGCCCTTTTTTACTATGTAAAGGATGAGCTATCTTCACTAACCTAAGCAGATTATTGAAATCTTTGACTGAAAAAAACCATTACAAAGCACGACATAAAGAGAAGATAAAGTATGGACAAACACTGCTATGAGTGAGGAAAATCATGTCCCCAGGGATCTTTCTTACTGCTTAGCAGCAGAGCTGGGTTTTCCTTTAGAGAGGAGATATGTTCTTCCTTCAGCACATGACAGTGTTCAACTTTGCTCATAATCCAATAAATAACGTGTTCATATGAAACCATGTCTGTCGTGTTGTCACGTCAGTCTTACAAAGTGATACACCAGAGCTTTCTCACTTCATAGGAATCAATCTTTTTGTACAACCAGAGGCAACCCAAATCCATTTAAAAAGAAATCTGTACATGTAGTCTCATATATTGGAGGAAAAGCTTGCAACAAATGCCATTCAGGGTTGTCTTGTAGTTCATGATTCCAGGGTCTTACTTTCTGAATCATAGCATGCATGTGGCAAACTGCCACCTTGGTGGCCAAGAAGATAATGTACATTATTATGTAGACATTATCTAGTCAACAGCATATGGAAAGCCTGTGAAGCATTTTAAATTGTAGCCTTCATTTTGTTCTTCAAATAGTGTACCAAATATTTTGATCATTGCTTTTCATTAAAACTGTATCTTTAACTCCTCTCCCTATCTTGCTATCAGCTTCCACTAAACACATAAGATAGATGAGTGGAAGTAGGATCCCATGCTGTTCTGAGATTAGATAAAGAGATGATGAAAGGTCTTAAACTGAATGAGGAAATATCCCAGGTGTTCTAGAGAAGCAATAATAAAAATACTTGGGAAATGAATGAACTCTCATTTTTTGTTCTTGCAGTGTTTATGAAAAAGTATGAAGTACTTCAATGTTCACAAATACATTCTAAATTTTTTTTACTATTTATTTTCAGATGTGATCCCCAGCATGGTCATCTTAAGATTATCTTGTTTACAATGAAAATTATTTTGAATCCTCTTGTAGAAGTCCCCATTTATCTGTCATATGAATTTTATCTGTGTCTCACTCTGTTTCCCAATTTGCCATTGCTACTGCATTGAAAGCACAGTTGTGCTTTTCCTTTACATCTCCTGGCTCCTATAAAAGCCATAATGATGTCAAAGTGTGACAACACCCCCCCTGCCCCAAATTCTACATAAATCATATAAATCACCAAGACTGTATAATCTATGTGGGATGGGGAGAAAAGAATAACATAGAAGACATGGATGGCTCTTCTGTCCCATCCTGACTGTAGCAGCCCAGTTTCCTTGGAGGGTGACCTCTGTCCCTGGTCCCTCAACACAGTTCCCCCTGCCACCTTGCAGGCCCTCAGCTGGAGCGACCCTTAAGGACCACCATTGCCTTTCTTGTGTCAGAGGATATACAAACCTGACCTCTCCCCTCAGCATCCTGCAGAGCTCTGCCATGCTCCTTTTGTCTTTTATGGGATACATTCCATATCAGCTCAACTAACTATGCCCATCTCCTGCATTGAGTGGTAAGCTTCCTAAGCAATCATCTGATGAGTTTTGATGACAAAAATGATCAGGGCTGCTCTTGCCTTCAGTCTCTCCTCAAAAATGATTACATTTGTGAGACAGGAGCCAGATAAAGTAAGAGTTGGGTATTACTTCAGTTGCCCATAAATTTATTAATGAGAAAAATATTTGGCTTTCCCTCAGGCTGCCAGGCCACATAGCCTACATATATGCATTTGGGTGTGAAAGTGAAAAGTTTCAAAGCCAGGTGATCCAGCCACTTATATTTCTTTCTGCTGTAAGTGACCTTTCTTTACACTATGACTGGAATATCAGGCGTGTCTATATGCACACTGTGATTCAAGGTACAGCAAGGGCAGCAGTGCAGCCTCTGGCATGTCCTGCTGGTTCTGTCAGCTCATGGTACTCAGGAGACCTTGTGGGGAGGATGAAGTAACCTGGTGTTCTTCTTGGAAAACCCCAAGGTCCTCTGCTGAAGGCAGTTGGTATTTGTTAGATTGTACTTTGTCAAAGTGTGCTCATAAGCAAGACAGGTGTGTGGGAGGAGGTCTGGGGATAGCTGGGTGCTTAAGGACATACCTGCTCACTCATCCACCAGCTGCATGCTGAATACCTCCAAGATGTGTCCTTGACACATTCATCCCCAGGCACCCCTAGGAGGCAGCAGGACAGTCCATGTTGCAGAGGTGGAAAGGTTTGGTACCATGTTCCAGATATTGAAAAAATATTTATGCATTTCATTCCCCTTGAAATTAGTACCAGTCAGGCACCTGAATATTGACAAAACACAGGATCTTGTGTTTTTCCCAGCACCACTGCAATGGTGGGTAACAGAGCAGAGTGTTAAACTTGCACGTCTTAACTTCTGTGCCACTGCCTTATCTACTGGACCATTGCCCCATTCTGTGTAACAATATGGTCTTATCAACATTACCCTCATCCTCTGAGCACTCCCCTACCTGCACCTGGTACCTTCCTCTCCCCTCTTCTCATGGGAGAGCAGTAGCCCGGGGCACCTGTTACTGGTGCTGGTAGCTGACAGGGACTGATCTGTGCCTTCTTACTTCTTGCATGGGGTCTTATCCCTCTGTTTAGGCTGGAGATCTAAGGTCTAAATGTACATGTGCAGTTGGGGTTCCAGTGAAAATCAGCCCTAAAAGAAATCTTTGCAGCTGAAACAAATAACAAACTTGTCCTAATAGCCTTTCTCCCACCCCCTCTTAAATTCTGTCTTCCTAGAAAGAAGCGGGGATCTCAGCTTGGTGAGTGTTAAAATAAGGTTAAGATATAACCTGTGCATTTATAAGCACCTGTTCTTCTGAGTGTATTTATATAAAGCACATTTCTGAGTTAGAGCAGTTACTACAGTTTGTGTTCCCATGCTGCCATTTTACATCTACTCTCTAGAACTCTGGGGGAAAAAAGTTAATTTTCTTTAAAGGCTTTCTTTTGCACATCTATTCCTATGTGAAAGGGCCTTTCTGAGGGCTCAGTATAGCTCCCGACGAATTCAGCAATAATAGGAATACATTCTTAGTTTGTATAGCCAGGATGTGGATCCATTTTTTAGAAAGTATTTCAATTGTCTGATGTCATTCAAATTTTCTCTTATTCAGTGCTGACTACCTACCTCTATGTGGTGGGAGAAAGAAAACAACTCTTCTTCCAGGGGTAATCACACTGCAATCAAACTGTGCGATATGATTAGGTCTGCCTGAGTCCTTGGTGAATTCTCAGTGCATTGAAACAGTGGTCCCAGAGGACCCGTCCATTGTATATTGTTCCTCTCAGTACCGGCAGCTGATAGAAGTCATAGCCTAAAGAAGTTGCACAATCTGAAAAACAAACATACTAGCAGGGGAATGAAGTGGAAAGCCTGAGCAAAGAAAAACAACATGAAAGAAAAAGATATAATTGGGAAGGGGGAAAAAAGAGTCCAAAGGAAAAAATACATTCCAAGTAAGCAGAAAGAATATTTTTTTAAAAAATCAAGAAAGTATGTTAAGTCAATAAAAGAAGGAAAAGCTAGAACGCTTGCTATGAAAATGAAGGAAAGGCATAGAAAGAATAAACTCTACATTCCCTCCAAAATCAAACCCAGAAAGAACAAAACAACCAGAGAACACAGAGCAACCCAGAGAAAATTTAAGATTAAGAAAAAAATACTTCTGAAAAACTAACACAGCTCCTATGTGAAATCCAGAATAGTCTGCCAAGGTGAAGGTTTCTTCACCCTTGACATCTTAAAGGAGATACAGACTACAATAAGTACTGTCTGCAGAACGTGCAGTTTGGAAATTCACTGGGTATTAGTTAGCTGGGTTTCATATGTTTTTATCATTGAAGGCTGAGCTGTTTTTATTACTCACATAGGGCATATGATACCATTTCTGTTTCTCATTGGATAGTATTACTCTTCAAAGCAAACTTTAGGTGCAAATAAGTGATCATGACTTTCAATCCACTCTTTTCAGGCATCTGGGAATGTCAAAAATGGGGCCCCATTGGCTTCCTGGAGTTGAATTTCCATCTATGAAATTTATTCTTTTGGCAAAATTTCCTACCAACAGAAGCATTTTCTGGAATATTAATACAAAGCAAACATAAATAGGACAAACCCAGAGCTGAAGTGGAGGTGTTTGAAAGGTCAAACAAGAAGCTGCATATTTTTTACTACTGTCACTTAAAGCTCCCTGAAAGTGAAAGCAATTTAAAATACAGCTTTGTTTGTTTGTTTGTTTGTTTGTTTGTTTGTTTGTTTTGCTTTTTCCTTCTACCAAGTCAATGTACTTCTGGGCTAGTGGTTCTTAACGCAAAACTACCATCAGGTAAGACTGTCCTCCAGTGTGTGTAATCTCCTGATCCTCCATCCCCCTTGTTTTCACTGACTTCAAAGTTTAGATGTTCAGCAAAAGGCCACTCACTGGAAAGCAAACTTCCAGAAAATAAAATAATATGCAGTATTCTATGCAAGGAAACACACAAGTTTTTGAGGTGTTTTATTAACAAAAAGTATTTGAAAAGATTTCTGTTACCACTAAACTGAGGGGTTTGTGAGCTGTCACTGTGATACATTGCTGGGAGCTCTGGTTTCCATTTAAGATACTGTATAGAAGCTCCAGGAGAGGGTTGGTTTATGGTGGGAAAAACACATTGTCACTTTTCAAATCTTATTTTGCAAATCAAATGAGAGTGAGTTTGAGCATTGACTTGGGGCGTGACCACTTCACCAGTTCTGACTGGTTTGCTTTAAGTATTCCCACAGGAGTGCTGATGATCAGCACCCCAATTATAGATACCTTTGATATTTAAGACTTATTTTTGTCTCACTCACAATATAAGAAAGATGTTGATGAAGTAGAGCAAGCCCAGCAGAGTACAGCCATGCTGGTGGGGGCAGGAGTTCTTGCCCTTCATGGGTCTGAGGGGACCCAACAGCAGCCCCTGGTACCTACAGGGACAGCATCACAGAAATGGAGTTGGGTTCTTCACAACAATGCACAGTTGGAGGATGAGGAACAACAGACACTGACACAAGAGAGGTTCAGAATGGATGCAAGGGGAAACTTTTTCCCCATCAGGACAGTCCAGCAGTGGCACAGACTGCCCACAGAGATTGCACAGTCTCCATCCTTGGGGGTTTTCAAGACGCATCTGAGACAGCCCCAAGCAACTTGGTCTGGTCTCACAGCTGACCCTTGTCTGAGCAGGATGTTGGACTGGAGACCTCTTGAGGTCCCTTCAAATCTGAATTTTCCTGTGATTCTGTGTTTCAGTGTTAATGACCGGTGACCAGGTGAGTATTAAGGCTTACAATAGGTTTTACATGAATAACTGTGAGTAGAGCTCAACCAGTTACACGCTACTAATTAGTGCGAGCCAGTTTACAAAATCTAAAGTTTGTCAAGTACATTGGTACATATGTAAGACATTTAAGAGCTTGAGTCATCCCAGACACTTAAAATCTGCTTGACCAGGGCCTACACATTGCAACATTCACCAATACACTTGCAGTATAATAATCTCCTATGGCTAAAATATTCATGAATACAGGTGTCGCCAGGAAAAGAGAAACAAAAAAACCCCCAACAAATGCAACCAGATTTATGCAGCACAATTATACCACATATACTGGCATAAGACATACTTGATAGATAAGGCTAGACATACAGCCTTATGCAATGGTGGCGGTGAAATTGTTTTAGAATTAATATGAGCAGCTGAATGATCTGTGGTGTTTTGTTTACCATTTAAGTATTTGTTGTCAACTACATTTACTGCAAGTGCTAGTCTGAGGACTGCTCGCTTCTTTGTGTAGACTTAAGTAGAAAGGTCTAAACTGCATCCCTGGCCTGTGACTACCTCTCATGGAGAAGCATAACCCACAACAGGTATAAATCATGACATACTATACTCCATCCAGCTTCTAGGCTTGCCTTCAAAGAGCCCTGCATATTACAGTTACTTTTGCAAGTATTATAAAAATCTTTTCCTTGGGCTGTGAGGAGCTCAGCATCCCTGGTAAACAGCACACTGTGGCAGTAAGAGTCACTGCAGTTGCAACCAAAATTAGGTGTTTCTCTCCTAACAAGCATCTAGCAAGGTCTTCAGCTTGGCAAAGGAAGGATTAGTACTTTCTGCAGGTTGTTGGCAGCCCCAGTTTTCTGTCGCCGTCCCTGAGAGAGATGCAGAGATGGCATTTAGCAGCAGGGACTGATGCCTGGACACAAATTCCTTTAAGGTCGCTGGTCCAGAATCGCTTCAGTAATCAGCTGGTCTGGCAAAGGATCTTGTTGGGTATATGGTTATATATTTCTTAAGGCTGTCTTGCTGCTTTCGCTGGCACTGCTGTAGGTTATTCCTTCCCAATATGGTTGGGACCCACTGACCCCTCTTTTCCAGTGTCTGGTCTCTGACTGTGGAGTGCAGTGGGTGTCTAGGAGGAAATACAAGTGCAGGATGGGTGTAACTGTGATGCTTCCCAATGGTGCTCTCCCAGCCTCAGGACATGTCTGGCTCAGGAACCTGAGGGATCAGAGGAGGTAAGTGCATGGTTGGAAACCCTTGATGGCTTGTTCTCCTGTTAATTTGTCTGAGAGCATTTTGAATCTGTGTAAACTTAAACTATCTATAAGATGGCAGTGATCCCCAAAGTCGGCTCAGGCTATAGCTCTTCAAACCCCTACCTGTTACTTTCTGTCTCCTTCATACCTTTGACTGCCATAAGGGAGGACGAGCAAGAACTCCTTTACAGCACAGTTAGGACCATACCCACCAGGGATGCTGTGGACTGTTTCCACAAATTTTCTGTAGCCCGGAAGGTTGATGCTGATGTTACTGTTCCAAAGTGTTTGCCTGGTTGCCTTTCCTTTAAACCCCACTGTGTATTTTTCTTTCAGAGTCACCTGGCTGTTCTTTGTGAAAGCTCTGTCAAAGATATTGTGCATGCATCTGGTTAGCTGTCACAGGTAATCTGCTATTTTTGCTAATGGCTACAGTTGTCTGAAATTGTTTTGCATTTCTAGGCTCTCTGAATAGAGGTGGTGTTTGCAGTGTGCTCATTTCCCATTTTATTACCGGTGTAATGGTTCCTTTGCAAAGGTTAACTGAGTCACAGGGCCTCTTAATATATGCAACCTCCTAGCAGAGGAAAGAGAAATTGATATAGTTTATCCTAGATCTGAAAAATTCTTCAGATGTTTATTTAGTAAGCAGTGGCATGAATGACTTAAAAATACCCACCATGCCATGTCAAAAGAGCATCAGAAAGGCTACAATACAAAAAAACCCAGATGTCATGAGAAATCATTATTATGATATAAACATTACAACTTATTCTTATATTTACACATAATTTAATTTGCTATTTGCAGACAAAAAGCCCTGTCAGAGTCTTACCTTTTTGGAGGTGTGCCTGGCTGTGTAAAATATAAAGAAAAAGAAAATTTCTGTTCCTAAGGAACCACAGGACTCCCTAATGCTCATAAACTGTCATGATGGCCAACACAATACCAGAAGAGAGAGTGATTAAATATAAATCAATTACAGCAGATATGCCCGAGATAGCTCTGTCTGCAGCTGAGCCTGGTATTCACAGACTGTGCTTCACATGAGCCGGGCTGAGTCCAAAACCAGAACAGTTACGTTCTTGGATATATATTTTTGGGTCCCCATTAACTTTGTGTCACACTCTGCTGTGTGGTCTGGACATGCGTGCAGTTGCCCGAGGTGAGGATTTCCAGAAAGCCTCAGGTCTTCAGCAGAAAATGCTGGCAGGAGAAACGAAAGTCCTTGTACAGTGCTCTGTTGCTCTGCCAGACCTGACTTTCCCATACCCTCTGTGAGTGCTTGTCACTGAGTGAAGAGGGACACCCCATCACAGCAAAAAATCCCCATCGGTAGTTTGTACTGGTCCCAACCCTCTATAAGTGATGGAGAAATAAGGTGGTGGAGGAGTTCCTGGATGAGAATATTGTGTAGCTTTGCAGTATCATAGGTGATACAGCTATGTACATGGCCAGCAAGCCAGGCATCAGGAGATTTTACTGGCAGAGACCTGGGTGCTTAGAGGACTACAAGGCAGCTGATGGGAAAGTAGTGTGATGTCTATATCTTCAGACTTAGGATACTAAAGCAACGATAAAAGACCAAATTCTTAATTCTTAATGCTTAACACTAGTCCATATGATAAACTGCACACACACACACTCACACAGGCCCCTGCACGTGGGTATGTATCTGAGCTAATGGGGTTACACTGCTACCTGATTTATCTCGTGTTTTTAAGGCATTTCAGTGTTGCACGATCTTTCTGTAATGGCTAATAAGGAAAAGCTGTGGAATTGCTCAAGAAGGGATTGGGAGCCTGATTATCTCACTAGTAGGCTTGCAAAGTTAAAGTTTGCGGAAAAGACTGGAAGATCTGATCTGTTATGACTGGAGCAGAATACAAATTTTTCCAAATTTCTATGACACTTGGGTTGATGGAGATGAAATGAACTGATCTATTACAGAGAAGAGATCAGGAAAAAAGTTCATGTTCACATCTAGAGCCCTACTTACATCAATGGTTGGTGAAGTTTGGAGGAGAAGCTGAAAGTAATATCCATGTGTAATATCAGTTGACATTTTTATGCCTAAGAACTCCACCTGCCATCAGAGGATCTGGCTATTTTGTCTCAGAGTTCTGGCAGGCTGTATTACCTTCATTTGCCTGTCTTGTGTATTAAGTACTACAAGGATACATCTTTATCATGTCTTTATTACATACTGGTATTTCCACATACTGTGCCTTCCCTCCTAAATCTGTGCCTCAGTACACAGAGAGGATGAGGCTCGTTTAGACAGTAGTTATTCAATACTTTTTCATCTTTGTTCTTTGTAGTGGTTCCTATTTTGTTCACCATAGATTTTTCAAACCCTCTTCTGCAAACAGAATCATTATTTTTTTCAGTTTTTTTTTAGCTGAGCTTATTTGTATAGGCTTCTAGCTTTTCACAAACTTTCCTTTATTTTTGGAACACTTTTGAGAGATAAGTAGCTTCACCTGCATTTTGCAGTTAGCAAACAAAGGTGCAGAGAGAATAAAGTAAAAGAGAGAATAATTCGGTGCTTTTTTTCAAGTATGTAACGTGATACAGTATTTTACATGTTTGGAGTTCTGTTTCTTTTAACATCCATTGCAGCTGTGAATCTTCACTTTCTCACCTTCCTGCCTAATTTCAAGTGCCTTCTCTAAGGACAAGAGCTTATGAAAGAAGAGGTCACCAGCATTCCAAATACAGACAAAACCTAGCCTCGTTTGGAGAAAGACTATGAACAGTTAGAGGTAAAATGCTCCACAAAACTTCAGTCTGAGGCAGTCATGGGGCATATAACATTTCAGTCTGTATTATTAGGAATTGACAATTCGCATGCAAACATAAAAGTCTTATGGTAGCGTTTAGCAACCATAGTAACAGCTGATGCTTTCAGACAAAGAGCACTCCTCTAAAAAATGTGCTGTTGAATACATGATAACCCAAGGGTCGTGTTGGCTTCTATTTCAGTCCTGAAAGAACGGCTTGTGCTATGAATGCTTCTCTGTTCCTTACAACTACGAAAAATACTGCCCCTCAAACCTATAACATGATGGCTTTTTATATGAACTTTCAGTTTTAGACCAGATTTGGAAGTTTCTTGCCTTGAAATATTTCAGAATCTGTTTCCTGAAGATCATGTATTTCAGTGAAAGAAGGGTGGACTTAAATTCCTCCAAAATTTTGGTGCAAGTCTGGACAATATGGAATATTATTCATATAATGTCTTTTATGCGCAGTCTTATATCTTTGCATTTTCCATACCATATTTTGCAAAAATGATTGCCTTTTTCAAGCTGAAGAATGGTCTTGTAGTTAAGGCATTCAAGTAGGATTCAGAGAGCATGAATTCATTTCCCACGCCTGCTTGGAAAAAGCTCTGTGTGGTGGATTTGTTCTGTCTCTGGTACATTTTCCCATCTGTCAAATGGCTACCACAGTGTAAAGGCTGCCATCTGACAAGTTTCTGACTGGCTGACGCAGATTTTTTTCTTGTCTTGTCAACTGCTGGTGAGGTAACGCAACCTGCCAGTTTCATGTCATCTAGAATGTGGTGGACTCAGTGGACCTGTTTGTGCACTACAGCTGCAATAGATCTCAAATACATCAGATTCACCTCTTATGCATAGAGCAAAATTCACATGCGCAGTCTCTCCAACACATCCTGGGCCCACTGGAGATGAGCACAAATGCCATACTTGTACTCTCCAATAATTTCTGAAGGTGTCCGGTCCTGGTTTTGTATTGGGTCTGACAATAGTGGAGTTCCTGATCCCAGTATGGGCCTCCTTGCTTCTAATAGAACTCAAATGAATAAGAAAAAGCAGTTATGATTTTCAGTCTTAACTGCCCTCATGTTCTCAGAGACAGAGTATTTGAAGAAGGCAACGAGACTGTCTATATATCTACAAATACCTGCACACTCAAGAAGCTCCCAGTTACTGGGATAAATTAAATAATTAGTAGGAGTTTTAGTGATATTAATGCACTTATCAAAGCAGGAACAACAAGACTGATGTTATTAATGAAAAAAAGTGGACTGTTCTAGTGATACTTGAATTCCAGAATCTTAATATTGCTGAGATTTATATTAGTTACAAAACAGAGAATAATTTTGTCAGTAAAAACCATGCCCCTTAATCTTAACTCACATTCTTTGCATTTTGCCAAAAATATCTCCTCAGTGCTGTTTTTAGAGTGATTATAAATAAATCTGTACCACTTTCGTATGTAGTGTACTGTTATATTACTCTAACTAATCATGATATAACTATCAGGAAGTGAGTTAGCTGTTCATTCTTTTGTATTTAATGGATCCCAAGTCACATTTTTCCTAGATAATGGAAATGTGATGAGTATTCTGACAAATTCTCTTCATATGAATCTTTTTTCATTTTTACACTAGAAATAATGACAAACATTTATACAATCCTGCATCTGAACTAAGTAAATTAATTCAAGATTTTCACTCTGAATTTCTGTTTATGAAGCTATGAATATATTTCCTGTTCTCTTTATTTCTCCAAAGGGATGCCATCCATTCTCTCACCATAAAAGCTGTAATCTAAAGACTGCTGATAGCAGCGTGATTGGTAGCATGATGCTATTTTATTGGCATATGGGGTTAAGAAAGTAACATGCAAGAGAATAGATTTTGAATATATCTAGTTGTTTGATGTCCATCACTTAGAAGAACCAATTCTAATGTTAGCAATTATGGAATTTTTTCTCTGCTGTCCCACAAAGCAGGCTTGATTTTTCTTTCATTTATCCTAGCTGTATTCTGATTTCACTTCACTGACTTCACTGAAGTTATACTGATTTCCATGTAAGTTAAGAATTAGATTCAATTTGCTTTCGCCAGAATAAATTACTCTCAAGGGGCATGACTGAAGTTTAGAGGAAAGGAAAATGGAAAGACTGCCCTTTAATATGTGTTAGATCAGACTCATCACAAACTTTGCAATGCTTCTCCACAGTATTTTCCTGGCTAGCCTTGACAGAGGTTTTCGTGGAGCCTGATGAGGTCTGATGATAAGACCTGGGACCTTTGGCAGTAAGAAATCAAAAGACCTGAAGGGCTAGCCAAGAAAAGATGAGCATCATGTACTAAGGAAGAAGAATGAGCAGTTCATAGTGTTTTATTTTTATTACTATGACTAGACTGCCGGCGGTGCTCTGGCTGAGGTTAAGCTAACCACACAGGCTGTGGAGAACTACTGGGCATGGCTTAGGAAACTGCTGGATGTGACAGATAACTGTGTAAGAGGCTGGCAAAGGTTGAAGTTAGCACTGTGAGGGATAGCTGGTTTTTATAGGAGTTACATGAGAGTGGACTGAGCTTCATGGGAAATCAGAGGGGAGTGTTGGGAGCCTTTTGAGGGTGGTATCTCAACAGTGCCCATCAGAAATACCATACAAGGCTGAGATGACTGAGAAAATGATTAAAAAAAACCCTCAAATTTGTGCATTGATATAGCAAACATAGGAACAATGTGGAAAAAGTAATTGGGTATGAGTTGTGAGGAGACTGGGTTGGGGAAAAAAGATCCAAAGAGGTCTGAGTAACCAGAAAATGAATAATAAGGTGCAAATGATATAATCCTGGCTGCTGTAGGTTACCTGCCAGGCAGCTCCTTGCTTGATAACTGCAGCCTAATTGGGACAATAAATGGAACCTGTTTTTCTGACTGTATGACATAATGTCAAATCTGCTGCCGTGGTCAGGACTGGGGTGGGGACAGGATGATTTCTCTTCTGTGCAGGGGATCACCCAGATGGGCAGATTGAGCTGTGTCACTGCCCACCCCATGCCTGATAGTGTCAACACCTACTCACCAATTCCTATCACTAATATTTTAATAGATTACGTTCAGAGAGTGAAATATTTATTGAAGAATTTGACCAGCATTAAGATTGCAAGGCTCAAGGTGCTGCCCGCATCCAGACATTCCCATGGTCAATGAATGGCAGCAATCATCACTTGCATTAATACTACTCAGGTGCCTTCTGTCTTTCCCTACCCTGGCCAAGCCATAGTTCATCACTGAGTATCAGAGAGTACTTAAGAAGTAACATTTATTGATTTTTCTGAATTCAATCTACATTGCCAAGTAATTAGTTCTAAAACTTGACCTTTTAAAAGATGGTTACCCAATAAGCAATGCCCTTCTGAATTTAAGTATCAATATTGAAAAATCCACTGTCCTGTAGACAAGTATTTTTAGATATTTTCAAAAATAATTCTGAAATCATGACTCCACAGTTTTTTTTAGTTCCTATGGAAGCAGCTAATCATCCAGTAGAGGGAGCACAAGTTACCTTAAAAATGACTAAAGACCGGTTGAATCATATTAGTTGAATAATTTATTGTACAATTCTTATATCTTTCAAATAAATTATTCAGAAAATATATTTTTCCATTATTCACCAGTGTCTAGTGCTCCTGGAATAATTCACAACTATATTAATCACAAATTTTACTCAATGAATTCAATTATTATTTAAAAGATCCATGCCCAGAACTGTGCAAACCACAGAAAGTGATGCTGAAGGCAAATAAAGACATCATCAGCTAACTGTTCAGATGATTTACATGATAACAGAGCATATGAGCCACGACGTATTGATTTTAATGATGGGACAGTGGATCAAGACAAGCACAAAAATTGAAATAATTCTCAAAAATGCAAAAAATAGAGAATAGCACTGTGATAGCTTCTTCTAACATCAATAACCACCAACGATCTTTATGCTGTACTAGAAGAGATACTCTACAAGATTAAGACCAAGAGAATGGCAAGGAAAAAAGTTTCATTCAGTGCAGTTAGATATTACTAGAAATAGTATTGATTATGTCTCAGACTTTCACAAACCCTTAGGCTTGGACTGCTACTGTAACGAGAGCTGGATATTAATCCCATTAGGTGAGGGAAGGGCAACTGCAAATAAAGGAAAAAGCATAACCCTTGCTAGCTTCTTCCTCCAGTTGTAATGTGGCAGAAAGAGGTGCTATTCCACAATGAATGAGGCATGGGGTAAACTGACTGAGATAGGCAGTCTGGAAAATTTGAAACCCTCAGACCCAAACCAAAGGCTTATTCCTCTAAAATCTCTGGAAGCAAACTGTCTGCTTTAAGGATATTTAATTTCCAGTGTGAGTGCTGACAGCAATGGTAGGAAATCAAAATCTACTTCCATGACAGATCTACATCATCAGGATACGGTAGATCAACAAAGCTGGTCTACACTTATTTAAATTTTGTTGTACATTATGGCAAAGGTAATTAAAGCTATAGCTGATCCACTTGTTTTAGGGTTTAATAGATACTTGAATCCACTAAGCTTTGTGTCATGGCTGGTGCTTGTTTCTCCCTGGGGAAATAATGTCAGCAGGCAGTTGCTGTTGAAGTAGAAGGTTCAGAAGAGATCATGACAGCAAAATAAGATGGATGGTTTCTTTTCTGATTTTATATATATTAAGGTGGTATAATTGTGCTGTATAATAGTTTGGCTGAGTTAAATGAGAGTATTAAGTCCTGCTGAATTCCAGTTATCAAACATGTTTGAGGTGTTGTTACTGACATCTCTATGTTGCATGAGGAACAGATTTTGGGCTGCGCAGAGATTTTTTTTGTTAGTATCGTGACAAGCTTAGTCTTACCTTTACCCCGTGTCTGATAAAATCTTACCCACTGTTGTACTTAATATGCTACCTGTGCTACATCTGTGATTAAACTCAGAATTTTTAACAGCATCATGGCCTGTTTTCTGCTTTTTGCTGTGTTAGGAAAAGGCTAAGAAACAGAGTATTTGCTATCGTAACCTATGCAGGTAACTTTTATTGTAAAACAGTCTTGCCCACCCCTACACTGCACACGTTAGAGTTCCACTTTCTCCTGGAAAATGCTCTGGTGCTGATCACACTCACCTTGATCTTGCAGCCTTTCCTCCAGCTGGTATCAGTATGCAGCTTGTGAGATCAGGCTCAGAAAAGACAAACGCAAGATGCCATCCTTAAAAAGGCATTAGAGAGGGAGCTGACATGCTTGGTGCATTCCAGCTATGATGACCTTGTGGTAGGGTTAGCATGGGACCGATGAACCAAAGCATTGTATTTCAGGCTATTGAACACTGCCCCCTCCCTTACAGTTTCAAAGGGAGAGATTTGTATTCTAAATGAAGCAATGACCTTTGATCTTGCTTTTTAATTAAGCACATAGCTAGAAGGTTTCACAGGCCATGTTATTACCTGTGGGTTTATTATTAGATATTAAGATAAAAGATTCAGAGTATATGGTCCTGGGCCTTTTTCTTTTCTTACAATGCCTTCAAGCTTGCTCTCTGTCTGCAATTTAAAGATTTTATGCCAGCAATAAAATCCAAATTAGAAAAATAAGGCTCATCCTTATAAAGAGGTTAGGACAAATGGTATCAGTGTGACTTCTTTAAAGTTAGTAAGCAGAATTTGTCCTGTGGTATATCAAAGAATTAGGCATAGTAGAAAAGGGATAGTCATTGAAAAAAGTCAACTTAAATGAGACACCAAAGCTAACTCTAACTTGCCAAAACCCTTCCCACACATGGAAGCTTTGAAGTGGAATAAAAATGCTAAGTGAAGCCATAATTACATCTTGTTTAACTTGGCCCTTTAACCAGCTAGCCCTTTAACTTGTTTTTCTTTTTCACATGTCTGCATACAGCAGAAGTCTTCAAATCAGCATAGCACTTAATCAAGAGATGATTAAAAATCAGATCTATACTTTATGCTTCTGCTTTGCTGAATATTGCACATATACTTAAAGTTAAGTGTATGCTTAATAGCTTTAAGGAATCAGGACTTTCCTCCTTTTTCTTCAAGATGTCTTTTTTCTTTTGAAAAGGTGGTTGAAATCATGTACTATATGTCCTTGTGGGAAAGAATTAATCTTGGACTGGAATGTATAGGGATCATTGTCCTAATAGGATTGAAGCTATTTTTTTCCCCTTGCTTTTCAGTATTCACAGTGGCTGGGAAGAAATGGGTTTGTGTGGCTATTTCCGATACAAGTTTCTGTTAGAAAGGTGCTCTAATGGCCATTTAGTTCATGATGATTATGTAAAGTGCTAAAAATAGGATTAGTACCTTTGACTACCTTTTAAAAGATAACTGACTTTCTTTATATTTTGGTGTTGGGTGTATTTTTTTTTTTTCTTTGTATCCTATGCTAAACAGCTCTAAGTCTCAAAAAGAAGCAGACTGGTTACTGAAAGTCTCTGAGTTCTTTGGTTCCAATCACTCTGAAGGGATCCATTTGCACAGTAACTTTAACTATCTGAATCTTCATGTATTGAAATAGTGTTAGTAAAATGCTGGAGGAGGAGAGAAAGATGAGAAATCAGCTTCCAAGAAAAACAACTTGATATTTTGCTCAGACCTATATAGAAAGCTCTTTAGGAGAGAGTGGCATGATGCATATATATTCAGGTTAAATAAGTCTTGTTCCACTGGTGGTTGCTATCATCTGTTCTGTACACTTGAGTGTTGTACCAGTTAGTTCGCCTCCTTTCCCAGAGTCATAAGAGCTGTTCCTCTTGCTCAGCTGAAGCACCTGCAGCATGAGGTCTGCCTACAGCCTGAATACCATTGCTAGCAGTATATCAGGCTCCCAAAAGATAATGAAATTACCTTACAACATTCCCATCCTAAAGTCTCATCTCACTGAAACTGATCTAAAAAAGTCCTCTCATCACTCGGCACTCCAGTCCTGCTTCTTCTGAAATTAAACAGATTTTTTCCCCCAAAAAATTCAGAAAAACAAATTTGAGTGCCACAGTATCAAGAGGAATGACTGACACTTCAGGTTTCAAACTGGAGAGAGACTCTGTGTTAGATACACTGAAATATGATGCTTAGAGTATGTCCAGAATATATAAACATGCATGACCTGTATACAAAATAATTCAGAACCTCAGGAAAGATATTCTTTTCTTACCTGCCATCTCTTTGTCATCAGTGTTGCTTGCAGAGGTGAAAAGAGTCAGTGAATTAATTTTACTCCAAGAGGATTTTAAAAGTGTGAGAGTTTTAAAAGCCCCCTCTCATTCTGGTTACTCCTGCCAACTTCATTAGCTTTTCACCCCTGCAAGTCACAGGTCAATCTCATATTGAAAACCTGCTCCCACACTGTTAGGTAATGCCCTCAGTGGGAAACTGCAATTAATAAATAACAAACAGTAATATGGGCAAGGCAGTGCATATCCTGAGAGAAGAAAGCCTGAGACTTTATAAGCAACTGAACAATATATTTTCAGGTTCTAGAGGAGAAACTAAGACAGATCTCCTCCGTCCTATGTAGCAGTATATTGCTCCACAAATTTATTGCAAGAAGTTGTTTTCTCCCCTCTGTAAACAATTCAGATAGATGTGAACAACTTCCAAATAGCAACATAAGTTTAATTCATCTGTCTCAAGTGACATAACATATGTCACTACTGCCTGTTGCAGAAGCAAGGAAGTCTGCTACACCATGTAGTATTATGTTTTATAGCCATGCAAACCATGCTGTTAGTACTAGAGCATTTTGAAAGAGAAATCTATGTCGCAACTACGGCAAGTACGCAACTACCTTTCTGCATGCACCTCCCTTCTGCGGGGTGTTAAATTTTGCTTTTTTTGGGAGGAGCTTGGTAGGAAAATACAAACTTTTGGAAGGGATTTGGTTACTGCACCTTTTCTAGGTGAAAGATTCTTTTCTAGTCTAAAAAAATGTTCTCTTTCTCTTCCTTTTCATTTTCTATTTGCTGTGAATGTTAAAGGAGATCTGAATGAGAAAACTGAGGTAAACTCATTGATTGACTAAAATGCTGAGTATCCTCTCTGAACGTTAAGCAATTTACAATTTAAATTCTCCCTCTTCACTAGTCTGTGCAGTATAGTTTGGTATTTGACAGTGCAATTGTTTCAATTTAAAAACATAAAATCTGGATTAGGAGTGGGATTATATTAATGTAGTGGAGGCATTTTTCAATAGTGTCAACAGGTGACACTAACTAATTGTATTTCTACCATGAGGAAATATAGTACAAACTCAGGTGACTATAGTCACCAAAGCATAAGCTTTAGACTGCTATGAAACCAATGGCCAACCTAGAACAGCCCTTTTTAGAGAAACTTGAAGCCAAACGGGTAGGAAGACCTTGGGCAGCTCTGATAGCATTCCACGTTCTGAAGCTGTTTTTTCAAAAGCTACCCAGTATTTGTGTAATATGCTCAACCAAGAACCCAGATCTGTTCTCCAGCCCTACAAACAACACAGGCTTCTTAAATTTGCATACAACTTCAGGGTCTGCCTGTGTAGACAATAATACTAATTCTTTAGAAGTAGTAAGGTAGAGTGGTGGTATCTATTATCTATAAAACTGACCATAATATTTTAACATAAAAAGCTTTTCAAACAATTTAAAAATATTGAGACCTAGGAGTGAAACAAGCCTGAAGACATGATAGTTGCACTTTTAAGAGTCAAACAAGACATTGAAAAAGTAAACTTTCCATTTAGCCATTTCTATACAGTGGGAGCCCCAAAACTATTTATCAACCAGAGATGACAAAAAAACCTCCAAAGAATATATACAACCCTCCATACTGAACAGATGTTTTACCACTTACATGCTACAGTCCTGAAATTTTTAGAATTACTCAGATGCTGCAGAAGCTGTGAGGCCTCTCTGTTTATTGCTCCTAGTGGATATAAAATCAAATAATGATTTGTTTGTCATTTTATTTTATGGAAAGTTTTACACTGTCTAGTCCAGAACGACTGTGTTGATCTTTCAAACTAAACATAAAACTTGAGGTTTTAACCACTTCTGTTGGTTAATATCCCTTGAGGGTGTGAGGGGATTGTTCTGGGCAAGATTAGGAGTATTAGCAACCCGACTAAATTACATTCTTATCTACATATTCCCCTGCAGCTTCAATGGAATATGGTTTGTTCCCCTCCTGATGTGTTATGCAGTGCTGTTATGTGCTGTTAAATGATTTGCTCAAGTGTGCCCAAAAGCTGCCACTGACAAATTTGCTAGCCTACAAATTGTAGCCTAAATTTTCTTATGAGGCACTTGTTTTCCCCTCTCTTTCTGACTGTTTGGGCTGGAGCGGGGCTAGAGAGGAATGGACATGGGGGACAGTGGCCTCCTCCTCAGATGTAAGCAGCACCTTCCCGGGGTAAAGCCTTAGGAATGGGCATTACTTTGACATTTGTGGACAAAGAACGAATTTCTTTTCTCATACCGCACGCCCTCCACAGGTTTCAGAAAGGACTGCAAGGATGAGTTTAAGGGTGAAAGCTGATGGGAGCACATAGGAAAATCCTCAGACCACTAATATTTTCTGTGCTGCACGTCACTTTCCCTCTTTGCTAGAAAGGGTATGGGAAGGGATTTTTCAAAACAGCCTAAAGGACTGAAGTGCAAAATTACATTCAGTTTCAGTGAGAGTAAAGCACCTAAACCCACAGGCCCTTTGGAAATCCCAGCTGTTGAATATAATAGCAGGGAGCAGAGCCAGAGACTCCATGTGGTCCTCTGGGAATTAAACTAAAGCCAATCATTTTTTTTTTTTTTTTTTTTTTTGTAAAATGCTCTGATACTGCAATGACAGGAGCAATACAAAACCTTAAGTAGACAGATAAAAACCCATGATTAAATATAAACTACTGTCTTTTCTTTCTCAAAATAAATGGTGTTGGGTTTGCTGTTTTTGAAGGGTGTTCTTTGGCTCTGCTCTCAGGGTAGTGGAAACTGATGATAAGACAAGTAACACAGCAAGCAATAATAAGGTGATATTGGCCAGGTTAGGGAGACTCTGCTCTAGGAGATACCTTGGCACACAAAGAGAAGTCAGCCCTGCCTAGTTGGTGGATGATAAGGCTTATGAAGTTAAGGTAGAGGCAAGGAGTGGCTGTTTTGGGATTGTGATTAAGCCCATTATGACTAAGAAGTCAGCCAAGCCTCTTCTACCTTCCATTTGAGGGGAAATGATCACCAAGAATAATCTGCAGCTGCTATGTCTTAAACCTTAAAAGTGTCATGAGTTAGAAAGAACTACCAGTATGTGTAAATGGTGTTTATTATTGGCTGGAGGGATGCGTAGCTGTAATGGTGAAGTATTCTGTGCGTGCGTACAACCCTTTTTTGTACATTGCTCTGTTTAGATTAATCTTAATGATACAAACATGATTAACAAACAAGTGTTGATTTCTTTATTGACAGCTTTGGTTTCCTCAGTCACAATTTTCAGGGAGGAATCCCTTTATCCCAGCTCATTGTGAACCTATAAATGTATACCTATAGCTGATATAAGAGAAAAAAAGTAGTATAGTCATATCTGGTCAGCTTTATTTTCAGAGTTGTGCATTTTGCAATAGCATAAGTAGTATGACTGGGCAGTGAAAGCCATTTTATTCTTAAAACAAATAGCAGAGAAATGGTTTGCTATACCACATTATTTCATTGGTCTTGGAACGGCTTTTGACAACATCATTAATCTATGTGTTAGAAGGATAAGAATGTAAGATAATATTCCTGGCAAATTGCATGTTATTGAAATTGGAATGAAAATAAAGAGTTAAAACAGAGCCTTCATTCGTCTCCTCTGCAAGTAAAAGTAACATGTTTTGTGTTAGTATAGTTTGGATAAGTTATGAGCAACTGTCTGCAAGTGAATGATCCAAAGTTCTTTGAACTTCATCCTAGGAATGAGGGTCATAAACTCCCAGACAGTATGTGGGACTCTAAACTGAGAAGCACTGAATGGAAACAGGATTGAGGGAGAATAACGTGAACAGAAATTGCCAATATTTTGTCCAACAAGGCCCAGTGTGTTTGTTAGTAAAAGCAGGAATGTGGAGAAGGAAGAGGGTGGTTAGGTGAGGACAGCATGCCATTGGGTCCTTCCTGGGATTCTTGGTTAGTTCAAGGAAGGCAGTGGGAAGTTAGAAGAGCTCCTGAGATCTGTGACAATGATTTAAAAATCTGAAAGCAAAGGATTCCAGCAGCTAATTTAGTTCAGTTTATAAAAACAAGGTTCCTGGCAAGCTGAGCAGAATCTCTAATGGCTATGCAGGGAAGGTAATTAACTCTTCAATTTGAGAACCAATAGTAGAACTAAAACAAAGTGCTGGAATATAAGGCTATGCATAATATTGGATATTTTCTATAAAATAGTCTATATTTAAATTAAATTAGGACTGTTATATAGCATATGTTAAACAGAACATCCTGGCACAGGTACGCCTTCTGGCTTAATTAGCCAATTAGGCATCTCAGAAATCAACAGCAATATCCCTTGTATCTTCAGTAGAAGGTGGCAGAGACTTCACATGAGGGCCTTGCATGCATTCCCCCAGCTCCTGGGAACCTAACCAGTGTTAAAATTTGGCTGTCACTACTATGACACTGTCAGTGGACATCAACTCCTTGCTGTTATGCATGACCAGTTCAGAAAGTAAATCCCACTGTTCCTGGCATTTTGGTTAATAGTCTTAGGTGCTGATGCAGAAAATATGTGAGCACAACCAGATAGACCTGTACTCATACAGGAGCTACTTTCAAATTTGTTAAGATGCAGATAGGAGATGGGTAGGATGCTCAAAAGCTGGAAGCAGATTTCAACCT
This sequence comes from Phalacrocorax carbo, assembly GCF_963921805.1. Classification (NCBI taxonomy): domain Eukaryota; kingdom Metazoa; phylum Chordata; class Aves; order Suliformes; family Phalacrocoracidae; genus Phalacrocorax; species Phalacrocorax carbo. The sequence continues at coordinate 16,554,716 of NC_087516.1, forward strand.
GAGCACATCACGCACAGTGCTGTTTTGAACTTAGCCCTTGAGACAGAGTGAGTAAGTAGGCAGATAAACCTCTCTTGCTCAGCCTGCTGGTTGAATTGATTTTCCACAGAAAACATTCATGGAACAAGCACTATTGGAGATACCAGTGTATGTGTTGGCTGGGGATTATTTTTGGAAGTATTGGCTGTTTAGGAAAGGTTTGTATTTATTAACCTGCAGCAGATTTTTTTTTTGGTGGTTTGGGTGTATCTTTAAGGCTTTGTACGAAGACACTAACAAAACAACCAACTAACCAGTCCAAAAAAGTACAGTTGCTAGAGCAGGAATGATTTCTCAGAAGGTCAGTTAAGCAAAGTGGGAGTGATAGCCATTCAGATTTTGCAGTCATTCTCTACAAAGTAACTAAAAGCATTTAGAAGTCTTCTATGCTGAGATGATTTTTGCGTGTTAAAAGAAAATAATTCTGCTTGCAAGAGTTGGGGCCACATCTACTCTCTGCAGTAAATTAACAATATTTTCTCGATGTTCCACTGAATCTATACAAGACTCATAAATCTTTCAAAATTGTTTTCAATAATGTCCTTATAATGAATAAATCTATGGCAGCTGAGAAATGAAGTCAGCTACTTACCACACACACGAAATACTCAAGATTTATCTGGGCATTTTGTTTGGTGTCTGTAAAACTCTCTGGTTGTGAATTTTATGGTATTGCCTGAAGCATATGTTTTCTGTCAATACAGTAGGATCAGATAATCATTGGATTGAGAGTTAGCTAGTAAAATTTAAACAGATGAACTTCTGTATTTTAAGGACCATATATTATGTCCCAATGCAGGAAAGTACCTAAAGCCAAATCTAAACAGGACTTTGATGCCCAACGTGAGGCAGAATTTAGGTACATAAACAGGAAAGTGTAACCTTGAAAATCTTTTTTCGGCTTCTGTTTAACCCAAGGGGTGTCAAAACTCCCTTGGCAGCTTGTTATTTTAGTTTTCAAGGTATCCAGTGTTGAATAATGCACTACTTGGAGATGCTGTACTAGCAGACCTCATCCACAAGTTAATTAGCACTTTGGCATGTCATTCATTCCTGCATCCAACCATAGTCCATAAACTGTGTTCCCTTGCCTAAATCCTTGGGGGGAACTTGAGAGAGTAGAAAAGCCTGACAGGACCAGCAGTTGTGATTGTCCTTTCTATTTAGATGTGACTGAAACAAGATTGGTATCCTCCTTTATTTCTGCTGACTTAATGGCCACAGTAATCTTGCAGAAAGTTACCAATCCAGACTCTGCTCACTTCTCTGATCTCTTTTAAGGTGACGAAGGCCAGGAAAAGTCAAGGTTTTCTTGGTGACTCAAGGCAGTCCCAGACCACCAAACTTTAGTCTTTTGGTGGACATGCTCTACTCGCTCTATTGCAACAGGAACACAAGACAGAGAGGAATTCAGCATTGATTAGGAGATAGAAAGAGCAAGACGAGTTGATTTTTTGCTACATGGTATAGGCATTCACCTGATGTCTCTCCTCCAGAGGCATCACAGAGTCCTCACGGACTCTAAGGGAGTGTGGATCAAATCCTTAAACATTAAGTATGATAGCACCTAAATTTTAAATGCTTTGGTGTTTAATTCTGTCTCTCTCTCAAACTGATATACATCAGGTTCAGGTATATGTTCAAGGCATTCAGTTAGGGGTCCGTGATCTAAATCTGCAACTTGGGTGAGAGTTGTACAAGGGGACTGCAGTTGATGGTGCAATGTTCAAGCTCCACCAACTGCTCTATTCAGATTATGAAATTCAAGGCTTCCACTGTTAGGCTTCTAGCTTACCTGTGGACTCTCTCATGCAATTACTCCAAAATACATTTATTTCACACAGGCATTAGTTCCCATTTTTAACAGTAAAGCCAACAATTAATAATCACTTACACTGTTCTTTACATTTTCAAAGTGCTGAACAAATATTAATTCAGTTTCTTCATGAAACCTTAGGCTCCTTGTGATACTAATAGGCTGGCTGAGTCATACCTTGATATTCATAAGCCATAGTTTCTTTCCCAGTGTGTTGCAGAATTTATACAAATTGATTTTACAGCCATTTATTAAAAGGAACAGCAGCACCTCCAAAACACAGGTTTATATTATTGTAGTTACTCTATGAAATGAAGTTTGCAACATAAAACTGACAAGATATTTTTTATTTTTACATAAGGTTGAAACATCTTAGAAAAATTGTTTTAAAATTTTATTTCATTAAGTGCTGGAAATTTATCTTTCTCAGCATATTTTTTGAACAGGCATGGAAAAATTTCAATTCAGATTAAAAACTTCTTGGAAACTTATGCAATAGACCAAACTTCTGTTAGAAATACTCAAACAACAAAACTCACAACAGCTTAGAAAACCCAGAAGCCTTGCCAGCCTTTTGTTGCAACCTTTCATTTAAATTGATAACTAGAAGAGCAAAAATATGTGCTTTGGAGATGGTGAATTTGCTTGAACAAACGACTTGACTTTTTTTGTATTCTGAAATGTGTGAAAACACTAGTTATGGTTTATAAATATGAAGGTATGACTCAGACAATCTACGAGTGCCACAACGAGCCTGGGGTTTTATGAAGAAATTAGACTGACTTATTTAATCCTTTTCCAGTTCATGGCCAGCTTCAGCTCTCAGATGTGCAGTATATACAAACAGTTGCATAACCTGAAATCTCAAATTGCTATGCCTTTGTATGCAAGTAGGGTGGTTAGATTTTCAAGCTCTATTGTAATCTGTGCATTATGCTCTTGAGACTAGAATCTAGCACTTTGGGAAATGTGCTTTTAAAATAAAACATGACAATTGTTTTATTGGTCTTAATGTAACACAACTGCTGGCTTTCAGAACAAGTAATACATAGCACCTATTCTGACAGGATTGACTGATTGCTCTGTATGACATCAGGAATGTTTCTATTAAAGGGAAATTTAAAAGGGTATAAAATCAGCAAAAGAAAATGTGCACCTCACACCCTCTTGCACATCAAACTTGAATGTGCTTCCCTCTGCCCACCCCTCAAGAAAGCTGTTAAATGTTCATGGCCATGGGTGGGGGGAAAGTCTGAGTTTGAATTCAGGTTCTGCACCCAAAGCTATTTACATATTTTATCCAATGGGGCTTTTTTAATGAAATGCAAAACCAGTCTCTGGTACCCAAGATTGTTCCCTGTCCTTATAGGGCAGTACCTTCATCAGAGGTATGTGATAATCAGGAACCTTCTTATTTATATTCAATCTGATCTTATTTGTCTTGCATTTGTTGTTGCCAAGGGTCCTGCCGGGTCAGGACAGATGGACAGAGATCCCACTGGCACTGTGGTTCATTCAGCTAAGGCAGTCCCTTGGGAGTGGGAGTACTTCCAAGAAGACTAGGTGAATATGCTAAATCTGCCTCATAATCCATCTGTCTCAGTGCTTTACCCAGCATCTGTCTGTCTAGGTGATGACTCTCTGCTTTATTTAGGTTCCGTTTGCAGGAAGTTTGAAGGAGCAACCCCTTCTAAACACCACTTCTTCCCCCTCCAACCATTGATTCTTCCCTTAATAATGTAGCTCCAGAAGGAACTGGATGAATCACAGCCTCATGATTCCTAACCTTTAGGTGTGTGGAAGCTTAATGGGATTCACAGCTCTCAGACAACAGCCCTAGGCTCCAGAAATGATGGATTAGTTAAGCATGCATCAAAAAGTTAAGCTGTTAAGAGTCAGATTGCCAAAAGGTCACATACTGTGCAGGAGGAAAAATATGTGCCCTAAGTGTAGGTCCTTTAGCCTAGATCGAGTGGCGCTGCTTCCCACTGCTCAGGATTCATACCCCTGAGCCTGCTTCTGCAATTAGGTGCCTAATGCCCTTCTTTCAGAAACTGCCACCAAGTCAGCCAAAGCTTTGGGAGACAGGAAAAGTAAAAGTTACCCAGTTAAATTATTCATGGAAGAAGGAAACATGCCTTCTTCTGGAGGATAGTGGAGCTGTAACTCCCCTCTACCAAGGGAAGCCCCAAACCTCACAACTTAAGGAAATCTGTGGATGGGGACATTCTTGGTCCTTTGCCTTGAAACTGGCCCATATTACACAGATGCAATTAAATATCTATTAGGACAGATGATAGAAAAAATCATGGACTTGAATACAAGTTTACAGCTTTCTAGATACGACATTTATCTTAAAGGAAGGGGTTTGGGTTTCATTCTCTGATCCCAGATGTATGCAAGATAAATTAGGGAAATTGTCCTTTGGAATAGAGACTAGCAGACTAGTTTTCTTTATCATGGGTGAATGCTTTCATGATTATCCTGGATGCTGTTCTCTCCCCATGCCTAACAAAATTAATACTATTTTTTTTTTATTCCCACCCTAGCAAAAAAGCTTCAAAAAGAAGTTTAGGGAGTTTAGCTTCAAATTCTACTTGTCAGGGTGATTTTTCAAAAGAAATTCATTGACTTAGGAGCCTCAATTCCACTAAATTTCCTAATTAGAAACTATTTCTGTGGTGGGGGTGAATTGGGGTACTATTATCACTCTCAGAAATAAAATACAGTTTAAAATGCTAGGATTTCCAAAGGATGGGCTCTCCATGAAATGTCTTCCATTTATGCCTCCAGAACATTGCATGAGGAAGAGACATGTCACAAGGCATGACACAGCTGGCAGGTGTAGGGGCTCTGTACGAGCTTGCAGGGTGCGATGACGACCCAAGTCCATCAAGCTGAGATGAAGAGCAGAGATATGCCGTGACTCACAGGAATCACATGAACAATGCTGCAACAAACTCACTCATGGTGAGCAGAGTCTGTGGAGTTACTGCATCCCCTTCTTCTGCCCCTGGGCTTTTCGAAGAGCATCTCTGATGTATTGCACTTAGCTACTAAAGGATCAGACACTGTGGTAGGTGAAAGATCCACAGAGCATACCGATTTAAAAGATCATGTAACCTGCTTAGAAGAGACAACAACACACAAGGGCAAATATTAATCACACAACATCTGTAAAACATTTGGCAATAGGTAGGTGGCCAGTAATTGTAACTGTTGTGATTATAACATTTGTCAGGATTATCTTGCTGTTACCTCTCAGTCCATTTCATACATTTAATACCTGAACTGAAAGCTCTTTGAGCCAACGTGTGTCCCCACATTTTAGTTAACACAGGGATCCACTTCAGGCCTTGCGGTACCGCCACAGTGTACGTAACTGGCACTGATGCCATCTGACCAGTTGTTCCCAAACCAGAGATCATAACCCTTACAAGCATTCTTAACCTAATAGTAATACATGTTCATCCACTGTTGATGCTGATATCTGGGGCTGCTTGAAAACAATTGATCTACAAGAGAGTCAGAATCAGAAAAAGGTTAATAATTGCTTCATTAGACCATCTGCTCTAGAGATGTATACTACTGACATTTTCTTTTCAATGTTAATTATTGCATGTCTTACGTTCTTTTCACTATCTTCTTTTGAACAACAGAATGTCAGAGTAGTCCAGAATCTCATGTCTTTGATGCCTATGTTGGAAGACATCTGCTTAGGCTTCTTTTTATCAGGAGAATATTTCCAGATCCCTTTTCATATACCCATCTTCAATATTCCTTTCCCTACTGACTTTGTCTTTTTTCTAACACTTTTGCTATAGAAGCTCTCTGTTAATGCCAATATAAACAGCTTAGATTAGAGGGAACCACTGCAGTGTCCTGAAAACTGACTGTGAGAGGAATGTGCACTTGAAAATTGTCTTGAATGAATTTATTATGCTAACATATGCTAAAGCTTAAAACTGCCAGTGATGCAAAGAAAACTGTCTACAGCTTCTACTCTCATTTACAGGACCAAAAGGGATAAAATTTTATTCTAATAAAGTGTGGTGTGTTTGCAGCTGGGAGCAGGATAGAATCAAGATACATTAAATAAAATAGAATTTAAAAGTGCAATATAACAGACGGATGCAAAAGTGGATTTTTATCATGACAATCCATTAGTGTTTTGCAGCCAGGCAGAGAAAGACAGTGACCTGGAACAAATCAAGAAGAATGATGCTTGACTTATGCTTCCTTCTGCAAAGTGTTACCCATATTCATAGTTTTTAATTAGAAATGTATTTCCTTTATGGGATGATGGGCTAATTTCTGCCCATTTTTGTAATTCATTAAGTACCCAGGTTAAATTACAAATAAATGGGGAGAGAATGGGCCAGCCTCTGGACCAGTTACAAAAAAGATTCCCTATGAAACAGAGAAATCGATCAGCACATAGCTGTGTGCTGAGCAGTTGCATAAGCCACCGTTATCCTCAGACAACCTTGACTAAATCTTACCATCAATATTTAAAATAAGCCTAGCACAAACCATGTTTTTTTTAAATCCTAGGCTAGTCATCTAGAAGACTGATTTTGTCCCATAAATGACCTCTGGAAATAAAAACCACAGGCACAGCACTTTTTTCCCACTAGTAGAAAGATGTTCCCCACATATAGGACTGGCAAGCAGTGCAAAGGAAAGTATGTTGACTTAAAAACACTTTAAGGGACCTTCTGAATGAACACAGCAGTGCTGTCTGGAGGGGTAAGTCCATGGGCCCACGTGCTGAGTCTCCAATTTGAAAGAGACCCTGCCACTGCTAATTACTGTCTGACATTGGACACATACATGACCCTGCCTGTGTTCCTTTTAGCTACTCCGCTCAAGCGCAATGTCACAGGCAGTAAGATTGGGCTCTGCACTCTGCCTGTGGAGGGACGTAACTCCCTATCATGTGCAGAGGAAACCAGCTGCTACAACACTTTCACACAAGCCCTGACATTGCATTGTTTAGATCAGAGGATTGAACACTACACCAAATACTGGACACGCCGTGAGTCTGGTCTTATGCACAGTACGTGAACAATAGGTTACTGGGGCCTATGACCGAAAGAGTTCATGACCGAGCAGAAGAGTACCATGTATGTTCAGAGCTTTTGAAAACCTGCAAAAGCAACTGCAATAATTTGTTGATTTACACCTGTGAAGTCAGAAAAGCTTCTTCAATCATGTTTTTATCAATGGTTAATGTGTAAGTTTCCATATTCCAGTGTCAGTCTACTGTAGAGATAGCTGAAGCAAATTGATTTATATGAACCTATTTGTCACTCAGATTGTTTGAAAAGAGTTTGACACTTAAATATTGGCTTGCTATTGTTCTTACTTTGGGCTGAAGTGGCACATACATTTTTGTCAAAAATGGTGGATATACAAGAAAGTGTTCCAAGTTCCAGTAATTTCTGTCTATAAAGCTTTGAATTATAAACTAGTAGTAGCTTAACAGCGGATGGCTGGAGCAGGATAGTCTTAATATGGGCTGAGACATTCAAGTCTTGCTCTGGACTCATGTTAAAAGCAGCACCCAGCTGTTCAATTAGCTGGTAAAAGGGAGGTGGATGAGAAGTTTGCTTTTCAGGTGAGGTGACTGCAGAACTAACCCTTGATCATGTGAGCGTAAGGTGCTGTGTAGGGATTGGTTGACCTTGCCACTTATGCACTGCTGTGGCTGAAAAAAACAGGTTCCCCTAATTATCAGCAATGTGAATACAATGCCATTTAATCACCATTCCCTTGAAATGGCAACTTTAATTTCACAGTAGTGTTTACTGTTCTAGACTCACTAGTTGTGTCAGAAATCCAGGCTCTAGTGAGCAAAACCTCTAAGCTTGACTGGAAAAAGCTTTTGAACTCTTTGCCTCTTGCTCAAGAGGATGAAAAACAAACCTTAAAGCTGCCAATATTTATGTTTTGGGGAAACCAGTTGAAAAAGAGAAAGAGATTTTCTGAGCTCAGAACAAAAATAGACCATTAAAAAAGCTTATTTTGTTTTCTCCCTTTGAAAATTCCCTTTTCATATTAATTAAGCTCTCACAGGATTCATGGTGTTGGAGAGTTTTCAAAGAAACAGAGAATTTGCTTGCCAGTGTTTTTGTCTTCTTTTTTTTTTTGCCTTCTCTGCCCCCACCCCCCCCACCCCCGGCCCCCACTAGCTTATACAGCTCTACTTGTTGCAAATATTTATCTGCTCTGAGAAAATCAGCTGAAGCAGAGGAATGGTTGGGAGTGTTCAGAAAACCTAAATACAATAATGTTAGTAACAACTTCTACATATTATATAGAGAAAAGTTCATAAGATTCTTCTATTGTAGATAAACTGATCCAAACTGGAAAAAATCTGCTCGAATTTAAACTTTGTATTACCTTATAGTTGTAAACCAGGGTCATAGAAGCATGATTTTTCTACTAGGACTAGAAAGATATAGCTGTTGCAATAATACATTGATTTGCACTAAATTCTATGCAGTTTTGGCCTCCATCCTACAAACACCAAGCTGGTCATTTCAGATATGGGTTTCCTGAGGGGCTGACAAAGACTTTATCTCCTTCCCAATAGCTCTGGCAGCTCCTTGCTTCCCAGCACAGGATCATGACTTTTCTCTCCATTTGGGAACTGGGTACTGAGTACATCCAGAGTTCAGCAAGGCTGCTGCTCAGCAGCTGCGGGGCAGGGGCTTCTCCTTGACTCCAGCCAAGAGCACTGTGACTGCTGAGCACTGAGCAGTACTGCCAGGTGCCTCTGTACCCAGGTCACAGTATGCCCAGATCCTATAGTCTCACTGGGCATAAAATTGCAGGCATAAAAGGTCTGAGGCCTCTAGAAGAGTGGTTTCCATACCAAAGCACAGGACAGAATTGAAATATAAAATGAAGTTCATCAAGATGCTTCAGATTAAGTATTACTTATATTTAAATTCCTTCTTTTACAGCTTGAAAATTGATACGTGGATCAGTTGCTGATTGTATAAATGTTCTTTCTTACGTCCTATGACATTCTTTTGAATATAACAGGAGTCATATTTGTCTATATGGGAGTAGAATTTGGCCTAATTAGATATTAGAAATGTGGTTGTACTTGACACTTACACAAGGCTCCAGTCATTCTCAGATCTCTAAGCACTTTACAAGGCAATAAAATAGTACCATCACCCTGTGCTGAACAGAGAAAATGACAGAGGAAAAAGTAAGGTGATTTCTCCCAAATCACCCAGGTCTTCTGATTCCAGTGCACTGTCAATGGGACCAGAGTAGCTTCATTCCCAAATAAGGAAAAATCAGTATCACATCACTCAGTTTATTAAAATCTAGGACAAAAAAAAAATGACTGCTGGATGTAGATATTAGTTTTTGAAAGTTATTTCCCAGTTTTGTCTTGCCAAAGGAATACATATGAAAGGTTTTTTACGACTAATATATAAGTTTCCAGAAAACATGCTATATTTTGCAGTGTTCTTTTGTTTTGTTTTGTTTTCATTCTTTCCAAAGGTCATATATGGAGATGAAGCACTTTGATGTAATAGGCAAATTCCTAATGCTTTACCTATTTGAATTTACTACATGACTGCAAGTCCTTTTCTGGCTAAATATTGGTCATACAACAATGGGAAAACCTGGCCTTTAGGATGGCAATCAAGCACGTGCTCAGGTCTCTCTTTCTCCACAAGTACATGCATATATGTGCATATATCCAAGGGTATTGTCAAAGGCTTTTGTCAATTTGAATTGTTATTAGTGTTTGCAATCTGAAAATAAAGCCTTTTTTTGCCAAGATTGAAATATCTTCAGGCACTACTGAGTAATTCACTGTGTGCTGCAGTATATAAGTAATGACTGAAGAGTGTGAAACTACAAACAGACCTTTGCATTAGGATAAATCGACCAGCAGGCTACATTCACTGCAGTGCTTTCTGTATGGGTGAACGCAACAGTATGTTTGAAATATATCAAAAGGAACTGTTGTATATTTCATACTTCTCAACAATGAGGGCAAAATGTATTGTATGCGGTACCATACAGGTAAGAGTTACAAGAAAAATAACAGAAGATTATCCTCTGAATATTAAAACTAAGTTCAGAAAATGCAGCTATAGTTTTGGCAGCTGGCTGATACACCAGCAGCAAACACACTGGGGAGAGGGGGCTGAAATTAGCTCCTTTCTCCGCTGATATCTTGTCTACAATGAGGTCCCAGATTTTTCCCGTTTGTTTGTTATTTAGCAGTTCATCTGAACAAATATCAGTGCTCACAGAGTGTTCATGATTACAGCCCTTTGTCTGAGCATTTGCTGTTTGGGATTTGCTTGCTGAGCATGCTGGTTGGTCACTTAAGGACACATCTACATTACACAATGCTGTGCCATGGGAGAGATAGCCAAGATAGCCCAGGAAGAAGGATGGTATGTCTGCATGGCATGGTGCCATACAGCATACTCGTTTGGGTCCCAGGGGCTGTATAAATGAATTAGCTCAATTCACTTGGCACAGCTCTCTGCTGACCTGGCTGTCCTGATCCCTGGACTGGAACCGGCTTGTTTGGAGGTAGGTCAGCCTAGATGGACATTCTCTTCCTCATTTGGCTGACCTCAACTTTCCTTCTGTAGTTTATTTCCAATAAATACATTATTTTCTTATTAATTTCTTTTTTGTTTCACGGTTAAACAACAATAAGGCCTAGAAATTACTTCCCATGCACATTTCTGTAAGAAAATCTTTGCTCAGTTGACTTGTTGGAAAAAGTGAACAAAAAGAGTTCACAACTAAGAATTCATAAACATTCTTGTAAATATACTTTCCCTTAGTTCACCCAACACTAAATCTTACTCTTGGCAAAGCTCACTTATGCCTTTGACTAAAAAAAATACTACCAGTAAACAATAGAAGATAATTCTGCTGGTTAATAAGTAGTGATAGGCCATTAGTGTATACACATCTGAATTTCTTGCATTTTCCTTTCTGGGTTACAAGCCTTTGATAATCTAATCACTCTAAACTACCAAGAATTATTTGTTTATGACATAAGTGAAACAGAAGAATAACAGGAGAGATAATTACTTGAATGATCTGTAAATCATCCTGCTATCAAACTGTTCTGGTTTCTTACTGCTCCTGGATTAAATTATTTCCATGGTTTTCCAATTATTTTTGTGGTTTATCAGATGGCACAGGAGCATATGATAACTGTGAAAGAATGAGTCAAAGCAAACTTAATGTAAATTTACCATAATGCTAGTTTGCTGTGAAAGTGTGAATCTTGGTGGGCTTAAAGCATTTCATATGGAACGTGGCCTTCTTCATTGCCAGAAGGACATTCAGGTGGGATGGGAAGAGCTCAGGCCCTATGTACTGATTACTGATGAGTTGGGTGTATGATGTAATATCAAAAGCACCAGGAGCTCATACCCCCTATCTCTACTGGGCATTTAAGGGCCGTTTGTGAATGAACCAGAGCCCAATGTTACAATATGTCAGCAAAAAATAGTGACAATTATGTGAAAATAATCTCAAATTATTTTTTCTTGTCATATTCTATGATTTTTCAGCATAGAAAACAAAAAGCATAGGGAAAAAATGTAAGAATACAAGATGAAGACATATCAGGAAGAGGAATTTTACATAAGATTTGTAGAGAAATTCAGGAGGAAAATTCCTTCACAATCTCCCAAGAAAATCTGATAGAGAAACATATTTAATGGTGCACAGCACAACAGCCCTGTGCCAAAGGCTAGGAAAAAGTCAGTCAAACAAATGAGAGAAATTTGTGTCCTAGGAGGGAAGGTTATTTGTATCCTCTGGGCAATCTAATTTTACAGAAGTTCATTGAAGGTCTGTTACTGGATAGACCAACAAGCAGAGAAAAGGGGTTGTTAAGGGATGGAAGCCTGATAAGAACGTGCACAAACCAAGAAACCGAAATGGCAGAGAAGGAGAGCAAAGCCATACACGCCCCATCCCTTCTTCACTCTGTGAACAGCAGTGTGCATATGGTTGAACTGGGGGTGTCATGAACTGCTCCACATGCAAGAAGTGTTGCTATTACTCCTGACTTTGCCTGGCAGATGCATGGACCCTACAGTAACAAGTAACAGCATACAAGTCAGTGTCTGTTTTTACCTGGTATGAGCCTACTTTCATGTAGCTGTATTAGGGAAATTCTGAGTCTGAACAGATGAACCCTGTAAAAGGGCAGGTATTATGTTATAGAATCATAGAATTGTAGACTCATTTAGGTTGGAAAAGACCTCTAAGGTCATTGAGTCCAACCATAAACCTAACACTCCCAAGACCACCACTAAACCATGTCCCTAAGTGCCACTTCTACGTGTCTTTTAAATACCTCCAGGGATGGTGACTCAATTGCTTCCCTCAGCAGCCTGTTCCAGTGCTTGGCAACCCTTTTGGTGAAGGTACTTTTCCTAATATCGAACCTAAACCTCCCCATCTATTACCTATTGCAGTGTGGGCAGAGAGTCCCTCTGTACTCCCTCAGAGCTCTGGGTGGAGGTACCCTAAGACAAAGAGACTGAATGTCTGCAGGAAGAAAAACCCAGAAATGTGTGTGTATCCAGAAAAAAATGAATTCTTTTAAAAAGGAAATGAATGCTTCCCCTTCACTCAGCCTAATAATTAATAGTTTTACACCAAAATGAATGCAGTACATACGCAATGGATTAAAAACTTAGCATACCCTAATGGACTAATGCAAGCTTCTCTATACCGAAACAGCTGAAAAATAAAGGGTGCCAGATTCATCCTGGAGTTAGCTCCATTGCTTGCAGTTGTGTTGAATTACATTGGCCCTTTTACAAACATGTCAGCAGCATCATAGTCAGCGTTTTCTTATCACACTTGCTGTCTTTCCTAGAGTAAGCCCTAAAACAAAAAAAGAAAAAGTAGTGGTAGACAAAGAAACCACCTCTTCTCATACAGCGCTCAGCAGGCACAAACTGCTAGGCTTCAGCGAGCAGTTCTGCTGGCTTCCATCTGTCAATTTCTTCCCTCGTAACATCAGCCTTTTCTTTGTTCACTCCAAGGTTTGTGACCTCTGAGCAAGTTTTCCAGGGTCCAGACTCCAATCTAACCAGGCTTTCTCTGACTAGCATGGGAATCGGTGTGTTTGTTTGTTTTCCCAAAAACAAGTCTGGAGTGCATTGCAGCAGCTTGTTTTATACCACCAGGAAAGATGTGTCTGTATCATAACTTGGTTAAACATTATTCTGTCCTGGTTTCAGAAAAAAAAAGAAAAAAGAGAACCACAACCAACAAAAAAAAGAACCGAACCGAAAAGGATCGTCACCTCTGTTGGTTGTTGAGACTTCTGCAGCCTTGAATGATAGTTCATCTCTTGGTGTAGATTAACCTTCATTTTGATGGACTCCAACTCTTGCTAAGTACATCATCTTACCTGAGATACTAACTGGAATGGTTGTCAAGCATAAACACCATTTCATCTATGGGAAGCCACACAGCATGTGAGGGTGAATAAAAAGTTGTTGATTTGCAGCTGGTGAGCAAGTATTTCAGGATAATAATAAGACCATTATTAAATGTCAGTATGACTGCACTATATAATTCTGGATGGCAAATTAAAATACACCACAGAGCAGATTCAGCATTTTGCCCATCGGAAACAGCTAGCAGTACACAACAGCTGAAAATGGTCTATTTTTACACCCCTATCAATAGAAGTCTGAGTAGCTGCTAGCAGTTTTGCATCCATGGATTTACAGCTGCAGTTATTAATACAAATGTTCACCTATCACTGTCTGTCATTTGTAACTCTAAAAGACCTGTTGGTGTAATATCTTGAAGATTAGGCCTTTTCAGTTTACTTGCATGAAGTACATATATCCCCACCCACCTTTTCCCAAGCAGGGAACACATATAATTCATTTATTGTGGTGAATTTGGCAGCAACCCCAGTATTTAAGTTGCTCAACAGTACTGCTTATAATGTGATTGTTGCGGCCTTTCCATTCCTCCTTTATTTGTATCCAGCCTTCTGCTGAGATTAATGTCTCCAGGCTACAGCAGCATCTTCCTCACGTTCTGTGACATTTTCTTAATCTTTTTTTTTTTTTTTTACCTTTAAGTGGTTAAAATAGTAATTTCCCTTCTATGTGTTGCTGACTTAGGACAACTTCAGCAACCCAAGAAAACAACTGATTGAATGTGTGAATATCCTGTAACTAGCTTTCAAGGCTAAAGATACTTCAGAGCTGTCTTGTGTTTTAGGTCCAAGGCCAAAGCATGTTACACAGAACATTCATCCCTTGAAAGATGTGCTTCTCATCACCACTGTGTAAGGATACTTGTTGCATTTTGTGTTTTCCTGCCAATGTGCATTGTCATCAGAAAGGAGAGCCTTGGGCCTTTTATTTTCATTCTGGATTGTAAAGGATCTCAGTGTCCGAGTCAAGATGTGATTTTCCTTCTGTTCAAAGTTTTTCTGTACTTTTTGGCTACTGAAAAAAGAAAGAGATACTTTACTCCTTAAAAATCTCAGTTTCATCCCGGGTGTGACACATACTCTTTAAAACTTTATCCTCCTGTGGAAATGTGTCTTAACCATAAAATTGTCTGCTCAGATAAACATGATGGTGTCTTACTCACAGACAGAATTAGAAACAAAATAAATATTTATTAACCTGATGCCGAAGCATAGCATTTTCCAGCTCAGAAAGAACCTAATAATCCCTGCTGGTTTTTATCCTTGTGGGTTCTAAAATTGTACCCTTTCTCTGTCAGTATGACTGGAAGATCAAGATGATGTATGATAGAAAGGGAGGAAGTTTTCTCTGGGAAAAAAATAAAATGAAATAAAATGAAATAAAAAGGTATTATTTCCAGCACAGTCAACCATGTGCTTTTTTTACATGTTTCTCCTTACAGGTCAATATTCACAGATATCTAATCATCAAGGCATTGTATTTATCATTCAGTAAAACACCGTGTGTAGCACCTATTGCTGGCACCTAACCCCACACTATAGTATTGCAGGTGTATAAAAGGTAAAACCGATCCTGATAAGGGGTATAAAAAGGGTCTGCTAAATTACCCCAAGTTTCTCTTCTCAGAGTGGATGTCAGCCTAAGAGATAGTCTTATCAACCAAAGTAACAACTGTGCTCTTTAAATAATCAATGCTCAATTACAATGATGACACCCTTGCTGCACAGCTTTATGCTCGTCTCTTGCACAAAGACCATGAATCAATGGACACAGATGACAAGGAAGGGGGATTTAAAACAGACAAGCTAGTGGGCACAATGAAGTAAGGTGGAGGTTCTGGTGCCTCTGGAGAACAAAAATTTTATTGAAAAACAAATACTTTGTTGACTGTCCTGGACATGAAAAGGGATACAGGTGCTGACACTGCTGTACCACACTTTAAGAACTTCTCTACATTATTATCCAGAGTTTTGGTCAGCCAAATACAGGAAAGATGATTTAAAACTGCAGTAGGGGAAAAAAGGTTTTCTAGGACATGGCCTGTCATCCCTGTAGTTTGGTTTTAGCCAAAAATGTACTTGAAAGATCTAAATGGTTTCCATGAGGAAATCTTTGCTGGATTTTGAAAAAGAGTTGATAAACATGAGTGCTCTGCTGTTCTGGACCAGTGGGAAAGGAGAACCTAATTTTTTCATGATGGAACTTAATAATTTTGTGAAAAGGGTGATGCAACCTAGTCCTTCGTGATAGCAGTTACTGGAAGATTTTGTTCTGGGGGCACCTGATGATCTTCACTATGTTTCTGGATAATGATGTTTGTGAAAGCCTGTTAAAAACTCCTACCATTTTATATTACTGTATTAATTTTGTGGACCTTTGTGCATATGATGTTAGACCTCTAAAATCAGATGGGGGGTCTGCAGCTACATATTATCTATAAACCTGGGATAAGCAACTAATGTGTGTAAGACTGAGCTCTATTGATCTCCAGAGAAAAGGAATTTACTAATGGCTATGTGCTCTGGGAACCTAGGTGATGTGTGTTCACTTAAAGCTTAGTACTACTCACTTAGTACTACTAAGTGGCCATGCATGGCAATTTGGTCATCATTACAGACAGAAAAAAGCAGTGTGTCATCTGACAGCATGGAAGTACAGACATTTCACAGCTATGCCGTGTGGTGTCTGTTGAGTCTTGACAACAAAAAATATCTATTTTGGTATATTCCTTGCAACTATTTTCCAGACAGCTGACTGTTTGGAGGCCATGTATGGAAATCACAGGCAGATCTTCACTTTGCAAACAGCTGGACCAGCTGAAGATGGTACCATCCTAGTGGTCTGCTGTTGCCGCACCACTCCTGTTCACACAGTTTTGCCAGTTGAAGGGGTCTGTTAACCATATCTCATCTGGCAAAGTCAGCCAGCAACTTTAACCCGCCAATGAAGATGGGTGAGGTGGCTTTGCCTGCTGTAGGGTATGGAATATCCAAAGAGCCCCCAGCCAACAGAGCCATGGGGGCAGTGACTTCTGGCCTGGGAGGCAGGGACAGTACCATCTCCAGTCAGCAGAGCTAGGCCTGGGAAACGACATCTGCCTAATGTACTTGGCAAGCCACCCAAATGCACACACAGAGCGTGACTTGCTGTGTGCCTGGCAGAAAACTGGAAATATTTTGATGTGAATGAACATTCACCACCTGTGCTTCCTTTCCTAGAAAAGTTATGAGTTAAAAAAAAAAAAGGCCTCTACACTGTAAAAGTAATACACTGCAGGCTCAACTATTGCAAAATCCCTGCTCAGCTGCCTCTGTTTATCACCATATGTTTTTCTACATCATCATGGCACAGGCTTATCTTATGAACAGAGTTAAGGACTATATTGTGTTGCTTATGAGCAACACAACTGGCTGCTGATGTAGTTTATAAAAGTAAAACATAAAACATAAGATGTGCCTAGACTTGCTCAAACACATTTCAGCAAGCCTGGACCTGTGTTCTCACAATAGATTTTTTTTTAATCATGTTTCTCAGTAAAATGTCTGTGGTAGGCTCAAAGACTGTTGGTGTCTGCCTTTCACTGCCCTAGCATGTCTTTATACCAACAGACTGGTTCAAGGAGATTATACAACGCAATAGTAAAGAATCACTTTATTTAAAGCAAAAGTTTATTAGTCAATATTAAAAAATATATATATATTAGAGCACACAAACATCTTATACCGAGGTAGAAGACTTCCTCTAATTTTTAGCTTTTAAAAAAGAAGGCACGGAAAAACAGAAGTGATCTCCAATCAAGTCCGATGTCTGTGTAAAGACTCTTCTCATGTTCCAAAAGTGAATTTTTTGTTAAATTTGGTCAAGATATATCTAACTTAGACATGGCATTTGTGCAAAACTTTCCCAGACTTTAGGTATGAAAAGAGCTTGGGTAATACTCTGCCCCAAACTAAGTACAGTAAAATGACTAACAACTAAGCCTTTATACATGAAAACTCATTTATCATTCTAAGAAATACACTTGAGATCAGCCCAGCTTATGTAGTAGTACTTCAGTATTTCCTTTTCTTGTAATATTTATTCACACTTCCCAATACTTCCTGGACAACAGAATTGCAGTTGTTTGGCATTCCTTAAGTTTGGCAGTTCTTGTGTCTCTCCTGTTCTGTAGGGACACATTACGTTTTCCTTTGTGCGGATTATCCTGCCTCACATACATCAGATATTTACAAAGCACAGAGGTGAAAAGTTTGGCTTTCATGCACTCAGTTAAAGCTGTTCTTTGCAGACTGTTCTCTGTTTCAGCATCCCAGAGGTGAGAGTGCCAGTGGCTCTGGTATTTTCCTCTGCAAGAGAAGTGGCCTTAATTCCCCCAACTGGTGGCTGGGTCTCAATCAGGCTGGTTGTTCTTAGCTCCACCACTGGCTGGTCAAAAGCCCTGTTATCAGAAGGACAGCAAAATTTAACAGTCCCATTAAACCCTGCTGGCTCTTGCAAAAGAGGTTTTCTTTTAAAAAAAAAACCATTTTCCTTTATTCTTTTTTTTTTTTAATTAATTTGGCTCTTTTATTTGGCTGCTTGCCTCATTCTGTGTTGAAAGTAACACACCAAGAACTTTCTTTGAAGACACCAAGAGCTTTTTTGAGTGAGATGGTCACTATTTAAATCTCCAGGAGTCAAATGCCGTGGCACCTTTAGGGCTTTAATACAGAGTTGTAAGAGGCAGATTCTCATCTCTCAACCAAGACATGTTTTCAGGGACCCAGGAGCTGCCAACAAAGAAGTTCTCTCTTTTGATATTCTATTGTTGATTTTTTCAAAGCCTCAGTTGCTTGTCAGCCTGAAGGGAATCATTCAGTTCTTAAGCCTTAAAAGTCTCAATTCTGCTGTAGAAAAGCTATCTGTCTGGCTCATTGGTATCACTTTTAGAAGCTTCTGGAAAGAACTCAAGATTGACAGGTTCACTCGTTGATCAGGGTTGTGATCTCCACCTTGTTTCTAAGGATTTTTAAAAGCCCTATATGCTCTGTGCTTAGCTTGCACAGCTGTTTTTTTCTGCCCCAGCTATACATGTTCTGATCTATGGATATGATACTCATACACAATTGATTAAGTCGCTTCTGAATGTCATTGCTTTCAGAAGCAGCATCCATCAAAATCACTTATAATTAATCATATTCCACACACCAAGTGGAAACAATTGTCTTCTGTAAAAGCTGTCCATAAACTGAGAAAAAGCCATTTGAAAACGGTTCCTTAAGCCAAAGTTACCAGTTGTTGCAATGCCTGATACCATATTTCCAGGCAAAAAGAACAATAAGTTCATATTTTCTAACTCTATTTTCTCTGTGGAGAAAAGTTTCCCATAGTTACTTTACCTTCAAAAATGCCTGAAAATGAATATATGTTGGAAAAGTACTTTAAGTTTCTATCAGCAGTCTTCTATTCCTGATGCTGGCAGGCTGCTGGATGATTATTTCTCTACAGCACTCCTGGAGAGGGTCTAAGCAATAAACTAAAGCTTTCAAGTTTTCAAAGCTGATATTTTCACTAGCCTCTCTAGACACAATAATGCCTTCAATTTTCATGCAGGCCATTCAGTCTTCCTCCGTTTGCTCACCCTGCTGACACTGATGCTCTGATCTGGCAGAATATAGCTTGTCAGGTACGCTCCATAAACAGTGTGAGAGGTTCACAGATACCACGAAAGCTGCGTTAAGGTTCAGACACTACTCGTGTAACAGCTGTAACAGATTGCATACGTCTGGACGCATATGAATAACAGGAAAGCAGTTCTGAGAAAATAATAATTCCAAAAACTTTCTTGTACTTAACTCCCAAATATATAAAAACATTTTTAAGAAATCTTGAAAGGCAGCTAAAGAAACCATATTTGAACAGGACACAGAAATCATGCATGAGACCAGTATCAAATATTTTTGGTCCCTATCTGAATTTTACCACTAGGGAATTCAGAAACAATTTGGCAGAAACTTTGAACAGACAATGCCATCATAACTGGACACCTTCTTTCTCACAGAGGTAAACTGTGCATAGTGTTTGTTCACTAAGCAGGAGACCTTGACCGTTCCTGCCTTCATTGAAGATCTACTTTGATGTTCTTGGCTATCAGCTGATTTGCCCTATCAAAAAAACCTTGAGGTTTTCTAGACTGTTGCTCACTTTTATAATCACATTTGGTTCCAGAGGTACCTGAGTTTTTCAGTAATCTTCTCCCACCAGACATACATACACACAACATAGATGTGTGAGATGGAAGGCACTGCGAAAAGCAGCCATCATAACACCTAGTAACTCTAGAAGTTGCAGAAGCTCAGGAGAAAGCCAGGGTTTTCAGAACAGATTACCAGGTGTCCAGGATTGCATAGCTTGGTTTTATCTCCAAACAGGTTCAGACATGAAAAATCATGGCTAGAAATATGCTTGCTGGCCTTGAGTTTGTTACACAGAGAAATTGCATTATCTCTACCCAAAAAGATCTTCAGGATACCAGGAATTTCAGGATATACCACAGCTTCCCAGTCATGCTCACACAGATTGTAGATTTTCAGTAAATCAGCTCTTTCTTGGTAACTCTTAAAGGTAATGAAACTAATAGCGGGAAAACATAACCATGTGAGTACTTTTTGATACATTTGATAATGCATCCATGGCAGAATAAAACTAGTGGTTAAATTCACAAGGTCTGCCTTTACCAGTGAAGACCATTTGAAGGTAGGGGACCTGTTGATATTCCAGCAGCAAACACTAGCAAATGCACACTAACTGTTTACAGCATGTAAATAAGAGCCACCAAATAGCCTGGGTAGAATCTCACTTTTTCTGCTTGAGATGGTTATCTGGCGAGAGAAGGTTTCTGGTTGAAGGGATAAAAAGTGTAAGCCTGAGGCCAGCATGGAAAACTTCTAGGTCCAAAAAAAACCCTTCAGCTTGTTTTCTAACTCCCACTGTCACAGCCATGTCTTTCATTGCTTTTTGTAGAGGATGCAGGCTTGTCTCAACATTTTTACATCCTGTTGGGTGCAATAAGCCAGCTCTTTCTGGAGGTCAAATATGTTATTTTGATTAGTTTAACACCTCCCCAGAAAAACTGCCTTCTCCCCATGCATCATACAGTTAACAGCATCCAGGTCTACTTCAGGCATATCCCCAACATACTTTTGGCTTTTCAAAGTGTTAAAAATATGGAAAGTAACCTTTGAGCCTCTCAAAACCCATAATTTGCAATATCTTCCTGAATTTCATGGGATTTAATTTATCAACAAAATCTCAAATTTATTAGCTTACTTTCGCAAGCCCTGGAGTTAAAATTCAGGTTTTGTAACCATGCCTTCGTGATAAAGTACACACCATAGCCATTGGCCTGGAGAGACCTCACACCCAAAACAGTTTTGCTATAAAGATCTTGGCAAAATTTGAAACATATTCTTCACTCTTAAATTTTCATGAAATCTTACCTGTGACTACACAATGGAATTAAGTGAGTTCATGCTAGTTTCCTACATATGCTCAACATCTGGAAAAAACCTACACTTTCCAGTGATTTTTGGATGCCTTCTACTTCCATAATCCAAAAGTTTGTCCTTCTGCAGTGGCATAAAAATGTGTAAAGGTCCGTATTCTTGCTCTATTCCTATTTTATACTGCTTCTGTTTTATCAGTCTAAGATCACTCTAAGAAATTCTAAAACAGTCATGCCTCTGAAGATTACATTTCCCTGTGTTTTTAAATTGAACTTTCTTACCTTGCTTAAAAATTCAGTTTGTTTCATAAGAACCTTATTTGACATTGTTTACCAATCAAGATTTTGTACATAGAATGATTTATGTCTTTCATACTCTTTTTCTTTTTTGATCCCAGCAGACCACCGAATCACAAATGTTGGGGTGCAACAATTTTGTGTTGGAGAAAAAGAGAGGCAAAAAGTTGTATTAGCATGTTCTGTCTTGCAAGTAAAATGTATTCTTAGGTAGAAGCATAGTTACTTTCTTCTGAGGAGATACACTAATCCTTTCACCTCACAGAGGGGAAAAGGTATACTATGTGAATGTGTATGCCAAAAAATTAAAGAATCTGTCCATTAAGATTAACTGAAACTCATTCAGAACTGCACGTTATAGAAAAGTTTGAAGAAATATTCTTTCCCCTCTAAGATAAAGACAGAGTTACTCTGCATTTCAGAGAGTTAGTCATCACATCCAGAGTTCAAGTTTTATCTCACTGTGATAACTTTAATCTTAAGGTTGCTTATTCCCTGATAAAGTGACCACAATGTGATAGACATGTAACAGAAAGAATGACACTGACAGAGAAAATATGGTGTGTATTCATATTTGGAGCTCTAAAACAAAGATGAAATTTTTATATTCCCATAGCAGTAGCCACCCTTCCAGAATGCATTTTTGCTATTAGAATCTCAAGAAATAAAAAAAAAATCCCAAACAAACCAAACCCTAAAATTTGTCCTACCTACCTGCTTCCTTTTTGACCCCATAATCTAACCACTGTCTGCAGCTACCTTCTGCTTCCACCTGCACTCCAACATAGGGATCAAGGTAAGAAAATTCAGTTTTGGCCAATATCTTGAAGTCAGCCTGGTGCTTGAACAGTGAATTAGATGTCTGTTACTATTTACATATTCCTTCAAAGAGAAGAAGACGCTTTATTATTATATGTTGCAATAATTGAACCACAGTTCTTCCACTCAAGTCAAAGGGGTTTGAATCTGTGCAACAGTTCTCAGATAACGAGCAGGTAGACAGTTTCAGGTGATCATTTAAAAAACCTGTCATGGCTCCTTTTGCTGAACCATCATATACATGAAGCAACTTAGCACTTGGCATTGTTTGAAATCTAAGACTTTAATTTCTACTGGAATTCTCTACAGGTATGTTAAACTGTTAAAATTTGAAGCAGATTTGTTGATTTAGAGACATCACAGTGAGGTTCTCACAGATTATTTTAAGGAGGAACCATCCTTGAATATTACATGGTATTTATCTTCAAAAGTAAACAAATGTATATTTTATTTAAGATCCATATCAGAGACAAAAAAAACTGTACAAAGCCATTGCAAACTTATGCATGTAAATAATTCTACATTGATCAGGTTTTCATGTTAATGTTCATTCTATACTTCTACACTGACTATATTCTTGCTTAAATCTTTCAGGCTTGTTACAACAGACTTTTAAAATTACTTTTTTTCAAGGTTCTTTTGCAGTGTATTTGGTCAATGGAAGCCACTAAGTACCTGACAAATTGTTTAGTTGTCTTAAATCCTTAAGTTTACTTAAAAGGTATCTTGGTTTTCATAAAACATTAATCATGCCCATAACTTCAGTAAATGTTAAGCACAATTAAAACACTAGAAACACCACTACAACAATAGCATTTACCAGTAATACGCTTTCCAAAACCCATTTACTCAAACCACCTGGATTTTCCTGTTGATATTTTTGGAAATCTGCTTTACACTGCTATGATGACATTGAGTTGATACCTCTAGTACACCTGCTGACAACCTTTAAAATGGATCCCATGACTAGGATAGCAGCACATGTAAAATTGACTTATGATTTTTTTCAGCTTGCAATACAAAAGGCTGAATTACCTCTATGCATAATAGTCATCTAAAAGCTTTATAGTCTTCCTCATCTTTGAGTTCAGGGTCAAGATTCAAAACAAATACTTTGCCTTTAGCTTGGCAAAAGTAGTTTAAATTCAATTATCTTGTGACAGTGGATTTGCTATCTGGATAGATTCTCTGGCATTCTCTAGAAGGACATTCAGCATTTGACTTGTTTAAGGAAGAAGCTCAAGATCACAGTTTTGTATTATGGCTTTTACTCAGCTCATTTGTATTTTCACTATCTCCATTTGGCTTGCAAGCCTCTGAAATTTTGTTTATTCCAGTCTCATTTTAAGTCTGAACAACCTATGGCACTCCCAGGCACTATTCTCCGATACAGAACATGAAATAAAACTGAGAGATAACAGATTGAAGGTAAACAGAAGCAGATACTTTTTTACAAGACGTCTAGTTAAGTTATGGAAACCCTCACAACAGGTAACTGGGGATGCTAATGTTGTGAAAAGGTTCAGAAACCTGCTGGATGAATTCAGGGAAGAAAAGCCTATCAATATTATTAAATATCAAGACAGTGTGTCTGGTTCATGAACCTGCCCCTGAGCTAGGCCCTGGCAGGCTGGGAAGTACCACTACACACTAGCCCTCTATTTGTTATACTTCTACCTGGATATTTAACACTGGGTGTGCTCAATGACCTCTTTTCTAATCCAGAATCTCGCTTGTGCTTTTGTATTCACTGGCTCCTTTTCCCACTTCAAAGGACAGGTACTACATTTGCTCCTTTACTGTCTGCAGGTGTCTCACCTGTCTCTCATGAAGTCTCAGAAATAACCAGTAGTGGCTCTAAGAGTGCTTTAGTCATGCTAGCATAACATTTATCTAGGTTAGGCAATCTGAGAGCATCCTCTTTAGCTATGTGCTATGCATTTTGCTCTTTCTCTATTCCAACCTGAGACTGAATCCTTTTGGTTGCTACGAATAATTGTGTTAGTCCTGTACTTGCAGTTGACTTTTTAAGTAAGAATTGAGTAAAAGAACCACTAAACATTTCAAGTTTCTCAATGTCCTTCAGTGTCCTTCCCTGTTGAGCAACAGTGATTATAACTTCCTGGTCTTATCTAGCCACTGTTCATAGGAAACTTTCTTGTGCTTTCTGTGTCTCTTTCTTTTCATATCTTGCTTTGCACCATGTACGCTTATGACTTGGTTCCCATGGACTAATATATATCAGATCTCTAAGTTTATTGCAGTCAATCTTCCTCAAATGCAAAGTGGTTTTGTTTTGCTACTCTCTTGCCTCTTTCCTATGCATCAAAGCCCTCAAATTTTATGGTCACTCCCACTAAGTTGTTCTTCTCCCTCATGTTCTTAATCAGTTCTGCCTTATTAGTTAGAAAAGGCTGCTTTCATTATCTTTCATATATAAAAAAGTGTTCACAATGAACTCAGAGAACTTGCTGGTGACTTCTTGTCCTCTTTTCTCATTAGGTAACAGGGTAATTGAATTGCCCTTGTATCAGTTCATGTGCTTCAGATGATCTAGTTTGTTGTTTAAAGAACGCCTTGGACAGCTGGTCTTTCTGGCTATGATGTTCACTCCCACTATTAATTCCCTTCTGAGTTCTTTTATCTTCTGAAGTAGTTCTCAAAAGGTAAATTGCTGGAGATGTCATTAATGTTGTTTTGTCACACCTGATTGTTAACTCTATCCTTTTTGCAAGAGTAGGTAAGCCTCCATCCTCATATGCTGAGTGAGATTTCATTGAGAAGGGCTAAACTGTCATCAAACCCTATACATTCTAGAGCATTATGTCTTATGTATATGCCTATATATTTTTGTAATATCCAAACTGTTAGCAACATCAAAAACACAGGGTGACGGAACATAAGTTTTTCTGACTGCAGCTGTCTATGCTTTAGCCAGTTCATTCCAACTGCAATTACTTCAGCTGGGAAACCTTTCTTTAAAACAAAGCTCTGATGGTGTTAGCTATTTTTGTTGGCTTATAACAAGATTTCAGAATGAATCATGGTGAATGTTGCCAAATGTATTCTTGAAACCTATGAAGTTTCTGAGTGTTTTTGACAATGAGTGGATATCTTTGATGACTACCCTTAAGGTGGAAACCTGGTCAGCCTCTCACAGTTTGAAGTCCAGACTCCTCTGCACCGAGGTTCAGCTTTACTGCTTTCTCTGTTCTAGTTATGATCATTCTGTGGCAGACTTTGCTACTGAAAGCAATTTCACATTGTACAGTGTAAACTGAAAAATTGTTCTTACTTAATGAAGTTTTTGCTTCAGTTGCTATGGTTCCCATCATCGTTAATTCATTACCAGAGAACAGGAAAACAGATAAATTAGAATACTGTTGTCATGGCATAGGTAACAAGAATCTAATGAGAATATGAGACTGACAGAAAAGAAGAACAAATAAAGAGCTACCATTCTTGGTCTCAGGTTACTCAAATATTTCAGAATAACAGGGTATCAACATTCTTATAAAATAAATGTAAAGGAACAGTCTAAATAATGACTCAGGTAGACTATAAGAAAATTATCTCAATTTATAGATTAATATAATCAACATAACTGGATAAGTAATGTCTGGGAAAAACAATCCTTTTTTTCCTCCCCAAATTCTTTGGAGAGGTTTCTGTGTTTCTCTAGTACCCTAGATTACATATTAATAACAGAGGAGAATATAATATATCTTGTTTTCTTACAAAGAGGAAAAGCTTTGTATATCCAAGACTGACCTTAAGGCATAGATACAGTAATGGATTATAAATCAAAATAGAAAGGAGTCTTATTGGAAGAATATCAGTCATGGAGGTGACACTGTATCTATCTTGCTATCTACTTGCTTTCTGTGACACCTAGAAGACCTAGCTGAGCCTGGCCATCATGTATGACGTGTTCACACAGCACAAGCCATGTGATAGTCTCCCTAAAAGTTTTTATTTACAGTTTAAGGGCCAAAAAGACAAAGCTTGCCTGGTGAAGGAGGGAACACCAGGGCGATGTGATTAGCGCAGTACTGTGTGGCTGCTGAGTGACAGACTGTAGAACTCCTGCCTCAGTCTAGGCAACATTTGAAACATGAAAGATAAAATGAAACTCCACTTTAAACTTCATCTTTGGTGACAATCTCATTCCCATTGGCCTTTTAATGAAAGATCGCTCTTAAAGTTTTTTTTTTTCCCTTGATTCTTTTGAATAGGTCAAAAACATATGAACAAACCTTAGATGAGCAACTGTTCTATATTTTTGTCACCAACACATCGACTTGTGCTTAATTCTTCCAGTAAATGTTCCCTCAGTATTTAATTAAAACATCATTTAAAACCTCTGTCCGTAGATGTTTTTTCCCCTTGCTCAGCTGATCCTGATATACAGAAAGCCTTCATTCCCCTCTAACCTCTGCACTGTTTCCCCACAGATGAGATATGTATTTCTTCTCAAATATTCACTTCTTTGTTCAAACCAGGCACTGCCAGTAGCCTGCTCATACCTGCTGCTTGTTAGTCTTTATCTAGGCTGTGTAGCCCTCACAGGAACCTGAGCAAATCTCTTCAATCAGAGATGGTACAGACAAGAAAATAGTTCTTTAGTGCCTGGTAAACATCACAGACTTGGCTGGTAAATATCACTGGCTTAGCAACCCTTGTTGTAAATGAGTAACTACCTTGCTTAAAGAGTAAATTTACTTTAACTGGGATGAAGTGGAGAAAACCTGCATTACTTCATTAATCCTTTGAGGTATATGAAATTTTATCACCAAAAAATACTGTAAAGAAAATTATAACCTCAATGATGGTCCTGCAGGAGGAGGACATAAGAGCAGTAGTAGTCCCAGGAGACATAAGAACCCAGCTGGGAGAGATGTGAAAGTCAGCTGAGTCAGCAGAAGACATTTGTCTGCCTTATAAGGGACAGTGAGCAATCATTAATTTTATACTTTCTTCCCATCTTCCAGGATTTTATAGACTTTACCCATCTTTTTTTTCCAGGCTGAGGAATCCTAGTCTATTTGCAGCTGGCAAGAAGAAATCATGTCAAACTGTTTTAACAGGTTGGAGGGATAAGGAAGAAGCCATAGAGGTCATATATCTTAGAAAGCCTTTTGATACAGCCTCACATAAAACTTTCACAAGCAAGAAAAAAAACCTAAGTGAAACATTACAGGGTACATACAAAACTGTTTTTAATTAATGTCAGAATAGAAGGATATATAAGTAAATTTCAGCCAGTTTGTCCTGAGCCTAGCCAATATTTTCACTTATGACTCGGATGAAGGAATAGAATATGAGTTTATTAAATCTACAGATGATCCAGAACTGGCCAGGATGTAATGAGATTGAAGAACAGGATTAAAGTGCAAAATGATCTTGATAAATTGAAGAAATGTTCTGAAAAAATGGGATTCAATTCAATAAGGACAAGTACAAAGTTCTATATTTTATAAAAAACTATGAACTGCACAAATACAGAATGAGGAAGTAGTTTGGGAGAGGAGGATCTGGAGAGAACAGTGAGACACAAACCCAAAATATCATATTACCATTATAAAACAGTATTACTGGGGATGTATAAGGTACTCAGTGAAACTCGATACAGGAATGAATCTTTCTATGCTACCCAGCATCAATAAAGCTGTAGCTGAAATATTGTGTCTACTTTTGGGCCTTATGGTCCCAGAAAAACGGAGAAAGAGAAGAGGAAAGCAGTGAGATGGAACTGAAGTATGACTTATGAGGAACCGTTTTAAGAAATGGGACTGTCAAGTCTAGAGGAAACTGGAGAGAAGTGCAGTAATGTCAAAATACATAAAATAATTCTGCAAGGAGAGAACAATTCCTTCTTTACATTCTTTGTGACTGGCCTGTCCCATTTCAGAGAATAATGAACTCTCTTCAATAACGAATAAATCAATATTCAATAAATAAGCAAGATATTTTAGGTTGGATGTTAGGAAAAACTTTTTGACACTAAGGGTAGTTAACAACTGTAATAGTTTGAGACACTCTATCACTTTTTTACAAACAAGTTTAATGAACATATTTGTTAGATGTCTATCAGAATAATTTTTATATTCTTGACCCTTCCTTTCATGGGTCGATGAGTTTTGATTACTACCTGATGTACTTCTCATCCCTGTTTTGTAGATTATTTATATATGTAGGTAGAAACATGCTAGGTAATGGGGAATACAGAATGGAATACTGGTACAAACTGGCAAGATGTTGGCTGCATTTATCTACTTAGATAGGATATGATAATCAAACAACTGCAGGTCTGAGACTTCAACTCAAATATTATTCCATCTTGAGCAGAAAATGGATATGAAAGATGACAATCTACCCAGTAAACAGGGTCCTGTGCATATGCCCTGTTCAATATCTTATGCATTAAATGTATTGGGTTGATAACCATTTATGTCAGCAATAAGCTACAGCACAGGTAACAGTGCCTTTTGCTCAACAACTACTGAATACCATAGAGAAGTAGTCTAGTTTCAAGAATACAGAACTACTCCTGGATCTCCAAGAGGCTCTCGGAAAAGACCATACATTAATGTTACCTCAGTAAACACTTTAACTTGGTCACCACTAAACTAAGCAGTTCTGGGAATCACACCTGTATTTAATACATTCAAAGGAAGAATGCCAACCACAGGATTACTAGGTTTTTGGGGAATATGCACACACAGAGGCAAGAAATTGTCAGAAAGCCTTTTCCCTTTTTCTTCAGGAGATATACTTGCTCTGAGAGTGCATCCCTCAGTTAAGTCTGGGTCATATTTCGATGTGACTTAAGGCACTGAGATTTTGGTATTTTTCTCCATGGCAAATCACCATCACAAAACCTCACAACTTGCACATTTGCTTTGTTCCAAATTTACTTTGGACATTTTCTTGTTGACAGAACTACTGCCTCCTAAGCTGAGAAGTTAAGACCACAGCAGGGTCTGTAGGACAGGGAGTGTTCAGTGTGTCCCATAACACAAACACACAAAGTAGGAACTTGCAGGTCCCAAACCAGCAACTTTCTCAGTTGATCTGAGAGAAAAATATGTGTATAACTTTATTAGCAGTAACCCAGTTTGAAGCCTCTGAGAAAACGTTTCAATAACAAGTACACTTTGCTTTAAAGAGAAGCTAAAATCACCATCATCAATCAAATCAACATATATAGATCTAAATACAAGGCTCTGTAGTCAATACCCGTACAAAGTACCACCTGCCTACAAATAAACAATGAATCATACCTCTACTCTGCCACACAAAATTACACTTAAATTTAATGAGTGCAGAAACTAAGGAAAAGACATGAAGTAAAAACTAGGACCTCTGTAAAAAAGAAATGAAGGGTATATTATCCAAGAATTCTGTCTCATCAATGCAGAATCATAAATTAAGGAGGATTTACAAATTGGTTGTCCAAAGTTGGATAAATTATAATTAAAACAAAACTCTTAGGCTTTGGACAGCTGTTTTCTAAACCCTTCAGGGAGACTAGTGCTCCAGAAAGAGACAACGAGATGAGAACTTAGTTGCAGTCACCCTGTACAGTCTGAAGGTTTTGTTTCCTAAATTTTACAGTTACCAGGATTCCAATACTGTAATAATTTACCCCAGGTCCCTGCATAATGTAACCTATAGTATTTTCACAGAATCACAGAATGGTAGGGGTTGGAAGGGACCTCTGGAGATCATCTTGTCCAACCCCCTGCTTGAGCAGGCACACCCAGAGCAGGGGGCACAGGAACGCATCCAGGCGGGTTTTGAATGTCTCCAGGGAAGGGACTCCACAGCCTCCCTGGGCAGCCTGTGCCCCTGCTCTGGCACCCTCATACGAAAGAAGTTTTTTCCCATGTTTAGGTGGAACTTCCTGTGTTCCAGCTTGTGCCCATTGCCCCTTGGCCTGTCACTGGGCACTATCCCATCATCCTGACACCCACTCTTTAGATATTTGTAGGTATTGTTGAAATACCTCCTCAGTCTTCTCCAGGCTGAACAAACCCAAGTCTCTCAGTCTTTCCTCATCAGGGAGATGCTCCAGTCCCCTGATCATCTTCATAGTTCTGCGCTGGTCTTGCTCAAGCAATTCAACATCCTTCTTGAACTGAGGGGCCCAAAACTGGACACAGTACTCCAAACGTGGTCTCACTAGGGCAGAGCAGAGGGGGAGGATAACCTCTCTTGATCTTCTGGCCCCACTCCTTTTAATGCAGCCCAGGATACTGTTGGCCTTCTTGGCCACAAGGGCACGTTGCTGGCTCAGGGTCAGCTTGCTGCACACCAGCACTCCCAGGTCCTTCTCAACAGAGCTACTTTCCAGCAGGTCAGACCCCAACCTGTACTGGTTCATGGGGTTGTTCCTCCCTAGGTGCAGGACCTTGCACTTGCTCTTGTTGAATTTCATGAGGTTCCCCTCGGCCCAGCTCTCCAGCCTGTCCAGGTCTCATTGGATGGCAGCACAGCCTTCTGGTGTATCAGCCACTCCTCCCAGCTTGGTGTCATCAGCGAACTTGCTGAGGGTACACTCTACTCCATCATCCAGGTCATTGATGACTATGTTGAACAGGACTGGACCCAGCACAGACCCCTGGGGAACACTGCTACTTACAGGCGTCCGACCATACTCTGCCTCTCAGCCAGTTCTCTATCCACCTCACTGTCCACTTATCTAACCCACACTTCCTAAGCTTACCTATCAGGATGTTATGGCAGACAGTGTCAAAAGCCTTGCTAAAGTTGAAATGAACAACACCCACTGCTCTCCCTTCATCGACCCAGCCAGTCACTCCATCATAGAAGGCTATCAGGTTGGTCAAACATGCTCTTCCCTTGGTGAATCCGTGTTGACTACTCCTCATAACCCTCTTTTCCACTACATGTCTAGAGACGACCTCCAGAATGAACTGTTCCCTCGCCTTTCCAGGGATGGAAGTGAAGCTGACTGGCCTGTAGTTTCCTGGGCCTTCCTTCTTGCCCTTTTTGAAGATTAGAGTGACATTGGCTACCCTCCAGTCTTTGGGCACTTCTCCTGTCCTCAGTGATGTTTCAAAGATGATGGAGAGTGGCTTAGCGACAGAGCCCCTAGCTCGCTCAGCACTCGTGGGTGCATCCCATTGGGGCCCATGTATTTGTGAAGATCCAGTCTGCTTAGTTGATCTCTGACCCAATTCTCCTCAATCAAGGGGAAGTCCATCTTTCTCCAGATTTTTTTTCTCTCTTCTTGGAGCTGGGATGCCTGGGATATCATGTTGTTTTCCCACCAAATACCGGGGTCTTGAAGTCCCCCATGAGAACCAGGGCATGAGATTGCAAGGCTACTTCCAGCTGTCTCTAGAAGGCCTTGTTGACTTCCTCTTCCTGATCAGGTGGGCTGTAGCAAACGCCCCAACAGTGTCACCCATATTTGCCTGCCCCTTAATTTTTACCCGTAAGCTCTTGATTTGTTCTTTCTCCACCCCTCAGAAGAGCTTGATATATTCCAGTTGCTCCCTCACATAAAAGGCAACACCCCCACCTCAGCTTGCTGGCCTATCTTTCCTACAAAGTATGTAGCCATCCAGGACAGCATTCCAGTCATGTGAGCTTTCCTAAGATGCCTGCTTTCCTTAATTAACTCCTCATTCAGACCCACTAGCTATGGATGAAGTGAGGGATACCTTTTGGAAAAAACTCACCCAGTCACTCTGACACCACCATACCACACACTCCCATTGAAACTCCAACCACAACTTCTGGCAAATTATTCCAATCATTGGTTCATGGTTAAATTTTGAATCTTTCTTCTAGTCCAGATCTGTCTAGCTTACAGCTAAGGGGCTTCATGATGCTTTGTCTGGTACATTGTTTGGTACTCTATTTGCAAAATTTTCTTCCCCACATAGGCTCTTGCAAACTATGATGAAATCAAGCTGATCCAGGTGATATTTTCCATATAGCAAATTGGTCCATTAAGATAGCAAATACATGGGGTTTGTTCTGTTTATACGGGACAAATGCAACAACGTCTGTCACTTGGCACTCAGTATGCCCCAGCTTTCAAATCTATAATTATTGTAATTTTGTCTTGCTTTTTGGATTTCAGAATGTTCATCTTCAAAATTAAAAATTTTCCAAGGACACACCAGCATCAAAGTTGACAATTTATCACATCTGAGTGAAATAGACATCCGCCATCAGAGCCTGCATTTTTGTTGCACACACATTTTTGGAAGAATCTTAAAGATCTCCTTTTGCTGTTCCATAGCGTGACCTAGTGATCTATGTTAGACACAAACTATTTCTCCATTTAATGTTTTTTGAAATTTGGTCTATAGATATTCAAGAACATTTACTCTAAATTATTGGGAAGTTAGGGAAAGGTAATGAAAATTTGCCTTTCCCTTTTCCCACATAAAACAGAACTTGCAGTTTTAACATTCCAGTCATTTGAATCTTACAGAGTTTTAGTACCATTAACTAAACTGAGTATGTGGACCTAAACAAGCAATTCAAATTCTTCCTGATTATTACACAGAATCCTTGTATTGATGTAAAAATATATTGATATATTGATGTATAAAGAACGTCTTCTCATGCTGTTCCTTGAGGCCTTGATTAATTTTGGTTTTGTTGTCTAGATTTGCTGTAAAATGAATACTATTTGTTCTGCTCTTGTCCTTTCTGAACATTCAACCTTTTGGTAGTTTTATGTTTTTGTAATCCAGCCCTTTTCCCCGCAGAAAGTTTCTCCCATGCTGTAATGGACACTGAACAGTTTTCTTGCTTCCTCCACTACGGCATCACTGCTTTATATCTGACATCACATACCTATGCAGCTATACCATCTGAGAGTCTTCAAGGACAGAAGATCACTGTGAATTGCTTCATTACCAGTCCCCTCCAAACGCACCATGTGTTATCACGTACAGAAAGGCCATTTGTGCTAATATGCAATTTCACCAGTGGAACTTTCCCTGCCAACCTCAAAATGCCTTCCCAAAATGATGTCATGAGACTTGGCTCCAAGGACACAGCAGTTTGTTCTTGTCTAGCCCCCTTTACAAGCTCTTTTTTGTACTCCTTTTAGTATAGTAGTCTTGGACTGAAGGGATCTTCTTGGACCTAGCTTTAGCTTTAGCCAAACTTGTGTTTCTGCTGTGCAGTTCCCAGCTCAATTTGACCAGTAGAATCTGCAGAGAGAGCCTCTGCATTTCCACTTGAAACTCAACAGTACTTGGATATTTCTAAATGTATTCAATTCCTCTTGGCTATCTTCTTTTTAGTGGTTACAAACTTTCTACTTTCATATGCTTTCAGGATATTCAGTGCCACCCATTTTACCTCCAATACTTAAGAAATCCTCCTTCTCTCTTTTGGCTTCCCCTCTTCAAATTCTTTGTTCACCTTGACTCTGGTTGGTCATGTACTACCTCTCCTTTCTAAGGTTTCTCAATGTTTCCTAATGTCTCTGAGGTTTCATGGCAGGGTCAGCAACACTTATTACATATAGGAGGAGTACCTTCTAGTCTCAGGTAGCAAAGAAAGCACAACACCAATTCCACTTCTTTTCACAATGTTAATAAATATTAACTGTACACAGGGCAAAATCTGCTCAAATATTTTCTAAAACTCTAAATACTCCCATCTGCTGCCCTTGTCCATCTGATCAGGGCTTCACAAAGTGGTTGACAAGCACGTGAAGGTTCACAGCTTGGCTCAACCTGCCATTTGCTTCCAATGATTAAGAATTTAAAAATTTAAACCCCAGGATTGATATTATACCTGTAGGATCCAGCAACATAATCCTTAGATTTTTTCCCATCCTGTTTAGGATCAATGCAACCTTCACAGATGGCAAACAACCCTTGCCATTTCAACTTGAGAGGTGAATGTATTTCACTAGTGGGTAGATTAATTCTTTCTCATAAAAAGAACACTTAAGAACACTTTTTTCTCCCAAGATATATGTTCACATTCCCACATGCATCATTATGTGACATAAACGCTGTGCATACGTACATAGGCATAGCTACTGGAACCATGAATATATAAAAGAAACGTATGTAACTGCAGTATTTTGGTAGGTACAAGTAGTTATGCTGCTCTTTGAAGGTCTGCCTCATAACTCGTATTTAAGACAGTTATTTTCTGCCTCATATTGAAAAATAGGTATAATTATCATAAAAGGCGCCACTATTTCCAATGCACCTCTGTGAATAAATATCAATTAATTCATGCATCATGAAATGATAATGAAATATTACAACTTCATCTGTGATAACAGTGTAACTTTTCATGCCAGTTCACTTGCAATCATCCTCTCTAGATTGCTAATTATATGCCTCAAGCTGTATTTAGTAGAAAAGATTGAACCATTTGTTCTTTTGTATATTTTGTCAGAATGAGAATAAGCCTGTATGAAATATCTTTGGACTTGTTCACACAGGAAAAAATTCAGCACTCAAACCTACTGCATTGTTTACTTGGTATAACTGTAAAATGCCTCACTTCTGTGTGCAAAACCACTCCTTGGGGCACGAGCCCTCTAACCACACACTGAACTGTTTTGTAAGCCTTTGAGCTATTATGTTGCTATTATGTCATGACATGTGTGTCTATACACTGTGGCAACTCTGCCCATGAAATTTTTCATATATCAGTGTCATTGGTTCTATGGTCTCCTAACTGCCACAACATAGATTTTGAAGGATTTTTTCCTTGGAAAAATCATGGAAGCCAAATCCTCCCCCCTTTCCCCCCCCGCCCCAGCCCTCCCTTTACTTGTGCACAGATAGAACTTATTTGTGCTCTTTCTTTAACATTGAGTAAAACCTTGTACCTAGGTAATCTTATCTTCTGTTTACCTCCAAGCTAGTTTTGTCAATCCCCTCATTGTAGAAGTTAAAGCTTCTGGGTCCAGTGTCCAGGTTTGATGTTTCAAGGTTTGACTGACGAGATGAGGCTCTGGATTTACTGGTGGATTTGTCTCTATGGAGACCTCTATAGAAATTGTGTTGTGTTACCTGCAGTGATGGAACAAAACCGAGGCTGGAACCTGAAGTACAACCTGTCAGGGTAGATGGAGGAAGTACTGACAAAATGCTGTTTACACAAAAGGCACAAGAGACCAGATGATTATAATTTCCCCCACTAACTCTAGAACCTGTGAAATCACACCATAGTTAATGTTATATTTAGCTGAGACCAGTTTCAGTGATATGCACCTTATTTGGCAGTCTCCCTCTGTTCAGAGATATGGACCTGGTTGCAGGGGGAAGTGTTTAAAGACTACTTTATGAAGTATCTATGTTTATGAGATATCAGTCAAAAATGTGAAATCCTTAACAGAATAGATATCTTTGAGATATTTTCTTTTGGTAAGAAAGCTTCCAAAATATCTGCTGGTTTAATCTCAGTGGAAATATGCAAGGAGAGTGAGGTTCTTGCACAGGTAACAGTCTTTACAGGAGGCTGAGCTTTCACATCAGTCTTCTTACAGTGGACATGCATGCATTTATGTCTCATAATTTTCCCTGTGTCTGAGGTATTCTCAGCATGTATAAATGCATATTCAATAGCTCTTGTTGATCAATATAAATCAACTTGTGCAGTATGAAAATGATGGATGCATATTTCCTAAACAAAGCAAAGGGTAGGGGGCTGGATGGCTTATGTGCATGGTTTACAGGATTTAGTCTTCAATTCTCAGAAAAGTATTTTGAAACCAATCATGTCAGGAACAACTGAAAAGACTTGTCATCTGTCATGAATCTGGGAGCCTGTAGGGAAGAAATCTGTGATCTTTGCCCAGTTTCTAATGATTTTGCATTACAGCTGGCTCTAAGCAGAGTATCTGGGGATGTTGCTGCCACCTCACCCTACGTATGGTGGAGGGAAGTAGGGATCTATGGTAGGTAGCTGCCCCTTCATGCTGGGCTCACAGCATCAGGGTGAGAAGGGCTAGGAAATTTTACAGTCCCCCATTCCAGCTGCCTTGGCATTATGAACAGACAGCATCACTCTCCAGCCTCTTTCGACATGATCCCTATTAGCTTTGAAAAGAAAAGCAATAATATTAAACATAATCACCAAGATAAGTGCAAAGGGAAACTGTGCAACCATTTAGTTGGCAGGTCTAAAGGAAAGAGAAAGAAAACCCAATCTTGCCACATCAGCAGACCTCTTTGGAAGACGTTTTTTACTTTTACCTGCTGATTTTAAGCAAAATAATTTTCTTCTGGGCAGCCTGTTCCTGGAAATGGCCCCATAATTGCTAGCTTTGTCTTCTGCTGCCAGTGTCTACTTAATCACCTCCTTGTTACATTCACAGCCCACACACTGACGCAAAATCTCCTCCTGTTCTGATCCTTCATGTATTAGATCCTGGGCCCAAATATCTCTCTAATGCTGAATGAGCAAATACCAAGTCAATGTGAAAGCCAACCAGGCATAACTTTCTGCAGAGAGTATCTCTGTGTGCATTTCCCCTTTGCATCTCAGATATAATGTAGCCTAACAATATGGTCTGAAGTATGCTGGTATTCAATAGTACCGGGTATTTAGGTGCTTTCTAAAAGCAGATAATTTTGCTGTGTATTAAAATATTCTTGTCTAAACTGCTGCACTGATTTATCAAAAATGTAACTGAAACCTTTTGTTACTTAGAAAAAGTAATCAGAAGCAGGTGTCAGTGTTCATGGCCTCCTCCCCAGGCATGCTGACCACCAGCAGCTTCTGTGCTGCAATCAACCAACACCATTGAAAATGAACAGTTTTATTCAAGTGTTAAATTGTAAGGTTAGGGTTGCTGAGTTAGGTCCTGGCATATCCACTTATGCCAAGTTTGGGACAGTTCTACTTAGGCACTGTAAACACAGCTTTAGGCACCTGGGGACTTTAGAATAAACAAGCAAAGCATCTCTGGATGCCAGGCTTCTCTAGGCTTGGAAAGCAGCAAAACAGCAGCATTCCATAGCCATGTTGTGACAATTTTGTATTCAGGTGCCTGAATTCCATCTAAGGTCCACTTTTGGTACCTAAGCCCTTGTTTAGATATGGCCTTGAAGCTTAATTTTAGGCATCTAGGAATTTTGGCATAATGCCAGTATGTCGAAGCAATGGAGGAATTTCTGCACCTAATCCAGGAGATAAGACCGCGATACGTGTCCCTGGAATTTACAGAGACATGCCCGGTGTCTGTGCGAGGCAATCACGCAGCTCTCTGCGAAGACACATATCTTCCAGGCACTGCGGGAATGAACACAGGGCCAGACACCTTTCTGGGACTCAGAAGCTATGTGGGAGGTAGCACAACAGGAGTTAGGTTTTGTGGCTGCCAAAACCCCAGATCAGTAGGAATCATTTTGGTACACGTCTGTGCAAAACTGAAGCAATGCAGGGAGAAATCGGGCTGTTATGTTTACCACGTGTACTTTAACCATATATGAACAAGCTGCGTCCTATTGTCTTGCTGCAGAATATGTTTTTTTCCCCAGAAAAAGGGTAAATACTATATTTCCACGTGGGGAAGCAATAGTTTGCTGGATTAGAAGGGACAGCTGGCATGTGTCTGTTGTGGCACTTTCCCTCTGCGCAGTTGTCAGGATGCAGCACAATGCTGGCTGCTGGAGTAAAACAGAATTTTAATGAACAAGCTGCAGGGAGAGAAATAAAACAAATTTGTCTCTATCCAAGTGATCAGCTACCAAACATGCACATAAAATTCAGATATGGCAGAATAGCGAGTGAGTGTCTGTGATCAGTTTGGATTTTTCTTTTTATTGACTTTCTCATATAACATCTATCCTGGTGCATCTATGTGAATACAAATTTACCTTGAAACTATGCCTAAATCCCAGCCCATTAGTAACTAGCTTGTTATTGCTGCTAGAACTGTCTGTTGCTGTTGCACACCTTGCATTTTCCTCTGTTACTTTAAAAAGCCCATTTTATGTAAACAATCTATTTATCTGGCACGATGCATTTTTGCCTGAAATTCAGGCTGTATTTACAGATAGTATGTTACAATGCGGACTCCACTGCTCTCCCGGAGAACCAGCTCACAGAGTTTACTTGGAGAACACGATGGAGCCTGAGGTTGTGTTGTCTTTTCTACACAGTCCAGCTGTGCCGAGGAACAATCCCTTCAGGGGGACCTCAGGGAAGCTGCGTCTGACAGCATGTTGGTGGGAGGTGGGCTCTCTGGAGCCAGTGCTGAGGCACAATTTTGCTGCCAAACAGATAATTTCAATGTTTAAATCCCCTGACATTAAATCAAACAATGACATTTTAAAATAAATTAACCATTGGGCACAATTTATAAATTATTAATGTTTTTGCAATATGCAAGAAGGAGCATCAGATTTGGGGGCACAGTTCTGTACTGTCAGCACTGCCTTGTACCCGCTACAGTGGTAGGGCCATAGGGACAATGTCTTTGATACAGCTTATAACCGTACTGATGAGAGGCCAGGTTTGGACAGAGGATAAGCCCAAACAGTAAGTTTTAGTGCTTCCTTCTGTTGTTTTGATGTTATGAATTCAAAATGCCCAGTATCACACACACAAAATAGGACAAGGCCAAGTCAGAGTGGGAGCGTGGGTGTGAAACCCAGACCCACTGAAATTGTGGCAAAGTTTTCAGGGACAAAGAGCGACCAGTATTTTGCTACAGATAAGTCTCTTTTTCTAGGTGAAAGCAGTGCTATTCACCCACAATAAGAGAAATATGTGTAGGAAATTTGCAAATCTTCCCTTGATAGTAACAGGGAACTCAATA
Source organism: Phalacrocorax carbo (assembly GCF_963921805.1). Classification (NCBI taxonomy): domain Eukaryota; kingdom Metazoa; phylum Chordata; class Aves; order Suliformes; family Phalacrocoracidae; genus Phalacrocorax; species Phalacrocorax carbo. The sequence continues at coordinate 16,593,451 of NC_087516.1, forward strand.
AAGTAAACTCAGCCGTAAAGCCAAGATAAAGGATGGTGGAAGGGAAAGGCTGCTGCATTCTTCAGTGCTGACAGCAGTTTTCAGTTACATTTTCTGACTTCAACAGATTTCATAACACTCAGTGGGAACCAGGCACCAAACTTCTATTCTTGCCTTTCAAAATCACAACTGCAACCATATGAAAATAAGTAAATAGCCGTTGTTTGTCCTTTTGCTCAGGTTCCTGCCTCTACTTCAGGATTTTTCCTAGGAGCACCTATCTCAACCCTTTGGATCTCATGACTTTCATTTCCTGTAGTCTGTATGTACTTTCCTAGGAACACTCAAAGGCAATGAGAAAGTATTGACATTTTGATAAGAAAAGCACAGAGATATAACATGCCCTACAGAGCAATATGCTGTCAGCAGACCACCTGGCAAAGGGGGCCAAGCGGCCTCCTACAAGAGTGACTCATGTTTCTTTCCACTACTTCTTGCTCAGTGGAGCAAACAAAGGGGAAACATAGATCCTGATCCAGAATTTATTGACAAAACACAAAATCTCCCTGCTGGATTTGGCTTCACCATGGATTTTGGCAGCAGTTCAGCCTTTAACATTTTCTACTTTTGAAGAGACATCAGCTGCTATTAGCCCCAGTGACAGGTTCTTCTCTTTTCTCTTTAACCTGTGATTCTTTTCCAGTTGGAGTTGTCTGTAGGGTAACTAAACACTTCAATCTGGGGTGACATTTTCATTTCCAGTGTACAATCTTCTAATGAAAGTAGGCTACAGTGACTTCTCCCTGTGCCTCTGACTCCTACAGAGGCTCCATAACTACTTATAAAGTGCTGTGGGCCTGGACTCTACCCTGTGACCCTCTGTACTCTCTCCTCATTTTCCAGTATCTTCTCAACTCCTCTTTGTTTTATTTAGTGGGTGTAGGTGGATAGATAGGAACACTGCAAAGCCTGAGTCAGGACTGAACCCTGTTGCTCCTAGCAGATACAGTCTCTGCTTTGACAGACGTGCTTCTCAAAACAGCTGTGGCTGCAAGTTGTGATGCAGCAGAACACGTTACAGTGGCTGCTGTAGCACAGGGAAGACCAAGACCTCTTCACACGCCTCTAGTTCTACCTGTAAATCTGTGTGTGGGAACCCCAGTCCCAGATAAGGCAAGATTTTACAAGAGATAGTAACGAACTACAGGAAGAAAAAGAAGAAATGTTTTTATCAGGTTACATCACCTAATAAGGAGACCTGGTCCAAAGTTCAGTAGGGATCTCACTTCTAATATCAATGGTCTTTATAACAGGACCTAAACTAACTGCACCTCTGTTTTGCCAGGCAATGATTCCTGCACCTCAGAAGGTAACAATTCTGCCTTGGGATAGGACATTGCTGGGACCTGAGGGGCATCCCCATTCTCTGCGCAGCTGTCCACAAGAGAAAAGGTGAGCAATTGCAAGTTTGGTGGATAGGAGATTCTGATTTATTTTCAAGAGGTGGCATTTCTTCAGGGATTTGCAAAGACAACTGGGTTTCTTGCACCATCCATCTTCCCCAAGACTTCCTATGTGTCTTGCCCTAAACTTCAGCCAAGTGTGTTTTGCCCGATGTTTGGAGAATGCAAAGGTTGCACACACACCAGGACTCCAAGAAAGCAACAAGAAAGTAAATGAGAAGAAAAGAACTCGGAAAATAAAAGCCTATTGCTTTGTATCTCTATGAAAGGCATTGAATTCCAATGCTCCCCCTCTGTTGTTTGTGTCTTGCTGTGCTATCTCTAATGTAGACTATAAACTCTTCAGTGCAGACACCTGCTTGCTTTATTTGCACTCATAAGATGTTCTTTGAATAAACTGCTAACAACTACAATACTAATATTGTGCAACAGTGGTATTTACCATAGCTAAAGCAGACAATGGGGAGTTCCCTAACCCAGAGCAAAGAGGTAAGAAGCAGCTTACAAGTGCAACACAATTAAAAGGTGCTAATATAATTAATTATTATTAACACTTGTATTTCCGTAGCAGAAGAAGCTACTAGCAGATTCATATCCCAGTGCTGCACAGTGTTGTTCAAAAGCATAAAAAGATAATTCCTGTCCTGAAAAAGAACACATTCAAAGGCTTTTCTCTTGCAAAGTGTTCACAGATGAGGGAATAATGTACTTCTGCAGAGCAGCTTGCAGGACTCCTAGAAAATGGAAACAGAGGAAAAATAGTGTTCCTGTTATACAGATGGGGAACATGGACATTTGCATTGTCTCACAAAGAAAACCTGGAGTAGTACAGTGAATCCAAATCTCCTGATGCCTAGTTCTGTACCTTAACTAATAGGTTGTCCTTAAGTTATTGCTTAACAGTATCAAGCACCTCTAAAAATTTCTTCCATATTGAATCATTTAGCCATTCAAAACTGAGCGATCTAAATTCAACTCTCTTGAACTGATGCTGGATTCAATTTCCTAAAAGTTTAAGATATAAAGCATAATACTATGGGTATAGGGAGAATAAAAGAAGAGTCTTAAAGATAAAATTAATGAGACACAGATAGAAAACAATAGTATGAACTTTCTAAATCCTGTCTTAATAAAGGATAATGTTCTGGTGTGCTGAAAGCTGTACCAGAAAAAATTTATTACATTAAATATTATGTGACTGCAGGGCATACCTGACTCTTCAGGTGACAACAGTTCTTGGTTTTTTGGGAAATCTTTCCTGAAGTATTTTACTTAACATACATGTTTTTATTTTGTGTATGTTTGTAACTCTTCAGATGTAAAATGTGTTGTATTTCATCTTTATTTTCTGAACCCTGACATTTGCCCTTGATATTGTCTGAGAATATCATCTAGGAAAAGAATAAAGTGCATTTTTTTAACAGTATAAGATACTTATATGTGAGATACTTCATGTTTTGTACAAGCCAGGAAGAAAACAATGAACTTCACAATGAATTCCTTCCCTTTTAAACTCCTAAACTGATGGGGTAGCACTAAAATGAAGATCTAAAGGGGTCAGTTCTTTTTCTACACTTTGATATGTCTAAAAACGCCAAAGTAGTAATATTACCCTTGCACTCTAGAGCCCCTCTTCTGTCTGATCTCTGAGCGTGCAAATTTATTTCTTGCATGACTTCTTACTGCCAACTCTGCCTGTACCAGCTTAGGTTTTTAATGCAGAAGATTCCTGGTTAAATCGCAGGTAGGTTAAGCAAGATGGCTGCCAGCATAGTGATATTTGATGTTAGTATGCTTTTTAATAACACAAATTATATTAAAATAATATTTTATTCTGACTGTAAATCAAGCACTCCAAAGGTAGGAAGTGCTAATATTAATGTAGATTTTGGAACTAGTGGTACAACCCACAAGACCATCCAGTATGATAGCTTTTAATTCCTTGATCACCACCTATTTTTCTCACAAGATTCACGTACTCTCAGAGAACTGAACTGTTTTCTGTACCACTTGCTAGATAACAACATAAAGGCTGAAGCTTATAAAGCTAAAACATCTCTTTGGAGAATAATTATTCCATGAAGGAATGCAACTAGGGTTCTAGACACAGGCAAGTGTCTTCTGCACATCCAAGACTTCTGGATGCCTTCACCAACTTTCTTCTCCTGTCATTTTTTCTCCTCCCTCAAACGCTAGTGAGGAAGCTATTTCCTGAAAATATCTGTATTTTTGTTCAGTGTTTTGTTTACATATTTACTGATGAAGAGTTGAGGCTGGGGGAAATGAGCACACAAACTCTGTAGGAATACGTCTGTATCGTGATGTCTCTACAGCTAGGAGCCCTTTCACACTTTCAGGATATCAATCCAGTCTTCAGTTTCTATCTGAGTTTTTGCCATTGGTACCTGCTGGCTACTGACTTCATGATGAGTCATGCTGACTACACTGAGTTCTGCTTGTCCCTTGTGTTGTTGGAGGTTTTTTCTTCTAATCCTATGTCAGGCCAGATGATAGATGAGATCATAAGTCACATCGTGACGTCTGTATGGAGATGGCATCTGACTGCTACTCTTCTGCAGTTGTCTGATTTCCTTTCTCCACTTTCTGGATCTGCAGTGACTCTGTATGATCTACATTCCTTGACAGCCTGTGCAGCTGCCTTTTCCTTGTTCTCCATGATTAGGCCAATAGCAATGGAGAATCTGGTTATCTTCATGGTGTTTTGACTTCCTTCATGTCTTCCCAGGGCCAGCTGCTAACTGCATGTTGTGGGGTGCTGAGTCTCTGACTTCTGAGTGGTGAGAAGAAATACTCCCTACATAATGGCAAGGTGCATTGCAAGGAGACTCAACCATGGAATCAGGAATGCCTTCTTCAATCTCTCAGCTGTGTCATCTAGGTCTTGGTTCTCTTTAGTGTTGACTAATACAGAGGGTGAACCTTCAGGAGAGATGCCTTATGCTCACCTGCCCACTTGGTATCAATGCATCTTCAGCCCACTGTGCCTTAGTATCTGAACATGCTGTGAAAGGTATGCTTCTACATAACATAATTGCAGTTTCTTGATGACAAAACTTCTTGAGTGTCCTGCAGACAGTCATCTCCCCAGAAATAGTGTAATTCTGTATTGTGAATATGACATAAAAATGAGAAAGGTGTGTTCCAGTCTTTTTGCAGAGTTGGGCTACAATTTCAAAATGTTCTCCTCACTGGGGAAGGGAAGACCCTTTGCATACTTTTCACTCTTCCCTCCAAACTCAGTCACTGAAGTGGTTTTATTGCACTAGCTTTGGTATGTTAATCCATCTCATGATGGAAACTCTTAATCTGTTCACATTACTGCTTGCTCTACATTGTAGTGATCCAACACTCGGTAGGAGTGAATTTCTTTCTATAGCACTAGGTGTTTGCAGTCTAGTGAATTCTGGAGTGCAAACTCTCTTCCTACTATATTCTCATTGCCATTGCACTCACCGTCCACAAAGGTCTACGTTCAGCAGAAAACCAGCCAGTGAGTTTTATCCAGCTAAATGCAGATGTCTGCTATGCAGAGTTAGTCCACACCTGAGTTAGTCCCTTTAAGGACATCTTACTGGAAAGAACCAGGAACTCTGTCATCACAGTTCAGTTACTCTTAGACTAGGCAGGTAAAATAAGTCAGGTGAATTACTACTTAAAGGTGCCTATTTCTGACCACAGAATATAAACTGAGTCCTAGGTGACTTGCTCAGCTGCTGACATCTGCATTGTATATCCATTTAAATGTGATAAAACCCTCTCCCTGAGCCTGTTTTAAGTATTGACTCTCCTAATAAGCTTTTTATCTCTTACAGCACAGAAGACCTGGAGATGCCCGCTAGCATGCTTTGAGTGGAACATGCAGTGGTTTCCTTATGAAGTTTTCCAATGACTTGTCATCATCCCATACATCCTACTGATGCCCAAATTAAACTGATGAATATGTTTTTCTTTAAAAAACACAGAACGCAACTCTTCTTCTAAAATCTTTCTATGTCTAAGAAATCCACCAGCAAATGTTTTAGCATTCTGGTTACTGGACAGCTTCAGTTGGGACTGGTCCTGCTTCTGAAGTTGGGGTCCCTTTGCAGAAGAAATGCAGGCTTTCCGTAACTGCAGTGATGAGTGGAAAGTCACTAGTTCTGTCACCGCTAGAGTTACACAACAGAAAGTCGTCGTTAAAGATGCAAAAGCATGTCTCTTTTCTTCCCTCAATGAGCTTTGTGACCCTCTTTGGGTGGTGCCTGCCATGTCAAATTTCAGCTTGAACAGTTGAAGCTTGGCAGACTGTAAGCAACAGAAAGTGGGATCTCTTCAGGGAAAGGGCTGGATAACATTAATAATAGACACTGCTACCAGCTTTTTCCTAGTTGCTCGCTGACAAGCCTTTATTTCTGGTCTTTCCTATGCTTAATTTAAAATAAGAGATTCTTCATAATCCCTGGTGATTTTCTTGGATCAGTTAGACTGGTATAGTTACGCTGAAATACAATGAACAATATTTTTTCGTTAGAAGGAATACCTTCCTTCCTTAACTTGCAGAGTCATACTCTGAAATGAAGAGCCATAGGTAGGCTCAATCCCTGTAATCATCAAGGTGAAATTCCCCAGTTGTCTCTTTCCTGTTAAGGTCCTGAGCAGGTGAATTGTCCTGAAGCACTGCAGGTTCCTAAATGGTGCACAGAACCCTGGGCAAATCCTTTGAAGTACCCATGTCCTTTTCTGCTTACAGACCTAGGATCAATCAGATTTTATCTTCTTGGAGGTTGTGAAGAAAACAGTTTAGTCCCCAGTTCCTCTCCTGACTTTCACCAATGCAATACCTCCAACCTCTGAATGTCTGAAAAAATCCTTTGCTAATCCTAACTTTTTTTTTTCAGTTTGCAGCTATCTGACTGATTTATAACTGTTTCAAAGGAAACTGAGTGCCCCATTTATTCTCAATCAAACCTCACCTCTTGCTAAACCGTAGAAAGGCCATTCCAGCTGTATGGCTGTTACTCACGAGGCACCATGTACCAGCAGAGAGATTAGAGGTCCTGAACTTTAGGGAGAGCATTCTCATAGCACTCACTGAGTTATGTACTGTTGCCACAAATTCCCCATGCATCATGATAAGAGTATGCTATACATATGCAGGACAGTGTTATTTTCAATCAAATTTGTGGTGGGCAGGGATTTGATAGTATATTTTCATGGCAGTCTGTTACTTGTAACACCAAGTGTATCAAGCAGCTGGAAGAAGTTTCAGAAACTGAGGACTCCCAGACTAGCTGGTTTCCTTAAGTGACTGAGGGTGGAATTCACCTTACCTGACTTTAAAAACCAGACATCTATCCCAAAGTAGTTTGGGATGTGTTTTTATTGCTGGTGGGATGAACATCCCCCTGAAGGTGTCTGTTTGTGTCTGTTGACTATGGAGGGGATCTAGACAACCACTTAGATCAATTCCTAACATTTAGATGGCTGAAATTAGGTGAGATGAATCCCATCCTAATTGTATGATGGGACTCCTAAGATCCTAATTTATGGAAGTAAAGAATGATAATGTTAGAGCAAATAAACAGTTTGCAACCCCATGTTTCTGTCTCTGATAGTGGCTTTGATAGTGGCCAGTATCATACCAATGTATAGTCTTTGAAAAAATGGAACATCATTGCCTCAATAAACCTATAAGGAAGATTTTCTTCCTAGAAACAAGGCAAGTAATGAACTTGGCTTAAAAACCAGTGTCTGTATGTCTCCAATAGATGATACTCAACTGCTTTATCCTCACACCAGCTGGTGTGCTATAGACACCACAATTCAGCCTTTTTCGCTCATACTTTTAATTGATCTGGTGTTGGTCTGTGTTAGAAAGCTGCAGAGAATTTGTATTTCTGCACAACAGCTGGGGAGCAGGAGATGGCAATTAATGTTTTCCTAGTACCTCCCTCACAAACCCCTAAGTGGTATAAGATATCACAATACCATGCTGAAACAATACCATGGCTGCAGCAGAGTTCTGCATCTCCTGTAAGTGAGCCAAGGTCAAAGAGACCTTACTGAAAGAAAGAATTTTGACTATACTGAAAGAAGAAAAATGTAATTAGGCCATTTTGATACTTGCAAATCTATGTTTTCCATAGAAAGTATTAAACCATCAGAAAATGGAAAAATGTAACTCGGCATTTCACTTCAGAGTAAATAATTCTTTATTAAAATGGTACTTTTGTTTTGAGAAATAAAATTTCCAACTTCAAGTAGCCCAGATCTTGACATTTCTTCCCAAAGTCTTGTAGGATGGAAACACAAATTGCGTGGGATTAACTGTCACCATTTTATTCATATGCTTAACCCTACACAGACTCCACCCCCGCAGCACTGTGGAAGGAGGGAGGCTCAGTCCAGTTCCTGAGAACTCGCCGGTGGCTGTGGAGCGGCTGGGCTCCGCCTGGCCTTTCTGCATGCCATCTGCCCGTGACAGGTGGAACCTGAGTAACAAAGCTTATCCTAAACCTGAACGTTGCATTCAAATGCAATGTGGAAGCTTATTTTCGCTATAGGACAAATCCTGCTCACTTGTTCCAGTGGTGAAATTTGCTGCCTTCAATGGGACTTGTCATCTGGAAAAAACACCAGAGGAAGACTGCACTGGCCCAAGAACAAACTGCTTCCTTCCTATTCTCACCACTGAAAGATGAGGCTTTGAAAGGAATCAAAGCAGGTTTCAACGACATTTGACTCTAAGTCTGTGTATGATAAAACAAACCTATAAAACTCCACTTGCCCCCGCTTCTCCCCTCTTGATTTACAAAGGTGGAAAATTTCAGGATGTCTGAGCTGTAGACAATAAAGCATTTTTTCAGAAACACATTAAGAGTGTCAAAAACCACCTTTGAGATGAGTAACACCTTTTAAAGTAATGGCCTAAATCAAACCAAAACCTTTGCTGACATTTTGATTGCATTTGTGTTAGTCGGTATAATGAAAAATTAACTTTACACATAAAAAATTTATTGTAGCTTCTTTTATTGCCTAGGAAGGAAAGTTTAGTGCAACCAGCTGAACCATGCTTCTTCATGGGTTGTCACTTTATACACTTTATTATTGTAACTTATGGGGATGTTTGTAAGCAAAGGAGTGTTATTTATTCTGCAGTACTCCCATTTGCTCACTCGTTACACTCATCATGGCTCTATGTAATAAACTTCATAATATCACATATTAATGGGGTTATTTAAACAATAACTACTATAAGTTAATGTGCAAATGCCTTGCAGTTTTCCCATGTTTACTCACAATATTGAAATAATGTTCATGGCGTGCTCTGAGTCTGGGAAGAATCACACACTTTAGTGCAATAATATATGGGGAAATGTACAATTATTTAATAAATATAGAAGAATTGACATTAATGCCTGGGTATCACTGGGTGTGTCTATTTATTAAAATGATTGCTTGATACTTATTTGTGGCAGGTGAAACATATTTAGAGCCATTTAATGCAAATTGCTCTGAAAAATACTTGCCCAAACCAGTGGAAACTCTGGAAATAGTTACAATATTGTCAAAGTCTCCCTTGTTTTCCTAAGGGTAAGCAAAAATGAGAAGCAGCTAAACTGCAGTTACTCAAAGGCAAGAAATCTGATTATTAACTTTATTATTGCTTATTATGTATTCTCTTTTGCATGGTGACCAGATCTATAGGTCTATAATTCTCCTGCATGCATTCTGCTTGAAGGATTTTGAAACAAAAGCTCAAGAACTTAAGAATTAATTCCTAAGAAAATAATTTTTATAAGAAACTGTTCTTTTCTGGTCTACTTAAAAGTATACTGAATATTTTTTCCTTTGTTCTCAAAACTGAATGTGATCAATAATGTAGAAAGTGCCTGAATATTGAAAACACACAGATTTTTCTATTGCTTAATAGAAGTAATCAAACTCCCCATGATACCATGACTTTGTGCTGAAATTGATAAGCTTCAGCCTGACTTTTCTGACAACATTTATTTTAATTCATGAGTTTCATGCACCGTAACAGTTTTTAAAATAAAATTTTAGCCATCTAACGGAGAACAAACAGTGTGTATTAAAAAGTTGATCTGATGAAATTACATCACTTTCAAAAGCAGATGTTCCCATTATTCAAAAGAAGCCATTGATTTTTCAGAGTACTTCCTGATCCTCCTGAGAATGACAGCTAGTGATGAGGAAACCTCTTGGTAAAAGACAGTGATGTAAATTTGAAACACCATTTTACATGACAGATGATAGCTATTAATTTGTGAAGAGATGTGTATGCTTTAGTGCATATGCCTATAAGTGAAAAGTCCAACATAAGAACAGTTCAAGCTTAAGTAAAGAAAAGCTGGGTGGAGGCGATGTCTAGAGCGCCTTGAAGATCAATTCCTCTCAATTTTATGTGAGCTGTCCCTGGCTTGTCTGCTACCCCCCTGCTTCAGATTTGGGTTCCCCTCCCTTTCATTATAACAGATAAAAGGACAGGATCTTCTGTTTCGAAATGACCCTGAAAAGTTCAGACCAAAGCCCTTTTAAATTCCATTATATGAAATGCAGAAATCCTCGATGAAATGCTGCCAAGCATTGCCATGGCAACATGATGTCACCCAGTGACAGAACAAGCGTTGTAGCATTTAGCTGAGACCGTGTTGTTTCCTCCATGAGAAAAAAGGTGATTTTGATAGCGGGGGCCCAGCTGGGCAAAGGAACATCTGCAATCTAAACATTTCCTCTCACCTTTGAGGGGAGAGAAACTGCTTTCACTTCTCATCTCTGGACACGGGGCAGGGTCTAAATCACACAGTCAGATGTGCATTACCAAGAAGGGAGAGTGAATGGAGGATAAACCATTACCAGTCAGTATGTGCCTTAAAGGCAAGAAAGAGAGTAGCTGGGAGCCGAACTCTGCAGACCAGCCAGTCCCTGGGGGTCATGGATAAGGCACAGAGCTGCTGCTTGGGGGCTTAACCTAGGCAATGCAAGCACAGCTTACCTGTCTTATTGCACAGAACATGATATTTCACTATATTTAGCTATTTGCATGCAATTTTGACATGCTTTAAATGCCAGCTTGGGCAGATTTCAGACTGAGCTCTATCTTTGGGTGCCTGGCAGATTTCAGACTGAGCTCTAAATTTGTGAGGGTGGATTCCTGTTATGTGGGCCCATGGCTTTGCTACTGTGTGCCTCAACCAATGAAAACCTCCCAGTCAATGTGCTTTTCCTCCAAGCTTTTAATAACATTTGGAGCAAGACAACAAGTACAGAAATTACCCACAGAATCTGCTATGGCGTGAGCAAAAATTAGACATTTTGATGCATATTGGAGGTGAAGAAAACAGGAAAGGGGCTGCTGGAAGTCTTGGCAATTAGAAGTCCCACATACGAGCAATTAGAGCATCCTCTGGAGAAGTTCAACTGTAGTACAACTACATTTTCCTTTTTTCCCCCCGTGTGTTTCTGGCTTCTTTAGTGCCTCCAAATTCTGGAACCCAGAGCGGCTGCTCAGAGGTGTGAGGCAGAGCCAAAGCTGCACTAAGCTGTGCTGAGGATCTTTTGTAAATGTGCATGTCAAAGTTCTCACTAGTTTTAATCTTCGCAGTCCTTCAGGCATCAGTGAAACTAACACCTCATAATGAAACTCAGGCAAAACTGCAAGGCAAATGTGATTTCAATATTTACAGCAAATCTCAAGCACATTTCAAAGCTGTGAACCAGCCCAGCTTTGTTGGGTTTTATTTGGATTTACACTGAGAACACTTGGAAAAGTTATAATTTGGATATTAATTTCTCCTGTTTTCGTCAAAATAGGCTAGATTACTCCATATCAGTTGGAGTATAGATAAGACGATGTTTAAATGGAGAGGAACTGTAAAAATCACATTTAGGAACACTTGAAATCATGCAAAATCTTTGAGTATTCTTTCTTGTCCTGATGTTCTTAAGGTTTGGTTTTTTCTAGAGAGATCTTAAAATACAAAATTGAAAGACATTTATTCTGGCCTTTCACCATCTTTGCTGATATAATGTGGGAAGTACAATCTCTTCTCTTCTCCCAGTGCTCTTCTCTTGTTGATTTAAAACCAACATAAGTTAGTTGTACATCTCTTCACACTCGGTGAAAACTACATCCTAGATCTGTGAGTCCAACTCTTCATCATATCATTCCACATCATATCACTCATCTTGTAAACCTGTTGAGCTCTATTTTAGACTCTACTACAGTGATTAGGACACCTTTCCAGCAATTGCCTCCTAATTTCCAGTCTATATGTACTCACACTTTCCTGCTAAGTTCCACTGAGTTTTCTCATCAAGGCAGGTGGAAGTCAAAACCTGCTCTACCCCTACAATTTACAATCTGTCTTGCCTGACTATCTCTATAACTATTTTTTGATATGTAATTTTGCTGCTTTACATTTCAACAGAGACATCCCCCTTACCTCTCTAAGAAGTGTGGGTAATTCTACGCTTGTACCTCAGTGGCAGTTTTTTACATCAAAACTGAACTGTTTGCCAGGACATACTCCTTCTTCTATCTGGGATGAAGACAATGAAGAGTAACCTGGGTTATCACACTTTTTAACTTTGGAGGGCACCCATTTTCTTTGAAATCAATGATGATTACCCCTCACTTCTTGGGGATTTAGCTGAGATCAATTGTTGTTGAACCTCTCTCAAGTGCAGGTTTTGTAGGAAGATACTGAACCTTGGATGCAGGCACCCACCTTTAAGGACCCTTGTCTGGAAACACTTGCAAAGGGGATCTGGTCCTGGATGGTGCATGTACTGTTATGCTCAGTGAAGGCAGAAAACATGAAGGATTTGGGCAGTCGAGATAAGGAGTTGTTACCCCTTCCAGTTCATGCTAATCATCTGCTGCAAGTCCTGTTTCACTGGGCATGTGTTAACTGTTTAGCTGCAGTCATATTTCACAAGATTGTTGAGTTAACATTACATGAATTATACACGGTTTATGAAATGATTATTTAATCAGTGGAAAATTAAGTTCATAGATGTTTTCCAAATCTGAACTAGGACGTTCATCAACAGAACTGCTAAATTTTTAATCAACTCTGCTGTGCTTGATGTAGCTATCATTCTAAATTGCCCTTTCTCTGCTGGTCTTCTTGTTGCAATATATGTCTTAGCATTATCCGTTCTCACTGCTAATTGATTTTTTCAGCTCAGATTTAGGGCAGAATGACCTGTCATTTGATATTTTCATCAAAGGACAGTCTTACTTACTTTTAATAGAAGAAGTGCTTTAAATATTAGGATGAGTGATTTCGAATGCTGTCCAAAGTTCTTTGGTTCCTTTGAACCACCAACTATTTAGAGGCATCTTTTATAAACAAACACGGCAGAGGTATAAAGATGAAGGATTTTCACTTGTCTTGAAGTTGAGGAACAGTTTGAAACACTCTGGTCTCGATTTGTTTTAGGATTTTGTTGCTTAACTAATTTCTGGAAAAGGTCTAGATGAGAAGAAGAAACGAGCAATACAGTTTCTCCAGGTATTTATCTGTCTTCCACCCCATGTAAGAATTCAGTTGCAAACCCAATTTTTCCTGTTCTGAAAAAAAACTTTTGGGAACCCTCTTTCATGAAAATCATAAGAAAAATATTTCCAAAGATTAGAAAAGCTCCAGAGAACTTGCCCTGGGAATAACCTGAAAATCTAGATACTATGGCTTGTTAGAGCCATGCCAGGTAGGGGAGAGAGTGTAATGTTTTCTCAGTCCTGGCTTCTCACATCCCACTGACCAAACTTTTCAGGAGTGCCAATACCAGAAGATGGGAAGCCTTTTCTGGTAGAGGAAGATTTGTTTCATGGCCTCAGTTGTACATGTGACCCAGACTTTCATAAAGGAATTTGGGATGCATGTACGAAGCCAAGAAATCTTGTCTTTACTCACCTGAACAAACACTTAGCAAAATCTCCTTGTAAGCCCTATCTGCCTGCACAAGCATGTTATAAAGCTCACTATGCATTTTTAAGCATCCTAAATTTGCTTATCATCAGAATAGGGTTCATTCTTGCTTGGGACTTCAGCCTGTTACTTAGTATTTCTGAATGGCATGACTTGACATACTAGGACTGCAGTCTAAAGCTCAGAGTAATTTTTTAAGGACAGCCAGGCCTTGAATCTGTTATAATAATGTTATTTATAGCAAAGACTGATAATTTCTTGATGTACACCATGATAAAAGAGATTAATTTGTTGGCATGAGCTAATAACAGTGTCAGCTCTATAGTTAGTTTCTGTAACAGAAAATGACATTGCCCAAAAAGAAAGGAACAATGCTCTTTAAAGTTCTAAAACACTGATTTTCTAGCAGAAAAATAAGCCTACCCCTTCACGTTTGTCTGAAGTTTCCATGTGCATTCTGAAAGTGCCTGTGTGAAACTTGCCTAAGAGTGTCTATTATTTCCAGAGCAATCTGAGGCCTGGGTATTCAGGCTAGCATTCTGCAAACTTACATGAAACCATCAAAGACCATACTAACTTCTGTATTTACACACTTTCTTGGCCCGCTCCTTATTGTCGATGTACCTGCCACTCTCCCTGATACTAGTGCAATCAGTTGAGAGTGCTCCCCAGCACATGCTGAAGTCTCAGTGACAGAGGCATGCAAATGTCTGCTGGAGGGAAGGTGTCCCATTTGCCATCAAGAGGATCCTGGAGCTTGTTGTGGCTACCTCTATGCCCACACACAGTTTCCTTTAGTGGAAAGCCTGGGCCCCATAAGGATGGTGAGTGACAAGGACAGAGCTGGGCATGGCCAGCACATGGCCAGCAGATCTCCACGTGGAGCAAACTGACTTAACGTAGTCCCCTGATAGCACTTGGCATCAAACTTGGATAGGATGTGGGTGACTCAGGTAGGAATTAATGTGCAATTCAATAATCGCATTCCTGAATTCTAATCCTAAAAATGCTCTGTTGTGGTTCAGCCTCAGTCGGCAGCTAAACACCACGCAGCCGCTCACTCACTCCCTCCAACACTGGGGGACGGGGGAGAGAATCGGAAGAGCAAAAGCAAAAAAAACCGAACCGGCTTGTGGGTTGAGATAAGAACAGTTTAATAATTAAAATAAAATAATAATGATAATGATGATTATTATAGTAATAACAATAATGATAATCTAATAAAAAAGAAAAGGGAAAAAGGGAAAAAAACAGCAAACACAAACGATAAAACTGCTCACCACCCGCCGACCGACGCTGCCAGTCCCTGAGCCATGATTTCTCCCTCTCTCCCCTGGCCAGCTCCTCCCAGGTAACACACTGGGCATGACGTTACATGATATGGAATATTCCTTTGGCCAGTTTGAATCCGCTCCCTTGGCTGTGCCCCCTCCCCTCCCGGCTTCTTGTGCACCCGGCAGAGCACGGGAGGCTGGAAAAGTCCTTGACTAGTACAAGCACAACCCAGCAACAGCCCAAAACATCGGTGTGTTATCAACATTGTTTTCATACTAAGTCCAAAGCACAGCACTGTGCCAGCTGCAGTGAAGAAAATTAACTCTATCCCAGATAAAACCATGACATGCTCCTAAAAACGCATCAGAAATTGGCAGATTTTTCAAGAGGCACCTTTAGCCCCCAGTGCCCTTCCTCAGATATCGAGAGCCTCCCTGGTCTTGCAAGGGGCAAGCACAGGGGCTGTGTAGAGTCTGCAAGTAAGAACAGGTGAGGTGAGGTGCAAGAATTCCCTGTATTCCTTATGGGCTGTTAGGCAATGTTTGCATGGGAGTGAGTGTGTCGCATCTTTGGCATTCTCTCTCTCCTAATGCTGAGTTGTACCTGAGAAGCCAGGCATGTAACAGGTCTAATACCCTGAGGAGATCAAGTCCTCTGTTGCTTCTGGCCCTGAGCAATCTGGGATACATGTCTACATTTCCTCTAAATATTGACAGTGAAAACTCAAGTATATGTCTCATCCTAACACCATGTGAGGTTGTGGTTCTGGTGATTTGGTGAATATATAAGCACACAGATGGAGAGAGCTTGGATGAACATATATCAGGTGGCAGACAGGAGAGGTGCCCGAGGACTGGAGGAAAGCAAGTATCACTCCAATCTTCAAAAAGGGCAAGAAAGAGGACCTGTGAAACTATGGGCCAGTCAGCCTTACCTCTGCCCCTGGAAAGGTGATGGAGCAGTTCATTCTGGAGGACACCTCCAGGCATGTAGAGGACAAGAAGATTATCAGAAGTAGTCAACATGTCTTCACCAAGGGAAGATCATGCTTGACCAACCTAATAGCCTTCTATGATGGCATGACTTGCTGGGTCGATGAAGGGAGAGCAGTGGGTGTTGTCTATCTTGACTTCAGTAAAGCATTCAACACTGTCTCCCACAACATCCTCATAAACGCACTTAAGAAATGTGAGTTAGATGAGAGGACAGTGAGGTGGATTGAGAACTGGCTCAACAACAGACCTCAGAGGGTCATGATCAATGGGGCAGAGTCTGGTAGGAGGCCTGTCACTAGTGGTGTTCCCCAGGGGTCTGTGCTGGGTCCAGTCCCGTTCAATATATTCTTCAATGACCTGGATGATGGAGTAGAGTGTACCCTCAGCAAGTTCGCTGATGACACCAAGCTGGAAGGAATGGCTGATATGCTGGCACAGTGTGCTGCCATCCAGCGAGACCTGGGCAGGCTGGAGAGCTGGGCCCAGGGGAACCTCATGAAATTCAACAAGAGCAAGTGCAAGGTCCTGCACCTGGGGAGGAACCAGTACCAGTACAGGATGGCGTCTGACCTGCTGGAAAGTAGCTCTGTTGAGAAGGACCTGGGAGTGCTGGTGTGCAGCAAGCTGACCCTGAGCCAGCAACGTGCCCTTGTGGCCAAGAAGGCCAACGGTATCCTGGGCTGCATTAAAAGGAGTGTGGCCAGCAGATCAAGAGAGGTTATCCTACCCCTCTGTTCTGCCCTAGTGAGACCATGTTTGGAGTACTGTGTCTAGTTTTGGGCCCCTCCGTTCAAGAAGGATGTTGAACTGCTTGAGCAAGACCAGCGCAGAACTATGAAGATGATCAGGGGACTGGAGCATCTCCCTGATAAGGAAAGACTGAGAGACTTGGTTTTGTTCAGCCTGGAGAAGACTGAGGAGGTATTTCAACAATACCTACAAATATCTAAAGGGTGGGTGTCAGGATGATGGGACTGGGCTCTTTTCAATAGTGCCCAGTGACAGGCCAAGGGGCAATGGGCACAAGCTGGAACACAGGAAGTTCCACCTAAACATGAGAAAAAACTCCTTTCCTGTGAGGGTGCCAGAGCAGGGGCACAGGCTGCCCAGGGAGGCTGTGGAGTCTCCTTCCCTGGAGACATTCAAAACCCGCCTGGACGCGTTCCTGTGCCCCCTGCTCTGGGTGTGCCTGCTCAAGCAGGGGGGTTGGGCAAGATGATCTCCAGAGGTCCCTGCCAACCCCTACCAGTCTGTGATTCTGTGATTTTGTGATTCTGTGATTTAGGCCTTCCAGGGACAGCTGCTTCTCCATGACTGTCATGGCAGAAAATCACTAGCTGCTTAGAAAGAGAGGTACATTCACCTCCACTGCTTCTTTGGTTCTGTGTTTCAGATATCCTCAGCCTGTGCCAAGATACATTATACTGTGAAGTCGTCTTTTTAGCCAAACGTTTTTCAGCTCCTTTGTAGCTTTCTTTTCATGTTTAACCACATTCCCCTATCATTACCCTGAACCCTAGACATGTGCAGAAAAAAACCCACCCTAACAACCTAAACCACACAGACCAAGAAGCCAGTCTTTTGATACACAGCACTTAACTCCTCTGCTCTTTGGGTCATGTGTCATTTGGAGGCACTGGCACTGCTTCTGTAGCTTGTGCTGAAGAACATGCTGGATTCTGTACCTAGGTTGGATTAACACTGGGCACAGGTATGAATTGGGAGAGGAGTGGCTGGAGAGCAGCCCTGCAGAAAGGGGTCTGGGGGTGGTGGTCGACAACAGGCTCGATACAAGTCAGCAGTGGGCCCTGGCAGCCAAGAGGGCAAACTGCATCCTGGGCTGCACGGAACACAGTATAACCAGCTGGTCAAAAGAGGTGATTGTTCCGCTCTATTCAGCGTTGGTGCGGCCTCACCTCAAGTGCCTGTGTGCAGCTGTGGGCCCCGCACTTTAAGAAGGATATTCAGGTCCTTGGATGTGTCCAGAGGAGGGCAACAAAGCTGGTTAAAGGGTTGGAAGGAATGACCCACGAGGAGCAGTTCAGGACTTTGCGCTTGCCTAGTTTGGAGAAAAGGAGGCAGAGGGGTGACCTCATTGCTCTCTACGGCTTCCGGAGGAGGGCAAGTGGAGAGGGAGGTGCTGGTCTCTTCTCCCTGGTATCCAGTGATAGGATGCGCGGGAATGGTTCAAAGCTGCACCAGGGGAGGTTTGGACTGGACTTTAGGAAGCTCTTCTCTACCGAGAGGGTGGTCAAACACTGGAATAGGCTTCCTCGAGAGGCGTTTGATGCCTGAAGGCTGTCAGAGTTTCAGAGGCATTGGGACAAGGCCCTTAGTAACACCTTTAACTTTTGGTGGGCCCCAAATTAGTCAGGCAGTTGGACTACATGATTGTTGTAGGTCCCTTCCAACTTAAAAGATTCTGTTCCTCTCTCCTCTCCTCTCCTCTCCTCTCCTCTCCTCTCCTCTCCTCTCCTCTCCTCTCCTCTCCTCTCCTCTCCTCTCCTCTCCTCTCCTCTCCTCTCCTCTCCTCTCCTCTCCTCTCCTCTTTCTCTTCTCTTGCTCTGTTCAGAGTTAACACAAGGGGGCAAGGGAAAGTACAGTAGTAGCTCAAAGTTCCTGAGCAGCACTATATATTTGGGTAGAAACAAGTGGTATTCTGGAGGTTAGAGATGCTGTGATGGATGTAAATTTTACTCTCAGCTTCCACCCAGATGCTCAGTACTCCTCATGTTCTTCCATTTGTCCACATTTTCTCAAATTTTTGTGTGTCTAATGTAACAAGATAGGGAAAATATTCAGTTGGACAATTGAAATCCTCTCCTATATGCATAATCCAGCACCTGTTTTGAAACAATTCTTATTCAGCAATATCTTTTGAATACCGTGTTCATTTTATGAACATATTTCTTCTCAGTTTTTTTTTATTCATTCAGCTAATATAAAACCAGTTAAAACAAGGACCGGATGCTCAGCTGGAATAAAATTTACACCAGCTGAAGATCTATCTGGAGTTACAAAAACCTCCTATGGTGAAACACAGATGAAAGTGTCAAGCCACAAAATGTTATTTTGTATCACTCTGAAACTGTGCAGAAAAATAAAGATCTGCATGGGTTCAATGGAGAATTATAAATAAACCTTCATTTATTCAAGACATATCATGAACAATTTTTCATCTCCTGACAAATCTGAGATGATTTTAAAGTCTCTAACAAAACCATAATGGCTTGAGGTTTTGTAACAGAAGTTTTGCCTTGTTTTTTTTGCAGACAGTGTTTCGAGATTAATTTCACTGATTCTTATCCACTTCCCTACACTTTAAGCTTAATCTGCATGCAGACACAGGATGTATATATGTATATGGCATATATGTATATGACAGATACTGCTTATTCACACTGCACATCTAAGATCAGATGCATCCAAATTATGAAGGGTTTTCAAATGGAATAGCTTAATCACTTCCATATTATGCAGGTCTATTTTTGTCAATAATACTAGCCTCTGGTCCGCACATGTATTTATTTAATGACAGTCTCTGTTGCTTAAATTGCCAATTGTATTGCTGATTTTCTTTTCATGGTAATAACTCAGTTCTTTCAGACTCTTTGTATTAGCTTGTCATCAGGGTTGTTGTTTTCTGTGTTGGGTGTGCGTGTGTGTCTTCTTTTTTTCCAGGAGGTTGTATTCATCAAGCTGGAGAGCAGGCAGTTATTATAGAGATTTTAAATTTTAACAATTAAGCCCCACTCAGGTGACGACTTATCTGTGTTCCTTACTTTAAACACGTGATCTGTCCCACCGAGCCCAGAGGATTAGCATTAAGAACGTGTGTAAATCTTAGCAGTTTCAGAACGTAAATAGCATTTGGTTTTTTTATATTTCTGAACCTAAAGGAATTGATCTGATGATAATTAGACACTAAGCAGTTAGTTTGAAAGTGCACTGTCAGTTACAGGAGGATTCATCCTGCAGGGGAAAGTTCTGAGTTGGGACTTACAAAGTCTGGGCCAAGACCCGGCTCTTCCACAGCTTCGTGAAAGAGCTTTGAATAAATCACTGAGGTTTGAATACCCAAAGCCCTTCAGCTTCCTAATTCCCTGGTTTGAAATTTCTCAGATTTAGGTTTCTCGTTGTTCTTGCATATGTAGACAAAAAATCTTGCAGCTGATTGCAGTAAAGCACAGTGCTACTCCCATAAAGAATGAAATTCTACATTCACCTATCTATCCATGGTGTTAGTATGCATGTACCCATGCCTCAGTTCCTTGCATGTTTAAAAAAAATCAAAGGTGGATCCAGGAAGATCTTGAGTCTTCCAGAGTAGGGTTCACTGCTTTTATGTTTAAAGGTGTTTGCAGACATGGTCTTTTTACTGGTGGCACTGATTACAGTTTAGTCTAGCCACTAGCTGCTCTGGTCATGCAAATGAATAATAAAAATATAGATGAATAATAATGAAATTGGTGTTTAGCTACTCTTTAAACATGCACTTGTAAGTATATAGAAGCTATTCACTATATCTGTCTACATTCATCTATATTCAGCAGTACTGGGCTAATTACACCATTTGTATGTCAGAGAATTATGGGAAACTACAGCAAAGTTTCCCGTGTTCTCCTCATAGACTCTTCAGCCGAACATGAGTCAGAGCTGCACTGCTTATTACAATATTATTAGCATAAGTTGGTTTAGTAAAGTAGTAAATAATTCATAAGGAAATCTGCAAAAGCAAATACGCTTGCCTTTTCCCACACTTTCATTGGGTTTGAAGAGAATTGTTCACTGTCTTCAAATATTTGGTTTAAAAATGTGGTAACAGTACATTGCTTTCCACTCCAGCTGGCCTGTGTGTTTTTTCTTTTCCAAGAAAAATGTTTGAAAACTTGGTGCCATAGAGAAAGCAAGGAAAGTGTACAGGCAATTGAGGTTCTTAATCTGTTCTTAAAAGACAGAAGGTCACATAAGATAAAGTGGATCTCAGCTTGCAAGTAGCTGGGCCCAGGTCTGCAAGGTGTTTAAAAAAGTAATTTCCACTGAAGTTTCATCATATGCTTGCATGCTGGTTTAAGTAGAAACAGCGCTTTGACACCTATGCTGCAGTCGCACAAAATGATGAAAGTCAGGGAGCAAACCCCCTTCATGCTGGGCACTATAGAAATTAAAGGGAGACTCTGTTCACCAGAGCACTTACAGTTTTAGCCTATTTCTTTTCAGTTAATTTCTGTTGGTACCTAGTATTCCAGGCAGGCACACTGCTAGTGAATAAACCCTGAAAAGTTAATTTAGAAAAGGTCTGGATCCTCTAATGGAAGAATAGCCTCTCTTTTATATAGAGTTTCAAAAGGTTATAGCATTTTCAAAACCTAGGGATACCTCCAGTCCGCTGAGTTTGACAGCCTAACATACGCCCAGACGGCCTGCAAACCCCACGCAGCATGTCATCCTTCTGGGAAGGAAGAGGCAGGCAGCACAAGCAAAACTTAAGCAAGCACAGTGTGAGCAGATGGTGTTAATTCCAAAGTCAACTCATGCACCTAAATTCGGTCCATCTCAGGAGGGACAAACACACAAGATGGTTGTGTGAGTTTGAACTGTCATTTCCTAGAGCTGGTTTGTCCAAACAGGGATGAAAAATTCAGTTTTCGTTTGAAATGTCAAGTCCGACTAAACCAGGGTTAAAGCCTGCCACAACTGAATTCAGGTCAAAGCTGGAAGATGAAATTCTTCTGCCAATGAGACAGCGGGTTTCAGGCTGACTTTTACGTACCAAATCCCCCCAGACAACAGAAACATCAAGAATTTGGGGGGAGAAGGAAAAATAAAGTTATCATTTTAAAAGACTCATGTTCATATTCCTCCTGAGAGGATAGCAAACTTCTAAATGTTGCTAAAGCAAAAATAGCTCATAGGAGAGCATTTGATAACCAAAGAATATTTCTATAATTTGGGGGGGTTAAAAGTTGTCCACTACTTAAGGGATGACTCATCTCCTCTGATTGTAGCAGTTGAGAAGGTAAGCCCAGCCTAGGCTGGGTCTTCAAGCTCCCATGATGATGAAAGGAGGAAAGGAAATGTCTCCAGGGACAATCCACTCCACCTGAGACATGACCCCCTCCTCCTCATAAAGATTCTGTCTCATTCTGCTGACTCTGGAAAAGAACCAGAGTACTGTCTTGCTCAAGGACTTAGTTTTTACATGGCTAAAACCATGGTAAAGTATGTTTTATTCTCAGTGGAAACTTTATATCTTAATTAATAAACCAGTATTTTTAAAATACAATTTCCTTTCTGCTATGTTCTCAGCCAAAGCCTTGTGTGTATCTGAGCTGAACTTCACAGCCTGAAATCTTTGACAGCTTCTCTTCCATTGTAAGTTTGTACAGCACCAAGCACACTGCTATCAGACAAATAAAAAGAATAATAAAACTCAATCATGCTTGTATATATAGAAGGTCAATCAATGTAAACACAGGGTTTCTCTAAACAGGAGAAAAAGCGGAAGCCAGATGGCATGAAATCATTGATAGCTGTTTCATAAACTTTTCCTGCAATCAAATCTAATTGAAATAACACTAGATTGTAGGCTTTAGCAGGTGGGCAGCACACACAGCTGTTTCTGCTAGATGATTTCCAAAGAATACATACATAAAACATTTCACAGGGACTGACATACGGGGAAAAAGGTTAGCCCAGATGGAATGCTCCCTTTCAGGCTTTATTTCACTGACAGATTTCTGAAGTCTGCCTCTTTAAAAGTAGGAGCAGAAGTGTTTTTCTGGTATTGTTGAACCAATTAGAGTCAAATACAATGTGGTTGGGAGATATGGGCTGGTGATGCATTGTCTTCAATTCCAATTCTTATTTCAAGGTAAAGCAGAGCAGAGAGGGACCTCCTAGTGTCCAGTTTATTGCTTTGCAGTGAGGTAGGATAAACGCAACTGAATCACCTCTGAAAGGTATTTCTGTTTCATAGTAATTCCCCAAGGGAAAATTCCACTAGCTTCCTCGGTAGTTTACTGCATACTTTCCCTGCACTAGTAGCTAGATATTTTGATAACTTTTAATACAATTAAGCTAGTGGCCACTCATGGTCAAGGAGAGGAAACAGCTGATGTCTTTTTCTATTTTAATCTTTTACATATTGAAAGATTTATCATGTCCTCCTTTCTCCTTCTGTCTTTTTCTGCAGATATCCCATGGCAAAACTCCTGAAGGCTCACATATGAGCTGCAAGAACCAGGTTGGTCTTCCCAGAGAGGTCCAGCATCTGAGGTGGGCTTGGCAGGGTTTCCTGTGGCTGACCAGAAAGCTAATTCAACAGTTTGGGCTGAATTTTACTTTGAGCTTTTGTTTGCATTATAAAATAAAACCCAAAAGAAAACATGGAGAAGGGAAGGAGAAATGGGAAAGACCAACATATGTGGATCAAATGAGAGCCTATAGGAAGGACAGTGAACTGAAACAAACTGTGTAGGTCCACTATCTAGTGTTTCTGGCTAGATGACATAGTAAAGCTCCTACTCTTCTTGATCTTTATATAAATACACTACCTAAAGATCAACATGGTCTCTTCTATTTCTACTTGAATCAGAATCTGTGCTTTTAACACTTCAATATAAAGGATCAGAAGCTGCCACTGTCTCAGTAAAAGCAATCCAGAAGTGATGGCATAAGTGAACTCTGATTTCTCTTCAGATCATGTAAATATTTTGCCCTTTACTAAAGATTTCCATGGAGAGGAACAATTTATTTATAGCAGCCTTCCAGTACTTAAAAAAGGGCCTACAGGAAAGACGAGGAGGGACTCTATCAGGAAGTCTAGTGACAAGATGAGGGGGTAATGGTTTTAAACTGAAAGGGTAGATTTATATTAGATATAAGGAAGAAATTCTTCACCATGAGGGTGGTGAGACACTGGAACAGGTTGGCCAAAGAAGTTGCGGATGCCCTATCCCTGGAAGTGTTCAAGGCCACGTTGGATGGGGCTTTGAGCCACCTAGTCTAGTGGAAGACTTAGTGCATTTAGACTGTCCCATGACAGGGGGTTTGGACTAGATGATCTTTAAGGTCCATTCCAATCCAAACCATTCTGTGATTCTAACAATAAAATTACATGCAAAATATGCTGTTTAATAATGATTATCTCTTGAACTGCAGGAGTCTTTGTGGATACTCCTTTGAAAATGCTAGTTCTGAGATTAACACCAGCCAACCTCCCTCTCCTGCCTCCAGTATATTAGAAATGTAATATCTACTAATAGTATATTAATGAGGCCAGGAGTAGAGAAGGGGAAAGAAAACATAATTATATCACTATACAAAATCCTAGTTTTAAATGCTAGGCATAACTGTGGCCACCCCAGTTCAGAAAGCAAAAGGTACAATGAAGGGCAGCAAGGAAGATCAGACTTTTGAAATGGGTTTTGTCAAAGAGGTATTAAAGACAATAACACTTTTCAGCACAGAAAAAAAAGGGTTTGTGATTTATAAAATGATGAATGGCAAGGAGGAAGGAAGGGAATGATGGCTATTATATCTCATAAGACAAGAACATGGAGGCACCAAAAGAAACTATTAGACTGCAGGCTTTACACAAAAAGTACTTCTTCACATAATCTATAACCTGAAATGCAATATGCACAGGACGCTTTGGAAGCCAAAATTATAACCAGGTTCAAGAAACAGCTAGAGAAACTCAGGGAGTAAATATCTGCTGTGACTGATAAACACAATGGTGTGGGTCAGGAAGTCCTGACCCACAGAGGCATCCCAGGGACGTGCTGCCCTGGGCTTACCCTGCTCTCAGGTTCCTTAGGGCTGTTTTACAGCGATTGTCAGAGACCAGGCATGGTGCCACACATACCCTTGCTCCTTCTTTTGTGGTTGCAGATACAGCCTTTGGGTTACTTCAGAAACCAGGTACAGTTCTCAAGTAAAAAAAAAACGCTCTCCTCAGAGAGAGGGCAGGAAGAAATCAGCAGTAGCCCCATGTGGTGGGAGCAACTCTTTGCAAAAGGCAGTGAGAATCAGCCCTGGGGTGATATGACTCTGCAAGAAATAAATGAGTGCAGAGCAAATGCTTTTAAAAGCACCCATCTCAGCTCTGTGATAGAGAAAACAGGAACACTCAGAAAAAATCAGTGACAAAAGATCCAAAAGAGGCAGTTGATTCCCTGCAGGGGAGAAAACAAAGTGTTTACAAAGATGCAGAACCGTAAATCATCAAAGTGTTCTTCTGAAACTATTTCAAATGGAATGCTCATTTCTACATTTATATGGAAGGCACAATAAAGAGAGAAAAAAGATACAGCTCTTGCCTTTAAGGGCATTGGGACTAAAGCAGGTGTAGTATGTCAAGTAAGAACAATAGCAAAAGAGGAAAAGAGGAAGGACTGCAGGAGGAGGGGGCCACAAGGATTATATATGCATTTATATGATTATTGTGGATTACCGGGAAAAATCTTCATCAGCTTGTTTATTGACTTGTTCTCTATCTCTTTACTTGCCTTAAACTGAAGTAGCTATTTCAGGCTGCTGAAGGGGACCATTTTGAGTGTGGTCTCATGAAGGTTGATTGTGGGAATGGGTTTGTGGGAGGTAAAGGAATGAAAACAAAAGGACAGATGAAGATAAGCAACAATAGATGCAGAAACAGGGGGGATCTAGTGCAGATCCTAGCATTGCTTTTAGTAATAGCTGGCTCTCTTATAGACCCTTTCAAGCACAGATTTTGAAGTGTTTTAAATTGAAGTCTAAATCATTTTCTTTATATTGCAAAAGTACAAATGATGTGCTCAGGGTCACTCAGCAGAAACAAATGCACTGTAGCCAGGCAGAGGATTCACAGCCCCTGAATTCTAGTGCCATGCTGCCCACGAGTCACGCTGCCCCTCCATCAGCTTGGACTGTCACCTGTGACACGGAGGTGACATATTAGAAATTAATTTGTCAGCTGCTTTCTCTATAAATTATATGCTGAAATACCATATCATCCCCTTTGTAGGGAGAACTGACCTTGGTGGGAACATGTACAACAGACAGGGATTACTGGGGGAATGAAAGGGGTTTAAGTTCTTGTCTCCTTATTAGGAGTACCTGATGTAAAATGGTATCCAGACACGTAACATAGTCTCAGTTAGACTGGAGCCATATTAAGACAGACATGCCTGTTCAGGGCCACAGCCAGGCCACTCTCGAGGCCAGATACACGGTCTGTTCAAATAATGGGCTGCAATACACCCCAAGAGGAGAGGTGATCCCCAAAGTCCAGAGCTTTTCTGGCATGCTTGGATGTAAGGAAGAGCAGAAAGAGCTATGCTCACAGATCATCTGAAAAGTCTTCTCTCAGTGTTATAGGTGTGCCAGCATGTTGATACACACGACCCCATTCTGGCATTTGAACTGCACAAATTCCGTTGACTCCCAAACCATACAAAATGGCTCCAGACATACAACCGTTCATAGAAACATAGAATCATAGAATATCTCAAGTGGGAAGCGACCTACAACTGCTGTTTAAATTATTCCAAGTATTAGTGTTCTAATTAGATGTTAGTTTGTATAATGAACAGAGAAACAGTTTAATTGCACACAATACACAGCAACATTTTTTTTTTATAAAATACAATTCTTTATCACAGGTGAAGTGCAAGAAATCTTTTCAAATAATGAGAAAAAATCTGTGATGACAATACTTGTCATCACAAACAGAGACATTATTTATTTAACCAACCAGCTAGTATTACTGGTCCAACTAACACAATTATATTGTGTCTCAAAATGTAACACCTTCAAAGGTGAAATGATGGTTTTCTGTGTCTGGACCATGCACATTTATGGTAATAGTATTACCTTAATTCATTGCCATACTACAATGGAATTTCTGCTTGCCTGGTTCATTGCAAACCCTACTCAACAGCTGCGCTACAGATGTAGTCACACATGCATCTGCAATTGCTGTCTTCCAGCACTGCCTGGCCTTCCATACCTTAGAAGATGTTACCATTTGTTTTGTAGAATGAAATCTTGGCTATATTACATCTACCAATGCAAAATTAGCCCAACATCATTCACATGAATAGATCTACAATTAGTAGCAAGCATTACTCAAAGAATATTGTTTATAAAAAAAAATTTATTTAATGGTCTAAAGGTCACGGTAACAATTTTAATGTTTATATCTTTTTTACTGCTAATGCTAGTCTTCTCATGGAGCAGTTTAGAGGAGATATTTTTATAAATGTGAAATTTTAACGGCTTGAAAGATTTTGGATTACATTTGCTTTGACATCTTGAACTAGTGGTAGGAATTTTCTCTGCTGAGCTAATTATCACATGAAATTGTTTTGAGCAACCATATATCATCATGATGATGATGATTCACTGCTAATCAGAAAACAAGTGGCTGCAGCATCATACTGCAGATATAAAATGCACAAACTGTAGTACACCTATTGTATGGAGCAACAATTATTTTCCCTCTTTGTGCTTATCAGAAGGTAAGTCTGATGTGTTGGCTAATGAATTCCACCCAGCTGTGCGTGATCTTATAATTCCATGGTTCAGGCTTCACGTCAGCTGATCAAATGGTTTCTTCAGTTCAATTTAACAATGATTCAGACCCTCACCCACTGAAGTATTCACCTGAAGTCAGGTTTATTCAGTGGCCAGTGGAACCTTCTTCACTTGCTTAAATGGATGGCTGAATATATACAGGATCAATCACATACTCATTTTTAGGCAGATTCTGGCACTAGTTTGATGAATAAAGATGATACTGTGGAAACCAATTGCCGTATTTGGAATTAATGTATTGATTTCTGCTAGAAATTGTTATTTAACATATAGTGTCAGTAGCACAAGACTGTATTTCAGCACGTGCAATGTATAATCTAAAGGGAAAGAAATCCAATGAATCAACTCCCTAGAGCTAATATTCAGTAAACTATGCCATACATACATATTTCCAGTCAATAACCATTTTCTTCTCTAAAATCTATGGATTATCATATCCTTCTAGTTTCTTGTTTTAATGTCTTTTTTCCAGCAAAAGCTCACTCTCTGCAAGAAAACACAGGAATAATGTGTATCCATGCATCAGCCATTTAGCTGTTAACAAACAGAGATAATGGCCATTGGGAATGTAAAAGCTAGGCTACTTGGCTGCTCTGACAAATGAAATCCAAGAGTAATGAGTCACACTAGATGTGATCCTTTAAAAAGAAACATTGGCAAACTCTCAGATTTTAAAATAACTTTGCTGAGATCAAGTGGAGCTGTCTTCAGCCATGATGAAAAAGCTAAAAATTAGTATCTGACTGTGCAGATAATTCCAGCAGCTTGGCAGCATTCATTTGCGAAGCAGCCTAGCCTGATAAGATGCTCAACTGATGCTAATGCGAACTGGACGGTGCAGATGCGTATTGCATAATTGCTGCATACGTGGCACCTTCATTCATATACTGCCGTCTGCAGTTATCAGCTTAGAGAGATGATAACGTGCATGCCTGTGAGCCAGCCTCTGCTCCGGGTTTTGTTTTGCTCTGCATTGCTAGGCAGACTGTGGAGTGCTCACTTTCCTGTGCAAGGAAGACGAAGCATGTCTTCCCCCCCACTGCAATTTTAGCTGTACTGTCTTAGCAGTCAAAGGGAAGAATGAAAGTATGTCACCCACCAGTAACAGCTGAAGGTGGATCCTTTTCAGAAGATGCAAAATACACAGGTCTTGAGCTGGATTTTCATGATCTTTTGCTATGAATATTAACTCAAAAATCACCTATATGTTTTGGCTTTTTGTGGTAATGTGCTGTTTGCATCCCTTAGTCATGAGCAAAAGGCAAGATTTTCACTGAGCTGCACATTTTGCTTCATCTGAACATGAACCAAACCCATCCACTGCTCTGCAATTTTTGAAAACAAACTTATCTGGTGCTGTTGCTGAAGGAAATGCTATTTTTTTTTTCTCTGCACCTTATGACAGCCTATCTCCAAGTTGTTTATGATTCAGGTACATCTAAAAATTATTAGAATAATATAGTATTTCTCACCTGTCTGCAAAAATAGTGCACGCAGAAGTTCACTGCCAGAAAAAGGCCTGCTTAACTTTCTGGTTCAGCAAGAAAATCTCAGAGAAACAAAGTTCAGGGCTATAGGAAAAAAGTCTACCTGTCATGCCATATATCTTTTAGGATTTGAGGAACCACACATTAATCAGTAGAAGAACAGCAGTGAGCAGAAACAAACAAGGTGAAAAATCCCAGGCACATTCCAGTTTTGTCACAGTGGATTTCTTATGGAGGTCTCTTCAGGCAGACTTTCTTTTGACTCCTGACTAAATTATCATTGCTAGATGAAATCAAAGTTTGCACTTCAGTGCTCTGCTTCACCAGCGTACAATGCAAACCACGACACCGCTGACTAGAAGTAATTTTATAAGGCAGCAGAGAACTTTTTAAATGTTTAAATTAAAATTGCAGCTGTTCATACTTTTTTAGTATAATTTTTTTTTTTTTTCTCTGTAGCATACAATAGTGCTGGGCAGTGTTCTGTAAAATATTGGTATTTTACAGATACGTCACACTACAGAAATGGATTTGGGAAACACAGAACGAATGATGTATAAAATACAAAGCAGAAATGTCAGTGATCACTGATATAACTATTATTCAGGAGCAGACAAAAAATCAGTTTTACTGTCAGGCAAGTTTGCAATACTTCCATTTTATCTAAGCTCCTTATGCTTTCTCAGCAGAAAATTCACATTAAATAACATTAAGCAGAGAAGAAGAGACTACACAATAGTGGAGTCTCTGTGTAAAGGTTTTATTATGGGGAGATTGGGTTGCCTGACATTCATTAGTTGGTATATGGCAGATATTTCAAAGGTAAGCAAAAGAAGACATAAGCAGTATTCTTTAAATGTTCTTGCACTGTTTCTTTGTACATGTTTCTCTAGATGCTTTTCTCATGATGAGACCAAATGCACTGATTACAAAGGAAGAAAGACTTCATAACCAGTGCATTAACCTCTGTATGTTGTCAGTAAAGGATCTGATTCAACCCTGATGAAATCAATAAAAGCCTTTATTTTGATTTCATAGATCTTCAGATTTCATCCTAGTTTACTAAAATGTTTTAAATGTAATAGTTTAGGACATTGCACAACTAGAATGTTCTCCGCATGCTTTTGTAAAACCAGGAATGACCCTTCTGAATGAGTATAAAGATAACAGTATGATCACCAGCTAGAGGAGTGAATATTTTAATTGCAGATGAGGAATTAATATCTCCTGTCCCTCTACTAGACACACTACCTGTTGCCTTCAGGGGGAAGAAGGGAGAGAGGATATGTTTCAATAATGTGCATTCTTTCATCCGTAGGGTCCTTGCTGGATACAGATTCCTATTGGTAACTGTTTGAACTTGCTCAGCTGGTTGGAATGAGAGAAACATCCCCAGGGGAAGCAATAGGCAGACTGATGGCAGAGTGAAGCTTAAATGACCAAAAGTGCAAATTTATCAAAAGTACATGCAGTTTTTCACATGGCTTTGTAATTTATCAGGAAATAAATGGAAAGCACCATCCTGTGATATGTCAGGCACATGTCAGATGAGATAGTTCTTTTGTTTTGGTTGACAGTTTGGCAGAAATAGTGATAGATGATTGTGTCTTAAGCACAGAAAAATTAAAAGTCACATTTAACTTGTAAATGTCTCAGCTAATGGAATACACACATGTTCAAATATGAAGACAACCTTGGAATTACAGAAAATAAGAACAGAAAATAAGTGAAGGAGTCATTCAGTCATTCTTCTACTCTGAGATCACATGAGCTATTCTTATGCCATTCCTGATAGATATTTGCCCAAACTGCTCTCAGAAATTCCTCATGTGGGGTTTCCCATAATGTCCCGGAGACTGCTGCAGTGCTTCATTACCCTTCTTGCTGGAAAGACTTTCTTTATGTCCAACATGTATTTGCCTTGCTGTAGTTTAAGAGCATGTTTTCTTAACTGACTGGCAGACAAGGTAAGAGCTCATTCCCATCCACATCTAATCTGCTTTTTAAACTTCCAGTCTTTCGACCAAAAATATCGAGCACCTTTGCTTTTCCCCAGATGTCCCTTCTCAATCTTCATCATTCTCATTGCTATCCTTTGGTCTCTCTCCAGCTAATCTACATCTTTCTTGTGCTCTATCACACAAGTTGGCCACAGAACACTTACTGAAGATATAACCTCACTCACAACAAAAGAGCCACTTAATGAGTAAGCACACATATATTTGTTTGCCTTTTTTGCAGCCAATGGTATTTTTTTGTGTGTGACTCATTTTAAACCCAAGTTCCTTTCTGCAGATCTGCTGCATTACCTTCCAGCTTTTGTGTGGTTTGTTATTCCTGCAGAAAGGCAGACCTTTGCATTTTTTAGCATATTGGATTATATTATATTTTTCCAGAATATTTCTCTGATTTATCAACACTGTTGTAATTTTACTCCTGTCTTGTCATACATATACTGCCCAGCTGGTGCTCTCTGTGAACTTAATATAAGTGTTCTCCATCCTGTCTTGAAATGGAAGCATTGCATAGTGTTCAGGATAATTACTGTAAACACCCACTCAATCCATCCCCTTAATTTAATCAGGAATTAGGGACAACCACTCTTTTAATATACTTCTCTCCAATGAGCAATGAACTCACCTAAGAATTCTTTTCATCTAGTCCATGTGTCCTAAGCTTGCACATGAGGGTCCAGAGGTGTACTGAAGTCAAGATATATGACATCTACCAGTTTTATTCTTATCCACAAGGCCTGTTACCCTGTCATTCTACAATCATTCCTTTAATTATCAAAGTTCATGTTTCATAGCAGAAAATGTATGTATTCAGTTCTGAGATAGACTGTAGAATGGCAATCCAGGAGAGAGAGGAAGCATAACATACCTAAGTCCATGTTGCACTCCACCGAGTTATTTTAGATAAACAACCACAGACACGTTTACAAGTAATGATGGTGGAGTAGAAGTTACACTGATTGAAATTAGGTTAGTATGCCACTGCCAGTGCTGTTCTATCTTTGTTTGTGGTAAAGACGTTCTTGATTTTACATAGTGTTACTCTATACGGAAGAATATATGGAAGTCAGCAACAGGACTGTCATTGCTGGGTATTGTACCACCAGCATGGCGCCTCTGAATTTATTAAATTTATTAAATATCCTTTTATATTTTCCCCATGGTAATATAGCTGAAAACAGCTTTTTATATATCAGCTGTTGACTCTTGTGAGAATATGGCAAGCACTGGTAGATTTTAGCATTCAGTGTGCCGAGCTAAGAAGTGAATTCATGCTGGTGAATTTATACTGTGAAGATTCAAAGATGTGATACATTATTCACTCTTAGTTTGGGCCAGTAATATTAAGTCTAATATTCAAAAAAGGGAAGAAACATATGTCTACGATGGTGTATCATGACAAATTAGAAGGCAGGGAGTGTGTTTGGGAGTACTTGTTATTTTTACTTCTAGCCAGTTTCAAAGTCTTTGTACTTTATTCTAAGAATCTCAACCAAACCTGACTCCTTGCGATTCTTTCCCAAATGACTCTTCTCTGAGGAAATACAAGATATATTTTTCAGTTTTGTTTTGGGATGACAAGTTCCTTTTGCTTTGACAACTGATGGCACATATAACAACAACAAATCTCTAAAAGAGTTCTCCCACGCTCACTGTTTTGCTGACCAGCCCTTGAGGATAACAGGAGAAGAATCAAGAATACAAAGTAGTTTGGCGACATAGCAGCAGCGCTAGATCCATCTGCTTCTGAGCCTGTTTTACAACGTGCCCCTTGTGGGAGTTACAACAGGCCCTGTGATACCAGGACAGAGTCTCTCCAGACCTAATATTTAATTTACACAGGGTGTCCAGTCTATGTGGACCTTGGAAAACAGAGGTATCACAGAAAGGGAAACTTTGACGATACAGTCCCTCTTTGGGAACAAAAGGAACATGAAGAATTCCAGCTATGATCTGGAGCATCCAGTCCTTTTGTGCCCAGAATTTCCCTTCATACATATTTAAAGTGTTATTTATGGCTTCATCCTCTCTGACTGCTGTATTTATTTGCACTGGGTCTTTCAGCTGGCACTGTTTGCTATCTTGCTTAAGGTTATATCAACAGTATGAAAGAGAAATGCATGCCAGTAAGTGTCAACAGTCTTGGCAACATATTCAGGTTTCCTTAGGATCAAGTCATCCCACAAACTTTAGTTGCTATTACTTCAGGCAAAGTTTAAAGAGATCTGCCATTGCACTAAAAAAGGCTCTAACATAGAACCAAATGACATTGCCAGAAATGTTGTTGAAAGCACAAAATTAAAGATTGTGCTGTGGGGCATATATTCCTTGTTAAAGATGGAGAACATCTGAAGTGAGGATTTTCAGTTTGGGTGAAAAAGGATTGTAGACTTTTACTTTTCAGTTAAAAATTCAGCACACCTTATGTTCTCAGCGTGCAGCCTGTTGAGAGTTCTGGGTAGTGTATCCCAAAGGGCCAATGCCTGGACTAACTTTAGATCTCCTCACAGACACCACTGGAAACATTGCTGACAAAGAACTCCCATATGAAGTGGGTGAAAGAGAAGGTACATCCTGTGTAGCAGCTGTTGGGCATCACAGAAAACACCTGGCTTGTACAAACAAAAGTAGTACAAGACCCCATGAAGAATACAATAGGTATAAAAAAAACTATTCATGCCCAGGATGTGAACAAGTTTTCATGTTTACAGTCACTTTTAAAAAATCACTGTTGTAGATAAATGAGTGAGATTTTAAAGAAAACTAGAGTTAAGAAAGATGTCTTTTCCTGACATCCATTACTTCTTACATTAAAGATGTTTTAAAGATTTGAATGGTTTTCATAGTGCCATTTACAAGAGCCAAGACAAACATTATTATGTAACCTCAGATAAAATCCTCTGCTTCCCAGGTAACTCAGATTGCTCATGAACGTAAATCATAAAGGCTTGTGACAAAGATACCATTACCAACTGTTACTATAAGTTTTGTTTCCTGATGGGTCAGTGGCCTCAGATTATTTTTTAAGTGACAAAGAAATAGTTTAAAGAACGGTGGCTCTGTCATTTTATATTAAATATCTGCAACAGGTTTAGCAGCTGAAACTCATGGGATTATCCAGCTTTACGAACCCTGCTGAGTAAGCTGAACTAGAAGAGAGCTTTGTTTCTGATGGAAAAGGTGCCACTGTGGCCCAGCAAATCAAACACTTTAGGATTTATATTCCTGCCTCTAAGCTAAATGGTCACTTGCTGCACTACATAAACAGCAAGGAAAATACTGTTCTGGCAGATGCCCTGACCTGTATGAGTGGAAGCCTACATAAAAGCTTCTGAGAAAGGCCTGATTAAAGCTGATCACAGAGAAATTTTCCCTTGGAGACTGTTGGTGTCAGCAGTTTTGGATAATCTCTGTCATATTAGTGGCATTTGTATTGTATTAGTGATTTACATAGTTTAACACAACATTAAAAAACCTAGCACAATATGAGTTGCTAACATTTTACACGTGATATCTCTATCCCACAACAGACTTTTAAAAACCACTAATAGGAATGGTTAATATTAAAAAATTTATTCTGAAAAACAAAGGAGTAAAAATCTTGTGAGTTTTAAAAAGAACACCAAACCCAAGGAAGCCTCGTATATATTTAGAAAAAACAAAGGAAACTTTTTCCATAGTTGAGCAGTACATAGGAGCACATAGGAGGCTTTTGTCAAATTGTCTGCTGATTTCTTTCACTCTTCCCAGAGCTCATAAAAGTCTATGCAATATGACCTGAGTTATGGAATGGAACATACACTTATTAAATTTGCAGCTGACATAAAGCTAGGAAGGACTGCAAGTAAATTGGAGGGTAGGATTTGAATTCAAAAATCATCTTGACAGGTTGGAAGAATGGGCTGAAAAGAACAAGATGAAATTTGATAGAGAAAAATGCAACTCTCAGGCAGGAATTACCAGCCGTGGGAATGGAAGATAAGGAACAACTGGTGAGGCAGCAGTTCTGCAGCCAAACAACCGGGTTTAGTGTGAACTGCAGGTGGTGGTCAGGTCTCCCTCAGGTATGCCCCAGGTTTGGTTTCAGGCAAAACCTTCTAGAAAGTTGAAGAGTAGTATTGCAGAGACATGATAACAGTCAGAAGTCAAGGAAATGTGACCTTGAGATCAAAGGGGCGTAAAGAAGAGGAGGCTGAGGGGTATGATAACAGTTTTCAAGTGTGTGAAAGGTTATTATGAAGGGATGAGAAGGAACATCTGGTGCTCATGGCTACAGAGCACAGGACAAGAAGCAAGTTTTAAATTACAAGAAGAAACATGTGGGTCAGACTTTACGAAAAGTACTGAAAATGTTAGGGATAGAAAATCAATGGAAAGGTTTTACAGATGGAGGCCAGGGGATCTCTAATATTAGAGGTCTTTAAGGACATCATACTGTTGAAAAACAGCCTGTCCTAACAGATATCTCTCAGGAATGACTAATCCGTGGAAATGGACCAAACGTCCTCCTGACGCCTTTCACAGTCATATCCTTCTGTGGGTCTATGAATTACAAGAGACAATACAACTATTGAGTGGGTAACACTGCATTACTTTAAGGGAAGGGCAGTGTGTCTCAGGGTTCAGGAAGGTAAATATTTATCAGTGACTTTTGAAAAATGCACAATGATTTAGAAGTGCATAATACCAGAATTTCTGGCATCTTTTCATCACTGGCTCTGCAGTCATTCCCTCGGTGAAAATAACCCAGTTGCTTAGTCTCTTGGTATCAATCCTCTGTTTGTTAAATAGCTATAACTCAGTGCTATCGTGAGGCTATGAGTTAATGAATGCTTATACTGCATACAGAAAATTCTCGATGAAAGGGGTATAAAATTGCAAGTAATGATCCCTTATTTATTACTGTCATGTTTCAATAAATGCTAGTTTGTTCCAGTTTTCTTAGGTAGTACTGGTTCCTTTACATTAAGAATCTGAATTTTAGAGGAAGTTGCAAACCAAATCCAACACTTCTTGAACTTTAGAAAAAAAAAAATCATCAAATTTATGATTTCCAGGATACTGCACGAAATAGTTTGTTTGCAAGGATTAACAGCAGCATGTAGACCAGAGAGCTGGAGATCCTTGACCTCTACAGTGATGGAACCATAACTCCTTACTTGTCAGCTGCCTCCTCTCCTGTAACAACCTCTACCTACAGCAAACATGAGCCACAGTGTGCATTTGAGCAGCTGTGACTTGTGCTGGAGGTCAGCTGCATTCCCAGGAGCTCCCAACTCATGAGAATTAAAAAGCGGTGTGATCTTGTCCTTGCTACCCCACAGAGTGGTCTTGCGAGCCCCAGCATCACCCCATCATTCTGCTATCCAGCAGAACTCTGCATTTCACACCTATTATCAACTCTAGTGTTTTGTCACCTTCAAGAGTTGTGTTCACTCCATAGATTCAATACAGTCATGACCATGACACAGATAACTCTTTATTTTCTTTAGTTGTCAGTTTTAAGGCTACAGTAAAAGTACTTGTAATTTGTATTATATATGATGAACAGCTCTTAGTTACTTTTATGATATTTATAGCTAGAAAGCCTTGATCTTTCAAGGAAACAAACCAAGATAGAAATCTGAGACAGGGTCCAAGTTGGCACCCATGTGCTTTGACAGAGAAAGTGATGCTTTGGCCTTTCTGAAGCTGAAATCCAGAACACTGAGGCAGGTTCCTCAGCTCCTTACACAGTGTTTGAGAAGAATAAGGTATATCATAGAAGTCTTCAAAATAATCTGCACTTTCTGCAAGGGAAATGCCTAAGGCTGACACCCTGAACAGAGAATTGCCTGTAACTACTCCCCAGTAAAACTCTGGGAATAGAGTAATCTCCTAAGTAAAGCCCTTTTCAGGTGCCTGCCTCCATTCAGAATTCATTAAAGCAAAGATTCTGTGACCTTTCCTAAAAGAAGTTGAATGGAAATGGCTTACTTTTTTTGTGTGTGTGTGTGAGCGAGCATGAGTAGTGACAATATTCCTCTTTGGTTTCCTCAGGGCATCCCAGTGCTGATGCGCAAGTAAGGCAGTGATACCAAGGCAGCACAGGGTGGCCTCCTCTCCCATCATTCAACACAGAGCATAACTATTCCCAACACCTCTTTCACCTAAAGTTATGCCTGTGCGTTACTCTAGCCATCTAAGAGGACCCTCTCTGAGCAGGGAACCTAATGCTAGCTTGGCTCAGCCATACTTCTACATTGTTAATGCAAACAATATGCAATATGGCCATGCAGGATGGTTGCTTTCTAACAGAGGGTGGAGGGCCTGAGGCCACTGTTCTCCTAGCCAACCCACTCCCATAGCATTCTTGCAGATAATGTAACTCTTGAACCTACTGAGAGCAGTCGGAGTGTAAGAAGCCTAGATTCTCTCTTCATGTCCACCACCTCCCTAAGTATCAGGTTAAAAACACCTCTGAGATGCAGGTGTCTCAGCATTTTTTGCTCAAGTGTGCAGAAAAATATTCAAAACTTAGTCAAAATATTGGATATATTTTCAGTGGAATCTAATTTGATATGCCTGTAGCCAGAGCCTCGGTGGAGAAATACATAAATCTGGTTTCTGGACCGTGAAGAATTTAGTTATGATAGATATGGTGCGTCACAGACTGTCAGGACTGAGGTGCTTCTGCGCATGGGCTCAAGAGAGCTCTGGATGCCCAGCAGACGGCAAGTGGGTGTCCATGACATCTGATCTCCTTCGGGGATAAGTGGCAACTGAAAGGAGGACTCAAGGTCACAGTTTTATAACACAGACACTTGTGTTAGTCCTCCACCTGATTTTACGCAGCCAAATCTTTACTGAGTCTGCTCCTAGTCACATATGTTTAATTATCTTTGTCAGACTGAGAAATCAAGACAAAGGTGGCTAAGCAGCTTTCCCAAACCAAAGCATTCAGACAGCAAGCTCCCCGAGTCAGTCTGAGCCAAGCAACAGTCATTGGATTTAGCTTTCTCATTTAAAGATTTAGGCCTAAGGAACTTGATGAGCAAATTTCAGAATAATCAAGAAACTCCTGACCCCTGGCCCAGCATCCTGCTACCCTGCTGGTTCCACTGTTCACATCTGTATGAGGGAGAAAGAAGATCACTCCAATAGACTATTTGTGGGAATTTGAGTTATTTGAGCACTTTCACTACTTAATTTCCAGGAGCAGGCACTGAAATTAAAGCAGAAACAAAAACCTACCCTTACTCATGTGATTCCCATGAGAAAGCAATTGGTCCCCCATAGTCTTCCTTACATGGATTGCACATGACAATACCAACACACAAATTAAGTAGATGGCTGGTATTTCCTTTTTCAGGAAATTAATTTTTCATAAGTTATTATATAGTATTTTATTGAATCAATGCTTAAATATCTTCCCTGTAGTGCCCCAGCCCTCATCACTTTCTTTCTCCTGAGCACTTTGCTCTTAGCCCATGAATAATGAAACTAAGCAATTACGTACAAGCAATGCCTCCTGCTGCAAAGCCCAGAAACTAATCCGATGGGGCTGTTCTCTTCTATTTTTGAAAGTCTGGGCACCCCTGAGGGGAAGAAGGTGATACTTGCCCTTAGTAATCTGGGTAAAAGGCACAGTGGACATTTCAGTGCTCCAGTTGCTCACTTTGTTTAACCTTGTAAAAATTTTATAGTAGCCTAATGGCTTTGAAAAACCTCTGATTTTCCAAATTTTTTTACCCACTGGTATTGTAGTTACTAATGAGGAAATGTCAGCATTTATTTATGGTACCACAACACTATACGGTTCCTTCATGAGCTGTATAATTCTGATACTTTTCACCTCATTTAAAAACTTGTTTCAAAGAGACCTTGGATAAATTTTGCAGAGCTGCAGTTGTGAACATGGAGGTGAATCTACTGACACAGCTTCAGCAGATGCTTTTACTACTGTTCATTAACTTTAGCTCTGCTGCCATCAGAATTATATAAGGAACATAAAGGAAATAAAAAAAAAATGACTCATGCAATTTGGTTTCTGCTGTGTCATTTCCCACTGTGTTGCTCTTTGCGCCTCAACAGGCTGGCAATCAAACAGACTAGTGAGGTCACAGTACAGAAATGAATGGCAAGGGTTCAGAGTTGAAAATGCAATTATCTTTCCCACTTCCAAATAGAATTACAAGAGTAACATCACTGAGGCTATAACAGAAAACTCCTTCCAGCTTTTATTCTGTTTTGATTTGGCAAAGATGTTCTCCCCTCCCTCTTACCCGTTCCTTCCCCTTTCCCACCCCTCTTCCCCTTTCTTTTCCCTTACTCTTTTCACCTTTGTGGTGAGGTTTAGAAACATTTATTTGAGAAAAGAGGTATATTTCATGTGTTAGTTTGAAACCAATTAATCTCTCATTTTATGTTCACGACACATAGGGTACTTGAATCTTTACATATTTCTTTTCTTTGGTTTTACAGATATTCGCTTAATCTAAAGACACAGTTAAACTTTTTGTTCTTCTACAGGATATAAGATCAGGCATGGTAAAATCAGCAATTAAGAAAACCTCTTTCTTTTTCCTTTCTGCTGCAATTTATGAGCTTAGGGAGGGGAGGAAGTGGTAAAATGGGGGAATGAAAGTATAAATCCTTATTCACCCAATATTCATTTATATGCAACATAGCTACCCAGCAAGTGCTTGGTATTATCTGAATAACAAAATAGACATTTCTCATACACCTATTCGATTGTCATAAAAGAATGCAAACTGAAGCTTGCGGGTGCTTCCATAAGTGAGTTTTGAGTACAGGATACCTGCAGTTGTTCAGGATGATCCAAATAAGCAGTTAATACAAGACATAAGAGGAAAGGCTTCTTTTGGAACTTCCCAGAAAATACAATTCAGAAGAAAAAGATACTGTTCTTGAATTTAAAATGCACTTCTTCATTACTGTCTTTATGTTGATGATTTTTTTTTCTTTTTCTCCCCTAATTTATGTTTTCCTATCTGTTTTTGAAAGAGACTATTTCCAGTTCATTTACATTCCTATGGCAAGTCTCTCAAATATTCATTAGTTATTAAATTGCTTTTCCTAGATCAATGAGGTTCTAATTGCACTTATTTTGAAAGACCTGATCCAACACTATCAACCATGCTATTCTACCACTGTAACTCAATTGAATTTAGTGGGATACTTTCCAGTTTATTCAGTGAAATTGCAAGGACAAGCAGTCATATGACCTCTTTTGGACCAGGTCCATTAAGGAATGTGGGTGCAATCAAGTCAGATGTTACAAAACATAGATGTTGGGCATAACATTCAGTTTGGAAACCAGGTGTTAGGACATAAACTCTCTAGATGGGTGCACTGCTTGAGAAGAATGATAAAAAAAAAAAAAAAGAGAGAAAAGAAGTTACTGAATTGGAAGCTGGTTTAATAGGAAACACTAAGCGCAGAAGTATCTAAAACCTCACCTTTTCTTTAAAGCTTAAATTCCTCAGTTAAATTAGGATGCAGAACATGGTGTCCTCTCTTGGAAAAAATCACTCTGCGATAATCTCAAAAGTCTTTAAATACAGGTATTAGAAAAGGATTCTTTACATAATAGACCCTTTCACAACAGCCCAATAGTTAGAGTATGAGTCTCATCAAGACCTTGCTTCAGTTCCTTTCTCTACTAGAAAATAAAAGTCAAAATCCACATAGCAGAAGAATGTGTGAACAACAAACCAATAGCTTGTTTGTTCTTCAATAAAGAATATTCAGCATGTTAAAGAAATTGTAAATGCATATTTCAACATATACTTTAAAACGTTCACAGTTAGAACAATGATCTTTAGTGATCTCACTGGCAACAGGAAAAATTCCTTAGGAATTTTGAACACCAAAGTATGTGGATCAGCTCTCAGGGCATAGACTGACAGAGTTCTATAAGATTAACAGTGCTCATTTAAAAAACTGTGCATTTCCAGATATTGCTATCAGCTGCAAACTCAGTGCCACCGAATTTCAAAACTTTATGTTCAGTTAAACCATTAGCAATCACCTTGGTTTTAACTGTATTGCTGCCTGTGTGGCGGAATACAGACGTATCAAATAAATCACCATCTCTTTCCTTTCAGTCATTGCTCTCAGGTTCTTAGGAGACACACAGATGGAAAATGAACAAGTAAAAGGAAAGAAGGAGGAATAAAAAATTCAGGTCTGTTAACACTCTTAAATCCACAGGCTTTTCTACAGATTAAAGGCTCAAGCTAAGGGGATAAAGTTAATCTTAAATTTAAGACACATCACTTCTATACCACATCAGAATATTTTTTGTAGCAATAAATAAACATTCTCTCATTTAGTTTTCTAAAAATTTTTTATGCTGAGTGATCTTTGCATTTGTCAAAAATCTTTTAAAGCTGTACTTATTCTGAAACTCCTAGTAGAATTCCACGCTCCTGATTATTCAGAAACACAAAATGGTACAACAGGCAGAAGACAGGCAGATAGATAAATTAATTATTTAAAAGAAACAAACATTTACTATTGCTGCTTAAACTTCAGCAAAGCTGGATGTGAAGAAACTGTAATATAGATTGCACGGTTCATCAAGGTTCTGATGGCTGAGCAAAACTTAATAAACAGAGACAGCTAGTTATAACCTTTAAAGCATTTGGTATCAAAATCTTCAATGAATCAAAATATGAATAACTGAGTTAATTTGTGGACATGGAAGACACTTAAGAGAACATTTAATTTCTCGGTACAACTTTCCTTTTTTCCATTTGTGTGGCTTTTAAAGTTACCTTACCCATAAGGCAATGCATTCTACTCATTATACTTAAATTTACCTCCTCTAGAATGGTTTTAAATTGGATATTAGTTTGGACTGAAAAGCACATATCTAAGTTTTGAACTACCATGCAGATCTAATTTTACATTTGAATTGCATTTCCCAAAAGCCTGAGAGTGTTAAATTCTGAGATATTAGTGTTAGCGTATCTGCAGCCTTTTCACACTAGGGAATGTCAGGAAAAAATTCCCAGCTGTGTTAACATTGGTTCAGCTGTGTTAGCAGGAGCTTGATGATTTGATCATCTTTCCACTTTTAATACAGAAGTGAACTATGTGAATCCACATTCATCAATTTTCTTTTCAATTCAAAACCTAAATGCCTTGATGATCAGCAGATATTCAAATACCCTCTCTAAAATTACCTGAAACTCCCAAATCTGTTCTCAGATAACCCAGACACCTTCATAAGGAAATACTGCCATTTTCCTCACAAGACTGTAATTTTTATGACTTCACATCACATTTCGCCATTGAGTTCCATCTTCCTCTATGATGTATCGTGATCTCTTTTTCAAAGTGGTTCGTCATAAGAGTTCTTGGCAAGAGAGAATTAGCACAGATAGGGTACGTAAGGGAAAATACAGACACATGTACAATTTCCCAAGGCCTCTAGGCCATATTTCAGGGGTTGGAACTAGACAATCTTTCTGGATCTCTCCAACCAAAACCGGTCTATGATTCTATGATGCTATGATATCTGAAGTGCAAGTATTCAGACGAGGAGACAATCGACTTTCTGAAACCACTTCATCCATAAAAATTAGAAGATGTAGAAATACCCTTATTTAGACATTTGAGACATTGAGACTTATTGAAAATAATTTTGATGGCTAATTGTCAGCCACTCTTAAAGTCTCTATTCTGCAGAGGGTGGGGGGTTGAGGGGGTTGTTCTTACAATTTCCTCGTACCCAAGGCCAGTGATATAAACTGTATCTGAAAACACTTTACAGAGTTAAATAATGCAGGCTCACAGCTGCTTTCTTTTTTATCCCAGCCTCACTGCACAGCTTTACAGCAAGAAAACAACAAAGAACCACCATGTTCTGAAATATTATTTCCCAAACTATATTGAATGGACGAAGTGGAGGAGTCAAGAAAGGTAATCAAGGAGCTCAGGCAGTGGAAGGGGAAAGGGTCCTTTCTACTGTTGCTCTGCAATCACTTGAAACCAAGATGTCCTGACAGGGATCTGTTTTATTCACTGATGGAAATATCTCTGTTCAGCATTGCATAATGTGAACCTCGGCAAAACAACTGCTGCTGGTGGGAGCCTTATAAAGATAGCACTCTGTGCAATGGGAAGGCAGATGGGAGCCTGGGAAGCTGATGCTGGAAAGCCAGAAGCCACTGCCTACGTGCCCCATTTCACTCTCAGTCTGATGTTTGCCCCCTGGCTGTGAATGCACACAGAGACCTTGACTGACAAGATAGAACAAATTTAAATTAAAGACAAAGTAAGCAAGTTGTGTCACTGTTCAGGGAAATGTTCAAGAGAGATCTTTAATTCCCAGATTGCTCATTGCTATTGACTACAACAGAAAATCACAGTAAGGGCAGACAATCCTAAACAATGTGGGGGATACAGATTAATCAAATTACAACAACTCCATACTGAGAGTCCCTGGCTCTTTCCTTACACTGATGGTCTCTGTAAAAGATGTCTGAGGATTAATCCTTTTCTTTCTTTTCCTCCATGTATCTCTTAATGTAGGGAATCATGTATATAGACCAAAACCCACCAGCTGAGCAAGGCAACTGGATGAAAGGCCAGTACATTAACAGGTGACTCGTGCCTGTTTCTTTCACTGGTAGACTTCTTTGCAACTTTGAGAAAGATCCTGCTTATGCACTTTGTTCCTTTGTGCTTCTTCCAAACACTTGCCCAAAGAAATGTTTTCTCTAAGTGTGAGTAGTTCCCTGGAAGGCAACTGAACAACTTGAAGATAAACATGTGTTTGCTGGAGAGGGTAGGCTTGGATTGCGATCTGATTGCAGAATGTATGTATTGCTATTTATTTCTTCATGCAGTCAGTATACTTTGCTGTACTCCAAATAAGGCAACAAATAACAAACTAATAAAGAAAA
Source organism: Phalacrocorax carbo (assembly GCF_963921805.1). NCBI lineage: Eukaryota > Metazoa > Chordata > Aves > Suliformes > Phalacrocoracidae > Phalacrocorax > Phalacrocorax carbo. The sequence goes on from NC_087516.1 coordinate 16,637,119, forward strand.
TCATGTCTAAGAGTCAACAAAGTTGCAAATTTTTACTTTTATGACCATCCCATTTCATACCAGCAGTGACATTGGTGGGGGGAGGTTTATGTCTAATAGGCATATCCAGGCTCCTGCCAAACCTGCTGTGTGCCAGATGAGCTGCTGCCAGGTTATAAACTTTGAAGGAATTATTATTCAGAGGAATAAAAGAGTTTGCTCTCAGGCTACATTTTGCAATTTTATTAACAGATTCATTGCTACCTTACAGAGTGGCTTCATCAGTCACAGAGTACCTTCACTGTTGTCCAAACCTCAGAGAAGGATCCAAATGTCCCTGATTACATAAAGTTCCCATTTTGACCTCAGATGGCTCTGGGCATCCTCAGCATTCTCTTTTGGATCCAACAAAACACCAGGGTTTCACTTGGAAGATGCTACATTCATGACTACAGGGAACAAGCCACGATATAATTTGACAAGCCAAAAGGAGAGAAAAGCAATTTTCTGTGATTACGTGAATTAGAATTCAATCAGAGATATAAAATATAACTCAAAAAAGACAATACCTTGTTTAGACTTGGACTAGCTTTGGAAAAGTTATAAGAACATGCGCCCTACTCAAAATACATACTTACATTCTCTCCTTACTAGAGATATCTTTATGAACCGAGACAGTAAAATACTCAGACAACCATTAACATTCTTTGAACGTGAGACTCAAAGAGTCTGCATGAAAATGTGAAGTGTAATTCTGCAAGGAATACCCTATAAAGTACAAATAGTTCAAAATGCAATACATTTTGGGTCAGCATCAAATTATTTTCAGGAAAGCAAAAAATTGAAAAAGATTACATAGAATATCTTTTTTCATTTAGCTCCGCATTGAAGTCAACTTTAAAAAAAATATATCCATGACCATTTTGAGTTTTTTAAACCATTCTTAAAAGTGGTTTTGAAAGGAAAATTGAGATGTTTGATTTATAAACTGGCCAAATATGTCGATTGTTTAGGAATTTTTTTCTAACGCATTTTCCAATATGTGGCTTTTGGCAAAGCAGACACAAATTTAGAAAACAGTTTGGTTTCATTGTATCTTCAGTTTTCAGTGAAAAACATTTTAACTAAGTAATATCACCCTACTTCATTCAGAAGCCACAGTATATAAAACTGATATGAAAACTACATCATCAGTTTTACCTCAAATCAGGTTTTTATTAAGTAGGCCTTCTGAAGAACCATATTTAGAGTGTATTCACTGATGTCTTATAAAAATATCTGGTTTAAGTGATGTTTTTTCCTATATCTATCCTCTGGACAACTGTTCTTTAACTCTGTTGATCCTCTCAGGGCTATCTTAAATAGTCTTTCATGAAGTACACGTTCTTATGATATACTATCATTTATATATGTAAAGGTTGTATCAACAGTGTTATTTCAGCAGTCACAAAATTAAGTGAGAGCTATTGCTTTGATACTACTCCCCTGTGGGATCTGGAGCAAATCACCCTGCAATGCTGCTTTTCTGCTTACAATGTCAGGTCTTTGAGAAGAAATTGTCTTTCACATTGTATTTGTATATTGCCTCTCAGCTGAGACCTCCAGATGCTACTATAATATAAAGATTAAATAGTGATACTATCTGTTAAATAATGAATACTGCAAGCATGCTGATGACACCTCTATTTGGGATGAGGAGGGTAAGAGGAGAGATTAAATAACTTTCCCAAGGTCATGTGATTCATTATTGCCAGGGAAAGGATGGTGTATGCAAGAGCCTTGCATCCAGAGTAGGGATACACACGAGGACTCCCCACAGCCTTGCAGGCTCTCTGCTGGGGTAGTACATTCTTGCTGTTCTTGACCAGTTATTAAGCAAAACAGCACTGAAGATAGTGGCACCGCTCAGCCAAGAGGAAAGCTGGTGGGATCTAACAGTTATCTGAGCAGGACACATGGGGACCTGGGCTCTACCACTCTACAGGTGAAAAACTGGACTAGAAATATAGAGGAAGAAGTATCATAGACTACTTCTGTACTCATAAATTAGTGTCAGGGAGCATTCCTGGGCACTGGACATCAGTCCTGTGTACCACCCAAAGAGCCTTGTCCATGGACCTGGCCAGGGTTGACCAATAGTCTCCCAAAGGATTCCTGGCCAAGGTTTGTGAGCTACCATGGGTCAGGAGCCATTCCAATTTAACCATTTGCCTCCTGGCAAATACTCACTTCTGGAGGGTAAGGGAGGTACATGTAAGGACATATGACATCCCCTGCCAGTTGGGCTCAAAGGCAGGGCAGTCCTAAGCATGCTTAATATTCTCTTACAGCCACTAGCACTTCCAAAACCACCAAGCTCAGTCTGGCATTTATGACATTTTGAAGGTCAGATCATATCTGACTCCAAGGAGATTTCCTTTTTAAGTTCATTGTGCTGGTCAGAGGACTGGTGCTCTGCTTCTCTCTGTTTTACCTTCATTGGCTCTCAGAGACCTCTCATGACCAGAAAGGAACTACTTGCATCTCCAGGGCAGAACTTGCCATCCTGCTAATTATGCGCCATGGTGCACAATGGTGAATCGAGACGACCTTAGCTGTATGGTACTCCTCTAACAGGGTCCTCGTGCACATTCTGACCGCTGTCATCCTCAGGCAGTTGCTTGGCAACACCAGCATCTTTGATATTCACTTGCCAGGCGTTCGGTAATAAACTCACCAATGAGGCCACAGCTAGCTAATTTCCTCTGCCGTTTGCAGCAGATGATAAAGTGAATCTGCGGTATCTTAGTGATATGTCTAAACAACTGCCTGAAGACATTCTTTTGTTACAGATTGAATTCCTCTGTTTCAACTGACAGGTCCTTTACTCCTAGTTGGTTGTCTCATGTTTGGGAATAAATAGAGATATAGAGCACCTGAGGAGCTGCTGTTTCTATTTGCGCATCGGCATACCAAACAGTGTGCTATCTGGTAATGAGAGACTGCATGCCTGACGTTGTGCAGGCTGCAAACTACAGCTGGCACTTGCTGGACACAGACAAGCAGTACAAACTGAACTGTGCTGGAAGCTGAGTAACAGTTCCTGACTGGGATGGTGATATTGGTAGTCTCCAGCTAATGCGCAAAAGGGAGAATCTGGGCTAGCATACATCCCACACACACCCCACCTCCCTTCTCATGGCAAACAGTATGCTTTTGGAAGGGGTAGAATCAGCAGCCCAGGACCCATCCCTTCTCAGCTTGTTTTGGTGAGGTGGTAAAATGAATTAATTGATCATCCTCTAACTATTTGCCAAGAAATTGCTTAAAAACACCCAGAATGCTTTGTGACTTCCCATGGTAGGTTTGAACAGAAAGCATTCATGATGACATGACTGGGATTTTGTTCTTGATGCCACTATTGGATAATCCAGTATATTGGATTTCTCAACCTACTTGACATACATACACACACACACACACAAAAGGTGCAAACACTACCTGTAACACAAAATAAACAAACTGAAGGAGCAATAGAGTGGAAGAAATTCATGTAACCTATTATTAGCTTGTCAAAAATAAGGCATCTAGCCTGAGTTACTCTCTGGGCTCCTTCATGAATCAGTGGAGGACCCTGTCTATCCTTCCTGACCACAGAGACACCCTAAATGAGGACTTGAGACTGGACACCTAACTTTACATAGGGAATGGTAATTAAGTTGAATCCTATCCAAATTTCTGTAGATAACTTACCACTCTTTGGTTATGGCAAACTAACTTTTTCTGAGAAAGGTCAGAGGAGAAAGAGAGACAGTAAAGGCTAGTTGATAGCTGCTACACATCACAGCTTCCACACAGTCAGATGAGCAATCTGTCACCTGTCTGGTTTTATGACTCCACTGTAAACAGACATCTGGAATTTTGGGGGAGAATACATTTACATTGCGTCAAATGGATCATTGCCAACTCCAGAGAAGCTGGTCTGGATCTTGACGTGCATGCGGAGGCTTCCCAGCAGCCTGGTGGAGGACTCAACTCTGTTCAGACTCTGGGTCTTACGTGTTTAAATAATACATAAGAACCTAAAGACTGCTGTACTGGATCTGATTAAACATTTATCCCTGTTTCCCTCTCCAGCAGTGACCAAGAACAGACACCTAGGAAAAAGATGTAGCAATATGATAGTTATAATGTTTGACAGCCAGAAATTTAAGGACTTGTTTGGTCAGAGGCTTTATGGATATGTTTCTGCTTAGCAATCCCTGATGGCCTTTTATTCTTTATAATAATACCATGTAGGTTTTGTCAAAAAGCCATTTGGGATTTCCCCATTTTGAATGCTACCCAGAGGAATGAGAAGAAGAGTGGCCATAGATTCTAGCAGAAAAGGTTGTGAACTCCTGCCAGGAATTGTGTGCAGAGTGGAGCCAAGGTGAACTCCACTCAGCTGGGTCTGTGGGTCTTAGCATAGCAGGGTTTTGTTTCATAGTCTGAGTTTGTAAAAAGATGGCTATCCCTTCCCGCCATATAATTCTAAAAAAATATTTGAGGATGCAGGTTGCTGTGTAAATGTCAGATATTATTTTTACTAACATCAACATATTGTGACAGCTGTTTGATATTCAAACTAGCCACAAGAAAAATGTCCTGCCCAGGATTTCACTAAGTGTGCTTAGCAGTGGTTCCCCATCGCATGAATGAGAGCATGAACACAGGCATCTGAGGTGATGAAAAGAAAGCTAACACCTTCAGATGCTGGAGCATGTGTTGCCAGCACAGCATTTCTTTCCTGACATTCAAGGAGCGTATTTCAAGTCCTGAGAGGTGCTGAGCTTGAAAGGTGCAGCTATTTCTGAATGAAGGGTACTTCAGAGCTCTGAGATCTTTGATGCTCCCTCCTTGCAACCCTGAGTGGGAAGACAGTCTGCCCCTCACAATGCAGTGTATACCCAGAGAGATTTGTAAAAGAAACAAGTTTCACAGACAGCCCCAGTGGCGGATGACTGAGCATCATAGCTTGTAGCAGATGAAGGGAAATGTCAAGCCCTGCCAGTGCTCTGCTTATGAGGATGGACAGCAACCTGTGTCTGTGCAGCCCAGCAGAAATGAAGTGTCATTTAAATCACTTATAAGCAATGTTGTCGGCAGCTAATTCCTACCTTTCAAGTATTCCACCACTTTTGGAAACCAAGAACCAGTTTTGACAATGGGTTTATAACCATAGTTTCTAATTGCTTCCCCACAGTTGCACTCAAATTTCGCTTGCACAAAACCTACGCTGGTGAGTCTATGGGCTCAAATGGGTGCAGTGAGTTCCACTGGAATGGCAGGAGGAATCTACAAGACTTCTAATTTATTAGACTCAATTTCTGGCAGCAGAAACAAATTCTTGCTGGGCAGGACTTTAATCCAGAAGAGCAGGAAATGAAAACTATTCCTTACAGAAGCAAAAGGAAGCCAGAAGGACAAGGAGAAGGAGTCATTTAGGATGTTCTTGATGGTGGAACACCACCATCATGAGGGGCACAAGATCTGAGGCCAAGCTGGAAATGAAGGCAAGGACAGAGTCATTCAAAATCTCAGACAAGGACAAAAATATTCAACTGGGGCATGAAAGGCAGAGCCAGTAGGGAAATTTTATGGCGTTACTGATGAGGAAGAGATATCATTGTACTATTTGCAGTTTCAATGGAAGGGAGTGGCTGAAATTATTCATGGTAGAGTTGTTTTCTATTGCTGTTTCTGCAACTGCCATGCTTTCCTTTCACTTCAAATTGACTCTGCACTTTTTCATAGTGACATCATGAATGACATTTTTTTTCCACAGTGAGATCAATAATAGACAATATTATGTGACACAAGCCACAACCATCCTTAGAAAGCTACAAACAAGTGAAAATCTAGTTTAATTTACATTCTACACTTTGATAACTTACCTATTCTGTCCTTTTATTGATAATAGGACAAAACTTAACACAGCATAACATAGCATGTGACAGAAAAATGAGAAGCACATACTGTAAAGTCATTTTCTGGAGGCAGTGTAATCTCCATTCTGGGTGCAATACTGTGACTCTTAGTCTTGGTTTTGAGAGGTGACCAGGTCTGAAAAGATAATCATATGCTTCTCTTTTTATTTAGTGCTTGCATGTGGCTAGTTTGCACACACGAGCTGCTTTCACAATTTAGACCATAATAAAATAAGAAAAATTGACAAGTTCCCATCTCTGCCTCTTCTCTTATAGGTGAGTCACTTTAAGAGCTGACATAGGGGTTTGAATTTTAGAAGTTGCTGGGCACATCCCCTGGAAATCACACTCTCCAGGGGTTCTCCCCAGGGGCAACCAAAACAATACAGTCTAAGACTCCTGCTAACATTTGCAAATGTCAGTCTCTTGCAGTACTCTCAACTTCGGATTTCGTACAAGGAGGCAAGTGTCATGGTTGCTCTGTAATAACTCTGCAGTCCCTTCATCACCACAGAATCTTCCTGAGTTAATTAACAGAGGGCAGAGACTAAAACTGCAGTAGGACTGTTGGGTGAGAGTGTGGATACCTACTGTGCTGCTCTTCCCGGGTCTTGCTGTGCAATTTGCCATTTTATTTTCATACTCCAGAAGGTGCCTTCTTCCACTCCCACAGACTGTGCCTCACTGATACCAAGAGCTGAAATTATGACTTGAGGCTGGATACCGCCAAGGATTTTATACTCTCACACTGTTTTGGGATTTCTGTAGCCATCATAATGTGCCACAGCCCTTATGTGCTATCTCAAATATATCTAACAAATCTACTTATCATGCAGAAAATCACTAATACATGAGTTCAAGCAGAGTGTGAAACATGGAACAATGATGATTAGATAATGGCTCCATTATCTGTACAAATGCAATGCTACTACAGTAGTTCATCATAAGATAACATATCTGAAATCTGCAGCTGAGATTTTCAAAACTGTCTCAGGGATTGAGGTACATATCCACCATTAATGTTAATGTGTCTATGTCCCCTCCATCGCTTAAAAAATTTCAACCTATGCTTCAAGAGAAAATAATAAGCTAAGTAAAAGCTAATTTTAAGTCCGAAGGTCACACATATCACAAGGGATTCATGCTGGCCTTTACTGCAGTAAAACACCAAGCACGGATGCTTTCATAGGAAACTTGTTCCAAATCAAATGCAAAATTAAATCAGCATCTTCAAAATTCCTTATGAAACAAAATCTAGGAAAAAAGTTAGTTTATTAACGGTTTCATTGTGGAATTTTATTTTTCTAAATCTTGTTTTATGAGAAACCTCTTTTTACATTACTTTTTAGCATAGTAATCTTAGAATGGAATAGTGTTATGAGTGATGTAGGATGAGAAGAGGTAACAGCTGAAGTATTTTCTTTCAGAAAATTTTGACATTAATTAGCTATCATTGATAGAAAGGGCTTTTCTTCTGAATTAAGATGTCACCTACTTCCAGTGCAGTGAAAAAATACAGCCCTTTTAAAGATCAAATATAATTTAACATGTAACAAAAATTAATAACTGGAACCGTGGTTTTTTTAACATGAGATTTTTATAAAAAATAAGATAGAAAAAACCACGTTTTATCCCCCCACAAGTGATTCTTTTACCCAATGAAATTATTTTATTAAAAAAAGTTAGGCTTGGAGCAATTACTTCTCTGCACAGAAAACCTTTCCTGAGGTGGACTTGGAACTGGCAACGTTATTCAATATTAAAACATGACATAACTTTAAAATATGATATAAATGAAAGCAAACCATTAATTTCAATTATACAGGGACAAAGCATGTACATTCACACATACCGTGTTGTTTTAAAGAGTTAAATACAGTATATCTTTCAGAAATCAAGTAGGAGTTGATTTAGCTATAATGTGATATCCTATTCGAATGGCAGTTGTGTAATCATCTCTACTGCCCTCTACCAAAGAACTGCAAATAGAGGTTAAAAAAGATTTGGTGTCAGTCACTACAAAAGGAATTTCTCCATATTTTTATGATGGGAAAAGCTTTTACTGCAGACATATTACAGGTGAGCATATCCATTGAGTAATGAGAAGCACAAAAACTAATAGAAAGAAAACATGTTTTTTCCACGTATGGTGAGTTAGTATTTTTTTAACAATGTCAAATTATGCAAAGTCACTGCTTGTCTAGAAAGACACACATAACTTCATGACTCGTGCTTCTATTATTTAGTTTGTTAATTGAATGATTTGGTAAATTAAAATAAATTAACTATCTGATGAAGGATTGGTCATAAAGGGTATTCCTCTGCCTTCAGAAAAATGATATTGACAAACTGCTGATGAAGATTAAGTTAAAGGTGCCAAAATAAAAAATAAAATAATAAAAAAAAAGTTTGTCAGCTGTATGGTAAAGTACTTTGGAGACCTGGAACGCACTCATACGCATGAACAATAAAATGTTTCTTGATGGTAGTCAGCCTCACAGTTCATTTGCCTGAAAATCTCCTGGCAGCCATCTGGATCAGGTTTAAATAAAATGTAATACTAAGCCCCTAATCTGACAGTGATAAGCTGGTGACAATGATTATTCATGAGTTTACAGGGAGAGTAGACCTTGAGAGGCAGATGTGAGTCCTTTCTTTCAGGCCCAATTTCAGTGCTTTGAATGTATTGGAACCACTTCAGAACATAAGGTTTGTTTTATATAAAGAAAAAAATGCTGCTTTAATTAGCTTGACATCTAATTGCTTTCTAATTGTCAGAAGTTGCCCTAAATAAAAAGAAAGAAACTAATTAATTTCCTGAGGCTTGCTGCACATGAACCCTCACATAAAAAAAATGTTGTTTTTGTTAAATTGATGGTCCAAAGTTAATGAAATGGCTTGGCCTTGTTTCAGAGGGCAACTGTTCTGAAGTAGGGGGATACCACTTTACTGTTTTATTGAAATGGAAAACTTTGGGAGGGTGTTTCAAAAGCACTTAACTTTGAGTGAACTTTGCTGTCATGAATTAATCTTGAAGGCTTGGCCAATGTAGAGAGCCCTTTACTCCTCATGGGCCTAATCCAATGTCTTTTTAAGTCAACAGTCAGTTTTCCCTTTACTTCCCTGCACTTTGGATCAACTTTTAAATTTACTTGGATTAAGATGGGAATTCAGGGAATGGGTTTTATAGGAAGCTCTCTGCTTTAGTTACATCAGGGCTATGGAGCCTTCCCAAGTAAAGTTTTCTATCTGTTAGTCTATGCCTTTCTCTCTTTGTGTGATGCTTAATAAGGAAATGTGGTGTAGATAGGAAGGAGTTTAATGTCATCACTCATGCAGGAGAAAACAGCTCATTCACCCTTGTAAATGGATCATTTGCATTGAGGACCTTCCCTCCTGAATTCCACATTTCTGCTGCAAGCTGTGCACAGCCATAGAAGTTGTGCCATACTGTGAATCTGTGAATGTCTTTTAGAAGCTCATGCCTGATGTAAGTAAAGCGCTTGATTTTCTACCTGCTCCCAAAGGAGAACTTCAATTGCTTCTGAAAAGGGAGAGGCACGGAAAGCTCTGGCCTGAGAGCAGTTGCAGCATTTGCAAACTCCTGTTTAACCCTGTTACATTCTAATGCACAAACTTTATTCCCTGTGGCACCACCTACATGACAAACAGTTGGGCTTCTCATGGATAATTCAACTGGCAGCAGTTCATGGGAGTAATTTGGAATGAACTAGGAGAAGGAACATTCATATTGGTTAGAGAAATCCTCATAGGAAAACACATCCTCTCAGAACGAAGGCCGGGCACACAGTTATCGAACTCTGTCAACACTAGTTATGATTACTTATTTATTTGTGGTACAATGGCATCTAGATGTTTCAGCTAAGAGTGGGAGACCCCAGAAAGAAGCTCATTGCCCAGAGATCTGCTCAAAGAAAGTCCAAGCCTAAACTGATTTCAGCTATAAAGGTAAGGCAAACTGCTTACTGTCATCCATCTGGGGTAGGATAGGCCACAATAGAAACAAAATTACTCCAGTTTCCACCTACTGCCCCACACAAAGTCCTATGCTGCTTTTTATCTATGCTGACCTTTTCTTCAGTTTTTTAAGCTTTGTTTCTCCCCTCCTTCGGCTTGTTTTTCTTTTGGACTCAGGGGTAACAGGCAAGAACTAAGCTAAAATTTCAGCATCATCAAACATACATCCAAAGATACTTTCTCAACTGTTTGCAGATGTGAGGATAAGGTGTTACAGAGTCCCAGGCACTAAATGCTCTCCTGGGATCCAGAAAAATATGGGAACATGGCTGGATCCAGGCTAGATACTTTCCTCTAGCAGAGGGAATAATTGTCACGCCACGTGGCTAGAAGTAAATACTCTGCCCATAGGAGCTAAAGAGAGACCACAGCCCTTTCGGCCTCCCTAGCAAGTCCATACATAATGGAGAACTGCATCTTCCTCTCTATCACCACAGGATGTGGCTTGATATATTCAGTTTTAATCTTACTCTGATGCATGAGGTTGGTACAAGTTCTGCCCTCAGCCCTCTTTGAGTATTAGCAACACCAATGAAACTACTGTGGGGCTGCCATTTTTCATCTTGGAATTTCCCCTGACAATCTTCTTATGCTGCTGATCTGCATTGCAGCACTTTGCTCACAAGGACTCAAACTTTGCCTCGTAGTTATAAGACTATTCAGGAATGGCCTGAAAGCTCAGTCAAACCAGAGTCAGTGGGGGACTGACCTTTAACACCCTGGGAAATGGAGAAACCAAAACTAATCTTCAAACCAAGTTTCCTACTTTAACACAGAGAGCCAGTGGGAAATTATACACAGTTGCTAAGGGAGCTTAGTTAAGTCTAACCAGAGCTTTCTTCTGAGCACATCCTTGGTACAGCTAGCCGTGAACTTGGAAGTCAGCTTGAGAGAAGTTCAGCTGGAGCCAGTGCTCACAGAAAGCAGGTTTCAAGACTACTGACACACACACAAAATCACAGTAATCAATTCAGCTAGTATAAAGCAAGATTGATAAAAATGGCTCAGGAGTGTGAAACTCTTATTCTAGGACGGTCATGGAGACTTTCTTACTCCTATGTGACATCTCCCAGTTTCACAGATCTCCCATTTCCAAGAGTGCAAGAGTAGTGCCATCCCTCTTATCTGGACAGGGAAGCAGTAGCTGCTCTCCTTGGCAAAAGAATGCAACTTTTGACTTCAGTATCACTTCAGTCATGTAGCCCCCTTCTCAGATCTACTCCTTGGGATTCTGCAAGGAACCACGCCACAGGCAGCCCTAGGAAAGCTAGCAGCTGTGGCAGAAATTGCCCATTAGACATCAGAATTGTTGTAGCACTCTTTTTAGATGAAGTACATAAATTACAGAATAAAAAATAAATTAAGAACATGCTCCAGAATGAGACAACATTGACAATATATTATAGTGGGATGGAAATAGGAAAAAGGCTACAACTATCAGAGACTAAGGAAAATATTATAATTAAATCCATGGCAGGAGATTACATGCTTGCACATTTCAGCATTACCAGAATTTTTATGGAAATAATTAAAAAAATTCCCCAAAGCATAAATAGAGAAACTTCTCAGTGAAAAAAAGACCCTTTCTGCTAAGTGCAGTACATGCCACAGCACACAGAGTACTCCCATTGTTTAGCTGTAAGCACAATGTGTGCCCTGTGGTGCTTCATGCCAGAGCAAACCCACCTGCCTTAATGTTGCAGGTGAAGAAAATATTTATCTCTCTTCCAGAACTACTCACCCTCTGTTTGGCACTAACATACTCTGCCTTGATTTTATCACAAGTCCTGTAGAAAGCAGTTTTTGGTTCTGGCCAGGCACCTGCCATCAGCCCTACCTAGCATCTCATAAACACATCTCTGAGGCCCGAACAAGCTGTGGTGGTACTCTGGGGACATCCTGGAGTACTCATGGACAAAAGACAGCAGGGATCATACAACGTCCAAGCAGATCTTGCTGCAGGCAGTTAAACAGATCTGAGATGGTCTTTTCAGAAGAACTTCCCACAGTTAGAAATAAGTGTTTTGGAATTGGTTTTACAGGATGGAAACTGGTAAACTAATTTTGGCACAATGAAAGCAGTGGCAGAAGGCAGCTGGCATTGAAGGAACGGGCAGCTCAGCTAGTTACTGTGAATGGGATAACAGAACTCAAATGTTTGGTGCAAATAGAAATGGTTGTTTCACCAGGTTCTCCTTAAGATGACAGATGACTACTAATCTATAATGCTATATTATAATATAGACCTAGAATGTATTTGGTTGCAGGCTTTGGATTCTAACCAACTTCTAATGGGTACAAGTCAGTCACGTGAAAAAGCATGGAGCGTTTAATCATGTGGCACAGTTATGGGCCTGCATCCTCTGAAAAAGGTCCCAATACTTACAAAAATCCTTGAAAAAAAAAAAAAGAAAGGAAAGAATGTCTAATTTTCTTGTCCTCTGCCTACTTCTACACTGGCACACTTCCAAGGATCACTTGGAACAATGGAGCTGGCTATGATTAAAGAGCCCATACACACACACACAAACAAAAAACGGATTACACAGCAGAGCAACAAGACCAAACACCATTTGAAATGGATTGCTTACTCAAAAGGAGCTGCTTCTTGGAAGGGACATAGCTATGCTAGTTAATCGGTCCTGTCAAAATTGATGTCTCTATCATAGCCTGTTATTTATTTTGCATCAAGAAAGCAACAGTACCTGGTGAAGTTTGGGAAGAAAACACAACATTGCAAATTGCTTTTCTAGAACTGAAGAGAGCAGATTTATGGAGGAGGTTGCTCCAAAAATGCAGTGCAATATAACATTTGGGGTGAAGGAAAAAAGAAATGTATGTATAATATTGCTGACTACACTGCTGACAGGGCAGTTGTTCTGGAGGAAATAATTTTTACAGTGTGTCTGAAAAAAAAGCAACCAACCACCTCCTGAGATCAGATTGGTTAGAATACAAAACCTTGAACACATAAATACCAAAGAAACTTTCCTCTGGCTATAAAGAAAAAAACCAAAGCAAAGTCTCTGATTAAAAATGAAATAATGCACCTCCATTATTGACTCTCAGGTCATCTGCATGTCAGTGCATCATTAATGAAGAGCACTAGGTTCCTCACAGCTACAGGACTTCCAAAAGAGCAGCCTGTGGATCTTAGGGGTTAATTTACATGGCAGAAATTGGTGTTTGAAGCTACTTTTCCTTACTGGGCTGTGAAATATGAAGGAAAGGTAGTAGATCAGACCTCAGCTGGCAGCAGTAGTTGATTATGCCTGAACTCCATCACATGGGGTACAAGTATGACTAAGGAGTAATTATATTTGGATGTAGAATTTTAAATGATCACAAGTAAAATATAATCAATTCAATATATGTATTGAATGCATATTTTGCTGTGTTTTTTTTTCAACTGAAGTAGCTACGTGTTCCTTCGCTGCCCAAAGGAATGTGGCAACACAGACAGAGACCCCACATAAACATGCAGCTGTCCAGGTTTATAGATATTTATTGATGAAAAATTTCTTTCTCAGAATGACCAAAAGTACTGCTTAGTGATTATTGGTGAGATAGACAGCTAGGAATGACTTTTCTGTAATTTTAGATTTTTTTTTTTCTTTCTAATGTCAAATTTTAATATTTATATTAAAAACCTGTTGGTTTCTCATTTAGATATAAGTTTTTTTTGAAAATGTCCGTGCAATATAAAGATGAATTCAAATTGTTTTTAAAACACCCCCCCACCCCACCCCAATTTCGGTTCTGTAAGCACACTAAGAGTAAATTTCTACACATATGTTTCAATGAGGACATCAACTAGCCATATAATGAGACCATATTCCCTGTGATTCACAATATCCATATTACTCTCTGTTATATTTTCAAAACTGAAAGTTAGTCCTAGCAGTACCAACACAAATATACTCTCTCTTCATATTATAATGAAAAGAAGCAGAAGGTCCTCATTCAGTATAACCATTAGTTTCAATAGGAGCAAAAGAAGCAGAAAATTACTCAGATCTTTTCTTCACCTTTCTCCTGTCTTTCAGCAAGGAACATGACCTTGAACATGCATCACTTGCATATCAGAGAATAGCTCAAGGAATACGTGTCTTCTAGAGATCTAGTATTGTGGAGTGAGAACAAAATCCAAGGTTAAACACTCAAATATTAACCAAATAAGCTTAGAAAAAAAATGAGAGGAAGCCATGAAGATGACCATTTATGAAATAAGAATTGAAAACACTAATTCCTTATTAAGAGGCCATATCAAGGCCTCAATTAGAAAAATGAAAATTCCTGGCATGTCTGAAATTTTGTCGGAAAGCTGTAATTCACAAATTTCTTAAATCTTTTTAGGTAGAAATAAAACCTACAGTTTGTATATTCTCAGACTCAGCTGAGCACATTCATTGTTTTGAACAATTTGGTCATTTATAAACTCTTTCCTTTGGTTTCTAAACCTCACAAGGCTTTGGTATGCCTGCAGTTCATGCTCTTAGACCAATGGATCATAGAAGTGCACTGCAGACAACTGCAGCAGAGGGAGCAGGCAGTGGCAGCACAGGATGAAAAGCGGCCATGGGACTCCTGTTTCCAGGCCATCCAAGCATTCTGATGCACGTTCCTATATTCCCAGTGGCTCCCACTGGGAGCTGGGAATGCTTTGGGCAGACAGGTCTGGGCTGGGTGCATTGTTTGTAGAAAGGGGTGAGCAAATATGAATATAAATATTGTCAGATAAGAAAACCCAATAGAGCTTGAAGAAGCATCCTACAGTGCTTCTGAGGAAAGATTTTGAAAAAGGAATTGTGAAGGTACTATTTGAAAGAGATTTGCTGCTTTTAGCTGGAAAACTGCCTCTGGGCTGTTTGAATCTTATGTTTTCAGGGATGGAGGTCTTTTCTAAACATCTAACATTTCTGACCATGGGAAATACTATAAGTTTCACTTTTTGTAGCCTACCTTCTCTCCTTGGTACCACTAGACCCCAGCACTGCCAACTGCCTTGCCTGTGTCCCACCCAGGCTGCTCTTCCAGCATAGGGTCCTCGCCCACCCTTCCCCAGGGGAACCTGGGGAACCCTCACCCACCCTTCCCCTGGCTCCCACCTGACCCTTTGGCCATTTTCAAATAGGGTTTAAAAAGCAGCACCAAATTCCCATGAACGCCAGTCAGTGAAGAAACACTTGAGGTTTTCTAGGCCCAGTAACTTTCTTTTGTTGGATACTTGTAAACTACTTTTTTTTTTTTAAAATTGCTTTACTATCTGCTTCTAGGAGAAGATTTATGTCTTCTGCTACTGTGGAAAACAGATTTATGGCTTAACTTTGACTAAACCTTGGTGAAAATTTTTTGCTAAAATATCTTTTGGACCAAATTATTCAGTGAACAGCAAAACAGATGAACTACTCATATTGAATTTACTGAGTAGTTTGAGCCACAAAAAGTTTCAAGTATTCCTCATTCCAAAAAAGGATGTTAATATTTAAAGAAAATTTTGTGTTTGTTTTCTTTGTTCAAAATAGTATTTCATTTAGAAAATTTCTAACAAACTTACTTTAAAATTAAAAAAATAATAATAAAAAAGAAATACAATTTAAGCAATGCATTTTGCTTTAGGTCAATTAAAGCAAAAGATCTTACCAAAGATAATTTCATGTATCTTTAAAAAGTTTCCTTCATGCTCAATGCAAAATTATTTTTTCTTTACTTTCAGAAATATCAGCAAAACAAAAGATTCACTATTTACACAGCTGCTTTTATGGCACATATGCCCCAGTCTCATGGCTACATTTCTTATTCCTGGCTGGGCTTCCCAAGAACATTCCACTAGTTAATAGCAATAACATGGGTCAATTCAGGCTTGAGGTAGGTAGGTGGTGTTTAGTGGATCTTTGCCCACTTTTATTAGGTCTGAATAGATTAATTTTATGATTTTATCAGTTTCTCAAAATTGGGATAATATTTTTTATGCTGCAATCTGTTCATTGATATGGATGGAAGGAAGGTTCAGGATTCTAATAAAGGAAGGTACTAATAGAAGTACTAATACAAGTTTCTTCAGAATATTTTATTACTTCTTTACCATTCTCATTATTATTATATTTTAGTAGCATTCTTGTAGAAGTCTTGTAGAAGTACCAGCATTGTGTGTCCTCATTTTTGGAAATCCATGGCATCTAGTTGCTGGGCTGCTCTAAGGTTTGCCCACAAACTTTGCTTATTGTGCGCTGGTAAGGTACTTCAAGTTATGTTTCTCAGTTTTGAAATTCACGTCTGCTGAAGCGGTGGAGTTGGCATGCTTCACTAGGATTTAATCTTCCATTAAAAACCCCAACTTTTTCTTTAGCATTTAATCAATTTCACACCAAAAAGCTCTTCCTCTTTACTCCCTCACAGCTAGCCCAAAATTTATTGGTTTTCCTCTTTTGCACCTTCCCATTTTAAGTTCGTTGGACACTACAATCCAGTAATTCTCACCTTCCACTGTTCTATTTGCCTTCTCTCCCTTTATTTCACCATTTCCTTTTCATTCATCCACTAGACATATCTCTGTGACAACATTTTCCTTTCCTGTCTCACTGGATGCTTTTTCTGGTGTGAATTTCTGTACAAGCTTCCTATTCTTCCCCAGTCCCTCACCATCTCTTTGTCCCCTCTGGAGCTTTTCTGGTCTCTATTATTTCTACATTTTTGCTCTTGTCCTCATGATGATATACTCTCTAATGCCTTTTCTCCTTAGTTTTTTACTCTGAATACTTTATGTAGAAGTTGTTCAATGTCTCCCTTTCTCCCCTCATTAGTAGTTTTATGCTTCTAACACTCAGATACACTAATATCATCCTCACTTCCTCCAAAAGCTGGAACCACCCCTTACGTGACTACAGCAACTACCTCCCAGTCTGCCTTTGTTCTCTCTGTTGTGATACTTGCCCTCTTAGCCTTTTCGTTCCCAACAATTATTTTATTGAGCTTGTAGATGTGATCAGGACAGTGGGTTCTAAAGCACTTGAAAGCCGTTTTGGATAATAATTATAGTTTAGCTTTAAGATATCCTTCCTGCCTTTCATCAGAAGTCTACAGGTTTTTTTGCTGCCTCAGGGGGATCATGCTTAGCAAAAGGAACCCTGCTCCCAGTTACAGTACATACTCCCTTTGCTTAGCTTGACTGATCCCTGGTATCTGTACAGAGGATTGTTTCATACTGGATGGGACAAGGACAATTATGTAGTCTTAGAGGCCACAACAAAAGGATGTGAGCAGTGAAGTTTAACTATAACTTAATCATTGCTAACAATAAATTGTTATATACCATGTAACCAGACAAAGTAGGAACTTGCTGTATCACGTTTTAAAAAAAAAAAGGAGGGGGAGTGGAAAAAAAGAAGAAGATATCACCATGCTATATCTTCCATCTGTTCAGACATGGAAGGAGATCTTAGCATGACATTTAAAACAAATATGATATTTGTTTATCCAAAACAGAGACTATCGAATTATGCAGCCCATTCCTCAGGCGCATCTCACTGAGAGTGCCTGAGCTGCAGGATTCCGCTTAGAAAGTGACCTCATTCTGAAAGCTGAATCCAAATGAATACAAAAATATCTGTTTATTGAAATGTGTTGTAACAGTTTTCAAAAAGTGACCTAGTGAGACTTGTAGCAGAGGAAAAAGGTCTATTTTAGTTACTGCTCAGCTCAGTATATTATGCATCAACCTCAGGCTCCTTCTACTAAGGCTTTCAAATTGTTTTAGGGAAAACCAGAATGAATAAAATATATATTACTTCTACAGAATCATTTTTTGCTCTCAGTTATATCAGGATAACTTCAGATAAATCTAACAAAGTCAATGTTTTTATAATAGTGTAAAAGCGAACAAATTGAGCCCTGAAGCTTCTTATGTTTTATTTGCCAAGTGTTTTCATGTTATGCTGGCAAATGGGCAATGGCAGGATGTACAGGCTTTGGAAGCCCTTTGGCAGGTACCAAAGAAGCCCTATTATACCCATGACAACTGGACTTCCTAGACAGAAACATAGTAGTTCCGCTTACTGGTTTGTGGTCCTTACATGCTTACTTGCTAAATTGTAAGGCAAAAAGGCATCTTGGATGTTTCCTTGAGGTGGCAACTGGGGCTGAATGAGAATTTTTTCAGTAAACCCCACACATGAAGGAAGAACATTAAATAGAAACTACAAACAACCGTCATCTGCTCTTTTCCTCCTCCCCTCAAACGTGGGCTCAAGCCCTCTCCAAACTCCCACAGTACCCAGGATCATGGTTCTTTTATTCAGTCAGAACAGATAATTTCCTTTTTGAGATAAGCTTTCAACCTTGCATTACGTTACTTGCATTATCTATTAACAAACTCTATGTTTGCAGAAAGAATACGGAGTCGTTTGTCGTATTTAATTCCATTTGTGCTTAATGAATAGAGGGCCAGATCCAAAAAAGACCTTGAGCACCTTAAATGCAGCTTCTGGAAAAGCTGGGGTCCTAAATCTGTTTTCAATCCTGAAAGCATTCTATGAGTTGTCACTCCACATGAGGGTGCTGACACTTTTCTGATCCATGTCCCTCCAGGGGTCAGAAAGCCCCGGCTGCTGGGCTGCCCGTCCAGCCTCAGAAGGAAGCCAGCAGCCAGGCAAAGCTGACTGGAGGCTTCAGAGGAAGACCAGTAATTTATTTCTCAAGAGGACCTAATGCAGGTGTAGGACTCTGCTCCTGGCTAAAGTCAGTGGCAAGTGCCATTTTCTTCTAAGACAGCTGCAGGAGGTCTAAGTGCCCACTTTGAGTCAAGCCTATCAGCTGAAGAAACTGGTTACAACACTTCCCCTTTTAGTGTCCTAAATGACCCAGGTATGCACATGTTCACTGCTCTTTTTGAACCATGCAAGAGAGGAAGAAAACAGCCACACCAGAAGTAACTGTGAGCATGATTGAGAACAAATGGTTACAATTGGTATGGAGAGGCGAGTGCTGAGCCTGGGTTTCACTTTGAATGCAAACGGCTGGTGTGTATCAAAATGCCATCCTTGCAGGTTTCCTCCCAACACCCTCATTGTAATAACCTTGTTTCCCCTGCCCCTTGTGATTTTAGCTGACTTGTACCCTTACAGCATCTCCATCCCTCATGAGGCAGGTGAGAGGTAGTTCACTGCAAGCTACATGTGGGCCAAGTTGCTGCCTGAGAAACCCTGCTGGCTGGCTACTGGCAAAGTGAACTCAAAATTGTAGTTCAACAAGGCTGACTAGGAGGAAGAGTCCTAAACTAGTTCTCATAGCAGGAGAAGGGACTTTGTCAGTGCTGCCTCAGCTGCCTTCAAGGCTCATCTCCACTTCCAGTGTTGACTGAAGTTGGTCAACAAGGCTTAAAGTTATTGTAGGGAATAGCAGCAGCTTGTTTACCTACAGCTGTATAAAACCTCACTCTGTCTAAACAATGCCAAACCACTTGTAGTCAGCAAGACATTTTCTGCATTAACACTTGAGATAATAAAGCACAATGAATGACCTCTATCGCATCAAAGAAAGTCTCCAGCTCCATAGTTCATTGCTGTTCTGTACATCTTGGATGTGGTCCTTCCCCACTCAGCTCTCCATCTCTTTCCCCAAGTTAGAACAGGGATTCAATCAAAAGGGGGGTGGGGGGATTATCTACATTAACTCTTGTTAGCATATCTGGGCATCAGCTTATCACCTGCTGTTAGTGTACTGAAACACAGAATAAAGCTGCATTTCTGTAAAAGATATTGGGTGCAAAATTGTACAGAAGAGTGTCAGATTGCAGTTATTCCATTCTTTCACACAAAACATGAAATAACATGTTAACTGCCTTCTGGGCATACAGCAAGCATCCATTAAAATAATCACCATATGGCTCTTTTTGGGACATGGTAACTTTCATGTTATTTCACAGTCCATTCAGATGAACAATTTCACAATGGACCCTACAGGACCTTGAAAGGTTTTTATCAGGTTACTGGATTAAGGCTTTGATAGAGATTCTGAGGAAAAAGCAGGTGGAAATAACAGCTCGCATAGTGCCTCTGCAGAGTGATTACTGGGCTATATTCTCTGTTCAAACGGGAAAAGGAAATCCTGTGAAATATAAAGTCTGGCTGCTGCTGATTAGCTGACAAGAATGAAATTGAACAATATGTGCATAAAACTCTATATGCGCTACCAACAGATCCATCATGTCAGCAATTCATTTTCTTATGGTAGCGTGGGTTTGGAGAGGAATCCATTAAGGCCCAAATAAATTAATAGCAGAGAAGAGAAGCATCGCCTGCCTTGCGTGATCTTCTATACATATGGCTTACAACTCTAGTTTTGGGTTGTGGGTTTTTTTTCATATATTTATCCCTTCCTCACTCATTAACTTTACTGCATTATGTAGCGAGGGCCCCAAATATTCCACTTTGTGCTGTTATCAGCATATAACATAAATTAGTTTCTCCAGCTGCAGGAATATTGTAGTAAGAATATTCTATATGGAGTAGATACCTCTAAATCTTTGAGTTGTTGCAGTTGTACCTGGAACTTATAACAAGGACTAAGGGCACTATAGATTCAGGAGGAACTCTAGTTAAGATTCATCTAAAGCATCATATCAGTAATCATTTTTTTAAACAGTTTGTATCAACTCTGCCTTTTTCTCCAGTTTCACTCCTTACAGAGTCATTGAAATGCATTGTCTGTTAGAGGACTCCAGTTGTGGTGGTGATGGTACGTTAGGTGGCAAGTCCCATGAAGCATGTTAATATGCGCTAATCTTTTAATAATGATGAATATTTGACTCTTTGTAATGGGGGTATTTTTTTTAAAGAGGCTTTCCACAAAAAAAATCATCACAATGGTTGTCACAAGTAAGCTTCCCTCCCCTTTGAAAGAACTGACTGTAGTGGAAAAGATAATTACTTAGTTCCTTTATCTCTGAATTATTTGTAATAAAACCTGAAATCGCACCACAAGGTCTTTCATGAGGATGTCATAAATTAAGATGCATCGATGTATTTGGTGCATCTGTTCAGCTCTGCGCTTCTTTGTCTTCTGCAAATAGCGCAGCAGCTTCAATACCCAGCAGACAGCATTTACGCAAATGATGTCGTGGTCTGTATCATTAATATTCAGCGATTGTCTGTCATAGACACCTTACTGTACATCTGTTATGCAAATTTATGTTAATTTCTGCTCACTGACAGCTGCCTTGGTTCCCTCCCTAAAATGATCTTTTCCATTTTGAAGTTTGCAATCTGTTCCCAAAAATGTTAATCTAACAATTAACTGAAATTGCTAAACAGAAATTTTACATGTTATGTCCAAAATAGAAACCAGTGTTTTTAAATAGATGGTGAATCTTCTCTTCACATCATTTGTTTTATATGTGATTCAGAGAAGGGTAAACATTGATCTTTGCACAGTCTGTGTTGGGATAAGTGACAATCTCCCTATACAGTAATAGGTTTTTCAGGAAATGGTGCCATCTTGTTTTCACATAGGCTGTGGGCATAAAACAGACTTTCCCATTAAAAGCTGCTCTTTGTACAATTTTTCTTGATTTAGACTTGGAAATGGAGAGGCCACACTTGAACACATTATTTATTTAAACCTTTTATATTAAATAATATGACCATATTTCAACTAAAGACAGCAAGCATTTTAAGAATGTTTCAGAGCAATTACAACATCATGATAGCATAACATAGCAGGAAAAGTGAGATAGAGAGGTCTTGGAAGTTAGATTCAGATTTTTGGGGCAAATGTTTTGACCCAGTGTGCCCTCAACCAGGTTTTTGCTTCCAGAGTCAACCAACCAGACAACTTACATCAGGTATCCCACATGGAACCAGTGGACATCTGGGCAGGTGGTGTACAGGAGAGGGTTCAAGTCTGCTAGACAGTAGGGGAAGTTTGTGAGGAGACCCTAGGCAGAAAAATGGTCTTCACCTTAGACCAAAGTGGAAATAGATTGCTGGCACAGAGTATTTACAAGTTCTGGGGCATCGCTTACACCTGGAACAAGAGAAATATCGACAAGAGTTAGGGAGAACTTGGGTCAGGCAGACACCCACAAGAGACGGCAGAAACACGAGGGTAGCTCTGTGTCTCAGAAAGGACAGCTCTGAAACTGGGGATGAAGAGGAAAGGGACAGGTTGCAGCTGCAGATCAGGCTGTTATGAAAGGGAATTAAATAAGGCTAGGCATATTGCCCGTATCGGAAAAGAAGTCCCGAAGTCTCCATATACTTTGAAGCCAACAGCTTCAAAGCAGAAACCCCTTAACTACATTGCCTGGCAGTTAATTAGGCCATGGTGTATCAGATTTTTCAGAAACCTACGACAAAATTGGAATTTGACAGAATAATACAGAACCTGACTATATATGATACAGAAAGACAGGCTGAAAGAAGTTCAGGTGTAGGCATTAGAAACAGCATTACAGTGCAACACAGATTCAATATCAGTCTTCACCATGGAGAATACAGCCAAGATACCTATCCAAGCACTACCCTTATCAGGTAATAAAGAACAGGTTATGTCAGGCTGAGCTGTCAAAATAAGATGAGCAGGAAAATTAAACTGATAAATTAAGGAGCAGCATGTCACCTGACTGATGGCATCCCTCCAGGAGATCTCTTAGAAGCATAGCTGACGTTTCTAACAAAGAATACAGAATAGCTCATTAAGAACCACAGAATGGCAGGGTAGCAGATATTGCCCTTTCCTTCCAAAAAGGGAAACAGGGGAATTCCCAGCGTTAGAAACTGTGACTCCTCAGAAAGTTTTTTTGAACAATAATTAGGACAAAAGTATGAAATCACCAAAATGAGAATGCTATGAGACCAAGGTTGCAGAGCTTCCATTAAGGAAAATTGTTCTTCTCTAGTCCATTGTAATGCATCAAGAGTGTTAAGTGTTAAAAATGGATGATGAAGAACATTTAGTAAATAAGTTCACTTGAAAGCTGATGTATTTAATTGAAAAAGTATTTCCTAAGGAACTAATTAGGAAAAAAAAGTAATCATGTAGAGAAGAGTGAATATTCTGCTGTTTTTTTCAGAAAGTGATTGACAAAACCACAGCAAATAGAAGAATATAACTTACTCCCAAATTAAAAACTCATAGTGAAATATTGCCAAGCTATTTTAGAAACCACAATTAATAAAATTGTTTGGAAAAGAGCTAAACAACCATATCAGTACTTGCAGGTGACAACACTTCGTCTAGATGTCTAGACAAAGAAAGGTGCTTGACAGACTTAGGAAGGCCTTTAAAATAGATTACAAGGCAGCACTTGAACAACAAATTCAATGTCAAGTGCAAGATAAATTTAGGGACATGGGATACTGCATTTCAAGGAGCCTCCTGAGGCATCAGGTTCTACCATTTACCATTACAGGTAACTACATCTTATAGCTTTTCATCATAAGTTTATCAAGCTCCGGTTTTTGTTCTAATAAGAATTATCATATCAATTTCTGGTAAACAATCTCCTCAGAAAAAATTTTTGTAGCAACATTCAAGCATACAACAGAGGCTACAGCTGGGGAGAATGATATATAAGTAAATCCCTAACAAATAAAACTGACTCCTTGTGCTTTCATGAAGTACCTTTACTGCAAGTTTTCTAGCCAATGAGAACTTGCAGTATAGTTGCAGTAATATTGTCCTATCCCGATGTAGGGAAACCCTCTGCAGTAACATAGAGTTTTTTATTAATTAACATTGTTGACGATGAGCCATTTTACAGACAGTCCTTTTTTTAGGCACTAGCAGAGAATTAAAGGATCCTTGTGGTCATCCCATACTGTCTCCTGTGAGTGTATTTCAGCACTTCAGCCTTTATATAGTTTTACTAATTATAGCAACAAACACTCTTCTATGGAAGGGGGATTTTTTGTTTGGGTTTTTTTTTTTTTCAATTATAAGAATTTGGCAGGAGACTAGAGCATACCAAAGGTTGTCTGTCTAGCATTACCTGTGATGTTGGAGTAAAGTGATGGCATGGCAGCAGGAGAGTGGTGCAGGCAGAAAACTAAGAGCAGTGGACCAGCCCAAGGTTAAAGCACCCAACTGGCTTCTCAGCAAGCATATCCCTGCCTGCTGGATGATAATCATCAGTCTCAAAGTCCAGGACTCTGCCTCTGTTGTGTTAGCTTTGTTTTCAACTTATTTCAAACATCCTAAGTCCGGAGAGATTGTTATTCAGTTGAGGTCCACGGAGAGATATATTTTAGATTGTTTGAAATAGTTCAGTCACAGTAGCTGGAAAAACAAAACGCCAAAGAGCAGCTAGCACATAACTAATCTCAGAGCTTAAATCTGGTATCTCTTTGGTGACCAGATCTTCTAAAACGGATTTTTTTCCCCTGATGACATTAAGATTAGATCATGACTTTCATGTTTGTTTGGTTTGGTTTTTTTTTAATACACTGGCATTTTACTGTCATAGGGATCAACCATTTGTAAGGAAAAATAATGTGAATAACTATTTCGTTTAATGTCATTAAAACTTTGATGATATCTTTGTACCATGTAAGCCTCAAGTTGCTGACTACAGCCTCAGCAGGACCTATGGGTCTATGCCAGGAATTTCCACGTATAGAAATAAGCTGAGACAAAGACAATTTTGCCATTTCAATTTTCTCATTCTTCCCATTTTGGAATGAAGTAATATTTCAGTGTTTCTTCATTAAAAAAAAAAAAAAAAAGCTGTCAGAAAGTTGTGACAGACCAATTAAGGTATTTTGCTTCCAGAAAGCAATCACTGCAGTCTAGTTTTTCAGTTTCTGAATATCTTCATTATAGACAAAGTAAGTTTTATCAGAAACAGCCCCTTAAAATGAAAAAAATCAAAACATTGTTCCAAAACCAGTGAAGCATTTTAATGTCATTGTCTTATTCTGTTGTTTCTTCCAGACTGATTAAAAAAGTCTTAATAAACTGTATTTCATTGGAAGTGGTGGAAGAAAATTTCAGAGGTGCCTTTGATGGAAGTTTCCATAGCTCTTTCCTGAGCCAGTCTGACGTGTGAGAAGCTGGGTTTTGAACTGTCTGTAACCAAAATGCTCAGTTTGACTGAATTGCAACAACTCACACCCCTTTGCCCATGCTTTATATACAAATATCAACCAAAGGTAGAACAATCCAACAACACAGTAGCTTTCTAGGCCCTGCACCATAGAGAAATGCAGCAAAAAACCTACCCCAAAAGTGCAGAGATGGGCAGCAATTCTTAGAAAGGCCCTACAGGTAAGATGGCTGTTTTGCAACTTGCTCCTTCTGTGGCAGGCGGCTTGCAACTGCTGCTCACCAGTGTCCCCCAGCACCCCTCACCACTGCACAGAGAGTGTCTTCCTGCTGCCATGCTGTCATTGCATAGCAGATTTTCTAGATGGTATCTGCAGCCACAAGGACAAAGGCGATTTGTTTGTTTTAGGAATGCTGCTGAACCAGACAAAACCACTGTTATTTTTACTTTAACTGTTCTTTATCTTGACGTCTACCTCCCCAAGACAGAATACACACACCTAGAAAGAGAGACTTAATTAGATTTCTTATTTCTGATAGCCACTAGTGCAATAATATTATTTTCTCCCTTCCCACATAGGTCACAGAAAATAAGATTGGAGGGTTCTGGAAAGATTGGGAGCCTGCTAAATTATTCACAAGAGCAGTGTTGAGGTCCACCTGCAAAGAGTTGCATTTCTTTATGGGACTGAGTGATTTTCATCTGTCGTTTTATTGACCAGTGTAGAAAAATATAACTTAATGCCCATGAGCAAAACCCCCACCAAACACACACAAAACCTGCTCCAATATCAATCCTCTGACTGTTGCTAAGTAGTAATGGAATCTTGGGGTTATAAAAGGTAATTTCATGGATCTATCACCTCACTAACTAATAGTAATCAAATGAGCCAGCTGAATACTAGGAATTGTTAGGAGATTAGTAGAGACAAGACAGAGGATATCATAATCCTGTTGAATAAATCCATTGTCTGCCTGCATCTCAGGTATTATATTTTACACTTGCCCTCAGTTCTCAAAAAGTAAAAAGACGACTGTAAAACCAGAAAATGTTCTGAGAAGAACACCACGAAAAATCACTTTTGTGTAAGGAATAGCTAAATAAACTGAGTGTCTTCAGTCTACAGAATGTAATAATTTGTACAGTCATTACTGGTATGTGTGTTTAGGAAGTGGCTGTTTACTCTTTATTCC
This sequence comes from Phalacrocorax carbo, assembly GCF_963921805.1. Classification (NCBI taxonomy): domain Eukaryota; kingdom Metazoa; phylum Chordata; class Aves; order Suliformes; family Phalacrocoracidae; genus Phalacrocorax; species Phalacrocorax carbo. The sequence goes on from NC_087516.1 coordinate 16,663,317, forward strand.
ACTGCAAGAGTTCAGGAGCAAAGAGGCACTCCATTCCCTAGGCAGCAAATTGCAGAGTCCCCGGAGAGGTCATATCTGGTTCAGAAAGTCTCCACATTAACAACTGTTGGAAAGTAAGAGAGTGGGGAGGGAGGGCAGGGCAGGAGCATATACATCTATCCTACTGCTCTCTAGGTCACCCATTTGTCTCAAATGAAGACACAAGATGTTAGCCAAGAGAAAGCTTCCCCAGAGGCTTAAATATTCATATCAGGTAAATGAAAAATCTCCATATCATCCACACAGAAATTAATAAGTGCTCAAATTAGGGAAAAAAAAATCTCCAACCAAAGTATTTTGCAGTGTTCAGCCCTCAATAGACCACAAAAGATTCCTAAAAATAATCAGCCAAATGCCTCAGGCATCAGGCAAAGCTCCTCCTTGTCCCCTGCTCAGCATGTCCCAGCAAACCACTTCACCTGAGAAAAACACTCCCTTTGTTTGTGTACTGTTGGGAACTCTGCTCATCTCCTGCAGTGCCACTACCTGATATGTCACCCCCATCATTTTCAAAGAAAAGTGTTCATTAGAACGAGGCTTTAGTTACAGGAAAATTTGTCACATGTTTCAAAACAGATTTAGCAACTTGGTTGCTAGAGTTAATACAGGAAAAAATCTATGGAGATTGCTAATAAATGATGATGTAAGAGAGATTTTTGATTACTAGATTGCATTAACCTGTTCCTTTCAGTCCTACTTAATCTAAATCCAATTAAATAATTGCATATTCTTTGTATTTAGAAAAAACTGCTGCTAGTCTAACTTGCATCTATGACTCACATACCTTTGCTACTTGTATTTAATTGTTCTGCCCCTTTAAAAATGCCCTAGTGATAAAGAACAGGAATAAAATAAAATTTGAATACTTAATTAATTGATATGTGACTGGGAAGTGGGATAGCTTAATGTTGGGAGTGTGCATATGATGGTACTTCCTTAGATCTTACTGAAAATGATACTGTACCAGAAGTAGTATCAAGCGAAAAATAGTGCAAGATGACTCGAGGGTCAGGAGCAAGTTATAAGCATCTGGTAAGGATACATCACAAATGCTGAATCTTCTGTGGCTGTAACTGCAAATAATTGAGATGATTCATGGAAAAGGGTTCCTCTAAGAGCAGAATAATGCAGCTTTAGAATGTAATTTTGAGTGGGTCTTTTTTTATATATATATTGGCTTAAAACAATATAACAACTCCCTAAACTCATTGGAAAAACTTTTATTAACCTGCATAGAAGAAAAAGTCAAGCTCATAGTGAGTATTAATGTGACATTTTGATCTAGGTAATATGAGGATATACTAAGCTAATTTAAATGTGAAGCAATGTATATAAGTTTAGAATTTTGCCCAGCAATTTTCATTAAAATGAGGTCCTTCTCAAATGCCAAATATTCTTTGGGAATAAGTAGAGGTGGCAATGAAAAGAACAAATAAACCCAGATAAACTTTAAGATTAATTACTTAAGCAGGTATGCAGGTTAGAGAAACTCACAAAGAAACTTCACCTGTAAAAAAGCATATATTCCCCTCCTTAACTGCCTGGGTTTCTACATTCACACCTCTTCGGTCTTCATTTTGCATTAATTCTAGTAAATGAGGTTATTTGTAGCAATATCAAAGAAAAAATATGAGTTCAAGGAAAAGGAATACCCCTGAAAAGTAAATTTGCAGTATTTCAAGCTCATTTGGGGATTTATACCAAGATGTGAATCCTACAAGTTGTGCTCAGAGCTTGGGAAAGGGAGTGCTTTGGCAAGCTGTGCCTTCGCAAAGAGCGCTGCACTCTCTATCCATTTGCATGTTCCTCATGTGCTGCAATTTTCACAAAACTCATCAAACCTCCAGCTGAAAGTAAAATGACTGAATTCAAGGTTTAATGTAGATGTCTTGTACATTTCCATTGCATCATATTTACATTGAAAAGGTCACAAGCTGAACTTTGTAAAACATAGTAGATCCAGTGTGGTGAATCATCATACCGCTGCCTAATCATTTTTATATATGAATACACTGAACTGTCCTTAATTGTGTTTTAATACAAGCCTTGGGATAACCCTGTCTGCCGAGCCAAAGTCAGCTGCAATAAAGAGAATTATACTCATTTATTCCCAGGACCTTTCAGACAGGCCATCATTCTATAAGGAACAAATAAACATTTCCACAAGGATATCTGCAGTCTACTCTATTCTGCAAAGTTTTAGTCTTAGTTCTCAATGAACCTGGCAGCTACAACCTCCCAAGTAGACTGGTTCAGGCAGTCCTACAGCAAGTAATAAGGAATGGGATTACTGAAAAGATGTTCTTGACGGTTTCTTTTCCCATCCTCTATTTGCACTGTAAGTTATTATGAATTTTCGGTGCTTCCCTGCCACTCATTACTGTGATGCCCAAACACCTGGATACAGGCAATACACTTTGACCTGGCTGGCTATTGCAAAGTAAGTCTTCTTGTAAAATCAAACTGTTAAAGTGGGTAGCCTCTCCCATATGATTGATTTTATTATTATTGATTTTATTCTTATTATTTTACTGCCCAATATCAGGACCTCTGTATTCTCTGTAACTGATTTTGTTTGGTTTGCAGCTGCTGCAAATGAAACACTTGTGACTGTTGTGGATAACTATGAAAACCAAAATTGAAGTCAAAAGCTCCACAAAATCAGAATATAGTAAAAAATTCTTCAGAGGTCTGCAATAAGCATCACTTTTGCACAGTTGTTGTAGGCTAAACCTGTGTAGCTACACATGGTCCACGTGACCCTTTGGTTATAGTGTGAAGACGGTTACAACCTGGATCCAACTGTGGAGAGGCATCCAACAGATCAGCCATCCAAATGAGCCTTGTTTTCCATGAAAAGTCTTTCTAGTGTTGACTCTATTTACTGTCACAGTAACGTTATCCATCATGCTCTGGAAAGTGTCAGACATAAAAATAAAGTGGAAATCTATAAAACCAGTTTTGAGCCAGTAAAAATGTCAATTTCGTGGCAGTTTTTATTAATCCTATTGACTGCAGTGTTTTGGAATCCATAGGATTTCATAAGACTCATAATGTAAGCAGAGTTTGGATACATGAAGACACACAGAAATCCCATGTATGCATATGCAGAGGAAGTTAAGGAAATGACTCATTGGCTGACATCTGGTTATGTCAGTAATATCAAAAGTGATATGGTTGAGAAGGCTGTGCAGTCTTGTTAAACTGGTTATCTTCTCCATCGTACCACCATGGGAAATTTTAATGTTGCAGTTTAGAGATGTAGCTTCATACAGTTGACCTGAACAATGTCCTCACCCTCACCTATGGACTGAGCTGTCTTGAATGAACTGTGTCCCCCTCTATGTATCATGCCGCATCTCTCCTCTTAAAGAAAAACTTCACTTCATCAGAGGAGATCTGATACAAGTAACCACAGGTAACTATAAGAGTACTGTACAAAGTGTGTGAAACATATTTTGAAATATTTTTTCCTGCTATCAGAATCACTCTTTTATCTTTTTGCTTTATTTGTAATATTCAGAATTACTATTTTTCCTAAATAATTGTGCTACATGTATAACTGGCCTAGATGGTATAGGATTAAATATTTTACAATCAGAAATTCTGGAGGAAAAGAAAAAAAAGATTATCTCTCTTCAGCAATATACTTAGCTCTAAGCATATACAATAAACTAAGTCTGAGGGTGAACCTTTTCTTCCCTCTGGGTAACATTTTTTTCACATAAGTAACCCATTTATTTACACTGGGAGAAGTACACTAAAGAGTCCAAAGACAATTGTCACAGGAGAAAAGTTCAGCTGGAGCTGCAATGAGACAACAGGCTTTGAAGTGTAGTTTATTAATTCATTTTGGCAACGTGACCCAGTAAGTGCAAAATAACAGTAATGTGAAATATGGTACACAAAATGTGACTAACAGCAATTATGCTAACTGTGAATCTAATCTTGGAGAAAGCAGCAATGAGGGATGTTCAACATCTCAGGATATGTGTGGTTAACCTCAGCTAACTGGGTTAATCTCCCTATGCTCTCTGTCATGTCGATGGGGAAGGATAAGCTCATTCAGACCATTATTGCAGAGCAAAAGCCTAACTTTACTTATTTTTACTTACTCCTGAGGACTCTCTATGTCTGCCTCTCTCTCCTTCAACACATTGCAGGAGGACTGTCTCACAGAAGTGGCTCTTCTAAATACCCATCTTAGAACTGTAGCTGAAAGTAAATTCCAGTACATAAATTAACTTCATTTACAAATGAATTTACATGTTTGAAAGTCAAGATATAACATATAGATTGCCAACAATGATGCAAAAAAGGGGGCAAATGAAGCACATGTTCAGTGGATTTGCTTGTCGGCAAATAGCTAACAAATGCAGAAATCAATGTCCTCTACATTGGGAAATTCAGAATAATTATATCAGCACAGGGAAAAGAGCCAAGGGCCCAGGTGTGAGATTGTCACAGGCTGCCCATGGTTGTCCAGGGCTGGCACTGTTCTGACCTGGGATTTGGCCTGGGCCAACCAGTGCTGCCCTACATTGTGGCCAGGCAACGCTGGGGGGGAACCTGAAGCCCAGAAAAGGTACTTAGAGGCTACCCTATTCTGTGATGGTCAAAGCGCCAACCACGCCGACAATTTATGTCAGGCTGTTTGCTCTAAGAGGCAGAGGATAAGCTGTGTCCCACTTTATTTATTACTATAAAAACAGCCTGTCTTGACATTTCCATGCCTGTTTCCATGTCCATTTTCATAAGCAATATGGAATCCTGCTTCAATGTTGCTTTAGCAGGTTGCCAACCAACAGGAAATAAAAAACCCTAATACCTCAGTCGTGCCCTTGGCACAGGCATGTTTTGCTGGCACAGTGACTGAATTATTCCCTTATCCATGATATATTCCTATTAATAATATTCTGCACTAACAAACAGCTTTATTTTATTGCCATGATTTCTGGCTTTCTCACAGTCTTTAAAAATATAAACTGAAACGCTCACTCCCGGAGTGGTCAAAATATATTACTACTTCAATACAATATTGCAGGTAGTAAATCTTTTCACATATGAAAATTATTCCCTCTGCTTGTTTAGAGAGACACATAATGCAAAATAAAATCACAACTGTAAGTGATAAGATGATCTCCACAATTGATATCCCTGTTTGCTTTCAACTGATAACAGAGGTATCTGGTGCAAGGAAATCTGCTGTTTTCCTAGAAACATCAACCACAGTGGAGATGACATTGCCAGGATGCATCACATCAACAGGGAGAGGAGGGAGAATCTTCATTAACAGCATCTCAATTACATGGGATATGTGGGTCGATCCTGAGCATACTGACTTCGTTTGTGGTGTTTGCTTTGTAAGGACTTCAGAGGGAAAGGCAAGTCCAATCTGAGGTCTCAGTTGCTGACAACAGCTCTACACTCCTAATGGAGCAGAACTTTCTCTGAGGAGGCAAAGCTCATCTGGCAAGGACTTCCTTGAAGCTTAGTCTGAGACAGTCAAGACACCTAAAGTCTCTAAGGTCTACAGTAAACGTCAACACATTCAGCTTCAAGTGCAAGGCTTAAATCTTTCCATCTGCCTTCTCTAACAGGAACACAAAATAACATGCACATTTAAAGAAAGAAAAAAAAGCCTCACATACTTTACAGCCCACATATATCTAGCTGAAGTACTTGGACACTCCAGCAGTAATGATGATAAAAAACAGAGAAGCCAGAGGGGCTGCTGCTCAGGGTCAGGCAGTGCTCCATGGGTCTTCAGCCACACAACTGGCATCCTGAGATGCTTTCCCAGGTGGCTAGGGGTACCTCCTGTCCTGAGAAACCCTTACACATTGGGCAGACTTCCCTCCCTGAGCCAGGACAGGGTGTCTAAGTTCACTAGTCAAGATCAAAAAATGATGCCTTTGGAGGAACCAGTCATCTTGAGGCTTGTGATAGCTTGATCATATTCTAAAAACCCTAAAAAAATATCTTCCTAGTATCCTCTGCAGCACCATCATCATTGATTTGGGATTGACTACTTGGACAACTGAAGGTAGCAAAACGATCCTAGGAGTAACAGATGTCCTTTGCTGTATTCCTGGTGACCACCTCTTAGAACAGGATTTGCACTGAGTGAGCTTGTACAGCTCCAAAGACATTATGCATGTAAGCAAAAACCCAAAACCAAACCACCAACCCCCTGCCCCCCCGAGCCTGCAGTACTTTAATCAAGATGTGAAGGAACACAGGGTCCTTTATACAAAATAAACCAATCAATCACATTTTGTAGCTTTCAGAAAAGCGGATACATAGTGTGCTAACAGGGAGATGGATACTGGCAGCCTCAGAGTCCCACCTCCTGAGTCACCAGCTCTCCATCCTGCAGCATGTTCTTGGCTTTACTGCTCTGGCATGCAAATAAGACCCCAGTTTAGATGTCTTACAGGAGCAGGCCAGTTAAGTTGGACCTAATCAGTTCTCCTACACACTTGAGAAGAGGGGTTGATAAAATAGCATACTGTGTAATCTAAATAAAAGTAATAATTTTTTATTAAGTTGAAACTTACCATGGGGGAAGAAAATAAAAGTGAAGAATGCAAAGCAAGATATCACAGAAAGTATTTCACTGCCATGGACAGTTGAGCTTAAGGCCATGGATGCTTTCACTGGTTTGGTATGTTCTGAAGGAGGAAGAAGTTTACAAGCTTGTTCCGCTCACCTTGTGACCCGGCGCAGGCCGCTCCACCCTGCCTCGCAGCATCCTGGAGCCTGCCAAGCCTGCTGCTGAGATTCCCTCACTGCCTCCTCTGGGACTGAGACTACAGCACAGCCACCCTCTTTCTCTCCTCCATGGGTTGTCAGCACCATGATAAAGTGTTTTAGTGGTTGGTTTCTTCTTTTTCTTCTTTTTCTCTGAATTCTGAGTTACTTCCCATTCTTCCTTAGGGGATATATAAATCCAGTCTTAACAGTTTATTCCTCAGGCACAAGGGACTACCAGATAAAATAACACAAACTAAGGAATGAAGGCCAAGTATCTGTCCCAATAGTCAAAGTGAGTTTCACCATGGACTGCAAAGGGACTCAGACTTGGCCCTATTTCTGCAGATATGGAAAACATTAGTGAAGCTTTAGAACATGCCTGGGGCTCTGTCCTAACCTCGGCTGAGCAGCTATAGGAAAAATGTAGGAAACATAAATTTCTTCTCTGCTCATGAGCCAGGGCGGGAGACTTGTCCAATGAACCATCTGTGACAGCACATTCTGAAGGTGCCATACATTTTCCAAGCTATCAGCAGATACAAAATGCATGCAGCGCCCAGCAGTGGTTATAGCCAGTAGGGAAAGGTGGGTTCCTTGTGGAGTAGCACAACACATCCCATAAGGGACTTCAGCCAAGACACACAGTCCTGCTGGGAGCTCACAGTATCTCCAAGACAGAAGAATCATTAGGCTGTGCTCTTGCTCTGCACTGCTGTACAAGCTAGGCAGGTTTAGCTTGTACTTCATAATTACCAGAGGTGATTTATTCTCTCGTTATCACCACAGAAGCTTAATCAAGAGAAAGGCCATAAAAAAGGTCCAGACTTTTACACATTGCAGAAGTCTGGCTTGGATATTCTGCTACGTGTTAAGAGTAGAGCTTCTTTGCTCCATAGTCTGAGCAGAAATGGACTTGGCAAAGGAGAGGATCTAATCAACTTCATTTGTACTTTGCCTTCTCTCACAGAAACTGAGAACATATGTCAAATCAAGTAACCACAGAAGTGTCCAGGATCATGGTTTTCATTTTTCTGGAAAAATAGAACAGATGGAAGGCCAAGTAACCACATATATTCATCGTACGTGACTTTCTATCATGGATGTGTAAGAGGTTAAACATTATCTTCCTCCTGTTGTTTACCAGTTCAAGTCTAAGGAGTTTGATGTGGAATTATTCTTAAAGAATTGTGCATGAGACTGACAAAACCAGCTAAGCAATAGGAAAAAAACGCTGCAGAGTGTTTGGGCACGTAACTGCAAGACTGAAAAAGATGAGAATTACTATGGTGTAATGCAATTTTGCTACGGGAGGGAAGTTAAAATCTCTCCATATGGTTTGGTCTTATTTTAGAGAGTGATGCACATAGACACTACATCGTAATTTCATACACAAGTGAAAAGGGTGATTTCTGCATAACAATATATAACTTTCTTTTATTCCAGGCTGTTCTGTATTCTGACTATTCTGGCATGACCTTTCTGGTGCTGAAATCAAGCAGCTCCCTGATAGTGCGTGTGAAAGGTTTAGAAGTGTTTGGTCTTCAATATAAAGATCCAGGCGTGTCATTTTGCCATGGCAAATTTAGAGTGAAAGAATGGATTAGTCATGGCAAAATTGCTAAGTATAGATGAAACTCAGCAAAAGCTATGGGCTTGTTTTCTAGTGGCTCGGTGAGGATTGTGTCATTCTATTTATCAGAGAGGATTTTGCTGGGTATTGGTTTTCTGTTGGTTTTGGTTTTAAACACAAAGGTAGATAAGAGTGTGATGGATGAGGTAATGCTGGAACTGAATGGGACCAACGACCACCATAAGATTAGTGTCTTTCTGTAAAGATAAAAGACATTTATTACTTATTATATTGCCTCAGAATTCTAGCCAGGGACCAGAAGATCATAACACCTTGTTATGGAAAGGTCAAAGACTCTCAAAAGCTTAGATACAAAGTATAAGATGAGAGGGAGCCCATGGCTTTAGCCAGATAGCCATAGAAGTATGAAGAAACAGTGGCACGGACCCTGTTCCTCAGAAGCATTTCCAGCAGACCAGCAGTATGCTCTTCGGAAACATTGGGTGGCACAGAAAGGGAAAATGAGAAGGAAGATTTTGAAGGAGAATAACAAAGTAAAACGCTGTGAATGTTTCTTATTCAGAGCATGTATTAGTAAGAAATAACTCCAAACGTATGTGGACTACAGACTTTGGCCTGTTCAGGGGACTGGTTGGGAGAGTCCCTTGAGAGTCCTGGAGGGCAAAGGAGTCCAGGAAGGCTGGGCTTTCTTCAAGAAGGAAGTCCTGAAGGTGCCGGAGCAGGCTGTCCCCAAGTGCCACAAGACAAACCGGTGGGGAAGACGACTGGCCTGGCTGAACAGAGAGCTTTTGCTGGCACTCAGGTAAAAAAGGAGAGTCTACTGCTTTTGGAAGAAGGGACAGGCAACTCAAGAAGAGTACAGAGACCTCGTTAGGTCTTGCAGAGAGAAAATTAGAAAGGCAAAAGCTAGAACTCAGTCTGGCCATTATTGTAAGGGATAACAAAAAATGTTTTTACAAATACATTAACAACAAAAAAAGAATGAAAGAGAATCTCCATTCTCTATTGGATGTGGAGGGGAACATTGCCAGCGAGGATGAGGAAAAAGCTGGTGTAATAAATGCCATCTGTGCCTCAGTCTTTAACAGTCAGATCAGTTATCCCCAGGGTATTCAATGCCCTGAGCTGGTAGGCAGGGATGGGGAGCGGAATAAACACCCCATAATCCAGGAGGAAGCTGTTTATGACCTGCTGCTCCACCTGGACACACACAAGTCCACGGGGCCAGATGGGATTCACCCGAGAGCACTGAGGGAGCTGGTAGAGGAGCTCGCCAAGCTACCCTCCACCATTTATCAGCAGTCCTGGTTAACAGGGGAGGTAACAGGTGACTGGAGGCTTGCTGGTGTGATGCCCATCTACAAGAATGGACAGAAGGAGGATCTGGGGAACTACAGACCAGTCAGCCTGACCTTGGTACTGGGTAAGATTATAGAGTGATACACCTTAAGTGCTCTCACCAGGCAAGTGCAGGACAACCAGGGGATCAGGCCCAGCCAGCATGGGTCCAGGAAAGGCAGGTGCTGCCTGACCAACTTTTCTCCTTCTATGACCAGGTGACCTGCCTAGTAGATAAGGGGAAGGCTGTGGATGTTGTCTACCTGGACTTCAGCAAAGCCTTTGGCACTGTCTCCTACAGCATCCTCCTAGAGAAGGTGGCAGCTTGAGGATTAGACAAGTGTACTCTTCACTGGGTTAAAAACTGACTGGATGGCCAAGCCCAGAGAGCTGTGGTGAATGGAGAAAAATCCAGTTGGTGATCGGTCACGAGCAGTATCCCCCAGGGCTCAGTGTTGGTGCCAGTCTTGTTTAATATCTTTATCATTGATCTAGATGAGGGGATTGAGTGCACCCTTGGAAGGTTTGCAGATGACACCAAGCTGGGCAGGAGTGTTACAGGATCACAGAATCACAGAATGGCAGGTGTTGGAAGGGACCTCTGGAGATCATCTTGCCCAACCCCACTGCTTGAGCAGGGACACCCAGAGCGGGGGCCACAGGAACACATCCAGGTGGGTTTTGAATGTCTCCAGGGAAGGAGACTCCAGAGCCTCCCTGGGCAGCCTGTGCCCCTGCTCTGGCACCTGCACAGGAAAGAAGTTTTTCCTCATATTGAGCTGCAACTTCTTGTGTTCCAACTTGTGCCCATTGCCCCTTGTCCTGTCACTGGGCACCACTGAAAAGAGCCCAGTCCCATCATCCTGACAACCACCCTTTAGATATTGATAGGTATTGTTGAAATACCTCCTCAATCTTCTCTTCTCCATGATGAACAAACCCAAGTCTCTCAGCCTTTCCTCATCAGGGAGATGCTGCAGTCCCCTGATCATCTTGGTAGGTCTCCGCTGGACTTGCTCAAGCAGTTCCACATCCTTCTTGAACTGGGGGGCCCAAACACCCAGTCATCAGTGAAGTTGCTGAGGGTACACTCTGTCCCTTCATTCAGGTCATTGATGAATATGTTGAATAGGGCTGGACCCAGCACAGACCCCTGGGGAACACCACTAGTGACACGCCTCCAACCACACTCTGCCCGGTAGATTACAACTCTCTGAGTTCTGTTGTTGAGCCAGTTCTCAATACACCTCACTGTCCACTCATCTAACACACACTTCCGAAGCTTGTCCATGAGGATGTTGTGGGAGGCAGTGTTGAATGCCTTACTGAAGTCAAGATAGACAACATCCATTGCTCTCCCTTCATTGACCCAGCCAGTCACACCATCATAGAAGGCTGTCAGGTTGGTCAGGCATGATCTCCCCTTGGTAAATCTATGTTGACTACTTCTGATAACCTTCTTGTCCTCTACATGCCTGGAAATGTCCTCCAGGATGAACAGCTCCTTCATCTTTCCGGGGATGGAGGTGAGGCTGACTGGCCTATAGTTTCCTGGGCCTTCCTTCTTGCCTTTTTGAAGACTGGAGCGACATTTGCTTTCTGCTCGAGGGTAGGACAGCTCTGCAGAGGGACCTGGCAAGGCTGGATTGATGGGCTGAGGTCAGTTGTATGAAGTTTAACCAGGCTAAGTGCTGGGTCCTCCACTTTGGTCACAGCAACCCCATGCAATGCTACAGGTTTGGGAAATAGCAGCTGAAAAGCTGCCTGGCAGAGAAGGACCTGGCAGTGGTAGTTGACAGCTGGCTGAATCTGAGCCAGCAATATGCCCAGGTGGCCAAGAAGGCCAACAGCATCCTGGCTTGTATCAGGAATAATGTGGCCAGCAGGAGTAGGGAAGTGATCATCCCCTTGGATGTACTTGGCACTGGTGAGGCTGCATTTTAATACTGTGTTCAGTTTTGGGCCCTCCCAGTACAAGAAGGACATTGAGGTGCTGGAGAATGTCCAGAGAAGGGCAACAAAGCTGGTGAAGGTTTCTGGATGACAGGTCTTATGGGGAGTGGCTGAGGAACTAGGGTTGTTTAGCCTGGAGAAGAGGAGGCTGAGGGGAGACCTTATCGCTCTGTACAACTATCTAAAAGGAGGTTGTAGTGAAGTGGGTGTTGGTCTCTTCTCCCAAGTCACTAGTGATAGGATGAGAGGAAATGGCCTCAAACTGCGTCGGGGAGGTTTGGCTTGGATATTAGGCAAAAATTCTTTACTGGAAGAGTGGTTGGGTACTGGAACAGGCTGCCCAGAGAGGTGGTGGAGTCACCATCCCTGGAGTTGTTCAGAAAATATGTAGAGGTGACACTTCAGGGCATGGTTTAGGAGACGTGCTATTGTTGCATTGGGAGTTGGACTTGATGATCCTAAAGGCCTTTTCCAACCTTAATGATTCTATGATTCTAGGGATTTCCTGCATGGGACCCAGTACAACATGGCCTGAGCCATGAGGGGCACGATTGTTTTCAGCTGATATGAGGGAAGAGTTATTTTCATCTTCCTGGGTGAAGGCAAAGACTCTACAAGACAAGTGGCACCGGGATCAGTGAACCCATCGAGTTTAGCATTGTGAATAAGTGCAAGAGTCTTATTGTTCTGCTGTGAAGTTTGCTTTATATTTGGGACATCCATGCCCAAAAATACTCTACGAAGTTCACGGGGTTACACTGTTTATTTTTGCTCTGGGAGATTCCAGTAAAATGCTCAGTACATGTGAAATTTCTATGCTCAACACTTAGGCTTGTCTTCTTTTGGTTTTGGATTTTTTTCTAAAAAGAACTTTGATTTTCAGGTTGAGATTTTAAACGCATAGAAGTCTGGAAATTCTAACTTAGTCTTACCACAGCAACTGGAATTATATACACCAGTTAAAGACTGTAAGTGTAACAACCACAGAGAGTAATACCAATTCCTACAGAAGTCGTTTCCATTCTGGCGAATAAGAATCTTTTCTTGAGTTTTTGTGGTTTTATGTGAATAGAAACAGAGATTAAAATAATGACACTTCTCCAAACTAAAAGCCTTCCAATTAAATTCCTGTACAAACATTATTGTAGAATTTTCTACTTCTCATGCTACATTGTCCTTGATTTTGGACTTAGTGGACAATAGTCCCTTTCCTGAAAAGCTGAAACTCTAAACATAAGAAAAACGAACCATTAATCTTGAATATTAAACAATGAGATCATATAGATTTTAATTACCTGAGGTTTAGTTCTGCAAATCTCATTGAAGAGCTTGTGTAGCACTGAAACTTTGGAAACTTTGGCTTCTCCTTAGAGCAAAGTCTTATATATAAAAGAGCACACTAACACTGGCCTGATTATTTTGTTTCATAGTGGCTGTCATCAATTTATCATCCTGCACCTAGAACTGGTAGACAGCTATGATTAAAAAAAATTACTTCTATCTCAAAAATTGGAGTACAATTTTTTGACAAAGAAACCGCATGCACAGGATTAATCGTACTCAATCAGTCTCTGGAAGAGCACATCCCTCTCCACTGACCATAAAAGGGTCTAGCTGACAGGCTGGGACCAGCAGCCTAACTTTTAAGCAATAAATTTAGGTGAGATTAATTCCTTTTTTATGGATGATGCACTACTTTTTTTCTATCATTGGAAGCAAGATCTACTTGAAACTGACCTCTGAGACTGGCCTCTTTGTGCAACCCTGGGAGGGCAGATGGGCTTTAAGGAAAGATGAAGCCACTGGGATATTTTGAGAACCCCTAACAAGTGGGCATTCAAATTTCCCATTACCTGCCCTATAAAATGGAAACGAAACAAATAATTTTTATTTTCATGACCTTTAATCTAACAACATGGTCAAGACAGGCATAACAGAAGGGGTGTGCCCACAAAGACATGACACACTAGGGATCACTAGTTCACTCCAGGTGATATGACATCCCCACACAGTGCCTTGCAGGTTACTCAGGCCACATAGTGCATTAGCAGCTTATACTGCTTCATTTTGTCTGTGTGTATACACTTCATTGTATGTGCACATAGAGGCCACCACTGAGCAATTACAGCTGCTGAAGACTACAGGCCTCACTGTAATAGTTTTAAACTTTGCTCTGTCATAACTGAAGGATAAAAACTGTTTTTTAAATGGGGAGAAGTGATAAATAATAAATGTTAACATTTCAAAGAAAATTATTAATCAATCAAAGGAAGCAATGTCTCTAGGTTTCAAGCACAAAATATTAATAAATTTCAAGGCCAGGAATGTACTTCTGAAAATGAGGGGGTTTGGCATCCACCAAAATTTTACCCAAATTGTTGTTTCAGAGTGTTTTGTCTTTCTTTGTCATGAACTGTTACAGGAAATCAAAACTTTGCAAAATAAATGCAGCTATGCAAAATTTGCCGACATTCAGCCACCACTTCCTGGATTTATGGATCATCACATCTACCCTGCTTCTAGTAACATGTTTATTTATACTCCTTGGGGAAACACTTGTGCCTCCTCAAATAAATACAATAAAATCGGTTTCATATGCAAACAACAGGAATTGTGGAAAATATTTCACTTCCAAACCATTTGAACCCCTAAGTCCCCAGGCCCCAAGACGCCAGTTGTGCCTGGCTCCTGAGACCTGCAAGAAGGGGGCAATCTTCTAGGTGGATATTTAGCAGTATCCAACTGCTGGCAGTTTCACCTTTTGCTGATCGGAAACATTGTTTGGTCTCAACCCCCTTTTTGTGGTTATCCTGGAGTAAAAGAAAATCACTTGAATGAAACACATACAGACACTAGACATGCAAACACATACAGAGGAGACTGGTAAGATAACCCTCTACACTGTTTTTAGACTGCACCCATGGTTTATCTCTCCCATGACCTATACTTTTCCTCTCACACAGATGCACACCTGAGGATAGGAGTCATATCACTTATCTTTATTCATCTAAAAATTATCTTGTCTAAACTGGTTATCTAGGTTCCCTCTAGAGTCTGTGCAGGGAGAAAAAGCGAGAGGCAGGCACATCCAGAGGGCAATTCACTCACCTGCATTAGGCAGTCAGGATGGGATGAATCAGCCTTTAGAAATCCTCCTCTCTCTCCTTTGGCTGCAGATGGAACATAGGCAACCTGCCTGGAGAAGATAATTAACTGATAAAGTTAAGTAAGGTGATTCCTACTCCATATGTATGTACAGCCTGCTTTTGGAGACTGTGTCGTCCTTTGTTGGGATTTATCATGCTAGCAGAAGAGACAAATCTTTCACTAAGACAAACTGACAGAGTGGTTGGAATCTAATCTGAGCTCAGAATGCACCTTTTTGCTAGTGAGAAAGTGTTTCAAAAGCGTCCTCAAATCTTCATGCACCAACATGTTTCCTGCTTCAAGTTAGAACTGGAAATGGTGAATTAGCACCAGAAACTCAACCTTGGCTCTGCTGCAAAGCAGCTCCCATAAGATTTCTTCCCAGGCTGAAAAAGTAAAGGATGTTGGAATAGTTCAGTCAAATTCTGGCAACTGTCCACACTTTGGGGTGCAGCAAACAGAGCAGAGCACTTGTGAGATTCTTCATGGTCTTTTTCAAAGACTGCCTAAACATCATTTGAAATTGCAAACTAGTATAGTATATAGTAGACCAGCTACAATGCAACATAGGGCATATAGAGAACATAAGGCTCAATGCATTAACTCTCTGTGCAATTCATGGACTTAGTCATTATTTACTACAGCTCTAAAGAGGCTACCAATAGCCCCCCTCAGGAATTGGCACTTGCTCTGCGCTTGTAGCAGTAGCATTCATCCAGTTAAATCCCAATATACCTCACAGAAGATGAAGCAGAGTGCTATAGAGATGGAGAGTTGTTTAATATGTGGCCCCATGCTGCACACTGTTCAAACATTTTCTGGAGAGAAGACTGCTCCTTTCCTCCTGCAATTCCAGACAATGCTCTGTACTGGATAGATAAACACACTGCAGCAGTAGCACAGAGGTATAAATGTCAGTCTCCACTGGCCTTGAGTGCCCATTCTAAGGCACCTAACACCTGATATTTTCAGAAGATACAGGACTATATAGCATTCACTGTGTAAAAGGAATAGATTTTGTCAATTTAACTTCTGACAGTGAATCCACAGAACTTCCAAAAAGCAGCCCTCGGATGCCTTATCCCAGCTAAAGTTTAGAAAATGGGACAAAACAAATTTATTTTTTTCTAATTCATGAGCTACTCTAAAAAGTTTGGTTAGAATGTCTTGCCTAGCATTAAAAAAGAGAATGTAATGGAAGAGACAGATAGATTTCTTCATATCAGTAGCTGAATGCCTTAACTACAAGTCTGCAGTTAATGATTTGTTTCCTGCACACCCTCCCATTTCTGCAAAGGTCCTACAGAAAACATTTCATTAAACAAACTCTTGGGCTTTCACTCTTCACACTATCCACTATATTTTAAACAGAAAGCTGAAGAAGGGTTCAAGACATCACCTATAGTCTTTGGAAATTTTGTTCCACAAAGCTTCGTGAAATACAGTCGTGCAGTTGGATTTTTTGTTTGTTTGTTTGTTTACATTTCTCCCTTTCCAGCCAGAGAAGAAGCTCTCAATGGGACTATCTAGCTTCCAAAAACTCTTTCCTTAACCCTTTTTTCTTTCACTCTTCAAAATCCTTCATTCATCTTGTTCTTATTCCACAATCAATTAATCTAGACTTTGGCTCATTAGGCTAGGAAAAATCCGTCTTCATTTAAGAGTGAGAGTAAAGTTTTTCAAGACAATTGGTTAGGGAGTCACAGCCATCAGTACTGCAATTTAATATCAGTGCTCTCTTTAAATAAACTGTTATTACAGCTTTTGGGTTAAGAGGTTCAGATGCTGAGCTGTGCAGTTCACATTGCCCTTACTTGGATGTAAAGAAAATCCTTAAATTTTATAAAACCAAACAAGTTGGCAAGGTGCAAATTAAAGGTGCAAAGGCTGCCTTGTCCCACTCTGATGGGAAAGCTCTTGGACTGATGGCCGTCTTGGTTTTGCAAAAGAAGAGGACTATAGACTGCTTAATGAGAAGTGAGGTGTCCATGGCATACTTTGGTCACTTCTCTATCAGCGAGGTCAGCCTATCCCTTAGTGGTTACCATCACTACCAATGACGCAACTGGGAGAAAACCTGGAAAATGATTTATAGATTCAGCTCTATTTTCTAAAGAAAGGGTATTTCTAGCCTCTTTCTTTGTGATTAAAGCTTTCGACGTGCAAGCTGCTAGAAAACTGATGTAACCAGATTGTCAGGATGGAAAGAAACAAGCAGCTGGGATCCCCATCTGCTGCAGTAAGGAGCTAAGCTAAAAATCCTCCCAACATACTCATCTTAGGTAAAATGAGTCAATAAAACTGTGTTTTTATCCATAGAAACACCCTACCAATTCCTTTCTTTTCCTCTACTTGCCTTTACCCTACCCCTTTACAACACACTTAAACCAGTATCATCCAATATGGTCAGGGTTTTTAACCAAGTCCATGATCTTGAACAAAATCTGTAGCACATAATTTATGTTTAATGTCAAGGGCACAATTTCACTCATTTTCTTAAACAATGCTACACAAATGTGTCTATTGTGGTGCTTCCTCTGATCTGTTGATAGTTCCCACAACTGCTACTCCAGAAGGGTGGAGTCACTGGTGTCACTGAAGCAGCATTAGGCATTTGGTGCAGACTCTCTTGAATGCTAGTCAGCAGTATAAATACATGGTAACACAGCAGTTCCACTGCCTCTGACTCCAGAAACTGAGAAATAGGGAATACTATTTAAACAATAGTTTAAAATATGATAAAAGATTGATCCAGATGGGTGATATAATTTCATTTTAGGATTGGAAAACCAAGGAAAACCAGAAGGGAATTGAAAGTTTTAGATATCTATAATTTAAAACAAAAAGGCAACTCTTAATATTTAACACCAATAAAGTTGCAACTGAAGTGACGTGGCCTTTCTGTCTGTTATTTTTAATTACTTTCCTTTTTTATATAAATAATACACTTAGTTTCTCTTCCTGGTCTTTTAAAATATTTTAATATTTACATTTCTTTTTTATTCCATTCCCTTTATATTAGTTTTTACCTTTCTTTTTTTACTAATTAAAAAATTTTATTCTGCAAGTAGAAACTATTCCTGCTTTTCTACTTCTTGATCTTGTTTTAGTGTCCTTTATTCTTCTTATTTCAGTTCTCATTTTTTGAATATTTGAAACACCAACACAGCTCAGGCAATGCCTTCTTATTTAGACTATACAACTTTAATATTTGTTTTACAGAATGGAAGCTTAGAATGTAAGATATTTTCACGGAACTTTAGATTTCTGGATATTAATCACAGTGATCATCTGGTTACTCTATATGCTTATTTAAGGTTACATCAAAATGCTTATGACAGAGACAAAATACTAGATATTCTCCAGGTAAAACATTTTATAATGCAAAATATTATTATTTTAACATAGAAAGCTTTTTAATTGCAGTAACTGTACTCTACAAAGACCCTCCCCCTGCGTCTTAGCACTCAGAATAATTTTTCTATTTGTTTTGTAAACAGAGAAAAACAGAGAAAGAACACAAGATAGAAACAAGGGAAGAAAGTGGGAACAGTGTGCAGCTTCAGGGTACATACATCTTTATACAAAGAAACAAAAGAAAAGCAAGGTTCCCAAGCCACCCTGTTTTGAGGAGTCTCGGCTACAATGGCGCACCATTTTGTTTGACAAGAAACCCGCAGTAATTCTTCACATGTATTCTCTCACTAGTGTACTGGATGTTGTTGACAACTCTCAACAGACATGGACTATGTTGATAAGATTGTGGCACTATGACTAGGTAAGTTCATAAACATCAGACTAAGACAGTTCCACAGAGGATGCCTAGACCTTGGTGCCACAATTTCAAAACATTTTTTCAAAGTACAGCTATATTTCTACTCTTTTGTATGTTCCTCATGACTATATTTCCATGGGGCTTGGCTTCCCCTGTTTTTCTCCCATATCCAACAGCTTCAGCTACATACCTTCCTCAGGTACTTTGTCTTTGAAAGGGTGTTTAAGGATCAGCACTTTGTATGCATTCATCAATACTGAGAAAAAGAATCAGTAAGCAGCCCCTGTGTAAACCCTTAGTACTACACAGTCTGTGTATTGCCAGGAAACGTCAGCAACATCCTCCACCCAAAGGCTCGGTGGCTGGGTGGTAGACGAGAGCCACCAGGCTCTGCAGCAGTGTGCCTGTGTCTGCACTGCAGTGCCATTTGTGGTATCACACAGCCTACAAGACACCAGCCCCTTGACAAGACCACCAGCAACGAGCACAGCTCAAAGGACAAAATGACAAAAAAAACTCACAAAGAGGCAGCATTACACCATGCGTTATTTGCTATGGTAAAAACAAGTTTAAGGGGTATAAATAGCAAGCAGGACTCTTCTCTCTAGCATTGATGGAGCACTGAGGGGTGTTTTTTTTTAAAGTGCTCTTCAGATTTGGTGCATGAATTATCACCTCTAATAGCTGATAATTAAACCACTTCAGCAAAGCTGTGAAATAAAGAGGACTAGCAATAAAATCTCAGTCTCACCTGGCAATTATTTTGAAACTATGCTCCAAATAACCAGATAAATAAATCTGTCTACGTCACAGACAATTCTCTGCAGACTGACAATTCCATAAATAAACACACAACACACAGATGCTCACATCCATAGCCACATCTATATATATAAGCCTCAGTGAAATATGGAATAGGTCTTAAAATAAATCGCACAATCATGGAGAAGAATATGATAAAACTAGAGATGTACTCAATGACCTCTCTTGAACACTGTGTAGCCAGCTCAAGAACATAATACAAAAAGCTAGATAAAAAAAAAGACTTAATGAGCAGATATTTTTCATTTATGGAATCTGTAAAGCTATCCGGCAATTCTGCCCATTGTTCTGTTTTAGAAGTAAAACAAACTCTTCTAGGGACAAGTATTGATTTTACCATTAAAAGAAAACAACCCATTCATAAATATTAAGTGGTGATATTATCACTTTCCATGACTGCTTTCTTATAGACAACAAAAGAAACATAATCCACATCCAGGAAAACAATAAATAGCTTTGGCAGTTACAGGATCTTTTCATCCAACACATCTCTTAAATGGAAACCTGGAAGGACACTTTAGGAAGTTATCCCACTATGGGAAAAAGTAACAGCTCCCTATAAAAGACTGCACTGCCACAGACAAAATTCTACAGACCTAGAAGGGACAGTATTAAGTATTTCAAACCTTTTGATGTGATAAAAAAATGCCCTCTGTGTTTCTGGTCTTCTGAAAAAGAAGTTTTTGTGCTCTGTAGTTGAAGCATAAAACAAACAGACAAAAAAAAGCCTCATACAGTAGTGTGAAAACTTTTGTGTTCTTAACATTTAGGCTCTTGTAATAGAATTATGGGTTAGAGCTCAGAATTTGCCTGTATTCATCCTTCCTTAGAAATCAAGAGGTGTGAGTGAGAGTCCCTTTACATAAGAAAGTGAAATACTGTAAAATTCTTGATGGTTGACAGTGAAGTTGTAACAGGTAATTTGCAATCAGGTCCCAGGACCTCTTTCAATATTTTTACCCTCTTCTCACAATTATGAAATTTGCTTTATAATTTTAGTGTTCAAAACCTGTTGACTTTCAAAAACAGTTGTGAGTTTTGATATTTAAGGGTGTACCTGAATTATGCTTCCACCTCTTCTTTCCAAGTATGATTGATAACAGATTTTGCTTGTTTTTGCTTACACAAAAGATGTTATCTTCCTATAGCCACATAATCCAGGAACTGGAGCTGCAAGAAAAGCCCTAAGTGTGGAATCATGCAAAAAGAGGCAGTGAAAAAGAGGACACTAGGGCCACATGCAGGTGTAAATTAAGAGGGAGAGAAAGGTGTCCACTGTTAAAAACATGATATTCATAGTGCAGAAATATCTGAAAACACTTTTTGGGGTGGGGGAAACTTTATCATCAACCCTGAAAAAACTAGTCACTACAGAATTGGGAAGATGAAGTAGAATCAATCCTATGCAAAAGCTCAGTCCCAACTGCGTGACTCCATTTGTAGGGGAAGGGCATTTGGACCAGAATGAAACATTGATCTACTTTGCTTCCACATGGGACTGCCCTCTCTACTTGATGTTTTGCTACATAATTTTTCCATAGAAATACCTGAGATAATTTCTTTTTTCTAGTTATAGGCATACAAAGGTTGCCCCAAGGCAAATTGTAGTGGGGAGTAGAATTGAGAAAGGATGCAAAAAACATAGGAATGGCAATATGCATGGACAGACAGAGACATAAATTAGGATTACATTAGTTTCACTGATTTCTCTTGAGTTGTTCCTAATTTGCCCAGGAAGAAGAATATCAGGCCCAACAATTCATAGCTATTATTTGATTCAGAAATGTCAGTGCAGAAGGGAACAGTGCCAGTGAATAAAGTGTTTTCCCTAATGAATACATACATATCATTAGGATTGAACTCTTTATTTTATAATCAGTATAGTTACTAAAATTAAATATAAAACCAAATGCTGCAGATAAAGCCATCATCACTTATGATAGTCATGTTTCATGCAGTAGCTTTCATTATAGTGTAGGCAAGCAATGACTTTGTTTTTGCAGTACCAAAACCTCCCACTCTATAATCTACATCAGAATCAAGGAGAGAGAAGTTTTTAACATTTCTCCAGAGCTGACAAGGAAAGAACGGCAGCAAGAACAGCAAACAAAGAACATTTCAGTTTTGGAAAGCTTCTGCAAATTTTGATTTGTTACAAAAGACATGTTTCAGATAAGTCCTAGTGCATCTGGAAGAAGTTTTTGACTGGAAAAATAATATTCTTATAGAATTTGGATATATTTACACATGTTAAATCCAAAGTTGTAATTCAAGCATCTTCTTGTGAAGAGTGAAGAATGAAGAAAATGCAAGTTGTAAAGTTATGCAGCTTCTGAGGAATTTTTTGTCTCTGTGTGTAGGCTATGTCTGGGGGGTAGGCTGCAGCCTGTTCTCACTATATTACTTCTACAACTTTGGCACAAGAAGCAGTATATGGAAGACCCTCTGGTGTCATCCTTCAGTTGCTTTGTGGCAAGCAGTCTATTGTTATTTAACTCACTTTCTTCTTTATCAAATGCTCTATCCATTTCACAGATTAATGGGTTTTATACCCATATTATTATTTCATAATTCATGGCACTGTCTCATAAAATAACAACTCAAAATATAGAATAAAAGAGGGTAAGGCTAAAAAAAGGAGAAAAAGTACGGAAAGAAAGAAATGTTTCAAACAGGTCTACTGGTTTCTGTCCTGGTCTTAAAAGACCAAGCATACACAATGATGACAAAGTAACACTATAAAATAAGGTACATTAAAGAAATCCCTGAAGCAATTTATGCCAAGAAAATATGACCTCAGATAAGCTGTGCTAATACAAAAATTAACTGCACCAGTAAATTAGACAGAGATTGATAGGTTTTACAGATGGAGCAGTGAAAAGTGAGGTGGATAGTGAGAAGGCAAAGTCAGTCCTAAGCAGGCTGTGAGAAGTTGCAGATGGATCTCAAACACCGACCACCCAAATGGTTAAATATAAGATTAAATTCAGTGCCACTAAGTTCAGTGCATGTGAGAAAAACAATTTTAACTGCATGTATACTTCAAGAGCCTCTAAATTACCTAATAACCCTCAGGAAAGGGATTTTAGACTCATTGTGAATGCTCTCGGAAAATGTCAGCTCAGTGCCTAGTGATGGTCAAAAGAGCAAACAGCATCATCTGAATTGTCAGGATAGGAATAGAGAGTAGAAAATATTATGCCACTGTAGAAATCATTGGTGCACCCATTTCTTGAATCCTATGTGCAGTTTTGATCCCACTATTACAAAAATGATAGAGTAGAGCTAGAAAAGGTGCAGAAAATGGCAATAAAAATCAGATTATTGAATGGCTTTTTTGGGAACAGAGACTAAATAAGCTATGACTTTTCAAGCAATGAGCAAGGGGAAATACAATAGAGGTCTATAAAATCAGGTTTGCCAGAGAGAATTTGCAGGGACAACATATATTGGCAACATGTGCCGCGGGTCATACAAAAATATTATTAGACAGCAGGCTTAAACCTAACAAAAGGAAGTACCTTTTCAAACAAGACTTAAATTGTAAAGCTCATGGCCATAGGAAGTTCTGAAAGCCAAAAATATAAATTGGTGAGGGATTAGATTGGGCTTTAAATGCAGCAGTATGGGTGTGACCTCCAACTAAGACAGTCCCCAGGCTGCTGATTGCTGGGAAGCAGGAAGGCAAGGCTGAAGAGCATAATTTCCTTTTAAGATCAGAATATTCAGAGGGTGATATTTTCCTTTCTGGCTTGTGAACAATAAAAAGTGTTACTATGCATTTGCATTCTCTCTCTGGATATGCCACCTATTAAAATATTCCTGTTCCTTTTAAGGCAGATAAGCTAAATATCTGGTTCTTTAGTTCTTTTTCATGCTGAAACCTCCTTGTGCTACTGCCTCTCACAGAAACAGGGATACAGGAGTAAATGGACCCTTTGGTTCTTCAGTTCTTGCTAAATCTCTAGTAAAACAAGGCTCAAAGAATCACAGCTCCCTTATTTGCTTTTAAACAAACACCGAAGGAAAAGTAACACCACAGTGCATCAAAGAACAACTTTCTTGAAGTGTGTAAAATTTTTCCTCCTTGTCATGTCAGCTTCACCATTTTTTATGACTTACAGACGCTTTCTATCAGTCACAGAAAACACATCTGAATTGTGTAACTCAAAATGTTCTGGCATTATAAAGCAGATAAGTCTAAACTCAAGAGCTAGAGAAAAGGACAGCAAAAAAAGTATAATATTTTCCTGAATGGTATCATCAGGTATTTTTACTTCAAAGACCCTGTAATGTCTTGGTTTTGCCTGACATAAAGTTGCATAGCCAGAAATACCCTCAGAAATGGTGTCAGAAAACAATTTTTTTTTAGCTTTCCTGTGACCAAAAGAACAAAAACTTTCTTATGATCTAATGGATCCTAGCTGTACTTCTGCAATAAATACATCCTACTAGCTATCTGCTGTAGGTTGAGTTCACCAGATTTAAGATCTTATTGTACTTTTTCAAGTCCAGCAGCTATAGACTGGACACAAACCCAGCTAAGTATCCTGCGCATAGCAAGTCTGGAGAGCTCATTAGGCAAAGCTTGCAGGGAAACTGTTGGAATGAGGCAGAACTGACTGAAAAGTGATTTATTTTTGGCTGTGGTTGGAAAGCAGCCTCTTTTATAGCAGTCAAAGCAGTTGCTTACACAGGTCCACATGTAAATAAATTGTGTTAACTTAGGAAAATCTGTACTCAAATGCTGTTATACTTAGAAGCAATCTTTATATTTTAAAGTTGTTTTATTATCCAATAATCAGCAAGGAACCACATTTTTTTCTTTTGTTCCATTTTCCTCTAAATACAGCTTGCAGAGGTAGCGGTACTGAGCAAGTGATAGTCAAGATGAACATTAAATTTCTGGAGAAATGCTGGATCAGCTGTAGATTTCATCCATATCTGCCTGTGGAGAGCTGAATGGGAAAGGTGCTACCCTTTTGAGTGCAGTTCAGTGTTGGACTGGACGTTTGAGCCCTGGAGTGTCTCACTACTTCTGTCCCACTGGAACCTCATGGGATGATCCATACCTCCAAGTTTATATGTCTGTGGTTTGCACAGCTGTATCTGAGCAACTCTGCGTATTTAAAGCAAAGGAACAGACACTTGAGGGCACAATTAATGTTACACATTTTAGTTGTTTATCTGATTTTGAGAAGAATTATGATCTAAAAGCAGCTACTTATTTCTACTGACTTGAAAGGAAGTTTAGATGACTTGCTTAGGTATAGCCATCTGTGGTGTAGTGCCTACAGTTAGGTGAGATGAATCCCCCAAATTTCTCTTGCTTGGTTTCCTGCCAAGGCTACAGCTACCAAATCCCTACTTCAGTATCCTTTGTCCATATTCTCTTCCCTGGGTGAAGCTGAAGTCTCCCAGACCTGTTTCTACTGTCTGCCTTGCTCATGAGATACAAAACCTCAACGGTTATGTCCCTATTTTCACTCTTAGTTTCACAGATGTTAAGCTGTAATCTTCACCTGCTTGTCTGAACTCAGTTACATTAGATTTATTCTAGTTGTACTGGTTCCTTCATATGCTTTCTAGGTGGCTGTGTATGCCAATAAAAGAGACAACAGCATGCCCTGTAATCTCTCCCATTCCCCAGGGGGGCTGGTTAGCCAGGGTCTGCTTTTTGCTTTCCTCAGAGCACAATTCTTCTGTCCTTAGTCATGGACACAGCCCCAGTAGTGTCCAGGAGAATTACTCCCTTGAGTTAATACTGCTGAACCCCTGTTTCACTTCTCTTTAATCACGCTAATCTTCATCTTTTATTCACTAACTGATAACAATGGAATAGCAGGCTCTGCCTTACGTTCATCTAAATCTTAGGCAATGATATGCAATCCATTTAGAAATTCTAAAGAAGATAGAAGATTTAACTGCTTATTAGTGATGCCATAGGTGAGTCACAAATCAGTAAAGAAAAATCTGGTAGGCAAAGCATAGGGTTTGTTTTGTTCGGTTTTTTTTTTTTTTTTTCCATTGTCATATTTTTCTGGCTTGGAAGTAATTTCTTGTCCTGCTTTGTACAATACTGAAAGTAAAAGTGATCTCCAGACACCACAGCGTTTCACTGGGTGGCAGAAACAAATAGGCTGATTTTTAAACTACTGCTATGGCTATTCTGATGGTTTGTCAGGAAGCCAATACTATTCAACACCTATATGACTGATTATACCTCAATCCCTCACCAGACAACCAAACAGATGTCACCACCAAGGATGCCTAGTGGCTGCTGAATAACATTTCTGCTGCAGTGACACGGCCTCAATCAGGAGGAGAGGGGATTTTGTCAGGACAGTAATTACTTCTTACTGATATGAAATCTGGATGCTGAAAACAGTGAGGCTCCTAAACAGTGTGGTAGAGGGAACAAATTTTAAAAGAATAGAGGTATCCAACCTTACCTACAAATGGTGAATATGAGTCTAGCAACAAATATTTTGCAGAACTAGGCTGAACTTGATTTGAACAAATATCTTCTCAAAGTGCTGGGGGTGACAAATACTGTATTCTTGACTGCACTAACACATTATTCAGTCAACACAACACATTCAAGTGAAGAAATGCTCTTTGGTTTGAGCTGATATGCAGGAATGCTACCAAGACTCAGGCATGGCATTCGAATATATCTCTAGTGTGTTTTGCATAAACCATTTCTAAGGAAAAAAAAAAAAGCTTCTGAAATATGAAATTTACACTAAAACCAATGATTATGTTGATGGTTCCATGACTTATTGCAGAATTAGAACAGTAACCTGTGTGTTTTCCCACCTCCTTGAAATGCACTATGATAAACATGCTGAGTTACTGTTAATGATAGTGATATGTAGTCTGTTCACACAAGAAGAAATATATTCCAGATATGCATTCATCACAGCTTTAGTAAGCTCTGGAAATAAAACAGCATTCTTACCTCTATGTAGTCAGGTTTCTTGCTAGAGACAAGAGCAGCATTTTAACTATCTGCTGAGTCTCTACTTCATTTCACTGTATTGCAGTGAAACCTCTTTTTCTCTGTCCGACCTAGCATGGATTTTTGTTTCCTGGGGATGTTTTTCTTCATTTTTAGCCTCTCAGTAAACTCAATATGGACAACAGTTAAATGTGTAAGGTTTATTTATTTAGTTAGTATTTTGGCTAACTCCCAGGTAGCTCTTAAAGAGTAAGTTTTACTACTCCATTTATACTCAGAACACCTATTATTATTTACAAGGATTTGGGCTAGAGCTATTTAATGTGAATGCCTAAAACATCATGTATAAATCCACACTAAGCCCCCCCCATATAGAGACTGACTCAGAGGAGGGAAACTTCCTGCGAAGACAAAGGTTGTGATCAAACCCTGTCCATAGGAGTAAGCACATGAACTCCCTTCAACTACACTGGAGTCACTTAACCAAACTTACACCAAATATCTGTGGCAGAACATGAAACCAACATTTCAAGACTTAGAAATTCCTGATTCCTGTGCTATGCTTTGTAGAACAACAGATCTTTTTGTTTTGTTTTGTTTGTTTTTGTTAATATTTTTCATATGTATTGCAATGCTTAAACAGAAAATGGTCCCTCAAGGTATCGGGTATATCTGCAGAGAATCCCTGACAGTTCTGTATTGTTGAAGAAACCTGCCTCTATATAGCATGAAGACCGTTGTTGCTCTGGGCCCCTCTGCTGCCTGTGCAGCACTTTGGGCACCCTTGCAAGGTCGGGTGCTCTGTCTGAGCCAGGGTGACAGGAGCTGGTGGCCAAGCAAGGAGCAGGAGCCTCCAATGCAACCAGACACTGGGAAAACCACAGACTGCTGGAGCCTCAGGTCCTCTCTATGAAACCACTAGATCTACTTTCTGTGGTCTTTCTGGGATTGCTTGCATCATGGAGAGGTCAGGCCATGGGTTGGTCTCTTTCCCTCCAGTTGCTCCTGAGCTGTGATAGATATTTCTGTAGGCAACCCCTGCCCACTCTATTTTATATTCACACCAACCACAGCATTTTGTCTACCTCTATTGCAGGAAAATAGAGAAATGTGCCCTTGAAAACTAGGCTCTGAATAGGACCAGATATCTTTTTAGGAGAGCTTTGTACCTCAAAAAGGCTGAAGGATCAAGAAACTGAGACAAGGGAAAAGAAGGTCTGAACCAGACTGTCTAAGGGCTGTTTTATCTTAGTCTTGACTTAAACTGACTGCACGAGTTGTACGGAGTTGTTTGATGAATCAGAT
The DNA here is from genome assembly GCF_963921805.1 of Phalacrocorax carbo. Lineage (NCBI taxonomy): Eukaryota > Metazoa > Chordata > Aves > Suliformes > Phalacrocoracidae > Phalacrocorax > Phalacrocorax carbo. The sequence continues at coordinate 16,691,004 of NC_087516.1, forward strand.
ACTTAAACCAAGCCAACTGAAAGGACCTAAAGAGGCTATGTGCAGGAGACATTGCCAAATTCCACACATACAGCAATGTGCAAAGTTAAGAGGCCAAGTGTTTCTTCAGAAAAAAACATAGACAATTTGTAGAAAATACACAGCCTAAAGCCGATCTGTGACACATGCTAGGCATGAATATTTTGTTTGGCTAGCACAGAGCAAACCTACAGCTATCTAATTGCAGATCTCTCAGCTCATGCACACTGATTAAGAACCAGACAGCAATAAGACAGGGGCCAAAGACTGGTCTTTCAGCTAATTCTTGAAAGGTCACATGCCTTCTTGTTAGACTTGCATGATCCCTGATTGTGTGATGCAAAGGAGCAAGGAGCATCTTCCAGTTTAGATTGTATGTCCAGGCACACAAATAGCACAAGCATTGAACTATGACTGTGACAACAGGGGAGGCTGAGTCCAGCTTTTACCTCCTTGCTGTAGGCCCAAGGGAATGTGTCATTACCTTTTCCAGATTTTTTTAAGGGTTTAACAGCTCCTCCTCAAGTCTCTTGGGAGCATAACCTGCCACCCTGTTCTGAAGGTCTCCAGCAGGTCCCAGAGAGGTGTCCCACCAGGTCACCCTCAGGCATATGTCAGTGTGGGGCTGGCTACAAATGCTGAGGTGTTGGGAAAGGAAGGTCCACACAACTTTGGGATCATCAGTGTCTAGAGGCCACAACTTTGTCTGCTAGTAGGTGTGCAGCAGTCATTGTAGTCTTGGATATATAACCAACATACCATGCCACCAGAGTTTATTTTGCACTAACTGTAGATTTACGGTCATAGACATACTTCAGTAAATATCTATTTACACCTAGTAAATATCTATTTCAATAACATCTGCAGCAGATTTCTAGAGTGAATGTCATTAAGATAGCTGTGAATCAGTGAATCAGAGTTTTTACTGCTTCTCCTACAAACCTAGTAATGAAAAACATCTTTACTGATACCAGCACAGCAATGCTGTTGAAGAGTTGATAATAAACTTTTAGTCTTTATGTGCCAATAAAGAAATTATAACTTGATAGGGAGGAGAAAGTAGTCAGTAGGCATTACTTAAAATTAGAAGCTGCATCTCCAGAAGACCTTTTCACTCTGTGAGCAGAACTATTTTAGGCTTTATACAACACTATTTAAGAGCTGTAAGGGAGAGGCTTAGCCCAAAACAGCCCATTTTAAGACCTGGGGGGTAAAAACCAATTCAAATTGTGAATTGGTCTTAAGGGCTTTGCAACCTGGGTAAGAATCTCATACACCCTTTGAGATCTGTTGGTAAGGCTCCCTCCTGAGCTTAATCTCAAATCTCTGGTGCAAAAACACTGAAAAGGACATGCTGATTTTCTGATGGTTCTGAGGCCAAAGAAAAAGAGGCACCCCTTAAACATTTGTCTGTATTCCATGTGAGGCTTTTGCAGCCCAGGACAGGACCTAGGGTATGACCAGGGAAGAAATGTAGTTTAGTGAAGAACCTCGTTACAGTACTGTATAACTGTGCATCATAATATGTCTTCATATGAAGTAAACTTGTGCTTTTTCAGAGTACGTAATAATTTTACTGTAGATTAAGGAAAACAATGGTCCTTCTGCAAGGAAGACCTGAAATCTTGAGCAGCAACAGAACTGTTATCCCTGCAGACAGCAGTACACTAATGTGTACAGTGAAAATTGCAGTTACCTAGCTGATGGAGCTAAAACCTCACATGTTGTTAACTGGTTTGACTTAAATCCCAGTTTAGACAGTTTCCAAGAAAGAACATAAAAATTATGGCTCAAGGATTTCCATTCCTTGTGTTCTGAAAAAAAAATCTCCTTCTGGTGTTTACCAAAAATAAAATCAATAATTCAAAGCAGGTATTTCCAGTAGAGGCAGAAGAATACAGATGTCATCATAAAAGGTGCTGTTAAAATGTCATCTGACTAAACATAAGTCTTTGTTCAAAAAAGTTCATTTAAACTGAAATAGGTGCTGGGCAGAGCATTAGGATCAAGGCAGAGGAAGTTTCAAATTTCCTGATGGTTCTTCTTTTTTGATGAAGTTACAAAGATGATACACATCTAAAGAACAAGAAATTCAAGGTATTTTAAGGAATTAAAAGAACGTTTGTGGTACAAATCAGGATGACATAATCTCCGAAAGCTTTGCTTTGCCTGACTTGTAGACCAAGCAGTTAAAATGTGTCCCAATGAACTGAGGAGGCTGTTGTTACTATTCGTTATTATTTGCTCAGTGCTGACAGGGCATTCTTGACTGTGCATGACACAAAGACGGCCTCTTTCCTACAGAGTAGAGGGAGCTTGTAAGATGCACATCTGTAATGTATAATTGATACTCATACACTGTTATTAACTCTGTTCTTATGGGGTTTGCATACAATGGAGAGTTATTACAAGGGCTTTGAAAGAGAAGTCGTGGGTAATTTGGCAAACTCTGAATGGGTTTTTGGCTTCCTGCATGTTTTCCATGCAAATATTCCATGTCCATGTCTAGCCTTCTTTCCTCATTAATCTAATTTCTTTCTGATTGTTCTTTGCCCCACAGTTTAAAAAAAGAGATATTTAAGATTAGTTCCATCTCATCACAAAGAAACTACAAAAATGTTCCACAACACCCATAAAATAAGAAGTCCTATTTTTTAAAAAAAATAGCCTTACAAAGCTGCTGAAACTTCCCAGCTTCATTTTTTTCATGGAGCCACTGTTTAATTTACAGTAAGTTGAGAGGCAGGAGGGATGATAAAGTTAAGCTCATGCTGTTGAGAACAATTATCCTGGCCCAGAGACATATGTAGCCCCAGAAGGTTGAACAGACCACCATAGCTTAAAGGCACTAAGATAAAAGGGCACATGCTGCGTGGGCCCAGTGGGAGCAAGGCCACAGCCTGCAAACAGAGCCCACTCGGCTTTCATTTGATTTGTGTGTGTCTCTCTCTTCCTCTCTCTCTTTTTTTTTTTTTTTAATTTTGATTTATTTAATAAGAACCTGGTGCATTCATTGGAAAGTAAAAGAGAATGGTAGCTGGGCCAGTGTGACAATATCAATCTAGCATTTGCTACAGACAGAAATAGCTAGACTAAGAATCATGGCAGCGTCTCTTTCTAAAAGACTGAAGACACTCAAGCAAGATGTGAAGTAAAATAGATGAAGTTAGGGGACATTTAGATTCTGCACCAACAGAATAGCAGCAACTATTCTTTTTTTCCCATCTCATTAATCATGCTGGTTAATTGTTGGGATAATGATTTCACAAGTTCATGTACTACACAAAAGGATTATCCTCAAATTGTACATAGCACCTGGCATTTACTTCTACTTGTGCCAGTACCTCTGCATTAAAATGTGAGGATGTTTTTAATTTTCCTTTTTCTGTTGTCCAATTTTTCTGGAAAAATTAATTGTGTGTTGTTCTCAAGGATGGAAATAAATAAAGAGAGAAAACTTCAGATTTTAATTAATAAAGAAGATCACATCTTTTTAAAAGCAAAACAGTAGGAGATAAAGACAGAAAAAAAAAAGAAAACAGTTACATAGTTTATGTGGCTAAGTGATACCTCTAAAAAAGGATTCAATATTTTGTTAGGGGTCTAGATACTTTATTTTTTAAAGAAAAAAAGAGTTGAATTTTTAATGCCTTTTGGAAGCTGAGTTCAGATTTCTAAAAATAACACAATATCAAGACCCTTGTTTCTGTGATTTTAATCCTCACTGTCCAGAAAAGTGTGATACCTATCTGTCACTGAGGCTAAAGGGAAATTGCTTCCGGATGCCTGTAAGAAATGATGTGCCTACCTGAATTCTTAAGCACTTAAGGATTACTGGTTAAAAAACCCTACATGGTTTTTACAGACTGAGGTAAATTAAATTCTTTGTTATTCCTTTAATTGCTTGGATTGATAACATTTTATTGGTGTTTTACTCAAGTGCTTTTCCCCATTTGCATGTAGAATTTCAAATACTTATTTTTTCTCTTAGGTTTTTTTTTTTTCTGAAGAACACTGCCAAACCCATCCTAAATGTTATTGATTCCCATCTCCAAACTGTAGGAAAGATATAGCAGGTTTCTGTGCACTATTCTGATCTTTGAAAACTTTGTAATCTTTCAGCAAGGTGACTTGTGAGGCATTCTTTTTTCTAATATAATCACCCAGAGAAAGACGGATTCCATGATTTAGCAGTTCCAAACCTTCCCCTTTTAATTCTGAAAACTTAGAGTTTTATTTGGTACAAAAACTTCCCACCAAAGGAAGAGAAAATAAAATACAAGAGAATGCAGTTTCTCATATTTGTACCATTTTTTCCCCTACAAATTGATGCTTAAGCAGATAAACAGCGAGCTGTTGCCATAGTAGTATTTTATGATGTCAAGCATGTACAACCCGCACTTCACTCCCTCTTCTTGGTGGAAAAGCAGCTCAGCAGTAATCCTGTCGGCTTATTCCTGTGTGCTTCGAGCTGCAGTATGAGAAACACTTTTGGGGCATTTTCCTAGCTGAATTTTTGTAACTCCTTCCAACAAAAATTTGGCCCTGTCTGAGGCAACGCAACAATCCCTCAGGGTGAGATCATAGTCACACGTTTTACCACAGCAAGGAAGGAAAGACTGATAAAAACACAACTCAGAGTGACCTGGTTTTGTCCTCTGTTTTATAGTGGAGGCATCATGAAATCCTTTACTTTCCTCATAGACATAAAAGTCTGTTTCACAATGCAATGGGAAAGGTGTAATTTATTTTGGATGAGGTCTCAGAGTGCCCTGTCTCAAGCAGTGTCCCCTTTAGATGCAACCGTGGATTAAGTATCTAGAATTAATGATTCAGACAGAAATAGTTGTCTGTTTCAATACTGACTCCATGTTAACCTTCCCAAGCAAAAAAATATCAAGATGTTAATCTTTTTAAAAGGACAAATTTGTGTTTCATCTCAAAATGACAGCTTTCGCTTTGCCTCCTCACTGTCGCACTGTAGCCATCCGATCAGGGAGGACAAGCAATTCTTTGTGATCCGTTGGGAGTGTCATATCACGCTGGCATATCACAACAATATCTCCTCCTTCCCTTCACCCCTAAAAGTTGCATGATCTTGAATTGCCTAATAAGTTTGAAACCACTGCAATCAGCACATGGGGACTCCATGAGCAGGAATGAAGGTTAAATTCAAAGGGTAAATTATTTATTGCAAACTATTTGCTTAGCCCTGGCACTGAAGAACAGTGGAACAAATGGAATTGTTAGATGCAACACATATTAAGAACAAAGGCTGCAATCCCATTTCTAGTACTCCATGCTTAAATTTCCCCTGTGCTTTAAAAACTGCAGTGCTAGCTTTTCTCTCTCATTAAACTACCTCTCTTCTATATTGAACCTAACTTGTATTTTTTTTTCCGTTTTCAGTTTACCTAAAAATTGAGAGTTCTGAAAAATTCAGTGGGTATAATAAATGAAAACAGAAATGGCCTACAAAGCAATGTGTACAGTTATACAGACACTGGACTGTGCAGGGAGAGAATCTCATTGCTACAGTGACAATATACTATAGAGGCCATAACTCATCCAAAGTGTTAGAAGCTCTGCTTGCCATGCTGTAGGAAAACCACAGCGGTCATGAACATAGTACAAGCACTGCACTGGAACGGTGGTGAGCAATGAGCTGGGACAACCACACCAGCAGTCCTGCACCCATGCACGTGGTCCATCCCACCCTTCTCCATCCAAGGCATCAGCACAGCCCATTTAATCAACGAAGAAACTGCAGTTGGTTTCTGGGCGTGGCATCTCCCCAGCCTTACCACATACCTCTGAGTCAGTCTGTATAGCCCTGCTAAGCAAGACCAGCTGAAGGCATGAAAAGCTTTCTGCAGGCTCCCTGGGAAGGAGGAGGCATGCTAGATTGGCTCAGCCACCTCTTTCTGCTACTTTTGAAGCTTTCATGCTCTGTGTTATTTTTATGCACTCTCTCAGCGTCTCACAGTCAAGGGAGTGTAGCATTTTAGTCATTTAGAGCCAAGCTCAGCCCTTGCTTCCACCCATGCAACTCATGGCCCTGGGAGACAAATAAATCTGTCAACAAACCATCGTTCAAAGTTTCATTTCTTAAAAAAAACGCCACCAAAACAAACAGAAGGATTTTGCAGCAAACGAAGCGCAGTCAGTCAAGTAATACTGAGCTGAGCTTTGGGTGAGTTATGAGCTAATTTTCTGTGGTACAGTGCATTATGAACCTGGTAGACTACAGAGGCTTCAGCAAGCTGGGCAAGTTCTGTAGTTACTCCAAATTCATGAAAATAAACCACCTCATTCCACTTTTACATACAAACAGATTCTTTCTTCCACTGATTCTCTATAACAGTCAGTAGTCATAGTTACAATGCTAAATTTCCTATGGAAGAGCACATGAGTATTACCACATATCTTCTCAGATAAGGCATCTGAAACCCTATCCTGAGGATTCTCAGTATCACCAATGCTTTTAGAGATAAAGTTCTCGCAGGTGTCATGCTATCAAACATCCTTCTGACTTTCTACTTTGGAAAGCATCCCATCAAACTCAATAGGCTATTCTTTACACATTTGTCAAACAGTAAAGATTGTAAGAAGACTTACAGGATAGAATATAGCAGTATTATGTCCCACTTACAAATTTATTTTTCCACCATTTTTAGAATAAGCTTCTTTGCTAAAGAAAAAACTCAAAGAGTAACATCGCTGCTCTAGGTTCTTTGGGAGAGTTTGTTACAAAGCAATGGTTTTGCTCATATAAAAGCAATCTTTGGAAATGTTCTGAGCTTTATTTTCAGGACTTTCTTTCTGAGAAGAAGTGTTGTTGCATATCCAAAGGCTGGAATAAAGCCTTAGATCAATATGCTTTTATCTCTTCCCAACACTAAGATACTCACATCCATTTTCTAAAGAATTGCTGCAGGTTTATGCTGCAGAACGAAGGGGATGAGAAGGGTGGCCATTCCCCACTGAAAGCTACCAGGAGGTCTCACCAAACTCCATAGGTATGGAGCCAAATACCTCCTCCTGCTTTATATTAGCAGATGTGTTCATGGAAAGACTCATTGATTCAGGTTATTGCTCATCTTTTCAATGCTGGTTGCATAATGATGTGGCCAAAAAGCAGAGCTGTCTGTGTCCTGCTAGAGTTACTGATGCAAAACCCTAAAAATCCTAAACTGAGTTAATTATGCTGTGGTTCTGTTGCCATCATCCCACATTTATTCACTTCATGTTGCAATCTGGCATAATACTGACATTCATTCTAAATTACCACAGCATTTACTTTCAGTTTGGTCTAAAATTCCTAGTTTCAAAAAAAAGTTTTGTAAATTTGGTACAAATGCCTGTGACTCAGATATTTATTTTCAGGGTTTTCAGACACTTCATATCTTAGGAATAAATTAACGAGAAATTGAAAACATTAAAAATTCCCTGGTTGAAATTATTATGATGTTTTAACAAGTTTTGGGTGGGGTTTTTTTTCAGTAGTTGGAGTGTTTGTAGCACGAGGCAAACATATTTATAGAATCAGAGAAACTCTGGTTAGAAGGGACCCCTCTGGATTTCCTGAGGCCACTTTTCTGCTCAGAACAGGTCTCTCACCAGCACAAGAGCAGGATGACTCTGCCCTTGTCTAGCTAAGCATTGCAAACCTCTACAGATGGAGACTCCATAACTTTTCTAGGTAACCTGCTCTGGTCTCAAGCTACAGATTTTGTAGCAGAAGTCAGACATACATACTTATGCTATGATACAGAAGTGCTAATTATTTCCAAACTTAGATGGAGACACTTAGATGGTTCATGTCTTCATGAGACTGCAACCAGAAAGGAAAAAAAACCAACTGGACAAAGAAACCCAACCAGCTGGATAGTGGGGGTCACATCTAAGTGCAAAAAAAAAAGGTGACTACCATCCTCACAGCAGTTCCACATGTTTTAGTTTGATTTAATGTCCAGCCTAGACCAACCAGAAAAATCTGCAACACAGAGATAAGTTTTACTCCTGCAGAATTGTAATCTCTGATGAAACTGAGAAACAAGAACTGTGCCAGGCTATTTGTGACTACACTGACATTTCTACAGTACTTTGACCATAGTAGTCTATCTTATTTCAGTAGAACATTCTACCTTTTCCTTGACTTGAATTCCTCTTTCTTTCTGAATGCCTTCTGTGCAACTATAGAAAATTAATTCCAGCATAGAACCAACTGTATTTAGTGATGAAAAAAGGCAATTCATATGGATTTACACATTTTCAGAATGCAGACATTTATATCCACATGTATGCCTTTGTCTACAAAATGTATAAACACAGATCTGTAGATAAAATTGGTAATATATAGGTAGATATAAATAGAAATAATTACCATATAATTTCATATTTTAGCATAAAATATGCATTCACTCATAAAAAAATCTCGAAATATTTAATTATTGATGAATTTACTTAAACTGTAATTTAAAAATACCTACTTCCGGCAGCCACAGATTTATTCTTTCTAATTCCTCAATTTTTTAGCTCCTGTTTCCTTCTGCCGTTCTTCTTAGTTTTCTCAGATATAAGAGAGCTGTTCATGCCTCCCAAGCGGAAGCCACATTTTAAAATCACCTACAAACTCGTAGCAGGTATCCATAGTCGTTAGGTGCCCTGATGGAACTATAATGAGATGGCACTAACTGATGAATAAGACCTTCTACTAAAGATGAAGTGAATACAGTAACCTTTAAGGTGAAATGTGCCACAAAATAACACAATGCATGTGATATTTCAAGATTAAATGTGTCTTTGTGCCCCATTGAGCAAAATATACTGATTTATTAATAATAAACCAGATCACTACCAAATGCATGCTATCAACACAGAGATTATATTGTTTATACAGTATTCATATGTTTGAGTAGGTATGCTTTTGAAAGGATTTTTAGGTAGTTTATGCTATTAGTGATGGAATTTCTCTTCCTACCTCAAAAAGCTGAAGGACTCTCCTAGCTGACCAGAGTTGACATCTCCCATGCAGTTTCCATAGCTCTCAGGAGACCTTGTAAGGACAAAGACAGGTGGTTTTTTTGCACTTTGGGACCTCAGCAAGAATTATGCTCACAAACTACATCTATACTGCTAAGTGTTTCTGAGCCCTGATGGCCAAGTAGCGGAGAGTAGACGTGGGAATCATGGACTGAGGGAATGCATGGCGTGCTGGAGGATGTAAAAACTTCTGTGATACTCTTGAAGGACCACGTAGGCTACATGGAACCAGATCAGGTGCAGTCTCATCCATGCTGCCTTTACAAGTGTGAACTATCCCCAAAATTATACTTTGACTTTTTTCAGATAAAACTAATTGGTTGACTCCAAAAAAGAAGCAAACTAACATCTTCGTAAAACAGACCAACGGGCACCCTGTTTTATTCATGGATACCTCAAGGGAGAGAAGCTGGAGGCAAAGTTCACCTGACGTGCTTTTCATCAAGTAATTGAATGCCAAGAGTTAGGAACTCTGGTTGGGAGAGAAAGGCAGATCCTGGAAGTGTTTGTTAAGGTTTTCTTGATATCCCAAGCAGGTGTTCAGTGTTGGAACAATAAATAGACTGTTGGAATATGAGTTCATGGTGATAATTATAAAATCAAAAAACTACCTGAATAAATATAAATACCATCGAAACCACACTTCTGCTCAAGGTGAACGTTACAGAAATGTTCATTCAGAATCCCAACTTGCTAGCTGGATAGAAAAGTTCCTTTGTGAGAAAGGCATACTGAGATTCAATGGGGCAGTAATACACCCGCACATATTTTTTTAAAACTTACATCTTAATTATGAGAACATGATCCTATGACTTCTATGGGCATATTTTGCATTGATGCTAACCTGGGAACCCTGGGGTTACATCTTCATAACCAGATCCAACAGCTGTCTTGAGAGAGAGCTTTTTGTACCCTTTCCCATAGGATTGTGTTTTTCCTTCACATGAAAATCCCAGTGACTTCACATGCAGAGGGCCATAAGTTTACACAGTAAATGATAGGAGAAGTAACAGCTGTATTCTTAATTTTCTTATATTTCCATTTCTTTCAAGACTTTCCCATGAGCAATCTGAAACTTAACATCACACAAAATCTAACTGCAAATGCATTATGTCTTCAACACAATGTAACACAGAAATTCTATGGATATTGCTCATTAATCCTGTCCTTTCAAGAGATAAATGTTGTTCTGCTAAACCTTACCTGATCCCTAAATGTGCATTTTGACCTAAGTCCTACAGGCTTCACACTGACAAAGTTCTCTTCTCAGAGAGCTTTTGGGTCAGGTTTTATGCTTGTGACTCATGAATAAAAGCTTTCAGTCCTTCCCATAACATTTCACTCAAGGTTAATCATTATATAATACAGAGACACCTGAGAAAAAGACTCTCTCCAGAATACTTTAAATTCTAAAATCCTTGCCTTCCTCATCAAACTCCCTAATTACTTAATTAAAACTACAGTATGTGGCTAACAAGCTGCTGCAGGCTCCCAGAAATTTAGCTTGCAATAATTAAAACACAGTGAAGCCTTTATAACCTGATACACCTTCAAAGGCTCTCTTTCCATCCCCTTTCTTACCTCAGAAATCTTCTTGCCTTTCATTTCGCTTCCTCTTAATATCTTAGTTTCCTTGATGGTACCTGCTGCTTTGGCAGGTACCAAATTTACATAGGTCTTGCCTCTGTCACCTAAATGCCAGTGCACATTGCTATCCCGGGCTGGTTTCATGCTGCCAGCATCACCTGGTCAGCAGGACACTGGCTAGGCATTTTCAGACCTAGCTAGAAACAGATAAGAAGACCATTAGCACAGGGCTCACTCTCTACCCATTTATCTTCCCAGCATTACAGTAGACATCTTCCTCAAAATCTGAGAATGCCCCTGCTCTTGACCAGCAATTCAGGCTTCACACCTGTGGCAGCTGTCAACCACCAGGCAAATGAAACAATTGCCAATTCCTCAGCTCCCTGCAGAGGTTAGTGCAAACCAGCACCCCAACATATACTGAGGTAATTACCAATCTACAAGAGCAAAGAGTTAATTGAAAATCATAGTCTCTTTCAGATGGTATCAAGCCTGCAATTCTCCAGAGGATCCAGAAATGGTAATTACTTAGTGAGCACTTTCCCTTATGCTCTCACCTCCCGAGGGTGACCTTACTCTACAAAAAATCCATCCGTCTCTTTCGTGTTTTATGCATCTTCCCCATGGAGTATGCATTTTATGTAACAGGATGATTAATTCTTCATCTCCACATCAGGGAAAAAGAGTTCCTTGAAGAGCCAAAGCAAAAGGATTGGGGTGATGCAGTCCTCACTGAAACACACTTTCATGAGGCTTTACTTTGCTTTTGTGCTCTGAGAGGTTGTTATTTAAATGGACTTGACGCTGGTGAGAACAGAGGAGGTTTTTGCTATAATTGATTTTCAGCTTGTTCCCCTGAGTATTTAGTGCCTGCTGGGCATTACATGGTAGACTGTACTCTGTATCTGCTCTTCATACCAGTTTTACCTGTTTCCAAAGCTACAGTGTACCTGGCTCTGGTATTAAAAGATAGTCAGCATGACTAATCCATGGGAACTTCACCCCATGTAAGATTTAGCTGTTGCATTGGAATTAATGCCACTGAAGAGATCCTATTCTTGTGTCCCCTCAGCTCACCTTCCACTTTTCCTGAACATTTAGCCAAGAGTTTCATTCATGTGTATTACTATCTACCGTCAGAGGGCTGTCTCAGTATGGGAGCAGTATCTGTAACCTTACCACACACACTTAAAGAAGCATCTAAAATTAGGCACCTAAACTGGTATATTTCTAAGTACCCTGAATGTAAAAAAGTATCCCAGCAAAAGGAAAAAAAAAAAAAAAAAGGTAATTACTGACCTCAGAGAAGTTCAATGTCCTTTGTTCTCTTTGAGCAGTGGAGAATTTGAAGGCATTTGCAAACTACAGCCCTCAATGTAGGGATGTCCAAAAAATGGAGAGACTTGTTGAAGTCATAGGGGAAGTCCATGGCAGAGCAAGAGCTTAAGTTTAGATCTCCTGACCCTCATTACAGTCTATTAACTCACCACTCCTATTAAAAAAAAAAAAAAAAAAAAAAAAAAAAGAACGAACTACGAACAGACAGAGGGGTAAATGAACCTTCACTAAATTCTCAGTGTATCGTAAATTCATTGGAAATATGCTGTGCTAACTCAGCTAACTTAGCTCATTAAATCCTGGGATCTGTTCACTTACTTGTTCTTAGACTATATTACCCTTTTTTTCTGCTTTTTTATGATATTTAATTTTTTATTTAATTCTGGTGAGAATTGCTAGCAGGTTGCTAGTGCACTCATATATGCATTGCAGGCAACAAAGGTGCAACATCTGTTCTATTTCCTTGTCACCACATCTGGGAAATCTCTGTGTTCTTCACCTGGCATGACTTAGTGCATGGCACAGGTCAGTGCAGATAAACACACAGAAATGGGAGAGAGATTCTTCCTTTGTCACATCAGCTCAGCATCATCATTTCATACAGCCAGGACCTACTCTGCATAGAGTGTTCCCGTTACACATGGATCAGACATCTATGAGCAATACTTATTTCATTTGTTCAGAGACCACTCACTAAAAGCCAAGAACACTAATGCTGCCCTGGGTAATGTGTCCACCCTGGGCATGTGTCTGTCATGCAACATCAGCAAAGGCAAGTGTAGGTCACACCTCACAGTGTAAACCTCATTGTATTTGCGCACAGCTTCCCTTAACCTCAACTTGTTTAGAGCAATACATCTTCCAGACTCTCCATTAAAAAAATCAGTTGAATAAATAAATAGAAAATTCTGAAATCAAACATCAACACTTTGGATGGAAATGTACTGTTAGATTCTGTCAGATTTTACTTGAAAAATTTTTGAAATATTTTTGTTTTATCATTTTCATAAGGTAAGAGATCCTACAGCAGATAAAACAATGACTCCTAAGCAAACTATATTGGCAACCCTGAAACAATTTTTAGGGGGATATAGTTATGAAAAAACCTGGGAGATTTCAGACTTCAAACTCATGAGCTGTATTGAAATATTGGTACTTTTGTGTGATGGGAATTCTGTTTTTCCTGCCAATTCCTGTGTGGGTACTAGACTGAAAGCTTACAGTACGTAAAACAGGAAGCCAGATAGACAAAGGTACAGTTTTAAGACAGACTTTTTTTTTTTTTTTAATAAAAACATTGTTATGAGGTTATAATGGGGAAGAATGGATGGTGCAGGGGCTGATTCGAGGAAGCTCGTGGTCATGGTCATTGTGGTCTGGCCAAAATGCTGCCATAAAGCCTACGTGCCCAGCACACCAGGTTGTGCTCCTAAGGTTGGTGTTTCTGTGGGTACAGTAGAAGGAAAAACATGAGCTGACTAGTAGCTTGAGCCACTTTCACGGGGAGCTATGAGCAGGGAGGTCATCAAATTGACTTGGATCCCATTTTCAAAGAGAAGTCAGGGAAACAGCCAAAATGCCCATGGCAACACTGCTTGTTTGGTTAGGGACCCAAAACTGCAGACACCTAAGCACAGGCTTAGTTTTAATAGAACAAGTAATCCAAAGGCAAAGATCCACCGACAAGCCTGAAGGCAAGTATGTATGTAGGTTTTTGCAGATGTGTGTTTAAGATGGCTATGATACTCTACTGCGGACCTGGCACAGATCTTTTAAGAATACAGTTGTATAGTGGGTTATCTCTTAAAGAAGTCAAAGTTATAGGAACATTATTAGCTGAAAGGATGAGGCATAATTTACCTTATTGCTGTGAAACATCTCTAAGGCTGTAGTGACCTAAAAGCATCTAGCAGTTTTGTTCTTGAAGCTTAGATCTAATGTTCAGCCAGTCTTTGTCCTCCAAGAGGAATTCTGTATTACAGAGTGAAAAGTAAAGTAAAATTTCTTACCTAGAAGGTTTTTATGTGATGTATTCAGAGTTATAATATTTTGCTTTGATTTTGTTGGGTGCAAAGGTGGCTTTAAAACTGCCTGTCTTCCAGAAAACAACTGATGATGTGGTCCTATGAGTTTGTGGGACATCATTAATTTATCTGAAGAGGAGCCATCAAAGTTCAAACTGAGGTCCCATACATAATAAGTCTCACGGCTGTTAAATAATTCCCAGTAGAAAATCATGAGCATTATTAATGGGGCCTCATTAATAGTTTAGAAAACCCTTAGTTGAACTCTACTTGCAGTTCCATTCATTAATTGCAGTAATTAAGGACTGCAAAAGCTTAATAAATGGCTTTTCCATTAATACATATGATGCTTATAGTGAAGCCAGATACTTACAGAGCCATAACTGTGGAGTACATTTGAAACAACAGCAGGTTTCAAACAGCACACAAAACTTGCAGATTAGTCTCTCATATCTGCAAAAAGAGAAATCGTAACACTGAAACTAAGGAGGCTTCCTATCACACTGGTAGCATGGCAGAATTTATGTTTCCATCTGTTCCTACCCGCAGTGTTACACCCTTTGGGGGTTGGTGGTTTTTGTGGTTTTTTTGGCTAATATAATGTGTAAGCTTCTGGGGCAACTTACCTGTCCTTCATTTCAGTGAATAATCACAATAATGATGATTGTAATATGAATTGGATTTGTCATCGTTTGAACAGAATGCAAAGCTAGGGCAGAAAACAGCTCAACTGATGGAAAAAACCCAACTTGCTGCATAAGTTAGACAAAACTCTTCAAACAGATGTGGAAATAATTAAAGGATGGAGAGTATCTTATCAGCTATCATTACCTTAATAAAAGCAAAACCAAACACCAAAGAAACCACAAACCACATTAAAAGACTAGACATAATCAGCTTAGTCTATTTTCTGTCAAGAACATACAAAACTTAGAAACAGTCCCGCATGGAAAATAAAGGCAACAGGCAGTATTACCACCAGAAAGAACAGGTAGGGTGTCATTTTGGCTGGTTCTTGCTCAAGGGAAATGCGTAAATATCCATGAAAATATGATTATAGAACTCATAGGATGATATTAGTAAGACAAATTTAGAAATAAAGGTGTTAGGAGTGAATATTCAAGTTGTTGATCAATTAACCTTTCTTCCCTTTGAGAAAAGGATACTGTGAAGTTGGTTTATTGAAATGAAAACAAAACCAAATCCCTGACGTACCAAGTCTCCTTAAGGTAGTTCTAGTTCCCTCTGTGGCATGTAGATCCCACCAGTTTCTTTAGAAAAAAAATTATGTTAATTATAAGGTCCCTCTCAAATTCCAACTAGATAATTGCATTTTGTCTACTTATACTATGCCACAGCTGTGACAGGAAGAAGTTTTATTCACCTGCTGTTTCAAGCTATTGTGTACTTTTACTATAAATTAGTTGCTACATTGCACCCCAGAAACAGCTGTATTTCACAAGTGGACTGAAAAGACTCCTGGACATTCTTTGTACATATATGTATAGAAGTGCTTTGATCCTTCAAAGTATATGGCTGTAAGATGATTTCAATTATCTCATAATTCTGACAAATATTTATCTGGCCTTTTGGAAGCTGGGATGGCTTAGGAAGTGGAGTCTTTTCCTTCTTTAAAAATCTGAGTGAAGTACCATATGTAATAGGAATTTATAGGCAGATCCCAGCTACTGATAGAAAGATTGAAGTATGTACTCTTACTTTTATTCAGTTGCTGTGAAAAAATATGGGAACAGAAGTATTTTTATCTACTTTTAGTCCTAAAACTCAGGTTCAATACAAAGATGTAGCACATTTTTACTCCATTAAAATGGCACTTTTTTTAACTTCAAGCCTGGAGGGGTTAAATATTTCCAGATTCATCACAGCAAAAGAAAGCAAGTATATCTTTCATTAAAATTGATTCACACAGTGTCAGAATATAATGTCATAAAATCATCTTTCACTACTCTCTAGGGAACCTTGTTTTCTGGGCCTTCCAGGTGGCATTGTCATCTTTACCTTGATATCCGACAGCTACCTAGAAACCATGTCGCTTACATGGAGCACTTTTGTGCCATTCACAAGTCTATTGACTGTAAATTAGAGATGTAATGGACACAGAAACTAACATTTCAGACTGACACAGTGATTATTAAATTCTTATTAATACTTCAGCTGAGTATTAATCACCTATATTATTCCCACATATGGACTGAGGTCTATACAGGGGACTTCTTAGGTTCCTTCTTAGGTTTCTGTGTTCGTAGCAGAATTTTAAATACTGAAGCTGATAGCAACAGAACTCTATTTCCCCGCCAATGTAAGGAGCAAGACATGAAGGCTTTTGGTTTGGGAAAATCATGGCCATGATCTGGTGACAGGGTAATATTTAATTTCAGTGCATTCTTACAGGACGCAAGATTCAAATGAAAACTCATTAAAGTTCCTTTCATTACTGCCTCAGGTAATACCATGATTTAGTATCAGCTGAATTTTTTTTTCTGGTAATCCATGACAGTTTTGCCTTGGGCCAGCCTACAGACATGATGAGACTCGTGTTCTGCAAAGTATGGGTATAAACCAGGCACTAGCAGCTCCCCAGGTAGCTAATACCCACTGTGGACTACGGCATTGCTCTCATTTGTTGGTCTTGGCCTGAGAAAAAAAGCAAGACCTCACAATCTTTCTGCCCTATTCAATTATTTCAGTGATTTTGGGATAATGTGATTTGAAGAACTATGGGAGCCCTAAGCTTAGAGGGGATCTGACCTCCAGGATATCCAGAAGTTCTATGCAATCAAGGTGGGTTGCAACACAAATTAACACCATTCTTATACCCATGCAGATACAGCTCAAACAATACCTCAGGTAGAAGACTTAGAATGGTGGGAACTGATTTAAATTTTTTGGGTCACATCCAAACAGGGGGTGTGTAAAGGCCAGTACCAATATGGTGCTAACACAGACATATACCTGCTAAAAATATAGCTGTGCCTGTATCGGCAAGGAAAGTGGTACAACAGGACCAAATCTGTAGAGCAAAATCTTTGATGCTGCAGAGCAGCACCCACAGACACTTTGACCGTGGTTTGTTTTGGAGTAGTTCTACTCCAACCCTGTGGACTGAGCATCTATTAGTACTTTGAGCACAAGTGATACCCTCCCAGAGCCCATTTTTTGGTTTCGTTTCACCCATAAGGCATCCACTCCATGTGCTCCAAAACCACTTTACCGTGTGATTACAAGTGTAGAAAATGATGGGCAATCAGATTTACTTCCAAATTTGCTTCTTCCACACCAGAATGGAAATAAAATGGTAATGCAGATGGACCCACCACTGATGTCTATACAGAAGAAGACTACTTCTGTCCATATTTTTTGTCCAAACCCTAAAAGTTAGTTAGTATCTTTGACAGGCTAGCAAAATGCTCCTTTCCTATTGCTGCCATTGAAAAACCACACCTTCAAAGCCATCTTTGCATTATTTCTTGTTCATCAGCCTGAGAGACAAAATCCTGTTCCCACCAAAGTCAACAGAATATTTTCCACTGATATTCATGCAGTGAATACTCATGCACTGATATTCATGCATGATAGTAATGATTTTGCCCAAGATTTGTGTGCGCCCAAAATAAAGTCGCCTTTGGTATGTGAAGAACTAGAAAGGACAAGAGCCTGAAACTGTGCTCATCCTGTGTGATGGGTGGCTGACTGACTCAGGGCGCCCCAGACGTCTCAGCAAGAGGATGCTGTAGGTCTAGCAGTGGCTGTGCTCTTGGGATTTACCTTAGACTTCAGTGGTAATTCTCATCCCAGTTTTCACAGTCAGGGACAGCAAACAGCTCTGTGCTCAGGGTCTCAGAGCCTGAATTTGATCCTACTCTTGGTGGGTATTTAAGCAAGTCACCTCAGCCTCTGCTTCATTCGCTGCCTACCTCCTATCTGGTAGGAGCTGTACGATCAGCTGCGTAAGGTCACTTTCCATGCTTACATGCAAGAGCTTTGCACAGCAGAGAGCTCTAAGCATGACTGGTGGTGGCCTGGAACAAGTACCAGCATCAAAATCCAACACTGTTCTCTGAGAGAACTGCTGTTCCTCCAGCTCCTCTGAGCTTCATCTGAAGCTTCTCATCTCATGAGAAATAAAGTATTAATGTCATGAAGGAAAATAACCTGTCACCCAGGAGAATCATGTTTTGTGAGACTTATCTACTCCTTATCAGTGTTGGCACTTAACTGATGTTAACTGAATGCAGATCAGTGGTAGTGGAACTTCATGAGACCTGTGAATTGCGTAGCACTATTTTACTCCAAAAGTTTTCTGGAGCTGTATTTACTTTATATCCTACTTTTCTTTCCTCTTCTTTAACAGCTTTTATTCACATGTGAGTTTCTGGCAGTTTCAATATGTTAAAACCCATTTAGACAACATTAAAACTGAGAATTCTCCACTGTATAAATTTAATTCCAATTACTCTTATTCCCTTGTTATCTGCTGCTTATAATGTGAAGTACTTTCAAAATTGGCATATTAAAGAAGCTATAATTTGCTCAACAGCTGTAGAAACTGTGATAATTAAAGGAAAAAATTAATTGGTTTTATTTTGATGTTTCTTTTATTACATTGCAAGTATGAGATTTTCTTTTTCAAGGTAAGAAGTCATCAATTCTCATCTGTCCATCCATCTATATATGTACCTCAGCATCACACTTCTCTGAGCACCTTCCAAAAAATGAAAATATGGAATTAATCTGTATCTCTTTCTTCTCCCCTTAGCCTGTAGAAGAAATAGATTTATAGATTTTAAAGTCAACAAGTACCACTAGGTTATTTAGTATGAGATCTTTGCTCAGGCATTACATCTAGGCACGCCTTTACTGAGCACAGGGATGTGATTTCAACTCAGGCAATTCCAGACAGGCAGTCAGTTTTGATATGAAAGCTTCAAGAAATGAAAAATTCAGCACTTCCTTCAACAATTTCTTCCAAAGCGTGCTGAGCACCTGTATGCCTTCCTTCTGGCTGAATATGCAGATTTAACTTCTAGCTGCTAGTTCTTACAGTGGCTTTGTCCAGTAGATGAGAAAGCTCTTTGGCAGCGATTGTTTTCACAGTGGCATGCACACCATCAAATAAAAGCTTATCTTGGTCTCTCTGGGTAAATTAATTAGATTTAATTCTATGTTTTCCATTGTAAGAGAACTTTCAGACCATAGGTGAGATGCAACGAATTTCTTATGTCCCTTTTTAAATTACAGGATCCAAAACCAGACTCAACAGCTTGATTTGGCACAATTAAAACCACGTGAACTGGCAAAACCACTTTCCAGCTCTTAACCCCTGTTCCTTTTTTGCACATTCAAGGGCACTAGGCCTTTGCCATGGCTTTAGGCAGATTGCTCACAGGGAACTGCTTCACCAGCATGATTCCTAAAGCATTTGCAATCTATTCACACAGCCCTTGCCTCAGCTTTAGCTGTGAAGGACAGATTTCTACTAGCCTAGACACTAATTTCAAGTAAATGTTTTAGCAAGTCCAGCTCCTATGAAAGATGTCTTATATATTGATCCTCACTGTGGAGGGCCCTTTAATCTCTAGAAGAAAGCTACAAAGAAAACTCAGTTCAGGCAAACCTAGATCTGGAGATACTTAGAGAGATGAGCACAGAGTGAACCTATGTGACTAGAGTCATGACTGAAGCAGACCAGCTCACTTTTTAAAAATAAGTGGTGCAGTTCCCTCCAAAATTGTAATTAAAAACTCATTGACTGGTCTTGCAGATATTGGCCTGAGCTTTTCTTTTCCTTAATCTTCCAGTCAATACAATAAGTATACAAATATTTATCTTTATAAGTACTTTTCATTAAAAGCTAATTATAGTATACTTCTCCAATTAATTATTTGCTGCTTTAAGTAGGTATCTTACAATATTATATTAAATAAAGAGAATCAGTTATTCTTAACACAGTGCAAGTTAGGGAATTGTTTTAAAGATAAGTCTAATTCCAGTTAAACAAGATGCACTGTAAATGTTCCCTTAGACATTCATTTGACATCCAAGTCTCTGAAGAACTTTTTGCTCTTTTTCGACTTTGTTCTGCATCCATTTTACTTCCCCTCTGGACAAGCATTACACAGAGGAATTGGGTTGCTGTGTTCAGACATCATTGCTGCAGCTCTACCCTGAGCTGTTTCCTTAGTGCACATGTTCAATTCTGGTTGTTTACTGACATTCTCCAGGTTTCTCAGAACACCTCCTTATGGCTGGTTGCAGGCTGACTGCGCTGCCAGACAGAGGTCTGTGTCTGGAAAGGGCAGGACGAACCCTGTCCCTGGGGGTAAGGAGCCCAGCAGCATCACAAATGTATTAGATTCCACTGTGAATTCCACAAATAGTTAATAACAGGCTAAATTTCCTTTCCCTAGTTGGACCATGAAAATGAACAGAACAGTATGTAGAAAAGAAGCCAGATACAAAACTGAATGATTTTTGGTGTCTTAGTTATCACAGTAGGGAGAAAAACTGGGAAAGCTGCATACATCTTTCTCCAGGTTGCTAACTTGTCTACTGGAAGACTTTTACCCAACAAAAAGCTCAGTACAAGTTACTATGTTCCACCTAGAAGAAATACCAGTACTAAATGAAACCTAATGCAAAAGAGGTTAGTATCCCTTTACCACCTGGTAATCTATCCTTAAAGGGTTAGAAAAGAGAGTGGTAATAATGCTTGAGCATGCCTAAAGTACAGCAAAGGAGTCACAGACTCTATTTTTTTTTGCCACCACAGATAAGATCCAAGCGAATTAATCTGTGGAGAGACACAAGAATATCTCACCTTCCAAAGGCAATTACTTCCACTGAGAAAAGTTGTTATAACAAAAGCTTTCTATTTTGAAAGTGTGAAATCAGCCTTTGACTGCACATATCTGCAAAAGAAAAAGGAATCACTGAATTACCACACTGGTATTACCGATTTAATACAACAAAGATCTACATTTGATTTTAAACAGTTCAAAATCGTTTTTGTAATTAATCATGCAAGTCTTACTTCAGTTGTTAAATCAATGGTTTACCCATCGTACAACTTAACCAAAACAGCCTTTTCTGGAGACTTGGAAACAAGTCCTGGAAGCTTTTCTTTCGGTAGTTTGATTCTTTGCTGCAAGGTAATGGTATTAAGGTATTATGGGCAAAGGAACAAATGTAAAAAAAAAACCCACCAACAATAAAAATGATCAGTTGGCAGGAGGACACCATACATTCTTTCCATTTTGTTCCTGGGGGGTTTTTTTGGGTTGGTTTGGGGTGTTTTGTGTTTTGGGGTTTTTTTGTTAGTTTTGTTTTGTGTGTGGTTTTTTTTTTTTTTACAGTAGCAAACTGTTTTACTGTTTCAATATCTGAAGGAGGAGATGCAGTAGGGGAGGCTGCTCAGAGGACTGTGGGGACCTGGTCTACCAGGGTGCTCTGTGACCATTGGTTTGTGCAAAACAAACTGCAAAGCAGTTGTAAAGCTGTTGCGCCCCTGCTGGTAGTATCACACACTGATCTTACATTTCCTTTATACTGACTATGCAAAGAGAAGGAAAGAGCATCAATCGGCTCTTAGTCTTTCTTCCACCACATTGTACAGCTTTAATACAGCAGGATAAAACCAGCCAAACTATGTTGTGAAAAAAGAAGCAGTTGTGGAACTGGGGGGGTGTCTTTTTTATGAACTGCTCTAAAAATGTTCAAAGGTGGTTAGCCTAGTATTCTCTGAAAAAAATTCATTGAAATACTGATCTTAAGAATTTAAACCACCTAGGTATAAGTCCAGAGGCAGTATAAGAAAGTGTTTTCTTCAATGATTATCTAGACAGTTGAAAGAGAAATATTTAATTATTCCTCACTTGTCATTTAAAGGAAAGGATGAACTCTTTTATGTTAAAATTGTGCAACAAAGTTAAAATTTTCTGTTGTTTTCAAAAATACCACTGTATGTGTTAAAGGCTCATTGGCTTCACTTTGCATGGGTCTGTTTACTAGTAATGCACTATATGTTAAAGTGCCTGAAGTCAGTTGAAAAGCATTAGTGGCCATTTATACCCTTTCAGTCCAATGTATTTCATGAAACAAATCAAATTCACATAATAGACTTTGCAAAAAGGTGAAAAAGTAGAGGGACTTTTTACTCAGAAAAGAAACTGCTTCTGATATATAAAAGTGCCATTTATGTGTCTCTTGCTTAAGATGTGTAAACAACAAAGTAATCCTGAATTGTACACTGTTTCTGGTAGAAATGAAAGCCAAGTGGCCAATTTGAGTCATTTTATGTCTTTCAGACGAATAGCTGTGAGGAACATCCTTTGAGGCAGACAAATGATCTGAGACAGTTCCCAAAAGGTATGATTATACATAAGCACCTGCTTGCTGTTATGATGATTCAGTCAAGAACAATTGTGAATGCTTTTATGAGTTCTGCAAAGCTATTAACCTCAGCAGAGTGCAAACCAGTCTTTTCCTTAAGTGTCAAAGTTCTGAAACCCCTCCAGCAACTCACATGTGTAATATGATGAGCAAGTCTTCATGTATTGGACCACATAGTCTAGAAGGACAAAACCAGATGAACAAGGACAGGGGTAAGCAGTGAAGCTCTATGTGGGTGAAAGTGTTTGGAAACTGAAATGAGTCTAAATGCAATAACAATTGGATCTGTGAAAGGCTTTTTCTAGTACTCTGGGCTATCTGAACTGATGAAACTTAGCGGGGGACAGCTCCTGGCAAAAGTTCTTTTTAGTCACCTCACGATGCAGATTCAGATGTTCAGATTTCTGCAGCAAAGTAGGAAAGGTCTGTGTAGTATGAAGTCCAGATTTAATTCAGACTTAGTCACAGGGTCACAAAAAGCACCAAAACCCAGCGAGACTAACATTACACCAAGAGAAATGTGAAGGAGAGGCTCTTGCCTTGCATGTTTTTGTGAGGCAATGACAATTAAAAAAATAGGGATCATCAAAGAGGTGGTCCAGGGGAAAACAAATACTGTTACTTTCTATATGCAAGATGGACTATTGGGAAGACTTAAATGTCAGAATGTAATAGCACATCCTGCTTTTATTTGTGTCCCTCTTAAAAATCAAAGACAAGAAGAGATACAACATTGTGTGTGGGAGAATGAATAATGGACCTTTACACATAGTGAAGACAGAGATTATGGACCTAGCACAGGCTTAGAGTTTCTTGAGAAACTCATGGAAATGAATGGGGCTTAACAATAGTCCACTTTAAAACGTCATGTGGCAAGTATTGTACAAAATAGGAAAAATAATATGTATGTATATATAATAGACATAAAAGCATTATTATGCGCATCATTTGATGATGCATTCACTTCAAAGCCAGCGAGGAGGCAGAAAACGGAATGTCGTCATGAGTAGCACTACTCCATGTGAACAAGATTTCCACCAAGAACAGAGCTCCTGAGGACATGACAGTGGTGCTAAAACCTCCTCTTAACTGAAGAGAAACATAATAGTCAGGGCCATAACCTTCTGCTCTGTGATCAGTGATCTCCAGTTTCATTATGAAACTTTGCAGAACTTCAAATGTGAAACATATGTGCAGGAAGGATTTATACACATGTATTCAGCTATATTTTTCTGTTTTACAGCAAGGTATGGCTATTAAGGATCCGGACATCTTAGCTCTAAATATTCACCTATGTTACAAAAAATGTTCTCATTTTTGGCCTGTGTCATCGACACAGTATGCAACTGAACTTGAAAAATAATTTTCTCATAGGCCTCATCAGAAAAAGCCCTTATTTACGGAAGAGCATGATCTAAGTGAGCACAGAATTAGAACAAGAGAACATTTCTACCCATCTTACTACGATGTTAGTACCTTGATAAAGTGGTTCCATGAAGAGCACCTGGTCTCCCAATCACACTGAATGAGTGAAGAGTGACTAGCAGAAAGGCACAACTGGTGTCTTCCGGTATCACTCCTTGTCTCTTTTTCTTCATTGCAGCAGCTGAAGCCGAAGCCTGCACAGATATGGCTTCTTTTCCCACCTTCCCTTTTCTTATTGCTCTTTTCAAAATTGGTATGATAAAGACTGATGCTAGTATCACCTATATCAATGATATGTTTCAAAGAGATTGAGTCGACTGTGTAAAATTCCTCCCGTCAGCCTGCATTTTGTAGCTTACATAACCTTGATTGACATATGTGAAGTGGTTCGGTGAGCTGTGATCAACTAGGGATTAGTCTGATCTTGAGTTTCATGCACAGATGAAAGGATTGGGTAAGGGAAGTAAAATTTTTTTCTGCTTATTTGTGCTTTTTATGAGTGGAAGTATCTGTCTTGTTTGCAAAGACTGTTGGTAGAGAGCTGGATCTTGACTATTTCTCCCCAGTTCCATATGAGGCATGCAAGAAAAGTCTTCAATCGTCTGTGGTTTGCTGCTCTTCCAGTCTGAGGCTTTCTTTGACTGCTGTATTAACCCAGACGTTCAACCCTGAATTAGTCCCCTCCAGCCAGCAATGGCTTACACACCAAACCCATGCACTTAGAGAAATATCTGTTCTGACTTCAGCATGAATAAATACACCAAATCTAGTTTTAATCTTGGTAGTTTGTATTCTGGTGCAGCAAAGTTGTGTTTACACAGTTCAGCTCCTTAAGTAAGAGCTTACGCTCTCTGGCAAGCTTGCTCAGTATTTCAGTGTTGAAATTCATGCCACCATCTCCTCATTTATTGGCCAATGTAGTTAGATTAAATCCAGCTTGGCATTGTGCCTAAAAGCAGTGCATTCATTACACCCATTGCCATGTAAGTTTACTTCTGCAGGGTGGAAACACTTTCAACCTGAGCAACTAGTTCATCTGAGGTGTATATAACCGACTGCAGCTCATAAGGAAGAAACAAGCCACCAGTTTGGCACAGACTAAACCTTTGTGTATTCATACTTTCCTGGTGTCACAATTTCTGCTGGGGACTCAGAAGAGCAGTCACATTTTTCTGTAAAGAACAATGAAAATATCCCAGAATGGCTCAACTTAACAAGCGCTAAGAATGAATCTCTCACATGAATGATACACCACCACTTTGGATACAGCTGAGTTGATGTACTCAGTGGAGTTTGCAAAAACTTTGCAGTAGACCTACCTACTTGCCAAGATCAGCTCTTGAGTTCTTGCTGAAGGTCAGGCTTTGATTCCAACAGGTGCACACAGAGTTGGTGAGAAATTACTCTGATAAAATATTTTTTTTGCAATTGTTGGTTCACTAAGATGATTGAAAAAGTTGTGATGTACAACAAAACATTTCACAGGAAAACTCTTAAACACTTGCTATCTGCTTAAAAGAAAGTTCCAGATTCAAGTCCTCCTCTGTGTCCTAACAAGCTAGATGTTTTGCAGAGGGTATTTCTCCAGTATCATTTGCCAAATACAAAGTGAAAATGTCTGAAATCACCATAATTTTCATAGGCTAAGAAAGCTGTCTCCCACTGAATATGAAATACGTATAAGTGCGAAATGTTGGAGGGACTCACAACAGCTGATTTTAGCCTTTTTTTGGTTGAAAATATTTTTGAGTACACTAGCTCTAAATAATCCTAGGTTTTGCAGCCAAGACTTTTTTATTTTTTTGAGAGAAATGTAATTGCACTTTTTCAGTCAACTTTATTTTACACATACAGGCTTTAACCTTCATTTTATTTGCTGGATGGGTGGGTCATGACTCATCGACATAATCTCTTCAATGTCTGCCAGCCTGGGTGCCTTCCCTAATGATATTGCTTGTTTTGTGCATTGATACAGTGACAGTTGAGAAAAATGCTTATTCTTTGAAAGGTCAGTGTACAGCTTAATCTACATCAGAGCAATCAGTTTCTGCAGAGCCTATTGCTGAAACATAGTTTTTAACCTTTTTACATCTCAGCTTTTCAGTCCTCTTTTCACTTACTGTGCTCTGGACTGACACACTAGCTATTTGACGTTAAAGTTTGAATTCTTCTCTCCAAAATGCTAAGTTTGGTAAGGTCAGGAGTACACCCGTTCTTCCTTATCCTCAAGAGTATTTTAATGAAAGACCAGAATTACACAGCTCAGTGGTAAAAGGATTATAGAAATTGCAGAGCACAGCACTCCTGACTCTGTTTTGTGCAGAGAATCAAAGCCAAAAGTGGTCTGTTTTTTCACTACAAATAACGTTTGCATCCCATCATGACTGGACAGAACCTCGAGAGGTCTTTCTATCTACCCACCTCCAGTATTGTTTTCCTGCCATTTGCCATCGAGCTGTGGTCAATAAACAACTTGGGGCAGAACAGAACTTCCTCAGTGCAGAGTATAAAATCAGCACTGAAAGCAACTACATTAACATTCCTCTGCCTTAAGGCCTTCGAAACAGTATTGTACTTTTGAGAGTGTTTCATGCTGCATATGCACACACACACAGAGGAACACACACTGTTGGGAAAACAGAGTATTTTGCTATTGCAAGTTTTTTCATGACAACTAGAGAAATTATTTAGGTGGGCCAGACGCAGATGTGCAAACGTCTAATGAGACAATCAGCGGAAAGGCAGTGAACCACATAGAATCCTACCACATGACTCTACTTGAAATTTATTAAGTGAATGAAATAAAACAGTTCAAAACCTTTCACATCACTTCGCTGTTCTCCCTTGGCACAAGAGAATGAATTAGACAGCTGTCACCTTGTCTGTAAATAATGTTCAAAGCTAATTTCTTTGAAGATATTCCTTTATGTGCAGTTCAGTAAGACGAATGTAGATAATTAAATATTAAGATATTTAAATCAAGTTGAATATAGTCAGCAGCTGAAGTAAATTACTACCTTGTACTGAATCTTTATCACATGAATCTGCCTGTTTTGTTTTGCTTTGTCTTGCTCTGTTCAGAACACAATACCAATGAATTGTCACTAGTGCTGGATACAGTATTCAGCTGACAACAACTTTTTTGTCAAACAAGGCCAATTTTTCCCCGATTTGTGTCTTGCTGGACATATCATAAGGTGTGAGATGTGAGATTGTATTCTATGCTCTGTACTCAGAGTAAGTTACTGAGCAAGAAAACCCTTCTGAGGTCAGGGGGAACAACCAGCAGCAATGCCCTCTGTACAAATACCAATGCCAAGGAGAAAGATGATCGCAAGGCCAGAAAGGAACATCAGAGAAATTTCAATGAGATTTTTAATGCGTGTGGAGAGGCAATCAGGACGTTGGTGTTTAATATCCCAATTCCCCATCATCAAAGTCAAAGGAAGCTTTGTCACTGGTCTTTGCCTGATGCATTAAGGTGCAACACACCGTGGCTTTGCCTTGGCAGGAGGAGGTGCTGAGCTGGATGCACCAGAACTGAGCCTACGCTCCCAGCTCTGACATGCCAATAAGCTATGTTAGTTGGATTTATTGCTCAGACTTGTCAAGTGTACGTGTCACATGACAAGCAATATGAAGCATTAAGTGATTGGAAAGAGGTTCAGTATGAACTCAGTAAAGCAAATATGGTTACTTTTTACTCCATGAATTTTATGTTACACACTTAAGCATTCACAGACTAAGATATTTCAGAGCCACAAATCATTTGCAGCCATTATCCATAGCCTATGAATGTGACCAGAGTCTACAGGAATGCAGGCACCTCTAGCTATCTAAAATAAAATTTAATTCATACTTATTGACGTTAGCACTAGAATGAGGGGGAAGGAAGGTGGGTATGTGTATAAGCTCGCAACTGAAACAGAGCTGTATGGAGGTGAGAACAGCAGAGCTGTCCAAAAGCGGCACTGTTTTTTCCTTATTTCCAAGCTGTTTTGTGTACCATACATTGTTATGTTAAGTCATCCCACATGCAGTCTGGTTTGGTTTGATTTTTTAGGAGTCTCACACTCCCTAGGTCAGGAGAACACTGTCAAAAATACACATTGGACTGTGACAGGATAGAGACTCTTCTCCATTTACATCCACATTCTGCTACCTGCAGCCCACAGTTTAATGAAGGAGAATGGAAGTGGGTAATTCAAAGGATGATGAAAAATAAAGGACTGTATGAAAACAAGAAATTTGCTGTATTCCTTAGCTCACTTCCAGGCATAATAATAATACGGTATTTTTTCAAGCATATATTGTTCTTGTAAGGAAGATGTGGCCTCATTTTGGACTTTCACTGCTACACTGTAACACGTTTGCAGCCATTACATTTTAGTAATTAAGTTATTTATTGGAGAACTACTCTATAAATCCCCCCAAAACAGGCAGTAAAAAAAAGCATGTACACACATAGTGCATGAGTGATTTATAGGGACTGGTCGCCTTTAAGCTATGTAGCAAAGTAATGATTCCTTCAAGTTAGATGGCTAGTTTTAGTGACATGTATACTAAACAGTTGCCATGTAATACCTCCCTGCAAACAGATACATTGCAGGTTGTCACTGCTCTTTGCAGTATAAAAATTGTGACAAACATACTGAAAAAGTGATCTGTTTTCTCTTTTAGCTGAATGTTCTTCCAAGACTGTGAGGGGAATAGCAAGCATGTTTGTAATTAAAGATAACACACAATTTGTCTGTGTTATCATTTTACCTACAAAACCCCAGGGTAAAACAGCTTTAGCATGTAAAGAAACACATATGGAGCTGCTGATGGGATATCCTCTGCTTGAAGTACAGCTTAGACAGAGCAAAAATTTTGAGCACAGATCCTAAGGATAGAAAAGTATGATTCCATCTTGTGCCTCTGTCTGCTCAGTATTATTGTATATTTTCAGCACTCCAAACAAAGTGTTGCAATAAAACCATTCCTGGATAGCCATTACCTGCTATCGTCATCTAGGAAGATGGGACTGTCTGTAATCTCCACTCACTGTCCACAGTGGTCAGCAAATCCTCTTAGTGTGTGGAGACTTTCAGGTATTCCCCTTCCACAAAGGCCAAGCCAAGGCAGTGAGAAGGTCTCCTGCTGACTCCTGTGGGCACATGGACATGATGGAGCCAATACAAAAATGTGTGCTCTTAGGAAAACAACAGACTTGAATGCAAAACATGAAAACTAGTCCTGAGAAGCAGCGCAGAGGTGCTAATAGCTTTCAGACAGAAGGAAAAAGGGATACATGTTACCATGAAATTTTAACTGAAAATAATATATTTAAGAAAGTTCTGCTCTTTCACAGGAAGTGTTGCGATTTCTGGAGGATTTTTCAGCAAAACTCCCTGCCATGGCCATGCCTTGTTTAGCTCTGAAGTCTGTCCCGCTACATCTGTCTGTAAGATCAGGCTGCAGTCCAGATGTTGTCCAATCTTCAGGCTGGCCATATGTAGGCTTCTGAGGCCTTGTTCTCTTCTGCAGAGCCAAGGCTGCATGACACATCTCATGAATGACCCCCCAATTCAGAAAACAGTCTAGTTCTTATTATTAAGGACCATCTTACCACTGTCACCTCTCACTTTTTCCACATTTAATAATCACAGCTGTCCTTTCTGGTTACAAAATCTTCTAATTTATGACCCTGGAGTTAAAATTTGTCAAGGCTTTAGAATATTTAGATCAAGGATTTTTATTCTGGTTAATCATTGTATCTTAATATGTCGTGCGCACACAGTTTTGCCAGCTATGTCATGAAGCACCTCCATACCTATGCTTTAACTGGAAAAAAAAAGAGCACCAGTTCATTACACTCCAATTTATTAACATGCCTCTGTAACCCCCAAAGAGAACCATGCATGGGTTTTCACAGGAGCATGGAAAAACATTTGAGACCACAATAACAATCTGGTATGTGACATCTTTTAGACACTGTAATGGAAAAGACCGTGGCAATTTTATGTGGACTTTATGGAAAATAATGAAGTATAGAAAATGTATGAGTAGACCACTGTCAATGAAATTCTGCAATCAGATTATTTTTCTACCAGGCTCTAACTCCTGCTTCATGATGCATAGCGTATATCACAACCTAGTATTTCCCAGTAGAGCCCATAACAGTGAGAACTATTGATTAAATGTTAACCCCTCGACTCTGAAAGTTGAAATTTCACAAAGTGCATCCCATTACCAGCAATGGTGATGTGTTGAGAAAGATCAACAATTCCAAACGGTTGCTGTAATATGAATTTTTATCTGTGGATTTCAACTTAAATTTAAACAGTTCAAACCTATGTTTTGCTGCATATAATTGTAAACTAAACACATTTCAAAATATAATATTGAATAGTGCAACCTATGCGCACTCACATATATTTATACAGTAGTGGTAAAATATTATTTGCAAATTAGCAAACAGAAAAATAAATATCAATTTGCATATGGATTTCATCATACTGCTATGCTAAACTATGTATGTGTGTTTTCAACTACTCACCACATTAACATTGGCAGTTTCTAATAATTTATTATTTGCATATATAATTACGGGAATTGACAAACTCTTTAAGTATATAAATGTGCATAAAATGTATTTCTTTTTTACCTTAATGTAAGTTACTTTACTCTGAATTTCTTCATTAGTTTTCTTTCTGAAATTCAACTTCTTCCTGGCATTTTTTTCCCTAAAACCTTGACATCTTATCTGTAAGACAAGCTCACATGTTTTCATTTTTCTAATAAAATATTTATGAGAAGTAGGATTTGCTTTATCTGAAGAAAATATATAGAATCATAGAACAGTTTGGGTTGGAAGGGACTTTTAGAGGTCATCTAGTCCAACCCCCATGCAATGAGCAGGGACATCTTCAGTTCGATCTGGTTGCTCAGAGCCCCAGCCAACCTGACCTTGAATGTTTCCAGGGATGGGGCATTTACCACTTCTCTGGGCAACCTGTTCAGTTTGTAATTTAAGTCAGAAAACATTCAGCTCCTACAAGCATAATTGGCAAATTTAGAAATAGGCAATTCTCAAAATATTCATTCAGATTAAAATCTCTGGAGTTCACACAGCAAAGCAAAACCTCAAGGTGAAAAATACTGGAATTCTCTATAATGCTTTCTCTGGGTGGAGACTTTTGACTTCATGATGCAACAGTGATTTTATTCATAGTGCCTTAGACTAATAATGCTGTCAGCAGAGACAGCTTCAAGCAAAAAAAAAATAAAATTAAACTGTAGAAATTACAGAACTGGGTCAAAACTTTATGGCTTTGTCCACTCACTAGGTTTAGGTTTTTTTCTTCATTGCATAAGAAAATAGTGTCACTGATTGTAAGAACTGCTGTTAATTTCATTAATGCTCTAGACATGAATGCTCAAAGACATTTAGATTTCTGCTTTCACAAGAAGTTATCTCTTAAATATGTCAGAGGATAGATGTGTCTACATTTCCCAGTGGTACTGAATCAAGACACAGCATAATGAGTCAGTGTGTAAAGCACTGTTGTATCTGCCTTGGAAATATTTGTAGGACATCCTAAAAACATCTTCAGCAACACGCTGTCACAGACAGGGGCTCTACACATCAAATACATGTTTATGCAGTAACCTATAAGGTCACACCTTTGGAAAGTCCTCACCAAGTTGTAGTCAATGGCAACAATATGATGGCTTTAATTCATCAGAAGCAGTGTAAAAGCTAAGCACTGTGCTAAATAAGGAGGGAACATATGAGAGGTCCTGCACAGTTTTACCTTACATTACAGGGGAGTTCCACTGTAGTGGAGTTTATGGACTTGTGATTTTATGGAATGTGCTTTTGATTTCTTATTTTTTATCTAAATCTATTCAATCATTTACTTTAATTTACTCTCTGGGCAGGCTGCAAGTTATTATGTGACAAGTTTTCAGTGCTTGCAAACAGTACAGGGCAATATTTATCGTAGAGAAGAACTGTGCCTTGAAATGCTTTCTGGGATCTTGTTCTTCCTCTCTTACGCCTATATTTCTTGGGGATGAGGGTTTATTTTTGGTACTCTACAGAAGGAAGGAACTAGTGGTCAGAAGTCCTTTTACATTTTAGGAGTCTTGATGTATTGTTCGTAATCTTACTGTAATTCTTGAACATTACAAAGGTCCAGTTTAATCAATGGACAAATTACAATGAATTGCAAATCTATAGGCAAAATTAACTTGATGTCACTGCACAAATCCAACCTGAGGCTTTGTCGGAGATGATATCAAAAGAAACATCTAGCGTTTCTTACTGGATTGCTTTAAAACCCAAGCTAACTGGACAGCATTGCTCCAGCAGGGAAACACAGCACACAGTGCCTCAGTTCCCTTTGCTCCCCTTTTGTTCTCCATACTGGGAAATCAGCCACAGCTTTTGTCCTCAGTAGGATCACTGTGCAAAGAGACAGGTCAAAGGCAAGGCATGGGAAGGAGGTTGCTGGGCACATTTATCAGTGTAGACGCATTTTCTTGGTCCGAGCCTGGGTGGATCAGACTTGTGAGACCTCCACTGCCTCATCTGCATAACAACAAGAATAAATCTAGGGGCCCTGGCTCTCCCACTCCTTGTTGTAGCCTGCCCAGAGGATGGCCGCTTGCTATACAGAAGAACAGCTCTCACCATCCATGCAATAAGCAAGGGTTAAGGCATGCACGCAAGAAGTGGGAAGTCTGGGCTTTTAAGTCCCTCACAGCCATTGGAAAACCTACTTTTGCCTTTGCCTGGGAAATGTCCAGACATGTCCAGAAATGTCCCTGGGAAGTGTGCAGACCATCAGGCTGTGATTCAGCTGGGATGTTTGTTTCTCCCACAGAGGCCGTGACTCTTGGAACAAGTGTGGAAAATTGATGGAGCTGGAAAGAGAAAGTAATGGGCAGGAAGGATCCCAGCACTCTGTACTCTCTGCTGTCGTGCTGCAGAGAGAAAAAATACAAATGTGTTCCAGAAAGGATTGGACCAATTCACAGATGATAGGTCCATCAGGAGCTATTCAGTACAAAGGCAGGGACAATTTCATCTTGCTCAGAAAGTCTTCAAATCACTGGTGGCTAGGGGAAAACGCATATCAGTAGAAGGATATTTCCACATTTATCTTCTTTATCATGCTCTTCCCTGAACATCGACTCAGAACATGGGGTACTAGGCAGACTTCAGGTCTGAACCAGAAGGACTGTTCTATTGAACCTTCTTCTGCAAGGGAGGTGGTTCCAACTCACAACCTTCTTTATATGTTTTATATTAAATACTCATTGACGGGACAGGGTGGGGGGAAGAAAACCAGCAGAAATAATCATACTGCCAAGGTCAACCTCAAGTAAAGGCTGGAAACATACACAAGAGCAACAACCATGAATGAGGGGAGTCAGTTCAACCTCAGCACTACAGGAGATCGTAGTGCTCCTGCCACCCTTGCAAATATGCCAATGCATGACTTTTTGGCTGGCTGCAGTTGTGTGATGCACATGTTTCTCACAAAAAAAAACAGATGACAACATTCATTTCATATAGACCGTTAAACAGCTGACAGATGATAATGACTTCATGTCACAGATGATCCAAAGGTGAAGGTCTCCATATCTCATTATGCAACCCCTTAGCTGTCCAGTAATCTCAAGTACTTTTTGTCCGGCTCACACTTTTTTGCTGGGGAAGGAAGCATTCAGTCATGCAGAATATTTCTCTCCTTTTGCCAGATCCTTCCTTCAACCCCTCAGGCTTTTCAGGTCTGAGATATCGTATTTGGAAGGTTATTTTCACCAGCTTGTAAAGCCTGAAGCAGGCATCTCTAGTCCCAAGCACACAGAGCTCTAATTGAAACTGTTCCCAGCAGCTCTGTATCTACATACACACATCCTGATTATGACAAAGCTCATGAATAATCACTGGTATGAACTTGTTCTTCATTGTCACAAGTTCAGGAAAGCAATGGGGATCCAATTGCATCACCCGATCCCTCTGCTTGGCAAAGATGACAAAGTTCCTATTTTCTAAAAATAATTACATAGCCCAGTGTGAATTTGTGCTGCAAAGGACACCAGGATGACTCACGAGCACAGAGATTATGAAAATGTATTCATGCTGCAGCATTAGGATTAAGACAGAGTGAAGTTGTAAATACACAGCTTCACTTCAGGTTTCACCTCAGCTCCTCAAACTTCTGGCTAACCCCATTTGCAGAATTAACTCTGCATTGTTGTTTCCTTAAGCGTACAAAAATATTCCCTTCTAAAAAATTTTACATGCAATGCAGCAAAATCTGCTGCTTTTAGCGCTGTGCTCTCCCTCCCTTGTTAACATGTAGTTTTCAAAGGGAGAAAATATAAGCCAGGCAATTTCTGTTTTCTGACCCCATGAATCTAAAATGAGATTGTTTCATTGTCTTTCTTCATCCACACTGTAATTGCTGTTCCTGGTGTGTTTCCAGAATGCACCTCTCTGGGGATCCACACACAATCAGAGTATATTAGAATATTTCAATGCTTTTGTCTTCTGCATGGCCCTTACAATGCTTTTCTTTCATATTCCTGATCCTTACTGGCGCGTACTAGAGTACCTCCACTGAAGTCAATGAAATGTCATCTTTTTGAATCTGCTGAGGATTTGATCTAAGACTTTATCTGTTGTACCACAGTCTAAAAAGTTTCCTATATCTTTTGCTCCTTTAAAGAGCATAAATATATATATAGTTAAATATACAAAAGTAAAGGGAGCATTAATAATGGCAAGAAAATTATTTTCAACATCCTAAATAGACAAAAGTAGTGAAAGGTATAAAGTAGTGAAAGGTATAAAGTGAAATTTTATCTCAAGATGGGACAGAGGTCAAAATCAGTAGCATTCACAGTACTCTTGCAGAAAATGGAGGTCTTTTCTATTGGTTGCTCTGATCTTCCAAATCAATGCTTTTGAAAACATTGGCAGGTAGAATTGAGGGTTAGGTCTGGTCAAACTGGGTATGTTTGTTTTAAAAGAAATTTGGAACTTTTTTCCCATTATCAGTAGAAAAGATTGCTTTGGAAATATTGTTATAACAGTAAACATCTTACACTGAAAATTATATTTAAGAAAAATATTAATTCCAAATGCAAAATACAACATTGATTTCAAAATACAGACATTTTTACCTGTTTATTATAGTTATGGTTTCATATTATTTTATTTCATTATATAACAAGTCTGTATAAATGTAGTATCATGTAATGTCTAACACTGATATGTCATGGAAAAACAAAGCATGTGTGTGTGTGTGTATAAATATACATAGAAACTCAAAATGTAACTGATCTCTTTCAACAATAGTAATTCCAAACCAAAATGCTTTCAACTGCAATTTTTTTCCTTGATGGCTTTGATTTAAATGGCTACACACTGCAAAACGTCCTAGTGTTTCTATATATTATTTTCCAAGATATTGTTTTGACAAAATTTTTAGACAAAGCGTGTTCAAGCTGCAGAAGAGGTAGCTGATAAATGTGACTGAGGTAGTAGCAAGAGACTAATTTTTTTCCTTATGAAGATGGCCAAGCAGTGGAGTAGGCTGTCCAGAGAGGCTGTGAAGTCCCCGTCCTTGGAGGCTGTGAGGACCCGACTGGATAAAGTCCTGAGCAACCTGGTCTGATCTCACAGCTGCCCAGCTTTGGGCGGGAGGTTGCACTGGAGACCTCCTGTGGTCCTTTCCAACCTAAACTGTTCTACTATACTCCTAGGAAATGTACATTATGTTGTAAAGCTACCAGTGCTTTCCAGTGTAACTGGGGTATTAATGTGCTACAGATAAAACTTTTTTAAATATCTATTTTGTTTATTCACAGAATGTTATTTGTATATTAGAGTCACCAATAGGAGGTGCTTTAACTGGCTGGATATATTAATGACACTCTTCCGAGAAAGGTATAAACTCAAATCAGTCACTACAAAGTTTTCTGGAAGCCAACTACAACTTCCAGCCCAGAAATTCCAGCGGATTCATGAAATATCATGGACAGTCTATAACCATGATCTATCACAGGGATACTGAAGGATCAGAAAGTAAACAAGATGGTAGATATATCATTAAGAGAGAAGGGATAGACAGGCTCAGGAGCTGCGGGTCTGGCACAGCTCTCACTGAATCATGTGCTTCACAGCTGTAGATCAATCTGTAGTAATGCAGCCCTCCAAAGCCAGGCTCACTAAGAGGACTGCAATATTAGATGTGAACCATCATAAAAGAAAGACCACATATTTATTATTTTCAGCTTTACAAATGCCAAACTATTTGTGTTCTGTCTTATCTAAAATATATAGCAACATCACTTGAACAACTCAGAATTATTTAATATGGCAAAATTAATAACCTAAAATAAATACAGAAGCACAGAACAATATAAACTAGAGTGAGAAATGTAGGCATCTTCAAAGCTGAAAGTACTTTTTGCCTCCAACCCTTTGCTTTCACCTGCGTTCTCAGAAGCCTAGGATAAAAGATTAACTTTATGTTATGCCTGCTCTTATGAGCAC
This sequence comes from Phalacrocorax carbo, assembly GCF_963921805.1. Lineage (NCBI taxonomy): Eukaryota > Metazoa > Chordata > Aves > Suliformes > Phalacrocoracidae > Phalacrocorax > Phalacrocorax carbo. The sequence goes on from NC_087516.1 coordinate 16,727,409, forward strand.
CACATTTGGGATATTGTGAAATATTGCCTGCACCTTGCAAACTTTCACTTTTCTATTCAATTGTAGTCTTATTATTAGTGACCTCCTCTGAAGCTGAGGGTACACATGGAAGTAGCTATGAATTATCTGTACCCACTCAGTTTTGGAAGCTCAGATCCAACATTTAGCTTCTTGAGTTCAGCTCCATGAATACTCACTCCTTCCTTTTTGGGAGGGTGACATTTTGGCTCAGTCTGGGCCTAGTCATTTTGCCTCAAGCTCATCTATTTTGGACAAAAACAGGTAAAGCAGGTGCTATGTTCACTTGTAGAGAAAACATGCAAAGATCTCCTCCTCTGAAAAAACAAAACATTTGAACCAAAGTAGCAAAGCAAAGGAGTGAGTAGACAGAAAGAGGAGAAAATGTCATTTTAAATTGTTTTTCTGTGCCCTTTTGCAGAGCTGTGGGCAATGCCTGCACCAACTACCCCCAGGGTATAGCACTGCTCCAGCTTCTGCTGCAGTTTCAGCAGAGCCTTTCAGCATGTTGCAGGAGAAAGTGTGAAGGACTTGCTGGCTGGGATTCTCTGCTCACATGGGTGTGAAGCAAACTCGCCCCTTCTTGCACAATGTGGTACTGAAACAGGTCATGGATCCCAGGGCAGCTGCTGATAATACGGATCAGAAAACCAAACAGAAAGGGTTTTTTAATTCAGGGAGGGAATCCCAGCGATTTGTCTACCTTAGTAACTGTCCATGATACTCCAGTTTAGCAGCTGGATTTAGCAGCTTCATAATCTGTACAAAATGTGTGCAAAACAGTACAAAATGTGTGCAAAACTATACAAAACAATAACTATTGAAGTTTGTGTAACAGTGTCTTTTATTATACTTAACCATGATCATGGTCCTATTATGCTCAGTGCTTTGAACACCCACACACAAATTCTTTATGCCTCAAGGATTTGCAGTCTAGTGACTATGGGACAGATCATCACAGTGATTTCAGTACCTACAAATGCACAGGGATTCCCACTGCAGATTTCAGAAGGAAAGAGGGGTGGAAAACACAGCTTCTAAAACAGCTCTCTAGAACATAACTGTCTTATCTACACTAGTTTTCTAGGCTACTCTCCTTCTGATGGCGGAAGGAGATATATAGGCTTCTCTCAAGGCAGAGTCACTGCATCCTAAAACAGGCAGCATGAATCACTTCATGGGGCACCTACCATACATATAGGTATTTAAACTCTGAAGCCAGATGCAGGAGTCATTTCTCGTGATTTTGAGGAAAAGCATCTAAAATGAAAATGAAATTTTCATTAAAATCTCCAACCTGATTTTTTAAATAATAAAACCAAAAATTAATATTAAATTCTGGAATAACAATAGAAATAATTCCCCTTTCATACTCTTTTCCCCTTTTCTTTATGCATTTGTGAAACTTCTGAATAGCTGAAGTGAAATCTATGATTTTTTTTAGATTGAAATTTACTTCATTTTTTCCATCTTTCCAGGTTTTTAGAGCTGTCTAGAGTTTTAAATTTTCCAAGAGTATAACATTTTGAAAGGTATTATTAGACTGTGTAATAGTGCTCACAAGTATACCTGGAGCATAACAATTTCCAAAAAGAAGGGAGCAAAGGAAGAAAAAGGAAGTGGAAGGGAAAGGCACACATTATTCCTACAGGAATAATGGAATGCTACCCATTCCATTTTAATACACTAAGAAAAAAGAAGAGTGTAAAACTTTAAAAAGCATATAATATTTATTTACAAAGCTTTTTTCTTTTAACCTGAAACCCTGAATAAACTTTATTTATTTATTTCTCTCCAGTTTATAACCATAACCTCTTTTTCTTTCTGAAAAAAAAAAAATAAATTACTGCTTACAGGTAAAATGAGATACTTGTAAGAATTTCCAAAGAATCTTCCCATCCCAAACTGAGGCAATTCAAAGAAAGGTAGGGGACCTGAGCAACCTCGACAGCCACACGCCACTTACAGGATGCCAGCAGACCTTTAGTGCAAAACTAATCACCTAGAAAAGATCAGGATGCAGACTAGGCTCATCCTGCTATTAATGTATAGTTGGAAACTCTTGTGTGTTTGACAAGGGTCTCTGCAGCAAAAGAAGCCACAATTAGAGTATATAAGTAGATATTTAGGTTAAGGCACTGGCCTCAGCATTAATAAGGTTGTGTTAAGGTTACATTCAGGTCACCACCGCCACTTGCTGTTTTTGTGAGTCCTGTGTAACTCCCTTAATAATCAGCCACTGAGCAGATAAGATGGAGTTCAAAACCACAACTGACAGTTAGAAATTAGAAGGATAAATCTCCAGGAAAAGAGCTGAACATAATTGTAGCTAATGTATAATGGGCTTTCTGCAGTGAATATAGAGAATTCTGAAGACTGGATAAGCCAGGAAAATGGCAGTGTGGGGAGCAAGATGGCATCTCAGGCACTACGAGGTCCTCTGTGATTTGAACTGATTGTAGATGAGCTGTCCCCATTACATTTTGTCTTTTTATTTATTTTAAATCTGTGTTCCCTCTCACTGTTAAGAAAAGGCTAATGATGTATTCTGCGCAGTGCAGGGAGTCCTCACAGAATGTAAAGGGCAACCAAGGTAAATCAGTACCAGGACATACACTAGTCGCTGAAAATTTCTAGGCTACAGCATTAATTTTAAATGTGTGTCTTACTCTTTTCACCTCCACGCAGACTGAATGTTCATCAATGTACTGCTTATTGACCTTGTGTTCATATACCGAACCAAAGTACTATATTATCACAGGTCTTTTTCTTGCCCTTACTGTGTTTATAATACACTTTGTGAAGTCCACATCTCATAAGAGGCTGTAATGCTGAAATGCATCGTGAGGAGGAAAACCATATAAACAAAGCATTCAAGAGATGCAGAATTGAGAACATTCACAAAGAACTCAGCTTAAAATACATTTTGGACATAAAAACAAACAAACAAACAAATAAAAAACCAACCCTTTGCATTATGTTGTTTCTTTCTCTGAATAAAGGTAATAAAAATCCTGACTTCATAGCCATTTAACTAAAGCACTTTTCTAATACCATAGTCCACTGAGCTCCATAACACCTCTTGCTTTGATTTCTGATGTTCCACATTTAGTAATCACCCCGTTTATGCTGGTGGGTAATAAGAATGGTATTTATGGTTGAGAAATGCTCTGAACAGCTCCTGTCCTTGAGAAACCATTCACTGCACTTGCATTCCTCATACGCTATGCTCTGTCATATTTAAGAAGCTGATCACACATACAATACTGTGGCTTCAATTCCAGGGGTAAAAGGTTTCCTTTTCCAAATGAGAAAACCGACTATACTTACGTTTTCCTGAATAATTTCCAGAAAACTTTTTGGTGAGCAGTTCTGAGTGCTTAGTGCACAGCCACCTCCTCGATATAAGACAAAGATATAAGAGGTGCTTAAAGGATTGGGAAAACGTGCTATAGGAACCGTTGCCTGTAGTTTTTAAGTGCAACAGTGGTTGGTACAAAGAAATAAATCAGCAGAAACTTCTTGCTTTTTACACTTAGTTTTTAATGTAGATTATTTGCTTTTGTGATGTACAGGAACTAAATATAACCTTGATAATGGCTCCACAAGAGATCGCGTCTCTAGCTGAGTGACACTGCTGCAGAGAGGCATTTTAAGATATTTGGCCTAGCAAGCTGCCTCCTGCCATGGTAGGAGATGATTCACTCAAGACCTCACATCTATGGGAACCTTGGTTTTTACCCTTCTCATTTTTTTCTTAATCCAGACACTCCTTTGGCATACTGCTAAACCTCTTCATTTTCCTTGAGTTTTGATGAAAAGAAATCAGACACAGGCTGAGTAGGATATTGCTTAGGAATATTAGGATACGGCATGGTAGAAGTCAGACTGCTGAATAGTAGCAAATAGAGTAGATAAAATGCAGGTCATACATAGCTGATAAATCATCGTCCAAAAATATTTGGAACTTCATAACTCTGAAAAAAAGAGGAGTATCCCTCATTATCTCACCTCTCTAACATAGTGATAGTCTTTGCAGCAGGCTGAAAATTTTTAAGGAATTTATGAGCTAGATCGTATGTTCTTCATGAATATTCCCAAGATGTAATTGGTCTACACAGTGTTTCGAAAATGTGTTTTCCTTTCTGGAATATGGTCTCTGGCCCTCCTATCCAATCATACAAAGCTCTTCTGTGACTGCTTAAAATACAATGGATAGAGGTGGGAACAAGCCATGCCCTCTGCATACTGTCACGCCAGAGATCAGGCAATGTCAAAACCCCAGAAAGTGTCTTGACTTTGCTTTTCCAGGAATTCCTGCTATTCCACTTGATAGTTTTGAGAAACTCCAAGGACTGCAGACACTTGTGTAATCAAAGGGGAAATATCCCTACAATACATCTTTTCTTTTCATTGTATAAAGTGAGACATCTGTATGAAAAGGAAATGGTGTAACTTGGTTTCAAGAAGGAAACATACCCTGACAGGGGCACAGCCACCACTCCCAACCAGCATAGATCCATGGGTCTATCCAGAACACACATGCATGTTTGTTTATTGAGGAAAATCAAAACTGAGTGTTTTGCACATCTAATATTACTGAAAACTCTCTGCAGAAAGCTAAGTATAAAACAGGCATGGTCCAATAAGCCTAAAGCAAGCAGCTCAATACCCTAGCTGTAGAAATCCTGAGGCCATTTCTTATAGAGCAACTTCCATTAAAGTACAGATTGTATCAGAGAAGAGATGTAGCTTTGTACTTTAGAACCTGCCTATTGTGCAAAAGGTATTAGGCTTATATCAGTCTAGCTGAGATTTTTATAGCAATTTAGATTATGTCAAATTATTAATGTAGAAGTACCTGTTTTATCGAGAATATCACTTTGCTTTTTGTCTGATTTTCATCATGTGCCATATGTACAGCAGCTGATCAAAGGCTGTGAATGCATTATCTCTTGCCTCGCTTATCATTTCCGAGGAAAGATGAGAAGGAGGAGAAGGGAGGGACAGAAGATGATGATCAGAAATAGAAAAGTTTCAAAGTAGATCAAATAAGGCTGTCCCTAATAGTTTCCCTTTAATGAAAGGCATCATTAATCAGTTGTAATGGTGGCTGAGAGTGTTGGTGAAACAGTACATAAGCTGAAAAAAGCAGTCTCCAAGAATAAATGTACACTGCATTGCAGCAGACATGCTTCTCATTAGTTTAACTCAAATGTCACTAGATAATGGGGGAAGCGATTTAGCAACTGTCCTACATGGTAACACTCTAGTTTCTTCATCAGCCCCTCTCTAGGCACCTGACTAGTGTACATGTGCAACATGCCAACAGCAGATATGCATTTATGAATACTTTCCAGACCTTTTTTTACACCCCTGCTCCACCCCCAAAATAGAGTGGGGCGATACATGGAGCTCTGTTACTTCCTCTGAATGAAAAATTGCCTTGCTTGAAGCCCCACCAGAAGGATTTACACTGCAGCACAGCTAGGGAACAGCTGGGAGGCAAACAGATCAATAGCATCGATGATACTTGTGCAGTGCCTGCCTGAGCCAGAGTACCTATGCTTGGCACCAGGCTGAAGCAATGCCTGCTGCAGTCGTTCCCCCGCCTGCCATAACCTGCCCCACAGCCCAACGCCTGCGCACCTGCCTGGCTTATGTCCTGTCATCAAAGGGAGACTGCCAGGGCTACTAAACAGAGAAAATAGCTTAGCTTTTCAATAGTCCCTTTGGAAAGTTCCTATAATAACCTCCCTTTAAGAGTGCCATATACATGTAGCAATGGCAAGTGTTATATCATCCTCCTCCGCTGCTTTGCAGGGATAGACCACTGAGCAGTTCATAACCTGTCCTGTGGCTCCCGTGAAGGCCAGCAGAGTGGGCTGGAGCTGGACCATAGCAGCCCCAGCATAGCAGACTTACCACCCAGAAAAGCCCTGAAAGCTAGACCAAGGCAGGAGAGATTAAAAAGACCTTAAAGCTGTTCCCACTCTGCTTCTGCCAGAGTCCAGAAACAGAACCAGGGCGAACTACCCCATGACTCTATTTTACATTTCTCTCCCATATCTGCAAAATTCACAAAGCCCATGCTAATGGTTAAGAAAATTGTCTTTTAAACATTAATGTTGACTAAATATAGATTTTTGCATTTATTTGAGTATAAAACATAATAGACATGCTAGCCAGGTGAATCTAGCAAGCTGAAAACTTATGGTAATGTAACAATGGGAGATCCTCAATACCAAATATTCAGCCATAAAATCAGGACTTTGTTTCATTCAGCCAGCAGTATTAGATTGTTATGGACAGCTCAAGTTGAAACATTACTAATGTGAATGGGAATATCTTGAAAAGTGAACTTAAAACGGTGTGGACAAAGATGATAGAATGGTAAGTGTTGTTCACCCAAATGTGTGTGCCTTCTGAAAGCAGAGAAAAGTTCTAGGGAGCACCAGAGATTAAAAAAAAAAAGCATAAATGAGTGTTGACAAATTAAGCTATGACTTAATTACGAAATGAGAACCTTTGCTCCACTGTTGAACTTTGGATTTTTTTTTTCACACGGAGAAGGATTCTTTTTCTGAGAAGAATTAAGACCCTAGATTTGGGTGATTTCTCCTGCTTTGCTTGTTACCACTGGAACTTCAGTTAATTGACACCTACTCCTCTGAATCTGCTGCTTTGTGGACATAAGGGAAGCATGAAAAGACAATTTCAACCACTAATTGTCAGGCCTCAGAGAGAACCTTTTCTTCCCTTCCTTTAACAGCAGAATTTGCTTTTAACAATACCAAAACTGAAAGACCAAAAGTGTATTCAGATCAAAATTTAGAGTTAGTGTATAAAGAAAGACTACAATAAAAGGACAAGCACACCTGGATACTCTCCCTAATACATCCCCTAAGCCGTGAGAGATCTTAGTATTCTAAGACAGATGTTGTATCTACCTCTGTGTTTAGCAGCCCTTGAGTATCTTTTTTTTTCCTATTAATTCTATGAATTGCCTTTTGCAGCCACTTATACTTCTAACATCCTCAACAACCTGTGGTGGAAAGGCAAAAACTTCCCCAGATTGGCTCAAGTCATGCAAGCATTAGAAGACAGCTAGTGAAACTGTGAGAAACAGTAAATAATTTTTCCATATTTACTTTTCTCTGTCCCTTGCACAGTTTTGCAGAGTTTTATCATCTTCCTTTCATTCACTTCTTTTCCAAGTTGCAACATGCCAATCCAATCTCTTCTCACAAGAAGTCAGGCACCTTTACTGGAAGGGTTTGCTGACCTTACATGATATTTACCTTTGTGCCATTTGCTTACAGAATTCTAGGGAAAATGGGAGTATCCAGTTGTATCATTTTTCCTCTGTGGAAAAATTCACACTGATACTCCCATCACATCTCGGTCATATCTTTTTTTTTTTTTTTTTTTTCTGAAAAGGAGAGTGAGAAGAGTGATTTGTTATCCCAGATGTCTGCAGCTGCCTGTCATGCCTCCGGGTGCCTCTGCTTCAGCAGGGACCTTGCTGATGCTATAGCAAAACATAAGCATCAAACAGACCACAAAGCCGTAATGTTCCTGTTCAATGTTTTATATAAGCAACAATAATCTCCAACGCCTCATTATCGAATCTCAGCTACTTTTTAAAAACACTATAGATAAGCGCCAAATAAGCAGCAGTTCTAGCTGCCTTTACAGATATTTCTGATTACCCACCAAGTTTCCCTACAAGAACGAGCTCTACTAGAACATAGAAGTGGCTGAAATTCAGTCATGCCATGTGCCAAAGCAAAAACGTACGCTTTCACCTCCAGCACCAGGGAACAGTAGGTTTTCAAATAGAGCACACAAAAAGTAATGTCCTGCTGATTTGGTTTACTAACTGTGGAACTAAAAATATTCCTTTTGGCCTGTCAGAACAGCTGATCTTGCAATTCACTTCAGGATCCAAGTGACCTGCACGTAAAACTGCCTGCTTTGTTTTTTACCTAAGCAATCTCAATAAGGCAGTGCACTTACCAGGTGAAGAAAATATCTGACTGAGCTGCAGCTATAGAATACAGCTTGCTCCCACTCTCTTTTACTGCATGTTTGAAAAGAGAAGTCTGCTAATATTGGAACCAGATTTTTGCAATGTGCTAATGCAAAATGCATGTAGCAAATGGGAGCTTCTGCCTGCACACAGGACAGTTGTCAGCCTGTCAGCATCTGCATTTAGGAACTGAGGTAGAATTGCTTGCATCTGGATATTTGCCTTTATCTGGCTGCATACTTTCTCTTATATATTCTGGGTCAAAACTCTGAAGAAACCTTTAATAATGTGTCACATAGGAGGAGTTATTACCTTACTTTGAAAAGATTTCTTGAGCTTCTTTACCTTTGACTAACCTAATATCTTTACCAATGAGAACTGGCAGTGAGCACGGACAATAACGTCAACTGCAAATCCTTACTAAGCAGCACAGAGCTGAAGTCTGACAGACTGACAAAGTGAGCACTCCAGCAGGGTCAGGAGTGGGACAGTTGCTAGAAGCGTCGTCTAAAGCATCAGCAATGATACTGTGCTCCTACCTGTCTAGCCAATTAATCATGTGAGTGATACTAAAGGCTTTTCAAGAGCATAACTATATTAGGCTGGAATTCAACCACTGTCCCGGTGGTTTGGGTCTTCCCCCAAGATATTGCCATTAGAGTCAGTGGAACATTATTTCTAAAGAGAGGTGATGAACTAAGACTGAATTTGTACATCCATACTGAGACTGGAGGTGCCTTTTTCCTTGGAAACATCCCATTACACATGCTCAGGCAAAACCAGACCTGTTAACACTGGGAGTAAGAGGCCAGCATTTTTATGCCATTTTATTCTAGGTCTAGATCTAGGTCTGTTCACTTTCTTCAACTGTGCTATACACAGGACCAGCAGACTACTTTGTTAGCTATCAAGAAAGAGAGGAGTTAAAACTACAGAACCAGGAGTCTGACACCCAAATTGCTGCAATAACAGCTGTTGACAAACACAGTGTGGAAACATCCCAGAAACCAGTTAACTAGCAGCATGTGATCAACCAAATATATGGACTTTGCTGTGAGAAGTTAAGAAATAACCATCCTCTGTACATCTAGTGCAGCTTTGCACTTTGAACTTCAGTCATGAGACCCTCCTGTTTCTGTCCATTTTCTGGCTGCTCCTATGCAGTTAGCAGCACATCAGAGACTGTCAGGAAAGATCAGCCTGAGCTGCAAAGCACCCAGCTCAGCAGCATTCAGGTCCATTTAGTTCTTATAATAGAGAGGCTTGTTTTTGTTTAATTTGGTAGAGTTTAATACTAGTATTGTCATCTGCCAGAGATACAGCCCAAAGGGTAACATTTCCATTTAAACACTTTAAATGCCATGTACAGACTTATCTAGATGCTTGCCTGCATTCTTCTTCTGCTTAGAAGGAGAGGGATGCTTAGCTCTATCAGTTTATGGTGGCAAAGAAGAAAAGGCACAGTGCCAAAATATTTCAAATCAGATCACCATCATGAGCTCTGCTATCTCAGAAGGGAAAAAAAAATAATCTTGCCTGCAGGTGGGCAAAATTCAAAGCTGCCAAGAAAAATGCAAGCAAAACTGCTTTTACCTCTAAGAAAAGTGTCTCCAGCTGCCGCATTATGGTACCAAACAAGTTCCACATGTCAGACGAGGAATGCAGTGTGGTGCTGAAAAAAAGAAATGGCAGACACCATCTGTAGTCTTATAAATTCAGCAGTTGCCTAGAGAGTTGTTGCCATTGAAAGAAGCAAGATTACTTCTCTGCTATTAATAAGGAAACTTGACAAGACTGAAAAGGGCTTGAAGGAGCTGTCATTAGAGAAGTTTACATTCCACAGCATATCCCAGCAAAATGAACGCAGCACTGAAACATGTAAGTACTCACCATCCTGTGACTGTCTGCCAAAAATTTCCAGCAAGTAGAACCTAGTTCTCAAAAAGGAAAGGGCTGGGGCAGTAGCAGATCTGCATCTTTTTAAAGCACTATTAGGCACTGTTTAGCTTCACTTCTTATGAAGACTGCAGAGCAGCACTGTCGGTGAGTAGGGGGATCAAATGGACAGTCCTGCATGAAGCAGCCTTGAAATCTGTACCATGAAATCAGGAAAGACTTGCTCTGCAGCTTTGCTGTCAGCACATGCAAGAAGATCTTCCAAGGCAAGGACCACTCGTCTGTGTCCACACTCCTCCAGCAGATGGGAAGTGGCATGAAATTAAAGGAGGATTAGAGGGATCAGTAAAGAAATCTGCGGCAACTGCAAGACACAGCATTTTGCATTGGTAGATATACTTTTGCTTGTGAATGTGAGAGAAGGGAAGGGGGCTGGTGTCATGTTCAATGGACTCTGGGGCTTTCATCTGCCTGGGCTGCCTGCCTGCCTGAATGCCGCTGCCTTCTGTACCATGAAAGCGAATGAACTTCTGCGGAGTGGCATGGAGGTGAATATGCCAAGCAGCTCATTAGCGTAATGCTGGTGCATTGCTCATTGTTAAGATGCCAATTCCCATTTTGAGCCTGGAGGGTATGCAAAGGGCAGGTAAACAGTTAACGAATATGGTTCTTTGAATTGAGCGTCTGAATCTGTGCTGAACTTTTAAATCTTTTATAGCTGTGATATTTCAGAGTCCTAAAAATGAATCAGAACATCTGACAGGTATGCCATGAAGTTCCATATACACGCCGTGCCAAGATTTAGCAGTGAGCATTTACCTTCTGATATGCTGACAAAGGGAAAATGGTTTATGCAGTGGTCTGCAGGCTGTTTTGCACCTAAAAGAAACTGGTAAAATTGAGCTTTTTACTATTTCTTTTCTCACATAGAAAAATTCCATTGGAATACATGTAGTGGTTTCTTAGTACTACCACAGCAAAAGGTTACTTCATCAATAAAATAATGTTGGCGCTTGAAGGCTTAATATATACATTGCTTAGGAGGTGGTGCTCAAGGTCAATATTGAAATACAGTCAGCAATGTCCCAAATGTTAAACTAATCCTCTATACTTACATTGCCCTGTTCATCTCAAAGCTCCTTCCTCTCTAAACAATCAGGGAACAGTTAACGACGCTGAATTATAGCTTCAATTGCAATAAAGTCTCTTTGCGGCATCTATTTACCATCCTGCAGCAAAACTGAATGCTCAGAAAATCACATATTTCCTGGAAAAAGAAGTAGCAAGTTTTCCAAGGAATTTCTCGTTTTTCCAGAGGCAAAGAAAAATGAGAACGTAATGCTTCGTTTTGATATAAAACAGCAGCGCTGCTTAGGTTTCTGCATTTAGGTTTACAGATTCCCAAGGCTGTGCCTGGATCTGTTACTGACATCCATGTTTCTGCGACTATCACTTACTGCCCTTTTCCTGTACCCACATACAGATGCTATAAGCTTTGGTGTTCCTGTACTGAACCTTGCACAACAGCCAGCTGCTGGCATCCCCATGTTACCAAAGCAATGTGCACTGTAGAGGTTTTCAAGACTTGGCTGGTTGAAGCCCTCAGCAGCCTAGTCCGACCTCATGGCTGACCCTGCTTTGAGAGGCTGGACTAGATACTTCCTGAGATCCCTTCCAGCCTGAGTTACCCTGTGATCCTGCCTACCTGCTGAGGGGCGCAGCCTTTGATGCTGGAGCATAAGCAAGGCTATAAGGAAAGTCAAATGAAGAATAACTGCTACAGAATGGATTTGCTTTCAGAAGGATTTTGAGGTACAGGAAGAAAAATTTCCAGAATTTGCTACTTCAGAGGTTAACCTTGAAAATTTTTCTAAGGACGGTAGATTTTTTTCACTTAATTCCTCTCTAGACTATGATCACATACAGAACAGCAACTGCTGGCAAAGATACAAGTGCATTGTGCTGAGGCAGTGTGTAGGCTGTTTTCCACACCTATGCCATGAATGTGTTTTTGTGATGCAGTATTGAGAACTTCTGAATCTCATTTAGACATCTTCAGCTGCACCCCAAGCCCTGTTGCTGCAGTATAAGCACCTCTTTCCTTCAGCTGACAGATATTCTGAAGCAGACATTTCTGTTCAAGTCCCTATTCATACGAAGTATCCATAAGAAAAAAAGAAAGGTAGACATTCACAACAAAAACCTGGCAGAGAGAAAATAAATATTACCGCCCCTTCCTTGATTTGAGTAAATGTACACAGAGAAGCAATTAAAAAAGGCTTAACTTAAATTGGTTTTCAAGATGAACAATGGTTTGGGTAGCAGTGATTGCATATATAACATTTATCCTTGGGTTAATGATACTCTCTTCCAATTCTCCTTAATCCCATTAGAAAGTCAATAAATATTTTTTTCCCCAACACTCTTTTCCAGCATTGTTTAGAAAAAGGATGGGATGGAATGGGATGGGAAGGGAAGGGGGAGGAGAGGAGAGGAGAGGAGAGGAGAGGAGAGGAGAGGAGAGGAGAGGAGAGGAGAGGAGAGGAGAGGAGAGGAGAGGAGAGGAGAGGAGAGGAGAGGAGAGGAGAGGAGAGGAGAGGAGAGGAGAGGAGAGAGGAGAGGAGAGGAGAGAGGAGAGGAGAGGAGAGGAGAGGAGAGGAGAGGAGAGGAGAGGAGAGGAGAGGAGAGGAGAGGAGAGGAGAGGAGAGGAGAGGAGAGGAGAGGAGAGGAGAGGAGAGGAGAGGAGAGGAGAGGAGAGGAGAGGAGAGGAGAGGAGAGGAGAGGAGAGGAGAGGAGAGGAGAGGAGAGGAGAGGAGAGGAGAGGAGAGAAGCGAAGAGAAGAGAAGAGAAGCGAAGAGAAGAGAAGAGAAGAGAAGAGAAGAGAAGAGAAGAGAAGAGAAGAGAAGAGAAGAGAAGAGAAGAGAAGAGAAGAGAAGAGAAGAGAAGAGAAGAGACTATATTTAGAACTTGAGTTTGAGGAAGCTGCTGTCTCTGGAAAATCTTTGCATTAATATTGCTCATCTGATCTCAAACTTCCTCTCTCAATAGCATTTCACCGGTTCACTCCAAAGAGTGTCAGAGTCCATATGCGTTATGTCTCACTGAGGGAGTCTTGGCTCAAAGCACCTAACAACATATAGCAAAAACTTCCAGTAGTGTCCTCTGCATCACACCACCATACAAGTACTACTCATGTGGAATTGCTACAGCTCTTTAATGTTGGTTCCCTATCACGGTATTGAATTATAAAACATTTTGCAATCTTCTCCTAAAGATTTCCAGCTCCTCATTTTTCAGCTGCTGGTCTTTGAAATTTGACAGGAGAAAAACCCTATGGTCATTAAGTGCTTTCCTTTGACTATATATAATTTGTGTATATATACACATACATATGTATACATGATCTTGTTGATTATACATATATATACAAATGTATGTAGCTGTTCTTTTCATACTTAGTGATACCCTAATTATATAAATTATTAAGTCAAATCCATTTATAGACATAATTACAGCACATAGTCCATCCCAAAGACAATTGGATGGATTAGACAGAAAAAAATTCTGTCTGATCTCTTTTATTTTAAAAAAATTTTGCCTTTTGCGATTCTCACTGTATTTAGTTAATTTAGAAAATGTCTATCCAAAACAGCATCGTCAACTTTTAGCACATTTTTTAAAGAATACCTCCGCTAAAATACCATCAGAACACAATCTGGTTTTGTTACACCCATTGACAATCAACAAAGCTTTTTTTGTTCCTTGAACTGTGTTTATCAGCTAAACCACAAGTGGGAAGCACAACAAATGCTTTAGAACAACACCATCAGATACAGAAACTTTGTGATTGCTCTTGTCCAACCAACTCTTTATGAAAACTGCAGGTTGCAAAAGATTAAAATTCTGCCCTGACTGGGTTCATTTTTTAATAAAGAGGGGTAAAAGGGGCAGGGAGCCTTGGGAGGATCAGAAGAACAGATTAGCTGTCTGCAGAAACACTAGTTATGTATCATTAACTCCGCTGAAGCTATTCATAGTTAAAGCTGAAAAAATGCCCAAGTTGACATTCCTTCCTCCCATGCTGTCAGGAGGGAGGCCAGACACAAGATTTTCCACTTCGTCTCTCAGTTTCCTTTTATACACAGGCTCTCAGCAAACTGCTCATGTTGCCACAACAGAGACCTTGAACCTTCAAAGCTATCTATAGAAACAGATCCTCATCGCCGATCAATATGGCTCAGCAAAGAGGCACAGGCTGCCCACACATATCTCTTTGCAGGACTGGGACTTAGGTTTTCAGTGACTGATTTTACTTTTCATAAAAGGGCAGAATGTCACTGCCAATTGGTGTCTGCAAAGTGAGCTAAAAAAGTCTCATTTTCATAGAATGGGGAGACACTTTGGAGAGCCAGTCATCACTGTAACAGAGAAAAGTCAGCTGTACACCTACCCCTGAATCCTTTTCTACATCAGGAAGTAAGACCCAGCTAATGGCAGAGGAGGCGATTTTTCTCCAGATGAGAGTTCTGCTTTAGGTCCAGTCTGAATATCAACATACATGACCTGAAGGAGGAAAAGATACATTAGTTCATTTTTCAAATAATGCTAAGTACTGATGAAGGACAAGGATATTGTGCAATTCAGAGCATAAGCAGAGAACAAAACAGAAATTTGCTTGAAAACATGCCATCTATGAAAAGAATCACTCATTCTGTGGACACTGATGAGGAGGAGTGGAAAACCTGAAAAGCATGACCCTGATGGAAAGTAACATTGGAAGGTGGAAGTTAGACAAAACTAAGACACTAAAAAATGCTTAAGAACAAAGAGGCTGGGTTGGAATGCTCTTAACTACTTTTTCCTCAAATATTTTTTTAAGAGAAGAGCTTAGCTGAGTCCATGTGTGTCTCCACTGGCCAGAGAAGCTACCTCCAACAGAGATGGCTGCAGAACCAAAGGCAAGATTCTTGTCTCAATTCAGTGCTGCCTCCAAGCTCCACCATGCAGCCCAGCTGATTTTTTTTTAGATGCCAGATATCATCTGCTTAGGGGTGCCAGTTAGTTCGTCATTATTTTGGGGATCCCTCTACGATTTTGCCATGTGGCACCCCACCCTTGTTGGGCAAGTCTCTGCCCAATACATGATGCATAATGGCTTCTTTAGAAGATCAAAGTGTCATTTTTAGAAATAAGCAATAGAGGAGTTCTTGATGTTCCCATGATGTTTTTTTCTTTTTAAAGTCATTCTGTTTCCAAGGGTATGCCTGCACTTTGTATTCAAGGAAGATGTAAACTTGTTCTAGTGAGTGTGTTGATAGAAGGACTGCCTCCCACAGAGGAGTTGCCTGTATTAAATATGTATAGGCTGACTAAACAAGATCCATAGGGAATATTAAAGTGTTTTAATAAGTGGAGTGTAAGGACAAAGAAGAGGGAGGAATGTACGTGCATATTAATGGTAAAACCAAAATGAAATAATATGATAAAACACCTTTGACATTTTCACACCTGTGACATGATGTTAATACTAGACCTGAACACAGCCAGCAGGGAAAAATTCTGCATAGACTAAGAAATGCTCCCTATGAAAGTTCACAGAGCTATAACGTATTCCTCCCAACTTCTTTCTCGTTGTTTATATTTACAAAGGCAATATAAGATTGAGATCCCTATCAAAACTCAGTTGTTCAGATGCAATTTATGAAATGTCAACAACTGTGAATATACCCTAATATGTAGCAAGACAAAGCATGCCTCTGCTGCATCATTTGTACTGAAAGCCTGATGGTCATGGGGGGAAAATATGGGGTCAGTATCCACATGATAAGAATGAGATACAAATTGAATGCATTTATGTTGCCTACTCAGCAAGGCCACTCTTTGTGTTTTGCTTCATGAAAAATCACTCGGTGTTGATTATCAACACTGCAGCACTGATTACCCAGACTACAGACAAGCTGTTTGAAGCTGAAAAGATTAGAACAAAACCCCTAAAAAGGGTCAGAGACGGCAAACAAATAGCCCTCCTCAGCTCCTGGGGACACAAGTGGCTCTATGGATGACACATACAGGGTGTGACAAACCATCACATGTGAGTGGGACATGGGGCTCAGCCAAGCTAATATTTCTGTTCTCATTACCTAGGAGGTAAATTCAGATTTTGTCGATCTGCAATGTCAGATGGAGCTTATTCAACCTAAACAAAGTGGAGGCAATTCTATCCCCTTTAGTGCCTTTGGGAAGATCATAAATAAATTTCTGGAACGTACTACTTGTAAAGTCCCCTTCACAGTGACAGAAAATGCTGCCCCTTGCACACATACACACAGTCTCATCTGTAAAACAACCAGGGAAGCATATACTAGGCAAACTGGATGCTGGGATCCCTGCCAGGAAGAAAGGGGCCATCCATCTCTTGTGCCCAATACCAGACCCTTGAGTCTAGAGTCAAGCAGCCCATCATTTGCAGGACTGCACAGGCTGGGATGTCTTAGCCTTCAAAGCCAGGCATCACTGGGAGGCCATTGATTCACTGTGGACATAGAAACTTTCTCACACATTTTCTTCTTGCATGGTAGAGAGACATACATCTCTTCGATAACTCCACATTGGTGTCATGGGTATAAAAAGACATCCTCAGCATCCAAGCAGAAGCAATAATGGTGTGATCCAGCTAAAACCCCCAGGCATGCCAGACCAAGCAGGAATACTATCCATCTTCCTTTAATTTTAGGCATCACAGACCGAAGATTTTCTTAATTTTTTTTCCTATCTTCATTATAGTCAACCACAAATAACCTCCAGTAATCTTGGTTACACATTGCAATGAAGTTTTCTTTACTGTTTCATGTTGGCTATTCCCAGTACACTGTATGTTACTCTTTTTCAAAACAGGCCTTGAGCTTACCCTAAAGTATAAAAAGGCTTGCATTTTTTTCTTAAGGGAGAAATGCAGATGATCTCCTTCCAAGTACAGATCAATCATCTTTAAAGAAATTTTTATTGGATTGTTCCCTCTTTTTGCTTAGTTTCTCTTTGAAATAAGAAAAGAACATCTCAATTTGAATGTTATTTCAGTGATTGTCTCACATTAAAACCACAGCTCAATGACTCCGGAAGAAGGCAGGTGCGAAGAGACTTTCAAACCAAAAAAAGAGTTTGTCACTAACAAAGAGGAGCAGAAGAAATTTCTGGAGAAAAAATGAAAAAGCATCTCTTCACTGTACATCTTCTCCCTTCCTTAGAAGAAGCAAATATAATTCTCTAGCAGCGCTTATCCCAAAGTCCCAAAGAAGTCCTTCAGAGCATCATTCATAGTCTGTGCCCTGTTCTATCCCCAGCAGTGTTCCACAACTGGTGATGAAGGTTTCAGTCTTCTCCTGACTGAAGTTGTGGGGACTTTCACCATTGCAATGGCAGAGTGGGCAATGGGAGCTAAGGGCTCCTACAGACATAAAAGACTAGAGCGGAACAACATCGTAGACATTTCAAATGACTCAGGTGCTACCTAGTCCCAAAATTACCAAAATAAAAGTAGATTATACAGAATCTCCCTTTCAGTACCTATGAAACCAGTGTTCGTCATTTCAAACTCATTACTTAATCACAACTTTACCTCAGGATCTGGGTTTTCCTTTTTTTGAAAACCAGTACGTTTTCTACCACCACTCTCTTCTTGTATATAACTCATGAGGCGTTAGTGGAGTTTATGTGGTATTATCTTAGATTTTTTCCTAAACATCCCTTTCTATAACTGTGCCTGCAGTCCTCATATTAAAGGAAAAGAGGAGAGCTGGAGAATCTTTCTTATTGTGAAGATCCATTTGCCCTTTGGGTCTATCTGAACAGTCAAGTGAAATCCTTGAATTCTGATGCATTCATCTTGTTTGGCTAAATATTGGCATTATAGCTGCCATTTCTCAGTGTTCTTACTCAGTGGGCTGTCCATGACATGCAGAGACGAAAAGCCTGAAGCCCACAGTTCTCTCACAGCCCAGGAGACAGGCTGATAGAAACTAGTCAGACAAGCTGGCAGAAAATGGGCATTTCTCTCCTGAGATTTTTTCCATCATTAACTACATCTTAAAGTGCCCAGAATCAAGATGTAAACATGCAGTAGGGGTCCAAAATTAATCTTCTGTATATGCCATATGGAAGACTTGTAAAATTTATAGAAATAGGTCTTCTCATGTTAAACTGAACCAGGTGGGTGTTGAAATGACTATGCTCTGCCTATGATTCAGTCTTGTAGCAGTAAAAAACATTCCCAGCAAGCTATCATTGCTGTATGTCAGGGCAGATCCTCCCTGAATGCCAGATGGAGGCTTTGCACAGAATCTGACTGCAGAACAAGCACAGCCGGCCCCGGAGCGAACCCTGCGGACACACAGTTTCTGCCTTTCCCGCCGGCACAGCAGCACAGCAAGTGAGGGGTGCTGGGGATGCATCTGTGCTGCACCCCTGGCCTCAGCTCTGTTTGCAGCCATTCCTCTTCTCCATTAGAGCAGCCCCAGGCCTGTGGGCGTTGCCTTTGGACACAACAGCTTCCCAAGAGAGGTTGTGTTGTGCCCACCCACTTGCCTCCGCATCCCATCTCTGACTTGCCTGGCTGCTGTTTGGCTGGGCTCAGGGATCTGCTTCCTTTATGCCAGTCCTTGCCATTTTAGCAGCTCTGCACTCTCCCCACCAACCTCTTTGTCCCAGTGTTCTTGAAACCGGTTTCATTATGCAACTTCCCAAAGCTCTTGGGCAAGCTGCTTTCGTTCTCCCTCTTTCCTTTCCTTATCAGTATTTATACTCTTAACTCCAGTACCTCATTCTTTACACATGGCATGTCCCTCTTTCTAATGCTTGATTACTTTTTGCACTCACTTATTCAGAGTGACCTTTTTCACTCCTAGTGTATTTATCGCTAGATGGCTCTCATAACCCTTGGGCATATTGTCATTTATCTTTCAACCCGTTCAATTCCCTCCCCTTCCAATTCATCTCTGCTTAGTATCCCTTTTGTTCCTCCAACTATTGTGCTGTTGAAAGCAAAGCATTTTAAATACAAAAAAAAAAATTAATTGTTTCCTAGCTGCTTCCCCACTATTATGTTTCCAGTGGTTGCATCTCCCAAAGAAAGAACAGCCAGATGCTTTCAGTATGAACAATTCAAATGTTAGATTGAGGAAAACAGCAGCAAGGCAAAAATTGGAGGATGACACAGCAGAGGGGCTGAGAGGACATCATGGCTGCTGCCATTACCGTCCAGCTGCCAGTGCAGTAGATGGCACAGAAACATCAAACAGCATGAGGCCACGTATGATTCACCTGTCATATCTTCCCCAGGAGAAAACTAAGGCAAGAGCTGATTCATTCTAGAGGGAGTCTGAACACAACTTCTGGATCTTAATAACCTGTGGTGTTTCTGAAGCAAAGCTTCACAAAGTGGTGCAGTCCTTCAATCCAGTCCTCACTTCTCCACTCATGCATTACAAAGTGAATTACCCACACCCTAAATTGGGAGCCATACTGTTCAGCTCTTTAATACAGCTTGTTCTATTTATATCTAGCCAAATATGCTGCTAATGTGCTGCTTTCAAAGTCACTTCATGAAAAATGGACTAGATTTTTTGTGATGATGGACAAGCATCTTTTGTACCATAAACAGAGCCCCAGAACCAAACTTGTTGGCAGTTTTAGTACCTTCAGTATTTTTCTGGCCATGACAGACAATATTTTTTGAACCCCAGTTGCAGAGGCTGACTACAGGATGGACTGCAAGAGCCGGCAGGCTTCATCCTTGTACGATAAGTCAGTCAAATTGGCCTCTTTGTTCTGTAGAAAAAATGAAATCCCCTTTTCTTCCCACTTTAAGAAGCCTGATAGCCTGAACAGTCAGTTACTAAGGATTTTGCAGCTCAACCAAGATGATAAATGCAAAATGGAAGCTATGACTGGGAGTAAAGTATCAACCGGCTGTGTTGACTGAACTGTGGTGCAGTAACCCATCCACTGCACAGAAAATGCATTTTCAGCACTGGTAAATGGCACCGTCTCAAAATATCCATCAACCTGAACGTACTGTTACATATTCACTTAAGGAAGTTTAATCCCTGAAAGAAAGCCTTAAAAGTAAGACATAAAGTAAACCAGGTATACTTGCACAGTGACTGACATCCATCACCAGGATTTCAGTCTATTAGGGTAAAAATGTAGGGGTCAATGAAGAACGTACCCACGTTTCAACATTTGGGCAGGTCAAGAAATGGTTCTGCAATTCCCTACTTAGAAAAACAGCTGTACTTAAGACTATGTAACAGTTTGTTGCCACCAAACTTTGCTCCTACTGAGCAGCCAAGGCAATCCAAAAGTCCTACCACTCTGCAGGTCTCCCTTCCCATTTCAAGAGGTGAAGAGCACACTTTACCTCCTCAAGCCCTGGCAGAAGAGTTTACCACCTCTTCCTTCTTGTGGGCAATCTATGGGAGGCTTTCTATGCTTAAATTAAGCAACATAGGTTAGTGTAAGCCTCCTATGTTCTTTCTCTGTTTCTGCTGGGCTGATGCTAGCTGAGCTTCATGAAACATTGAGACCTGAATTTAGCACTCCAGCACTGTGTGCACCTCTCAGAGCTATTGTTTCAGGCTGACTGCAGACTCAGCCATGTACCAGCTTGACCATCTTGTCAAGTTTTCCCTTACAACTACAGCTGATAGAAACTTGTATTTTACTATTAATATAAGTTTAAATAGTGATCTAATCTGAGTCAGTGCTTTAAGCAACGGCATGTAGTACCTGTGGTTTAACCACCAGAGACAGCTGTGTAACATGCAGGCAACAGCAAATCTCATGGCTGCTAGTCCTGTTTTCCTCCTTTTACCCTAATATAATAGTTTCATTATAATTGGACAGCAGCAGATAGGAGTTCACATGACATTCCCCCTAAAGTGCAATGAACAATAACATGCTACAGGCTTCATTGGACGGCAGATGTGGATGAAGTATTTCGGCAATTCTATAAATATATTTTTTGCCATTCTCATTAAATGAACGTTTTACCGGTTTCATATATTTGGGTTGGATCAGAAGTGTTGAAGTCCTGTACTGTGTTTTAATGTCTAAAATAATACAGTGCAAGCAAAGTACCAGTGTATAATAATTAAATATTAATATCCTGTTTGGAAACAGTATGATTCAATCAGCACTGCACTCATCCACTGGGTTACACGCAAAGAGTATGGCATCCCCAAATGAACTTGTTTCAATTTCTGAGTATGTCCTGGGTACTTTTTTGGGGACAGAAATTATACCACATCAACATCCATTGCTTTTGGCCATGGTCTGATGAGGTACGTTAGCCTAACAGAGAAAAAGTAACGTGTTTTGTTTTTTCTGTTTGGTTGTTCCTTTGCTCTGTGCTTTTCATAAACCTTCTTGCACTCTCCAACTGGGTTTTTAACTTTACTCAGATATTGCTTTATTTCTAGGAAAAAAATAATTTTGTATTAGAGAAGAAACAAGAAATAATATTAAGAAGTGGTTCCTCAAAATCAAAAGTGGCAACTAAATTCAGGAGCCCATGTGACTGACCCTGTTTTGGTTGCACCCACAATCAACCATTGCTTAGCAGACTCAGGAGAAGCTGGTTAGCTCACAGCCCTTTTGGTAACCAAGTCTCTGATTTCAGTACCTACACAAAGATGCAGCAGTCCAACTGGAGTTAACTCGAGAGCCATTGGTTGCTACGGCTCAGAGTGACACCAACACACTTGTTTTCCCAAGCCCTCACATGGGTTCTGATATGAGACACGTTTCCCACTGCACCTGTTGATGACAAGTATTACTGTCATGTGACTGCCTGTCCAAGCCCACCCTCATGACATAACCTGACACTGGGCGGGCAGAAGCTCAAGGAAACTTAATTTGCACGTTGAAGATTCATAACGGTAGAAGTAGTAAACTACACATAATCCATCTTTATATCAAAAACACCCGCCAAATACACCAGGTTTCCTTTTCTTCAGGGAAGAAACCCTGGATCATAAGAGCCAAATGTGGCAGGTGCAAGTGTATAAAGACAGTGGCAAAGCAGTGGTTAAAACAGGATTTGAAGCAATTCATGTTTCAAGAGTTGCAGGACTTTCATATGTGTTTTAAATGCAAACTTACTTAGGGATTCCCAGACTTATTTTTATAGGTTGAATTATTTAGAAAATACTGTTTCCTCTCAAGGATTCTTCCCTTAGGTAATTGATAAATATTTATAATGCAGACTCCCTCTTAATGAAGATTTTTGCCTGGGAATAACAATTAAGAGTCTTTGTCAAAATCCCAAGTTGAAAATAACTGTCATTCAAATGTTATTGTTTTTGAGTATGTGTAAAATATTGCCTTCCAAGATCCAAGGAAAAATCTTTGTTGGCAAGTTTTTGAAACAATGCCTAACTAAATGTGAAGGGGCTTGTCTTAACAGCATACCAATGAGGTGTAACTGGCAATCAGGTGTGACTTGTTTAACAAATTAACAATATGTTTCTCTAATAGAAAATTTGTTGCTCCATATTCAGCATTGAAGATTTGCAGCTACTTAAAACAATCTACAGAGACTTTCAACATAATTAAGGTTACATTTACTTTGAAATTCATGACGGCCATATAAAAGCAAACTAGCAATATTATACATCTGGAAAATCACACTCATGAAGTTCTTTAAGCCTTTTGTTAAGGGTAAATCATTTACACCTAAAAAATAAGTGAGAATTCATCAAACTATCAGTAACAGCTGTATCTAATTCTGAGGGGTTTTGTGCTAAAAAAAAAAACCAGATCTTGATCTTACTCTTATTTGATTTGTAATTATTGCTGTAGACAAGAGGAAGAGGTATTTGAGGTTTTACAGATAATCGTAACTCATTCCATGTTAAGCTACTGATCTGTTCCTGTTTGCTAATTCCACAGATTGTTGTAGCATTTATCAACTTGCTGCAAGTGGGCATTTCTGAGCAAGTTTGGTCTAATCATAAATTTCTATGCTTACTCGGCTCAGTAAACAGACATCTCTCCCCCATCCATCCAAGCAGCTGAGATGTGATGGCTTCTGTGTCCACAGGTTACCTGTTTCCATAGCCTGCATCTGCTCCAAAGTATCCCAAAGCTGCAGAAATATTTGATAAAGAACTATAGACTGGAAGAGCTTTTCATGGAGACTTGTTACTTTAGAACTCTTGAAAAATGCCTTCGTTGTTCTTGCTACTGCTGTTGTTTTATCTCCAAACATCTGTATGCCATATGGTGTTGAAAGATACAGATATACAGCATCTTTTAGCAAAGATGGGCATTATATGGTGTACATTTAAACATGTTTAAAGAAAACATGACAAGTGCTCATAAAACACAGCCATAAAAGACCATTCTCAAACTCTAATTTCCAAACCAACCATCATTAGATTTCATCTTTTTTTCTTAGCAAAACTATCAATCCAAATGGGTGTAGATCTCTCAAAAGGCCACCTCCATTGCAACTAGTGCTTTTGTTTTTTTATAGATAGGCAATAAAGCTTATAAAAATCCACATTATGGAAAAAATGAATAATCAAAAGAAACTGAAAGGAAATCCCACTTCAGAGGACACCATCAAGATGGACCTCCTGAGGAGAAGTGTATTTCTGAAAAGTACTCTAAATGCATCCTTTACAGGATGGGAAAGTCTTACAAATGCATTTCCATTAGTGATCATTTTAATTTTGTTAGTCTTTAGATGGAAAAATCACAGACTAGTAAAGGAATTCAACCCCTCCTCTGGGCTGTCTGGATTTTTTTCTCAGATGACTTGTACTTCTAAATCTCCTAAACAACAAGCCAGCTACAACTTCCCTTGAGAGACTATTCTCACTCTAAATTTATTTATTGTTTATAGTCTGAAAGTTTTTCATGAGGCGTGTCCTAAATGTTCCTTTCCCTTGCTGAAAAGGAACCCCCCCCTTTTCTGCTTTTGCCCCCGTTGGGTACCTGCAGGCTCTCACCCTCTCTAGCATGTTGATTTCTTCTATCTTTCCCCAAACAACTTTCCTCAGTTCTCTTCAAACCCTTTCCAGTTCTTCAGTATTACTACAGGGACCAGGCTCATCTCACTTATCTTAGAATAGCTGAAGCTTTAATGATCAGCTAAAACAAGGCACCTGCATTAAGGGCGATAAAAATTAGATGAGTTAATCCCAGCACAGGTGATCAGAAAGGATCACAACATCATCAGCACAGCAGCCTGCTTCCTCCTTTTAGTAAGATTTAACATGATATGTTTAGTTTATGTTGAAGAATCTTGTATGTCACAGTGCACTTAATAATAACCTTGGTTTATGTGGACGCTTTTTTCCAGAGGCGACTGAAAGATCATATAATTACCTCATTGGCCCAGAATCAAATATTTGCAGGAAAAAACATAGAATTGTAGGAAATGTAGCCAATTTTTAGCTTTTCAACAAATCAGATAAATTATTATTTATCAGACATTTCACTAAGAGTCACAAGAGTTTTCTGTTAAACTCAACAAAGGTTGAAGGGTTCTTAGTATTTAGGATACCATATGAATATATCATATATCATAAAACACATGCAACATAATGCACATTTTACTTTCTTTTAAGTCAGCGTTCTTCCATTTGAGATGTTATATTTTTTCAAAGCTAATTTTTAAAGCCAAACTCCATGATGGTGAAAGTAACATGGACTGAAAAAAAACATTTATGTCTTATCATAAAGCCAAAGGCAACGTACCACATTCATTTGTTTTTGATTCCAGCAACGAGTGCTGAAAGTTTCCAGGGGCATAGCATAGCAGAATACCTAGCAGTATAAACAAAAAGGTAATACTTAGGCATGCTGCTAATGATAAAAAATATTATTGTATTTAATCCACTCATACAGAGAACAAGTCTGAAAACATTAGAGATATATGTATATTTGCACATATATATATAGAGAGAGATAGAGTCACACACATAGATATGTAGATAAATATGTTTCTTAGAATTCCTAAGAAGAGTGTGTCAGACCCACACAAACAAGGTGTTCTAGAGTGCTTGGGCTGAGGAGGTCCAAATCCAGGAGATACTGAGTATCCTGCTCATCCACTGCAATGATCTCCTGTCAGTCCTGGAGATGGCCCCACCAGTCAGCAAGAACTAAGCACCTCTCTGCCCACCATAGCGGATATGAGATGGTGATTCTCAGATAATTATGAAAATTCAAGTCTCTCAAATCCAGAGAGACCCTTTATAGTCATTCACTACATCCCAATAGCACTACAGGAGGTCAAATGCCAGAGGAAACCCCTGACATAATACATTTAACCTATAAAAGTGGAACAAGCTCAGTGATCCATTTTAAATTCCTTAGAATCATAGTTCTCTGCTGTAGCTGTACGCTTCTACGGGAGAATTTATCTTGGGCCGCATACCTCCGGGACACAGGGCTCTACCCACCCTGGGGACAGTGATGCACAGACATCAATATGATGGATGCAAAATGTCCGTCTATTTAGCTGCGTCACACGCTTATATAGCTCTTGCGGTTCCTGTTCCTGCCACTCCTATGGGGAGGAGTCTGTCTTTCCGTCACATCCCGTAATCTTCCGGTCGCCGATCCCTGTCTATTCCCCTACATCTGCAATGGTATATAGTTTTTTGTTTTTCAAGCTTTGATCCCCAAAGACATGATCTGACATGGTGCCATGTAACTCCAGGCTTATGTTGTCTTGACAGATACATATTGACAAAGTTCTGTGTAATGTTATGCTCCATGATTTTTAAGGACAATGCCATATAATCAATGAGATACAAATGCCATACATACTCAGGCAGGAAGATGTGCATGTGTCCTTGTGTATATATATTCACGTGTATGCACTTGTCTGTGTATCTACACACATGTATATGCATGTATAGAATGTAACCACTATAATTAATAAAATAAAGATTTTAATAAAGAGTTTTATACTCTCTAATCTCCCTTTATAGTTCCTCTCTCTGTATTTGTGTGAATAGAAGAATAAAGCACAGCTACTGTATTTAGCCATGAGGTTTCATTAAGCAAACTAAAAATCTAAATTAATAAAAATGTTTTGCAAAACATGCAGGAAGTCATCCCCAAATAGCCAGTGTTGAGACTACAATGCCAGATTAATACTCAGGCCAAACAGATCAATTCTGCAAGGTTGTAAATGATTGCTGACGTCATATATTAATCAGTCTTTATACATTTCAGATTGAAAAGGGTTGTCCCCAGAAATACAGCATATGGGAAATCCCATAGAAAGTCCTATGGCAAGTCAACAGGGTCATGGAGGCCACATGAATCCCTAGGTACCTTAACAAAATGTATTACACTGTAAAATTCGAACCACCTAGCATCATAAGAGGGAACAGTTTGAAGAAAGTATCTATCTGCCCACTGATCACTTCAGTTCTTTCTATTATGACTGTGATATTGCCTGGTTTTTACACTCTTTTCAGCCCATAGCACTTACACTGCTCTGATTTTAAAAATCCAAAAACCAATTTGCCATGGAAAAGACAGAGGAGCCTGAAAATTGAACTGACCATTCCTGTCTTCATCACAGCACAGAGTGTGTCAACTGAGAAATGCAAAGCATGCTGGTAGAAGACAAGATGTTAGTAATGAGCCAAATGAATCCCTGGTGTGACTTCACTCACTTCATTAGGGTTATCTCCAGGATAAATCTGTCCCGACATACTGAAGACTTTAAAAGTTTTGAGCTGACGAGAATAGAAGTACATGGGGAAACAGCAAACCTTCCCTGAATATTTAAACTGGATTGTTAAACCAGTGGATCTTATTCCAAATTATGTTTGCAGCTTGTTTTTGATATAGCCTCTTGAATCACTTTTACAGTTCCAGAAAGTGTTGCATGATCCAGCCAGTGCATTAATAAGCAATGAGCTATGCAGTCCTGTCAAAACAAGCTCATTAGGAAGTTGGCTGCTGGGTTTTTGCAACCACTAGCTAAAGTTTGGCAAAATAAACAGGGGCACCTACAGGGAAGTCCCACAAGCTGTCTGTACTTTAAAAGATTTAAGAACTTATTTTTAAATATAAAAATAAGACCGAGCATCAATTTTCAGCAGTGCAAGTACAAAATAATTTTCCAAAAGTCTCACAAAAGCTTTATTGCAATGATTAGGTAGAAAGTTTCTTCTCATGATAAAAAAAATATTCCACAATATAAAGAAAAAATTATGCTTCCTGATATATTGTTAGGCTCATAAAACCTGACTCTAGTTTTTCAGAACCATAAACAAAGTAAGGCACTTTGATGCTCTGATGATTGGATGGTAATTAGAGGGCCACACAAGTTCATAATGTATATGAAGAGCATAATAAGTTAAAAGTCCCTTTTATGAGTAGCTCACTGATCGCTTCTCCAGTGACTCAACCAAGCTTGTCTATGAAAATTAAAGGGTACCATGCCTAGCATTTCTTTGCAAGACTGCAAGAATGCACCCAGACTACCCTGTGCAAACACTAGTTAAGTCCCATCAGGCACCTCAGGTAACAAAGAGAACTGCTAGAAACCACTAAAACATTTGAATCTAAAGAAATAATTTCAGTGGAAGAAGCTTTGAATGCATTCAAAACTGAGGAGGCGTTTAAACTTAGGGATTCGGTGGGGTGGGGGCCAAAGTGGCAATGCTAATGCCATCACATACAAAAGGGGAATTATACAGGTCAACCAGAGCAGCGACAAAGGTGCCTTAGCTGCCTCACAAGATGACAACCAGGAGACCAGCCACCTCAAGGGTGTGTATGGCTGTAGTGGATCCTCATGCACCCTTCCAGGGAAACCTGCATGCTCAGGAACCTTTCTGAAATGCCTGTACACCAACACACGCAGCATGGGCAATAACAGGAGGAACTAGAGGTCTGTGTGCGGTCGCAGGGCCATGATCATACTGCAGTCACAGAGACATGGTGGGATAGCTCACACGACTGGAATGTGATCAGGGATGGCTACAGGCTTTTCAGGAAAGACAGACCAGCAAGACGAGCTGGGGTAGTTGCTCTTTATATGAGGGAGCAGCTGGAATACATCGAGCTCTGCCTTGGAGTGGAAGGAGAACAAGTTGAGAGCTTGTGGGTAAAAATTAAGGGGCAGGCAAATATGGGTGACACTGTTGTGGGTGTTCGCTACAGGCCACCTGATCAAGAAGAAGTAGTTGATGAAGCCTTCTACAGTCAGCTAGGAGCAGCGTCACAAATGCAGGCCCTGATCCTTGTGGGGGACTTCAACCACCATGAAACCATTTGCTGGAAATCAACACAGCAAGCCATGAATGATCCAGAAGGTTCCTGCAGAGCATCAAGGACAACGTTTTAATGCAAGCGGTGGAGAAGGCAATGAGACAAGTTGTGCTGCTCGACCTTATACTAATGAACAAGGAAGGGCTGGCTGAGGATGTGAGAGTTTTGGGTAGCCTTGGCTGCAGTGACCATGAGATGGTGGAGTTCAGGATCCTGTGTGTAGAAGCAGGGCAACAGCTCAGATTACAGCCTTGGACTTCAAGAGGGCCAACTTTGGTGTCTTCAAAGACCTGCTTGGAGGAATCCCATGGGCTAGGGTTCCAGAAGGCAGAGGGGTCCAAGAGACCTGGTCAATATTCAAGGACCACTTCCTCCAAGCTCAAGATCAGTACATCCCTAGGAAGAAGAAGTCAGGTAGAGGAGCCAGGAGACCTGCATTGATGACCAAAGAGCTTCTAGTGAAACTCAAATGGAAGATGGATGTTCACAATATGTGGAAAAAGGGACTGGCCATTTGGGAGGAATATAAGAATGTTGTCAGGGTATACTGGGATGCAACAAGGACGGCCAAGGCCCGTTTAGAATGAAATCTGGCGAGGGATGTCAAGGATAACAAGAAGGCCTTCTTTAAATATGTCAACAGCAAAGCGAAGACTGGAGATACAGTGTGCCCACTGCTGAACAAGGAAGGGGCCCCGGTGATGCAGGATGCAGAGAAGGCAGAGTTACTGAATGCCTTCTTTGCTTTCGCATTCACTGCTAAGGCTGGCCCTCAGGCACCTCAGCCCCCAGAGGTGAAAGAGAAAATCTGGGGAACGGAGGACTTCCCCTTGGATTAGGTCAGAGATGACCTAGGCAAATTGTATCCTCACAAATCCATGGGCCCCAACAAGATGCACCCGCAAGTGCTGAAGGAGCTGGCGGATGTTCTTGCCGAGCCACTCTCCATCATCTTTGAAATGTCATGGAGTGCAGGAGAGGTGTCCGAGGACTGGAGGACATCAAATGTCACTCCAATCTTCAAAAAGGGCAAGAAGGAGGACCCAGGAAACTATAGGCCAGTCAGCCTCACCTGAATCCCTGTAAAGGTGATGGAGCAGCCCATCCTGGAGGACATCTCCAGGGATACAGAGGAAAAGAAGGTTATCAGAAGTACTCAACATGGATTCTCCAAGGGAAGATCATGCCTGACCAACATGACAGCCTTCTATGATCGTGTGACTGGCTGGGTCAACAAAGGGAGAGCAGTGGATGTTGTCTATCTTGAATTCAGTAAGGCATTTGACACTGTCTCCCACAACATCCTCGTAAGTAAGCTAAGAAAGTGTGGGTTGGATGAGAGGGCAGTGAGATGGATAGAGAACTGGCTCAACAACAGAACTCAGTTGTGATCAATGGGGCAGAGTCTGGCTGGAGGCCTGTCACTAGTGGTGTTTCCCAGGGGTCTGTGCTGGGCCCAGTCCTGTTCAACATATTCATCAATGACCTGGATGATGGGATAGAGTGTACCCTCAGCAAGTTTGCTGATGACACCAAGCTGGGAGGAGTGGCTGATACACTGGAAGGCTGTGCTGCCATTCAGTGAGACCTGGGCAGGCTGCAGAGCTGGGCCCAGGGGAACCTCATGAAATTCAACAAGAGCAAGTGCAAGGTCCTGCCCCTGGGAAAGAACAACCCCATGAACCAGTACTCAAGTTCAGAAGTAGCAATATTAACTTTAAAGCCAGAAATTAAAATCAGCCTTTTGAGAAACACAGTGACTATTTAATACTACTTTCTAACTGCAGTCCTGGCTGTAATACTGATGCCAGCAGTTTTTATCCAACGTCCAAACTGTGCAAATGTATATATTTTTTTTCAATGGCTAGTAGTATAAAACCTTGTATTTTGTTCTATTATGTAAACTTTCCCATTCAGGTGACAGGCAATTTATTGCAGCCCTTCGATGGATTGTAATGGCTGTAGTAACTGTGCAGTTAAGTGCTGTTTCTAAAAAGTAGAACTGGCAAAATATTTAATGAAGCATTTTGGCTTTCTCTGCGACGAGATGAGAGCACCCTGTTGTATGCCAAATCAATCTGATTTTGCACAATATATCCATTCAAGCAGCAATTCTGGAGGCTGGAGAGCCAGAGTTGCTGAGAGACTAGATTTTCTAGGCTGTGGAGAAAATACTACTTCCAGATGTAATTTCCAAGTACTAAGAAGTGCCATTTACTCTGGGAGACATGGATTTGCAGCATGATTTGGACAAATTCTGTGGAAGCTCTTCAATCTTTGCTGAAAATCTGCAAGAATTTTCTTCAGTGTTACTGCTGCTACTGTGGCTTTAACACTGTAATATCAATATTTAACACTGCTAATTCCCTATGAAATGTATATACTGCAACCATACTCTGCAAGGTGAGACACACAGATTGGGTAACTGCTGAGAATGAACAGCTAGTTCCAAGTTACATGTGTAAGAGGCATGCAAAGATATTTTTCTCTCTTTTTTATTTTCTTTGGGGGGCCGGGGGGTGGAGGTGGGGGTGTTTTGTTGTTGTTTGGTGCTTCTTTTTGGCCAGTTTCCACTCCATGTTCAATTTCAAGGCAATGCATTTCCATTCATTTCAAGAGTACAGAACTTGACAGTGGCAATCTTTCCTCTAGTGTCATTAAGGAAAATATTACAATTATCACTTCATCCAGACACTAAAAATCCTCCACAAAGTTCTTCCATAAATAGCTGTAAGAAGTAGAGCATCATTAAACTCTTAGCACATACCATTCTACTGAAGTAAGAGCTGATCCCAGTGGGTCCTGGATCCCACAATTATCTCAGAGTTCTGGCCCTGAAAAATCAGCTCAGGGCAGCCTTTCTACAATTTTCTTCATACCAGACTTCACTACGCATTGTTGATGTCCCTAGAAAACACTTGCAGGGTTCACAAAATCTGCTCTGCTGAGTGAAAAAGAAAAGCATTGAGAGAGCTGCTGAGCTCTGACATTGCCATGTTCTCCTACTGAGAAAGGAGTAATAAATTACTGAAAATTTAGAAACCCTTTCTAGATCATGCCTGTGGAACACCGTTCTGTGGAAAGGTCAATATGTGACAACAGCAGCCACCAAGGCTGCAATGAGTTGGGCGGGCAGCGTGCTGCAGGCACAAATGCCAGGGGAAACAAAGCACTTGGCAGACAGCCGCCTCCCCTGAAGCACAAATGACTCGTAGGTATGCTCCCATCAGCAGACCATGCTACTAACTCAATGCAATCTTTTTCTTAAGAGTATCAGGAAGATTATAAAATGTGGCAAAATCAGTCTGAGGCCACCCAGAAGCTATTCAACCCTCTCTGAGGAATTTTTAAGCTAGTAACTCTTGTGGTGAGTTTTAATAAGTCATTTTTCGGCTTCAGAGCATCACAGGAACATGGACAGGGACAAGAGGGCTGCGTAGAGATTACGAAGTCACTCTGCAGCAGCAGCACTGCAAGAAAGAGGGACCCTGGATTTTGGCTGGGGTGTTACTAAGGCTAAGGCTGTAGCAAAGGTGACCCAACTCCCAGGCCCCTTTAAGCAAACAAATAAAGCAAAACAAGATTTGCTTGGTGTTGATACCTCTTGCTCTTTCACAGCTCCTAGGATCCTTTTTCGTTGTTGTTGGTTTTCTTTTAATTGGAAAAGAGCTGGTATTTTTCATAGTCTCATAAATTTTTAAATAACCCTTGAGCTTAATAAAGTCTTTTCTTCTGCTCCATGTCTATAACACCTGCATTTAATCAAGCCATACTCTCCTTTTTTTCCATCTTTTGCATGGCTTTCCTGCATGTGCTCAAAAACACTCGCAGCTCCCTTCCTTTGATGCAATCCTTTATAACTGTTCTTTGCAGATACCACCAGTTCAATGTTTGTCACCCAAGACAAGAACATTTCTGGTTTTGAATTCTCAAAAATGAGCAGTTGAAGACATACCCAGCCCAAGAAGAAGGATGAGTCATCTGGAAAACAGAAGATAAAATACAAAATGTCCTGCAATAATTAAATTTTCACTTTATTGCAGAAAAGTCATAGTATTAAAAAGAAATCAAATATGGCTTGCTTTTTTAATCCAGCCAGCTAACTATATATTTGAAGAGTTTTAAGGTTCTTCTGCATTCTGAAAAGTGATTCCTTATGTTCCTTATAAGCATTTCTTACTGGAGTAATCTACAGAAATGAGTCAAAACTGCATGATCACTTCTGCAGGGTACCTTGTTTTGGACCATTACTGTGGAACAACAGAGACGTTTCACTCCAGAGGGGACATGTTACACATGTAAAAGTAGCATCATTGCAAGAAAAACAGCAGGGGAGTGGGCAAAAAAGACCTCTCAGAAAAAAAAAAAAAGGGGGGGTTTGGTCTTCTCATCTATTACATTAAAAATATTCTTACTGAATTATTTTGCACATTGAATAAGATACTACAAGTAGAGAAACATGAGATTCGGGGGATAATTGCCCAGCGAGGCAGCTCATTCCCTCTTTCTGGTACAATTTTACCAGGAAGGTTTAGCATAAAGGACACAGCACAATAAATCTACAAGTGGATATCAAATAAAAGATGTTGCTGCAAAACATGACTCCTTAGAGAAATAAGGTAAAAAAGAAGCAAAAGGCAATAATTTAAAGCACTGTAAGAATAAAATTGTTGATTACTCTTTCAATCACAAATAGAGCTGAAATATTGGAATTCAACACAAAACAAAACAAGAGTGGCTAGTTTTTCTCTTCTGGAGCCACTGAATCACATGGCTTTGGTATACCTGGAGTAAAGATCTCCATCCAGAGTGAGAAAGGAAATCACCTGAAGGGTACAGCAGCATTCCAGAAAATTAAGTTGAAAGCATTTGTGTATCTGTGTGCAATCTGACTTGGTCTCTGTTCTCCAAACAAGATGTTCCTCAAGGTGCTGTAGGCAAGCAGCACTATTTTCTTTTGGAAAATACCCACCTTTCTCCACATACATCCAGCCAAGTTACCACCAAAACTGCAAAAATTTCAGGGGGAACAATATGGATAAAAATCAAAGGACAAGAATTAGGAGATGCAATACAAAAAAATAGCCTACAGTGTTTCCTCAGTCCTACTTTGTACAGTCCAGGTTTTCCAACTGATCTAAATTTAGATTTGTCTTACTTGAAATTAGTAGGTCAAATAAGTGAATAAAGTGCTCCTCATCATGACTGAATATCTCTGAATTTTACTCCTATGCTTTGTTTCTGGCACCTAACAACCTCTGTCTGCACTAACAAGAGATTTCTCACAAATACAGTCGAAGGGCTTTAGGAATTTGTTTGCTAACTGAATGAATTATTATTGTATGAAACAAATGACTCTTTTCCATGCATTATCATATTTTTCTCAATCACCTGTTTCAGCATTGGCATCTCTCAGTTTAAGATTAATAATGTCATAAATTATCACACGAAAGATCTGGACTGTTCTAATTTGCAAGACAGTTTTCCCAGATTGTCTGCTGTTTCTATAAGGAAAACTATAACACATGAACAACAGATTTAAATCCTACCCCATTTGTTCCCACAAACACACATGGTCTGATTTGATTTTCATAATTGTTTAACTTGTATGGTTCCCACTGATTCATTATATACTCTGGTGTGAAATCAAAACAGGCCTGTAATAGGTAGCATAGCCAGAGGGGACTAGAGAAACTTAAAAAACTTAATATCCATTGTTCATTTCAGTTCATCACTTGCATTATTAGTGGCAGCTGTTCTACTACAAACCACATTTTCCTACCCTTTGAGTATGTAGTGCTGCATCTCTAAATAGCTGCAAAATGTTGATGTAGCCTGTTGAGGAAAACTGACTGTCATATAAGGTTGCTGGGGAATCTTGGCAAGATCCATTTTGTCCTCCGTCCTGCAGAAGATGCTTTGTTTGAAGATTCTCCACCTGTTTATTCACAAGTGGCTTTAAAAATATTGTCTTCAAACATTAATAGAGCAGTTGCTTCCCACCACAGCTCCAGCTAAAATCCTGGTTATCTCTATGCCATATAGCTTGGTATCTCTAACAATATATTTTCAAAACATATGTGTATGCTATGTTACATCTTTACTGATCTATCACACAGCTAAACGTGGGCATTCCTGCATCTGTTTTCAGGCAGAGGAGATATTTCTTCCAATCGTCGCACTATTTTCCCAAAAAAAAGGTGACATGCAGAAGAAACAAAGGGACCAAGAAAGGGAACTGCAGACCAATGCTTTTCTAAGAGATTCATTAAAAGCTTTCAGCCAAGGGAAAAGAGAAAGCAAACTGAATTGGATTCAGTTCTGGGGTGAAGGTTTGGTAGGCTATTAGAAGAGATTATATTTGAATCATTCTGCTTTGTCCATTCTTAACCTAAGTATTTTCATCCCATGAAAGAAAAATATTCATTGTTTTCTTGAGACATTTCTATTTTCATTTCTAGCCAAAGAAATATTATGCCATAAGCCACAGATGAATTGTAACTAAAGAAGGGAGCTTTAAAACTACATAGACCCCACAAATCCTGGCTAATAATATGCCAGATATAATAATTATACACCAAGACCATCAAAACTACTGCCATAACTCCCATCTATGTCATTATGCAAAATAACGTTTTCTTTCAACTTTTTTCCTCGCAATTGTCTTTTCCTTCCTCTGCAGAAAGACTTCCTGTGCTAGCCCTCAAATTAAAAGTAACATTGCAGTGAAAGGAAACTCCCAGATCACCAAGTGAAAATTCCTGCTGTCATAGATAACTATGTCTGATAATCTCATCCATAAACTGTACCAGCGTCACCTTATTCCCACTGGAAGGCTTTTCCAGGACCTCACAGCTGTCATGGTCAGAAACTTTCCTCCAGTTTCCAGACTGAACTTTTAATCTTCTGTGGTGCCTCCCCACCAACATGTATTTGCAGGCAGCGTTCATATATCCCTTTTCAGCTTTCATTCTATCAGGTCAAATAATGCAAGCTGTACCTGTGCAAAATACTTCTTTTCTTTAATCACACTATGAGGATGAGTTTTAGACAAAAGTTCACAGAATCACAGAATCCCAGGCTGGAAGGGACCTCAGGGATCATCTAGTCCAACCTTTCTAGGAAGAGCACAGCCTAGACAAGATGGCCCAGCACCCTGTCCAGACGACTCTTGAAGGTGTCCAACATGGCCGAGTCAACCACTTCCCTGGGGAGATTATTCCAATGGGTGACTGTTCTCACTGTGAAAAATTTCCCCTGTCCAATTGGAATCTCCCCAAGAGTAACTTGTGTCCATTCCCCCTTGTCCTCTCCATAGTACTCCTTGTAGAAAGGGAGTCTCCATCTTCTTTGTAGCTACCCCTTAACTACTGGTACGTGGTGATGAGATCCCCTCTAAGCCTCCTTTTCTCAAGGCTGAACAAATCCAGCTCTCCCAGCCTATCCTCGTATGGCAGCTTCCCAGTCCTTTGATCATCTTGGTGGCCCTTCTCTGGGCCCCTTCCAGCCTGTCCACACCCTTTTTTATGGTGGGGACCAGAACTGTACACAGTACTCCAGGTGTGGCCTGACAAGTGCTGAGCAGAGTGGGAGAATGACTTCTTTCTCTCTGCTGGCGATGCCCTTTTTGATGCAACCCAGCACCCTGTTGGCCTCCTTGGCCGCAGCAGCCACTGTTCGCTCATGCTGAGCTTTCTGTCCACCAGGGCCCCCAGGTCCCTTCCCACAGAGCTGCTCTCCAGCCAGGTGGATCCCAGTCTGTGCTGCACTCCTGGATTATGTTTCCCCAGGTGCGTGACCTTACACTTCTCCTTGTTGAAATTCATAAGGTTCTTGCTGGCCCACTCTTCCAGCCTATCCAGATCTTCCTGCAGAGCAGCTCTCCCTTCAGGAGTGTCTACTTCCCAGCACAATTGGGTGTTATCTGTAAATTTCATCAGGCTACACTTGATCCCGTTATCTAGATCACTTATAAAGATGTTGAATAACATTGGGCCCAATATCGATCCTGGGGGACCCCACTTATGACAGGTTGCCACTTGGAAAAGGAGCTGTTTACCACTACCCTTTGGGTGCGGCCTGTCAGCCAGTTCCCCACCCACTGCACAGACCACTTGTCTAGGCCATAACACATTGATTTCTCCAGGAGGAGGCTGTGGGGGACTGTATCAAAGGCACACGCCTGCTGAGCTGTGGTCTATAGCTCTGTTCCTTAGGGAGATGCCACCCTCAAAGAAAACATGTGCTTCATTTTGTTGAACATTAAGCGAATGTCCCATTGCTCACCTTCCCTTGCAGTGATGCACTGCTCTCTCTTCACTCACTCCTCTGTCTATACTCTGCTTTTAATTTACAATCTGTTGTCTTATTCTCTCCTAGAGTCTTTATCCCTAGCTATTTCCATTTTCCTTTCCGCTCTTCTTGTGAAACTTGCTTCTCTTATGTCTTCCTTCTTGCCATGTTGTGTTGCCTTTCTGCTTGTTTCTCTTCTTCCTTCAGTGCAGAAAACATTTTGTCTGTTCCTAAAAAAAAACCAACTTCTCAGTTTTCCAAGCTCTACTTCTGCCTTGGCTTTAATGAGATGTACTTCTATGAAGCATCTCTTTCAAAGGACATTTGGTTGGCTAGTACACTATGTATCCACAAATTTTGATCTGCCCTTGCAGTTTCTACTCCCTTTTTCTCCTTGCTATTTTCAAACTTTTGAATTCCTTCGTTATCCATGGCCTTAAATTTTCTCACCCAAGACCTCTTAGTGTCATTTCATTAAAAAAGTACTTTACTCAGGTAACCCCTCAAGGACAGTATTAGCCTGCTGCTTATTCACACGATCAATATATAAACCATGAAGCACAGGAATCCACAAATAAGTTCTGCAGCTCACTGCTCTTAGGGCTCTCTCAGTCACTAGTCACTTGGATTTTTGTTACTTTTAGCTAAGCTGTTTCTGTCCCCTTCAACAGCTGAATATTCATTAGCAGCAATTAAACACAGGAAACCTAACTGCCTTAGCTACAAGACCTTTGACCTCTCACCACACACAAATACAATACTACCTTTAAACCACAAATGACAACTAGACCTTCTCATTAAGAACTGCAGCCAAACCACTGAACCTACAAATGATG
Source organism: Phalacrocorax carbo (assembly GCF_963921805.1). Lineage (NCBI taxonomy): Eukaryota > Metazoa > Chordata > Aves > Suliformes > Phalacrocoracidae > Phalacrocorax > Phalacrocorax carbo. The sequence continues at coordinate 16,764,786 of NC_087516.1, forward strand.
AAATGCAACCTCATAAACCAGTAAGCAACAGAAAACGCCAGTTAACTTACACCCCAAAATACAAGAACTTCTTTATCCTCCACCAAGGCCAATTCCCACCCAGAGACCCCTGTTCACTGTGCTCCTATCAGTAGGTTCTTCTATGCCATGGAAAACCCAAGGCGCAATACAGAATGTTCAGAACTGTTGGAGTATGTATCAACTGTTTTTGATACATTGTTTCATTAGATGGGTAAATTTATGCTTAAGTCCAGATTCAACTACATCTCAACAGCAAGCACAAGAGATACCGTGGACTCAGGAGTGCAACCACATTATACAAAATATTAGGAAGATGCTGGTAACTGACTTGAATAACAACAATAGGTTAAGCAAGGACTGTGTTACCATTACGGAGAGAAAACAGGCATCTTTGGTAACATCTTTGTGCATACAAATGAGAAAAAAATAACCTAAGGCCCATTTTGTTTATTTATTATTGCCATCTAAGTCATTATGAGATACTGTGCCTTTCCATAGCAAAGCCACATAGTGCAAATGTCATTAATTCCTTTTCCTTACTAATCCAAAATTAAGAACATTAAAATGCATTAAATTCAAGACATTATAATTTAAAGAGAGATTTTATAAAGGCTCTTTGGTAGTCAAGGCTATATTAGTATTTCCATTCTATTTTTTAAGTGCTTATAAATCAGCCATAAATGCTGCTCATTTTGGAACCTGCTTTCCAAGTTTTCAAACCGCAACTTATCATTCATTATATATTTTCCTGAAAATGTGATTCAGATCAATCTTTCTTCTGGGTAAGGTGAGTTTCTGGATGCCAGTGATCTGAAGCAGCGTGCCAGAAGGATAGAAAAATGCATTATGATGAAGTTTTAATGTAAAACAGAACTCTTGGCGATTTAAAGTAATGTTCTTTGTTGTCTGCAAGAAAACAAAACCAGAATCCAAATAAATTACTATAGTTTCTCAAGCTATAATATGCAGTTGTAGTTTTTGAAAACAAATTAAGAACCAAACCAGTAAAATGGTGAGGGTGCCTTTAGCTTGCATAACTACTTCTCAGCTCCTACAGCTACATGGGGAGGTCTATATCCATCAAAGCTGGAAACAGGCAGGCTACGCATCCTCAGAGCACCTTTGGTTTGCATTTTGTTGCCCTGCATTTAACAAAGCCATCACCATTGCTATTTTTCAGTGCTGGTCACTTCCTAATCAAGCTGCTTCATATTTTGAACCACCCTACAGGGGTGAGGGAAAAAGGGGCATGAATACCTTTCTATTCAAGCTCCAAACAGGCTGTTAGAGCAGGTCCAGGAGTAAAGCTGTGTTGGATGGATGCAAAAGCATCTAACAGCAATCAAGAGAGGATTAGGGCCAGCTGCAGCACCCTCATTTGTTTGTCTCCTATATTGTGCTGCTCACAGACACACACAGTTGTATGGGAAAAACTATCTTACTGGTAGTTTAAAAGCAAAAGCCACTGGATCCACAGATATACCTGCAGCTGGAAAGAAGACATTTTTTTCACCCAGCTCAGCTTAAAGACATATTTTGCAGTCTGACAAACACACTAATTCTTAGGGAACCCTGTTCAGTTTTTATGGAGAACTTCAGGTCGAAAATCACAGGGCAAGAAATGGACTAAAATCAAACAAAATCTTGTGCCTCACTAAAACTTGTGCGTTTATTAATATTCTTTCTATAATTACTATGCATTACTGCTGGCATTAAGAGCCCTCCAAATGAATTTAGCCTCCACTGTACTCAGCACTGCCTGAATGTAATGAAAATAAGGGCCATGGCCAAAGAGCTTACATTACAAATCCACCGATCAAAGTATATATCAGCAACAACACTTAAACTTTCAAGGCTTATTAACATCAGAAACAAAAAATTAAAAAGCCTTCCAGAACTAAGCAAGATGATCTTTTGACTCTGAATCTGGATTAGTGTTCAGTTTGGAAGGAGAAATGTGTTTTAATAAAGTCAAGAACACTTCCAGCTCTCTATGGAGGCATGCATTGAAAGTGATTAAAGAATGGCTCTGTGGGATAGCTAGCTTTCAACTGAATAGGTGAAGAATCTTATTCTGACACCTTTTGAAATAGAACAGCAGCTCGGATAAATTGATTATATTTTTCACAAAAATATAACACCACAGTTAATTAACAGATTCTGCCACACAAAAAAACCTAAACATACCTGAAATATAATAGTTTCAAGACAGTCTTCAGTGGTTTTTTTATAATCTCTATTTATAAATATCATGTTTATTTTATAAATATGTCAATACAGCCCTAAGAATTGTTGACCTGTAGAGCTGGTCAAATTATTATTAAAGATATACTTTCTTGTTTATAGCCCTTGTTTTCCTGTTTGCAGTTTACTCTTGATAGTACTTTTAGCAGATAGTAGTTTATCTATGTACTTTTCATAAACTATTTACTTTGTCTTTAGATCACCTGAGGTATTCAGTTGTTTACAATTATTGTTTCTATTTCTTGCCTGGGTGACTGTTGTTTATTTGTTTGTTTTAAACTGAGTGCTGAATAGTTTTACTATTGCCTTGCAGCTGTCAAGTGATTTTTCAAGGTTGGAGAAGTGGTTATATTGAGAAAGGTAAATCAGCCTTCAGTAGATTTTTTACTTTCCCAGAATAAAAAAAACTAAACTCAGGTGTCACAGAAAGGTGCAAGAACTGCTCAGAACACAGAATCCTCTTTCCACAGGGAAATTCCTCCAAATCACTTCAGGTCACAAGGATTTGTGTATGCCTAGTTTGTTTAAATATTTTCTACCTTGCTCCTCCTCCAGCAAGGATAAGACTTCCTTGCTCCTTTTGTCCTAAGGACATGGGGCTTCTGAATGCCAGCCTAACCAGTAAAGACCATAGTGAAGAAGACATCAAGTACCTTGGCCTTTTCCAAGCCCTCTGTCGCCAGGTCAGCAGTAGGTTCACATTTTCCCTAGTATTCCTTTTGCTGCTAATATATCTGTAGAAGCCATTCTTTTTGGCCTTCACATCTATTGTCAAATTCACTTTCAGATGGCCCTAACTTTCCTAGCCCCATCCCTACTTGTTTAAATAGTGTCTCTATATTAATCCTGGGTGAACTGATCCTGCTTCCAGCTCATGTATTCTTCCTTTTTTATACCTGGATTTATTCAGGTGGTCCTTTTTTATCCATATGGGCCTCCTGCCACTTTTGCTTGATTTCCTGCTTGTCAGGATGAACCATTCTTGAATTTGGATCAGGTGATCTTGAAAAACAACTAGCTCTCCAGGACCCCTCTTCTCTCCAGGGCCATGTCCCATTGGATTCTTCCAAGCAGGTCTGTGAACAAAACAAAGCCTGTTCTGAAGTTCAGAATTGTGATCCTGCTTTTTGCACTGCTTTCACCTCTCCTGAACTCTACATCTTATGGTCACTGCAGCCAAGACTGCCCCCAACCTTCATATCCACCACCACTTCCTATTTGTTTGTAGATATCAGGTCAGCCAGAGAGTGCCCCCTTGTTGGCTCCTCTATCACCTTTGTCAGGAAGTTACCATCAGTGCACTCCAGACACCTCCTGGATTGCTTGTGTCCTGCTGCATTGCCTTTCCAGCACATATCAGGGTGACTAAAGTCCCCCATGAGGACCAGGCCTTGCGAACAGGAGTCTACTTCCAGTTGTCTGCAGCAGTGCTCATCTACTTCTTCCTGACTGGTCTGTCAGTAACAAGAACCCACCACAAAGTCACCCTCTTTGTTACACCCACTAACCCCACTCTGCAAGCTCTGAGCTGGCTCATTTTCCATCCCAGGGCAGAGCATCCCTGCTGCTCTACAAGGCAAGGGCAAATCCCTGCCACTCCCCCACATGGTCCTCCCTCAGAAGCTGCTATCCATCCATGAGAGGGCTCCAGCCTGATGCTCTGGTTCATCCCAGACCTACGCTTGTGCGAGCACAAACATGCTGTTAAACAACTGAGCCATTCCCAGGGTTAAGGCACCATAAATTTCTGTCTAAGCTTTATGTCCCTCCATGAATTAAGGCAATTCAGACAGCAGGCAGTATTCTTGTTAACAGTTCATTTTCTCTCCCCTCTCCATCTCCTGTCAGGAAACGGTTTACAGGTCTTCCTCACGGTCTTCTAGAAGAAATCATAGTTACACAGAGAATTTTACAAACAATAAATTCCAGGGGAAAAAAAAAGACTTTGAAGTGTTGTTGCAGAACATGAAGTCGACAAATAGGAAATTTTACTGCTGTACAAGCACCCTCACTCAGTGTCTTTCCTGGTCCTGGGCTAACAGTCGCGGAGTGAAATAAGTACTGTTTACACACATTTCCCATCATGGTTTAGGCCAGTTCTCTGTTTCTGGAGGGTGAGTGCTCTTTGGAAGTCCTTTAATTCATTGCTAGCTGAGTCATGACCATTTGCCTATATGACGTCTATCTGAGCATGCCACGCTCAGGAAACACGTCCTGGCTACTTCTTGCATCCGCATGTGGAGTGTGGATTCTGCTGTCTTCATATCTGAAACTCTGGTCTCAGAAATCTAGAGTTATTTATGACTGGACAGCCTTGGAAGGGGGGATTAAATACACATTGTTGCACAGTTAAGCTGTTAAGTACTGACTGTCACAAGAAAATATGGGAGTAAATATTCAGCCTATACGGTCTCCCTCATCATACATCAAAGCAAGCATAAAAAATTGACCTGCAAAACCCTTATAAGTTAGAAAAGTCTGGCTAACTGCAAATAGCCAGCTAACAGAAAAGCACTTGTCTGCGTTGAGTGTTCCCAGCTGCTTATCCTCCACCATAAGGCACAAGAGAAGCTCTCCAGACCCAGATAACAGTAACCTCTTGACTCATGAAGTGATGGGCTACACAAACCCCACTCACTCATCCACAACACCAGCAAGGGGACGTCTCCTCACTGCCAAGTACAAAGACAACCCCATCTAGCCCAGCAGTCACTGCACTTACTTACTGTGTTAACAACCTTGCACTTATATTTTACCAAGGACTATAGTTGTCTTGATTACTGTACAGAAAATATACCTTCCTGGACCTTTTTCTATTCAAGAATACGAAATTCACCCATGATCATGAACATGGAAAACAGCAATGAGTGTTGCAATTATCACAGTGAAAGAGAACATATTTTCATTGATCCCAGCATCTGGCCATCTGCTGCCACCAGGCTATGGTGCTTCAGAGAGGAGAGACAATATTCTTCCTTTGCTCCCCACTGCCAATTAACATCCAACCTAAACCCCAAGTCTGGCAATCCTTCTCATTACAGCAAAACTTATTATAGAAATCTTGAACTCTCTTAATTTAGCATAAGAGCTCTAGCAGTGGTATCTGTTAGAAAACTTCAGAAAACATGTATTGCAATATTGCTCTGGACTCTTTCAAGCTACATACCTGTCCCTCTGAGACCAGCTTGAAAAGTAAACAGAAAAGCAGGATTAATAAGTGAGCAACAGGTAATTTGTACACAGTGGTGAAATGAAGCCTATCTAGTAACACAAATTGCTGACAAAATGATTCTGTGAAGACAAGTCAAAACATACAAAATGAGTGTTTGATATTTCCTTATTAATGTCTACAGCTTTTTCCTGACTGACTACAAAGAGATTTAAAGTGGATATATCCAATGTGCTCAACTCTGCAACTCTGCTGGTTTCTTGTACAGTGTGTAGTAATCCTAAACTGCAATTCTTTCTTGTTTGATCTTCAAGTTTTAAGCAAGAAAAAGGATCATTAAAGCATTTTCAACCATTTTTTGGTCTTTTAATTCAGTCATGTTTTCTGCTCTCTATGGTTTAAATTATTCATAGCAAATTGTGCAGATTCAGATGTCAGCAAGTCATCGGCTAAATAACAAATTCAAAAAGGACTCTGCAGCCATTCTCACAACATATCAGACGCATGCTGTACCCAGGCAGGAGTGATCATCCCTTTTCAAGTAACATTTCCAGATGAACTCGTCTTATTCTTTAATAACTTTAAAGCTACCTGATGCTCTAAATGCACAGGTATTAGATGGTCATGTTCTGTTTAAAAATTTCTCTAGAGCTGATTAAACGTCATTCCCAGATGAACTCAGTTAAGAATACATGGGACTTTTTACCCCAACAGTGCACTCTGTCAAAAAGACCCTTCAAAAGGGGTAAGGAAGAGTCTTCAGGTATTGTCTTGGTTTTGTTTGTTGGATTGTTTTTTTTTTCCTCAAACACTTAATCTAAAATAATCTCAGACATTAGCCTGTGAACCTCATTGGACTGGATGTTCAGTTTGCAAATGACACTCTCTTTTCTGCATCCACAGTAGCAGTCACTATTCAGTAATCCTCAACCTCTTCTCCCCACGACAAACAAAAAGTAGCATAAATGGAGCAATATTTTGGCCAGAAAATTCAGAGTGATAAAATAGCACAGATTCTTCTTATTGCCCCTGAGGGCACTTTGGGCACAGTAGCTGCATTTGTTCTGCAGACACCCTAAAGCCCAGTCATATAGATGGTTCAGATAGGGGACATGGAAGCACAAGCTCAACATGGGCAATCACAACCTCTGTAAAACCTCTGAGAACCAGGCAACTTAGGACACCTCCAGGCACCAGCAGACTGTCTGCAGGATGACTATATGGCAGCTCTGGAGGCAGGAGGTGGTTTGGCATGCCAACTTCATGGCCCCTGGACACTGGTCTTACTGAGAAGTTCAGGCATGTATACAAGCAACTCCCTAACACCTGAGAGTATACTGCACTCATAAAAGAAAATATGTAAAGCAAACCTTATACCCAGAGGAATTTATGATCTAAAAGACTGAATGGACATTTCAGAGGGTTTTATGTCCTGAGACAGGTTGGAGGGAGAGCAGAGAATATGAAACAAATACAGGGTGAAAAAAAATATTTCCCATTAATCAGTTTAAGGGCATGTAGTTACATTCATGTGTCATGGATGTCTAATGCTTGTCTCTAAATAAAGTATTTGTATGGAAACACGGCCAGTTAGGCAGCTACCTGGTCACCCACGGATGAAAGCAACTGATTTATGTGAGCACACTGGGCATTTGCACACATAAATTACAGTTACTCACACAGTACACATCTGGGTTTGAAAGTCCAGGTCCCAGTTTGCAATGAACTTGGCAAGGTCTCTGGACAAATAATTGATAAACAGTAAAATCCTTTTGATGTCAGATTCCAAGGGACGAGGGATGTCCAGCATAACTGTATGAGGTAACTCATAGGCAGCTCAGAGAGGATCTGGCCTAAGATAGCCTCCTGCTGTTCCCAGCTGTGACTGCATAAGGCACACAAAGAGAAGCAGAACATCAGGCTTGCTCCATGTATCAGTTTTCCTGTAACCCATAAGTCCATGTTTTCTCACAGCCTCGTCTAGGTTTGAATAAAACACAAAACAATCTCCAAAATTAGACCAATCAATGCACGGAGAGCACTCTAAGCACTGTCTGTGCCTGACCTGTGACTGAATACTCACCATTATATTTAGCTCAACCATTTGCAATTCTGTGATGTCAACCAAACGCTCTACTTTACACTAGTTTTGCAAAGTGTTCCTAAATTTAACTCTGAGTCAACACTGTACGACTGCACATTTAAGTTAACCTGCATAGTCAGCTTATAAATTTTTAAGAAGCTTTTCGTTCTCTAACAGTGAATGTAAACGCAAGTTGTTTGAACAAAGACACTAATTTATCAGTTATAACAATGAATGCACCTCTTTGGCTAGTCCTGACTGCTTGAAATGTGCATTTTCCATTAACATTAATGGAGATAAATGACAAAATTATGTGTAAAATGCAGACTAAGAATCAGAAGGCCAGGACACAGTCTAGTATAAATTGCCATACTTCCAGCAGCATCAGCAGTGTTATTCTCATTTTTTGTAGTTAAAGTTCTGGCTGTTAGTTTCTAACTTCTCAAGATACTTTTCTGATGTGTGATGCTTATAATCTTTTCACCTAGTGCTGATTTTCTTTTGATTTGAAACAATGGTAATTGTTTATGCTTTCACTCTGTCTGCAAACTTGTCTTCTGTGCAGTCAACAAGTTTTGAACAGTGCTTATTGGCATTAAAATTATTTATGAGTCTTCATAAGCATAAGCTTCTGTTAGAAAAGAAAAAAAAAAAGCATTGTAAATTATTCTGTTCTTGACTTCCAATGCAGACAGAAGAGCAGAGCATCATTTAAGAGAAATTTTGGAAAAAAAGGCAGAATTAAGTAAATTAAATAATTGATATTCCATGAAAGACCTGCATGGAAGGAAGGCCAAAAATACATGGATAAGAAAGAGATTAAGGAATAGTTTAGGGCAGTGATGCCACATTTTCTTAAAATAACAATTTACCCAAAATCAACTAGCATGTGTTTTGCACAAGGTCACATTCAGAATCACAGAAAAATGAGCAAATACTACATCTGTGGCAGTGTTCCCTCTTACAGTAGTATTATTAGTAGTAGCAATGCATACTGAGCAAGTATGTGGGATCTCTGATATGAATTAAGGGCCCAGTGAACCAAATGCTGTATAACTCACACCAGGGGTTTCACAATGAAAGCATCAGAATGGATACACATCTACTCCCAGCACACGAGCCCACGTGTCCTGGTTTCAGCTTGGATAGAGTTAAATTTCTTCGTAGTAGCCAGTATGGGGCTATGTTTTGGATTTTTGCTGGAAACAGTGGTGATAATGTGGAGATGTTTTAGTTGTTGCTAAGTAGCACTTACACTGGTCAAGGGCATTTTTTCATCTCCCCGTGCTCTGCTGGGTGCACAAGGAGCTGGGAGGGGACACAGCCGGGACAGCTGACCCAGACTGACCAATGGGATATTCCATACCACGTGATGTCATGCTCAGTACTTAAAGCTGGGGAAGAAGAAGGGGGGGACATTTGGAGTGACGGCGTTTGTCTTCCCAAGTAACCGTTACGCGTGATGGAGCCCTGCTTTCCTGGGGATGGCTGAGCACCTGCCTGCCCATGGGAAGCAGTGAGTGAATTCCTTATTCTGCTTTGCTTCCATGTGCAGCTTTTGCTTTACCTATTAAACTGTCTTTATCTCAACCCATGAGCTGCCTCACTTTTACTCTTTGATTCTGTCCCCCATCCCACCAGGGATGGTTGGTGGCTGCGTGGTGCTTGGTTGCTGACTGGGGCTAAACCACGACACCATGGCGGGTGAATGCAAAATCCACCACAACCTGTTCTCTCAACTTACACTTCCTGCTCTACTTCCAGCATGTGGTGGTTGCAACAACTGCAAAAAGTAGACTCTGCCCTTGCCTTGAATCCTGTTTCAAATAATTTTTCCTGTCAAATAAATGGATCATTTCTTCAAACACAATATTACTCATCAGCTCTCTCAGCCACACCTATTCTTACCTAATGTGTGTGGTCTTTCAATGAACTCCAGTCTTCTGTTTTAAATTTATACTCACTGACAGAATTTAATTAAATGCTTTTATTTTTATCAATTATAGGCATAGCCCAACATGACAGACACATGACAGAAAATGAGCATGGACTTCAGCAACCCACATCAAATTCTTCAGCATATATGAAATACAGAGGAAGAGAAAGTGTAGGTGCATGCAATTATTCTCTTGGTCATGTCCAAATTTATGCCTAATGAACTAAAAAGAGCCCCCAACGAGCTTGAAGAGGTGGAAGGGACAAGAGCACTCACTTCTTCCAGTTTTGAGATGATCCACTGAAGACAGCTAGATATTGCACTGAGATACATATATGGAAATAATCCAAGATTACCTCCTATCAGGATGTACACACTGAGAAAGAAGGGCCTGAGTTATCTCCTAAATGAGCACAGGAAGAGATTTACTTGCAGAACAATCACAAAAAATATCTTGCCTACCTTTTAATCCAGAACACAGGGAAACCCTAGGGATCCTAGGTCTCAGTTTAGACCAGCTGAGGCAGCACTACACTGGGTACATCATCAAGTAGCAAAGGCACCTTCATCACCATTGATGGTCAGAACTGCATTTTCAAATCTCCCTACCATCTCCCCCTTACTGTGCTTTGATTTGCACAGCAGAGCTGTCTCAGAGAACACAAACCACACCTCTTTCAGCTGAAGCTAAACCCAAAGATGTGCTCCAGCCACTAATGAGCATTCAGTCTACAGGACCAGGCTATAGCTAGCATGAAGTCCTCAAAACCACATTATAGTGCAGAGGTCAGTGCAGGTTGTTTCACTTGGCAGATCCACTCCTAATGGAGCGCACTACTTGCTAATGTAGAGAGCCATGTTCAACCACTGCACAAAGGGACAATGACAAGTGGGGACAAGGCTGATTATAGTCAGCCAAAATCAACTGTCAAGGCCTAACAAGCTTGTGATGAAGTAGAGCTAATGTAATTATCACCTTAGGGTCCACAGAGAAGTGCACTGGTATAGTAGAAAACAAATGGGCTGGTAAGCGAGAGTCAGACTTGAGTAAAAGCAAGAATTTCCAAACTGAAGGCTGTGATCAAGTCAGCTGCATGGTGACAGCAAGAAAAACTGCAGTAAGTCAAAATGCAAGGTAATGCAGCCAACAGAGGAATGCAAAAGAGCAGTTACTTGAGTAAGGAGCCCAAAGCCCATACTTTGTGCTAAATAACATAAATAGACAAAAGGACTTCTTTAACTCCTTTGTTAGCAAAAATTATTTGGAGAGCCATCTTTCTTTGACTTCTTCCCTTTTCCATCTTTCCTCTGGTCTCATATTATATTTTGATCATACAGGCTGCAAGCTTTTTTCTACAATTTCTAAGACAGAGATGATGATGGGTTTTGCTGTGACATTACTAGTGCACCACACGTGAATTCGTAACAGCTCCCACATCCAAAGGAGACCACGTAAGAAATTACCCTCACACAAACATCTTTTTTTTCCTTGATACCTGATACCATAAACCTGTTACTTCCCTTATCGATCAGAGGTTTTAGGGAAAAACAAAGTGGACAAGCATTTCTATGGAAAGAAGAAAGGTAAAGTTTCTACTGAAGAACTTTGTAGAATTTTTTCTTACATTATAAAGAAGACAAGAAAACAAACCCTAAAGCACCATATTTGTAGGTCACCTTTAAAGAGTAAATAACAAATAATTATACCTACTCCATCATACTGAGTTCTGCATATCATGTTGATGTTCCTCAGTTCATCTGTCTTTCATACTGAGGGGACTCATCCATCAGCTAGTCATCAACAAGCCTGTCATATGGGGGTGATAGAAGTTATCTTCAAGGTAACTCACTGACACTACTTAATTAAATATCTTGAAATATGGCATATTATTTTCCTGTACCACCACTGGAGACAATGGTAATTACATGGTGATTCCCACAAATGCTTTATGAATCCTCAATTATCGTGCTACTAGCCAGATTTGACATTATTACTGCTAGACTGTAATGAATTATTTGTCATTAAATATCTGAAATATTCAGCCACCTTTTCTGTTTATAAGTTAACCAAGATTGTCCATTCTTCAAAGTAACTCAGATTGTTTTTGCATTGACAGGATGCTTGAAAAATTCCTGATGATTTTGACTGGGTAATTTCCAAGGCATCAAAAACTTGCAATACATCCCTAAAACACAGCCATCCTAAGTGCCCACAAACAAATATATATCTATCACAGCTTATTTCCATTAATAAGTAGTTCATCTTACATACATTCATAAGAAGTGTGGACTCCTGGACATGTATTCTGCACATTTCCATTCTCTTCCTCCCCAAAGGGCATATAGATGCAACAAGTGTTGCAAACATGGGATCTGTTTCTCAGTCCCATGTTCCTGGGAGATGTGCTCCCCTTTGCAGGTCATAGCACCCAGAGCCCGCCGGGGGATTCACAAATTTCTAGATTTCCAAGGATGAGATTGGTTCATGTTTCTGCCTGTCCAACTCCTTCATGAGGTTTCAGTGCAAACCAGAACTTTCTTCCAGGGAGCTGATAGCCACAAAGCATTTTTGAATATATCATAAATACTCTTGTACCAGTGCAAATCAGAGCATTTGCTGATCATTATTTAATATACCCATTCCAGTTGCCACATCCTGTTTATATGTGGGTGCTATTTCTGACCATGAAATTTATTGCTATCGTATTATGTTCATTCTAAATGGATCTTGCAACTTCTCCAGAGTTTTCTCCTTGTTGTGTCTTCCACTGATAAGTACAGTTCATCCCAGGGTGTGTCACAGACAAGGCATTTTCTGGGAAGACTAGCAATAGTATGAGGGAGTTCAGACATGGAAAACATACCATTTACTTAACAACTTGGAAAGAGTTCTGTGTTCCTAAAAATTCAAAATCTCGTTTTATCCCCTCATTTTCACTAATTATAATTGCAGGGCATAAATCCACACTAGTGTCCCCCAGGGTCTCCTCCAGATATTTTGCTTCCATATGCTATGAGGCTATTTTCTCCTTTTAGGTTCCATCTCTCTTATTCTCTCAAACTCCCGCTATTTGCTCTACCACATCACTGCTAAGCTCCAGGTCCCAGCAGACTCTCCCCCTGCAGTTCTTTATTTGCTTTAATATGCTCCTTGCCTGAAAAAAATGTTATCTGGTTTTCTCCACTTCCACTAATTTTCTTTTCCTCTTCATCCTAAACATCACTATTTCCTGAAGCACACTGAGCCACCTGAATATTTAACTGCCACTATAAAGCCTCACCTAAGTACTTCATATACCACCAGACCCTGAACACAGCTTAGGGAGCTCTTTCTGGCTTTTATGAATATTGTCCACCCCTCTAATTCTTTAAAAGACAACAGACATTTTTCTGAAGGATATCTTCTAGGTGTGTGCTGCGCTAAACCAGCCACACTCCATGTTCTTAATCCCAGTACCTTTGCCATGGTGTCTGCTTTTACTTTACATAGTGCACTGTGTTGTACTTCATGGAGTACAGGCAGGGAATATTTATCACCTGTAGAAGTGTTATGATCATTTCCCCTGACATTTTATGCTATCAAGTGGTATAAACGATGATAAAATGTCATCATTCAAATACAGTGGCAAAAAGAAGCCAACTCCAAACATGAGCTGACTATAGAGTATGCGGAAAACACCCCCACTTTATCAGCAAATAGTGGAAAAGTAGTTGATAATTTATGTCATAGCATACAAAGTCTCTGAAGTCATACATTATTCATAGAAAAAGTCATCTACTTTGTGTCTTTAAAGAAGACACATTAAAAAGTACAATGTTAAAAATAGATGGCATTTTATTGGAGATCATAATTATTTTAAAAGTTGGCAACAGGGCTTTTTAGCTCCTAAAGTGACCTTTCAAGATGAAATGAGGAAAAGAAAAGCTGCTCTGAGGAAGAAGCTATGAAAAACTTCAGTGCATAAAGAAGACATTCATCTTTAATCTGAATTTTAGTATATTCTCCAATGAGAACAGAGGCCAGTAAAATCACATTTAGAAATATTACTAATAGCAGCATGGGTCTGTTGAATGACACAGCATTTGGAACCTCATTGTGAACAAAACTGTCACAGTACATCTGTAATTTGGAAATCCAAACTTCACCTGGGCAGTAAATGAGAAATGCACAAATATATTGAAGTTCATAAACATGACCAGAAAGGAATCCCTTAATACCATTTACGTGTCTCAGTGTTGCAACATATATTATCAGTAAGCAGATTTGCTTCTATTTCCCTTAATCAGTGTTCATTCTTCTGCTTACTTTCCTCCTGAGCAAAGACCACGCAAAAATATCGATAGTGTTACACTTTAAATCAACAGTACAGTGTAATCAGAGCTGGACAAATAATTGGCCAAAATTATGCAGGAAAGCAGTTGGCAATTCTGAATTACCTTTTGACTCCCCCCTCCCCATCCTTGCTTCATTTTTTCTGTGGTACATTATGTGTGGTGGCTCTCTGGTGCAGGTGCTGGGACCCCAGATGCAATGTTCTACAGCATTTACTGGGAAAGATCCACCAAGCAAAGATGAACAAGAGAAAGCAGCACCTGCGGGTGACCAGGATGCTATGCAAAAATATGATGCCAACTGATTAGTTTATCCTTTACCTTTACTCTCTACCTGCCTAAAGCACAATCAGCTCCTCAGAAATGTTGCAGAAGAGGTAGGACTCAAAGAGCCTTAGCAAAAGGAATTAGTGAGCTCCCCTGTTAAGGTCAACTCCAGGAAAGTATCCTTGTTCAGAAAGGATGTTAAATGCCTTGTTAAATCCTGTTGAGGCCAGTGAGACTGAAAAAAAACAACCCCATGCTTAAAGTTGAGCACATTGTTAAATGCTTTCTAGACTTAAGCTGGTACTGCATTTCTGTCTAGTGCCTTGTTCTTGGAGGCCATTTCATTTCCTGTGCAAAAAGAGGCACAATGCTCTTGTCTCCGCAAGGCAGGGGATGACTGTTTGCTCAGGTGCACTTCTCCACTGCATTAAGCAAGTTCCAGAGGAGAAGCCAAGTATTCTGTATTTCACCTCTATTTACATTTATTCTCATGTTTAGATAAAACAAATCTAAATCAATGCATTAATTAAATAACTGCTTTCCTTTGAAGCAGTTGCCTCCTATTTACAGCTGCCTAAATGGGAAGTGGGAACTCCATAACACAGCATCTTCAAAAACGAACGAGAGGAACAGAGGTGCAGTGAGCAACCCACTGGCTCCAAAGAGAGCTGGCTTAAAGAAAGATAAATCTAGGACACAATCAGCATGTTCACAAAATTCAGTCTCCTACTGGATAGCTAAAAGGAACTAAATTGTCTAGCGAATGCCTAATATCCCTGTTAACTGCAATGATCAGGGTGGTAAACTCTATGCAGGCAGTAGAGACAATATGCAGGCAGCAGGCACAGCATGCATGGCTACAAACAGACATTACAGTACCAAAATAATAACTTTAACCTATGCCTCCAAAACATACCACAAATTCTATTTTTTATTATTCATAGGAAATATCCTGCATGAAAAAGTATAAACATGGCTTTAATGCAACAATATTGCATTGTCAGCTCTTGGTAATAGGTTTAATTTTAACTCAGGAAAGCCACAAAAACAAATCAAGCTTTTTGTGTCCCTTTGCATTCTTACGGTTACAAATGAGATTTCCAGCAGCTTAAATTCCAGTGTATGGTGGCTGCACATTGAATCATTAATTACCTAAGGAGGTAGCACAGTCTAGCTCCCTTCTGGTAAGGGGAACAAAATCAGATTGAAACCCTAAGCTATGGTTTGTATCTTTTTAAAGAAACCCCATCTGTTAGTTTCCACACCAGAACATTCAGAAATGCTTGCCTGAGGGGAAAAAACCCTAAACTTAAAAATGTCATTGCAGTAGTAGGAGATGGGCTTACCTCCCACTATGTTTTAAATTCAGTACTGCAGTTCTGGCCCTCAAACCCATCTTGTGCAGTGACAAGTCTGAGCTGCAATATTGAACTTCCACAGGTTTGGGGAGCCAAAACTTCACGTTCCTTAGCATAGGTCAGAGCACAGCTAAAAAAGATGCCTGTAGGGAGTGGTTAGATAAAAAGGGCAGATGAAAGCAAAAGGGCACTTAAGCTGTATGCAAGAACATGAGGCTTTGAAAGTATAAGGAAAAGTTATCATTTTAGAAGGAAAAAGTAAGTTTCTCCTCTTATTTATGTTAGTGTCTGTGCCAGAGACAGCACTGAGCGCTCGAGGCTCCCTATGCTAAGTACTGTTTAAACACACAAGAAGATAGTCCCATCCTTGGCAGTTTTCAGTCTAGGGCCTTTCCTCCTCTGCCTTCTGCAAATATTATAAAGCTATGCCTCCTCATCTAATGGCAATGAAGCGCTGTCAAACTAGATAAAGCAGAGTGCTTGCTGTGCTTACCATCCCTTCCAGAACATATTTTATAATCCATAACAATAAAGTATAATTTATGCATTTTTATCAAACTCTGAATTATTTTAATAACAACTGCAAAGATCGGATTGCAGTATGTTCTGGGAGATATTGTTTTGCCCTGAGTTCATAAAATGTTATATTTTCCACTTAAATCTCCTGCCACAATTTCTTCTGCCTTTACAAGTAATTTTTTATGTATTTTGCCAGCTCTCATTTCGAGTGGTAAGAGTTCTCAAAACCAGATGATTTGCAAAACTTTCTTCAGTTGGCTATGAATATAGATTTAAAGCAGGACAGAACCAATGACTGTGGCCCATTTACTGGGCTTCTTTCTTAAAAGGACATATATATGAGAGGCATCAAGAAAACCAGTCTTTTCACAGGCTTTTAATTTATTTAAGTAAACCCCACCATGATGGAGGACTGTGCCCAAACGTAAGCTTTTCCAATCTTTCTATGGAGTATCCTAAAAGGATTTCTATGGACTACCCACTGTTCTCAGGAGCATTCACTTCTCTCACAAGGAAAAAGCAAGCATCTGGAGTAACCACTTGGATCAGTTCCGTTCAACACCCTGCCCAAATTACTGATGTACCTCAGTAGTTTCTCACACTTTCATGCACTAATAGGACTTCCAGGGAATATCCCATTTCCCTCTCCTGTGGTAAACCGAGCTGCTCAAGGGCCATTCCTTGATGCATTTGGGCAAAATTTGTCTGTCCTTCTGAGCTCCTGAAGCGGTCTGTGAAAAGTGACTGAAGTAAATGATTATTTGCAAAGTGGCCAGGTCATTTCCATGAAAGAAACAGGCACTGGTAGTCTGTGGTTCTACTCAGATGAAACCATCTGGGACTGAAAGCATGCTTGCTCTTGGATCAATACTTCGGACAATGGGATTTTCAGCAAAACTGGCACAGAAGTTACTTTTGCAATGAAAACCTTCCCAGGGCATCGAGTTGACTTTTAAATTCCTGAGCAAAATTCACTGTCCTCAGTCTGTTCTTCCAGGGAATGTTCAGAACTGAACAGACTCAGCCTTTATTTGGGGCTGTCTAGCCTGAACTGCATAGTGAACCTGTCAAGATTTTCTTTCTGATAAGTCAGTCAGGACTCCACCAGAACCCTAATATAAGAGGCCTGTGGCATGCTAGAATAACAAACTCTTTATGTAATAAATTTATCAGTTCTTGAGAAGTACTGAGGCCTCTTTTCCATGTCTAGAGCTGATGTTTTTCTGTTACTCAGCTGCATCTTTAAGGAGGATCCATGCCTTGTATCACATTGAAAGGGCACTTTTCACTCCTGTCTCACTTCCCCCACTCTCCATCACTAATCTGACACTGCAGTAACCAAGAACCTTACTGAAGGGACTGGGTGTTTTCTTCACACTAGTGTGCATACATCGAATTTGCACACTGTAATTAAGGAAGGATTGGCTGATAATTTGCACTAGATACTGAGACAACTTCAGAAAATAAGCTCTTTATTATAGAGGTAGATAAAACAGCTGCTTTGTTTTATGACTCATACATAAACAATTATAGAAGTCTTCATTGTTGTAATAGAAACCTTAAGAATTGTAGAATTAATGTTATCTTCAAGGAAACTATATTAGGAATTTTTGAACCACTAGAAATATAAAAATGAAACATTTTCTTGCCCTTTAAGACATGTGCTCTACGTTTCTTTCATTCTTCTGAATAATAAAAATGCATACATATATATGTTTATAAAGAGGTAACTTCATCCCTGGGTTCTGAGACCTATAAACCAAGGAAACTTTGCTTTCCTTGTCACAAATGTCTTATGATCAAGTTATACAACTAGATGTAGTTGAACATATATATGTGGTTAAGCCCATTTAAAATGATTTGGGGTTAGAAAAATATATTTGGAATGTACTGCTGGCATCCAAAGATGAGAGTTATAATATCCCAGTGGTATAAACAAAGAGAGAGTAGGAATTTATCTTAGGCAGGATACTACAATGAGGTCTCACAGGCAGAGAGCAGGAATAGGTTAAAAAGTGGAACAGTGCTAGGGGAGGCCAGGTGGAAGATGAGCTTATGAGGTGACAGCTCTGTATTGCCTCAGCTTGTCTAGAGGTGGATGGAGAAAAGGATTCTGTTTCAGAGGGGCCTTTGGTATTTCAAAAATGTATTTGTGTTCCTAACTGAGTTTTAGCTTTCCATCGGCAAGAGGTGGCGGGGCCAGCTCCAGGGCTCTACCAGGAGCACCAGCATCCTCAGAGAGAAGACTCTGTAGAAACACCCACCAAGGGAACACAGGGAATTCAAGGGAGAGGGGGAAAAAATTGAACATATACACATATAAATGCACACACACACTGCCAACCATAAATGGCCTCCATTGTTCCTGATCCCAGTCCTTTCTTCCCACCATAAAAAAATTATGAGTCCCAACCATTCATACAGCATTTCCAGAAATTTAATAGAGCGTATGGATTAAACTCTGAGGGCCAAGCACTGGTGTCAGATACATCCAATGAAACTCCACCTGAGAACAGAATTTGGCTCTGATTCAGCAACAAATGAAAGGGTTTTTTCCACTTTCAGAAGAAACCCAAGTATGTAAAGTTTATAGGCACTAGCAGGAGAATAAATAAATTTAAGTCCATGTCACACCATTCTTTACAGTTTTGTAACAAGGTGTACTTTGTTAGATTTTAATCTGCATACATTTGAGACAGCAAAGCTCTTCAAAATCATCTTTTAATGGCATCGCAATTTATAGACAGTAACTAATTTCAAACTTCATAGCACTTGGCTTTTATGATTATTTCAAATCATTTAAATGCAAATGAATTTCCAGAGAGAGAAAACATCAAATGCCCTTGAGTGGCAACATGTAATAGAACTGCGAGCAGAAATCACAGTAGGAATTTGAAGCAGTCTGATAGGGTTTGACGGGAGGTCTGTATAAAAGTGTTTGCCTAAATCCAATTTACATTTCATTTCACATTATATTCTATTTACCCATTTTGTCATTTTAATATGACTTATTTACTTAATCCTGCTCTGAAATCCAATCTACTATCAAGAGCAAATGTGGAATTCTGGTCAGGATAGGACTTACAGCTATTTTGCATTTTAGGACAATGGTAATATAGTTTCTAAAATAGAGCTAGCTCTTTTTCCCCACAGTTAATAACGTTAGAGCACCATGCAGCCAAAAACATTTGTGCGTGCCTTAAATAATTACATTTCTTTCAAGCTAAGCAATTGTTTGCCTACTGACAGCGTAATATTTCCTGGGAGGCATTGCTAAGCTACAGTACATACAAAATATTTGGACACAGAGCACTGAGAAAGATCTGAACTACTCTTAATGTGATTGCACTCAGAAGGATGAGAACCATCCTGGAACTCCCCATTCAGCAGCAGCTACAATGAAGCACCATGGGTTGGTTTTTTCCAGCCAGCTGGATTTGCAGGAGGCAGCAAGAAATGGTCTACCTCTAGAGCTTCCTGTGCTTCAGAATAAGCAGTGTGAGCAAGGATCCAACTCACCTCATATCTTGGTGCCACCCACCCCACTGTCAACATCCAGCCTTTATGTTAAGAAACAGATGCGTCCTTTGGGTTTTTGGCTGGTTTGGTGCTTTTTGGTTTGTTGTTGTTGTTGTTTTGGGGTTTTTTTGTGTTTTTTTTTTTCCCTTGAAAAAACAGTATCTGTCCATTCGCAATTACAAAGAGACAAAACGCATTCTGCCCTGCCCTATGCCAGTGCAAATTCTGCACTAGAAGCTACAGCAAGCTAAACCATGTCAATTAGCATTTGTACATTGGCAGAGAGGATTCTGCAGTTTGCACAGCTTGCAAGAGGATTTGACCATGGCATGGGCTAGACTTACATACGTAACCAAGGTATATATCTCTGTTCTGAGGAAAGGCGAACTCCAGTGACCAGCCAGGCCCTAATTTCTCCACACACCATCTTTCCAGGCCCAGGTTCTGAATGAAGAGGCAAAACTACACTACAAACTCTCTAATTCCAGCAAAGGCTGTATACAGTGTCCTGAAAACCTCCTAGTCTGCAGGAGAGGAGAATGGGAGAATAACATGAGTTTGTGTTGCTGCTGGCCTCTGAATATTTTCTTATTTCCTAGAGATGAACTGCACTACTTAAGACTGCAACAAAATCTAAAATTTAGACCTGATGTGTTTCCAAACTCTGTATTTTTAAAGGTAACAGAAGACAAAAATACCTTCAGATACTCAGCACTATTCATCATTCTTTGCCATGCTTCCAGCAACGTACACCCGGTTTGCAGAAATCCATGAACATTTTCATTTCTTATCACATATAAATTACTGATACAGTTGTTACAGTGTTTTTTGGTGAAAACTCTTATAGTCAAGTAAAATGAGTAATGGATTTGAAGAAAAATAGGAGTAAAATATTGTGCTTAGGATCGAGAGATTACTAAAATTGTGCTATTCCAACAGCAACCAATTTCACAATCAAGATGTCTTTTCTATTGCAAAGGCAATTTTTATATGCCTTCTGCACATAAATGTCACTATTTTATTATCTGTTTCTTTTTCATTTATTTCATTAATTTTGTGTACATTTTCTCTGAAGAGATGACTTCTAAGGAAGTACATTTGTCCTCTGTTTTGAGCAGTTTGTCTTTTGCAAGGGTGATGTAACAGAATAAAAGCAATAATGCATGGCCTTTTATCAAAAACTTATCAAGCACTGTTCAAACAACTAGGCCATTCATTAGATTTGAGTAAGCTAACTGCTGGGTTAGCTTTGGACCTACAGTTTGTCAGGTTAGATGCAGGCTATTTTTTTCATTTTTCAAACTTCATGGAAAGAGTTTTGCAGAAAATGATTCATATATCGACTAGCACAGATCGAACAGTAACATACCTCTAATAAAGTTCTTGAGTCTTTATTATTACTGGGTAAACCTCTACCACCAACTAATACAGCTCCCTGGTTGGATCCCAGGTCTGGGTGACTGATTGCCCGTTTCATCAGCGTGGGTTTGCTCACAAGCTCTACCTGGGAGGTTTCCCTTTGTAAAAACCCAGGGTGAGGTCTAGGGAAATAGTCCCTTCCAGATGCTACTCTCATAAAGCTGGATGGCCCAGGCTGCAGAAAGTTTTATTCCCAATTTCTTGGCCTTTCCCCAGTACTATGTGCCCACCCTTTACCCACCCTGTGACCCCCAGCTGCACTCCAGGTCATACAGACTGGAGGGTCTGGCCCTGAGCAGCATAAACCCAGGCCAGTCAGTATCACTTCACCTGGCTGCAGGGTTCACTGCGTGGAGGGGGAAAATTGAGCACTGTACACAAAGCCATTATTTGCTGACATCACCAAATCATAATTTGCTGAGATTTGCAAAGTACAGTGCTCAGTGCAGTAGGGGAGATGTCAGTCCCTTTGCCATGAGGTTATGCTGCACAAAGACCAAAAAGGTCATCTCCTCAAGGACACCTCTGAATCCTGATCTCAGCCTCACTGGCTTTAAACAGATGCAGTTTTCACTCAGTTCTGTGGTGTTGCACCCCTTGCAGACAGGTACCACTCAGCCAACTCCTGTGAAGCTCTTTAGGTATTTCCTATGTGCATAAACTAGGTTCCTTCACCGGCAGGTGAAGTTTCTCAGTGAAGAGCTGAAATCCACTGCAAGAAGCTTTTATAACAGTAGAAAACAATAAATAAAAGAGGTGGAACCTAAATCAAAACCAAAATCTGTCAGGGGACAACATAACTCACCTTTTGTTATTTACACACAATACCAAATTCCCTTTGTAATTTCTTCCCCTTTCTGATACTTTTCTTTCCATGGAACAGTGCTAATATGGAGCTTTTGGTGATATCTGAAAGTCCATATTTTATTCCATTACAGAAAAGGAAACAAATGTTAAAGTTTTTTCTTCCTGGAACTGTTGCTATTTTCTGAATTTAAATATGGATGTTATATGATAAAAGAAATTATAAAAACTTCCGCTGTGGATTAGAAAGTGAAAAAAAAAAAACCCTAAGACTTCATACACTTCCAGCACACTTCCAAGCCAAGAAGTACTATTGTTAACATTAGAACAGTTGCTTTGCAGACACCTGATACAGTTCTTCCAAACCTGCTGAGTGCACTGCTTTTTTCCCCTATGTTTGTTAAACACCTCCTGCCCTGGATAGCTCGGTGTCTATAGGTCATTTTATGGATGACATAACAGCTTTGAACAAGTTCTATATTATTAAAGCAGATACTTCAGTGCCTTTTATATTACGGGAAACAAGGTAGGAAACAACAATAATGCAGTTGAACTATAATCTTCAAAAAGTAGCATGGCTGAGAGACAAATCTCTATTTTTATGACTGGACAAACAATAGAAGGAGAGGGGAAGATGTGACAGTCCTGATTCTATTTCACAGATTAAATATGATGTGATAAGAACACAGACTGAAGGGATGTATATTGTATCAGGGCCAAACTGAGCAAGTGTCCTACCTCACTTCAATGTAAGGTCAAAATTAAGGGACAGACTACCAGGCAGGCCGTATACACATCCCATATGTATACTACATCATTTACAAAATATTCATCAACATTTCAAACTGATGTGAAAATTATTAGCTTGAGTAAAATCTCAGTTTGCTGCTCTTCATTGCAGAGGTTTCTGCAGTGAAAAGACTACTGAGATTGTGAGTATCTCACAAAACACTTATTCACCTAGAAAAAATTACAATTAACATTTTAAAAAATATAGAACTTATACAAAATCTAGTTCTGTATATATACATGTGTGACTCCACATACACACAAAACTAAGTATTTAGGGTCAGAATTAATGTTCAGTATCTGGCAAAATATTCAACATTTTCCTCCAGTATAATTATCTTTTTAAATATGTTAGGACCTTTTTGCAGGTCAATCACAGTTTTCAGACAAGCTGTAATTTAAATCAGCTCCATTCGGCATCTAATATGGACGTTTCACTGAAAAATAATTAAAACTAACCACACTACTTGCAACTGTTCGTCTGTCAGAAACAGACCACTGTTGTGCATGCACATTGCTAATCTCAGGGAAGGAAACCTGGCAGAAAAGACAAAGAGGTGACAAAGTAATTGCCCACAGTGGGTGATGTGAAGAGTTGTAATAAAGAGGCACTCCCTCCTCACGCTACCTTCATCTCACCTGAACTACTCCTATTCGGTGGCTCACTTTCATTACCTACACCACCCTTTAGACTAATAATGGAAATAGGTATCTCTCCTGGCAAGCAATAGAGAGTATATCAGACCTATCAACTGTACCTCTACTCTTTCAGCAGCAAAATGGTTCAGTTTGTTCATCAAAAGAGTCTCAGCTTGTTTAATCTCCTTTATCAGCCCTGCTTCCCTCTCAGGCTTGCAAAGGCTCCTGCTCCTTAAATTGTTGCCTTCATCTAAGCCAATGTAGTGCATATTCCCCCTTCTACAGAATGATGTTTCAGTGCCAAAGACAGGGAGCATGAGAGAGAGAAATAATCTTGGCACTCGTTCAGATTGTTGTGAAGAAAAAGAAGGGGAAAAAACGCAGGCTGCCAATGGGAATTTCCTCCGTAATAAGCCAGATGGCATCATAGGATGCTTGGGGAGACTGTTTCTGTCTAATTCTCTTCAGTGGCAGAAACTGCCAAGGCCCAGCTTTTGTGGTAAAACCAGTGACTAGCTATTTTATATTCCTTCTCTTTGCTGTGCATGCTGTCCCCACCTGTCACTAATGCCTTTCTAATGCAGCCAGTGCCCGGCACAAGCTCCTTCCCCTCCTTTCTCTCCCTCGCTCCCAGACTCCAAGTGATATTTCCCTTCCGCTTATACCAGAAACGTGGCTGCAACGTTTGCTTTACATCCCAGTGACTTGCAAGCTAATTCCTTTCTTCAAGTGCAAAATATTTCACATAAAGTGGGGAAAAACAGCTGTGCAATTTCTAAAGGTTGCCATCCTGGTGAGAGAGCGTAGCAGGGATCGACACAGTGAAACATGGAGCTGGTGCTCTGTAAAATACAGGCACTCAGCAGCTCAAATGTCAAGAAGGACAATGCACTCAAAACACTGGCTGAGGTTACAAGGCTTATTTTTACTATATTTGTAAATTTTGTCTATATATATATTTTCTATATCTATATATGCCTCTATTTTTTTTTTTTTTTGTATCTGCAAAATGTTGGTGTTTCTTTTCTGTTCTGAAATGTGGGGTCAGTCTCTCTGCATATCATATGGATAGGAGAGACTGCGTATTCCAGAAATGTGGAAAACCTTATCGACAACCTGCATGATTGCTGTGGGGTTTTTGGTTCCTTAGAGTCAGATCTGTCTGCCTGCCTTAAGGGCTTGTATATCCAATGTATGGACTAAATTGCTTTTCCTCTCCAGAAGCGGTCCAATTTTGTATTCAGCATGGAGCAGTTACGTGTTTTAAACTGACTCCTTGCTCAGAGAAAAGTAGCATTTTCCCACTACTTTCTGAAGCTACTTCTTCCTTTTTGACATGGCTCTTTGTCTCCAAGTAGTCATCATGTGCAGATATCACTGCAGCAGAGTAAAGAAATACATCCCAGAGTATCACTTCATAGAGGCCATAAAGCTGCTAATGGCTGCTGTAGCAAAGGCACTTACAAAACTTTGCATGCAGTGTGCTGGTAGGAAGACACAGAACTAATGCGGTGATGTAGGCTGAGATACAGACAGCTGCTAGTCTGCAAAAGCAGGGCTACAAGAGTCATAAAAATCACATTTATAACCTGATAAACGATGTTTTCATTGATATACTGTCAACTGGGATAACCTGAAGAGAATCAGATGTTATTTACTTTATCTAGGTATAAAATATCAGAAATAAGGCTTACAGGATTTTCCTAAGTTGTAATATGTCATGACTTCTTGGAAGTAAAGCCATGCAGACAGCTGTCTCATTGTGAAGTTGATGAACGTCTCAAGATAAAAAAGTAATTTTTTTTCAATTAAACAAAGATGTACCATTTCCAATTACATTTTTTTATGAACAACTATAGCCTATATCACAGTGGGTTTATACTTTTCATTTATGAAGGGAAATCTGAGGAGAGGCACCTGGAAAGTGAGGACCAATCTTCCCTCCTCTCTCCAGCAGCTCTCCAATGCCTCTGACAGCAGAACAGAAACCAAAACCTGAATGGGGATGGGCCTGGTCCCAAAGCATCCTGGGGAGACCAGGGAGGGCCTCCACCCATGCTGCAGCTGAGACTGGGGGCACATGTTTGGTGGAGAGGGTCTCTCCGCAGCACTCAGTAGGGCAGGCTGGTCCATAGAGGAGCTGGATGCTGCCCTGTGTAGCAGAGAGGCTGATGGGCTCCCCCACCGACCAGCATGCCAGCCCCTCAGGGGCAGAGCCCAAACACCTCCACTGGTTCCCCATGTGGCCCCTGCACCTTCAGCACTGTATTTCTTTGCTCCTATCTTGCTGCATTACTTGCTAATGCAGGCACAACCACACAACCCCCCCTGCGGTGCCTGGGCATCCCTCCTGTCTGGCCCTCTGCCTGCAGCATAGCAGATTTCAGTTCCCAGAACCACTCTCTGGGGCCAGGGCAAGCAGGAAAGCAGGATTTCTTGATGCTGTTCTGTCTAATGCAGGAAGAGAGACCGGCCAGGCAGAACTGACTGGCCCTAAAGATAGCTTAACACCAGCTTTTGCTGTGTGCCTTCCTCAGCTACAACTCATTGCAGCCAAAGCATAACCCAAAACCGAAGCCAGTATGTTTAAATAGGGCAATGACAACAAAGCGATTTTTTCGCTTCCAGCTGTGTGTTGAATATTGTTTCCTGCTCACGACCACATCACTATTCGGTGCAGATCACCCAGCTCCATGGTCAGTGATGCCTGCCATGGGCCCGAGGGCTGGTGTGAACTGGTGCTGCCAGCAGCCCGTGCCTGCCTTTGCCAGGGATTTCCTGGGCTCCAGAAGACCCCATTTAGTACCTCTGGAGCACAGCCAAGGGCAAGGAAAAGAAATCCTTCCCCCCCACCCCCAATTATATTAATAATTTTAAAATTATATATAAATTATAAATTTATAAAGTATAAATTAGAAATAACACATTTATAAATTATACCAGGTTAACCTAACTGAGTGGGATGTTTATTTCTGTTCTGGTGAGGCTGTACCCTAAAAAGCAATGTCTGAGTTTGCCCTAACTCAGGTTTATTCGAATTAAGCGTTAGAGGCGTGGGCTGGGCAGAACTTCAGCAGAATGACGTGTTTGTTCATTCTCACAGACGCTTGGTTAATTAGGCAATGAGAGGTACAGTTTATAATCAGGATAATAGGAATAGCTATATCACAGTAAATTAGTGGGATACTCCTGGGGTATTAACAGAATAAGATGCCAGTATCTGTGGTGGCTTAGGGAAGCTGTATGTTTTACCTTCAAAAAGACCCTTTGTTAATAGCAGTAAAGTTAATGTTGCCAATTCCATAAGATAACATCTCTTTCCTACGAAATACATAAATTTCTAATAATGTACCCGTACGGTTGAACAGCTATGAATCTTTCCATACTGCAGGCGTTTGTGTGTCCTCCTGTATAGAAAACAATGCTGACTTGGAGGACAGTGACCGTTAAATATAAAAGAAAGCCTTATGTTGTGGGAGCTTTCCATTTCAGCTACATGATTATAGAAGTAAGCTTTCAGGAAATTTGGAAGTATAATGTCTCTGAGGCAAGAGAAACCTTCTGTGGAACAAAAGATTTTTTCAGAATGAGTGTAAATGGCAGAGTCTACCCTTTGATTGTATTTTTGAACTGGGCTTGCCTATGGATATCCTTCCTTTAAAGGATATTCAGTAGAGCTCTTATCTTGATAGTGGCTGACAGATACCTGTGAAATACAAAGTGTCTCATGCAAGCTCTAATGCAGTGAGGGGAAGGAGCTCAGGTTGAAGCTGCATTATTACAGTTTTTAAACTGCAACCTCACTGCTCTGACAACACACATAATTTTGATCTGTGAACATAGTACCACGAGGCCTCTTATCAACATGATCAATGTGCTAGTAGAAGTTTAGAAAACTTCAAAGCAGGCTGATAAATTGCCATAGAAGTGTTGCCAGCCCATAATCAGATGGCCAAGACTTGCACCAAAGATAAAAAATGATAATATTAATTTGTCCTCATTTGAACCAAGCGGTCCTACTGAAATCAGCAGTACCCATATGTATTAATATGAGTCCTTTGTCTGCAAGAGCTGTTTTTCTGCCAGTCCACAGATTTAGAGATTTTCTTCATTTCTGTTTCAAAGAGTGAAAATGAAAAGAGCAGAACATAAAACAAAAACTCAAAGGACTCCATGCCATTTAGATTGGAGTTATTTTTCTTTGGCAAGCCAAACCCTGCCTTTGGCCTTTATATGACTTTCTCAAAGTCATAGTCTACTGTTTCCTCTTCCAAAATTCAAAGGCAGTGCCTGCCTATTGTTGAGATACCATGATCATACCCAGTTGCTTCTAAAGCAACTCTGCAAAAAATACTCTATAATTTTTCCAAATCTGGAAACTGAACATTTGTTTTATGACTTGTTCCCACCAGGAAGGATCCAAATCAAAAACCCTCCTCCCACCTCAATTTTGTGTTTTTTCTTTTCCATGGCTGCCTCACTAGTACAGGCAGCTGCAAGCCCCAAAACATGGACATTTAATGTAACTGTATTTCTTAAGCTGGAAAGGTTTTACACCATAGGAGAGCTCATTAAAGTTATTTTGTAGTGAAAGAGAATGACATAGAAACATCCAATTTAACTGAGGGGATGGAGAAAAGCAAAAACCAAAAAAGCTTGTTCTGAACTGCCTTTATAGAGAAACTACCAATAAGATTCAGAAGTTTTCTGTAATTTCATCTAAATTTCATCTAGCTCCCTTTCCCCTTCCCAGTCTCCCCCGCTTTATTAAATTAAAGGCCAGAAAGCCCCTTGTTACCAGCTTTGCTCATCTTAGCTGATTAACGTAGTTACCATCTGTGTTTAACTAATGGGTACTCTTTTCTTTTTTTCTTTTTTTTTTTTTTTTAATGGAAATGTATTTCAGAAAACCCTTCACCTTGACAGAAGGACCCTGGGAATGAAGGATCTGTCTTCATTGTCAGCAGGTTTCTGCTGACCATTCCCTGGTAGAAGTGTATGCCCTTGTCCCAGCTTCCATGCCTGGCCGAGCAGAGCTGGAGCTCGGTGCCAGGCAGGACTGGAGAAGTGATATGGCAATAGCAGCATTACACAGCACCTGCTCTACAGCACCCGGGGGTGGGGTGGGACTAATTTGGCTAGGCACAGCGTGGCGCAGATACAACTGCTACTCCTCCTGCCCTAACCTGTGGATGAAAGTAACACCACAATATCAGACAGCTGCTACAGCAGACCCTGCGGTTCCTATAAGTCCCATGTAGTGGTTTAATTTTTACAGTTGTTTACTTAAAGGCTTCATTTTTAATAACTCTGAAAGAAGGATAAAAACAAAGCAGTGGAGCCTCTAGCATTTTCTCTTGCTTCCTTTCTGTACTGGCATTAAGAGATGAAGAAGGCATTTCCACAAAGTCATGACTCAAGTATAAAAGTAAAATTTACATTTATCAGCCAAGGAAAACTGACCTCATGGTATGAGCTCTAAGAAAGCTCAGGAGGGAGAAATTAAAACAATTAGTAGCAATTACTACCAAAATTATGGTACTGAATAGGACAGTGCCTAATAATGAGAGGTCACAATTACTAATGTGCCCTTCTGTATGCTCATTTGTCTTCTCAGTATTGTAGTCATTTGTGTTGTCCTCTCACACAGCATGATCCCCTGTGCCACTTTCTTTTCCCTTTCATAAGAAGTTCGCAGTAAACAAGGGTTCAACATGTTCAGGGCAGCCGTTTGTGCCTTCTGAGGGCTTGAAATAATATGGGATTTTCCTTCAGTCTCTCTGTAAAAGCAACTTTACTGCATCTGAGCTTCATTGCCTTTTACTTTATCATGTTACAAGGGAACGTGGCTAAGAAGTGAGCAAAACTGAGTTAATTTAGATTTTCACCCAAATAAATGGAACCATAATAAAACTTCCCATTATTCTTCAGGTGCTTGGGCTTTGTCCATGCTCTGAAGGTTTACCAGTGGATTTTACTGATGGAACTAATTCAAGGTACTGATGGAGCTAATATAGATATGACAACAAGAAACCCCTTTAATGTCATCACAGTATAAAAATGCTTGCACAACAGTAGTATCCATGTAAGTATTTTTATCAAACTAGCCATCCTGATAAAACCAATACATGTATTTTTGGGTCTTAAAAGGGCCTCAAGAGGTCACCTACACCATCTGCCTACTCTGATACATTTCTACAAATGTATGGTAACTTGGATTCCTCAAACTCTGCAATTTGTAATATAGGTCTGAAAGCAAATCAGCACAAAAACGTTTAGGTACTTCAAAATTCTTAATCAAAAAAAGGCATTTTGGGTCAACCCTTTCTCCTTAATCAAAATGTTTTCTTTCAGCACAAATATGAAAGTAAACTTCAAAAAGTAACATTAAAATGATAAATTACATTATTCTATTCCAGAAATTTCATAACGCATTGTATCAACTCTGTTTAAGCCATTTTTTCACAGCCAGCTCTCATTCAAATCAATATTGTCTTGAAGGATGTTTTGATTTCAACTTCACAGCATTTTCTTGAGTATAAGTATTAAAAAATGTGTTGACCATATTAATTATTTCTTGCTTTAGCTAAAAGTGGGCATAGCATTAAAAAACCCACAATGAACATGGTACATTATGTTGTTTAGAATCTAGGGATAACAACAAAGTTTCTAAAAAATCTAGCAGTCCAATGCAAGCTATTCCCAGGCAAATTAAGTATCTGATATGGTCTACACAAACAGCAAACTTCCTCCCTTCCTGTAGGCGACAGACAAAAGTCCTCCTATAGATCCAGATGTGTCAGCTAAATCATCCCCCTCCTGGAGCTTACAGCCTCCCCCAGAGGGCTGGCAGATCAGTCTATCAGAACACTCTAATTTACTTCAGGGAAAATCAATTAAGTTAGCTTAAGTGACTTTAACTGGGAAATTGTTGGGGACAGTAATCACCACTGCAGACAGCGATGAGTACACGAGAACAGCAACTTCTGCTATCAACACAGTTCTACCAAAGTGGGCATCTCTCTGCTGCTTCGGTGTTTGAGCCAAAACCCACTCAAGTCAACCAGATTTCCAGACTTAAAAAAGTAGAATCTAACCCTTGTTCAATCTTTGGATATGAAATAATTCTTCTCTCAGCATTTCTTTATTTCTTTATCACCCATTTCTTTTTTTTCTTTTTTTTTTTCTCCCCTTGCCTGGGCACTGTTGAGATTGAGTAACCTAGACCAAAAAAGAATGTCTTGATAAAGTCAACATTGCGTGTCTGAATCAGTACTACAGAAAACAACAAATGTCACTCTGCTGCTTCTGCCACTTCAGCACCACTCCAAAGGTCACTAATTCCTTGGGAAGCTGCCATAAAGAGCCTGCCTCTCATACAGAAATGTTCTGCCAAAATTTTGACTCAGTCGCCTTATATTTTCACCTTCAGTCATCAATACTTTTTGACAATCCCTTGCTAGAACACACTTTCCGTCTTGATGCCTTATTAATTCCATGGCACGTCTTTCCCCACACTCCCACGGTAATTCCAGGACTCCCACTGAAGTTTCACTGTCACCGAGAGGCGTTTTGCACTGTAACTAGATGGGAAACTCTCTTTGTAATGATGTAGCTCCTGTTGGCGGAGCTGTGCTTCTGCCTGTTCCTCCCCAAAAACTCAACTACACCAGCAAAGATATTTTTCTATGTTAGTTTAAACTGGATCCTCACTAGCGCTTTTGCCAGTACTGAAGTGCTGCAGGGAAAATAATTTAAATCCAAACCCACTAGTTCAATATGAACTGAGGTTTCCCCTGTGAGATACAGCCTCAGTTAAGCAGCAGCTTTGTCTCCTCTCTCACAGGTACCCTTGGTGGGAAACACAAAAGATGTCTCCTATGAGCATTAATACAAATAGGGCACCTTGTAGTATATTGTTTGCTACATACAACAGCCTATGTACGTGACGAAACAAGTAATCTCAGGAGAGAGAAGAGTGATCCTTTTGCGTATATATCAGCTGAACTACCTATTTCAACAGAAAATGCATGCATGTGTGTGCATGTGCATGCAAGAAACAGAGAGAGAGAGAACAAGAGAGAAAATATTTGGTCTTCAAGCCTTACTGCTCAGTTTTGCAGTACTGGAATCCAGCTAGACATCCTCCAGCTGGAGAAACCTCCCTCATCCGCTGCCTGGTAGCACTGCTATAAAAATAAATAAATACTGAAGGGCTGTCTTTTGCACATTGCTGCTTTCTGACCTCCGTGGGTAAAGATGACTCTACCACAGTCAGCACAAGCCTCCAAAGATTATGGAGGATGTTTTCAAAGAAACAAAATGAGGACAGTAAGCCTAACAAACACTGGAAAAGATTACTGGGCAGCACAGTAAACACTGAGCCAAAATAAGTGAAGGGCTTTGCTTCAGGGAAAATACTGTGAGTAAAAGAAAAGGCAGATGAAAGCAGCCATTCAGAAACTGCATAATCAGATGTAGACATATCTTCAGAATATAATAAAACAAGGACATGAATCCCATATCCTGCTCCT
The DNA here is from genome assembly GCF_963921805.1 of Phalacrocorax carbo. Taxonomy (NCBI): domain Eukaryota; kingdom Metazoa; phylum Chordata; class Aves; order Suliformes; family Phalacrocoracidae; genus Phalacrocorax; species Phalacrocorax carbo. The sequence goes on from NC_087516.1 coordinate 16,796,419, forward strand.
CGCTCAATCAAACATGAACCTTGTTGGTTCAGAAATACAAAGGCTTAGAAGGAATTAGAGGATCTCTCTGGATGGACCAGGTATTTAAGACCAAATAATTATCCTCAAAAAAAGCATTGAAGATGCTTCTTTGAAACATTTCATACAGTCTTTTCATGCTTTGCAAAAATTTATACAACTGGAAATAATCTAGGGGATAAAATTCAAGACATAAACCCTAAAAAGTATGCTACCCAAGGGATGAATACTGTAATTATATAAAACCTGTTATGGGACTTAATAATGTGTAGCCTAACTGGAATCAATATGACTAACTCAGCAGGCAGAGAGCAAAATCTGTACCTTAATTTCTTTTCTTACTTAAATTAAAAGACTCAGCTTCTGTAGGATTTTCAAGGTCCTTGTAATCTTCAGACTTAGCCTTGAATTCTTCATTTTCTTCTGCTACTGAGCAAAGTTTGGTCTTCAAACTGGCAGCTTCGTTGCCTCAATGAATGATTGCAGCATCTTAAAACCTGCAATGAAAACAGCAGCAATTTAGGTGGAAGCAAAATATGAATAACAAGTAAATGCATCATATACTTTCTACTGTCATACTGCCCCTCCCTTACTAAATGCCCTTTTCCACACCCTTCATCTTCATCCCACAGTTACTGATGTATTTTCTTCTTGTTTCTCTTTCTTCCAAGAATGCTGCTAAGGTACAAGGTGCTTTTTGGGACAGCAAGATCACAGTGGAAAAATTTGCACTCATTTCTCAAAACTTTGTAGCCTATATTTAAAGTATCCTCACATATATCTATTCCGCCTATATTTCTATTTTTTGCTGTTCTATTTCCCCTGTTGAAGCTGATTAAGGTACTGGAAAAATTAAGTGAACAAGTGGAAAAGGTTGAATGTGTTTATTTAAAGTCCATCCCTGTACTCAGATTTCACATCTGAGTTTTGTAGACCCAGGTTTGCTGACTGAGTGGCTGACTTGAAACTTTTCAGCCAGTGTTTAGTCAGAGGTAAGACTTTAGAATTATGGGCTATGCTTAGATAGCAGCATAGACATCTTCTATTCAGATTAGACCCAACATCCCAGAACTAGGTAGCTAAACCCTGTGTTATACAGTGAGTACTTTGGCATGGCATCTACAGCTCTACTGCAGCTGTCAGCCAGTAGAAAGAGGTAAAAATTGGTCTTAAATCTCACCTTGAAGTTGCTCCTGACAGACATGGCATGACAGACTTTTTCCTAATTTAGGGTTTTTTATGTTTTCTTGTACAGCTAGAACAGGGTGGGAAAGCTGGGCCACTTCCACATAGCAGAAGAAAAAAATGACCACAACTTGTGACCTAGCTAAGTGATGAAAGTATTTACCAAGGATGTTGAAGACCTATGCTCCAATTTCCTACGTCATGATTTTTGATGTGTTACATAAAGAAGCTTTGGAGCATGGAGCAAACCCATGTCTCCTTTCACCTAAGCAAATGCTAGTCTAATTGGGCAAGAAAGTTCCATCAAGACTTGCTTTCTTTCTGGTTCAATAACTGCCAATTTATTCCTTAAGCAGTAGCACAACTTCAAAAGGAGGTGTGAACGGTGCCTGTGCTGCAGAGTTGCCTATAGATCTCACTCTCCTGAGGTGGCAGGAGCTAGAGTCCAAGGAGGAGAACATCAAGGAAGGTCATGAAGACATTGCTGATGTTTCCCCAACTCATATAAATGCTTCTGAGATCCCATCCCCAGCCCTTGAAAATTGACCCAGAGATCATTAGGGAGCCAGCAAAGTGCCTGGTGCGTGGATTAATGTTTTCTGAGAATTGCTGCAAAGGAAGTGGGCGGCTGCATCTGCCAGCTGCAGCTTTTTCAGATGCTGCTTTCAGGCCAGGATGAGTGTTGTAATAATCAAGTATGCAGGCAGCAGAGGCATCTGACTAGAACAGGTCCTAACTGGAAATTATAGGATGCATTGCTTTTTGCAGGTAGGGATCCAGCGTCAGCTGTGCTTATAGGCAGTCTCATCTCTTGCAGGCTCCTCTAAAGTGCAATGCAGTTACTACTGCAAGTAAACTAGGATTCTGCTTGCACAGCAAGAGTAATGTGTCCAACTGGCAGGGAGAATAAATACTTCTCTGAACAGGCAGTAATCAGTTAACATTACTCTAAAACAAACATTGAGAAAGCACAGCACTTTAGCAATTAAAGGTCCAAATTTGCAAAATTAATTAGTGTTTCCCACAGCATAGCACCCTACTTATGAACAGCTCTATTGTAAATGTATGATGCTCTAATATGAAAAGAGAGCATTCTTATGTTAATTATCTAATTAACTAATCTGGGCACAATTAGCAGCTGAAACAGCACAGCATTGCGCTCTCTCCCTTCTTCCCTTCTGTATTCAAGATTGCCTTTAAATATGTACTTTCAAGTGGCAGGGGACCCTGGTGATAGAGCTTGCTACCACGTTAACCAGACCTCGGTGCCAGAAGTTCCAATGAGCGGGCACTGAAACAGGAGAGACAGAAATATCTTTGGCACGTTATTTAGGAGACAGCATCAGCTATTTAATCTCACCCCTAAAGTTAGCCTGCCCTCCAGGAAAGCCGTCCTTGTTACTTCACGGAAAGTCAGCATAAAATGCTCAAGAATACAGGAATCTGTTTCTCTGCCCCTTTGGAAACCCAATGCCACTTAACAAGACCTCCCTGATACCAGTATTTTCCAAAGGATAGCTCAGTGGCCATTTCAGAGGTCTGAAAATAGAGAATCTCAGTCATTTCTACTTTGCTGCCAGGATAGTGATTGACTTCACTAAAGTTCACTGTGGCATGAAGAGATGAACTAGAGAAACTGCATGCAGATCTCTGACAAAAAAACATAGTAGAGAGAAGTATGTTTGCTGAAAACAGGCTAAACAAGCCTCAGAGGGTGGCTTAGATGATGTCTCAAAGTCCTGCCTCACCTTCCATTACAATGATCCTAAACCGGGTAGATATGCAAAGTAAAATATTTATTTCAACATTTTCACGTTGTTATATTTCCATATCTTCTTTAGATGACTTCTTTTTTTATTTAGGAAATTGATTTTGTGTTCAGTAATTTAAAAAAAAGGCAGAAAATAATTACATAAGATCAGAGTGATAGGTTTTATGCTGAGTTGTAAAAAATGTTGATCAATCTAAAACATTTTTGCTTTATCTTTGGGTGTTTTTGCTTTTAGGATTCTGTTTGTTTGTTAGTTCATTTTTTAATATAGGAAGGAGGATTTTCCATTAAGAAAGAGTTTGGGTAATCTACTGTAATGTTCCCCACTCTCACTTTTTCAATGTTCTCCAAGAAGGAGAGGTGTAGTCACACACCTTTGCCTACATGCTGAAGGGTTGTTTTCAGACATTGATCTTTTGTGCATTATAGAATTAGAAAATGATTTCTGTTGGAAAGGACCAAAGTAGGTCATCTAATCCAACACCAGCAAGACTAACTAGATCAGCTTACTCAGGACTTGTCCTATTGAGTTCTGAACATCTCCAAGAATGGAAACTCCAGCACCTCTCCAGCTAATCTGCACCACCTTTTGCTGCTCTTACAGTGAAAAAAAATTCTTAATAGCTAACTGGAATTTCCTGTCTTCCAAGCTGTGTCTGTTGTCTTTCGCCCTTTCACTATTCATCTCCCATAAGAGTCTGGATTCATCTTCTCTACAGCCTCCCAATAGGTAGCTTCAGACAGCAATGAGACCTCCCTTCAGCTGTCCCTTCTCCAGGCTAAAGTAAACCAGCTGCCTCAGCTTCTCCTACATCACTTGCTCCAGCCCCCAACAACCCTGGTGGCCCATGCACTGGACTTGCTCCAGGCGGCTAATGTCTTTCTTTTGCTGAGAAATACAAAACTGTACTCAGGACTCCACCTGACCTCTAACCAGTGCTGAGAGGCTGGTAGTGATCACTTCCTGCAGCCTGCTGGCTGCACTCTTGCCAGCACAGCTTCACAGAGGTGCTTTGGGTTCAGAAGGTTACAATACAGCACGCTGATGGACAGGTTCTGAAAAACCTGAGCTAATATTGAGGTTGGCCTGGCCTTCACCAAGCAGGAGTGTAGTAGGTCATCTCCAGCTGTCCCTCCAACCTAGGTTGGCATGCAGGTCTGTGCAGCTCCTCAGTGGGCTACAGTCACAGACACACACTCCCAGCACAGGATCCAGTCCTTGCACACAAGAGCCCAAAGAGTGTATCTACATGGACCAGCAGAGGCTTTGCCCAGAGTCTGAGCACTCCATACTGATCCTTACTTCATCCCAGGGACCACAGAGAATAAATCCCACAGGGAGAAAGAATGAGTCATCTCAGCAACAGTATTGCACTAAAGAAACTCAAAAACAGCCAGCTGAAAGCTGCCTTGCATGCCCTCGCGTCCAAGAAGAGGCACTCGCATTTGTCCATAATCACCTGAGCAGACATAACCAGAGCCTGAGACCATGAACAGCCCGTGTGCAATGCAGTGGGAAAAAAAACTAAACAAGAAAAGAAAAAAAAAAAAGAGAGAGACTATTCCCAGACACTGTCACTAGGTCAGGTAACCTCTGGCATATATTGTGTAAGTCAGCTCTTATTTAAAACTCTTACTCCTTATGTTAACTCGTTCAAAGAGGTAAACCCTGGGAATGATGTGCTTCTGGCATAACAGCTAACCTAGTAAAGGACTTACCACGTTATATTTCCTTGTGGAAGGAGGCTGATTCTTCCAGGACCTTACAAAGTAGTGCTGGGCACTTATTTTATTTTATTAATAACTTTTGCCAAAATGAACCATCATCCTTGGCTCTTAAGCAATGACTCATGAATTAGCCACACAAATCATTGCATCTAATAATCTCTATAAGCCAAAAAAAGAATAAACTACTTCAACCATATAAAATTCCACCATATCAAGAATTAACCATAACTGACTGATAGGATGACAAAAGGAACTGCCTGCCTTTGCTGTGGGATAAATCAGCATACTTAATATATATTAACAGATGTCACCACACTTCTTTGTGTTTTATTTAAGCCTTGAATGTTTTATGTAAATCAATAAGAACCCTTCTGAAACTATCCTGCTGTCCCAGAAATGACACCTCAAGACCATGAGGTACTCTGGATACCTTTACTACACTATTCCTAAAGCAAAATATTTGGGTTTGTAGAGCCTTTTCTTACAAGCCATAATGAGCCTAAACACCTGCCAGTTCTCCAGCCAAATACAGAAGTCAAAGTAACCTCCTGCCTAAGCTCTGCAAAAAAAAAACAACCCATCACCTCAGATGCTGGCTCTGGCATAACACAGCAAGGCACAAATGTGCATGGTTGCCTCCAAACACCATGTGAATAATTGTCCTGCCTACATGTAAAAAATCACTGCACCAAGAATCCTGGAGAATGCTTTATAAAATGCCTTTATTTCAGGAAAATTCCCACCTCTTTTGCGGAACACACAGCCACGGGTGCGTTAGGGGCACAAAACCCAAATTTCATACATATGTACAAGAATTTGCCAAACTGAGTTTTCAAGCTAGATGCACTAGCATACAACTGTATGCCTTAGAATGGATTTTACCACTGTATAGAGCCTCTTGAGTTCCACTAAGGAATTACACAGACACCAGGGCATCCAGTAAAACATCTGTTTACAGACAGAAAGCCTGATTTTTGTCTGGAGACAGTCATTTCAGAATTTCTTCCTTATCCACGCAATTATGGAAAATATGTAGAAAAACAGCACCCTGTGACTTACATTATAAATTGCTGTTAAGCAACAATGTTTGAATTTTGCTATGCTGAGTACGAACTTTTATCCTCAAGCCAGAGGAAAAAATATTTATTAGATATACATAAGAGATACTCGTGACCTGCTTATGGATATCCCACTAGCTGGAAGAAAGGACACCATGCAGCGTTAATCAGACACAGGATTTTCTGGTTTATTTCTTGAGCATAAGTCTTGACTTGATTTTTTTGGTACAGATCTTCTTGGTGAAATAAGTCATGAAAGTACTGAAATTCATCCTCTCTTGGGATGTCTAAGTGAGTGTTTCCAAATTCCTTACATTAACACATCAATAGAATTTGTTACAAATATTACTAGTTTGTGCCAGAAAGTTTATAACAAGATGCTGGCCGGCCTCCAAACCACTAACCCTCTAGGACTGGCTTAGGGACAATTCAGTATGTTATTTAATGAAAGAGAGTATATGGCCTATGAAGGCCTGGAAGACTTATTTCACAACGTGGCTTGCTTACTCAGTGATCTAGCTTGGCAGCTCCCCGCTCAGAAAGGGACCCCACCCAGGCCAGCTATGCTGAGACCAGACTATCATCTGAGCCATTGACTCTCCTATTTGGCTCAAATTGCCACAAATTACATTCAGACTCTCTACTTAAAAAAATAAAAGGCAAATGATGTGCACAGACATCACCCTTTATATACAATGGAGTGCTGATGCCCTGCTCCCATTCAGCAAGCAATTAAAAAAGGCACGAGCTGCGTTTTAGTGGTAAAGCTGAACTTCTGATAATGCTCACTAATAGTTCATTTTAGGGTTTGGGGTTTTCTCCTTTTTCTAAGCGGAAGATCAATACCATACTTTCCTCCCCCTTACTGTCTTTCATCCTAAAATATTTCCGAGTTTAAACATATGTTTACAGTAATTTTTTTTAATCTGTTCCTGAGCCATGGGAATACAGAAACACTGTGGTGTAATGTGCAGAGCATCACTGCTTTTTAATTGAAGTTGGGAAGGAGTGAATATTGCTTTTACCTGGAACTACAAAGGTAATTAAAATAGCTGGAACATCAGGTTAATTAAAAATCCCTCTCTGACCTAGGAAGATTGTTACTGAGTCCAAATGATCAGATCCCTCTTTTAAGATCATCCACATAAAGCAGCTTTTTGTATAAAAAGACACGGGTAGTTTCCACATTTTAAAAAAAAAAAAGTCTTCAGATCCTTACAAGGTGCTTCTGGACTCAAAGGAGATGCTTGTGCATGCTGATTCTTCACGCAAGCTAACAGCTGTATTTCTGTAAAATTCTGTTTCCCTAAGCTGTTACTCCCCCTACCCGCCCCCAAGTGCTCCCCTTTGATTTAAGATTACAACTGAGTTAGTTTTAGGATTATCTTACAGCACAGAGCAAAACCAGTGTCAAGGGCTCCATAAGCATATAACAGGCTGTTATTGATGAGTTATCATGTAGTCACCATAAAGAGGCTGTGCATTCTGCTCTTTTCTTACTCCCTTTGAGGACTTTGGCTTCTCAGAGGTCTCATGGCACTTTCAAAAACTATCCTATTAAGTTTTCTTTAATGTCTTCCATGCTGCTTATGCCAAGGACTTTCCTGACCGGCAACAACTGCAAGCCTAACAAAGACTTTCTAGAAATCTCTTTCAGATTTGAGACATAAGTCAGGGACATCATGTACTGAAATGAGCAAAATGACTACCAAGACCTCAAGGTACCTGGCATTTACAACATGGAACCTTCAGCAGCCAGAAGGAAGAAAGTGCAGCTCCCCTCCTCCAGCAATTCACATTCAGAGTAGCTGCCTGCCTCTTTTCTCTGCCCTGCTAAATCAGCTTCACTGTCATTCTTGTAGTTTAGATAGTACTGGAATAACAGTGCCTTTAAAATGCATGTGTTCTCCAGAGATGTTCACCACTAAACTTCATTTGCCTCTATTTCACCAATTAATACTGGTACAACAGATGAAGTCATCCACAGGTTTGTGTTCTGCTTTACTGGTGTTTAAGCCACATGCTGATATTAATCCTTTGGAACCAAAATGCAGCAATAAGCAAGACTGAATATATTTCAGCTCATCTTAGAGTAGCAATTCTCAGTCCCTAATGGGGCAAGGTAATAAGCTCTTAGGAGATGAGAGAAGCCTCCTAAACACTGGTCCCACCCTGCTCATCTTCACCGCTGAATGCTTTCTCCATCTGGCATCCATGGGAGGAAAGTGATATTTATTTTGCCAGTAGGAACATGGAGGTGAGATAATGTGGATGGGAAAGAGTTGAAAGCCAATGGCTCCTTCAATGGTGATGACTATCTGGTTGCATCAATTTGTTTAATCCTCTTCCTCATCCCTGGGCAATGGTCAGCTGAACTCATGCAACCATTCCTGAATTACAGAAAAGTCTGTTTTTTCTCTTTGTGGAGTAGCCCAGGCCCATCAGCTCAGGTGAGGCCACTTTCAGCCTGAAAGGTGAAAAGCTGGGAAGGATTGATGTTTGCAGAGTTAGATGTGGCACAGAGACCAGGGTAATTGTGCTTGGGAGAGGGCCAGCTTCTGAGTAAAGACATTGTGAGCAAGCTTGGCTCAAGGGGTGCTTCAAACCCCCACTGGAAGGCATTTGCAGGGTTCCGTAGGAGTCAAGGCCAGCTTTGGTGGAGCTCGTCCTCAGAATGACAGGAGAGGCATCAACACACACAACATTTTGCTCTATGGAAGGCAAGGCACTGCAGACAGGTGCAGAACAAGGGCACCACCATGCGAGTAGACAACCAGCAGGACAGAGTCCAAAGTATTACAGTGAATAGGAAGGGGGAGGTGGGCATCATGTAAAACATTTGCAAGATGCTAACTTTGAAAGTCACGTTGCATGTTTAGCTGTGACAGGCATGCTTTTGGGGTACTAGCTTTTAGGGATGCTCTTTAATCCCTTTGCACTTTGCAACGAACATTCATACCCTATTCAAATATTCCTTCCCATTGTCTACTTAAAATCCATTGTTTTCCATAACAGACAGGAAGAGTCTGAAAATATCCTTCTGGTGTGAATCCATCAATCCTGTATTTTCTTATGCTATTTTGATCATGAGGATATAGCAGTAGGGACAGGCCTGTGACAGCTACTGCCTCATGTGACACAGGGCACACAGGTTGCACAAGGTTGTGCCAATACATTTTCTTCTCACTTTTTCAGTCCTAGTGTCCAGTAAATCTACATCTGCGATAAACAGCAGAAGTACCACTATAGAAACATCTCTGCGTACCAGGGTGATACAGAAGTAAGTGGAACACCTATTTTTCTTCATAATTCTCTCCATCTTTATATCCAATCCAAAATAAATAAATAAAATGAAAAACAAAAACACCCCAACTTTTAAAATAATGAAGTCCCTCTTACCCAGTTCAGCCAGTGTCTCCAAAGAGCTGGAAGCAGTTAAAATTGTATTTATGCAATTCATCCTGACTCTGCAGCTTACCATCACCCAAAGAAAACTTTTCTTTATAGAAGAGGGGATGTTTATCTAGCTGCTATCTTGGATCACCTTGGTTCAGTCCTGAGGCAATAGAGATGCCAATTATATGATACACATAGCAAACATCTTTAAATTCTCTGTAAAACAATCCCTGAGAAATAATTGTTACTATCATTCTAATAGGCATTGAAAATACAGCAGACACGCTTCCCTAACTGTTGGTAGGAAATTAAACTTTTGGAGTGTTTGGTAACAGGTTCATTCTTCTGTGTGTTAGGTATGGTGCAGAAATCATCGATTAACCCATGTCTGTAAGAAGAGTTTAATTCCTTTACTAAATACCAGTTAGCCTACATGCTTCCGCATCCCTTGAAGTGTTAAAGCAAGTGTTCATCTCCCTCCTCTTCCTCCCTTTACATTAGGGCTTCACTTGACCCTCTGGTTTTTTACTAAATTCTTTGTAGTTAGTAAGTGCCAATTAATTTTATGCAATCTCTTGTCCTTTTTACAAAGAGCTAAACAAATAAAAGTTTTAATTTCACTCTAAAGGAACAGGAGGGGTTTTTAAAGTCTGAATAATTTTCATAAAGACAGAAAACTTTTTGGCCTTCAATCTGTAGAGTCTGATCATTAGATGACTAAGGCAACTGCAAATGGATGAGGCTTTTTTTATATTACAACCAAAGATGTTTTTCAAACCCTGCTATCCAACTCAGGTGAAGTTACCCAGTTTTAAAAAGTACCATTTTGCTAATCTATTAACTGTGTAGACAAGCCTATGTGCTATCTTAGTTAGCTCATCTCCACATTAATGTCATCCATCTTTGCCACTATGGATGTCACCAGTCTATATCCCTGTACCCCTCCCCAAGGTGGCACCATAACCTCCTTTAGTACACCCAGAGAACATAACCACTAACCAGAATTTCAGTTTTTCTACCTGATTTAACTCACAACAAACTTTAATGAAATAGCACTCTTCAAGGAACTGTCTCTAAACCCCTAAATATTTCTATGATCATCATATTAATAGAGCATTAAATCTAACTCCATGGAATCAGCAGACACAGGAGCAAAAATTTATGTACAGCCATACTCTCAATTCTCTCAAATTTTTTTTTCTAAAAAGAACACTCAAAATGTCCACCTTAATGAACTCAAAAGGACTTTAAACCTTGCCACAACATTACTCTGAAAAGCTTACTTATCACCTTATCCTAAGATCTATACAGATAATTAACTCCAAGACAACCCTATTAGAAAGAACATTTCTCAGACTTCCCCTACTACCAGCATCCTGACTTTGTGGAAGTCATCTCAGATGTAAACCTCTGCAGACCAGGAACCGACCATGCCCGAGGAATAAATGCAGGACCTGACAACACATCTCCACAGGCACCAGCATAGGTCCCACAAACACACACCATAGGAGGTCTCTGACCATAGAACATACCTTATTCCTGCATTGAAATCACACTTGCAAAACCAAGTTTCCCAGAGCAATCTCACAAGTAAAACAATACAGGACGCTAACACCCAGGCACCAGTAGGAGAGCACTCTTCACAAGAAAAAAAAAAAAATTATACCTCCGGTCTCTTAATCCTGCTAGTCAAGAGAGATGTGAACCTTCAACATGAGCCTGGTATTAAAAGTTCATTATTCTCTGGTTACTTGAAAAACATGGATTCACTAGAGCTACGAGGTTTATATCACATTGTAACTTAACCCACTACCTACCACACACTTGCCATTGCTTGTGCATTGGACAACCCTGACTTTCCATCACCAGCCTCAACATTTCTTCTTAGTGATTGCTGAAACAGTGGAAGCATCACCTGAAAATTACACTGACTACAAGAAGACAGACTGAGGTTTGAGGTTTGCAGATGACTACCTCCAAGAGAGCCAAAGGAGCAATCCACATTAGGAAAGCTTCCCATACTATGACTGAATAAAAGAATGGCCATAGCATCATGGAAAGAATTTGGGGACTTTGAATAAAGAAATTACTTCATTTAAAGCTCCGTGATATTAATGTTTTGGTTTTTTTTTTTTATTGCATTCAAGGTAGAAGAATTTTTCTAGTCTTCAAAAAGAAAGAACTTTTCTTCAAAGACTTCATCCTCAACTTCCTTCTCCAGCAGAAAATATATTTGCCGAGCGCTTATGCAGAAAGGTAGGTAACAACAATAGAGCTAGATAAAAGAGATCATCAACATAAAGTAGGCTTTCTAAAAAAAGTTCCTCCTACTATTACACATGGGATATCTGATTTGGGAACTACTGTAGGATAAAGCTCTAAGGTAAAGCCATGCTGGGCAACTGAAGAAATAACACAAAGTGACAAACACCAACACAAAATGCAGCTATATTCCAAAGCAGTCTGTTAAAAATGACATAAGCTCATTCACACTTTGAAATCTAATAATTTGGTGCATTCCCTCCATTCTGTTTCAGCCAGGATATCTGTAAGACGTTTACCCACTGAAAAATTGGTAGCCTTCTTTGAGAAAAAATTGATCGTAGTCATGACTACTATTTTTCTTTTATCATTCATTATCAACAAGTCATTCTGAACTGTATTAAGCTTTCTGGTTTGAATTTTGTTTTCTGGTTCTGTTTGCTTTTCATCTGCTGTCATTTCTTTTCCTGGGGATATATTTTGCCACTTGGGAAGTTCTGAGAAGATAAAACACTGTGTGATTAAAAATTCTTAACTGTCCAAAACATGTGTGTTTGCATTTGTGGAGGCTCTCTATTTATTCTCTGTCTCCCTGGAAAATCTAGCTTTTTTCTTTCTAGCTCATCTCTGGTACTTCATTTGTAACATACTACAGGCTTCCACAGACAGATGCAACACAAAAAAAAAAAAAACGGAAAGAGAAAATGCTGAGTTCATCACCATAAATTATTGATGTTTCTTCTACTTAACTTACTCATCAGGATTCATTGTTAATGAGGTGTGGATTTTAGTTTTAAATTTACCATGAAGCACTGCAGGCATTCAATTTGAAGCACTGCATTAAAGAGAATTTTTCCCAATGTGTGTCTCTGGTTCCATTTTCTGTAGTAGGTCTCTGCAACTATGACTTGGCAGGCACTGGTGGTATTTATCCACAGCACAGAATGCAATAGGAAACAGAAAGACAAGAGGAAGACTTTTATTATGTAACTGATAAAATACAGAAACAGATGCTGTGTGATTGCTGTGAAATTAGTTGAATTATTTAAAGGGTTAATTGACTCATTGTATTCCTATGAGGTAAACTGGAATTCAGATGAATTGCAGTGATCCAGTGTCTGGGAGCACCAGGAAATCTGCCAACATATATTACTGAATTTTCATCTTCCAGTTTGCAACTATGTTAAGTTAGGGTCAAATGCTGCTGCTATTGTCGTTCCTGATGCTGGACTCCCACTGCCTTTAACAGAAACAGAAGCTGGCTTGTAGGCTGGGGTCAGTACTGAGATATTCTTAGTTAAACAGCCAAAATGAAAACCGGGAGTGAACTGGTTTGGGTTTACCCCAGAGGAAGATTCCAACAAAGCATGCTGAAAAAATAAAATGAGGTGACAAACTGATTAATTTTAGGGTTTTTCCAGAGGGCTCCAGCAGTGGCGTGACCATCTGAATTGAAAGCAGTGGGAGCTTTACAAATGGCCACGGGAAGATCAGGCATAAAACAGTGCGGCATCTTTTTGAAAACTCCACTTGGCCTGTTGTGCCAGGAGGCTCCTCAGGACTGAATGTCACTTGCAGGACTCCACACGGCACCTATTTACCTTCTGATACAGGTATCAGCCCCAGACATCTGTGCAGGAAGAACAGCCCAAGGCTGAGAAGCTGAAGTTCGAAATCCTGGTCCATTGTCTACTTCCTGTGGGACTTTGGAAAACCTGTGTTGTCCGACTGTGCCACAGCTCTTTATCTTTAAATTAATACTAGCAGTTCACTGCCTTAAAGATCTATTGCAGGGATAAATACATTATAGCTTATACAATGGGTACAAGATCAAATGAGTAGCTAAGACAGGCAGACATGAACATCCTGGGGGTTTTTTCATCCTAAATCAGGCAAACTAGCAATTAAAGTGGCCTTTTTCTGCTACACAGTAAAAAGGAGTAGGGAAATCAAAAAACCACTTAAAGAGCTGCTCCTAAAAATATAAAATGTATTTTAATTATGAAGGGGAATTAATTTTAGATTGACTGAGGAAAATCTCATGGGGCATCCAGCCAAGCCATCCATCTCCTATCACCAGAGAATTTCAGCTTTCCAAACAGACCTGTAACATTCCACTTCTTGGGATCTTCTCCGAATACCCAGCTTATTATATTTCAACTCCTTCATTATCTGTCACTGTCATAAAAAGCAGCATATACTCCTAAGGAAATTAAACTCTGAAGGAAAAAAATGTGTTAGGCTATCTAATCACCCTTCCCCTCCCCTTTCCAGGGTTTTTCCCTTCCATATCGTCTTTGCCCTTCAGCCACACGTAAAACCTTGTCAGCTTTGCCTCCACTCTTTCCCATTTTGCTCCTCCATTTCCAGCCACTTTGTTCCTTAAATTTAAAATACATAGCAATATCTGAATGCAGCTGTCTGGGACAGTGTCAGGTGAGTGGGGACATGATGCCATGCAGGCAGTGTATGGTAACTGTTAGCTGACAGGGCTGAGTGCTCTTTGTCTTGGTCTCCTCCTTGGACAACAGAAATACCAGAAGTCTGATTACAACTCATAGCATTGGCTAACTAAAACACCCCACACATGGCTTCTTGGTGCTCTGCCCCAATGCTAATATGAACGCTTAGGCTCAGGCTGTGCCCAGGCTTACTTGGAGAAGTAGGACCTTGTGGCTATGGCACTGGAGAGATTTTGGAGAGTGACTCGTACCCCTGGGTTTGCCACTGACCTGGAAGATGCCTTTGAGCAGATCTCTCTATCCCAGTGTCACCTGTAAAAGGAGGAGACGCCCTTCATCACCAGGCACTGTATGAAGTAGTAGTTGCTGGTAGCAACAGTAGCACCCATAGCACAACACTACCCACTCCAGTCCTGATAACTTCTTCATATCTGGAAAATACCCTTATGAACCTCAGCTTCCTCTTATTTTCTGCAGTACCGCTATTTGCATTGCTTGTTTCAGTTCAGGCATTTCCATGTATTCCAAACCATCTCAAACTCTACTGCTGCCTTCACCTGCATCCCCATCTCCTGCTGTTTCACCAGCTGCTCCATGTGTAGCACTGCTCCAAGAGCCACCAGATTAATGGGCAGAAAGTTCACTTATTTCTTCTTTTGTAAGTTCACGTCTTCCAGGGACACAGTCCCACAGCACTCCCCTCCTGCGACTGCACCCCTTTGCCATACTGCGCTGTCCCCAGGAACTTCACACTGCTTGGGTACTGTGCAGTGCCCTGTTCTGAATGCTTACGATGCTTTCTAATAGAAAATTATTTGAAAAATTCAAATTGTGAGATTCCTTGAACAGCAAAGTGGGAGAGTTTAAACCACCTTATATTAAAAATATTTTCAAAAATATAAGAAGTCTACTAAAAAATTCAGCAGCTGCATCTATCAACAGCAATAGTAAAAATTAAAGAAATCAAGACCATTAACATACTTTTGAACTGGAAGAATAATTTCATTTTAAAAATAGTGCCAATTCAAAGCAAAGGAGCTAGGAAAAAACACACTAAGAAGTAGGACTTTAAATACCTTCCCAAAAAATTGTACTAAATGACCTTCCAACAGTTGAGATAAACTAGGCCAACTCCAGCTGTGGGGTAGCTGCTGACTCCTGCCAGCTGAGGATCTGGCCCAGAACATCTCAGCTTTCTGATAAAATTATAATCAGAGTAGAAAAGGACAGATTATTCATTCCTCCTCAATAACACATGAAATCCTTCACAGGGGTCATAAGAAACCTCATTGGAAAAGCATGAGACGTACAAGGTGCAAAATAGTGGGTGGGAACCCGTGCTTTTCTCCTCTTCCAACACAAGGCTGCTGACGTGCCTCATAGCCAAAAAGCAAAGTAGCACATTTTGCCCATTCCCTGTAGAGCAAACCTGCTGCCAGCAGCTGGCTCAAGGTGGGACAAGATCCGTTTCAGCAAAGCCATTGAAAAAAAGCTTTGGGCTCACAGCACTCAGATGTAAGTTGAAAAACATGGGATATTTGGAGACAGTTTTTATGGATATCCTAGGCTTGGTTAAATACATATTTATGTTAATATATTAATTAGGTATTTATTAAATATTTAAGAACTGCACATTTAGGGCACAGTCATGCAATGATTGACTAAGTTAAAAAAGGTTGCTCTGTGGATGGGATGGATTATAATTTCTCATTTCAGGGTCCCTTGCTTTTGCCTTTTCTTTAAGTACTATTTGCAGGGATTCTGTTCAAAGTAGAACAATACAACTTTGATCATGTATGGATGATCCTAAATTCCTCTACCTTTAAATACTTCTTAAATTATTTGTGGTTCTGCTCCGGAGTTGTTGTCCAGTCTGCTAAGAGCTGCTGATCCTCTCTGGAGGGTATTTTAATTTATTAATGTGAACAGACCTGGTAAATTCACACTTAGTGATTATTAATTTTCCTTCTGCTCCAGACACTTCTATCTAAGACGTCTTACCTGAAGGATTTTGGGTTTTTGCTTTTTAATCTCCATTCAACTCATAATACTGAACTGTTGTCTTTGCCATGCATGGATGGCATCAAAACAGCCAAATCTTGCTATAAGGGGACCCAGAGTTTTTGCTTGAGGTGGCATTCATAGAACTGACAAGCTCAAACACAGTTCCCTGCAAAGAGAACACGCACCAAAAATGTAGATCGAGCTGTATGATATTGGCTGGTTATCCAAAATATATAAATATTGATATAGCAGGCTGAGCAATATGAAGCGGAACTGTGATCAGAAATTGCAGAAAGCTGCTTTAGAGTCAAAATCCTACTTAGGTAATGAATATGCTGCAGTCATACCCTCCTGCTTTCGATCTCATTCAGTTATCCCTGGCTGTCAAATAAAATAAATGGCATGTCTCTTGTGAAATCACATCTATATTAACTTTAATATTTTTTCACCGTTTTCAAATTGTCTTTTATATATATAGCTCTTTAATTAGGCATCCTGACAACGTGGCAACAGATCAAACTGTTGGATGGGTTCTGAGACTCCTGCTGCTTATGACAGTGTCATTTTCATTTCCTCAACCCCCTTTTTACAATTTACTTCTTGGATTAACTTTCTCAGGCTCCCTGCTACCAAAGCATTCATCCTTAACACTACTCCCCAAGTAAAATAAACCCAAGGTGATATTGCAGCTACTATGCCATGCTTGCAGTCTTGCAATTGTGGCTGACACTGTTCCCAAAATGGAAAGCTTGTTTAGAAATTTTTTAGAAAATACAAAAAGCTCTGTCAAAATATGCTCCATATTCATTTTTTTTTTTTTGTGAGAAATACGCATAAAAAGCCTGCTCAGTTCTCAAAATGGCAAACCAAGATTAAAAATATATTGTCTCCACATTGCCCCAGATGACAGGGGAGAAAAGAAGGAATGAAATAAACCAGAAATGAAAAATTACTAGCCATTAGCATTTCTATTTTAAATAGTACAGTATAAAAAACCCATATTTCTATTTCTCAAAAAGAGAATTTCCAAGGAGAAAAGTTTCAAAAGAAAAGCCCAGTTACATCTCCTCTTTCCCAAGCCAGTTTTTGCCCTTTGTTCACTCTAATCTTCTACTATACCAGATCCATCTTAAATTGTAATATGCCTACAGCAGAGATTTGCTTTGTTCTGATTGTCCCACAGACACGATGCTGAATATAAAAATATACAGCAATAACAGCTCAGTGGTCACGTGTGTTATGAAATGTCATCTCTTTGACTGAGACAGAGGGGACCAGAAATGAAAGATCATCATGGAAAGCAAAGCCCTGAGTCTAGGAAAACTGAAGGGCCAGTGTAGCTTAGTTATCAAACAATATGTTTTGCTTTTGGGTTTGTTTTTTTTTTTTTAGTTGTGTTTGCAAGCCAGAGGTATTCACATAGTTTTGCATCATTAAATCAGACCTTTCAGAGCCAAAATAACTCATAAAGGACTTAAAGGCCACAATTTTGACGAATTCTCAGCAAGGAGAGCAAAGGTCAAAACCATACAGTTTGCTTTGCTGCTCTTGTTGCTTTTTTTGATGACAGAACTGAAAAGTCCTGTTGAATTTCATGATTGAATGAATACATAAGTCAATGTAATACTATATTCCAATGAAATACTATACGCAGCTGAAAACAAAGTAAGTGCCAATGTCAAGCTCATCTCTGGCCTGCCTCCCCTCTGCTTCCTAAGAGAAGTCATTACCTAGTGTTTATTTACATGACTGGAGAAAAAAAATCTTGGAAAAATAAAGGCTTTGTGCTCAGATTTCAGGCACGAAATGGTGTCCCACTGTGTCATTTTGGATCTGCCATTTAAAGGCTTACAGTGTGTTTGCTTGAACAGTCCCTTTTTTTAAGAAGAGGAATTTAGTTCTTTGGAATCTGACAGTCTCAGAAGGGCTGCTCAGATGTTTTTATTAATTAGTTCATATTTGTGCTATGCTTAAAGTATCAGGCACTATATAAATGTTAAGCTATGGAATTTGGTCCTGCAATTAAATGGCAATGACAAACAATGAAAAATTCATATTTATATATTTGCTAGGAATTTACATGAGCATGACGTATTTGATAGCTTAGCAAAGAGTTCCTAATCTATCCAAAGCCATATAAAGTTTAGGGATATGGCCAACAGCCTATTTAAATAATGAAGCAAAAGTCATATTTTCCCTTGTGTTTCCATGTTAGCCTTTAAGGCTCCAATTAAAAGCAATTTAAGAATAGAAAACTTTCACATCTAATTTCCCCATGCAGTTGCCGTCTACTAGACTTCTTGCATTTGCAAAATACAGATTCGCCCCTGAAATCACATTAAGTTTGCAAATTAAAAAAAGAAAAATTGCACAGATTTGGGTTCAGCTTAAAACCTACAGCCTTGAAAGCTCCCAGCTCATCTGTTGACATTACAAAAGATAAAAGTCCCAGAGAAACAGCAAAAATGCTGAGTGCCTTGTTACTTTTCCTGGCTTTTTCTTCTACATATGAATGTCAGACTGTTCATGAAAAGACTCTTAATGAATCAACACTCTCACAACAGTGTCACTAATGAACTACTGGTAGCTGGAAATGGAGACTAAAAATACTATAGCTCACTTTAGTGCAGAGTTATCTTATCAATATGCTGTAGTCAGAACTGTTAGGCTGAAAAATGCATTTACTTAAGAAAATAACATCATGAAGCAGAACCACGGTAACAACAATACTTCTGTTGCCAGAACACACTTGTAGTTGGTGGGTGGCTTGTATAACTTGAGCACTTAATTAAGTGTATTTTTCCAATAAATACATTCTAGGACATTAATTTTTACTGATGGCTAAATATCTGCTAAGTAGCTACCCTGTCTCTTAGGCAACCAGGCTAGATTTTAATAACTTGCAGGACAAAAGAGCAACAGGCGCATAGAGTCTGGTGAGGATGTCAGCAATTCCATTATAAACCCTATTTTAGTGCTGGGAAGGGTATTCTAATTTGAACATTAAAACATGCTGGGGATAGCTTTTATCTGGGAGTGATTTTCTGTGTTTCTAATAAGGGCCATTTGCATCCATTTGGAAGAATCTTAAATGTACAGAGCTTGGGGGGTGGGCGGGGGGAGGAAAAAAGCTTAAACAAAGAATTAAAAAAAAAATACCAAAGAAGAAAGCCCTAAAACAGAATGGGCTTCAAGGCTTAAATGCAGTTGGAGCCTTTGTGTTTGACTCAGAGAGTGATGCCAGTAACTGTGAAGCTGATCAAGGATGGGCCCAAGGCCACAGGGACCTTCAGGACACAGGTCTGAGCTACATAATCCAGAGATGCTGTTTGACAGCAATGCCGTTGTTAAGTCGGGAAACAGGAGACACGACGTGTTATTCATGATGGTGGGAAAAGGTGGTCCTTTGGAATTAGAAAATGTATCCAACCCCAGGTCAGTCTGTAAATCCTAAGGATATGATACCCTCTCTTCAGGGGAGTTTGTGTGTTAAGTTCCACTGTTGTAGGCACTTTCTAATTCCAGCTCACCATAAATTTAAAATAGCCTTCACTTTCTTTCCTAAATATATTTGTAGGAGCTTTATATGGGTTCTGGATCAGCTGTGAATCAGCCACTCCATGTAAGAGTGTTTCAGGTACGGATTAAAATGTTTCTTATATATTCAGTAGTTTGATATATATTTTAGGCTTGTAAAGTTGTTTGTAACAAAAGCTGTTTTATAACTAAACTACATTATTACTATGAACCAGGCCAATAATATGTGTTTTAAAGCTATCGGGATACAAGTTTATGTTAGTGCCTTAGTCACCATCCACATCTGTAAAAAATAAAACAATAAAAAATAAATAAAGCATATAGGAACTGTTGTCAAAATTCATTCGGGCAGTTCCATTTTATACACAATTCATTTCCTATGTTTTAAATACTGAAATACTGATTTATGTTGTCAAGGTATCCTAAACTTACATAGAAAATAGGCTTCAGAGACCTTACAGACTTAAATAACTTCAAAATAGTGCAGATAGTGCGCCTTCTATCCAGACCTTCTTATTTTCAGCTTTTTTCCTTTTTCATTTTTTTGACTAACCTATGCTTCTAGCTTTTTCTACATAGCCTTTGTCATGCTGTCCCAGGCACTCTCTATTCCTTCAGAAGTGAAGTAGATAGGGGTCACATCTGAAATTACAAGGCCAAGAAGTCACTTGTTGCCCAATCTCCTGTGCTCGAAGAGGGCACGAGAAAGAACTATCCACAAAAAATCATAGAAGTGCTCTTCTATGGGAGACTGCGTTTACAGACCTTGTAGTCAGAAATAAGGCCACTGACACATATAGAAAGTCCAGCCCTTTGTCCATCACTAGAAAAAGCCAGGGGCCACAACAAAAAAGGAACAGAAAATCAGAATTTTCTAAGTAATGTTTATCCTAGATTTCCTACTCTTTCTCAAAAAGGCAGGAAGATGAGTGGAAATATTTGAAGTGGTAAGTCCATGCAGTCCTCAGCACATCCACCAATTGCCTTCTCCAGAAGAAGATGAGCCCTTGCTCCTTCTCAGGGACACCGACTACCTTCAGCAGCATCTACAACCACATGGTGGGGCTCAGCAGCAGAATGTGTGTGATGGTTCAGAAGGCATTATGTCTTAATTTTCATATGTTTCTGCAGAACAGAGTCATATTATTCCTATTTCAGAGGAGAGGAGCTGAGGCAGAGGGACTAAGGGCTTGACTCAGCACCACAGACATTTGTGGCAGTGGCCAGAGGACTGGCAAGTTCTCAGCAGGGATCTACCTCTGAGGCCCATCCTCGGCCCTCAGCCAAACCTGCTTTGCAGACTGAAAAGCAAAGATAGCCACTGGGGAGTAAGATACATCTGGTTGCAGCTTTAATTTCACCAGCCCTGTCTGGAGCCACAGCGAGCAAAGCTCCCCAAAACTCAGTTGCCAACAGAGGCTGCAATGAGCCTGCACACACATCCGAAACACCATGCAGCTACAAATCGAACCGATCTTTCCAAAGCAGGCCTTGGTGCATGTGTACGCCAACTTGAGAAAAGGTTAAACACTTCCCCAGCTATTTGCTTAGTAATGAGAACTCTCATATTATTTGGCTACATTTTCTGCAGAGTGTTTCCTCCATTTTACTGGCAGAGAGTTGGTGGCCAATTATATCCTTCAGCAGTGAACAGGAACACTGTTCACCATGTCTACTTTCCCTACCAGTACTAAGATAAAAAACCTTATATATGTATACAGGAGAGGAGAGTAAATCCCATCAAAAATGACATGCTGGGATTTCAGGAGGATTCAACTTCTCAAAATGAAACTTGAACAGCTGCTGGATGATATAACCTGAATAAAAGTAATTAAAAGAAAATGAGTTCTGCCCTCTTGTATCCTCCTGACTCATGCCTCATTTTCTACTTCAGGATTTAGGAAAGCAAATGTCTATTTCTGTGTCCATCACCAGAGCGACATCACAGCAAGTTAATTAGAGCACATGACAGAAAGGCACTATTTTTGCCTTCAAATAAAGATCTTTCTGTTGCATATGAACATTTTTCTTTCTGAGCTAGTGAAAGAAACTTCCTAGCTACCAGGAAAGGATCCTCTCTCCCAAAGGTGTATGAAAATTATGCTTTTTCTACAGCTTGCAAGCTTCAAGATTAGAGTTGCCAACTGTGCTGTATTAAAGAGGATACAGTCAGACTTGACTGATCAAGCCTAATTTAGCCTTATGTTTGTGCTTCTGAAACACGGTAAACAATTTTTTAGCATGTACATGCTTACTGACTTGCAAACAAGAAACATTTTTCCTTATCTGAATAAAAATGAAATCTACAAATTCATGACCTGTGTATTAATTATGATTTTTATATTCCAAAGTATATTGCTTCATGGAGGGACCTAAACACCACTATATATTTATATGCCCTGGTAAAGAATATTCCAGACGTTTATCACAGATAAACACTACTGAAGCTAAAAGCCGTATTTCCCCCTCAGTTTTGTGTCCGTGTCGTCATGTGGAAACAGCAATTTGTATTATGTGGGGACTGTTCTTGACTGCAGAATCCAGGGTGCTTGTCTGAAATGTTTGTTTCCCAGACTCTGACACTGTGTGTCTAAAGCTGGATGCCCAAATCTATATTTAACAATCTGAAGCCTATAAGTGAAAAGATTATTCAAAAGCAGATGACATTAATCATAGTTCTTCACTATCCAAGCTCCTTTTCCCCTGACCTTTACTTACCTCTCCCTCCATCCTCAGAAAGGATGGCCAACGGCACCTGGGAAAACAGACCTTCCCCATAGGTTAATAAAATGCTTTGGTCCATTAGGGAACTCACAGCAAGCAAATAAACATCAGTAATTTCTAAAAGGGAGTTGTGCATAAGCAGACCCGGGTCAAGCAGCTTGTTAATTTTTCTATGGAGATAACAGCCCACACTACTCCATCAGTTAGCATCCAGGACTCAGCTGTAGCTTTATCCTGCTGTTTTTCTTACAGCCTAGCAGAAGTACTCAAAGGAGGTGTTGAACTGTGGCTCCGTTTTCTGCATCTTGAAGTCTTGGAGACCCTAGACTAGCGATGAAGAGAAGTGAAGGCACACATTTCTCTTGCCAGTGATCCAAAAACCTCCAGAAAGCCCATTCCAACTGGAAGACCACATTAAATAATCAATAGGGTCAGAGGTACAGTATACGGAGAAATGCTGTTAAAGTGCATGACCAGACGAGGAGGAAAAACAGAGCCATTATGATGGTTTTATGGACTTTCTGAATATATTCCTAAGTGTCACACAACTTTAACATTGCTCTGACAGGTTAATATGTGCAACTTGCCTCCAGGGGCTAAGATTAAGTAGCAACAAAGCTGAAAGGAAAAGCTTTGGTAATAAACAGTGAGAAATTTTTTGTAAACACTCTTTCTCTATGGGAATACTTTATTTAAGTAAAAGGAAAAAAAAAGTGCAAGATGTACATGATTGAAATCAGACTCACAACAGGCAAACTTTATTTATTATTTTAACAATGATACATACATCACCAGTACTTTTCTGTTTTCTTTCCAAACACAGCATTCTTTGACCAAAACTCCAGCACCTGTGCTGTCCATCTCCATGTGGCCACCATACAACCCATGGAGTGTGTCCTGCACCACATGCAGGGGCAGTCCAGACCAACAAGGCATGGCCATGGTCAGGAGAAGAGGAGTTCAGGGAGCAGGGACTGCAAGGAGATCCAAGTGAAAAGCACAAGGCATGGGTGGTATCTGAGCTCTCCTAATGGCAGAAGGTCCGTTTGCTCCACTACCTCCAAGCTGGGCAGTGCCGGGGCTGTTCCTGAGGGAACTGAGCAATGGAAAAGGTAAAAGGCAAGAAATGGGTAATGCTAGACCTGGTACAGACCCATAGTGACGGCAAGGATGCCATAAGCAAGGACCAGGACTGAAAGGCAAGATAAGGACCGCCAATCTCCCACCAGGAGGGTGAGGGGCAGAGTCATGCCCGCAGCCACCCAAGGACCACTGGAGATGGCAGCACAGGAACCTTCCAAGAAACCTGGTTTTTTAGGAAGCCATCATCACTGCTGTTGAACACATCCAGCTATTCCAAAATATTAGTGCCCAGGACAAGCCAGTTTCATCAGATGAGGACGCATATTTTCCAGGTTCTCCCAGTAAAGCCAGCTCATCTTCATTTCGCTCTTTGATGTAAGGGCAGTGTGTTTTTAAGAGACATTTCTCAAAAGAGGGAAGAGCAGTCATTTGGCACATGAAAGAGAGCAATGCCGTGAGAATAAGGGACAGCAGAGCACAATGTGTAGTGAGAGCAGAGGGAACACAAAGGGAGCAAAAACAGAAGGCACCTTGGAGTGGAGAAAACAATGAAGAGTAGAAATCCATAGACAAGGACCTCGATAAGGGGCCAGGAGACACACCGGGGTCAGTGGAAGAAGTAATAGAAAAGGACAAGAGCACTGTGAGTTACTCATCAGCCACGGGATGGTCATGCTGGCTGGGAAAAAAGCACAGCACTGCCCAAAAGAAAGCTGCTGAGCTGCCATTGGGCTGGGGAGGGAAAGCTGGGCTCACAGGCAGTGAGGGCTTCACCCCTGAGCAAAGCGCAGGGCAGCCTTTGCCCTTCACCTCAGCCCTGGGTGCGGGTGGCGGGTGAGAAGTCTGAGCTAAAGTGCTGTGAGGAGTGTATTTGTAATGTTGAATTTAGATGGGAAAGTAATGAAAAGCACAAGGAAAACATTTTAGTACCATTAATTAATTGGTTTCTATATTATATTTAAAGCTCTTGGATGTTTTTTCAAAGTCAATTAACTCAGCTTTATGTTTCTAGTAAATAAAAATCTCTATGTTGAAGCAACCCTTTTTACGCTGAATGGAAGACAAAATCAGACCCCTAATTCTGACCCCTACTCTGCAAATCACTGATTTTTTCTGCAGTGAGATTAAATGCACCGTTGTTGTTCTGCCAACCCTTAACACAAATTAATGACTTAAATTACCTTTCATCTCACCTTATAAATTCCACCTTGAAGCAGCAGAAAGCCCAAGGGCTCTCACATAACCAGATGAAGACAAGTTCACTGCCTCAAATCCTTCCTATCTTGCTCCACTTTACATCAATTCTTTATAAGAAGAGGTCTCCAGGGCTAACAAAGAAGCTGGCCACGCAGCAGAAGGTGCTGTGGGACTTTCAGAGGTAAAAGCCCATCTCGTGGTTACTCAGTGCACTCCATTAGTCCTAGGAAACGTGGGGCACATCGAATGTGGCAGATGTGCCCTCACTTGCCAGGCTTCAGACAAATGCAATCAAATCTATTTTAATCATCTATGAAATGCAAATGTGTTCCACTTGCGCACCCGCAAGGTCCATTGTCTTCCTCACTGAAGCATACGATAATGCCAATTAAATGTCGTTGCTAACTTAATAGGTGTTCTGATTGCCTATGGGAAATTATCTTTACTTTTTTTATTATTACTATTATTATTATTTCACATCACAAAGATTATAAAATGTTTTAATAATTGTATTAGGGTTTATTTGTGTTGTCCCTTTTTTCAGCTCTGTGGTCAACACCCATCCAGGCTGAGCAGTGAAACCCGTGTCTACACTCAGAGGAACAACACTGCATAATTCCGAGTATTACAAATACCCTTCCCAACTTCTAAACAGGCCCTACGCAGATGCGGCACTTGCATTACTCTGCTAGCAATCTCACTCACACACGCAGGCTCCCATACACGCACACAGCCCCTTTGTTATTCTGCTGGAAATGGCCAGGCAGCTGTAAAGATGTTTATTCTCAGACCCACATGAAAAATGTTTGCAGTACGTATGTAGCCTACAAAGTCAAGAATGATAAGCATTTAAATCAGGCTGGCCATGCAAAGTCAATATTTCGATATCAGAGGAATTGATTCTTGATCTAGTGCCAGCAATGTGTACTCAATGTACTGCAGAAAAATCCTCGCCCAGCCTTCCTGCCAGCACACTGTTAGGGATGACAAGCATGCAGTTATCTGATAGAGCAGATATTTGTTCCAAAAGACGATTTTCATTTCAAAGACAAAACATGAAAAGAGCTTACTTGTGGGGAAACCAAATACTGTATTCTCCTCTTGATAAATCAAGCCTTAGAGAAATAAAGCCAAAGAGAGCAGGATTCTGAAAAGAACTTCTGTAGCTCTTTTCATGCTTTTTCAGCTACTCAGCTGGCTTAACTCTGCCAACTAATAATCTTATGTTTTCCTAAGATGTGTTGAGAAAGAGTTTATTTGCAAATAATTATTTAGTGATAAGGACGCCATGCCTGCTTGCTTTTAAACAGACCCTACAAAGCTAATTAGGGGGTTTATGGTAGAACACAGGGTTATATATGGTTTATACCTTAAGCTTCTAATTATGGGATTTTCAACAGCATCTCTTTCTTTCCTTTGCAGAGGACTAAGACAGTATTACTCAACAATAAAAGCCCTGTTTCAGTGAAAAAGGTGAAATTTCTTTATGTCACAGTCTTTTCAGGTCTCCTCATTACTGGATTTACATAAAAGTAACCAAGTCCAAGTAATAACAGGCGTGAGAGGGAAGCATCTTCATACCCTTTGAGACCCGAGGACTAACACAATAGTCCTTTTATATTCTGCAAAGACGTCTTCGCTATTTGGATGCAGTCCTCCACATACACTGTCTAACTGCAGTTAGCAAGCAGCATGCCCTTGACACAACACAGAATAAATATAACCTGCCCTTTCAAGTGTGTCACTGTCCTCAAAGCTTACTTTAAGTCTTCATACTACTAACCAGACCTTCTACAAAGAAACCTAACCGTGCTTGTACCCACAAAATTAAATAGTATCACCTCTAATGCTACTTTATTTTAGGACAACATCAAGAGGGATTGATACCAAACTGCTAGCATCCAACTACATTAACTAAGGGCCTACCTCGCCCACTGCTCTTGCTCAGGGAGTAATAACTAATTACCTGCGTGCTTTATTTCACTGTCAGTCTTTCATGCAAGTGCAAGCATGGAGCCTCTGTCCAGTTTCTAAGAGAAGTAAAGGGTAGGCTGTAGAGAAAATTAATCAGAAGCATATCAGAACCTTACTGGGATGCAGCCCAATTAAATTCAATACACACATCCACCATGGAAGCCATTAATAAGCTGCTAACAATTTCTGTATGTCCCTGCTGGGCTTTAAACAAAATTTTGCCCCTATAATGAACTCTGCAGGCTTTACAGGTGGGATTTTCAGAAGTGTTCAACACTGACCCGGCTCTGCTCTCCTTGAAGTCAGCAGGAATTTTAACCACCAGCTTTAAGGGGGAGGCAGGGAAAGGTCAGCCTCAAATGGTTTCCAAAATCCCACCCCACCAATCTGCTTAAGCCCCACGCAACTCTGTGGGGAGAGAAGTTTTGTTGCGTTTATTGTACAGAGTAAGAAGACTTTGTATACAATGAATATCAGATTATGTGCTGCAGAAGCACAGAATATTTTTGCATTGTTTAACCATCAAAAGAATGAACTTTCAAAACAATACATAAGCCTACACAAATAAGCAAATCTTTCCTAGCCGAGGAGGTTAACTTTGTTTGCACTCATGTATAGTCCAGAGACCCAAAGTACAGCGCTTCACCTAGTCCCTTAAACAGAAAAACTATCAAAATACCAGAGTTGCACACAAGACTAACAGGCTGAAAAAAATTCAAACTGAACACAAAAAAGATCCTGAAATTTTGAAACCTGCTTGTGAGGCTCAAACTCTCTGGCAGACTGTGGGAACACAGAACAAGTAATAGCAGCTCTGCTAGTAGGCTGTTGATTCAGGCTTCAAAATAATTATAAATTCATAATTAATTATGAAGTGCTACCCCTTGCTCTGCTTTCCTGTGGCCTGAGGAAGAGACAGATTCTCAAAAGCTCAGAGCCAATTTCCGTTTTATTTTTAGCCAGTTAATCTCACAAAAGGTCTTACCTACAACTTGGGGACTTGCTCTTTTATATTCCATCCATGTATAGGCTAATCAGCTGGTGCAGTGATCTGTGACACTTAAATAGGAAAGATGCATTTAAAAAGCAAAAGCTGAGCAAAAGGCACCCAAATACTCTGCCAGGGCCATGGCAAGGGCAA
The DNA here is from genome assembly GCF_963921805.1 of Phalacrocorax carbo. Taxonomy (NCBI): domain Eukaryota; kingdom Metazoa; phylum Chordata; class Aves; order Suliformes; family Phalacrocoracidae; genus Phalacrocorax; species Phalacrocorax carbo. The sequence continues at coordinate 16,823,959 of NC_087516.1, forward strand.
AGTAAGAAGGGTGTCCACCCTCAGCATCCTGTGGAGGGAGGAGCCAAAGAGGGACAAAGGTCTGGTGACCACCAGCAGCTCCTGCTGCTGGTGTGCCCTGAGGAGTGGGAGCAGGCCATGCCCATGGATAGAGTAGGACATGGCAGGGGTTTGCAGGGTGGGAAGCACCTGGACACCAGAGTGTCCTGCAGGGACGGGTGCTCATGACTTTCTCCTTTCTCCCAGAAGCATCCACCTTGCAGCCAGAAAGTGAAGGACTCTATTCCTCCAGAGTGCAAATCTGGCACTGGGTCAAGGACCAACAATGGGCCACAGCCACAACTGGCCAGATCCTTACACCACAGCCCAGACAGCTCATCCCCTTGCACACATCTCCTCCAGCCCGGCTCAAAAGGGACTCTGGTACTGGCTCTGGCAGGGTCAAGACAAGGGAAGGGCATGGCAGGAGGCACAGAGGTCACTCAGGAGAAGGCTTCAGCTGCAGCCACCTCTGGTGTGCTCGCACTGCACAGGGTGAGCAGGTGGAGAGCGGAGGGGGTACTTTCCCCTGCCAGTCTCTGCAAAGCAGCAGTCCTCAGGCTGTCAATCCCTGCACAAGGCAGGGTTCCTGTGGGCTTAGATGGAGCTTCTCCACAGGGTGGGAAAGAGACCTCAACAGCCCGCACCTTGGTGTGCCTCATTTTACCAGCCCTGTAGCAATACCTGCTAGCCCTTGCAGAGCTGTCATCTCCTAAAACCAAAGCCAGCCCAACTACAGGGACTGCTCCCAAATTCTCCCAGCTGCACTACTCTCACTGCAGTCCCAAACTCAGGGCTCAGCCCTCAGAGCCAAATCTTCATGGGATGCTCATGGCTCTCCAATCCTCACACAAACACCACACTAGCAATGGCAAAGCTCCTTTTGTTTCTCTCTGCTGAGTTCCTAGCTCCATTAATTTAAGGAGGATCCATACTAGCCTGCTATTTGGATGTGTATTTATTTTCTAGTCTTTCCACTAGTGTACATCTCACTAAGAAGCAGTATCTGGGAGGAAAAAGGCAGTATATGCAGCTCAGCAGATAGAAACAATCTTTTGTTTCAGTCATTAATGAAGGATGGAATGGTTACAGCAGAGTTTTTGCTTACAGTTACAAAATCAACATACAGTATGTAATTAACCTTAAAAACTTTCAGTGTCCAGTAAACATTGATCTTTAATCCATTATGTTTGTTCATTCCAGGACTGAGCAGCCTTAAATAAAATAATGATGTTCTGTGTATCAGCAGCCTTTTGGTAGATGTCAGGAAATAAAAAAGTATATAACCATGTGGTATTCCCAGCTTGCCTAGCATAGATTAGGAGTAATTCTGAAGAAGGATAAAGTGGTTTGGGTAAGTAATGCAGGGCTAAGTCTAAAGAAAGGGGCATTCATTTGCTAGGTTTGCCACCACTTTCCTGTGTGATCTCAGGCAAATCACTTAATTTAATTTTCCAGTTAAAAAGGAATATATGGAACCTCGCATGCTTGTCTGGTCTTCAGAGGAGACACTACCTCTAAACATATGTATGTACAGCACGAACCACACCACAGTCCTGGTCCTGATTGGAGCCGGTAGCTGTTATCATAAGAAAAATCAGTAAATAAATTGTGATGTGTAAGAAAGCCATTTGGGCTGAACCCAATGGCACGTGACCAGAAGATGGCAATATTCAAAACAAAGGACTGATACGAGCATACTTATGGGTCATACATGTTGCCGTTCCCCCAGGTTACCCCCACCTCCTTCAGTCAGCGATCTGAAACCTCCACAACTGGCTGAAATCACCTTCTGAGCCAGGAGTAGGAGTAGGTAATTTAGTTTCCATGGTAATGCAGTTCTGGACCATTCTTAAGCAGAAGCTGCCAAGTATGACAAATGGTAGGTGCTGATTTTTTTATGTGAACAGCTATTCACTATGAATTGAAATGAGATTGCCAAATTCACTTTTCTTGGAACTGGAGCTAGGGTCAAAAGCTATTGTTACATTCAAGCCATAGTCCAAACTAGCACTTTAGCCACCCAACTCCAGCTGCAATACAGAATTTTTTAAGTCATAGAATAAAAATGAATGACTCAATATCAGAGTTGTCAAATAGATGAGACAGATTTACATCAAGCAATTCTAAAATGCTCTGTAGCCATGAATTAAAGAAAACATATGACAAATGACTCTTATTCATTCCCTTGTGGGGAAGAAATTCTGTTTTAAACATTGCTGACTGTTGTGCCATTCCTATTATATATATGTATATAAGAAACCTGCATTGGGATAATACATAAAATGGTAAAGGCTTGAATTCAGCTACTTTTCTTCCATGAGCCATCACTGTACAATAAACCATGGTAGGTTTTGCACTCTGATAATCTGCTCAAACAGTATGTAATTGGTCTTGGAAAATGCTGAAATACAGCAATTAGTAACATGACAAATAAAAGAGGAAAAGGCCCTTTTATTTTAGCCTTGTTTTCCTTCAGAATGAAGCAGTAGGAAGACAGGGTGCCAGATCAACTGATGTTTAACACCATCTCTGCCATAAAAGCAGCCCAAAAAGCAATTCAGTTTTGCCCAGGCTGAGGAAATGGGGGAAGAAGGGTGCCACCATCCCCCACCCAGCTGGAGGTAGAGCAGCGGGGTGCTGCTGGGCTGCCCACAGCGGCTGCATGGCAGCTGCCAGCTGGGGCTGGATGGGCTCCCCAAAACTGTCTCAGGGACCCCAGCAGCCAGATGTCATTGAAGAGCCACAGGGATTTAGGTGCTGGTCCATCAAGAGCTACCTGTGGCCTATTTGTGAACCGGCAGACTCTGCATGACAAACCCATGGAAGAAGTGACTCCCAGAAAGGGATAGTCTTCTTCATATTGGCAGCTCTTCCCATTTGCAATATTTCCTTTGACAAATACAAAGAAGGGAACAAAACATTTTAAGTGTTGGGGGAAAAAAAAGACAGAAATTTCCAACTCATTCAGTTCTGGAAAGAAAAGAAACACAGCTGAGAAGCATCACAACGAAACAACATTTTCTGCCTTTATAGCACCCTTCCTCACCCTAGTACTCAAAGCCTTCTGTAAACGTTCATTAAACTACCCAGCATTCTGTGCATTAAAAGAGTAGTTCACCTTGACACACCCTATTCTCTGTTTCTTCTCTGTGAAATGCCTAGAATAAAGGGCACTCACCCATTGTTTGGATTTCTAGGCATTTATACAACACAGTTGATAGCAGCTGAATTTGAGACACGGGTAGGTGAATGGACTCATTTGGAGTGACACCGCGAGTGGCTTGCAGAGACAGGAACAGAAACCCTGTGTGTGAAAGGGGCACAGTGACTCCTCAGACCCACCCCAGAGCAGGCACAGCACACCCACCTGAGCCTGCCAAACCCCCTCCAAGCAGTGCCTGGTCCCTGCACCACGTTCATCCCAACCTGCCCAGGCTTCCGCACGCTGCTGCCCGTGCCCTGCCGGCGGCTGCCTGGGTGCTGCAGCAGGATGTCGAAGCAGTGCGAGCAGCGGCGGAGACACTTCAGCTTTCATTTCCGACTCTCAGAAAGCAACAGCAGGTCTCACGGGGACCGCATCCTAACACGGTGGAGTGGAGACATCTGTTATGAGCTGTAATTAGTACTGATTCCCCCAAAGCGGGCTGTCACTCTCGGCGACCAGATAGCTAGTGCTGAAAGGGGGGGGCTTGTCCTCGCAGTGCTAAGGCGATGAGGGGCGGCTTTGGGTTTGCTGCAAAACCCAGGCAACTTCCTTAGGGATCACCCCGACCAGGGGTTGCCAAATTTTAAGGGAGATAATAATAATTCAGAACAGGTTGTTACTGTTATTTAGCAAGTAATCTCCATCTCAGCACCTGACACCTTCAAGTGCTGCAGAAATGGATGTCTGTGAGGCAAGAAATAGTGTGGGTTACACCACTGGCAGGGAGATTAACTAACATACAAGAACTAATAACAGATATTAAGAGATGGACCTTCCGAAATTGCGCTGGGGCCACTGCTGGTCCTCACTCATGTCTCCTTCAAGGTATGCCTGAACCTGTTAGTCACTGGCATACCTGGTAATTACTAGGCAAGCCTTCACCCACAGATAACTCATATTGACGCAGAGGGCTGTACAATCTGTAGTTTAGCTCTCTTCAACAGTAGTGACTTTGTTTTCATCCTAATGTTACGGTCAAAAGTAGGATGTCTGTGCCCTTGCATGCCCCAGGCACTTTTGGTAGTGCTGAACAGGTAACTGGGGAAAACACTTGCAGCCCACCTTGTAATTCCTTGCCTGCACACAAAGAGGGAATATGTGTCACCCGCTGACACATAGCACTTCAGAAAGTCAGGAGAACTTGTAAGATGGTGAGCAGACACTGGAAATCTGCTTTGCCCAGGAACTTTATTGACTATCATGAGTTTCTCCTCAATGAAAAGCTCTTACAACTTCATCCACTGTAACTCCCCTCCCTCACCTAGACAGTTCTGAAAGAAAGAGAGGGCAGTAGGAAGCTGCATGCTGTTTCTCTTAGAGGACTTTTTCATTTAACTTAGCCACTGGGCTTTGTAACACAGCCTGCCTGGGACAATGCATTAATAGTCTCATTCTACCAGTGTGACAGAATGACAAAAAGCCCAGTATGTGCTGAAATATGCAGTACTCTTGCTAAGCCTGTAATACCAGCTTTGATTTTTTTTGTTTAAGTAATCAGCACAAACCTAGCGAGAATGAATCAGAAATTGCACACTTAATATTGTCTTCTGCTTGTCTTCCATCTTTGATCAGAGACTGAAGAGGATGGGCTGAGGGAAGCACATGGCTTCCTCCCTCAAGTGATGTTAAAAGCCAGTTTGCCATACACAGTAGCCTCCATGGTAATTATTTTCTTGGTCATAACCACAAAAATCCCTCCTGCCTTTCCTGTAATTTCCTCCAGAAGGACACCAAAAGTGAAGATGCATTTCCCTAATTTAGGCTGATGCTGCTATTCAGAGATCCAGAGATGCTCTGTCACCTACTGTCACCTTTCCTCCATCTGCACGCAGATCCTCGAGTTATGGCCCCAAATCAGACGACCCAGCCATGAGACCTGTTGCAGAAGGGTTTCAGTGCCCTCACCCACACCAGGGATCTCCTCTGCCACCATCCTCCAATGTAGGAGTCAGTGTGCCCTTGCTCATTTGCCTGCTGCTCGCTTTGGGGATGCTGCCACTGCTGCAGCTGTGAGCACCCAGCCAAGCTCTCTTGTGCCTTTGGCAGAGCTTCAAAAGTTGCCAGGCTACAGCTGCCATCTCCCATTCTTTGATTTTTGGGAGTTATTTGCTAACTTTTTAACAAGCTTGCGACGCTGATCACACAGTCCCCACCTTCTCTGACTCTGCAGGATACCAGCAGACAGACAAAAGGTCTTAGCCCTAATGGTGGTTAATTGGCATCTTCATGAGACCCTCTGGCCAGCTCACAGCACCCTGATTGAGTGTGCTGGGGCTGAGGTGAACCAATTACTGTTAAAATGGAAGAGATCATGTGGAAAGAAGGGTTAAAGGCCGAACAGTGCACAGTTTTAGTGCAGAGGGGAGCAGAAACGGTAGAAAAGACAGACCTAGAGGGCTGAGGGGCTGTAAAATCAGACTACTCTTCTGCTTCAAGGACGTTTACATTGCAAGGTAAGGAACTGCAGCCAACACCAATCTGGGAAAGCAAGTTTGCCTTCAGAGTGCATATGAGTTTATCTCCCTGCTAAGGTCAACAGAAAATTCCTATTGATCTTATGAGGACTTGGATTTTCAATTAATGCAAGGCTACTGGACCTTATGTGCAATTATGCAGCATTTATAATTATTAATTTATCTCTTCTCTCACTTCCAGTTGACATCTGAAAGGAGATAATATATTATATCACTGCTTAAGACTGAATGTGTACTTGTACTTACTTTAAAGCACCATTCTCAGTGATAAAAGCCCATGAACTGACATACCATACTCTTCTAGGCCAGTTTAAGAAGCAACATGAAAATAATCTTATTGGACACTTCTAAAAATAAACTGAATCTGCGTGCTTGAATCTAGTTACTGTACCATTTTACTTATTGTCAGCTACTGCGCTCAGCTCCAGGGCCCCCAAGATAAGGACATGGACCTGTTGGAGTGAGTCCAGAGGAGGGCCACAAAGATCATGTGAGGGCTGGAGCACCTCTCCTATGAAGACAGGCTGAGAGAGTTGGGGTTGTTCAGCCTGGAGAAGAGAAGGCTCCAAGAGACCTTATTGCAGCCTCCTGGTATTTGAAGGGGGCCTACAAGAAAGCTGGAGAGGAACTTATTACAAGGGCACGTAGTGATAGGACAAGGGGTGATGGCTTTAAACTGAAAGAGGGTAGATTTAGATTAATTATAAGGAAGAAATTCCTCACTTTGATGGTGGTGAGGCACTGCAACAGGTTGCCCAGGGAAGCTGTGGACGCCCCATCCCTGGAAGTGTTCAAGGCCAGGTTGGATGGGGCTTTGAGCCACCTGGTCTACTGAAAGGTGTCCCTGCCCATGACAGGGGTGTTGGACTAGATGATCTTTAAGGTCCGTTCCAATCCAAACCATTCTACAATTCTATGACTTCAAACCTTTTTCTTGTGTTCATACATAACCATAACACGCTTTCCAAAGACAAGATGTTGAGAGTTGTTTTTTCCATTCTCCTAAAAGTTTTGCCTTACAAGTCAGATTCAAATAACCTGCACCTGCTGTTTCAAGAACCCTGAGAAGTTGCGAAACTCCATTTTGTCTCAACAAGTTGATTTTACAGCGCTGTTGAGTGTTCAGAATTTAGCTGCTCATCTCTTCCTCCCGTTCTCTTTTAAACCCATACGCAGAAAGTCTATTAAACTCAACTGAGTCAACATTTGTTCTTATTCATTCGGAGATACAGGAGTCACTGGGTGTTACAATGAAGTACAAACTGTTCTAGCGTGGAAAGCTGCATACACAGCTACAAGTGAAGAACAGTTCTCTTCCTCTCTGCAACATTACTTGATGCGAGCTACAGAAACAAAGGAGGTACAGACAGTCCCTGGAAATTAGTGTGGCTCCAAAAGCAGGATTACTAGAAGCTTCTTGGAATACATAACCTTTTCAAATTTGAAGCATGAATATTGTCAAAGGCCAAAGAGATACTTGAGGAAGCCACTAAGCACAATGGCATTCCTCCCTCCAGCGTACCAGCCGTGGAGGCTGGTCGTAGCCAGAAAGAGAGGTGCAGGCTTGGGAAAGGCAAATTCCAGGGAAAAGTGCTGGTAATAAGCCATGCGATAAGACACACTGGCAGCACATTTGGCACTGCTGATAAGTCAAGCCAAGGAGAGATAGAGATCAGAAAACATCATGCCAGGAGGCCGGGAGGTGACGTTCAGATACAAGTTTGAGTCAGAGCTGCGTCAGAGGGGGAACACAGGCAAGGCTTTGTCAGCAGTGTTTGGGATCACTTCAAGGAAAAACTGAGAAACTGGAAAAGCCAATTTACCAAAGGTAAAGAGTAGTCTGCAGTAGTCAAGATAAGTAAGATCATCAGGCAGATCTTGGTCACAAGCACAAGAAGAGGGACCACTCTCTGGGACCACTTGGAGAAAGTCCTGTCAGCCTTAAGCAGTCACCCAAGTGTACAAGGAAGGAAGAGAAGGTGTTAGAGCATGAAAAACTGAAAAGGAGATGGCCATTTATTCAATTCAAAACCTGGTTTCTCTGCAGCATTCCTCACACAGGTATTAAGCACTACAGAAACATGTACCATTACCTCCTTTTTATAGATGGGACCTTCATGCATAGAAAGATGAAACAATTTCCCCAAAGTTACCCAGCAGGTCAGTGGCAGAGCTGACAAATGAACTTAAGGATCCTAAATCCCAGTTCAGTCCAGGTTTTGAACCTTGTTCTCCATTTGCAATCAGTTTAATAGAGCAAAAAACTCTGCAAGTTGCTTGCAGTTGTCCAAAAATCATTCATACAATCGCCTTTAACTGATGAGCATTTTTTCTACCCTTTGTCTATGCTGATCATTTGCTAGTGATCATTTGTGGTGTGAGGACTCAGTACAGCATTATTTTTCCTGATACCCTGACTGGGTACCAAGTTTCTTGAAAAGCTAGTGGCTAAAAAAGAACACATGTTCCCTGAATACATCTGAAAGAAATTTGTATTCTGCATAGGTGCTTTTGACCAGTAATCAAAAACACATATAGTTGTGAGCCAAACACTCAAAATCCAACAATTATTTGAGATGCCTATTTTGCTATGTTTAGACTATTAGGCTGAAAGATGAGGACAAAGGAAGAGGCTGTTCATGTACTGTAATGGGGAAAATGGAAAGCGGCTGGCAATCACTCTAAAATACACAGAGCTTTTTCTCGTATCGTGCTGGAGTATGTAGGCTCTTGAGCAATGGCCCTACACTGTAAATAGCCACTTTAAAAGGATGTATCTTGAAACTAATGCATTACCTATGCTGTGCAAGAAAGCAGTTATTTAGGAAGGAAAAAAACCCCACTTATCAGAACATCACACAGCAAATGAAAGAGCAGACTGGGGACTCCATTCTGCCACCTAAACACAGATACCTTGTGCCATGTGAAATGCCCTACAGTTTCCTCCATGGCACCCTAGCCGTGTCTCCGTGAAGGTGTAACCTCCTCTCATGGGTTCCTTGCTTTCCTTGTATACAATGCCTTGCATCACATCTGGCACTTTAAAGGACTGACCCAAGCCCATTGATTTCATCCCAATGTCCCCAGTTAGGGACAGAATTATTCCATTCATACATTCCTTCTTTGCTTCACCCTGAATTTCATGCATGCTCTGCCCTTCAGACAGCCTAGAAATTACAAACTGCTGCCTGTAACGTTAATATTTTGTCCATAGAATGAATGTGATCTGTCTTCATTGTCTCCCCAGAAAAAGTTTTGATACTTCCATTTCTTCTACAAACAAAATCATCATATAATTTATGTTTGTGAGCAAAGTGATTTTACGGTATTTCTCTTTGTTGACAGAATGATTGGAATAAAATTACATTCTGTTGACAAAAAAATGTGATGAAATGTCGTTTGTGAACATTATGAAAAAAAAGTTTGACAAAACGCAGTTTGTCAATGGGATGTAGTAAAGGTTTTAACAAAATGAATTCTGTCTGTCTGCTATTTGTCCTTGGAATTACATGAATTTTTTCAAAATCCACCATGTCAAAATAAAAAGCAAAATTTTCACCTATAAAAGGAGTAAACACTGCCTTTACCAAAGACATTCCTTCTAGTGTTTTAAGCCATATTGCTCTAGGTCAGAATTCTATAACTTCTAATAGAGATATGCTGGATTCACTTGTTTTGGTACATATCCATACTACACACCACGATTAATTAACAGTCCTAGGCTTTCACATTTTTCCAGATTTTTGGTAAATTGATCAATGAGATAGAACTTTGTGATTTTCAGCCATACATGTTTAAAAATATGTTTGTTCTTGGAAGGCATCAAGCCTCTGACAGCAGCATGAGTATTCACATAATTTAATTCCTTCAGAGCCTAAGCAACAGTCTGACAGCATCTGGAAAACGTGTGCCAAGCTATTTTCTCTTTGAACTTTGATGCCTGACATCTTTACATGGACATGAGCTCATCTGAGGATGGACAGAAAGGGAGGGGAATCTATCTTTGGTAAGCTCAAGTGAATGAGCTTAGACAAGGCTGATTTACCCTTGGTGGCAGAGGGCCTTTAGGTTAAAAGAAATTTGATGGCTCTACGGGGAGTGGGATATAAAAGCACAAGGCCCAGAACAAAGGGAATAGAGTTAATTATAGGAAGAAGTCACCGTCATGAAATGGTTGAGTACAAAGCAAAAAAAGACCCGCTAAGAAAGGTTAAAGTGCAAAAGAGCAAAAGCAAAGGTTGAACAAAATTATGTAAGCATCAACACATTAGCAACAAATAGAATTAAAAATAAAAATCACAGCATAAACAGAGCCAGCTGTGTTGCATCCTTCCCTTCTTTCTGACCTGCCATTAGGTCCAAAGACTATAAGCCAGACCAGCACAAATGACTGCTTCTGGGCAGGGTGATGGTGAAGAGGATGAGCTTCTCTACAGAGCCAGTGTGGAGGGCTGGCTCGAACGACAGACTTGGCCAGGCTGGTCCCTGTGCTCTGCCCATGAGGCTGCCAGTGCTCCCAAGGCTCCAGCAGGTTGTGAGAGAAGTCGTCTTTCCCTCCAGACAGATGAAAAAAAAGACAAACATTATAATCCCACCAGCACTGGAGAAATTCAGGACTTGTGGGATTTTGGCCATACCTCACGGCACATCAGCTAGCCAGGGTGTGAAGCACCCTTGCATCCATTAAATTCCCCTGTAGCTAAGTGAGGAGGTACAGCAGCAATACAGAAAGAGTCCGGTTAGATCCTACAATGAAAACACACTTTCAAGCATTCAAAAGTTTGAGCTTTTCAAATAACTGGGGCTTCACACAGTCAGAAGGAGTGCAGACCCGAGTCCTGATCTTTAATGTCAGCGGGCTCAAAAAATCTGTGAGCTTGGGGCCAAAACGATCTTGTCAGACTTGCTTCTGGCGCTCCAGGGCTGTGTGAATGATGTTTAGCTCAACACTTTATGGGTTAAAGGTCTGGAGGAGACCCATCCCTGCATGGATTGTCAAGTCCCTGTACAAATATTAACAGAAAAGCAGCGATATAAATTTGCATTCATCAGTAAATGCCTCTTAGAGCTAAAAATACAATTAATTGCACTGCTTGCACTAAGGTTTTTGTACTTTTCTCCCCTCCCTCTTCCCCCCCGCTGGTGAGGGAGAAGAAGGGAGCTGATGTGGTAAATGGTTTTTCCCCTGATTTTTCCCTTACAAAAGAATAAATGAGATGAAAAGGTAAGAAATGTTCAAACGTAATCAACACACACATACATTCTAAAGAAAATAGCAAATTAAATGCAAAGTCTATGCTAATGCATCATCCAGGTTGAGATTTTAATTGCAAAAAGTCAGGAAATGTAAAGTTATGGTTCTCACAGTAATCATCACTCAGCCCCTTGAACACAGTTAGGATTTGTATTCCAGGCAGTGCACAGCGTTAACTCGAACACCAGCGTATATATGTGTTCTCTGCCTTCATTACAGTTGCTGGGGGAACCATAATTCTGCATTTGCTGACTTTCGCTCAATTAATTTTTTTTCCTTATTGCTGTGCTTTGAGGTTCTTGCATTTAATTTCACTGTATTAAAAAAAAAAAAAAAGAAACAAACCAAAAACCCACATAAAACAATGAAAAGAAACTGGAACTTTCCATTAAACATTAAAATCAGGAGATAATCCATTCTGTCTGTGCATCCTAAGGCTCATGTAAGACCATGCAATCATTTTAGAGCACAGGTACATTAATAATAATAGTAATAGTAGTAATAATTATTATTAATAATAACAACAACACTAAATGCTTATACCTGGAGCTTCACCTCACTGTGAAGTGAGTGCAAAAAAGATCAGTGAATTTGCACGCTGTGCACAAGGGCTTTTTTCAACCCACTATGATACCTGTACTTACATTACACTTCTTTGCAGTGAAGGCAATGCTGAGGTCCCATCCTGGGGGGAGAGTAGCAAGTTTGCTCCCGCCGAGCCTGTCTCAGAAGGGTTTCACCACAAAAGCAAATTTAGTGCCATCACAACCTGCTCAGCACTTCATTACCTCTGAGGATAATTTTGTCTGTAATCCTCCAACAGCATGTTTGTGGTGGGATATACCTTCCTGGAGCTCTGCGTGGCTGACCTGCGGGAGCAGCCATAAAAGTAATTAATTCTAGTGGCCTGAGAAATTAGTCGGAAAACAATGCCTAGAGTAGGTATTTTCCTACTCTGAAAAAAAGGAGTCATCAGTCTCAGCTTCACCTCTAATGTAGATTTGAAGGTACACCTGCAGGCAGCCACTAAGTAAGCCTCACTAGCATTAACATGGTCATCTTCATGCTAGCAGAGCCCTGCATCATTGCAACCTGTCCTTACCCACTTCTTGTCCTCCTCTGGGTGAGAGGATGGCTCCTGCAGTGTGCCCACAAGGATGCACTGGATGCTTCAAGATCAGATTTCCAAAGTGGCTGAAGGATATGAAGATGAATACAAGCCCACTCAGAGCCTGTATGACTGAGCACTTGGGCAAATCCCACTAATCCTGCCTTTCTGCCATAGCTCATATGCATATAAAATCTATTCCTAGGAAAAGCCATCCCCCAGAAGTGACCATTCTCATACAAACTGTCACAACAAGGGTTCCCTTTTTCTTACAGCAGTGGGTCTGCAGGTCAGGCAAATCCATCAGCCCCAGCTAGAACAGCCCTCACCCAGAACCTGCACACATATAAGTCTCCTGAGCTGAGAAGATATCAGTATTGTCTCTCATGGATAAATCTTGGCATTTTCTTCATAAAATTATTCCATATTTTACAGATTTATGTTAGCTAGAGTGCAAATGGGAAACATAGGTGCCTCCTGCCATCTGTAAGGTCTCTTATAAACTCTCCTGTCACCATGGAAAGAGTAGGTTTTGTGCTGCTAGATCAGCATAGCCACAGGTGAGCCCTGGCCTCTAATTTAAAAAGAGCTATAAGATCCTACATAGTCCAATCACATGCTACGCTTGCCGCAGATAAATATCTTTTTTTTACCTTGCAAATATATGTAATATTTTCTAAACGTAGCTTTCAGTAGGACTTGTTAAAAAAAAGGGGAGTTACAAATTTCTCACTGAGAAATTGACTTCTCAAAATTTGGTCATAAACCACCACTTTCCGCTATTCAGATCTTTTCTCCTTTCTCTTTTACCTTCTTCTATTGTAAAGAAAAGGGAGACAGAGTTTCTAAGAAGGGAGAGAAAGAGTTATGGAGAAAAATTCCCATGGATTTTTTAAAATCCAAGTTTGGTTTTTTGACTCCTTCCCTGAAATATTTTTATTCAGTTGAACTGTAAGCATGTAAGTCAGCCTGTTCTTTGGACTTTGCATGCAAAGAGCACATCCAGCCAGAGGTAAACATCCAAGGTACCTGGCACAAAACAGCATCAGACAGAACAGATGGCAGTTCCTGACCACCAGAGAGAAAAAAATGGTGTTGCTGAAAGTGCAAAGAGCTCATTCAGGTCTATTTAATGCTTTGTGCCAATTTTCCCAAACCACAGTCAGAAGAGTCCTAATTCTTTGCAAGGTCATGTCAAGTGGCCTACAGCTGATCCACAGCATTGTACCACTCTTTCTATGCATTTCAATTAAAAGCATTATAGTCACATAGTGAAAAAAAGGATTGACAGATATCCACTGATCTAGAAGATGTAGGAATCGTTGTTTTCAGGGGTATGAAAGATGTGAGAAAGACAGTGAGCCATGGAAATATGTCTAACATAAGTCATGAGGAGAAACACTGTTTAGCAGTCATGCAGAGTTTAGACATAGTGTTATAGTGGCACTAAGAGTTCACTTCAGTGGTAAGGAACCAGCTACAGAGGACCCAGGACAGTTCCACCATAGAAAGGAACAAGTGCCACCTTCCAGCTCTCTGTACTGAGGAAAGAGGCTCAATTAGCTGAACCATGACACCAAGTAGAAAATCTAGGTCATAAATTGAGATAAACAAGCAGGATTTTGGAATGTCATACAGGAATCAGCTCTTATAAATACCCATGGTCATTAGACAGGACCACCAACAGCCTTAGGACTATTAAAGGGGACGTTATGGAAATCAGTATTAGGTACTACCTGGAGTATGGCATTTGCTTAGTGCTTTGTAGCTCAAAACAAGGAGGCAGAAAAAACAAATTAAGAGCCCAAAGGTGTGAGATGGGTGAGGAGAGAAGGCTGTATGCAGGGTGGTCACTCAGGCTGGGTGGATCCAGGAGGAGGCAAATGACAGGGGACGTGAGGGATGTGCAATGAATGGATGGGTGAGGGCGGTGACCAAGTTCTATTTTGTCTTCTGAGGACAGCAGAAGATTTTCACCAAAAGCAAATGGAAGTCACTAGTCTCTAACAGTGACACTGTGGACAACTTACCATAACTCTTCCATAGAAACGTTCCCCAAAAGGTGAGATATATGGGTAATACAGACTTACACATTAAGAGGTGAAAAGATGTAGGGGACACTAGCCAGCTCCTTCAGCAAACCCTTTATGAATATATTGGTCTCTCTTAGTACTGTTTGTACCTGTCTTTATAAAAAATGGACTGACCAAGAGCAGGCAGTACACACCTCTGGCAGAGGAAAGTTATTCTAAAACATTTATTTCCAATTTCTGTTTCAGATTTCACTTCGAAAATCTAACAATTTAAAAAGAAACAAAAGCATCTTGCAGAATGATGCCAAAGGACAAAGTTATTTTAGGAATACAATTTTAATCAGTGCAGTACCAGCATTTAAATCTGCTGCTGTACTGACATCGGGGGGGGGGGGGGGGGGGGGGGGCGAAAATTAATTAAAAACAAGGAGTCCAGAGGGACTGGCAGTTTTGGAAATGAATCCACACCTGTGTCACCTTAACGTGGGATTACTGCAATTCACCCTTGATGCAGAAACTGTGGGGGGAGTAAGAGCTGTCAGGTGGCTTGTTAGGAAGAGTTTCACTGCTAGAGCGTGACACCTCTGCTCTGCGACGTATAATGGCTAACAACTGATTTCCATCTGACTCCCTGCATTAGGAACTCAGCAAATAATTCATCTCACTTTTTATTTTCACGTGAGTCTATGGTGTCCAGATTACTGAGGTGAGAAGACAAATGAAATCAATAGCTTCTCTGTTCCCAAACAGATTTACTATCAAAACACAGCGTCAAAGGAATGGAAAGGGTACAGCAAACAAGGGTGACTGCTCACCAGCTATGGGTGACATGTGCTGCATACACTCCCTCATCACCCACAGCCAGGAAACCAACTCCTCTGAAGTGCACTAGTATCTCACCTGTGTGTTACCAGTGTTTCCCCACCCCAAGGACAGAAAGAGCCCCAGGCTTAGCCTCCATATGGAGGCAGAGCCATGGGCAGACAAGCTGCTGGGATCATCCCCTGGCTTTCCAGGCAGGGGAAAAATCCTTTCAAGAGCATCCCCCATCCCACACCAGCCCCCTGTTCCCCATCGGCTCCCTAGGAGGCAGCAGCCACTAGCCAGGCTAGAAGAATCCACGAGAATCACTTGGTCATTGAACGTGCAAAAGTAGCACCATACCGCAGTGTAGGAAGCTTGGGAGATGGCAATCACAGCCTTTGCTACTGTGTGTGCTGGTGCTTCTTAATCAGCTATGCAAATCAGGACAGCATTTGGGTGAAGTTTCAGAACTGTATTTGCCTAAAACACTGGCTTTCTGCAAGATAAAAATAACTCTGAAACCCTGAGGACACTTGTGCTTTTCAGAAGTTTCTCTTTTCTCATTGCTACATGCTGTTAGGAAAGGAATTCTTTATCCTCAGCCTCAGCCCATAACTCTGTAGTATAAGCTTGGTGATGTTTTCCAACCTAAATCTAGTATTCATTGGTGTTTCAGAGAAACTGGATCTCAAACTGAACCTGAAAAAAAAAAAAACTAAAATTTCCTAAACGTTTCAAATCTTTTTTACACACTTCAAAATGAAACATTTCTTTATAAAATCCTTCTGAGACATCTACCCATTTCTGAAAGGCTTGAACAAACTACAAGTGAAGTAAAAAGTTGCACTTTGGATCAAAAAAAGATAATAACATTGCAATGAAACCAATTTTTCCATCCAGTTTTTAAGCAGGGCCATCACTCAGCCCTGGGATATGGCTGTATTTTCTCCAGGGCATAAAAGAGCTGAGGTATATCCACTAGGAGCAAGGTGGCAAAGTAAAACCATCTCTGAGAGTGAAACAAGCCATGACAGTAGAAGTGTAGTTTGAGCCTTAAAAACTCCTGCCAGCAGAGCTTTATTACTTTGGGTCCCCCCTCCGGCACGCTGCACCCTGGGAACACTTTGCATCCCCCAGCACAGGCAGGTGATGGGCTGTGCAGAACACACATCAATGTGTGAGCGGCCAGGTGAACCACTGCTGCGGGTGACGGGAGCAGCAGTGTGCCTACACAGGTTTTGTTTCAGCAGTGCCCCTGGGCCTGAAGGGTTCTGCTGCCCAGGTAGATAGCAGTACTCAAGCACCAGGGATGAGGGGGTTTCTCAGCTCACCAGCAAGTTTTTTTTCTCGGAGAGATGCTAACATCTACAAACAGAACCCAACCTCTACTGAAAAAATATTCTTGCACAGAGCAGCTCAAAGTCTTCTTTCTCTGATGGGAGAATTAGAGGCATTTATGTGTCTGCAGCATCTTTGGAGAGATAATTGTAACCGGCCTCCTTGCTGCCAAATACAATATTGCTGCCGCCAATAATAATACTCAGACAGTTTTTAACAGAGCTCATGATCACTTTAAGCATGAATCTATCTTCACAGTGCCTCCGGAAGATAAGGGAAAGGTGGAGACAGCAAATCTAAATGAGCCCCTGGATGTCACTGAAGCAGCCTGCGGTAAGGGCTGCAATCAAGGAGCTCCAAGCTCACCACCATGTTGCCCGACCACATTGCCTTGTGCCCCGGGTGGGTGGGAGAGCAAGCCCACTGAACAACTACACATTATACCTAATTTGCCACACAATTGTTTTTGTAAAACAAGGAATATTTCCACCTACCCTGATTCTAGGGATCTGATGAACCAGTGCTTAACACTTTTTTTAACCCACTTTTCTTCAAGCTGACAGTTTCTTTGGAGGGTGCTTGAGTATTTAACCATTTTTTATCTAGTAGTTTCATACAGGTATATAAACAAAGGATTGGCAGGAAACGGCAATTTTTAGAAGCCTTTGGCTCTTAGTGTACTTGGTGGAGTCAAAGAGGACAGCCGTTGGTTTTCTGTCACCCACTGTCCCTCCATCCAGCTTGACATCCACAGTCTGCTCCTTGGCACTCCCACAGCCGCAGCAGCTGCCGGGGCAGCCTCTGAAGCTATAAACCACACGCATGGTCTCACATACAGACCTGTGCAAACAACAGGACAGGAAAAAATCAGACAGGTACTCTTTCTGCACAAGTATATCACGCCACTGAAAGCTGAAGGAGGAGAAGTCTTAAGCTCTTGCTAGCATTACTTACAATTCACAGGCACATGGCTACTGTTACCAATCTTGTTGCTTTTGTGCTAACTTCTGTTAAATTACCCCACTGGTGCCAGCTAACACCAGAGATTTGACATGCCATTGGAACAGAGGAGGCTAAAAAGTCAGCTGGTAGAGCTAGTGAAAAGTGAATCACCAAGACAGTTTACTACCAATGAACTCTATTAAATGACTGTAATGTAGTTCATAGCCTTGGAGTAGTCACTGTCCCTCACTAATCTAACGGTAGTATTGACAAGGATCATTTACACAGCTTCCGTTAAAGGTTACTACTATTTGTCAGGGACTCTGTGCCCTGAACACGCGTGCAGTCCTCATTCAGATCCCAGGCTTGTCCATCCTCACTGCAGAGCCACGATCCCAGGTGGCACCGACTCCTCTCTGTGCAAGGTCACATCACGGCAGCCAGGTACTGGGTGTCCACATCTTCTAAACATCTGCTAGGGATTAACACGAGATGGCACAAACCTAACTTAAGGGCTGAACTAGTGCAGAGAAATGGGTTGTTCGACAGCAGTACCTTGCCACTGGGTATCAGTTAATCTGCATAAAGCCTACCCAGCTGTTTCTCATGGTCAGTGGACATATTCCCCTAATGATCTAGCCATATCACAGAGTTTATGTCCTTGATCACTAAGTTCAACCACAGCTTCATTTTATATCTTTTATGTAAAGAGAAAAAAAAAATCACTAGTCCCTCAGGCATCATCTCTGAGCTTTAACAAGCAAGAACTAACCTCAGGATTTTAAATACATGGATTTTTCTGGTTAAAATGTCTGCTTTTCAGCCCTGTTCCTTCTCTGTTCTATAATGATGATCTGAATTGTCCAAACATCACTGCCTCTATTTGGAGGAAGTATCTTCTCTTCAATATCCAGCTCTGTCCAGAAAATGAAAGAAAACCACAGCAACAAAGCCCTCCCAATGCAGATGAGAGGAAAGACAAGAAGAGCTAATGCAGACAATGCGCACTTTAAACCCTATCTGCAACTACAATGTGAATAGATATATTATAGAAATATTGTTTGAAGTGTAGGTTGATCTTGGTCTTCTAAAAATAGCTTAAACTGTTTAAAAAAGAAGAAAAAAAACCCAAACAAAACAAAAACACCCTGTTGATATTCTACTTAACTTCCCACCTCACTTCACAGATACAGCCAGAAGCTCCAAAGTGGTGGGGGCCACTTCTCACTGTCGGGGAGGATCAAAGGATCAGAGCCATCCTCAGGATGTAATCCCCAGCAAAGAGGGATGAGATTAGGACAGAGGTAGCGAAGGAAGGTCTCACACCTCTGACTCTCTCCAGCCTCTCACCATCATTTCATACCCTCAGTGGACATATGATTTGAGCAACTTGGTCCTTTGGGCAGAAAGAGGCTAGATTTGCCCCATGCTTGGGGGTGTTTGCTGGAGGACCTCTAAAGCCACTGTATAATGGAGCTTGCTCACTCCTTCCGCAAAGCAGCTGTCTTGCGCCTGCTCCTGCCCTAGCAATGGGGCCTCTGGCTGCTTCTGCAGCTTCACGTCCACAGGCAACCCCACGGTGGAGCTAAACCAGGTTCATGGTGTTCAGTGTCCCCATCTAGTGGTCAAGTAAATAAATTTAACGCACAGCTCCAGGGCCTTTAAGAATGAACCACCTGAAAACCAAAATACTCATCTGTGGAAAACATATGACGCCATCAAAAAAATGAAAGACAGCAACAGCAGAAAGGCAGGGAAATCAAAAGCAAAGGTAAAGTCCACAATAACAACTGGTAATAATCTCCCTCAAAAATGTGTCCCCATTAAACAAACGTAAGCAAAATCCCTCAGAGGAGGCAGGCATAGGGACCCTAAACCTAGAGCCCACTTGCTGTCACTGAGGGTAGACACATCGTTGGGTCAAACTGGAGACAGGAGGCCAAGCCAAGATGTTTTTTACTCAAAAAACATGGTCTATGCACGTATGAGAAGGTGACCCATCCCTTTAACATCAAGAAAGCATCTGCCTGGATTCATCGCACCCCTCTGGCCCTTTACTAACTTTTTCAGTGCAAAAGCACCAGCCTTCCATCACAAACTCAGCACAGGCTCAGATCACAGCTCCTCTTGGCTTTCAGCACAGAGGAGGTCAAACCTGGGCAAGTCTAGTAAAAGGCTCACTTAGACATGGGTTTTAAAGATGTGTCCTCCCCAAGCGGAGTCCAGCTGCTTCTCCTGGCTCCTTAGCCTCAGTGTATGGCTCTCTGGTCCTTTGGGGAATTTCCCTGCCTCCTGCGAGGCTTCTTGGGTCACTGTTCAACTACTTCTTTAGAAAGGTGCCCTGAGACAAACAAACTGGTATGTGATGTGCTCTGGTAGTTTTAGATTTTTACTGGAAAGATAAACTAAGCATTCAAAATTGAGAAGCAAAGAGTCAGTGTTTGTTGAAAAATTAAGCCTGTATTACTGGAGTTGAAAACACCACAAAGAATTACAGTATTATCATTCTTTGAGGCAGTGATTGTCTCAGGTTAACAAGGAGGTGAAGTCTGCAGAGAAGTGATAGCTGTTATTAGCCCAATTGGAATAAGGAAATTTAAAAAATGGTGGGTTTCCTCCTCTGCCTGAAAAGAAACAGCAAAGTTCAACTAAATTCAGGCTCAGTGTCTCTTAATTCAATCTAGTTATATTAGTTGATTTGTCCACTTGAGAGAAAAGCATAGTTAGCACTTGCTGCACAGAAAAGCGTGTTAGCGAACGGAGCGGGGGAGCAGAAGAGGAAAAAGCGGGTTAGGACCTGTCTAACACAGAGGCTTCAACTAACTGGTTGTAACACCACAAAATCTGCATCTACAGCCAAAGCTCTGATTTTCTGTACCCATTAGACTATTGATCTGTTCTTGTGAAGAGTTTTGTGTGCTGACAAGAGCTGAAAGCAGACGATCTGAGAGCAGTTTTCAAGCTACAACCTTTCCCTGTTAGGACAGAGAAACTGTACAACATCAGCACAGAGTCTGGTGGAAAGGAAGAGCTTTTCTGATTGTAGTTGCCAAGCTGCAGTGTAAAATGCTGCCTGCACATGGGCAGGGCAGTGTACAGTGCCAGGGAGGGCAGGGGAGATACCCAGGGACTGCAGAACACCATTTAATGCTGCTTTCCCAGAGGCAGCTTTGCAGCCGCATTAAATGGGTTTAGCGAAAGTGAGTGACAAAATACAGAGCAGATATGAAGTTTCAAGCTAGACTGGCTGAGCAAAGGAACTTGTCTGCCCACCCGGGGCTGTGCACGGTGGTAATCCCTGCTCACAGGGGGATCTAAACCTCTCCACATCTTCCGCACAGCCTTGGGGAACAAACCAGGTCCCAAAGCTGCCCCACTTGCATCAGGGCCCAGCTGTCTATGATTGCTCCTTCCCAACGGGTGCAGGAGGGCTGTTATTTTCTCATTATTTCTCTTTTTTTCTCCTCCATACCACAAGCAGCCAGCAAGATCACACCAAGCAGACAGAACATGTCCCCACTGAAAGCTGAGGAAATCCACTCAGGCTGTGTTACTCTAACAGGAGAGAGTCATTGCTGATTCTGCTCCCGTTAAGCAGCATATAGGAACAGCCATTAAGTTCAGTAGAGCAGGACCACACAATTAAAGAAGAAAAGATTACCTTCCTTTTCCACTTTCTTCTGTTAACACAGAAAAAGATAATAAAAAAAACTTTTTTCTTGTTATTCCCAGCATTTGCATAAATCTGTGCTTTAATGATCAAAGCATGGACCTGTGCCCTAAAAGGTTTTGGGCCAGATCTTCACCTTGATCCAACAATTAATCAAACTTTCACAGCCCAGCTGAGGATCCTCACCAGAAGATGAGGTCTTCTGGTCCCACAAACTGGTGCAGCTGGTGCAATGGTATCCCAGCATCCCTCCACAGAGAAAGAGCAGGGCAAGACATCCCACTTGGCTTTCACTGGCAGTAAAAACCCTGCTCTGTGGCAGCAACTGAGAAGCTTTTGGATGCCTCACACCTCCAGGCCTGGGAAACTGCCTTTGTGTTCTTTAATTACTGGAAACACAAGTTGAGCGCATCTGAGAAACCAGCTATTGGCTTCCGGTCACTGTATCAACCCACAACTTTTTCCTCCTCTCTAAAAAGAGGGTATTTGCCTACTTACATCACATGGTGTTTGGGCTGTTAGTTTCAGGAACGTAAACACATTCACATCCTTCTCCAAATATTCTCTACCTAATCTACTAGCACATTTATAAATTATTGCACAACAGAACTGCTGAGACTGCCAAGTCAAACGCTCCAAAGATAGCAAGTGCAGAATTAAAGCTGGTCAGTTACATGCTATTTTATTTCACGTACAATTGGTGCTTCAATCAGTGCACCTGGAAAGAACTGGGTTATGCAGTGAATTCAAATGTTGTCCGTGGCAGGCTTCCCACATTTGCCGCAACCAAGAGGAGAAAAATGCAGAAGATTAGAGAAAGAGGAAAAGTACTTTCATTGCTTAAAAAGAAATGCCATTTAGAGATACAGTTCTCTCCAAGAATACACTAGAAGGACCCTTTCTGATACCAGACTGTGTTTTCAGACCAAGTCACATAGGAATAGTCGGTAACCCATTGCACCTTCCTAGTTTTCCATACGTCAGACACAGGTGGATATTCAGCAGTGGCTATGGGGTTCTGGGGTGGATATGCAGCAGCTAGTAGTGCCCCTGGCTGTGAGTGAAGGTGCCTAGACTTAATTATATGTCCTATGACCCAGGGTCTCAGTGCCTCAGAAAAGACAATAAATATCAGAAGGTATTTTCAATAAGCTTGTACTTATCTTCTCAGTTACAAAATGGGAATAATAAGATCACCCAAACTCACAGCAGAACTGTGAAGATAGTAAATGAAAGCCCGTAATGGTTTTGGTAACATCAGAAAAATGTCCAAATAGCAAAAAGCCAGCTATTCACTGAGTGAAACAAGAGGCAACTGTAATGTGCCATCAAGCAATCAAGCATAGAAAGCAAGGGCATCCAGGTCTTGAGCCCAGGAGGTTCCCCCAGTCACAGGCCCCATAGGGGCACGCAGGCCGCAGGCAGGGGGGCCATCTCTCACTGGCCAGATCAGCTCCCCCTGCTCCCAATTGCTGCTGCTACAGCCCCTGCTAGGATGGACATCCCAGGGATCCAGCATTGGTGACTGAGCAGCCACGCCAAACATCCCCTGGACCAGGTTCAGGCTGCGGGCCAGATCTTAGGCTACACTGAGGAACATGATGCTGCTAAATCAAGAAATGGCTCTATATATTCATGAATGCAATATACATTAAGCACCAGCAAGCCTACAGTTCAAGACTAAAGCACCTAAACCCATCCGTTCATTGTCTGCAAAGTGCTGTGAAGATGAAAAACATGAGGGTATTGTTTTGGCAGACAGCAGGATCCCAAATGAAACTATACTTTTTCCTACTTCATGTTGAAGCTGTTAAAATTCTCTGAATATTAAATGTCCAGCCCCACTTTCACAATTTACTTAAATGCGGTTTCAAAAAAATGTGCTGAATATTATTCATTTCTCAGAGAATCAAAAAGCTAGAGGCCCTTTGATGGGGTTGCTTGCATTTTTAAATCACATACACACACACCAGTTAGAAGAATTTGGCAAGTATAGTTATATATGTCAGTGTCTCGGACAAAAATGCACAATATGAATGCAAAACTCTAGAGATTTATAATTTTTCTTTTAATATATTTTTCATGTCTTCACCCTGAATCTCCCCTACATTACACAGCACTATACCACTGGTTGAAGGAATGCAAAAATGAAGCACAGAATACCAAATAACCAAAACCTGCAATGAACTGATGACTGCCACCTTCCAAAAATCAACTTCTATTACACTCACTAAAGAAAACAAGGAAATAACTTCTCCCCAGTGCTAAATATGGATCTTACCTTGTATCTGGGTGCCAGAAAAGAAAGGATTCAGCAGCTTCTTGGGGGAATGTTTATGCCTCAATGCTTATCGCCTGAGCTGGTGTTAGTGAACTAAAGTTGTAGGAGCCAATGTTGAATAAACTCTGAATGAAACAGAACCCTTTCTCCTGGAAACAACATACCTGAAGACAGCTGACAAATTTGAACAAAAGTCATGATACACGTTTGTGTTGGAGTATTTACTCAACATTCAGGTGAGAGTCAGTCTTCCCACTCCCAAAGCTAGATCGCTAGTGGCCACAGATCACAGCATCCACAACAGAGGACTTCTCATGTTCTGCAAGTCCCATGGCAGTTTTTACAGCAGCTCAGCTCAGACCTGACTCTCCTGGTCAATCAGGAGTTAAACATCCACAAGTACAATGCATAGTACTGCAGCACCTAACACTTTGGCACCCAGACTCCTTAGAGCAAGCGGAGATATTGGCACTAATCAATAACCAGGTTTATACAGGTAGGTGTAGGCAGACCTAGAATCCTCTGGCTGGGCTCTTAGTTGGCTGGATGCAAGCCAGTTGTGGTTCAGAGTTTGTTTAGCTGTGTTGTGCCTGCGCAAATATGCCCTGCCTTTCAGCCGGATGTATTGATGCAAGCACAGCAATGCACTAATATCACATATACAGCTGCTGGATCACAGCTGGCTCTCATCTGGCCAGCTCAGACCACAGGCAGGATGGAAATGTCTGTCTGCACTTGTCTTCAGAGGTATCCTCCAGTTTGCATGCTGGAGAGGGAGACACCTAAATTATCTCAGACAAGTCAAGGAAAGATGCAAAGTTTAAGCGCTTAAGAGAGTCTAGGTGATCCCATGCCAGAGGACATTATCTCCTTCTGCTAAACAGCACTCTCGACCACAAATGCTCTTCTGGCATTCAACACCTAAGACAGGCTTTTCCCACAAAATATAGCGAGAACACGATGCTCCCTCCTCACCCACACTGCCTTTTATCCTGTAATCTTGCGATTAAAGGCTTCATGTGAGAGGTGGAAGAACTCTTTTTTGCCCAAAGGCTTTTAACACTCAGTTTCTAATATTCAGCATGGTAGTCTAGCCCAGGTATTGCAGTGGGTATTCAGAGGGCTTGCTCTGTGCCTCCTCTTAAAACTGTTCCACTTTTCTTGAAGCGATTAGGTATCTATTGGGGCAAAGCAAAAGAGAAAGTTACTATGAAGTTAAGTGGTTTTACACTCAGCTGAGGGTAGGGACTGCTTGACAATGTAAATATTTAGCCAAAGTTGAAAAACCTAAATGAGAGATTTTGAGAACATCTGTCCCAGAATACCCTAAAGTGGAGTAATTAGGCTTTCCTGGGAGACAGACATGCACGTCTGAGCGCCAGCCAGCAGGGAAGGGATTTGGATGCAAGTTTCTCATATCTCAGATAAGTGCTTCAGACTAATGTGCCAGTCTCCCAGTGAAGAAGGGTGTGGGTACAGCTTGATGCTGTCCTGCACGTGGGGAGAGGAAGGCTCTGGGAGCACCTTGGGGCAGGACTTGCAGGCTGGAAGGAAGCATCTCACTTGTCATCCCAGCAAAGCCCCATCGTGTACTGGGGTGCAGATCTGCAAAATATTTAGGATCGTCTGACACAGGGTAGAAGTCCCTCGGTGGCAAGCGTACATGTGAGCAGCTGGTCCCCTCCAAGACTGCTGCTGCTGCCCTTCGTGCCAGCCCTGCCACCACCCAGCCGGGACTGAGCAGCCCAGAGCCATCCCCTCCCCTGAACTCCCTCTGTCAATGCACACCCGGGGGCCTGATACTGCCCATCTGCCCTGAAAATATGCAACACCTAGTGATAGACTTGGGCTCTACCCAGCAGGGAGGGACCACAGAGCCTTCCAGGTACAACCCAATGTGCTGTGACCACCTTGCTTTTAGTAGAGCAAGGAAGGCAGCCTGCCTCCTGTGTCAGGGACCGGCTTTTGCGTCTACCCAGCCCAGGGAGGTAGCAATCCAGAACTCCCACTTCCTCACAGTGATGCGTCTCGGCGTGCAGGCAGCCTCCAGCCCTCTCTGCAATGCCGGGTACATTCAGCCTGAGCACAGGTACGAGTGAGAACATTGTTCCAGGCCAGTGCTGCAGGCAACCCCTTGAGGTCCAAAAGTCTGTGTGCACATTTATATTAAACAACTTCAGATAAAATTTATTTCTCTTTCTTTCTCTTTCTCTCTCTCTAGCCGGTGAATTTT
The DNA here is from genome assembly GCF_963921805.1 of Phalacrocorax carbo. NCBI lineage: Eukaryota > Metazoa > Chordata > Aves > Suliformes > Phalacrocoracidae > Phalacrocorax > Phalacrocorax carbo. Next base: position 16,849,322 of record NC_087516.1, read on the forward strand.
GAGCCCCTTCTGCTTAGCATCTCTCTGAGCAGCCACAGGAGGCACCAAGAATAGCCCTCTAATCTCTACCCACTTCTTCTTACCCCTGATACGTTCTGAGAGAGTGGAGGATGCCTTTACTTTCCTTTTATCCTCTGCCCGGACATTCTCATAGGAGGCTGTATCTCTGTTCTGCAGCAGAAAATGTTAATAGCTTGGTTTATTTTGTTTTCTCATAGTCAACCATCATATTACTTTTAAATCACAGTTTTGTCATATGACAGTGTATGTTGTATTCTTCAGTTTTGGTAGCATCTTCTATTCAGGTCCATAGGGTCGCTCTTTGCAGTGGTTGTTATGCAGTTTTGAGTTTCAGGTACTTCTCCTGCAACTCCACAAGTTTTCATTTTAAGACAGTTGTTTCCAGGGATTTGAATAACTTGCAAGGGAACAAAAGAAGCAGCCAGAAACATGGAAATTGGCATTGACCCAGCCCTTCATTCATAATAAACCTGTAAAAAAACCAGTGATGACTCAGCACAGGCATAATTCACAAACCAGAAAGGCCTGCTCCCCTACCTTACAATTGCATTGGTGAGTACTTAATCATGGCAAATAACATAGTGGATATTTTATTTCTGAAAGCATATGCTGTTATATTCATCTTTTGAAATTGCTGTAACAAACAGCCTCTCATCTAAAATATCCCTGTCAGATATAATTGGCAAAAGTCATCAGATGAGGCTCACGTCATATAATTAGATGTATTATATTAGGCTGAACTGGTTACTTTAATAGTAATGCCACAATGTATGCTAACAAGATGTTTTAAGATACAAACGACTTCCATGACCTTTCTGAGGCAGTAACTGATCCTCTGTCATTTATTTTTGGCCATAATATATTAAAAATATGTTGAGCAACTTGTTTGGGCCCTTCTAAGCCTCCTCTTCCAACCACGCCTGTCGGTGCAGATCCCTACACCCACACAGCTCAGCTCAGACCTCTGCTCAGGCACCACCACTGGCATGGCATGACGTGAGGAGGGGCCAGAGGCGAGGGGCCATGGCCCTGCATCCCCCTCAAGCACTGCACTGGGCGTTTGCAGCATCACGTGGCTGAGCTGCTGCACAGACTTGCTGGCCACATTGTGAAACATTTTGGTTCTTGTAAGCTAAGGATCCGGTGCCCAAATCCTTTGGATGCTCACCCATCACATTAGCAACCAAATTATTTTCCACCATGTCATTATGCACAGTAGTTCTGCTAATAAATGTAATATGGCTTTTGCTTCCATAGTGGTACTATATGTACTTTGTCTAAAGGGAGGAAGAAACCTAAATTTTACATTTGGGACACACCGTAACGAAAGAGGGCAATGGCCATGCGATGACTCACTACTTCCTGATGATATTCTGGTTTTTGAATAACAGTGTGGGTGTGGGTGTCTGGTTTTTGGGTGGGTTTTTTTTAAGTTAACGATCTGAAGACACCCCTCTGTTCACCCGGTGATGCTCCTGGTTTCCTGTCAGAGTCACAATTAGAGATGAGTTTATGATGTCTTATGCGCCTCAGTTTCTCTAGCACCTGTGTTGTAATATCAATACTAGGAACTGAATTTAAATACTGGAAGGAAAAATACAGCCATCTATTCCCAGGGTTAAACATTGCTGGGCTGCATCCACACACAGGATTTTTAGCACTAAAAATATATAAGCCATCCCCTTTGGAATCCATTTTATGAGCATAAAGGTATTATTACTCTTCTAGTTAATTCCCCACAAAAGAGGTGCCTATTCACAAGGCTAATTATTAGAATAAACAATCACACCCCTAACTGACCTAGTTAAACTGTTGGAAAAGGTGGGGGTAATGTCTAATGCAAATTAGTGCACCTGCATACGCAGTGGCCCTGCTCTCTGTTGCTACACAGGAGGTGTGGGTCTGAGCGCAGCGTTGTCTTGGGGATGGGCTTGTCAGCTGCCCACTGCTACAGCTGTACACAGGACAATACTGGGATGCACCTATGGTTACCGCTTTGTTATATGCACATGACAAGGCTGGGGGAGAATTCTAAGTTTTGTAACTCTCCTTTGAAGCTCAATATATTGCCAAAGTCCGCTTATTGCTTACGTCTTGACAGCTAGACCTGTATTCGGGTGTCAGATTACTGCCTGCAGCTTGTACTCAGGTGACCAGTAATATCACATAGGGTCAGAAATATTACACATAACTTCGACTGGCTTCAGAGAGAAAATTATTTACTTCTAAAGACAAAAACACAGCCTGGCTCCCTCCTCAATGCAAACAAGACTGATTCATGTCACAGCTCTAAGAATTACACTAAATTAGGATGGTCTGTTCCACAGGAAATTCTAACTCACCCTGATCTGATTTTATTAAACCAGTAAGCAAACCTGAATTTCAAAAATGAAAATCTGAACACAGAAACACGGAAGTGGCAGATCCCAAAATGGGTGAGCTGGAGGGTAAGATCTGTTGTACTGGCCAGCTCCAGTCTCCAGTGGCCGCAGCTGATGCTTGTGGGAGGAGACGCTGAACACGGGAACTCAGAGTAATCCCTTCCCTGATCTAGCTTCCCCTGGTCCAGCCGTCTGTGACTTAGAGACTTCCACACCTAAGTGATGTGCTATGTTTATCTGCTACAGAGAGACTAATCTTCCCTTTTTCATTTAATACCTTTGAGACCATTTATATTATCTCCACGTCATTCAGTAACAATGAATTCTACAAAATTATATAGCATGTGAAACAGATTTTCCTTGTGTTTATATTATACTCTATTTAAGAATTTCTGTGGGTACCTCTGAATCTGTGGACTAAGAGAATAGTATGCAATCTGCTTAATTTTCTCTCTTATAGCTCTAAGAACTTACAAAAATTTGCAATATTCCATTCATCATACCTTATCTTTTTCAAGCCAGAGAGTGCCAACATTCTGTGGTTGTCTTAGAGTTCTTTTTTTTTTAACTTTTCCCAATTCTGCTGTACCATTTCTTGAATTAGACTGACCAGAACTACTTCTAGTATATGGGATGGGTACCTGAATTTGTATAGCGGTATTACTATATCCCTCTATTCTTTTTCTACTTACCTTTACAATCCTTCAGAATACTAATATGAGATTTCTCTGAAAACTATCTACATTGTCTTCAAGATGTTTTTGTCTGAACGGTAATAACTAAAATAGACCTCCTCATTATCCACTTGATATTAAGGGTATTTTATTTAAGTCCTTGTTTCCTCTATCCTAAACAACTGTGTATTATTTGGAAAAGTTGTCACCTTGCTATTCACCTGCCCTTTCCTGATTATTACTATTGTGTGTAACACAAATCCTAGCATAATTTGTGTGAAAATTAAACTAAGGGTAATTTCATAAAACCTTCTTTTCAGGATACTGAAGTGTTTCACAGTGGCATCTTTCAATGACAATCAGCTTTGTGATTTTCTGAAATCGTATTTAATGTCTGTGAAATTTGACTGATCCAAACCCTGGTCTAGTTGCAGTTCAGCATCAAACTGCACATGTAACATGGTGCCCCGTTGCTCTGTGGTACGCGAGTTTAGTAGCCTGACCCTTCTCAAACACAGCCAGGTCTCCGGTGACACCAGGGCCTTTGTTAAAGGCTTTGCTGTTTCACAACGTTTGTATTGTAAGCCAAGTACAGCCCTGTGGCTCTCACTCCAGGGCACAGCCAAATACAAATAGCTAAAGTGAAACTAAAAGGGTATAAAACTGTGTGAAATGAAACCCATCAAAAAAAGTTTTCAGAGTCCCCTGCAAACAGAATCCTTTTAATTCTCACATATTATGAGACATCTCACGCATTAGCCCCGTCTTTCCTGGAGCAACCTGCCTGTATGGAAAAAAACACCTATCCTGACACTTCCTAATACAAAGACACTGATTATTTCATGAATGCTTATTTGAAACTAGCATTACTTCCTGAATTCACAGGTAATTGTTTTGTTTTCCAGCAACGTGAATGAGGAGGAATCGCAAGAAAATCCCATGACCCCATGGCAGTGACAAGGCACTCCTGGTCCCTGTTAGCCTGGGATGCGATCAGCACTTCCCTCACTGCCAGATATAGAGCCTTGCCCTGTGTGCAAAAACCCCAGAACCTAGCCAACATCCAGTGGAGGGTTAACCGTTCCCTCAGCCCTGCTCTCTCCATCGTGCTCCTCCTGAGCTCTGCTCCCAGGTCAACGTGTAAAAATTGAATTTCTAATGCTGGGGCAGACACGGCAACTGCATCTCCAACCATGTTAAGTGCAAGGTAAAAGGTATTAAATATTTACTTTTTGATTATAATGGACTGAAAACATTTCTGGCAAATTAACAGCTCAGCAACTAAACTATGGGAGAGGCACTGAAATGTAACAGGGCCATAAGATGCCACCACGTACGGCCATGTGGGGCCTTTCAACTCATGTTGATATCAGCCAGTGGTTTCAGCTGCCTTTTTTTTTTTTTTAATAAACTACAGTATTAACTTTATGTGCAAGGGATTGTTGGATGTGGTTCATAGCAGTGATGACAACATATAGCTGAATCACTGTAAAAAGTAACTAATTTATTCCCAGACTCCTCTCCTCCCTTCAGTCAATGTTATTCCTTTCCCAAGAAAAGTGACATCCTGGCCCTGCTGAAATGAACGTGAGAACTCCCTGTGGTTTCAACAGGAGCGGATTTCACCTTGCCCACGATCTCGGAAAGAGTTGGCATGAGCCCTCAGATTAAAATTCAACAGCTCCTGGCTCTCCTTTAAAGTGCACATTATTACCCTGCTCCCCTGCCCGCAGCCATCCATCAGCTTTGGACCCTGCTTATCCTGCAAGTGCTCTGTAAAGCCTTCTTTTTTTGAAGTAAATTTCTGCCTCCTCATCCAGCCTCCACATTTGGAGTATTTAAGCACCTTTAGCAGGTTTCTGTCCAACTTTGGCAGCCTCTGTTGGAAGCCACACAGAATTAGTTACCTGCCAAGGAGAAATTAATCACTTTGCTGCTGCCTCCCTCATGTGTAATGGCAGAAATTCAAGCCTTTGGCTCCACCAGCTGTGACCACGTGCCTGTTTCAGACCTCTTCAACTCTCCTCTGTCACCTTCCCTCCATTTGTAGCTAAACTCAGGTTATTATTAATTGGTATTAGTGATGAAATATGCTTGCTTTTGCCCCTGCCCTTTCTGCCAACAAGGATGCACTGTGATTAATATCGTCTTCAGCTCTAGGCTGAATTACTGAGATCAAACTACACAGGGAAGTCATGCCAAGGGTTCAGCTTCACCACCATGGGATAGCCCCCATCTCAAGCAGAGGGGAGAGTGCCTTGGGGGACTACTCACTGCTTCCTCACTTATTACCAGTCTGTTTCAAAAACTAGGAACTTATCGACAAAGTCAAGCTGTAACAGAGACCACATCTCCAGGTGCAACTCAGCTAGCGAAAGATGTTCTACTGGCAAACAGGGATAAAGTACAATTATTTGTGATTTTCAGTTGCAAAACAAGCTACTGGACAAGACTAGACAAATCGAGAAAGTTTAGGAAAAATATTATATCTGTTTTTCAGAAACTGGTTTATCACCATAACTGAATGAGTCTCTATTGTATGTCAGTCTTTTCCAACTGGTAGTTCACATACCCCTGTTAGGATCTCTGGGTTCTTTTTGGTTTTTTCCTAAGAGATTTATGAGAGTGTCTAGGAAAAGTTCCAGGTAAAAGGATTCATACTTCAGCATGAAAATTTATAGGACCATATAAAATGAAGAGGTTTGAAACCCCTTAATATATATGCTATGAACACAAATCAATGTAAACACATTTCATATTTAGCATTCAAAAATTGTAATGTACTGGAACAGATGTTGCCTGTGCCATCTTAATTCAGTCTCCTTGTGTGCTTCATACAACTTTTAATTATATAATCACTTTTTTTTCCACACAAAGCTGTTGTTTTAAAATTACACAAAATCAATCAACTCTGAAGTTAAATTGAAGCTGTGTAAGGATGCTGATTTTCATCCACGGGACAATTCCTGATTTTTCATTGAAGAAATCAGGAAGTACATTGTTAGTATCTAATGAAATTGGATTTGTGGAACTTCATCTTACCTTGAACAGAGAGAAGGACTGGTAGAGTTCAGGCCACCCCATCTCAGCAGAAACTAAATCAACCTTCCAGGTTACTTGCTGACTAGACCAAAGAACATGATGTTAATAAAAAGGAGGAAGTTGAGAAAGGAGGAATAACAGCATATTTTCAGCTCAAGATAAAGGTGACTGGAATAAAATTAATGACACCACTACAAGACCTGGAGAGAAGGTCTTCTCCAATGGCATCAGTGGTATGGGCAAGGGCCACAGACAAAAGGGACTGAGACCACTCATAGGAGCACAAATTCACCCCAGTTTATCTTGTTGAAACCTGATAACAAGATCCTCACAGTAAGAACTTCAAAAACAAGATTAACCTCCAATTTAGGAAGGTTTCAGTGAGCACACGTGTCAGAAAGTGGCTCTCTGTCATTCTCCATTGTCCGTTCCTGGGTCGTGGACAGCTGAAAAGCAGATGCCTTAAATGCCCCAACAGCACAAGCACAAGAAGAGGTAACAGGCAGCCTGGGCAATCACAACAGAGCGCAGGGTGCCCGTTTCCTTAAGTATCTGCCCAAACTGTACAAAAAGCTGCTCTGATACAGCTTCAAACTGAGTCAAATGAGCTGGGTGTCTCTTGGTGCCAACACCAAAATGTCCTGAAGACATTTTTATGTCAGTTTTCATGCTCGGAACAAATTGTATCCACACAAAAGGAGTTCTGCCTTACATCTCAGTCTGCCACAATAAAACTGATCAGAGAATAGAAATTGGCTGTTGCTTAGGTCATTAAACAGATGTGATTATGTGCAAACAGAATTATATGCTTGGCTCTATGGAAGTTCCAGGTTCACAAAGCTAAGAATAGTTATGCATAAAACCACCTGGAAGAGGAACTTTAAATAGAAAAATATCAATAATAGCTGAGAAAATGCCTAAGAAAAATTTCATAGGTATTGAAAAAGACCATAATAAATAAATGTTATTACACATAAATATATATATACTATATATATAATAAAAATAAACAACCCTAATAAACAAAAAAGTATGATTAAGATGTCAACCTGCTTAAAAAGGGAGATATAACAACTGTAAGAATATGGATAATAATTTAAAAATACTGAAAGCTGACAGCAAAAAATAAGTATCAGCTAACCGTTAAGAACTGTAGAAAGGTCAGCAGCAGGGGCAGAAATACTCAGGAAGTGAGATCAAGGTACATAAGGTTAAATGTATGGAAATGAACTGGTCCGGGTAAGTTGCAGTCTCAAAGTGTTAAGAGCTGGTGGAGAAGGTCATCAGACCTTTAATGTTGTCCTTCAGTAAAACAGTCATTAAGTTGCAGCTACCTGGAAGAGAATTGATGCTACCTCAATGACTGCAAGAACAAATGGCCCAGCCTGCTGTTCTGACAGAGACCCCGGGAGCAGAGCAGAAGAGCAGATAAAAGATCTGAGTTTAAGGCTAACAGCAGAAGTAATAGAAAACAACAGTTTATGGAAAGCAGATTGTATCAAACAATATTGTTAACTTTTTAAAATTAGATTAGAAGTTTTGTTGATAAAGGCACTAGCATTGAGATAATAATCCTGAATTTCTCTAAGACATTCAGCTTTGACTCACATAAGAAATAAGAGTGAAACCAAACCCAGCTGCACACCCATTAAGTGAGAAAAGAAGTTAGTTCTTTGGTAGGTTTTAAAAGACAAATGGAAATAGAGAGACAGCAATGTTTCCAGTGAGTTTTCTCTGGGGCTAAGTCACAGGTCTCTGCCATTTAATATTTTAGCAAAATGAAAGAAATGTAAAACAATTTCAGAGAAATGACACAAGTATCAGAAAAATATTTTATAATAGAGAGGTGAAGAAACTGTTCCTCAGTAAAGGACTACGCAAATAAAGGTATGGATAAATAACCATTTTTGAAAGGAAAGGGTATCACCAGTGGCATAAAAATGAGAGGGAACATAAGTTCAGTGAAGAGCTGGTGAGAAGGAGTTCAAAAATATCTTCCCAGGACAAGGACTTCAGATCGCCACAGAACTGGAAGAGCAGTCAGTTGACAATTCACCCTCTTCTTCCAGGCCAAAGCAGGGGGAGGTGCTAAACAGATGAAGGCAAGAGAAAAGAAACATATTTTTCATTTGGGGTCACTGCAAGAGAAACAGAAGAACTGCTTAGAAGTAAATATATGTGTTTAAAAAAAGTAAATCCACCACCCCACTCCCTGCCCCTGAGGAAACCATTCTGGAGAGAGGTCTGGTGCCAGGCACTGGTCTGATGTGGTTGAGCACTAGCAGGGCTCTGGCAGGTGCTCCTTGGAAAACCTACTGACATTTGTACATGTTCAACACTCCCACAGGGAGACCCTGGCTCTGCAGACTTCTACTTGGCAAACAAGTATTTCACTTGAAAAATGCAAGAAATTTTGATGATATAAAGAATTGTGTGATTTGGGGAAAAGGAGAGTAGCTTAAGAGAGCCTAAGCAGCTTTGGAAAGAGGTGCTAGGCTAAAGCTCAAAAAAAAAGGTCATTTAAAAGAAGTACCATCTCTTAGACAGAAAAAAAGAAGGGGAGGGGAAAAAAAGCATTAAAATGTGCACAGACTGACCACAGCAATGATACAGCCATCTGTAGCATATCTTCTCCAACACGCATGAGACAATTACAACTCCTTGGGATCCTGGACTATGAAAAAAATCCCATCCATAAACTGTCTAAAGCAACAAGCTCGTGAAAAGTTCCCACTGGACATGACATAAAAAAAATCTTCTAAGAGTTTGAGCAACAGAATACAGAGCTCTAAAACTGAGCGGCTACAACAGTGGGTGGAAAACACAGTTGTTCACAGATATCCTGAAGGATGATAGTATTGGCACAGTCGTCTTACTACCACGTAGCCAAAACCAAAGAGCTCTCCACTTCTCTGCAGATGTTATTTAAAAAAGAAACCTTGCACTGATACACTCATTTAGGGAAGGAGGCTGTGCACTCAGTGAGGGCACCAAAGGTTCTCGCATTGACTGCAGCCCATGTTAACTGAAACAAACCACAAAACATTGCTGTTGCTTCTGAAGGGGCCTGGCAAACCTTGCTTTACCACAAAAATATGGAGCTTATTTTTCAGCTTCAGATGTACAATCTGCAAATTTAATGCAAACCTCAGAAAGACTCAGTTGTTGCAGACACGTTCTAAAGAATTAGAAATGCGCTGCAGAGAAAAGACGAGAGCCAGATATCAATCAGATTAAAAACAACAACTGCTGCAGGTCACATTTAATGAGAGCTGTGATTTCAAGAGCTACTGCTAAAGGTACAACCCTGTAGACAAGGTTTAGGACTTTTGGCCCTATTTTCAGTTCACCTTATAATCTGAAAAGGAAAAAAACCATATTTAAAGGCATGAAGATGGTTAACCCTGAGATGCCATAGGAAGGTATTGTAAAAGTACGAATGAAGCTTCTTTGGAGATTAAGCAATCTAAGAAAAACAGAGTTACCAGGATGGACATGGTCAGGTTTGTTGCATTAAACAAGTAAAGCAAAAGTGCTCTTTTTGTTTGTTTTGTTCCAGCATAGTGCCTTCATCCCCAGATTCAACTCTTGTCTCCTCTTCAGTCTTCCTAAGCAGCTGCCCCACACTGAGGGGCCGAAGTTAATGTGGAGTGGGGCATGAGCTGGGCAGGATGGGTAGGATGGGCAGGACAGGCTTTCTAGGCTCAGTTCAGGTTCTTCACTGGACACACACTGAACACATGCAGATTTGCCTGCTAGCTTTGCATAAATCTCCACCAAGTCTGTTCAGTTTTCCAAAACGCTGTAATTTATGGAGTCTTCAAAATATACCTCTTCAAATACCCACTTTTTATTAGCAGCAAAAATTACTTTCTATTCTTTCTTACTTTCCCTCATGCTGAGAAAAGTTTGGACTGAAATCCGTCTCCTGGAAAGCACCAGCTGAGAACAGCAAGCCTGAAGCATACCACCAGCAAGAAGAAGGTCAGCCCAAACGGCCATACCTCGGCACAGTTCCTTCCAGCCAAATACACCTTGTAGAGTAAAATGTCCAACCAGCTTACAAAAAATGTTTCTCTTTACAAACAGTTGCAGTACAAAATCAGTGCCATGGAGGGGAGGAATCTTTTTATAGAAAAAAAAAAAAGATTGACTGTTGGAATTTATTTAGGTCGACACCAGTGGGACTTCCTCAGAGGGAAGGAAACTTTCTCTGCGCTAAATGTTTACCTCCTTCGCAGTAGCAGCAAATTAGGTGTTTACCCCTTCAAGCAGCAACAGGAGCCAATACACCTGTTCCTTCCAGATTGTCCCTTCTTTTTTTTGGCATGCAATACCCTGAGAATGGCTCCAGTGATATGCTGTGGGAGGGCCATGAGGTTTGCTAAAACAGGTTGAAGCATTTGTTTCTCAAGGAAAAAAAACACAGGTGATGGTTGTGCTGGCTAGTAGGATATAATGCTCGTTGCTGCATTTTATTATTTCTGGTATCAGTTCCACAGAATATTCAAATTAGATTAAAACAAAAACTGAGGAAATATGGGTAAAAACAAACATGCTGCGTGCATTTTTGAAAAAGCCACAAATCTTGTATGGCTGTACCTTTCCTCACGGGGTAAGCGATGGCTTTGGAGGGACATTATCTGTGACCTGCTCCATCACTGCCCCATGGACCACCCACCCCTCAGTTCCCATCCCTGGAGAGGACAGGCAGATGGGTGGGGACAGTGTGACTGTGAAGGGCAACTAAAACCCTAACCCTGATCTTCCAAGCGCAAACACGTGCACCCTCCGTGCATGAAAACAGCAGGGAAGGGCCAAGGGGTGGAGACAGCGTGAGCATGAAAGCCCTATTTTGAGTGTCTGCATTTCTCTGGTGGCACCTCACATCAGGAGTCACTAAGCCGCCACAGACTGGCAGGTGAAATTCAGTATATTTACATATACAGAAAGCCACAGCTGGATTAGAACAACTTTACCTGCAAAAATGATGGGCGAGAGGGACAAACATTAAAACCTGAGGTTTTAATTCACAGTCCTGTGAAAAAATCATCACTTTTCTCAGTATCAGTCCAAAAATGCTTTCAATGTCAGAAACGGCGCTGGGGTATGCAGGCAACGCAGGTCAGTCCTAGCCAAAAAATCTGCAGAGTGAAGACACAGACTTAAAAACATAAAGGGCTTATGCAAAGGAGCCAGACTGAAAGGTGGATTGAAATTCCCTTTTGACCCAACAGTCGTCACATGCCTCCCAACCCCTTTGGTGTGCAGGGTGCCTCAGCCCTCACCTGCGAGGGGGAAAACAGCGGCTCATCCTCCAGGCACATCAGCACCCGATGGAGGTACAGCACTAATCCTGCAACAGCCAACACCCTGAGCAGAGAAACAGCTTATACCAGCAAAAAAAAGTTGTTTTGCTGGTAGGAATTAAACCAGTTCGCTGAACAGATTACATTATAACAACAACAAAAAGGCCTTTTGATGGTAGGACTGAACTCACAGTAGGGATTTTGCTGTCGTAATTATACCATTGCCATGCCAGCAAACCTTTTTAAGTATAGACCAACTCCCTGCATTTTTATCTTTTCAGTTAAAAAGATTACACAGAGGCAGAAGTTATGAAAGGGGTTGGCAGCAGGCATGGGGAACTGTCTTGGTCCCTTAGAAAGCACCTTGTCATGTGGTGAAAAAGTCCCACGAGGATAATTTTCCAGACAAATCACAGCAATACGTCAGCTCCAGAAGCACGCTGGGGTACTGGAAGTTGTAGTCCAAGGTGTATGTTTGTGTTGTAAATATTTTTTTGATGAAGATTTAGGTTGGGATTTTTTTTAGAGTACCTATTTTGAAATGTTTGCAGCTACTGTGTTAATAAAGCTTGAGGGTTTTTAATTGTGTGGAAGGGATTTTGCTACTTGCACAGTGATGAAATGGTGTGCACATGCAGATAGAATCAAATTGTAATCCTTCAGGCAAATCTGATTTTTAGGTGCTCTCTATTCTGGATGTGCCAATTCAATAGCATACATGCTTTTTTATATAATGTAATGTAAGACTAAGATACTTAAGACACATTTAAAGAGGAAAAAAAGGGTGGAACTCCTTGGCAACAGCTTTAATCCCTTTGAAGGCTCCGGCATCTGCTGAGTCAGGCCCGCCCTCCCTCCCTCCCTCCCTACTTTATAGTTTACAATCAGCCACTGAGTCACAGCAAATTCCTGACTTCACTATTTCATGAACTACAGTAGCATATTTTTAGGGTTTGGGTCCTTTAATTAACCCTTTTTTCCCTGTTGTTGCTCAATAAAAAAAAATAGAAATAATAAAAATTTTAAAAATTAAAAATAAAAATTAAAAATAAAGGAGCCCATATCTCCCAGGTCTTATTCCGGCTACAGGAATCCTGTCCTCAAAAATGCTATCCTCATGGCACAAAATATACATCACTCTTTGTGAAGCCCTTGGAGGCTGAGAAGGGTCTGTGGGGATGTGAAGCACTTTGCAGACCAGTCATGGCATCTCCACACAAGGCATCTAGAGACAGGATTACATTAGCAGAGCTCTCTGCCCTGCTTAATAGACCTTGCTCCCCAGCAGACTAATTAGCCAGGGTGGAGCCCCGTTCCAATATAAATCCATCCTAGCCCCAGTATCTTTCTACTGTGCTTCCCAGTGCCATACAGACATGGTGATATGGCCTGGAGCCAATCACCAATCCTGCCTAATTTCCTCATCCAAAATTGATGATGCAGCCTGCCTGCCAGCAGAAACTCCCATTGTGAAACTGAGCTTGCTGATATTTGCAAAGCGTTTAAAGGTGTGTCTCAGTGGGGAAAAGTGTGTTCAAACTCCGGGTGGGTCATAGGAGTAAACCCATTTCTGATTCCACCAGAGAAACACTAGTGAGCAGCATTTCACGCATGTGGAGTCAAGCTAGGATTCCTCTTTAATTGGGTTAACTCAGGTGTCATTCCTGACCCTGCCAATTATTTAAATCCCATCTACCCACAAAGGCCTCCAACCCTGCTGCAGTGGAGCAATTGACTCACGTTGCCTGGTGGGATGAGGGGTTACTCTGCATCTAGCTGCAGTCATCACCTACGGATGGGGAGTAGCTCCATGGGAATGTGGCAGTGCATTGTCTGACATGTCACCATGCCACCACAGAGAGATACTGGAGGAGTTACCTGGGAAGAATTAACATGGTGGGTCAGGGGGGAGCTGCTCCAGCCACCACAGGATATGCCACTAGAAACCTCAGGAGAGGATGGTGCAGGTAGACACCAAGGCACTTGGGTTCCCCACAGAGGCACCACAATCACTCTTAGGCTTGCCCGACACGAGGGGATTAGCTCCAGGTAATTCTGCATCAAAATATGCTCGGCATTAAACTGAGCTAGGGAACTGAAACCAAGGGCATGTTTCTCTGCTTAGTGAGAATGTTAGAGGGGATATGCTGAAGAAATGCAAGTGACTGTACATGAAAGAATGATTTCTGTCTTGTATTCAAAATGCTTCTAAAGTTTAATTAATAGAAACATCAACAAACTTAGCTATTAAGATCCCTTTTGCTCATCAGCAGTGTTTCTATCTCTAGACGGAACTTGGTATCTGCTTAATGTTGCAGAGCAAATTTACAGGACAGCTTAAGGTAGGAAACAATTAATACCACTTCAGCAACTGATAATGCAGAATTGTGTGTAGCTACAGATTGTCACACTGAAATACATGAGAATATGTAAGCGCTGAGGCTCAATTCTTATTTGCCTGTTATTGTTTAAGCAAATAGAAAAATTAGAAATGTTCAAAAACTGAAATATATTAAGTCACTTTCACTCCAGTGAAATTCTCTATTATTAAAAAAAAAAAAAATGTGCTCTTAACCTGTATTTCTTAAAATGTAATTCTATGAGATTCCTTCCCATTTTTATCCCATGTTCTTTCTGTATTTTGCTTTTATTTCCATGTACATCACATGGATATCTAAGGCAGGGGTTTCTTTTATCATTTTATTTTCTGCAGCTTTTCCATGTTTCTCCAACTTTGGAAATGTTATAGAATATCAAATGAAAATGAAAAATATGTATGTTTAAAAAAAAACTCTAAATTTTAAACTTGTATGTAATGCCTTTTAGTGATAGAAAAGCTTAAAGGAAGTGAGCAAAATTTATAAAAGCTAGTATTTTACCACCAGTTTTATATTTCAATGAAAATCCCCAAAGTCTGAAAAAGCCCAGCTTTTCATTTAAGGTTTTTGATCTCTGAAACCACAGATTTCCATTGGAAAAAAAATCTGAAGAGAAGCATTGAACTTGCTCTGAAAACAATGATGTTTATTGCTGAGGGGATGGAAATTAAATGCAGTCATGTTTATTGAAGAGATGACTGCAAGGGGGCAAGGTCATAATTTACACGTAATTACTGGTTTGCACTATCATTTAACCACTACTGAGATAAATATGTTTTTCTTCCTTCCCTCTTCCTGTGCAGAAGCAGTGTTCAGCATGCTTCTTATGCATTAGCTGTTCTTGTGCAAATCACTGTTTTCTGTGGTTTGTGATTCAATAGTAAACATTGCTGTCAAAAACAAGGTCTCCATCTAGAGATAGCTCTGTACTTTTTGATAATATTTTCAGTTAGTAAGAATGTGCCATCAGCACCTAATTAGAGACATACATACTATGACAAATAAACATGGAAATCTGATAGACTACAGTAAAACAGGAATATATTAAATACGGGATGTGTCTGCCTGTGTATCATACGTACAGTCACACCAGACTCTTTTGTACCAACTCACACAAAAAATATCCAGCCAAGTATTCTGGGTGAGCCTATAAATAATTCTTGTTTCTCAAGGCTGAGAAATATATGCTTCTTGGATAACCTTTGAAGAGTTTGAGTCAAGACCTTCAGAACTGGCCAAGGCTTTTGTTTGCTTTGTTAGTACCCGCTTTGAAAATGCAGGGTGTTCAGAAAGAGCCGAGTGTCCCCAGTCTGGCAATCAGACCTCAGCTGGGGGAAAAGTTGGGTGCCGAGAAAAAGGCGGACTCAAACTTGCTAGTCATTCCAGAAGTTTGTCCTCTGTGTCAAAGCTATTTTAAAAAGAGCAAGATTTTGTGTTCTCAGCATTTGGTGGCAGCATACCAAACACTGCAGCTAGAATAAAGCTATAGATATTGGTATCAGGTTTCGATGTGGCCCAGGAGTGAGTTCTTGCAGGCCACCTATTCAGCCACAGCTCTTCCTGGCACAGTCGTAACTCACATTAACCATGCTGGTCTGTTCACACCTGTTTCAGCATATAGCCCATAGTTCTGCAACTAGTTTGAAAAATACTGACAAAATGTTTGCTGTCTCATTGATATCATCAGGTTTTGTTCCATACTCTTGCTTTCAAGAAAATTGCAAGGTTTGAAATGGTCATGGGTTCCTGGGACCATACCCATTCCTCTTCAGCAGCCTGTGTGGTGGTCCAGAGATCGCACCCAAAGCCTGAGCTTCGCACCTAAAGCCTCAGCTTCAACCCAAAGCCACCTACACCTCCAAATTCACAGGGAAGGTAGTTCACCTGGGCTACCCAAGCTTCTTGGCTCAACAGTCAACATTTTAATCACTCCTCCAACCTGGGTTTACAGAGAATTTCTAGAGATGGGCCTAGTCCCAAGTTGGGATGAAATAAATTTCCAGTTTCTCTGCAAGACAGAACGCTATTCTCTGCCTTGCTCTGAGAGGCTGATTGTGGGTGAGCCAGTGCAACCCTCCCATTCTTCTCTAGCTGCTTGTGCCAAGGGCAGAGTACTGTGGGGGGTATTCACACAACGCACTCCGGACCATCTCCCTGCACACAGGCAGGAGGATGGGTGGTTATTTTAATATGTCCAGGCAGTCCCTCCCATCTTCTGGGAGAAGAATCGTGCCAGAACCTGCACTGTCTGGCAACCACCTCCACGCCACACACAAATAAGGTTCCCCCTGGTTGTAAATAGGGTGAGAGCTGGACTGCCTGCAGATGCAGATAGCTAATTGGTCAGCTGCACATGAAAAACAAAAAATCCTAGATCCTTGATGCTGGAAAGGCATAAGGAAAGGCTTGTACAACCTTAATTCAGCCCTCTTCTAATCTTCAGTTACAAAATCACGTACTATATTTTCCATGGGACCCTCCCTCATTCAGTTCACGGAATAGATGGTGTTCATTTAATGAGCAGCTATTCAATATTTTATTTTCTTCTCACTCAGTGTGTTGCCCTAGGCATGATTTACTACATGTAATTCAAACCTAGCTGTGCAGCCAAAATTATTAATTTCAGCACAGCTCTTTTTTCCTTTGGTACTCATCCTCACAGCACTCCTGAGTGCTACACAAACAGTAAATATTATATTTTCATAATACCACAGTGAGGGTGTTTTCACAATACCCCAGTGTGATTAAATGGGGAGAAGGGGTGGAATTATCCTCTGTATTTCACAGGCACAAAGGAGAGGCAGAGAGAGACTTTAAAGTCCAAAGAATCAAAAATTTGGGGCACCCTCTTGACAATTCGAGTCCCGACTTTTGAAGCTTCTTAATATAATGAAGAATATTCATATACTGAGTATTTGAGGCAGGATTCCCATTGAGTCAACTTACATTGATCAGTGCTCAGGGATGGAGAAGACCTTCTAAGCTGTAGACTAGTCCCCTCCTATCACAGGCAGCTTTTTAATAATCTTATCAAATTGGACTGAATAGGAATTGGGTTTCCTGAGTTCCTATTAAAAAGCTGAGGGCTCACTCCTCTGATAGTTGGAAACCATTTTCTAATTTTCAGCCTAAATTTATTCATAGCCAGATTACACTCATTTGTTCTTATGCCAACATTGTCCTTCACCTTAAATAGTTCCTCTCCCTCTCTGGCATTTGCCTCCGCTGATAAATTTAGAGAGAGCAATCACATTTTTTTCTCTCTCGGCATTTGTCTTGAGGAGCTAAATGAGCTACACTCCCTAAGCTGTCTCTCTCAAATTAAGCTGCCAGGTCCCCTGCTTATCCGAGGAACTGCTTTCCATACCTGGTCCAGCTTGCACTTACCTGCTCTGAGCATGGCTGCCCAGGCTTGTATGCAGCGCCCGGCCTGCATGCCTTCACCCAGAGGAGGCTCAAGCAGTGAAATGGTAACTGGTGGTAACTAGTAACAAATGCTTCTCTACCTGTCCTGGAAATGGTGTGTCTTAGAATCAGCCTATGATTTCCACAGCTACATCACATCAGTTGCGCCCTGATGACTGCAGTCTGCCTGATTTTGCTCCTCTTCAGTTTCCAGCAGAAATTCTCAGCATCGGTTGAAAAAATGCATGCGCTTTGTGTCACTGAATTTCACCTTGTTCCTTTCCTCCCAGCCTTATCATTGTAAATGCATACCTCTGTTCCAGTATCCCAGCCCTGATCTGTGATGGTGATGCTGCCCACACCATGTCACTGGCTGACTTCACTGGCAGAGTAGTGAATGAGCATGTGTACACATATGTGTATATGAAGTAGCTTTTTGAACATGCCTGCTCCAGAGAACAATTTTAAAGATCCCAACAGAAAAAAAAATCAGGGCAACTGTTAGGAAGCACATAGGTCAGATATGAGAGCTCAGAATATTAGACATCTTGATTTCATACCTTTTGAAAAATTCCTGTACTCAGTGGCTGTCAAATGTTGGTCACCTGTTTGACATGAAATAAATTATATTTTCACTTCTGAAAATATCACACTCATCATTAAAAGTAAGACCACTTCAGTTATGACACTTATATCCACCTTTTGGGGATTCATGTGTTTTTCTTTAAACTGTGATGTGATGTATGCAAGGCTATTTATAGTTTTTTTTTTTCAGTAAAACATCTATTCTACATTCACATACTAAAATACCTGTTAAATAATGACCAGACAAATTGAACACAACTGGAGAAACGTAATACACATTTGACAGCAAAAGTTTAGACAAGAAATCCAAGGAAGAGAATAAAAGCAAGGCAGTCAGTGTGTGCACCATGGCTTAGCTAAAATAAACCATCCCCTAGCTGCACAGACTGCTTGCTTTTCTGGCTGAAAATTCTGCATATTTCAGCCAGAATATATCAAGGAGGAGGATGCTCCCTACCCAGTGGTCAATGGCAGAACCATGCAGAGGGAAGCGCAATTTGGGGACCTACCCAGAAACCACCACTGCCACCAGACCACAACCTAAGCCTTGTGGAGTGGTCCCAGCAGGCTCCACAGTTGTCTCCACTGTGTGGCTGACAAAAGGACAACCACAACCCTTTGACCATGCCAGACTGTGTCACCATCCTCTCAGACGAACATCCCCGGACATGCTCAGACAGGAACAGAGGCATCATAGCAGCTTCTTAACCCTACTGTCTTGCAAACATGTCATGCCAGGCAGTTTCCTTTGCTCTGAGCTTCCTTCAGTCTATTAATTTTAATAGAGCGCTGCCTGGCAGTTGCAGTGAAATCTGATTGGCAACCAACCCATTCAGAGACCCACAGCAGAAGACCTTGGCAACATTGTGGTGCCATCTGTAGTCTTCCACATGAACAGGAGGATGCAGGTCTCCTCCCAGGAGGACTAAGTGGCATGCCAGCTCCTGGGGTGACAACTCAGGCCTTCTTAATTGTCAGTGAGAGCTGTGTACCCAAGTTTATGTCCTGGAGGCTTTGAAAAATCCATGCAAGTGGGGAGGGGAGTGCATAAGTGTCCTAAGTCATGCCAGGGGGCCCATGGGTAGATACTGGCAGAGTTAGATCACTCTGTGGATGCTTTTGGGTGTATATTGCCTACAAAATGACCCAGAGACTGTTGTAAGCAATAGGAACTTTCCAAGGCAACAAATTATGGCGATTTCAGGATAACTTAGATAACCCTCCAAGGTGTAGGACGGATCAGATTTGAGCTGGGACGATCCAACAAGACAGTGAATAAATGCTATGCCTCTCCAACCTCAGCAGGGCTCAGCCCAGATACATAGAAAAAGTTGCAAAATTCCCTTTGGAGAGTCAAAACTTAAATGCATGGGGACATAAAGCAAACAAGGGGAAACACATGATGTTTTCCATGAAAGGGCCACACTGTCACATGTATTTGGGAAAAGAGAGGAGGAGACTTCTGCTAGCGTGCAGGGGATGAAAAGCAGCAGCCGTAAGAGAGGCTAGGGTGGAGCAGAGGGCAGGTACAAGTGCGTAGGAGTTGGTGAGAGAAGAGGCGTAGGAAGGAGCGGTGTTACTGCAGGCACTGCAGGGAAGAGGAGGCATGACCTCCTGGAGCAGGGTATTGGAGAGAGCAGACCCTCAGCTTATGGGTCCTGCACTGCTACCTGCTCTGGAGAACAGGCCTGGTCCTCAGTTACCTAGTGGAGTTAATCAGGGTACGTTTGCAAGTACAAACTGAACACATCCAGCCAGCTCCTCTAAAGGAGACAGTTTTGTCTGCACAAAGGCTTGCACAAGTTTCACTAGATCAGTTTTAACAAACATTTTAGTTAAACTGCTGCTGCACTGACAAGATCTGAGAATGCAAGGAAGGAAAATAATCTAGTCTTGTGTTACTCCAGTGTGTCTGACAAGAGCATATTTAGCCTTTTTCCAGAGAATGACACCTATTTTGGGGTAGAAAAAAACAACTGTCTGACAAAGTCACACTTACTATGCCCCTTATTTTTCCTTGGGAAGTATCTTCAGCTGTGAATACGTATATATACCCTAATGACAGTCAGCTGTCACGTCTGTAAACATGCATTTACCTCCCATTAAGGGCTATTTGCCCCTTTTTGTGACCTTTCACCAGCTTTCCATACCCTGGCCATGTGGCACAGATGGTATAATCCTGTCAGGCTAAGGCAGGTGACAGTGCTGCTCAGTGTTTAGTAATCAGTGACTGTAATTAGCCAGACTGGACGCAGGCTCAGATAATAGGGCAGTCAACCAGCTGCCAGTCATGAGCCCTTTCCTGTGGACTGCAGGAGATGGAAGAGGGGATGATATAAAGAGGCCATGTATTTTTCCAGCACACTTTACACAGAACTGCTGATAATGTTATATATGGTGTTTGTTAATTAAAAAGAGAAAAGATTTCCCTTTTATTCCGGAGTGACTGTTAAAGTGTGTTTCACATCCTGTGGGCATGCAGGAGCTTTCAGTTGGTTGCTAAATCTGAAGAAGGTGTTTGGAGAGCATTTAGCAGCACCAAAGCTTTTTCATGTTTGGAGACTATCTTGTCACACTTGCCTTACACAGACACGTTCACAAGCACACAAAGTGTGCATGGATGAAGCACTCCAGGTCCAAGATCCCTAAACCAACTGGTTTAACACAGGAAAGTGCTGTCACTAAGCTACTAGTGGGCTGCATTCGAAGAGGAAGATTTAGACAGACAAAATTAAGCTTAGTTGTAGTGAAAGTAAAGAAAAACCTAGATTAATTTTAATTAAAGAGCTAATATGATGGGCGGTATTGAAACTACTAGCACTAAGAAGTTAACAGAAGAAATATTTTTATTTATTTTAGTTCTTTTTAAGGAGCTAGGTGATCGTCCTCTTTTCTGATCTTGTGTTAAAGTACATGTTCAGGCAATACGTAAGCTGCACATGCTGTATTTAAGAGAAGTATTTAAGAGAAGTAAGCAGTGGGCTGAACTGACCATATTTTCATGTGAGAGATGACTCACGGTCTCCTGGATGGTAGAAAATTCTCTATGCTGAGCAGATGCTCATGCTTACAGTTTGTTCGGGTGAAAGAGGTTTTATTACCAAAGAGGCAACCAGTCATCTCTTGCAGAAGAGAGGCTGGCATTCATTGCCTAGGAAAGGGTTTTTTCCCTACTTCAATATTTCTTTCCTATTTTTAAACACATGCCCATTATTACAAAGACACTAATAATGAAATATATTTAATTAAAAAAACCAAATGCACACATCACAATGAATCAACTTCTCCCCATCTTTTATTACGTATATTCCAATGGCTTTTCTGCCTCTTCCCCTCCAAAATTACGCTATTTATCTCTACAGAGCAGATACCTTAATCTTTTTGGGGAAAAGCAGAGAATAATTTCAATTTCCATGCATTTATGAAAAGACATTCTTAAATAGGCCAGAGAAAGAGATATTGCATCTATAAATAAATTATTCCGAGGCGGGCGGAGGGATGGGGTTACACATCGCCATTGTGCGGGGAGGCTGCAAAGCCTGACCCGGGAGTGCAGCTGTTGTCTTTGTGCCGGGCACTCTGCCTCTGCCATTGTTCCCCCGATTACAACAGGCACGTCGGGGGCGTGGGGAGGGCAGGCAGGGGTGAAAGGATGGCTGTGCATTGATAACGCCTGGCACTATCACCAAGGGCAATGATAGGCTTCTCAGCTGCGGCGCTATCGGGGCGCGGGGTCTTTTGAGTCACACACACACACACCCCCGCCTCCCCTCCCTGAATCAGCAATTTCAGGAGATGTGAATGTGTTCACCTCCTGCGTGTGCCAGCTGGATCTTACCCAGACACACACACACAGGATTGTGTCAACAGATGGTGTAAAAGGGGACAAAAAGAACAGTATTTCCAAACTGAATATGTAATATCAAACAGGTGTGGCGGTAAGAAGATGGTAATGAATAAGGAACGCTGTGCTGCAGAGAAGGGCATCCGCATGGCTCGCAGCAGAGCGGTGGGGAGGGAACTCATCACTCTTACCATGCTCTACTCAACAGGAGGGGAAAATGGCAACGGTCTCTCCGCCGCGGCCATTGTCCCCAGTAACACAGGGAGAGCCCAGCACAGTACAACCCAGCCCTGAGGAGCCAGCAGAGCTCCTCTGCTGCTGCTGCTGAAAGGGCGTCCCTGCTGCTCTTTCATCCCTTGCATTGCTGCCTGGTTTCCAGCAGTGCCTCCCAAAGCCCTACACGATGCTTGCCCTCTCAGCACCCTAAAAGCCATGTTCACCCCTCTCCTCCAGCTGGGGTGGAGGGAGGCTGGGAGGACAGGACACCAACAGCAGTGTTGTTCCTGCAGTGTTGTACCTGCCTGCCTGGTGCAGAGGGGACAAACACCCCAGGACAGCAAAACCTAAATCAGTTGTACTAATCTAGGATAGTGCTGTCATTGCAGATGTACCAAAGACATGCGAGCTGGGGTTACTGAGCATCGGCACGAAAGGCATTCATGTTGTGGGAGGCATTGTGAGGCCTGTACCTTGCTATAATGATTGGTGCCTGTTTCCTTCTGTGGACCTGTCGGCACCTAGGGTGGCTGTCACTCACGCCATGCCAACGAGTCTGGCTGTCTGACCTTTAGGTCTGCATAGCACATGTGGTACCACAAGCCTGGCCATGGGGGAGGGATGCACCTTCCCTGCGCCCGGCAGGAGAAGCCTGCCTGGCACCCAAAACCCAACCGGACCATTCACCCCCAACAGGCAACCAAGCAGCCATGCTCTGCTCTAGCCGTGGAGTCCATCATGGCCAAACTGCCTGTCCAGTTGTACCCCAAGATGTGCTCCCCAGTTCACAAAATAGTGGGGCCGGGGGGGAAGCCATACCGTGCTTTCCCTGACACAACAGCTCACCGTTACTTTGGAGATTTCCCCCTTCCTAAAACCCAGAGGAAATCCTCCCATTTCTCTGCAGGCTGCTGCCTGCTGTTTCCAAGATCCTCAACGGCTGAAGGGTATTCACCTTAAACCTATTTTAACTTCATTTTTATATCTCTGTCTGGTTTCTCCATTTATTTCCAATCAGTGTGGGTCTTGCTCTCTGACGGGGTTAGAATCACCTGGCAGTCTCACTGTTAAGGCTAACAGAAATGAAGAGTAAGGGATTTCTGGTGTGAAAGCGACAGCCACCCTCTGCAAGCAGGGGTGGAAACGAAGATGTCCATTACTGTGGGACCAGGACCGACTCACTTGGTGCTGCTTTGATGACTTCAGTTGCTGTCACAGTGTACGGCTACTTTGTAAACTTGTTTTCACATTGTTCTGTTGTAGGTACCTAACTTGTATATTCCTAAATTCTTTCTTTGGCTTATCCCAAAGTTATGGAGTGTGTCTATGCTGCATGCATTGTGTACAAATCCACCTTATAGATATTCATATACTTTACTTGCAATCTGGTACGCATCTGTTTCATATATAACAGATGAGCTTCCTGCTCTCATCACTTTCAAATTATTCGCTCCAGAACAGCGTTCAGCCAAAACTGAGTATTGTTATTTCCCTGTCCTCCGTGATCTGTCAGCTGCATTCCACACAATTAAGCCTCTTGTTCATCTTACAATCCTGCCCTCACTTACCTGGCTTGGTCATTTTCTCCTTCCTCTCCCCTAACTGGGTCAGTCAGAGGCTCTTCCCGATTCCTCCTCCAGTTTTCCATGGAGGTACCAGCAGGTCCTTACCATGGCCCCATTCTCTTCTTCCAAATTCATGATACCAGCCTCCACCACAGACAGCCATATTTCAATCATCTTTCTCTCAACAGACTCTTGTTTAACATGTCTCTGTAATTCAGTAAAGTAACCAAATTTAAGTTACTGGAGAGCCCACCTTAATCCTCTCTTCTTCCAATGTGGCTACAAAACATGTAAGGCAACACTAATATACAGAAGCTACCATCCAATACGCTGATCAATACTGTCTCAGTTTTAACTTGTATTCTCTCACTTATACATCTATCTCTTGTCTGACATGTGAAGGTCTCTGTTTGTACATCACAGCCAGGGCCTCTGTCTCCCATTGTCTTAATTATAGACTCGATGTGCTACAGATATATAAATCATGGAAATTTAATCAGACTTATTGCATCCCTCATCTGCCAGCACAGACTGAAATGAAAGCTGTGGTGAAATAAAGGTTATTCCAAATGAGAGGGAGCAGCAATGCTACATTATTCTCTCAAGCATTTTCTCAAGATAAAGTATCTCTAGGGGACCTCTTCCCTCACACACACCCAGGTGCAATCCCCAACTGCAGCTAAGTCATTTATTTAAAAGTTATAGTCAACACATAAGACACAGATCCAAGCTGACAAGCTGCAGGTGGTTTGTTTGCATGGAAGATGGGAAGGCAGGAAAGTTCATGAGATGGTCCTGGGGATGCCCACAGTGTCTTTCAGAGGCAACAAAACTCCGAGGGGAGAACATGGGGCAGGTGAGCACAGGCTGGTGCATGGAGCAAGTGGGCTAGGTTTCTGTCCTGCCCCACTCCCCATGCTCCTTCCTTCCCAGGCTGTTGTGATCCCTGGTTCCTTACCAGACCCACCACAACGCTACCCTTCACATCTTTCTCTCAGCTGCTCCTTGCTGGTGGCACAAAGAGCAGAAGAATGAGTCTGTCTGCATTTATACCAACCTCAAGAAAAGCCCAGCCACGAAACAGCAAGCTGCCACCTCCATAGCCAGCTCTACCAGTTAGGGCACAGTAAATACTACTACTGGAGTAAGCATTTAAGCAGACATGTGGGGCAACTTGTCAGGTAATTTCCATTTGCTTAATCAGATCCTGTAACAGGCATTAAATAGTAACGTGTCCTTACAGTGCTGAGAACCTGACTTATCCACAGGCTATTTCCTAGTAGGAAATTGAGGCTTGATAAAGTGAATCTGCTCAGCATGGGGTACAGCTATAGAAAAGCCAAATACATATCCAAATTGGGATGGAAAAATCTCATCTTGATATGAGAATTTGGGTGAAGTGCCATAAGTACTTGTTGTCTAAGGGACACGGCACACTGAAGTTTTTAATCACTGTGCATTGCCAGTGCCTGCATGATTAGCACCTATTGAGATCAACTAGTTTAATCACAGTAATATCCCCCAGGTCTGGATGGGTTTGTAAGTCAAGCCCCAAAACGTTGTCTCTACAGGGAAAATTACCCATTACTGACATTGGCTACACCCTAACAGATGCAGATGAATAAGTAAACACATTAAGCTGCTGAGGTAGACTAGGACAAACAGCACTCGGCACTGCTTAGTAACCACTCCGTGTTACTCATCTGCCAACGTGTTGGCTGCTATTTGACTTGTTATGTCCTGATTGACACTTGGAGCTAAACAGCATTCAGCCTTTGTTCCTTTTGCAAGGAAGGTATGAAATCTGAGTATCTGTGGTTTTCAAAACAGCATTTAAAAATGAAGATGAAAGAGTTATTATAATACAGCAGAGTATAAAATCAATGCTGGAAAATTATTTTAACTTCAAAACACTCCTATGAGCATTACTGTATGGGATGGAATATAACACAGATTATAGCCACTATTAATAAGTAAAGATGAAAGCAGATATTGTGCAAAAATTTGGGGGATAAAAAAAAGCAGAATGAAGTACTAAGTCAGACCAGCAGAACTGTCAAATGTGTTAGACTGTATTCACAAACACTCATGTGTGACATGTAGGCACAAAACATAAACATTTGTTTAGTTTGAGTGATTTTGCTTTTTACAGTAAAAGGCTTTTTTATTTTTTGAAGGAGGGCTTTTATCTACATGCTGGAATTTTAAATGTCTTATATCCTGCAAGGACTGTTTGAAGCAGTTCCAGAAGAACTGCTTTTCATTAGCAAGTGCTGACTCAACAATCTGTAGAAATGTATTGAGTTCATCAAAAAATTTAAAGAAAATTATTTGGTTTTACTTGTAAAAGGCTAAATAATTTCATTTGGTCTTCATCACTTCAATCACTATATACTATAAAAGTTAATGTTTCAAATATGTTATCACTTGAAAATCAGAATAATAAAGCCAAAACAACCTGGTTTGATTTGAGTGAAGTCTTTGATAACAGGTTTTTTTGATGACTTCAAGTAAAGTGATTCCCAAATGTCATTCCTCAGTAAATTTTGAAATTTCTATATCGGTTTTATCAGATGGCAAGTAAAAGACATCATTTGTTATACCTTTATGCACTTTTTCAAAGCCCCTGATTATAAAGTTAGAGCAGGGCGTTAAAATCATGTCCATTCACCACAGGCTATAAGAGAGCTTGAAGCCAGCAGCAGTTATCTATCTCAGAGAGATTTACTCACATCATTTTCTTCCCCAGTTTGTTTTCTGTTCAGCTGGCCTGCAGCAGTAGTCCTGGGAAGCACAGATTCTTCCTTTCATCCCTTGTTCTTCATCCTCAGTTCTTTAGATTTAGTTCATATCAAGCATCAACATCTGAACAGATAAGTTTATCCTACAGTCACAAACTCTTCAAACTCAAGAAGCATCATTTGCTCTCAGTAAAACTATCTAAACAGCCTAGCTCCTCCACTGACAAATTCTTTCAGTGCTGTTGCACGTTGTAGGAATGGTCTCCAACAGTAACCAACAGCAGATGCCTAGGGAAAAGTATGAAAACACATACTGATGGTTTTCCCAGAGGAGGTGTTTGGGATCTCCTGTGCCAGCAGTAATGTATTTGTATTTAGTTCTCCACAGTGCGATCTTCTTCCATTGACTTTTTTGGTGGTGTTTTTTAGCCTGTGCTAACTCTCAGCATTCGTAAGACGTACCAACAAGATCTACACCTAAATACACACCGTGTAAGGAAAAACATAAGGTAGTTTTGAACTCCTTACGTGCTGGGCTCAGACACCTAGATCTTGTTGGAAAGAGGTAAGGAACAATCAGTTTCTCTATTCTTTTTCCTCAGAACTGAAGAGTCTTACAAGTCACTCTTTGTAAGAGGGCATTTCCATACTTTTCTTATTTCCTTTCTCTGAAATTTCTCCAGTTCTCCACTACCCTCTGTAAGAAGAGGGGACACAAACTCTGTAGGGATTTATGCAGTCCCTTTTGTTCTCTCTTTCTTTTATAATAATTCCTAATATTCAATTTACATTTTTATTGCTACTGAGCATTAAACTGATGCTTTCACAAGAACTATTCATTACAATTCCAAGACTTCATTCCTAAGTGGTAACATTCAATTCAGAGCCCATCACTCCACATGGAAAGTTAAGATTGCTTTTTTCCAGGGTATCACATTTATCTACATTGAACTGGTGATATAAAAATTTGCAACACAGTTGAAACTTCAAGTTTGGCATTAAAAATAATATTTAAAAAAATCAGAATTATGTTTTATTAAGAAATATTCATTTGAATCTATTTCACTGAAGAATTTCCCACCAATGACGCCATGACAGCGTAGCATCAAGAGACCTCTGCACATCATTTGGCACCATTTTGTTTTGAGCAATATCACTATCTCTCTTAATATTCTAATGAGCCATCATGCTATCTTAGAGCCACAATTCCTAGAGACAGAGAGCAGAAGAAAATCCCACCTTTATTAACAAAAATCAAGTACATTTCAATCTATCATGGGTGTAAAAGTTAAAGTTTAAAAATGTGATACAATTGCATGGTCAAGAAGAACAGAAAACAGATGAAAAGGGTTTAACTTTTTTCATTTTTACATCCATTTTAAGCTTATTTAATGCTTTTTGAAGCATAGTTTTTAAGTGGATAACAGAATTATCATGGTGACCATGGGACACATATATACTTACAGTCTATCAAATTTATTTAAAATGTCAGTGTGTGATATATTACTAAAATAGCCTAGAGTAAACTGAAGTTTTCTTTCTTTTTTTTTTTTCTTTTTTTTTAAGAAATCTGGAAATGCTGTCAAATGAATCATATCATCAAGAGCACAGCAGTTCTTGAGAACATCTCGGTGAGAAAAGATTTAATACGTTCAGGAAAACACCAAACAGACCACAAAGATTTAATTGCAAGTAGCACGGTATTGAAGACTCTGATGCTGGAGGCTCCTACTTAAGATCTGATGGTGATATTATCTCATTACCAAAATGAGTGTTCTGCCCCACTGGCTCTCAACTAGCCTAGGAAGCATTGTTTACCATCTCTCTTCCTGGAGGTGTTCCACCATCACATACCGAGATCCTGAACTGAAGCACTCTGATTTAGAAAAACAAAGCATGAAAAATAGAAGTACTGGGAAAAAAGCCGCTAATTTGATATAAAAAGTTTATGGTGTATATCTACAGATATGGATAATACTTTGCCTCTGTGACTCCTTTGTTTTCTTTTGTGGTTTTTGTTTTTAATATAGTCAGACCTGTGAGCAAATATATACAGATCAAGAATGTAAATACTATGGTTTATAGATGCTGTTAGAAATTATTTACCCTCCAAAACATACATAGTTTTAATAACTTTGAGGGCAAGTTCTACTCTCATCTAAGCATAACTAGCTAAAAAAGAAGCCCAAAAAGAATGGGTTTTTTTTCAGAAAACTCTTAATTTTCTAAGTCAAATTCTTTGGAACTACCAATTTTATTGAAGAGCATTCAAAAAAATTAATACTTTAAAGTCATCTGGAGAAGAAATAGCTCCTCTTCTACATCCTCATAAGCTGTTAGCATTATAAGATAATATATATGGACACACCCAGTGTTCACAAAATCTCTTACTTCCATATTTTCTCTGGCCTGATATGATTTACTTTTAAATCAGGACAAAGGAAAGATTTTTTTAGATTACCATTACAGTACATGGCATAGAATAAATGTAAGTCTTCTTGTTTCCATCCAACATTCACATATAACATCATAAGCATTGGATAGGATCTTATTCTGTTCAACCACAAGAATTCATGATTCAGGTCTTTTATTTCTAGTAAAAGACAGATTACCTCTTACCACGCTGTACTCCTCATTTTCATTTTATAAAAGGAACCCTTCTTTAATCTGTCAATTTAATTATGAGGTGTGAATTGTCACATTTCTAATACATGTTATAGTCCCTGCTCTGATGGCTTTACACTTTTAACAGTGCATCACTGGAGAGGGGTTGTCATGAAGACCAGTAAACCTCAGCAAAGCATTCACTCCTTGCTCTGGGACCCAATGGTGGGTAATAACTGAGCTTGACAACCAGACAAATTAGCGAAGGCAAACACCTTCCATCTTTTTCATGCAGTGGGATCTGCCTGCTAGACACCTGTCTGTCACCTGAAATAGGAGACACATGGCTTGCTGAATTGGGGTAAGGAATAAGGACGACACTCCTGTCCACATTATTAGGCTAAAATCTTATTCTGGTGCGACTCTTTGCAGGGGAACAATATATCATAACTGCCCCACCCGAAGGGTCCTGTCCTCTTCTCTTCAAACACCAACGAGTGGAGTTACGTTAAATGATTTCTGCAACTACCTTGTTTGCCAGAAGTGTCTTCAGCAAGTCAACCTGAAACTTGCTGTTGTAATATTTTCATTAACTGTTTTGTTGCTGGGAGTTTATTTAGATTGGTTTAGTGGTATATGTGAGAAACTTCTTAACTTTAATTTGCCCCAGCTACCTTATTTGTTTTTTGGTGGCTCCTGGTCCACCCAGCTAAGTGCCGCTCCTGTGGTGGGCTCATAAAGCACTGTCACCACTCAGGCACATATATCATGCATTATTTATACAACTTTTCTCTGACCAGTCAGTGCCTCCTGTTCTCCTGTATCACTTTGGCCATCCTCCAAATTACAATACCATCACTAGAGTATATTAAAACTCATATAAAGTTCTCAGCCATTTCCTTGCAGGTTGAGAGGTTGTTTTGAGATCGATTGAGGTTATTTTGATTTCCAGTGTTGAGCAGATGATAACTGAAACTGAAACAGTCCCATGGATTTTAGTTTTTGCACTTTCTGACCCTTCCAAAAGCCGCCAAGTACACAAAGTACCAAACCCTGAGAAACAGGGGAAGCTTGGGTGTGTAAAACCACAAGTATTCATTTGGATTTTGACAGAAGCTTCAGTCTTTTTGTATTTTGCCTGAATCACTACAGTGTGTATACATTATAGATGGTCAACAACTAAATTAAAGCCCTAACCTTTATTTCTAAGTCCCAGCCTTGTACTGAAGGTACAAAAGCATGACTAGCAAGAAAGCTGGGATGATAATGTCTCAGAAAGGGATATAACATCCTACAGCTCTGTAGATATAAAAAGGATTCTGGCTATAATGTCATCAATATGTGGCAGTAAATACGAACAGCACTGCTATCTGGTGAGACGGGTGTGAATTGTCACTGAGATACTACCGTTGCCTATTCCTTGCATTTCAAGAATCCTAAAGACTGTCCCAGTGGCACATGCCAAGTGGCAGAAAGAAAAGATTCTGCTGAAAGAGTATAACCAGCTCCTACAAAATAAGAGTATGTTCACCTTCAGAGTTTAGAGAGAGTCTTCACAGAGCCATGCAGCTCCAGGAGCTAGCTGATACCAGTGCTAGTCTGTTCAAAAAGCAAGGTAGAACACTTCTCCCTTCCTTCAGAAGATACTGACCTTACTTGTGGAGGTAAACTTTGTGTTGCTGTGAAATGAAAAGTTTACTGGATTACTTGTTAGCTTGGAGTGATCTGCCATATGGCTGTTGGAGTTTTTCATGAGTGAATTCCTCATGTGGCTGTGGGAAAGTTTTACGCAAGATAGGAAACAACTTGTAAAGTATTTTGACTGAGATTCCAGATTCGTGAGTGTGTCTTATATTCTGCATGACATTATACAGAATAGGCAGAAAAGCAGAGTACTTTCTTCTATTATATATGCAAGTGTACAATTAAGGAATGACAAAAACTACCTTTGCCTTTTGGGATGAAGTAAGAGAATTAATCATTTACTTCCCATGAGACAGTGTTATAGAGTTGAAGGGCACAGAATTATCAAATATGTTAGGCAGTAATTACAAACTGAAAATGACGTTGTAGAATATGCACCCAGAAATGACTTTGGTTTAAAACTTACCTTGGTGCAAGTTACATCTAACCAATACCAACACATAAGATCTTTAAAGCCACACATAATAAATAGAGCACTTAGATTTTATCTGTTTGGATTTGTACACAACCCAAGTGCAACAATCTGGTGCTCTCGGCACCTGTGCCATAAAAATACAGTTCTTGGAACAAGACGCCCACAATTCACTGTTTCCATATTGCATGGCAAAGTTTGTACTAATGAAACAAAACCATCCCATTTTCAGACTGAGTACACATCACAGCTCATCTCCTAAAACTCATTATAACAGACAACAATCTAACTATGTCTTGGCAATCAACTGACTCAAATTATTTCAGGCTTGGTGGAGAAAATGAAAGCTTCAGAACCATGGCACTTCCACTTATCAAACTAAACCTGTGGTTGAGCATACTTTACATAGGGAGAGAAAACACCTTCTGCAGTCAGCTGCCAGCAAGCCAGGGCTATAGAGGTCAAACCAACTGGTATTCAATGCCAAAATGTAGAGCCAGCTTCTACTAAACAGCAGCTGGGTAGGTGGTAGCATCTTGAGGAGCAGTGAGGTCAAAAGCAAACCATGATGCCTGGAGCTTGCCCTCATTCAACCACATCAGTTGTACTCGGGGTGGGGAGCGAAGGAGGCTGCATCTGTGCAATGAAATCACTACACCGTGAGTTTCCTTCCCTGATTTTGATCCCATTTGCACTTGGATAAGAGGACAGCCCAGCTGCAATCTCATAGCACTTTGTAAGTATCACCTAAAAGGAAAAATGAAATTGTTCAAAACTAATTCTGAAAATAATTCAGCAAGAACATAAAGGCCATGTAGAAGCAGCTTAATGGCACAAGTTTGTTTTTTTAAAGCGTTCATTTAGAGTTTACGATTTTTGTCCTATTAAAACAGAACACACTCTTATTCTTTTCCAGTCAATGCAATTTCTACATGAGATAAAGCATAAGCAAACAGAAAGTCTATGGTAGAGTTCCAGGAGCACTCCTGCATTCCTCAGAGCTAAGAACCTCTTGCACGGCAACGTCCACCCCGACTCCAGCGGCACCCTGGACTCCCTGCCAGGCTGACAGATGATGCCCTGACCATGGTTATTGATGTCAGCGCCCACCTTGACCCCAGCTACAGGACATACACTGGGCAAGAGACCTTGCAGCGCCTCGGTGAGTCCTGCGAGCCAGGAGCACAGCAGATCGCTTCCTCTGCAAGAGAAGCTATTGCAAGCACAACCCACCGGGTTTCAGATTTCTACCCCAGCTTCCCACAGAATGATGAATGCACCAAGCCTCACTCTGTGAGGTGTTTCGTGGCCTGCGACCAAGACCAATAAATTTCCAAAGAGAGCATGGTCAGCAGTCACACAATGAAAGCTACACAGTAAAATTAAAACTCACTGTAGGACAAGAGTTTTAGGGCTTTCCTGAGGTCCAGTCCTGAATAGCTAATAAAAATTAGAAAAGTGCTTGACCCCCTTTTATCACAGATGCAAAGCAGCTTTCTTCATTTACATATAATTTGCATATAACGATATACGTTACTGGGAAAAAATCATCACAACAAACCTACGTTATTCTAATATGCACATTTCTTCCTCTGCTCAGTGAATGAAAAAAAAAAAAAAGACAGATGAGTAGTCATGCTTTGCTTATTACCCTTACCATAAGGTTTTCAGATACTCTGGTGGTAAATCTATTTTGAATAGCAAGCATTTGCTTGATTCTATTATTCTACAATTTCTGTGGGAGATTTCTTGTCACCTTGGAAATTATACACTTGGTTCTAGGAAGAAAAATTAGCTTTACTCAGAGGTCTAAGTAATTTGGATATATGGCATGCAGCATCTAAAACAAAAGTCTAATATCAACAAACTCAGAAGTAGATTTTATGACTGTTAAATATACATGTTGCAAAAGATT
This sequence comes from Phalacrocorax carbo, assembly GCF_963921805.1. Lineage (NCBI taxonomy): Eukaryota > Metazoa > Chordata > Aves > Suliformes > Phalacrocoracidae > Phalacrocorax > Phalacrocorax carbo. The sequence continues at coordinate 16,882,118 of NC_087516.1, forward strand.
AGATTTACTGTTTTGCTCAGATTGTATTAGTCATTTATAACATTTGGGCACTGAGCAACATAAACATATTTTACGGTTCTTTCACCCTTTCTCAAAAGGATTCCAGGCTCCCAGACAGGCAAATTCAACACAAGGTTTTCTGGGATATAGGCACTGCACATACAAAGGTATTATTTCTGATGGATAACACTCTTTTAAGGTATTTTCATGATCCATTAGTTTATGAATTACATGGCAGAGTAGGGATTGTGAAGGGCTTAATTTCAGTTATATGTTGATCTTTTTCCCTTGAAGTAGCTTTTATCAAAAAAATTAAGTAGGACCAAAAATAACATGTTTGCTTTGATTGACTCTGACAGGTCTGATAGAATTTAACTGTTTTATTCTTTACTTATCAAAAGTTGGGCAGTTGGACCCATCCCTGTCTATCAATAGGAATATGCACAGATAAAAAGCAAAACAGCAAAGAATAATTCTTAGGCTTGCTTCATTCACAGCAGAGTTACAAAAAGCAATGCAGTTGCTGTGAAATAAAATCTACAGTAGGGAACGAATTATGCAAATAAATGCCATAAAAAGATTAAGATAAAAAACAACTTGGTAAAACCTTTCAACAATGTACCGGCAAACTGACTTCATGGGAGCCAGATTTCCAGCAAAGCATCCTATCTCCACCTTGTTAGTCCTAATCCGATTCAGGTAAACCAGAAGTAAGGTGCTGCTGGCAGGTTATTTAAAGGTCAATGACCAATTAGTCTCAAGGTCCATCTTATTCGAAAAGAGTTTTGGTGCTTTTGCTCATGGCTCGAAGACGAGACCAAACAGGGATGAGCATAATTATGGAAGTATTCCTACCCCCTAAATGCTGGTCCCTGCAAGGACTGAATTATATGGAAATTTTACACTGCCATCATAAGTCAGCTTTATAGCTGATATCTCAACATTTAGAGCTGTTATTTATTCCTCTTTTCTCTCCTCTCCCCTTTCTTAAAGCAAGGAAAAAACCCAACAGCCCTCAAAACTGAGGGAGAATCTGCTAGTAAGCTGAAGAAGTGATGATAAAATTCTGACCTCAGGAGTTTTTGGATCCAAGCAGCAACTGTGAACACTGCTGCTAAACAGAATTTAGTGGAGTGCTTGCAGTACAATATTTAAAGAAATGCAGGTTAGCTGCAATTAAGAGATGGGTTTATTGCTGACAAGGTGTGGTAATATGTAAGAAAGTCATGGTATCCTGAGAGGGAGTTTCTTAACTTCCTTCTCATCACAGTCAATGGTGTCTGTTTCACAATGAAAAAGTGTGAAAGAATGCTGACAATATTTACATTCAAATTTCTCTTGCAAATTATACTGGTCTTCAGTATCAGCTAAGATGAAGCTAACATAACTTCAATATGACCACAATCTTTCTTAATTCTGCAAGAGCAGAACCCTCTTTTTCTTCCACACGTTACCCCAGAGGCATTGCCTGACGACGTGTAGTCAGATCATGGTTTCTTGAAGTTCTCACAACATTTTTAGGCATTACAATTGATGGTAATATTCTTGCCATAAGCATAATTGTCATCAAGAGATGAGATATCCATTTAACATTTGTATAATAACTCTTTTATCTCTTTTAATAAAACTTACGAAAAGAAGAGCAAGGTTTTGTTCAGAATCAAACCCAAACATAGCTGTCTGTTCCATAGTGTTGTGGTTTGGCTCTCCAAAGGGGCTTCTTTACATGTCAGTAAATCTGTGACAGTTTGAGAAAAATAAAAAAGAAGATTCATTATGAAGGTAAAACTGTCTGAAGTCCAAACAATCATGTAATTTTTTTGAAACAAGCACATACATGAAATTCTAGGGATAAATTGGAAAAAGTTGCCTAAGCACACCTGGAAGCATTTCAAATAGAAATTGTGGAGTCTAAGCTACCTCTGAAAATATCCAGTCATCAGTATACAAGCAAGCCAAATGCAGTCACTGAAGGTCTTATTTCATCTGCATATAGGACATTTCTTATACATGTTTTCAGTCCCCAATCACGTATTTAAAACTGATCTAGTTACATTATTTCAAAATTCTAATTTGGAGATTAGTCACAAGATCAACTTACTACAATTTAATAACTTACTAGGCTTCAGCTGAGCATATAACAGACTATGTGCACATTCTTAGGCTACAAGCAAACATGAGGAAAGAAAAATAATATTTTAAACCTCTGCAAAATGGAGTTGTTTGATCTAATGATTTCTGCCTTGTGTTGGTGACTGGCTACTGGACTGCACACAGATTCATCTCCACTGACATGGGGTAACCCATTAAGCCACCGTAACTCAATTTAATCTCTGACTACTTAGACAGAATTGAACTGACAGAATTTGAGCAAAGTTTCACATTGTCAGGGTGGCTACGGTCTTCCTGAGGTAATAGGTACATTTCCAAAAGGGAGAATGTATTGAGCATTTCTGTGCTCTAAGGCTTTGTATACACATAAATGTTACACTGCCCATTTTAACAATACAGAGATAGGTAAAACGGCACGTCTAGTTTTGCGGATTGCAGTTTTGCCAATATTAGCACAGCCGTACTGGCATATTTACTTCCACACCGAAGAAGGAATGCTTCATTATTAGGGATCTTCAGCCCTGCATAATTATATCCACATCTATGAGCTGTAGCAGTTGTCAAAATAGTTGGACTAGCACAAAAACCCCACCCATATTAAGCAAGGTCATTTTGGAACAGTCAGTGATAGTTCTCAGGTAGCGTGTAATGTAGGCTTCTCAGCCGTAGCCTGACACACTAATAAGGCTCTTTATGTATAAGGAAGATGAGGATGAGAAGCTGTTTCACTTGCAGACAGAAGGCAGAATCATGCTGTTACAAATGCAGGGAAAACATGTAGAAGGTAACAGAAAAGACAGCTAACAGACTTTGTCTGAACCCCAGCATGCAAAATGAGTCACTTCCATAGAGTGCAGCTCGATGATCTGAACTATCTGTACAAGAAAGTGCTGACCTAGTGTGGGAAACAAGAAATGTCTCATACCTGATTTCTGAAATTCCCATTGTTTCATGAATTGCATATTGACAGCTTAAGTTTTTACCTGCCTTGAAAAAGCCAGCAGGTTTTTGCTGTTCTGAAACTAAGTCCAAACAGTTATGTTGATTAAAGACCTAAAATAGCCAATAACTCAGTGAAAATATGGGAAAAGCAAATTCACACTGCTTCTTTTTATTTCCAGAATAACATCTAGTGTTCGTGTTGTTTGAAGGCATGCATCTATGTTTGAAGATTGAAGGCCTCCATACTACTGGCATAATGTAAGATTTTTAAAGCAGTGCAGTAGTCCATCGCACGTCACTGACTAGCAACACCACCAATCGCTTTTGAAATAATCCAATGAAAGAGACATCGAGGCCATCAATATTTTTCCCATTACCAAAATGTAGAGGCCATTTGGATAATGACCAACACCCCAGAAGAGCAGTGACAGCTTCCTGTGCCATCACATGAGGTTTGAACAGAAGCCTCGTGTGCACTGTACATTGTTTTGTGCTCTGCATTGCAGCAGGCTCAGGCTTACCAGCCCCCTGCAGCCTCTGCTGGCCTGGCAACTACCAAAAACCAGTGTGGCTGAAGGACTGGCCCCTTCCAGCTGCTAGGCCTTCCTCTTCTCTACAAGGAGCAGAGGTAAGTTCAGATAGAGGCAACTACAGAAAATCCAGTAGGTGCTTTGAGAAAAAAAGAAGAATCAGCTGGGGTTTCAGAGTCAAGGAGAGAGAAAGGGGTAGGCTGGTCACCAAAGGATCCATAGACTGCACACATGCCAATGCTAAGCTGCATCTAATATCTCTCTGAAAAAGTGCACTTTCCTCTCCCAGGACATCTATTAGTGTTTGATGTCTTCTTTAATATGGGAAGACCAGGAGAAATTACTCAGTAGTTCCTACAGGCCTGGAGATACTCTCGCAGCAAGACAGTGCAACAGGCCGCAGAAAAGCATCAGAGTCATGATAAGCAAGGACCAACCTACGTTAAAGATATTCTCTTGAGATGGAGAAGTGTAAAGTTTTGCCTGGGGGTTGAAGAAGTAGGAGCACCTCTCTGAACATCTACTGATGAGGAATTCCTCTGAAGTTGTTCACATCTTCCAAAGAGGAAGGAAACATCCAATAGCAACTAAGACCTATAACAGACTAAGACACAGCTTCATTTGGCTTATACTCAGGAACTTCCCTTCAACAGGATTTTAAAGTTTAAATTTCAAATAGGGCACAACATGAGAGCTGGATATATCAGCCACTTAAAATGTATCTTCATAACTTCTGTCAAACAGTGGAAAAGGGGAGGGCTGGGGGGAGCAGGCTGTTCATCTAGTCCGGGTGGATCATCTAAGCGAATAATTTAGTCTCTGTGATATCTAAATCATGGCCTATTTATTTTAAATTCCAATAAAGGGCTAATTAGTGCTAATTACAGTAGCAGGGATAGTGACGTGGCCATTCACATACAAGGAACTTGGCAGAGACCAAACTCCACTTACACATAGATCAGCAAAAAGAAAAGAGCGCACTGTACTTTGTCACATCTCATTTGGGTTGCCTTCAAAATGCTGAGCTAGAGGCAAAAGATCCCACAGTTCATTTCCAATTCCCCATCTAATCCTCCCACCCTTAATTTATTTTAAAAGTTTAATCAGAAGTTCATAAAGCCCAGATATAAATTTTTAAATAAAAAAAATTAAGCACCTGCAGGTAAGCTTTTTAGGAACTCATGGCTGGCCCAAGTTTCGTTATGAATAGGGACTTTAGCAGTTCACTTTTCTGCAAATGCTACTGTGATAAAATGTAACTTTCATTCCCTCACAGTTGCTTCAGGGATGTGTCATTTACAGAAAATAAATAGAAGACTTCTATCACAAAGGAACCATGCTCCATTCGGGTCAATGAAAATCTGCACCTCACTCTGGAGTTTCTGGCAGCACAGTAATAACTTTTCTGCAGAAATTGTCACTAACTGCTAGAAGCCTTGGTACTAATAATGAAAGTACTTGCAGATATTCTTAGTATACAAATAATGTAATATTTGCAGAAGGAGAAACCTGGCTAAATTTGGGCTTTTCAATTTACTGTTGGTTGATGAAATTTATGATATTAGTAGTTCTTTAAAGAAGTCAGCCAGCTTGGGAATGTGGATTGCTATAATGTTCTTGGATTTCCAGAAGTCAAAGTGTTTTGACAATATCTCTCTCTAAAGGCTCTTAAAGAAACCAAGTTATCAGAAGCATGAAAATTCTTTAGTAGATTAATGATGTGTTGGAGTGTAGTAATAAATTGTTTTCACCATGGGAATGAAGTGATCAGGGATCTGCACTTGAACTTGTTCTCTTCAGTATATTCATAAATGATCTGGAAAAGGGAATTAATAATGAGATGGCAAAGTTCGCTGATGATACAAATTACTCAGAACAGTCAATACTTCAAAAGGTGTCGTCATACTGAACACAGTGATTCAGCAACAAAAATGTAGACATTATTTAATATCGATAGATGTAAAAGAATACACATGGGGGGGAACCTAACTGCACATACACAGTGAGAAACTACAAATAAATTATTTATTATCACATCAGGAAGAATATCGGACTCTTTGTTGAGACCTCTCTGAAAACAACTGTCCAGTGCTCACTGGCAGGTAGAAAATGCAAACTAAATATTACGAATCATTATGTAAGGATGAAATTCAAAAGACAAAATATTACACCACTGTATAAACCCAGACTGCAGCCACATCTGAAATAATTCACCTAGGTCTGATTGGCCCATGTCCAAAGGTTTATTAGAAGTAGGAAAGGCATATGCTGGACAACACAGGTGAAGGGGAATACCAGTATACTACTATAACTGCATGAGGATGGATGAAGGTACTTTTCAACTTGGAAGAGATGACTGAGAGGAAATAACTGTATATAGAAGTGAGAAAAGCATGGATAGTACAGAACAATTGTTCACTATTTCTCATATCATAAGGCTTAGCAGGCACCAAGTATTACCATTTAAATAAATCAAGTATTTTTTCACACAATTCATAGCTACACTGCTATGTATATATGTGTAATATACTTTATTGCTACAAGAATGTTGTGGTTAACAAAAATATAAGTAGGTTTAATAAATAATTAGTACAATCTATAGAGAAAGGATTCAGCAAGGGCTAATAAATATAAACTGTAGATTTAAATGCATTATAAGTAGTACGTGCATTGCGCACAGTTGGAAACTGGGGAGAGTATCACTCTGTGCTTCTCCTATTCTCACCCCTAAGAAAGCATTAAGAGACCGTACCCTGCTCTGATTTAGTGTGGCCATTCTTACCCCATTATTTAGACCCAAAAGCCAGAAGTTTCATGATCTAATTAAATCTGCCTTCAAGAAACTTAAATTTGGCTTCTATTTTCAGTATCGGGCAGGAAAGCCATTAATTCTCTCTTGCAATAAATAGGGGCTGAACATTGCTGGCACAATTATTAACTCCTTCCTCCAGCAAGCATATTCTGTACTGCTGCAGCAATCTCTTCTGACTTCAGAACAAACTCCGCTCTGTACTTGCTCTTCATCTGACTGTGATCTCTCGCCTTGTTCTTCATTATATTTATCACATTGCACTTTACTGATTCTTGCATATAGAGGAAGCTTTTGCATTCTGTTAGACATCTGACAGTTACATGTAATATTTGGTCACATTGCATTGTATTTAAAAGCAATATATCAAATTCTTTTACATTCTGCAGTACAATTTTATTTTCTGAAACGACCTTTTTTTCAGCTTTGTCTCCCTGAACATTTCAGAGTGTGAAAAGGTACAAATCATTCCCAGGATGTCATACGTATATAATAAGTATAAAATGTATTTTCATATTCATACTCACCAAACTATTTATATTAACAGCTTTATTGATCAGATATTTACATTAATTTTTATGGTTATGAAAATAATGTTTTTATTATAAAGCCAGTAGTTAGATGGGTACATGAAACTGCATTTAAAAATGGAAAAGGCCAGAAAGCCACAGTGTGCTCAAGCTCTAAGGCAGGGTTGCTCCTCAGCACTGATGAGGAGGCAAGGTGTGCAAAACTGGCCTCATCCACTTCTCTCCCCTAAGCAAGCTTATGCACAAATTAAACTGGAGAAAAAACAAGGGTTATAGATAATGACTGAGCTTTTTAACAGTGTTTATATGCTTCACTTCCACAGCATTCTAATGAAATTTGAATGCCTAATTCTTCTGGGTTCTTTTAAAACCCCCAGTCTGCATCAACAGATGCATAAACTGCATGACTGAATGCTTTCTTTTAACATTTCCTAGTCACAGGGCAGATGAACCACATTCTGTATAAATTATAAACGGCATTTACAACAACTGAGTAAAGTGCAGGAAGGCCTGAATTAACCCAAAATACAAGGGATGATTTGTAAAAGCTGTAGTTCCTGACTGACCTTCAAAAGGTAGACGACAAGCGAATAAACAGCAGAAGGCTGGTTCTCAGAATAAATCAAAAACCCATTTCCCAAAACTTTAAAGCCTTTAAAATACTGACTTTACAGCAATAGAAACAGTGATACAGGAAACACGTATTTTACTTCTTCATCTTTTTGCATCAATGGATACAAAACTACTCTGCAAAGTGGGTGCAAATACGTCTGTCACAGGGCAGAAGCTCTCTGAGCAACAAAGGCCAAGAGGAAGGGTTGGCGGGAGACCTTGCAAAGTAGCAGCTCTCCGGAGATGCTGAGTCCCATGAGCGCCAGGAACATGGGCACTACAAAGAACATCACCCTAATTCAGGCTGACCTAGTTCAATTTACTCGCTCTGAATAAACAACCTTAGAGACAGAGGTTCTCTGACACCTTAGGAATAAAACAGTCCTTTTAAATTCTGTGTATCCTGTAGTGTTTGGGTAAGGGAGGGTGATTTTTAGGGTTGGGGGCTGTCACAAGGCCAGATACAGAAGCTAAAAAGGAACATCACAGAGTGCACAAGCCTGATGCATTTAACTTTTTTTTTCAGCAGGTCTATTTATTGAGAGATTGATTCTGGTGGTTTGAATCAACACGGTGTTAGCACACTCTGCTTCTTCATTTTGATAATTAACGGCAAGCTTCTCAAATGTTGGCTGAAAATTTTCCTAGGCAGATTTTTTTTTTTAGCTTGGCTTCCTGAGGAAATGAAGCTTGCGTGCATCACACTGTCTCTCTGTCATGTCTGTTCAGCTTCAACCAAATTAAACAGAGTAGACTTTTTTAAAATAGTAAGATCTTACGAAAGAGCTGTACAACATTCAGCACGTCATGGAAGGCAGCTCCCAAAGTCATTAATTTTGTTGCCAGCAGAGGAGAAGGGCAGTTGATTAGGTTCAGCTGGTAGCAGCTGCTGACCATGCTGGACACGTACAGGTTAGCCACCTTGCATGCATGCATCTCCAGAACGGCGTCTGCTGGGTCATTCCCAGTCATTAGGCCAAGCAACGGTAGCTAAAAGCCGTGGAAAAAAAAAATGAAGTGCAACACCGTGGCAGAGATGCTATGGGGAAGTAAGGAATCTCACTGTGAGGACACAGAAAGATTGGAAGGCACCATGGCAGAGGGCAGCTCAGTGTGACAAACATGACATACCGTACCTCAAGAGATACAAAGCAAAAGCAAACCAGTACTCATTAGTTCTGCCATTCAAGGAATAATCTGGTTCTGTTGGGTTTTTCCCTTCATCTCCCTCAATCCATCCACCTCCTATTTTCCAGTCAGACTTACCCTGCTCCTGTGTACAAACTTCTGTACCACCACAAAGAGCTACAGATGGGTATTCAGTCACCTGTTAGATGATGGGTCCAGGCTAAGCCCACAACATATGATTAACCATAAATATATATCATAAGCCAACATTATATGTGATGCAAAGCAGTGATATGATAAGCCATATGACAGATGATACGTAAGGTGACTTACGCGATAAACCAATGTCTATTTACATAAGCAAGTGCCAACTCCACACAACAACTGGAACATTGCAAATGTGCCCCTCCATTGGACCCACAAAAAAAGAATACCTAATGGCTCACGTAAGATGGAGGATGCCCTTCCTCTGCCCACTTAAGAAGAAAACGTGCTGATGCGATGAAACAGAAGGTCTCTGCTCACAACTTCGTGGGATGATAATAGGTGTTTGTTGACAGCCTCAGCTTCCCGTATGGAGAGGAGGATCATCGTGAAGCGAGTGAGTACTTTCACATCTGTGCCACAGAGAGTAGTGTAAGACCAGAGCCACCTGCCAGCATGACCACCAGGCAGAAGGCTGGCAGACCCCTTTGCCTAAGAAGGAGATGACAATACACAGCCTGCCTGCCAGTAACTCCTGACATCCATCTTTCCACTCACTGCCATTTGCAATTCAGCAGAACCAAAACACTAAGAAAAGCTCTTGCACCCTCCCTCTTCAGTACTGTAATATTAGTAAGGTTCCTTGTTTTGCTCTGGAAGAGCAGGTTTTTTAAACAAAAGGTGGAGAGGGCTGCAGAAGGAAAGCTGGACTCAGAGGCAACGCTGCTGCAAGCACAGCAAACCCTTTGTTAGCTGCTGCACGCAGGCGGCAAAGCGGCACTCGAGCAGACTGCATGGCAGCTCTGCAACTTCATCAAGCATCACGATTGGCATCAGCCCATTTTGAAAAAAGAAATGGTGTTTTTCACCTATAACTTACTGCAGTAAAACCAAGCTGGGAAGATTTTTAGAAATCAGTAGAATTTAAAGCAGAACAGGCAACCTGCTGTCTTGTATGTGACATAATGCTTCACCTGCTTACCACTGCTCTCCCCAGTGAGCTGGGTTATGAAAACAAACAAAAAAATAAATTTTGAAGAAATTAAGCTAATATGTACACCAAAAATGGCTGTGATACCTCTGTCCCAGGCTCTAGTAACGACAGTGAGTTGATTATGAGAGATATGCCCAAATGATCATAATTATGATCAGATATGTGGAGATGTCATAATGAAGAGGAAAGCAAAAAGACCTCAAAGTCCTTGCTGTCCTGAGTTAGGGAGGAAACTGTTTGATCCCTCAGCCAGCTGGAAAACATCAGTTATCTAAAAGAGAGGATTCCCTCCACTGCAGAGAATTGGCCCCATCTCTCCAAGGTTTTATGACCAGCTACGCCTGTCCCTAAAGCTTCAGAGAAAAATGAAATTTTAAAAATCCAGAATTAACCTAGAGAATCAGCCTCTCGCTTTCTGCAGGCAGCCAGCTGTAGCCCTGAAGCAGAAGACTTTTTTTTTAGTCATTGTCTTTACACAGAGCTGAGTGTGTGGAACACTTTGAGGGCAATGAGAGCTTTCTGTTCTTCTCCACAGCTTATGAAAGAAGGGAGTGACAAAGAACAAATATAAGTTCACAGATGTACAGATTGCACAGAAGAAATGACCTCCACAGCCATCCACAGAGATACTCAAAAGCCTGTTCCCAGAGTCAGATTAAAGTGTATCCAATTGGATTAAATTCCTAGCAATGGCAAGCTTACCACCTACCTACACTGGGAAATTATTCCTATGTGTAATCACCCTCACTGCGTCTTTATAATGATTGAATTTTTCAAGCTTTGGATCTGTTCTGTCTTTTTCTGCTAGACTGAAATCTATACTTGATTTAGTTGTCCCTTTGTTCCTCATACATTGGTAATGCCTTCTTATTGTCTTAAGCTCTACTGGCCAGTAATAATTTCTTATTACTTTTATCTTCTTTAAAAGTAATTTACATTTTGTAGATTCAATTTTCATTCCCTGTTATGCCCCCCTTTTCCATACTTAACATATTGATTTCTTGTTTAATTATCACCTTTGAGCCTTCTTTACCAGGCCAGCTTTCCTCTCCAAGGTAACTTACTTGTGTGCTCATTAAAGTGTAGCCTTTAGAATACCCAGCAGGATTTCCTTGAGAAGACCCATTTTCCATTAAAATTTCCCCTTCTAGCACTCAGTTAGGGAAACAAGTTGTTCTGATGAACTGGTCGATTTTGTGTTTCACATAATACTGCCTGGTGCCAAAGTCTGTTTCAGCAATGCAGAGGATACTGTGGTACCCACAAGCTTTTGGCAATCACTGGCTGACACTGCTCGGTGCATCAGAAAGTCCAGCGCTGATTTATCTCCTGCTCCATGCAGACATTTCCTTCCTACGATGTCCTCGAGAATTTCCTGAGATTGGATCTTTAGAGAATTCAAGGTGTTCTTTTTCCTAATGATGTTCAGAAGTCATCCTCATTTTGGATATACTGATGGAAATGCATCTTTTCCTCACAGGTTGTGGACAAGTCCTAGAAAGCAATGCTTTCCATTGCGACAGAATTTGTGCCCTGCACGCCTGTAACAAATGTCCACCAGTCACACATTCTGCTTTGCTGTTAGTAAAATGGATGGAAATTTGTGCCATTTTCATGCTACACTAGAAATTCCAAATTAATTTTCCTCATTAGATTTTTTTGAAATTAATAATTTTTAAAATTATCTTTAAAAAGTACTATGGAAATATTCTTTCCCTTTAACATACCAATGAAATTAAAATTATCCTTGTTTTTCATACTTTGATATCTGCAAGTGCAATATCATGCAGAGAAGTCAACTGCACAGTTTTTATTGTGCAAGGAAACTGCCAGTGTTAATGGTGGTGCTTTTGTCTGGGTTTTTTTTTTCATTCTGGCATTTGGATTCCAAAATAAAACAGGAGTAGCAATGAATATTGATCAACTTTTTATTACCCAATACATCAAACATTATACACAAGTTGCTTTTATTAAAAAAAACATGGTACTTGGAAATATTTTTAGATATTTCCTGACTCCTCTAAAACAAAACAAATAGATTTCTTATCCCACAAGTTACTAGACTGTATAGATAAAGCTATATGAGGTACAAAAAGAATTTAAAAAGCACAAGTAACACCACGTTCAAAGCAAAAAGTATTACGATAAGTACTTTTTTTAAAAAAATTAAATTCAGGTAGCCCCTACTTACTCACCAGCACTACCAAGATGGAGCCATTCAAGTCATGACTAATCACCTAACTCCAGGCAAGTTCATTCACATCAAAGGAAAGAAACCAAACACAAAGACCTAGTATGTCGTAAGGATCACACTGGAGCTGGGCAAACACAGTTCCTTCTCTAAAGTTCCAGGGAATTTCTCTGGACTTTTGCATTTCTGAACCAAAGTGGGAAGAGAAGAGAGTGCACAAAGGACAAATAATCCCCAAGGAGGCATGACACCTGTAACCCCTAGTCTAAGAAACATCAAAAGTATATTAAACAAAAATATCACCGTGGCAACAGGGGAGTCTGAAGGAACCCCAGAATATGTTGTGGCTTGTTACAGCCTCCTCCCGAGGGCACTGCTCAGGGTTGTGAGCAACACAGGTCCAACTCTTCAAAAGAAGGAAATAACTGAACCCAGGTCTCCCATACTGTGGGTAGGTGCTGAAGTCATTGGGCTTCAGGGTAAAATAAGGAGAGCACCTCCCTTGTCTTTCTGAAACTTGGTGAACTTCTGTGCTTTGCTTTCATTATATGTAGTCAAAAATTAAATAGTATTATCAGGGGTAAAAGGACCTGGGAGTACTGGTGGATTGCAAACTGAACACAAGCCAGCCTGCTGCCCTTGCAGCAATGAAGGCAGATGGTGTTGTGGGCTGCCTCAGTAAGTCTGCAGCCAGCGGACCGAAGGATGGGATGATTCCACTCTCCTCAGCACTTATTAGGCCACATTTGGAATACTATGTCCAGTCTTGGTCCTTCTAGCTCAAAAGAGACATTTAAAAAATTGGAGAGGGTCTAGCTGATCAAGATGATTAAAGATGATTAAAGGACTGGAGAACTGGACAGATGAAGAAAGGTTGAAAGAATTGTGTTCATTCAGCATGGAGCTGGGGTTTGAACACAGTCTTCCAACATTTAAATGGTTGTTCTAGAGATGATGGAGATTCTCTTCAGAAAGAGGCCCAGTGACAAACAAGAGGCAACAGGCCAAGCGGCTTCAGAGGAAACCCATCCAGGTGTAAGAAGAAATTCTTCAACACAGAGCAACCAAACTTTGAACAGGTTGCCCAGAAACACGGGGGAACTCCCTTGAAATCACCAGGCTTGATGGACCCTGATAATCTCATCTAAGGTCCTGCTTTCAACAGGAGCTTGGAGCAGATGATCTCCAGGGCTCCCAACTTAGGCTTTTCTATACAATTCCATAACTACCAAGGTTTTGTTCTGACTAGAAAACACAAAACAAACACAAATACTCAATGCTACTAAAAATATAGAATTTTCAGTTCAGGCTCCAGACTGAAAAGCAGACTTGCCGTGTAGTTTTAGTGCAGTTTCATCAATGCATTATATCTCCAGTCACCTTCACTGAGGACTTTCTAAGACACTGTTATAAACTTTGTCAGTAAATTTAGATAGAAACATTTAGCTGATTTTTGATGTCTTTTATGTTATGCCTCAAATAGTTGATAGGCATTTATTCAATGTAATCCTATGTATTTACTAACCCTGTACTCTACATGCTGTTTCCCCGAACACAGTAAGAAGCAAACAGCAGGAGACAGTCTCTTTACTCACAGTGTCAAGTACCTCTTTCTCAGGGTCATGTCGCAACAGGTCCTCAGGCTGGTGGGCTTCCTTGCTCCCTTTTCTGTGCATTTCTGTAGTGCTCTTGCCCCTTACACACATCCACACAAACACAATAAAACTGATCCTGTTATTTTCAAGACATCAAAAAAATTCCTCAGATGGTCTAGCTAAGGCCTTACCATGACTAGCACACAGCCTGCTCTGGAGAGAACAGCTGAAGACTATTGCTAAGTAAAAGGAAATTTAAATATTTTGTTTCAGTTTGCTTGCACAGCAGTCCTGAAACACCTTCAGAGCAACAGGGTACAACTGCAAAACCACACACTTATATGTTTGTAAAACACTTACCTAACCATTGCCTGACAGTGATTACCATGACAGCACTATGCACAAACACCTCTATTCTACATTAATTACAAAATAGATAACTTACAGAGTTCCGCTGGTAGCCAAAACCAGACTCATCTTCCATTTGCAATGTTTCAAGAGTGAGCTCTCAGGAGAGACTAATTCCACTCACTATCTTGAATGAATATATTGGGTAGATATACAGGGCCATGTTTTGATGAAAACAAAGAAAAGAGCACCAGGAAATATTACAAATGAAAAATTGGCAAAGTAGGAAATAAAGAAAATGACACAGCCATGTTACCTTTTAACCCACTTCACTTGAATTCATGCCCACATGACAAATATATACTTTATTAATGAAAAAAAATTGGTTACACAATTTGGAACAAAAAGTAAACAATATTTGCAAAATTGGAGACTCTATTTTCAACTCTAAAAGGAACCTTTAGCAGAAAAAATAATATGAAGCAGGAGAGAAGCACTACCATTGTACGTAACATTACCCAGGGCAAAGCCAAATATTCTGATTATCTCAGCAAGGTATCACCTTGCCGTATCCCTCTGATAAGCCTGCCTTAGAAAAGCACAGTATCCAATGGAAGCTTTTACAAGGCATCTCCCATAAAAGGCTTGTGACAAGAAATATGAAAAACTAAAATTTTGGTAGAAGCAATATATTCACCCTTATGTCTTCCTCCATGCCTCCTCACAAAGGGGAGAGCGCACTTTTGTTCAGCTCGTGCTGTAATTCTCTCATTAGTAATAGCATTGCTGACAGCCCCTGATGCCTTATTTAAGAGGATGTTTGAAAACTTGAAAGAAACTACAGGAAAAACTGGTGATACAGAACTCTTGCCTCATGGTTAGAAACTAAAGCACCTCAAGGAGATTTGCTTAACAACAAAAGAGGGCTGAGATGCCTTGATCCCAGCCTTTAAGTATTTTCATTGAATAATATCCAGCGCTAAAGGCTTTTTAATCCAGCAAAGATTCAACAAGTTAAGTCAAAGCTAAATTCAGACCACAAATAAAACACTTCACCTGAACACTCAGTGTTGGTATAGATGTGGTGGACTCTTTGTTCTCTGAACTCTTTAAATATGAACCAGAGATCTTTCTAATGAAGTTCACCTTGGAATAATGGTCTTCAAGCAAGACTTACAGAGCGATGCTCTGTGGTCAATGCTAAGGCTGGACTGGATTACATCACCAAAATGATCGGGCTCTTCTTGTCTTAAGGTCTATGCAGCAATTACATTGAGACATGCTTGTAATTCACTCTAAGCACATTTTGTAAATAATTATTAAAGTGTTACTACACCCTTATTGACATATTGAAAGTTATTTTCATGTAAATGGGCTACATTTGTAGAGAACATTTTGACTACTGTCCTAGGACTCACATAATTAACGAATTACAATTTAACCGCGATACAGGAAAATTCACATATAGAAATTCAATGGCTGATCTGCTCAGTGCTAGCTGCAGAAGTCCTACGGAGACTAAAAAGTATGCAAGCAATTCTCCAGTGTCATATTTGCCTGAAACCCCAGCTGCTTTTTATGAGAGCTAAGAATCTCTAATATTCTACCAGTGTTTAGCTATTGGGTATATTAGTTTATGAGGCTCAGCAAAGAACAGACCTTGTTTATTAACCTTTCACTAAACCCCTCACAAACTCAAACACTGGCGAGAGAATAAGAACAAAAATGGACATGAATGTTATCAGGAAACGTATATATTTATTACTTTCCGATTTCCCCAGCACTTGACAGTCTACTTGATAACCATTGAATTTTCATTACTTTCATTGATTTGGTCAACTCCTTTTAGTTCAGAACATGAATGAGCTGAAAAGTGAAGAGCCAAAATAAAATTCCCTTTCATAAAGCATTTGTCTTCATACAGAATTCACCAGCATAATTACGCCCCTATAGTTCTGATGGTATAACTCCCCATGTGCACGCTTGAATTCTACAGGCATTCACACAAGATTAAAAAGCATCCACAAGGCATAATTATGCTACTATAGCCTCTGATAAATTTCCTCACATAAAGAAGACCTTTCAACATTGAAAAGAGAGGTTATTTGGAAGAAAACCTGAAAAAAATAAAGAAGTCCCTTTGATTTCCTAATGTAGAAATTTTATGAGGTTTTCTGTTCTTCAGTTACAACATATTATATATGCATGCACACACACAAAAAAAAAAAAGATTAGAAACATGAAAACAACAGTTTCTCAGATGATTCATTTTGACTGACCTCCGGTCAAAGCACCTTGACCCAAAATGATATCACAGTTACTCAAGGATATTTACCAAGGTTTGGGAATTTTTAAAGATCTAGGTAATTTTCCCTTTTAATATCATGGGTACAATTGATTTGTGGCATATGTGATCATCAATTCTGCAAAGTAGCTTCTGTAAGCTATACTTAAGCAGCAAACTGTTTTGTGCCACTGCATAAAAATGGATCTGAGCTCTCAATACCATAATGAGAGAGGAAATGACAGAATTACAGTAGGTTTTATATTCTCTGTATAAAAGATTAACATAATAGGTCTGATCTTACCCTAGTTCCTTCACCTTGTAGCTACGACTTCCAGTGCTCAGACTTAAACTTACAAAAAAGCTAAACATATGAAGGTAGAGGAGTTAACGTTTCAGGCATCCAAGCAACCGTAACTCTTTTAAGAAAAACTGCGCATAAAGGGTTAAAAAATTTAGAGTCTTCAGAAATGAACTAACTTTAACTCCACATTTCCCTCAGGTTCTCATTATAGAAGAAAATTAAGGTTGTCTGGATGACTTTAACTATGTGTTTTCTTTTTTAATAGATTTCATTTTATTGAAGTGCAATATTTTCACTACATTTCCTAGGTTTCAATTATTTTTGTATAGCTAATGCACTTCTAAAATATTTTAACATTTTTACATATTTTAACATATTCTAATACATTCTGCTTTTACGTAGTTTCTTACAGGCATTTTTCTTGGATTTCTTTTCTGTACAACTGTTAAAAATGTTATACATGAGCACTAAGAAAGAACCACACAGATAATATGGTTTTAGGCATCAAAATACACAGGGTGAAGCCGGTATGTTGCTTTTCAATGCTTTCCTATCATAATAATAGCATTAACGGTCAAAGTGATGAAGCTTAACCTTGATTTACAACTGATCACTAGATCAGAAATGTTAATTATTATGACAGGACTCAAGACTTCTTGTTTCTTAGTCCCAACTAGAGTTAGGCATCTTTAGGAAGAGGAGGGAGACCAGCAGGAAAGTGAAAGCTTCAGTATCAGTCACTCTGTGCTGTTCGGAAACGTAACTTAGTAAGTTAAAAAAAAAGAAAAAGAGGGGGGTGGGGGGGAAAGCGCAAGGGCGGGGAAGGTTGCTGGGACATAACTATGGAACAGCCAAGTGTTGAGAGAGCATTCATTTGCTGCGTGGTAGAGCTGAGTTCAACTCTGCACTGCCTCCAGGCCTGCCTCTTCTGCCTCCCAGAGGCCCAGCCTCATCGCCGGGCCAGTCTCATTGTTGCTGCCACAGATGCTGGAGGATTTCATAAAAGATGTTGCACTCCCATATTACATGGGAAGGAGAGCATCCTACCCTCCACCGACCTAGCTGCTCCTCACTGGCTGAGCTCAGACGTCGCAATAGCCAGCTGTAGAGCTGTTGACCCCACCTTGGTTACTGGATATATAGTCATAATTAGGCACAATGATACCGCTAATGGTTTTCTTAATTTTAATCTGTATTTCTTCAATTCTAGCCTGTACACAAAAGTTTGATTAATTTTAGGTCTATGGTGAATCTGAAGAGTCTGTACTGCTAATTTCTGAGATAATTCCACATTAATTAAAACAGCAAATTTCCTACAGAGTCTGTTGAAAATAATTTTATTGAAACAGTGGGTGGTGGTGTAAAATTAGTGAACATCCATCTTACACTCAAAGAGGAAATAAGGTCAAGTACAAGAAAATATATTTTCACATATAAATCGGATAAGTTGCCTTTGGTTCCAGTACAACACAGATGCTATGGCTCAGAAGGGGAACTTGCTCCTCTATCACCTTTCAGAGTTTTAATAAGTTAACTTTAATAAATCTTCTTGTAGCAATTTAAAGCACTTAAACAGCCTGCTGAGGTGCAAACATACACTCCTTCTGTTTAACTTGCTACGTGGTCCATAAGCTCCCGCAGAGGGGCAGACCTAGCTACAGACACATGCTTGCTTCCTCCTGCTGCATCTGCGATATGGGCTACCTACAGGATTCAGTGAACTCTACTTCAAAGCCTCCTTTCTCAAAAATTTCTAGAGCCCCCCACCTCATCTCCTAAACACGGTCAGACTATCGTACGCAACCCTTCAGAACCGATTATTCCAACACTGGAAGCATCACGCAGTTATTCTTAGCACAAGTGAGTTACATGAGTTTCTGGAGACCTATCCAATGATCACTGAGATCATGCCTTAAAATTTCCGGGAGCCTCCTACACCCCAATATTCAGGTACTTAAATACACACTGAACATTCGTGCAATTAGCAGAGATGTCTCATGCATTCTTCAAAGCAGTACCCAAACTTACCCTCAGAGCTGTGAACAACACCTTCATGTTTGGTAAATACTAGCAGCTGCATCTGAACTGTACATAGAGAAAAAGATGAGAAAATACTGTGTTCTGATTATAGCAGCACACACTGCTGGACAAACTCTTCTGCACACCGCACGTAGGCAAAAAATCAGCAGTAAAACCTTAGTGTTATCTCTCCTCAGAATAATTTTGTTTTATGCCCTAGTAATATAACCAAATTAAGCAGACATATTTTAAGGACTGTTAAAAAAAGCTATCTGATATGTGAGTGCACCAGCAACAACACAAGCTTTAAAATCCTACAAGCCATTTTGAGAATTAAACAGAGATTGACAGTATCTCTATTTTGTAGTGCCAACTTTTGGAACACTTCGCATTTGTCATGAAACATATGATGGTGTTGGCAGCCGTTCCCAGTTAGCACTGGTCCCCTTTGTGAAAGCCACTGCTTAAACAAAGAACTAGATATGGTCTCATCCTCAACAAATTTGAAGTGTATTTGCTCCACTGGTGAATTATTGCTATCCTGGACAGGAGGTGGAAAGCATGCAGGATTCTGCAGCACACAGAAAATAAGCTCTTCACAGTTTTGTAGGCTGTACACACGGAGCTATTCTATCACTTTTCAGCAACTCCAGCTTACATTATATCTACAGACTTACGGTAAGATGAGATAGTCACAGTATTTAAACCTTCAAACAATCTACGCTGCAAATCTGCCAGCCTCCTGTTCCTCAGAATGTTTCATCTCAGCTAAAAATTATCAGTCAGAGGGGTAAGAATACAGAGGTATGCAGCTGACTGTAATGCATTCCACCAGACAGTCTTTATGAATTTTTTAGCTGAACTTTCTGCTGTCCTTGTTCTTGCCAACCACATGCAGAACATTTTGGAGACAACAGCAATTCCCCAGGGATTTACATGCACTATTCAATTCCCAACAATAAATATATATATATATATATATCTCCTTTTTCTAAACTGAGTTTCATCTCTTATTTTCCTTCATCCTAAATTACAACTAACATCCAGAACTCGCACTGCATAGCTCAGAAACTAGCAGAAATTGCCACATTCAATTAGCACAGCAGAAGCAGCAAACTAGAAATTGGATTTCATTCACTTTAATTCACTAGTTGGTTGCCATAAATACTCATCTGTAAAACATGGAATTCTGAATACTCCACAGACATTATTTTCCTTTCATGAAGATGTTTGTTTACTTTGGCAGTGGTTCTCTTGGGAGAAACTTTAATGACTTCCACTACCAAAAAAACCCCAAAACAAAAAAGAAACAGAAACTGCCACTAGCAAGCAAGAAAATATTAGTCTAATGTGCTGGTTAAACTCCAGGGCAAAAAGGAGAAAAAACAGAGTAAATCATTACTTTGCATTCTTGTGACTAGAACCCATACCCTTCAAGTCCAGCAGGCAGCATAGCTCTTGTGATGGAAGCAAGGCTTTGAATAAAGGAAGAAAGCTGACCATCTCCTGTGAATTTTAAGAAGATTTTTAGCTTTAAAAACAAACAAACAAACAAAAACATAGCATGGGCATGGGAAGAACAGAATAAAGCAAACCTTCTCAATCCCCGGCATTAAATTTTCCCCCTGCTTTTAATTTCATTCCAACTCACAGTGATCTAACAAAGGATTCTTTCCCAATTTTGTTATATCTGGACAATTAATATTTTTTTCTTTTAATGAGAAAAACCACCAGGAAAAAGGTAAGCTACCATGACTCAATAGACTGCTCACTGCTGAAAAAGACTTGCCTACCTCCTTCCTAAGAATGCATGATTATTATTTTCAGAGTTTTAAAAAATCAAGAATAGAAAAACAGTAAATGAAACACATTGATATAAATCTTCAGACCTCTTTTTCCTGTGAAATGTCAAACCTCATCATCTGTTTTTCTACATGAATAACCTGCAGTCCCAGACTGTTTTCCACGTTTCCATGGGAGGAAAAAGTCATTAACAAAAATCAACTTTAAGGTTAAGAGGAAGCAGCTCTAGCAAAAGTATGTGAATCATATATTTTTGTTACCAGTTAGAACAATGTGCTGTTCCTGGAATGCATACATAAGCCTGTTTCAAAGCTTAAACTGAGGAACGAAGCAGACACATGTCACAGACCACAGGACAGCAGACTGTGTGCTTCCCTAAACAGGCTGATCGTAGGGACAGTCGAGGCAGATCTCTCAGCAGAGCCCTTGCAACCAGTGCAGGACAGACAGAGCTACCTAAATACAGAGTGCTGAAAAAGAGCCCAGAAAGAGATGATGTGGAAAGGGAAGAGGAAAGGTAAAACAAGAGAAAACAAGAAACTGGTATCAAACCCCCTCATTTTCTTGTAGTTGTAGAGCCTTGGAAGAGGGGTCAAACAGAGTAGTAAATCACTGTAAATGGTGAAAGGCCTGTAAATATTGTGGGCTGTGGAAAGAACAATTTGTTGCATTACAAGCAGCTGAGGAGTCTCTGTGCTGAGCCATTCCACAAGAGAAAGGGTTTTTTGAAGTCAGTACTATCTGTAGCCACATTTACTTTTGACTATAACATGCAAAAATTTACCAGAAAAGCTGCTTTCAGTATTGCAATTAAAGCAAAGTTAATTTTCATGTGTACATGTTATTTGCAGCCCATATTCAAAATCACAGCCACAGTGATTTTCCAACTAGCTAATAGGAGGGAAATAGCAGATTCTAGCAGCAGAGTTATTTTCTTTTTTATTATGTTAGACTCCTGATATTCTGCTGTTCATGTTAATTTACAAAATGAGGAAGCAGTGAAGTAACTCTGCATGCACATAAAAGTCTACATACTATATCTAAATTTGTATGTTTGATGATTTATTTTATATTCGCAAAAACCATAACACTTGTTTAGTGGTGTCTGATTAGGAAAAAGGGTGGACCCTACCCCCAAGGACGTACACTTTTTAAAGAAGTTAAACCCACAGACAGCTCTGAAGCAGACGCCATCTCAGCACAATCCCTTCCAGTTCTCGTAACTGCTAAAAGTTTTTTTTTTTGTTCAAGCAGAAAAATAGAATGGGGGGGCAAAATCCTTTCTCATGTAATAATATCCTGTCACTAACACTGGCCAATAGCAGGTGTTATTGTCCTGGGTTTACAAGAAGGAAAGAACTTAAGCTGTGCATGGTAATTTCCAGAGATGATAACCACTCAGGGGCAAAATTCAGAAGCCACTGCCTTGATGATCCCTTTCATGTCACCCAAACGGCAGCCAAAAGAGCTGCATTGTAATCCTTACAGTTTATTTGATTTGTCTTTATATATTGTTATTTTATATAGTTTATTGTGATTTGTCTTTATATTTTCTCTTCTATAGCATTGCTGGTTCAATTTGCCACACAAAATTTAGCACACAGTCGATGATGCAAAACACCAGACAAATAAGATGATCATTGTCTTTCAGGCACTGACAATCCCAGCCCCAGCTCTGCCACAGACCTCCTAGGTGAAGTTGGTGCCTGGTATGCTTGTTGCAATGAACACGCAGAAGCAGGTTGATTAATGGCCACAAGAACCGTAACTTAGGTATATTTGGTTTTACTGTACTGACAGCTTGCTTTGCAACATCTGCCTTTTCCAATTTACATATCATGTGCAGTGATATTGCATATGGCTTGGCATTTGCTTCTCATAACGTGTGTCGCCTAGTCTAAGCAACTCACCCCAGCTCCGTGACTCTCTAGCTTCCCCAAGTCACTCAGCTGAGGGGCTCTGCCAGTGTGCTGTTCTTCATGCCCAGCGCTTTCCGATGACAGTTGGGGAACGTGCAGCCCAAGTACCCCAGTATCCCCTAAGGTCTGGAAAGGCAAATCTCGGAAGTTCCTGAGTTGCAAATAGTTGAAGTAACTGAAGGAAGCATTATACATGCTTAGCCTGTTCTTACACATTTGTTTAGGCACCTGTTTTCAGACACTGTTATCTTCCTACCAGCCCAATCCAAAATAAAAGCTCTCAAACCTTCCCTGGAAAGGGGCAGCTAAGATAAAAGAAAGCAGGAAGTAATCAAGTGATTACACGGGAGAAAAAAAAACATTCAAGCGAGAGGGTACGAAGGCCAAATGGTCTAAAATCAAGAAACTGGGAACTGGAGAGAGAAAACAGACCATGCCAAGGGCAGGACTTGGCATTTCTTGATGGCACTGAGGTGCCATTTAAGAGACTTGATCTGGTGAAGGAGAAGCCAGAATCTGTGGCACCAGAATACACCAAGGGGTCTTGTATCAGAGGCAGAAGAGACAGAATAAACAGCCCAAAGAATTCTTGGTTTGACTCCGTACAGCTGTTCGTGCTTGTATCACAACCAAGCATATGCTGCAAGACAAAGGAGCACAAAAGACCTCCTGGATTTTGCAGCAAGATACAGCCAGAAGGTTTCCTCTTCATCATCATCAGAGAGAGAGATCAGGTTTCTCTCTCTAAAGGTACCTGCATTAAGGTAGGATGAATCATCCTTTGGTAGCACCTGTCTTGTGTTTGTAGAAGATTAGGCAGCGGATGCTCACTTTTTATATGGTTAAAAATAGATGAGATTCACCCCATGAAAGTTGTTCTAATACACATGCATGATTGGGGTAGGTAGCTACTACGGTAGAGGTAAGCTGTCACAGAGGATGTGAGTACTCTTGACTTTCAGTCAATTTAAAAAGACAACTCACAGATGCCACGATAGCTGTTTTGAAGGAATAATTGCTAGAATGTGGACTTGATTTAAAGTTGAGGGACAGAGAAGCTGACTGCTTACAAAAAAACCTAAATGAGTTCCTACACACTTTGTAGAAATAGGCAGTGGGTTATAGGACAGATACAGTGCAGCAGTGCTTCTTATTCTTCTACCCTTGCTAGGTGCCTGAGAACGCCCCAGGTAGAGGACAGCTTCTGTTCAGGCTTGCACATAACCGAATGTCAGGCGCGTGACACGAACGCAAAGGGAAGCCAGATGCTACCAGTTCTGCAGCTCACAAAGCTCATGTTTACAAAGACTGTGCCATGAAGTAACTCGCTATTCAGAGAGGAACCATTACTCGGCCAGCAACATGTACTCAGCATGTGATCATCCACAGGGCCTTGATCTGTGCTTTATTTTTCACCGCTTGTAAGACAGTCGGCTGCAGAGTTCTCGAAACAGATGCCAATATAATGAATAATTCTGGACTACTAAGCCGTAACAGAGCAAGGATAAATATGTATCAATTATTCTTCTCTGCTGCAAATGTATTTCCTCCTTAACCCTGCAAGATGGCACAGATACCCAAATACACACACCCACGCAGGTTCACGGTCACATCAGAGACGACTGCAGATGCCAATCCAATTTTTTTTCCTCTGCGTTTTACATGCATGTAACAAACACATAAGAGATTTAACAAATAAGAATTGTTACACTGGGTCAGACCAAAGGTCCACCCGCCAAATGGAAAGCAGCCATCCTGTCTTTGACAGTGGCCACTAATGGATGCCTAGAGAAAAGTACAATAGGTCAAGCATATAATGACACTTCCCCAATGAACTCTCACATTCAATAACCATGTATTAATTCTCTCACTGCTGAACTGCAGCTTTCCCAGAGCACAACGGGAGCTCACTTATTTTAGTCTTTTTGGGGATATCTACATCTACAACAGCATTGCATCTACAGCTGCCAATCTGTTTACTTGTTTGCGTTACGCAGTTGCCAAGAGCTGTGCTTCCACTAGACGGACGGGGTAGAACCCCACCTTCAATACTGTCCGTCCGGGAAATAACCTCGGGAGACACCCCACAACCCGCCGCACCTCAGCGCGCTCAGTCCCAGCTCGCGTGGGTCTCTGAGGGGCCCGAGGAGCGAGCGGCTGGGTTTGGTGGCAGGCTCTGGGTGCGGAGGAAGGGGTGACTGACCCACTTGCCCCGGAGCTCCGATGCTCCTCAGAGCCCCGCCGGGCCAGGGGCGCCCCGGTCGGGCAGAGACCCCCGCATCTCTGCCGCAGGGGGAACAAGAGGTCGCGTCACCCTAGGCCCGCCCCTCCCGGTCCCTGAAGGGCCGAGCAGCCGCGAGCCGACACCGAGCGCCCCGGCCCGGCGACCCCCCTCCCCCCGCGATGTGTGAGGGCGGGGCCCGGCGCACCCTGCCCCGCCCCCCCGCCCGCCTGGGGAACACCGCGGGAGGGGGCGGGGCTCCCCGTCTCGTGCCGCCCGCCCGCCCGCCGGCGGCGCGCGGCCCTGCGTCAATGCAAATGAGAGACACGCGAGGCGAGGGGGCGGGGCGCCCCTCCTGCCCGCAGGAGGGCCGGACGGGAGCACAGGCAGCGGGAGGAAGCACCACCCCAGCCTCCCTGCGGACAGAAGAGCCGGTCGCACCCGCTGCCGCAAAACGAAATAAAATGGGTGTATGTCGGGTATTTCCCGCTGAGGGCAGGGATGCCGTCGGAGCCCAGTGGGCGCCTTCCTCACCCAAAGGCCAGCAGATCTTCAGGGCGTTACTCCAAGGCTGCCACTTCCCCCCCCTCTTCCCCCCCCCCCGCTTAAGTGGTAGCGCTCACCCGGCTGGTCGGCGCCGTATGCGCGGGCGTTGGTCAGAGCAGCGCCAGGGGGAGGGGCTCCCGGTGCGATGCATTATTCATGAAGGGGCGGACCCGCCGCCTCATTACCAAGGTCGGGCTGGCGGGCGGGGGCCATGACGTGACTATGACGAATGTTCCGGCATTCTTAAGGGTGTTGCAGCCGGCTCAGAGCCGGCAGTGGGGGTGGGGGAAGCAGTCGGGGGTCGAGCGGAGCCCCGCTGGGGGAAGCGGGGCCGCCTGCCGCGTGAGGGGACCGGCGGCCGCCCGCCCTGCCTGCCTCCCCGCCAGTGCGAGCCCCGGGGCGCCCGCCTTCCCCCGGCGCCGCGGTGTGGCGGCTGGGGGGCCGGACGGAGGGGTTACCGGGGCGGGGGGGCACGACTGTCCGGGGGTACTGCTGATGGTTTGGCGGGTCGCTGCGGGAGCGACCGTCGGCGGGAAGGGCCGCCCGACCGCGGGTCCCAACATATCGGAAGGGGGGGGGGGGGAAGCCCTCACAAAACCAGAATTATTTATTATCGAAAGGCTCCGGTATTTGTAAAATCCGTCTAGTGGAGACTATGGCAAGGAAAAGGGCTTTATTCTAGAGAGCGGCTGGTTTTTGGCTTATGTAGTGGTTCGCGATAGGCCGGTGTTTAACTCCCCGCTCCCCCCGACGATTATTAATTATCTTTGTCTCTTCAGCCTCCCGGGGTGGGGACGCCCCGCCGGTGCCGGGGAGCCCCCTCCGCCGCACGGGGGTCACAGCCTCGGGCTCTCGCCGGCGGCGGTCCCCGGCCCCAGCCCACCGCCGGGGGTAGGAGGCGCCGGCTCCCTCCCCTCCCTGGCAGCGGCGGCAGCCGCCTCTCATTCCTCCTCCTCCTCCTGCCCTTTCTCACCCGCTGCAACCGGTTCCTCCGGCGGCGGCGACCCACCGGACACGCCGCCGCCGCCCTCGCCGTTCCCCTCGGCGGCCGCTGCTGCGCATCATCGAAACATGCAGGATGAGCTGCTCCTGGGGGTGACACAGCAGCAGCCAGGCGGCGAGAGGCTGGGCAGCGGCCCCGCATCAGGACACCCCCCTCTCGGCCACCCCTCCTCTGACTTTAAACCCAGTCTCAGCCCCCACCAGGATTTAAACAAGCAGCAACCGCAGCAGCAACAGCCGCCGCCTCCTCAGCTGAGCCAGAAGAGGAAAGAGTTTAAGCAGCAGCAGCTCAGCAGCCCAGCCCAGCTCGGCAGCAGCCACCCCCTGGATAACCACCACCCCCCAGACTATCATCACCACCCCCCGCAGCAGCAGCAGCAGCAGCAGCAGTTCAGCCACCCCACTGACAAGTACCAGCAGCAGGAGCACAGGCAACAGCAGCAGCTCCAGCTCCTCAGCGCTCACCCCCCGGAGCCGCCGCGGACGGGGGACTGCCCGCATCACCGGCCCCTCAGCCCCGCCGAGCACAAGGGCGGCGCGGACAGGGGGGGGTCGGAGCGGCTGGCCCCTTCCTGTCCGGGGGGATCGGTGTCAGCGGACCCCAATGTGGGGGTGGCCGCCGCCTCCTGCGTGAATCCGCCTCCGTCTCCTCCTCATCTGCAGGCGAGAGCCAAGCTGCCCCCCATGGAGTCCCCCCCGAACAGCCACTTGCTGGGCAGCCCCGGGAACCTCCTGCCCGGCGGGCTAGGCTCTGGCTTCAGCAGCCTGCAGAGCCCGGAGATCCCCAGCCCCCATCACCAGAGCGGGGGCGGCTCCTCCTCGGCGGCTTCCCCTCCTCCTCCGCCGCTGCCCGGTTTCGGCACCCCTTGGTCGGTGCAGACCTCGTCGCCGCCTCCGCAGCAGACGCAGCAGCCTCCGGTCTCCGGCGGCGGCGGCGGGCAGATCAGCGCGATGCCGCCCCCGAGCCCGGAATCCGAGACCAGCTTCTACCCGGGGATCCCGTCGTCGATCAACCCCGCTTTCTTCCAGAGCTTCTCGCCGGTGTCTCCTCACAACCCCTGCGCCGGGCCCTTCAGCAGCCCCTTCTCGGCCGCCGCCCCCCCGCCGCCGCCGCAGATGAATTTACCTCAGCAGCAGCAGCAGCAGCAGAACCGGAGATCCCCTGTGAGCCCCCAGCTCCAGCACCAACACCAGGCGGCGGCCGCCGCCGCCGCCTTCCTGCAGCAGAGAAACTCCTACAACCACCACCAGGTACCGGGCGGCGGCGACAGGAGGGCCGGGCAGCCGCCGCGGGGCGGCAGGGAGCCCGGGCGAGCCGGCTCCGGAAGGGAGCCCGGTACGGAAAGGGGGAGGCTGGGGCGTGAGGGAGCCCCCGGGCGGGGAGGGGGACGCCGCTCCTCTCGCTTCCTTAGTGGCGGGATCGGGAGGTTTCTGTCTCCCCGCTGCCGGCGCCGGGCTAGGCTGCGCGGCGGTGACAGCCCGGCGGGACCGCGGCGGCGGAGGTAGGGCGGGGCCCGGCTGTGCTGCTGCCGCCCCGCCGCGTTCGGCGGGCCGAGGGCCGCCGGGAGGGCCGGGGCACCTGCGCCCCCCGCCCGGTGCGGGGCCGGGCTGGAAGGCGGCCGTAGGGGCCGGCCCGGGCCAGGAGGCTATTGGCAGCGGCCCGGCCGCTGCTCCCCGCCCGTTCCGGCTGGCAGGTGACGGGGCGGCCGCTCCGGCCGCGTCCCGGCGGCTGTGACCGGCCCTTCTCGCCGCGCCAGCCGCTACCCGGGCACGATACCCTTTATTTTCGGGGTGAGAGGGGAGGGGGCTTCCTCTTGCTAAAGAGGGTAAACGCTCCCTTTCGTGTCAAGGAGTTTCACCGTGAAAATCTGCCCGTCGCCGCCCGCAGCCGGCGCGGTGTCCCCGGAACAATGAGCCTGACGGCGCCGGCGGTGCCGCCTCCCCGGGACGCCCCTTCCCGGCCGCAGAGCTGCCCTCGCCCCGCGGCGCGCTCGGCTGGGGGCACGGCTCGCCCGAAGTAGGGTCAGATGGGAAAGCTGCCAGCGCTGTCGCTTTCTCAAGGGTTTTGCCCGAAATCACTTTAACTTTTATCCAAAGGCAGCGCAGTGTTGCGGGTTACCGTAGCTCAGCTACCGGTTTTAATCGAGTGGCGTGACGATCCTGTGTTAAAATGGAAGTTTACCTTTCTTCCTAGAACAAAATATTCATTGTAAGAAATCAGAGAAAAGCAGACTGTTAACTAGCAGTTAATATTACCTGCTAGTGCATTATAGCCGCGTCTTTCTCCGATCATCTGCTCGATTATGAAGGGCCGAAGTTATATAGGCCTCATCTTCAATGTCCTTTAATTCTAGTATTAAATCCTATCGGTTTTAATCGGTAGAGCTGGATTTGTGAAGCATTTCTGTCAGAACTGGAATCTCACGTTAGTGTGCCTGACCAAGAACTGGTCTGGATGCATCATGATTAGGAGCTAGTTGTCCTATAATAATATCTATAATAACCTTCTTCAAACGAATTCCAAAGCAGTTCCCCAACAGTGAGGTGCACAGGAATTTTCTCACAGTTGTAGGTAGACTTAAACAGTGCCATGACGGCATAGCTAGCAATATTAGAGGCTTGTTAACATTTGGCATTATCTCTTAAGGTTTGTTTCACAATAGAGTGCCTGCCTCTCCCAAAATTCCAACCAAAGTATTCAAGTTTTACAACATAATTATCTATCATTATATAGAATGCGATGTTTTCCTGATTACTTGAGCAGGAATGGCTTTAGTGGGTCTTTTGTTTGCTTTCAGAGGGGGGGAGTATTGTCGTAATTTCATCTTTCTGTCTTCAGAAAGTTCTGTTTTCTCTAATACATAACATATTGACATGCTTTACGTATTTAAGGTATTAGAATTACAAACTGAGGGTTGCTTACAACTAAGCTTAGACATAAAAGTACTGCTTTTTGACTTCACAGAACTGATTTTAGAATATCCCGCCACCATTTCTATGTTTGAGAAAAAGCCTTTCCAAGAACAGTCAGATTCAAAAACATTAAAGATAAATACTGTTCTTCACTGTCAGTCAGGCTCAGTGGGTCCACCTCTTGGTAGTATAACAAACACTATAGGTCACTTTTTAGCACAAGTTGTGGCTTAGGAGTAAAAAACTTATCCTGTAAAATCTTCTGTATGAGGACTGCTTACATCTTCATATTGTGAAATACAGTGCACTTGCTAGATACAGAAATACTTCATACCACGTCTAAATAGGAGGAAAAAAAAAATCCTTCAAAAGCCCTCCCAGATTCCACCCTGCAGAATTCCACAAATAGTCCTGTTCATTAATCCAAAAATACTTGAGCAGTGGCTTCAGAATAATGCATTTTAATGTGGAAATGTTAAGATAGCTCCTTCAAACAGATTCTCTGTACGGTAATCAGTGTTCTTTCTGCTCTTATATGGTAATACCAAGACAATGATACTGAAAATACTGGGGAGGGAGAAATCAATCTGCCATCTGAATTTTAATTTTTAAATTTCTACTCACTGTAGTGAAATACTCTTTGCTGAGTAGAAATAATTTTAAAAATTTACCTCTCAAATTCCTGTTATTCTTTGCAGGGTTCTCACTATATAATACCAAGTAATGTATGATAAAATGGTCTCAGGGTTGTTTTTTTCTTTTGTAACATGGTTTTACACCCTGGAATAGTTCTGCTGCATAGCTTTAAAGAATGCTACCAATTACTAAAATGATAATCTAAATTGCTTGCACAAGTACTGTGGGGTTCTTTTGGGGGGTGTATACGGAAGTGGGAAGTACAGTTCTTGATGCTATGTTTTGTTCCTTGCCTCAGTAATTAATTTACATGTTATCTGGAAAGTGGTTTATAGAAATCTCTGTACATTGATTACTTGGTGGTTTGTTGGTTTGTTTTTTTGTTGTTTTGTGTTTGGGGTTTTTTTGAAGTAGAAAAACATTTCAAGTACTTTCAGATTCATTTATATTATTTTTTCTTTTTAGCCTCTTCTGAAGCAGTCACCCTGGAGCAATCAGAGTAGCGGCTGGAGCACAGGAAATATATCCTGGGGAGGAATGCATGGCAGAGACCATCGTAGAACTGGAAACATGGGAATTCCAGGAACTATGAACCAGATTTCTCCTTTGAAGAAGCCCTTTTCTGGTAATGTCATAGCTCCTCCTAAATTTACTCGCTCCACTCCATCACTGACACCAAAATCGTGGATTGAAGATAATGTTTTCCGAACTGACAGCAACAGTAACACTCTCCTTCCTTTGCAGGTAAGGATGGTATGTAACTGGTGTGTTCATTGTCTTGCATAGTATTTTGGCTTCATTCATTTTAAAGGAGAAGTAAACAGTTGTTACAGCCCTCACACTTGGTTTCAAAATCCTATATTTCTATATTATTTTTAGTCCTAAATTGCAACTAACCCTGTGTTTTTAGTGTATTCAGCAATATATGATTCTCACAGTTAATTAACAGTATTGACTGTCAAGAAAATAGAAACTGTAGCTGCTGATGCAGCAATAGAGCAAATTATGTTTAATCTAGCAAGTATTTTCTGCCTATGGTAATACTCATATTCTTACAAACCCCTCTAAAGCTCAGGATTTTTTTTGCTCACTTGCCTTTATACATAGGTTTTCTTGCTTTCATAGATGGCCTGAGTCTTTGTCATGTTCATCTTTTATTGGTATTCTAGGCTGTTTGCATGTTAGTAAGATTTTTTTTTTCCCCCTCCACATTCTAGCTAGCAACTTTTATGTTATGTTTTGGCTCAAAGCCCTGTGATTTAGAAGTGTTAAACAGGAGGATGTGTCTTAGAATTAAAGATACGGGTTTACCTCCTGAATTTTGTCAGTGACACCTTATGTGACTTTAGGTAAGTCACTTAACTCCAGCCTCAGTTACGTGTCGGCAAAATGTTATTTTTCCCTTTCCTGCCTATATTTATTTAGTCATAAGATTTGTTGTTGGCGGAGACCTTTAATATTTTGCATCCCAATCTCAGTTGCCATTCTATCAATTCAGTTTTGCATGTTTTTTTTTTGTTTTACAGAAAAAGCTTGGGCAACTTACTTTAGAAACCATGTATTTTAAAATAGAAAGCAAATTATTCCATTAATTCTGTATATTCTATAATTTGCCTTTCGCCTCTGTCAGCTTTGTTTTTGTCTCACACTGAGTTACTACATTCCAGCAAAAGTAAAAAAGATGGTACGTGGGGAAAGTAATTAAAATGTTTCTTTATCTCCACCTGAAGCTATTATAGTTGTTTTTTGTTAGGTTTCACACAGAGTAACCTAGGGTTTCATTTGTCGTAATTGTGACCATATTTGAGTTTGTATAGCTATATTTGTGTCAGTTAGCAAGTTAGCCCTTACGTAGCTGGGACCAAATTTCCTGGTTCCTATTTTTCCTGCCACTTTGCTAGTACAGTTCCATTTGGCACAAGAGGCCATGTTCCCACACTATCCAGGTGAGCTCTAATACTTGTAGTATTCTTGAGACTAATGGTGACTTTTGGGCTTACCTAAATTCTCTTCCAAGTGTATATGTTGGACCTGAAAACTTAAGATGATTTGCCTATACTGTGAAGACCTGTTCGGTTAAATAGCCTTGCAGCTGGAATATCATAGTTCAATAATTGTTTTGTGGGTGGAAAGATGGGGAAAAGAGGTACCACTTTTTATGTATTCAACCTGATCTGTTACAGAAAACAGATTACAGATGGATAGGTAATACTTTGTGGTGGAGGGCTCAAAGAGCAGTTGAAAGGGAACACTGAAATATCTAGTGAAGGTGTTAGCTTAAGGAACAGGGTTAAAAATATTAATGTCGTCATACGTAGAAACTGCAGCAACGTATACATTGGAATTCATATGCAGCTAAGCACAAGTTGTGAATATATTGACCCATTCAATATGCCTTACAAGTCAGTATGACTATTACTTTGAACTTTCAGAAGCTTCCTCAGTGGTCATCTAATATAGATGAACTCATTTTATGTCTAAACAAAAGTCTTATGCATTCAAACTATAATCTGAATAATTTCTATCTAGTAGGCTAGAAAAAATTCCTTGCCATTTAACTTCATAATAATTACATTAGTGTTTCTGTTTGGGGGTGGTAGTGTTGGGGATTTTTTGTTGGTGTTTTGTTTTGTGTTTTTTTTTTTTTAAGAGTGTCAAAGTGAGAAGAACACACTTCGTTGGTGTTACCTGTGAGCACCAGAGCTATCAATTAAATAGACCTGTCTGGCTGTATTTGTGCTGCAGATCTACCTATGCCTAAATCTCCCTTACATGTATAAAGTTATAGCTGCAGAACATGGTAAAAATAAACCTCTTTGAAGGGTTGCAGTGTTATCCATTGCTATTGTGGAAATACTGGATGTTTCCATAAATTACTTTGCTACACTTAAATTGTGTTCTTATTTTTCAGTTGTTACACTTGTTATATGGTTAATTCCTTGTGATGACTCTTATATTTTGCAAGTCATAATGAAGAAGCTAAACAGAGCTTGGAGCTTGTGCTTCTTTTCATCAGGACTTGAGCTGGCAATTGCAATGCTGTCAAACACCCATCTTGCTAATTTGTACTGTGCTTGTCTCCATAAAAGGCTGAGGTATTTAGATTGAGGATTCTTAAAGATACAGTAGCAATTTCAGAAGATGCTTAAAAATAGCAGTAATTAAATTTTGTGCCATTTGGAGAGTCTTGGATGAAAGCATTTATGTCTACGTAGGAGTTACCTATTTCTTCCAAGCTTCCACAGAGCAAACATCTTAGTATGCATGTTGAATACATACCGCATCATTCAGTTTTGCAGAATACTTTTCCGCATGATCATGCATCTTTGTTTTAACTGCAGTAATCATTTTGCATGGCAGGGGCAAAGCACTTCTCTGAACTTTAGCTACCTCAAGCTTAGCAAATGAAAACAGCTTAAAAAGACAGTGTTCTCACTGACTTAATTTTCTGTAGATCATTAATGTTCTGCTACCATATTTTTATAAAGCTATAAGTTTTTTGCATAATCTAAATGGCATTCAAGTGTCAGCTGCTCCTCCAGTTTCTGTAAAACACATACCTGATGCAAACAAGATAAGCCACAAAGGAATCACACACAAATTCAAAGCTTTTTCCTTCCACAAAACTTACTTATTCTTTGGTGTTTGCATTGATGGATGGTCCCCAGCACAGAAGTCATATCAAGTCTGATGAAAAAATGTTTCTTGGCATTAAACTAATATGCTGGTGATGATGAATGTCATTACTGATAATTGAATAATTAATTATGTGTCTTACTTAAAGGGATGAAAGCAGACTTTCTGTACTTCATAGTCAATACTGAAATACATCCCATGTGAAATAAAATTCACAGTAGCCACGTTAGTTACAGCAAAGCTGCCTTTGCTTACAGCAGTTATGAAGGACATCTCTCAGAGGAATTTTCCAATGTTCAAGAGTGTTTGTTTTATTTTTAAATAAAAGTAGTTAAACATCATGGCAACACTGATTTAAATGTGAGCAAATTAAGCCAATAGCCAAGTTTTTCTTATATGACTCACCATAAGAAGCTTTTTTTTTCTCCCTCAGGTTTTTAAAATAACCCAGACTACAGCAATTAAAGGTCTTTTGTAGACAAAATTATGTCTACAAGTTTAAGTTCTGCCACATTGTTTGCACCATTACAGGTACTTCATATATGGAAGGGATTGTTGCCTTGTACTGGAATCATTAAGGAACAATTAGAAAACTTGTCAGGTGTTCACACCATCTAACTTAAGCACTTAATTGAGGAGCCTGCTTCTCCTTAGAGAGAATCTAGGCTCCTTATTTAGATAATCTAATTCTTTAGAAGAATATACCTTGCACCACTGACCATACACAGCCCCTGGGATTCTAGCTGAGGTACTTACGTTGCATGTCAAAGTTAGACAATATGAATATTCTCTCTTATTCCCTGATCTAGAGTTAAAAAATAAAAACAGACCTAAAAAAACCACCCCACAATATAGAGTACAAAGCTAAAAATGTATTTCTAACCGCAGATACTGATTATTTTTTTTTTTTAAAAAAATGGTTCAGGCATTTCTGTGGCGAAAATGCAAGCATATAGAAATCAGTGTTTTAAATATTATTTTTTTCATTTACATTCCTTGGATGAGGAAAATAATTAACCGTTTCTAAAACTGTTTTTAAAATTGCAGTATCTGCTAACCCTATTTTGATTGCAAACTTAATGTTTCTTAATATCTTGCAGATAGGCTTACTGAAACCTATTACAACAAGTTAATAATGCACTTCAGTGATATACACTTAAGTGTTTAACAATTTTCGTTCTAGTAAAAATACTGCATTCTATGAATATTACCTTAGTTCCTGTGTCTCTTGAATTAAGGAAATACACTGCATGTCTGGGTGTTTTTCACCTTGATTTGTCCTTCCTGTTTGTTTGAACAAACAATACATGCAAGGTTTGTGGTCCTAAAAGCTGAGCTTTATTAATCCACGTTTGAATATAGCTCTCTAGCTGGGGATTTGTATGGTAGGGTACCATCTCTCACAAATGCACATTTTTATTTTTATTTTTGAAATGTGCTATGGATTTCAAAGAAAACAAAACACTTTCAAAGCAAAATGAGTTAAGATTGTACTTCACAACAGGTGTTAGTTTTGTATATTTAATTTAAACTGCTGTCATGCTGCTTCTGTCTTACAGTCACTTCCATTTGGAGGATTTCAGATTCTCAGTATGACAGGTTTTGTACAGTTTAGTAAATAGGTACCAGCTTAAATGACGAATCTAGATGATACTTATACCAGTCAATACTGGTATAAGAGCAAGTTGCTAAAGTTGGGTTCCTAACACAGTCTTTAGACTCATAAATAGGTGGCCTGTTTTTTCAGAAGTGCTGAGTGTTTGGCAGCTCATGTTAAACTTGGAGGCATTGGGAGTATCTAGCTGTTAAGTTCTTTTAGTCTTTGGGCTAGTGTAATCGTCCAAACACTGATTTATATGCCAGGCTTTACCAGTTAATTTCTACTAAGGCAATACCTGCAATAGAACAGTGTCCTCAGGCTTTTTAATGCAAGAGACTGATTATCTGGGACTGGTAAAATAACATAGAAAACGAGGTATTTATGGCTGGGGATCATACTGGGGATACCTCTAACTGGACAAAACTGCCTACTGCCATACTTTGAACTTCAGGATCAAGACCTTGAAGTAAATAGTATTGGGAGCTGCACAGATGAACGATTCAAAGGAATCAATTAGCAGAAAGTTTGTGAGGCTTACCATACAAACGTTTTTGACTATTTATGAACTAAGAATTCTTTCCTACTGTTAATTTGTTTCAGTTATACAGCTCATTCAAATAACGCAAGTCAAAATCAGAGTTAGGAAAATTCAACAAAGTATTCAGCAGCCATGATAGTATAACAATGATGTATATGCTAAGTAGCATGTCTTCACCTCGTTCTGTCTGGCAAAGCACGGTTGTTCTCCAAAGTTAAAATGAATACATTCTCACCTAAGATCTATCCAAAACTACATTTACCATATGGTCTGATGTATTTGCATTTAAGTACTCAAGACTGTATAGATATTTCTGGATGGGGGCAGGATGAGGCAGTTAAGAGAGTAAAAAAGACCAAAAGAAGCCCAGAAGAGCCCAAAACTTGAATAACAACTTCCCCTTCAAATGTCTAATTATTCTTTTAGTTATTTTGTTGAAGCAAATCTTCTAGATTTGCCTCATTTGCCTTGTCAATCTTGCCAAGCCTTTAATCATCTCCATAATGTGTCTGGTTGTTTGCAGTTCATGAATATATATTGTTGAGCTGAAGTACTCCAGTATGGGTACAGTACATGCTGTTGGGATTTTTTGTTTTTAAATTCTTATGTAGTGGGGAGGTAGGTGTGCCTTTGCCACAGGACCTGTTCTTGGTGCATTTTAGGCTCAATTTTAGCTAGCTTACATAGCTGGTTGTGTCATTTTAACTTAAAACACTTCTGTTGTTGGGTTGACCATTCACTGATGTCTACCAGATATGTAGTTCATCTTTACCACTAATGATACCATGGAAAGTAACCAAGCAATTTCATGGGTCTACTTTAAGCCTTCCTCCTTCCTTTTTTTATAGACCTAGAATTGTAGTTAAGTCAAAGGTTTTCACATTAAGTTTTTCATTTATGCTAGTTAGGATTTCAACAAGGGGCTTGTGATTACAGTATGTTTTTACTAAAATGAGAATGACTTGAAGTTTAGATGTTAGCAGAGATGATATTTTAGAATATATAATGTACTTAATTGTTAGGTTATTACTGCTTACATTAATACTGAATAACTATATTCAGATACTTTAAGTCTGTGAGTATTATTAAATCAGCTGTCACTTTCTAGTCTTAGAACACATTTTTATTCAGGTCAATTTTAAGGTGAAAAAAATTGAACTTGTTAACATTTTAGTTTGGAAAATGATTTTAAAAAAAAAACAGTTTCTTTAATTGAGCTTTAAAAAGGTCAGTTAATTCAGCTAGGTCAAAGCTACAGAGTCTTTTTTTGCAGGCAGCTAAGACCAGACTCAAAACTGGCTAGTTTTGTTTCTGGCCCCCATTGGATGGTGCTACATTTCTTCAGACTATCAAAGGATGTGTGAAGGAGCATGTTTTAAAGATATTTGCAGTTACTGAATTTAATACCAATGTTAGAAGTCTAATTTCTTATTTCAAATAGTCCTACAGATCAGTAGTTTAAAGCATGTATCCAAAATTCAAAGTTGTTTAACTTCTTAACTGTGAACATCTATTTCTAGTGTTTGTGGTTAAAGATTAGCAAAACTGTATGCACTGTTTAATAGTTTCTGTCCTTGTATTTGCTGTATGCGTAAATGACAATACATAAGCTTTGAGATGTTACTACACTGGGTTTCTGCAAGTGTGCAAACAGGATAATCTTTGCATAAATTGCATGGTTATATTTAGAAGTCTTAAATAGATTGTGCCAAGAAAAATCATTTGTCCAACAATTTAGTGCTGAAACTGGTTCTTTGTAGAAAGCTGCCCTCCTCCCATTCATTCTGCATTTAGACGTATGGGGGAGGACTCCTGAAATGTGCATTCTGTAGATGCATTTTGCATGATGTTGTCAAAAGGTCTTTCTAGCACTAACTGGATTCTATGGGAAGGATAATTCATGCTTCTCCTATATTGTGTGAATTTGTAAAAATTCAGAAATAATTATCACTCTTCTACAACTTTCTTACATAGTCTTAACTTTTAAGTTGAGGTGACAATTTGTCACTTAGCCATACACCTCTGAATCTGTCGGCAGTTTTACCAAAACCAAGTTTTCAATTCTGCTGTGTATGAATGCAGATGTGATTTTGGAATTGGAAAGGTGGGTCATGCAGGATTCAAATGTTTACACAGTTAGAAGTAAAAAGCCAGTGTGAAAATTCATAGTGCTTGGGAGAAGTTAACTGTTGGCTTTGGAGGCAAAAATAGTGTTATGTTGTGACATTCCACTGAGATGTGGACCTTCTGACACAGCAAGTGTTCGCTTGCTTCTTAGGACAGAACTGATGAGCCACAGAGGTGAGGGAAATGCAAAATATTTTACAGGAATTCCACCTTGACAAAAGGAGCTTTTGGAATCAGGATGATACAAACCCAGTATTAACATATACGATTATGTATCAATGCCTTTGTACTACTGATTAGCTTTGGTTTTATGATTTCAACACAGCTGATAAGCAGTTATCTTCTAAAACAACCCAGAACTACCTTTAAAACGAAATGGAAATAGCTCTAATTGTTGGGACTACTTCCATTTTGTTTTAAAGGTAGCTCCGGGTTGTTTTAGATGATAACTGCTTATCAGCCGCACTGAAATAATGAAACTGAAGATAGTTTTCCATGTACGTGGAAATAGTCCTGATTCTTGGGACTGTCTAAAACATTCATGTTCAGTGGTAGTACCTCTTCTGTTTGCCCCAAAGATTGAGCAAAATCATGGTGGTAGTTTTCTAATTCAGTAGAGCACGCTGTAGAAGAACTGTCTTCTTTCAAAGTTTTGTGTGTTTTTTTTTTTTTTCTACAGCAGATCTTAGTCTTTGCTGAGGTGATCTACATTACTGAAATACTTCTAAGTTCTGCTTTGAAATGAAAACTTCATATTTGCATAGATCATGGTGCTCTTTAAAGATTTGTTGTACATATTTGGGGACCATAAAGCTGTGTTTTAGCATTATAAAGCCTAGCTGCACAAAGGTTTAAAATGAACCTTGTACCCAAAGAATTACTTACCTCTTTTGAGATAGTGAAATTTCAGATAATATTGCTTTATAGTACATAGGTCATCACTGTAAATTGGAATAGATGTTAAAAGTTTGAAGCACTGATTACCTTGATATTACCCAACTCACAAGTGGATAGTGCGATGTGGGTAGTGAGATCGCAGAATGTAATTCCCGTATTTAGATCCTGCTTTACTTTAGTGTATTCACAACATCTTTATATTGTATGGTGAATGTCTGTTGCATGTTTCCACTGCCAGAAAAGAAGTAATAAAATTCAAAGAAATAAACCTCTCTTTCTACCTTTATAGACATGAACTTTCTTAGGTGTAGAGAGGATTGAAACAGTTTACTTCTGCTTTCAGCAGTGCAAGACCTTTCACTTTGCATACACAAAACTTGCAAAACAGAATGATGCAAGGGTAAAGTTACAATCCCTGCACCAAGTCAGCCAGTGGAGCAGAGTACAAATGAATCACAAACATGTCACATGTTGTACTCTTCCATTTCGCTGTAAGATCTATGAGTGCGCCAACATTATGAGTTAGCCATGATGGAGCCCTTTCTTAGAGGTTTCTGCTCTCCAGAGCAAAGTCAAGTCTATGCTAATGACCACTTGCCACGTAGTCATGTATTATCTCAACATACACATATATAGCAATGTTCAAAAAATAAGAAAATCTTACTTAGTGAGCCTGTAACAAAGATAGTGTGACACAGACAGTTCAGTCCAGTTTTTACCAGTACTAGTTGTTTCTCTCCATCAGCTATAGAGGCAGCAAAGCATGTTTTCTGTTTACTCAGCATTTTTTTCAAGAGCACTTACCTAACTACCAAGTACTGACTTCAGCTGAATGTAAGACTTCATTAGAAATCCTGATGAGATACCTTCTGAATGCTGGGGGCCAGTAGGGAACAAATCCAGCTTTGTCACTGCTCACACCTTCTACAGAAAGCAAGTTTGCTAACAGCAAGCAGGTTCTTTTCATTTTGCTACTGAGAAATGAGCCTCCAAGGGCATGGGGGCAGATTAGTCACTTCAGTTTCATCCTGCTGCTTCTCAGGGCAGCTAGAGAACTAAATGAAAGCCAGCCAGTCCCAAAAAGAGGCTGCTGTGAACTAAAATAGTACTGGCAGCTTGTTGGCACTCAAACGGGGTTGAAGATCACCTCAAAAAGTGTCAGTGGCATTTGGTCTGGGATGTGGCAGGAGACAAGAGAAATCTATTTTATTAATTTATCATTACAATTATCTAAAGGCTTTGAAAAGAAAAGGATCTGATCAAATGAACATAGCAGCTTGCTTGCCCAACAGGAAGCTGTTATTCTTCATAGTTGTTTGAGGGAGAGTGAGCTGAAAAAAAAAGGCTTTTCCCTCTTCATCCCAATGTTGTATCAAGTTGACTGAACTTTCTAAGAAAGATGAAAGTAAAATCTTAGTTTCATCATGGCTTGTTTTGCAAAGCTGTTGCTAAGTCATGGTTTCTGACTCACTGAAAACCTCTCTTTCAAAGCTTGCTTTTTCACTCCCCAAACATGAAGAATACCTGCTTGCTGAGGGATGTAGCTTGCAATTAATCTATGTTCTGCTGAACTGTCATGGAAAGTCACAGTGAGTGTGGGTCAGATACCTTCTGTCCCATTATTTATGTACTAACTGGATGGGTGCATCTTCAGTGAATTTTAACGGTCATGGGATGTGTGTAGTGTAATTCATCCTACTCTGTTGAATTACTACAGTGCAACCAGAAAGCAGACAGTAAAATTAAGGCATGACTACAGGATTCCTTTAGGTGCAATACAGCCCAGCCAGAAGCCTTGCAAGCAGAAGAGACTAAGGGTTTACACAAACTATTTTGGGTCTCTGAAGGTATCCCAGAAAGACCAAAGTAGTAGTCATCTCCTTTTCTGTCTGTGTATTAGAAAGCATGTGAGAAAATGTTAATCGAGCATAAAATCAGTGAAAACATTTATGATTTATTATAATAACTGTCATATTCAGTAAAAATATTTGTAAGGTATTATGGTAATTCGTATTAATCTTCATGTGCAAAAAAGCTGTATATCTCTATAAAGCTTTTAATCTATTAGTAAGCTTTGTGACATTTTCTTTCCAGAGTTTAGCTTTAATTTTCCAATCTTTAACCATTTAGTGCTGACTGTTTGTAACTCATGTCTTTGTATGCAAAGGTTCTCAGTATTCATTTAGAAGCTGTAAGTGCAGTCTCGGTGGGGGGCTGGGGGGCCCGTGGAGCGAGGTACTTAGCCGCACCAAGAAAACCAAGAAAATGCTTTCTTTCATATGAGGTGACTGTCCTCCTTGTCCTGTAGTTCCCCACCTTATTGTTTAACTTCTGTACGAAATTAAATGGAGCTC
The DNA here is from genome assembly GCF_963921805.1 of Phalacrocorax carbo. NCBI lineage: Eukaryota > Metazoa > Chordata > Aves > Suliformes > Phalacrocoracidae > Phalacrocorax > Phalacrocorax carbo. Next base: position 16,922,912 of record NC_087516.1, read on the forward strand.
TTACAGGCATTACTCTCCTTAATAACAGCCTAACACTTAACTGTGCTGTTGATCACTAGAACTGATTCAGGCAATTCTTCTGAAGGAAACAGGCAATCACAGGCTATCAAAGTGTATACACAGAAGAGTTCTTCACTGTGCATCTCTAGGTTTATATTTAGAGGCTATTAAACTTACTGCTAAAAAATCAGGTCTTCCTGTTAATAACTTCAGGCATCTTAAGCTTTTTGTATCACTGTCCATCTCCAGAGTGTCTGAGCGTACAGCCTTTAGAAGGCACTTTTGTCTTCCTGTCAAGTTTCCTGTTAAAAAGTACAGAATTTGTATTCCAATACTAAGGATTTTGTTCTCTTTTAGGATCGAAATAGAATGTATGACAGTCTGAATATGCACTCTTTGGAAAACTCCCTTATTGACATTATGAGAGCAGAGCATGATCCACTTAAAGGTATGTTACTATGCTAAATAAAGAAAAAAGGGTCATCCATTCTGCATATTTGAATTAATACTGATTTCTAATTTAGATTCTAGGGTCATACTAAAATAGCAAATGAATTATTTTCTCAACTGACATGAAAGGTCAATCTTAAGTGGTATTTTATTGAGAACATTGGTTTACAGCTGTTTAGAACTTAACCTAAGCTTTAGTAGTTTCATAGGTTTTTCTCCCTCTCCCCTCCATTCTTCCCTCCTTTCCCCCAAGAAATTAATAGTTTTGAGTTTTACTTGCCTGCTGTAGGAAATTCTACCTCAGTTTGTAAAGACACTCTGTTCTGTTACAGGTAGCCAAAAGAGGGTGGGAGGGGAATCAAACTGCTACCAGTGTTAGCCAGTTAATTTTCCGTTTCTTTGCAGTAGAACCTGAAAAGAAAACTAAGTCCACTGCTAAATTCAGTTTTTGTCCTTTCAAATATTTTTTAAAGCCCCCAGAAGATGCTAATGAACCTAATTGTCCAGCTTCTGTTTGTCTGAAGAAGTCCAGAAATACACTTGGCTTTAGAATGCTGGTTCCTTTTACCCTTCTGCGCTCTGTTCAAATCATTTGGCCACAGCAGCAAGCATATAGCTAAAAATTGTGGGCTTCAATTTTAACTCGTCTATTCACTGTGCAGTAACTCACTCTTTTGAATTCTGTTTTTCCATACTTATTCTCAGGTGGAGTTTACCATTGAACTTTGGGGCAGGGAGCCCAAGCCATTTTATTTGGTCTGATCAAATGTTATTTCATCTGTGGTGTTAGAATTAGACTAACACATTCTTAACTTTTAAAACTATCCAAGACTTCAGGCTTGCTTTGCAGAAGTTAAGTCTCAGTATCAAAACAATTGAAAAAAAGAAATAAAATGAAAAAAAAAAAAATTTCTTCCTTTTTATAATGTTATTTACTCCCATCCATTCTCCACTTCTAGGGGCTCCTAGACTTTATATAGATTACGTTAGCACATAAGGGCCTAATTTGAAAGACGCTTTGCTAGATTCTGCTCATGGTTCTCTTAAAGTCTGTAATCAGTTGGAAGACCTGTAGTACTCACATAGCATGTTATAGTATTGTAAAATTTACAATGTAAAGCCAAAAGTGTGGAGTGCTTTTTCAAGCTGAAAATCTCTACAAAGCATTAGTGAGTAGGTAGCATTTATTTAGCCAGTTAATTTTCCTCCCTTTTCAGACTGGAAGCTGAATTTAAATTTTATTAAATGTTCTTAAATCTGATCTCTTGTTTCTTACTCTCTACAGAGAATTAATTCCAGTTTTAACAATTTTATCATTTAAGTCCATTGTGATATTCAGTTTCTGTCTATTCTGCATGTTTACAAAACATTACAAAGTAATACAAAGGGGTTTAAATCTGGGGACAGTTAGCCCAGTGGTACCTGCTGTGGACTAAAAGCATGCATATGTCATCAAAGACAAGGTAACTAGTTAGATCATCCCTGTTTCGAAGCATTGTTGCTTCAATTTGCCACTCTCAGGTGGTGACTAATATTTGTTGGGTTATCTGAACCCAAATCTACCATTGGGAAGGATGTTAGAAGGTAAAGCCTAATGTTGGGCATAAAATCAGAGAATCCAGGTCTTCTGCTGCAATACGCTGTCACTGGCACCTCTCACATTCCTGAAAACCAATCCGTTTAGTCACTTTTTTCGATGCACACTGACATGAAAAGTGGAAGTGGTTCCCCTGTTCCCCCTGCCATGTCACTGTTTTCATTTTGGCTTTATAATGCAGAAGAGTTTTCAGAGGCACAGTGAGCACAGAAAAGACCCATTTTAATTTTTATTCATCTCTTCATATTTCATTATGATACAATAGATGAAAATTATGTATTTCCAATATTTTTTTCAGTGAAAATAAGACAAGACGAAGCTTTAATATTTTAAAGTGAACTGGGTTCATACATACATGCTTTTGAAAAACTCAGTGAAGTTTCCATAGCTATTCTGTGCTTTCCAGGGACATGAGTATATGGTTTCAGTCTACAGTTAAGAGATTTTTTTTCCTTTTTTTCCACCATCGTACTCTTGCAGTGAAAATTCTGCAAAGTTTTATGTTTGAACTAAAACAGATGGAAGCCATAGATAGTGATGAATTCAAAGGAGACCCTTTTTTGGTTTTTTTTTTTTGTTTGAGTGCCAGAGAACCATACATACGCCAACTGAATTTAAATAGAGTAATTGTATGCTGTTATTTAAATTGGTTCATTAAGATATTTTTTTCTCTTTAGAAGTTATAATGTAGCTGTTTCAGCTGAAATAATTAACAATAAAACACAAGAAATGTGCCTTACTGACTGAAAATGGGAAGAACAGATCACATCCTAGAATAGCCTTTTAGTTCCTTTCTACTCCTCTTCTGTTTAGTCACCATTAGTTGGCATTTCTGTAATTTCCTAGCAACTTGTAACTTTTTTTCTTCTGCAAACCATGAAACACTAATTTTGTTATTTCAGTCTCTGTGGCTTTTCTTTTCACCACAGAAGATCTGACATTTACTTAAGAAGCCATCATATTTGCTTGCAGAATGCACAGGATTAAGAATATTATTGTTATTTATTTGTTATTTACAACAAAGTATGTTATATATTAACAAATATTTTTTAACTAGAGAATATTTTTATGAAAGTTTAAGTCAATCTAAGCACACTAAAACAATGCATCTTTTATATCTGACCACAGCAGTAAAATGAAAGTCCCTGGAATTTTAAGCACGTGTTTCAGATTTAGCTGCTTACAATATCTGGAGTATGACTAAGCATCTTGTCTCAGATTTTGCACAATGCAGAACAGACACTGTGTGTACTAGCTCACAGCTTTAAGTTTTGCATTTCAAGATCCATTTTAGAAGGAAGTCAAATTTCACCACTTTTACTTTCATGAACTTGAAAAAACTTTTATTTCAAATATGATTCACTGAAAGCTAAGTTTATGCCTACCAGAAATTGTTTATAGAGGTATAGTTTTGGCTTCACTTAGACAAAGTTTAGTCATTACCACAGACATGATCAAAACAAAAGCAATTTTTAGCTTTCCATAAGACATTTTTTCAAGGTAGGTTAATAGGGAATAGATGCTTGACTTCACTAGTCATTGCAGCAGAAATACTGATCATATTAAAAGTAATCTTTTCCACGCAGCTTTCTTGAAATGCATTTCATAATAAGACACTAAGTAATGTTTACTATTACCCCATCCAATCAACAGAAAATAAACTGAAATTAAAATTAATAAAAGTGAAAATAAATCAATTCACTTTTACATCAATGTTCTTAAATAGCCTTTTTATTCTTCCAGTAGCCCTTAGAACTATTTTGAGAGAAGAATTGCAATATTAATAGCCTGAAATACATGGGTACTCGTAGTAAAACTTTTTCAGGCATGCCTCTTGTGTACTTGCATTTTTTTCCCTTATCCTCCCCCAAATACCAGTGCTTCTTGATGTCAAGATGTAGAAAACTTGGATTCCAGACAGTTCAGAAACAGGAAAGACAATATATTTGGGCTAAAACAGATTTTTGAAAAAACTTTGAAGAAATGGTTATATTTTGCATGGAATACTTATTAGAATTGAGGAGCAGGTGATTTAGCAGAATTTATAATCTAGTTTTAAACATATTTCTAGTGAAGACTATAGTATTATCCATGTAATTTAAAGGCTTGTCATTTGTAAGGCAAGAGTATTGATACTGTACTCAATTTACAATTCATTTCTGTTACCTGACCAACTTCTGCAAGCTAGATATAAGCTATATTAGCGGGAGTAACAAGAAGGAATATTAACTGTATGTTGAATTTTTTTTCTGTTTCTTTGTGAGGGGCAAAACTAATTTTTTAGGAAAGTTACACAAATATATTTTTTGAATAGCTAGTATTAAATAGTAAAAGTAAATCACTAATATTTGGCTTATATATATGGGAAAAATAACTTGATGTACTTAGAAGTCTGTCTTGCTCTTTCTTGGTTTTATTTTCCCTTTAAATTGGCTTAGTTGAGCCCTTCAGCTGTTAGACATCTTTCTTTTAAAAGCAACCTGCTGGCTCATGCTCAGTGAATTAAAAAGAAAAGCATTGGTGACTCAGCAACACAGTAGAGAACATTTTATTTCTTTGCATAAGGCAACTTCTGTTTTCAGAGAGATGTGTTTTATAGTTTGTGTTATGAATCTCTAAGGTTTAAAGTTATGCAATTGCTTCCTAGAGTAATTCAGATTGCACTCAGAGAAGAGTTTCTGAGGCTGAACAAAAAAAGTATGAAAGGAGGGACTTCTCTCTTAGTCATATAAAAGGCTTTGAAATTGTACATACAGATTGTTTCCTCTTTCTGTCATAGAAACTATTTATTATAAAAGAATATATTTAAGACTGATAGACTGATTTGCCTAAATAGATCAAGTATCAGAGACAACACATTTGGCCTCATTATGACTTACATAATACTTACACAGAGTTTGGCAGCGTAGTATCTAGGCTTTCTGTAACTAGGTGTTGTCCAAACATGGTTTTGTGCTGTTGTCTTAACTACACTGATTCAAAAACCGAGCTATCTGAAACTGCTACAGTCCTCAGCCATCACTGGTCTGTTAAAGTAGTTTGGGAAAAGCTTAACTTGGAGGCTTTTTCTCTTGTAGTCAGGAGATCTCTTGAAAATAGGAAGATGGGAAAGGCATTTGTGATTCTCAGTCTCTTCATTCAACCATTTAAAACTTTAAAAAAAGAGGGGGGTTTGACATGAAATATCAAACTTGTGAAACTCTGAGTCAGCAATGTTTAAAGCAGTTATTATACTTAAATCTATCCCAAATGTTTTAATATAGGGGATTCCTCCAAAAGTTAAGTTAAATAGGAATAGAAAGTATGCATTTCCAAAAGTAGATATGAATTTGCCTTTAAAATGCAAAGTGAGTAAGCACAACTACATGTGTATGCTCCGAAGCAGCTTACAAAAAATTTAAATTTCCATTGCCCGTATTAGTAACATGAGATAACAGAAATGTAGCTAAAAGTAACTTTGTTACTCTTTCCTCATGGTTTGGATTAGCAAGACTTTTAACTGGATTTAATGGGTAAACTGGCCCACCAAAATTTATTTGCAAACTTTTTTTTTCCTGTCCTTACAGAAGAATACATTGTGAGAAATACATGCCAGGCAGTTCTGTTATCATCAGTCATATTTAGATATGGAAGAGGGGGCTAAATTTAATAGAACTCCAGTTGAATAAGAAATGTGAAACACCTGCTTCTCCTTAGCAGTACTGTTTTGAATTTAGCCGCGATACATGAGAATTATTAATTAGCGGTAATGCAATGAAGTTGGAAATTCAGGTTTGCACAGAGAAACCTTCTGTAACATGATACTTTATGATACAGTACTGTAATGATAGGTATTGTATTTGTTCCAGGTAGCAGGACATTACTAATTTTGGATGCTGTAGAGCTGAGTTCTGTAGAAAGTCAGTGAAGTGACTACTTTTCATTTCTCAGGAATGGAATACATCTATTATTTAAGTATTTGATAGTTTCTAACTAATTTGTAGTTGATTTTAAACTAGTAAAGCATCTTTATACATTATTAAAATTCATTTTTTAAGCAGGTGGATGCCACTGGAATTGCTAGAATTATTTATTGAACAGTTTATACGATTCTAGATTACTGACATTGAAGTAGGATGGGATTAGATAGGATTTGTGTTGAGGACAGTTCTTAAAAAGGTACTTTTTTTTTAAATGCATCAAACAATATGCAGTGAATGTAGCTGACTAGAAAGAAATATGATAGAAGCAAAGTAAATTGTTAAGAGAGGGTGCTCCCGTCTTCTGTGTTTTATATACTGATATTTTAAGTGAGGTTTAATATTGTATATGTCCATTTAAGTAGAATGATGTGTTAAAAAATAGTTGTAATCTGAGCTCTGTATAAGACTGATCTTGTACCCAGTTCCATGCATGAAATGTTCTGAATTTCTGAATGTCATTAAATTCAGGTAGACACCCTAGAAACACATCATTTTTCTTCAACAGATTAATTTAAGGGATAAGAACCTAAGTTAATGTATCAAGTAGCAGTGATTGTATTTTGAAAAAGTAAGCAAACCTTCTATGTTAAAAATGTTTTTAAGGTTGTAAGCCAAGTACTAGACAAGGTAGTAAACGCAAGTATTAAGTTCACTGGAATGCAGTAATACAAAATACTGTTTCATTGAAATAACAATGTAAAAAAGACTTAAAAGAAGTATCAGTACAGCTGTACAGGTACTAAATAGTGTGTTATTAATTTTCCTTTCTAACCCTCAAATCATTCATTATCTGAGCTAGGAGATTCATCTCTGTAACACAGCAAGATAGGGTTTCTTTGTGTTCCTGTGATTCATAGGTTTGATGCTGCAGTAGTGGGCCCAGCCTCTTAGTGCACTGTCTCCCCACTACTTAATGAGGAGTGCTTTATTATTTCAACTTTTTCAGTTTGGCACCTATGATTCAGATGCAGCTTATTTGTGAAGCTGTAGGGGGTAAAAAAGCAAAAGAACGTAAAACCAGAGTTGTAAACCCAGAATTTACGATCTTCTAAAAGAGTTTTCCTCACCAGGTGTTGACATTGGTGGGCTTCTCTCTTCTGTTAGGCCTTAAATCTGACCTCTTTTTCGGTAGTAATTACAGAAGAACATGCATCTTTTGTCTCCTTTGCTGAATAGGAAAAGAAGATAAATGTACACAGACAGAGAGAAAGACTGTCAGCACAGACTCGAGGAGGTTTAAGATGAGATGATTTCTCACAGTTTCTATTGTTACTCTAGATAGATACATCATTCTCATTTGCAAGAAATAGCTCATATTGTTGCAAGTATTTCTATAGCACCGTATATAAACATGATGGTGACCATAAATAATCTTGTAAAATCCTTGCTGTTAGGAAAATGGGTATTACCTTTATAGACCAAAGAGCTAAGAAGTGAAGCAAAATGGCTTATTATACACCAGGCTGAGCAAACCAGTGGCAGCGCCCAGATTGCACTTTAAGGATGCCTTGTTCCTAATTCTTTTCTTATGATACCAGCATGCATTGCTAGAAGGGCAGAATATTTATAGTTCTGAAAAACATTAGGTATAGCTGAAAATGTTCAGCATGACAGAAAAAAATGGCTTGTTTGTTAAAACTGGACACTTCTGAAGATAAGGAGCATGAAGACAAAGGCTCCTACAAATATTTTTGTTTAGTGTCTTGCCTAAGCCTGCTCAAAAATTCTGGAGAAGCTGGAGAAGACAGCAGAGTACTTTTGGGTGGCATTCATCTGCCCTTTTCCAGGAGGCTGCCCTTGCCTTTCACCGCTTTCTCCACTGTCAAATTCCAAAGCAAATAGTTCCTACCTAATCTGCAGGTGTTCTGATACCATCCATTCATACAATAATGAAATCCGTGGGAAGATAAATAGTATGTGGCTGTATAAAAATCTTTTTCCCACAATGCCTGTAAATAATAAGGCTGAATAAAACATCCTATGAACTTAATCTTGCTGTTTTGAATATAAGAGCTCATAATAGATATTTTTCCTGTATTTTTCATAGAAAATTATCATGTTGGTTTCCTAAGGGGGAAGAGCAAATTTTAAACCCCATTACTTGCAGATTTTCAGCAAAAACAGGCTTTATTTAACCCCAGTGATGTCCCTTGGGACACAGAACTGCTATTTCGAGAAATTTCCAGTCTTGCTGGGTTTACCAACAATGTCGAAGGGGGAAAACGGTGTATGGTAGGAATTGTTAGACAACCTTAATATATGCATTGCTGATTTGGTTTTCTTGTTTTCCCTTTATTTCTCTCTTTCTTTTTAGAAAGAGTGACCCTTATTAGGGTATGACAGTGTCTTATTAATACTTGTAACTTGGAAGCCAACTGCATATATATTCCCCTTTAAACCTGTGTGCATTCTAAACACCCGTTGCTTCCAGGCTGGATTCTTCTTTATGCCTCCACAAACATTCTCGTTTCCTCCAAAAGATATAAATGTTTAAGTTACAGTATTATTTAATGTATGCTTACAGATTATAAGCAAGCAAGTATGTTTGAATAGGAAGATAGATGGAAATGTAGTTTTTTTGTACACTTCTTCCAAACACAGCAGCTATTGTAAATGTCTGTCTAGATCAGTGTGCACTACTGGTATGTTTGCAGCTTCCTTAAACAGAAAACGTCTCCTTTAAAAAAAAAAAAGGATTTGTGGTGAACAGACACTTCAGCTGTGCAATTGAAACCATTCATTTATCTCTTAAAGTAGAACAGGCCACCAATGTAGTAAAATGCAATACTTAAAAAAAATTCTAATGTCAGTATATGAGATTTTAATGTAATTTTTATTCAATATAAAATCTGAAAATGTTGTCTATCATATTCTTTAATTTTGTTAATTTTGTGGACAAACCAGCACCCTACTTTTTCCAGACTTACTGAAAAATATGACATAAAATGGTGATATGTAGTACACCAAGATACAGTCATAAATTGGTTAATAAAATTTTAATGCCTTAATTCCTATTAACATGATTTTTTTCTTAAATTGATTCAAGCAAAGAAGCACTGAACTGTAGAAATGCCACTCTGTTAAGCAATGTGCATAGTACAGTTATTCAGTCTCTATGAAAGAGAAGACTAAAGCAGTCAGCACTATTTCTGGGTGTCATGAAACAAAAAGTAGCTTTATCCTATTGGAGCTGATCCCAAAGCACATTGCAGATCTTATGACCAGAGAATTAAGGTTAAGAAGTTTGTTCTTGTCAGCTTTAACTTGGGTCAAGGGTATTGTTGGTTAATGTGCTTGGAGTTAAATATTAGCTCTTTATTTCCCTTAGGCAAACTGGAAATATGGTTTATATTTAAATTCTAAGCAGTGATTTTTTTCATTATTTTTTTCTAGCATAATAGCTAAAACCTCTGCTTTTTTCTTGTTTTGTTCTTTGGTTTTTGTTTTCTTTTAAGGTCGCTTGAGTTATCCACATCCAGGGACTGACAATCTTCTGATGTTAAATGGTAAGTGCTAATCTTATAACAGTTCCTAATTATCTCTAGCTTAGCTTAAATCTGACATGTTGGTATAAAATTATACTATTATATTCTGTTATTGAATTACTTGCCTCTAGTCTTCAACACTGATGGGACTGTTGCCATTTTTCAGAATTGAATGGCAAGAGCTAATCTTGCAACAGCCTTTCATTATATCTGGCTTATTTGAAATCTGAAATGCTTGTAACGATGCACTATTCTTTTTTGTTCTCAAGCAAACCCGTGGTATGTTTTCCAAAGATCTGCTAGAAATCTGTTACACAGAAACAGGAATTGGAAAAATAAGGAGGCCAGTAAGGCATGTTTTTCTATCTTGTGTAAATAAAGAGTGAACAAGATACTTTCTGTTACACTTATGTGAAATAACATTTTATTTTTGCTGTGTTTTTTGGAACTGGCTTTGTCAAATATGTTTCTAACTGAAATATGCTGAAGTTAGAGTTCGTGTTCATGTTCCTCTCCCAGTAGGTCAAACTTCATGAACATCTGCTACTGAGTGAAGGCATGAACTTTAGCCTTTGTTCAAAGCTAAAGAAGGAAGCAGAGCTTGGTAATCCATCTAAGTCAATAATAAATCAGGGGTTTTGCACACAAGTGTTTTCTACATTGAGAAAAATTAGAGCTACAATGCCACGGCTTTTCTAGATTAGAAAACGTGGAAGCTGTTGTACACCAAGCAATTACATTTTCGTCATTGACATGATGGGTCTAAATGTTACCAGTAAACAGCTAATTATTAAAAAATACAGTCAGAATAGTTATTTTCAGGTTTGTGGTTCTGTGGAGCTCTTTTTTAATTGCCTTACCCTTCTGCGCAGTCATTTACACTTGTACAAATAGATATAAAATGTAAAAAATATCTAACTTCCCTTGTGTAACACCGAGCAAGTGTTTAAAACTTTAAGGAAATTCAGGTTTAGCTTTATACCCAGTAAAGGAAAGTATTGCGCAACGGACATTTGAAGAATTAGGCCCTTTGCTATTGAATAGTTCTTTAAGATAATGGAATATCTTGAAAACTGAAAATACCTATTTAACTATTGAAATAAAATTAGTTCTTAGCCCACACAGGCCATAATCCTGATTCCAGTACATTGAATATCAATGTGCTTGATGTTACAACATTTACAACAGTTAACTTTCTGTACTTAACTGCAACTGTAAGACCTGTTCTGCAAGCTGGTTTGTTTGGGTGGTATATGTGCAATTGTCATTGTCAGTCAGTGTAAGAAATTAATGTAATTTTAGTTCACTTGTTTTAATGCTTAGAATGGTAAGCTTCTCTTTTTATATTTTTGTGTGCTAAAAGAGCACGTGGGAAGCATTGTTAGTCTGTGGAATATCTAGGAAAAATTCTTTGCTATTATCATAGACATTGGAAAAAATCTCAGTGGTACTGGTCTACCCTGAAAACCTTACCACAGAGCTAGAGTATGTGCTGAAGAATATCTTGTTTGTTACTAATGCTGGTGGGATTTCTACTGTAGTTTGGAAGTTAGTACTTAATGTGACTGCTGTCCTCTTTAAAAGCTGCAATATTACTTCCAACCTTCAATAGGTGAGATAAAAATAACAATTTGAATATCTAAAGGACAGGTGCTGCAACACCTAATTTTTAGGTGTGCCCTTTAGAATTTAATTCAGAGTGTTGGTTTAGACACCTATGCTATGTACGCCATGTACCTGGAGAGCCACCTCAGATGGAGTGTCTGAACTGCAGCTACTCACAGCTCGAGAACGGAAGCACTGGCAACAGCTTCTGAGAAGCTCCAGCTGCTCAGATTCTGCAGAACCTTCCTTTCTTAGCAAGAATTTAGGGGCTTCCTCCAACTCTGTGGTAATGAGAATTGCAGCTGGAACACTCGCTGATAAAGTTGTAGACTTCAGTTTCCTTCTCTGCTTAAGTGGATTCAAGCTCATATTTCTCTCTATCCCTGTAATTGGTGCCTTGGAGGGAGGAACAGGGAAGAGGAGAGTGAGAGTTGGTAATCCATAGACTCACATTTGTCCTTTACTTTCTCAGTAAGTGTTGTGGTTGCTACAAGCAGAAGCAGGAATACTAGACCTTAATGAAAGAAAGCACCAACATTTTTAAGGATCCTGGGCCCATCTATGTGCACACTAATACTTAACACTGGATCATGGCCGTCACTGGGTTTTAGTTGGTTTTATTGTAGTGGACTGGTATCTCTGGATCCCAGTAAGGTTCTGACATGAGCCAGGCTGGAATTCCTCAACCTTTTTAAGACTAAACACTTCTAGATAAAACTTATTTTTAGCTAGTTTTTCCTCCTCTTAAATGATAGATCTTTCCCAGTTCCTTTAAAGTGTACTTACTGAACTGTACCTAATATTAACATTTACAGTTTTCATTATTTAAATTAATGAAATGAACCAAAGGAAAGCTGATTTATGTGTTTTAATAAATTATATATCTGATAATTATATAGCTGTTTCAGCTCAAACTGTAAAAAAGCAATGCATTTTTAATGACTGTTAGTTATCTCTCAAAAGTTGAAAAAAGATACTTTGGAATGGGTTTACCTGAGTATATCTTTAATTGTTGACTTAGAACCTTTCTGCAGCATGTAATAATGCAAGAGTCCAATTTGATGGGGTGTCAGGTGTGTTTTCCTCATTACATGGTCATCCCCCCCTTTTATAGATGTAATGCATTGAATTTTTTTAATGGCTATTGAAACATAATCCACCATTTGCTTAGTTTAGCAAAGGAGTATTAGATTTTTCCATCTTAAAGATAATGTAGCTGGTTGTGCTTCTGAAAAGAGCTGGTTTACTTCAAACAGAAGTTATTAAACTTCCTACACAGGAATTGCTAAATGAGTTTCTGTAGTCGGTTAGGCATGCCAAACTTAAATGGTCATCACAATCTCTTTCAGCCTTAAAATCTATAAAGATGTGATTTCTAAAGAAATCTTAATAGAATTTAGGCACCCAAATCCAATAGAATAAAATGAGAATTAGGCATTTACCTCCTCTAGTCCGGACTCTTGGGAAACTTTTGCCATAATTGTTTTTGGATTTCTTTAAACGACAAATATTTATTAATGAATAAGGCTTCATCACTTCACCATCACCATTTGATCATTAAATCAGGAATGTTAGTGAGAAATAACAAATAGTAGTGTTACTTTCTATCATGAATTCTGAAATTATCTTTAAATATAGGAAGCTTGCAGGGTAGTTTTTCCTGTTATACAACATAATATTTTGAATTCAGCTCAGTCGTTCAGTAGAGTTATTTAAAAATGTACATATTTGATCTCTGGTATATATTTGAAATACATGTCTGAATGAAATAGAAATTATACGTTTACTGTCTGTATGATAGTATTGCTCACATAATGTAAAAAGTCATATTTATATTGTCTTGATGTTAGATAAACACGCACAAAAAGTGTATTTAATTCTGTTTCATATTTCTATCTCCAAGCTGATTTAAGTTGCAGAAGAGGGGGTATTAATTTTTTTTACAGGTTTAAGCTTTATTAGCATGCAACTTCAGGGATATAAAAACAGAAAGTTTAACTATAAGGGAGTGTCTTTTTTGTATGTACAGCACTCTTAATGTTGGAAGGTTCCAATGTTATTGGACTTCATTTTTCTTTGGGCATCATTATACTTCTTGTATGTTTTGTCTAACATATTTTCTAGAAGTGTATCTCTTGTACTTTCTCACTCATTTGAAATCTTTCAGAGCTTTTGACTAATTAAGATAGCCAGCTTTATAGACTAAAAGTTAAAAATATTTCTGTATGACTTAATTCAGGAGGGAAGGAAAAAGTCTAATCTATCCTTTTTTGTTGTGAATCAATTGTTTGCCTGCTATGTCTGGCCTCTCCCAAAGGGCTGTCTCACCTGCAATTATTTATCTAAACAGATGGACTAATTTTGTAGATGTATGTATTAAATACATATATATAAAAGCTATAGCTACATCTATAAATATATATAATTTGTATATCTATACAGACCACAAGCTCTGTAAACACCTGTGCTCTGAAAAGTCTAAAACGTATGTGCATGTTATTTTAAGAAATACAGAAATATTCCTGACTAAATATCTTCAGAAAGAATAATCTCATTGCTTACGATGTACTAGAAGTTTGATTCAGTGAGGCTGTTCTTACAAGTATTATCTGGCCTTTGAAAGAATGTTTATATATGTGTGTGTGTAATGTGGAGAGAGTAAAATACTGAAGTTTCATAAAAATGTGACACGTTTGCTTTCATATACTTTCCGTAACAGTAGGACTTTGTACTTAATGTTATTAAAACAACTTAGCTATAATATAACCACTGTGGTCTTAAAGTCTAGATAAAAATAGGGAAAAAATAATAAGTTTTGCAAACCCATACACTTTGATGTTAATGATCACGTTTATTGCAACAGTGCCTGAAGAGGCATAAAGAGGAGGAAAATCCTTGCCCAAACTAGCTTGCAGTCTAAATGGACAAGGCAGATAAATATCAGGGACGGGGATTTGCCATACAAGTAAAATAAATAGTGTGGCAACATTAAGTACAATTATTTTCCCATTTTCTGATTTCATGGTTTTGCTGAAGCAAAGAATACTCAGATAACTTTGGTACATCGTTATAATTTCTATATATAAATAAAATACTGCAGCAACTACCCTTTTAAGTTGAATTGCATTGGGGTTTTTTTAAGCATTTTAATAATCCTTTTGTGTTTCTCCTTTAAAATTACTGTTGTTTATTTTTAAATGCACAAAGAAAAATAGTTTAGGTGTTCTGTAACAAAATATTTTTATGCATATCAGCTTGTCTTAGCTATATCAGCTTGTCTTAGCTGTGAAAATATAAGAAAATAGTTGAGCTGATTTAGTTGGCAGAAAGGCAGAAGTGGCAGAAGAGAAATTACTAATGCTTGTGACAAAAGATGCTTATTAATATGCATTTGTATATTATTTTCTGAGAGGGAACATGGCGCTGCAGTCATTGCTGTGGATGTGATACGCTTGAATTTTCCCTGGTTATTCTAGTTTCATTTGTGGAAGGTAAAAAAAAGGCATGCAGGGGGTTAGACAGGGGCTTAGTGATGATGCTGGTGCTCTGTGGGAGTCACTTTGGTCAGGAGTCAGAAGAGGTTTGTACATGCTGCAACACTGACATAGAGCTGCATGTCTTGTAAGTGCCTCACTTCAGAGGAAGACAAGTCTGAAGTTTAGCGTTAGCCTCCCCATGCAGCCGCAGCCAATAAGAACTAATCACATAGAAGAATGCAGTATGTTTTGTGGATTCTGTTTGAATGTGGGAAATCTGGACATAGGTGTTGGTTGGACACCCAAGTCTCTTAAAGAAAGTGGGCTGTTCTGTTTTGGCTTACTCGTAGAAAGTTGGAGGATCTGAAAAACTTTAAGCAAAAGACTCTTCTCATCAATGGTAATTCTTTCAAATGTAAGAAAGTTAGTTCAGTGCAAGTTGGATAGGAATATGATGACTGTTGTGTAAGAACAGCTTTAAGGGAGAAAAATCAAGGAGAGATTTTCAGAATTCCTTAAGCAGTCCACTGAATTCCTAGTAGGAAGGGATCAACATAACAACGAAAAAACTCCATGCAAATGGGAGGTACCAGGATATAAGTACTTAATAATATGAGAATGGAACAAGGAATGACACTTAGGAATCACTCGAGTTTATGAGGCTGCATGTATTTCAATGTCCAAGAACCACAGCTGCTTTTTAGGAGATGTATATATGAAGTCCTAGTAAAATCCAAACAATATTGCCGAGACACAGGGATCTTTGTTCATAAACGTTATAACATTATGTTTTATAGTAATATTTTCTATTTGGTTATTTAACTACAATGCTGTAATGATTAAAGTAATCTTTCTCAGATACAAAGTCTGTGAAATGTGAATAGAAAATACTTTGTGAAAACATAACTAAGAAATTGCACATAGCTTGATTTTTGTATCAGTAATCTATTTTTAGTTTCCTAGCCTTCAGGCAGAGAAGCAGTCAGTATGGTCTTCTAAACTGTAGCTATAAGCGTGATCTCTTTAAGAATCTTGCAAAACTCAGAACTCAGGAAGATCTTGGATTTACTTGTAGTCTGTCAGAAATTGTTTGCCTTTGTGCAGTGTTTTTGACACAATGCTATTTCTTGTGACTTGTGCCCTGATTTTGTTTGCCACCACAAGGAGTCTTTTGTTTCAAACAAAACCTTGTGGTTAATTTTCTGCTAGGTCTTTTCATGAAAAAGGAAGGTCACAGCTTATAGCATTTGTATTGTCACTGCAAAGGACTGGACAAACTGTTCCACGGACCAGGATGTTTCCGTGATTAATTTAATGCTTGCTGCATGCTTTTTAAAGTAATATTTTCCTTTTTACAATTTCAGTACCCTGTGTTATTTAGACACTTGTGGAAGATATGAATCACGTTTGTGAGGATGAATTACAAAGTTACCGTAATATATGCATCCATAATTAACATGAAGTTAAGATCAAGTATAAAGACAGGATGAAATATTTTAAAGTATGTTCTTTACAGGTGGTGCTAACATCAATTCAGTAGTAAAATAGGATGGTATTTAGGTGAGGCTTTAGTTCAATGCATTCTTATCTACCACTATTAGTAGCCAAGTACTGATGCAGAATTCTACTTATCACTTACCCACATAGTTCTTTCTATCTTAAATATTTTAATATGTGGGCATGATACGGTTATATGACATTTTACAATTTGTCCTTTGTTTGCATGCAGCGAGGAGTTATGGGCGAAGACGAGGTAATTCACTTCTGTTTGTTACAGTACAATTAATTCTGATTGAGCTGTTACTGATCCTTACGATTAATTAATCCAGATTGTTGATTGTAAATACTTATCTGCATGTTGTCTTAGTTTGGGGAAGATGGAGGGTGCAAGGGAAGGAGCGGTGTGGTCTGGATTGTTATGATCATTGATCTCTTCTTACAGTTTGAATTACAAATCCGTTAATCAGGTAAAACACTGTAGTTCTAATCATAGTTTATTTCATGCTAAGGGCTACTGCTTGCAGTTGTTGCCCCCGTTAAAAGTATACAGTTTGCAGTTGTTATTCTAACTCGCCATCTTTTGCTTCTGTAGAAGTGATAGTGCAGAGAGTAAAAACTAAAAGCCTTTCATAAACTTAGCAAGAAATCCAGTAGACGACTCTTAGGAACAGTAAATAGATTTTCGTAGTATAAGCCAGTATATGCTCAGTGACCTTAGAAAAGCTGTCCTGATTTAACTATATGAGGATGTGACCTGCAGTTGTTACCAAGACCATGTCCAGCAAAAACATCAAGATCTTTGATTGCTTCCAGTATTCACAACATGCACATAAGTTCACATCTCTCTCTTGATCTCTGCCTTGGTTCATAACTGATTGCTTGGTAGCCCCAGTGTCGAGAGGAACAGTGACCTACATCATGGTCAATGTATGTAACAGCACAATCATGTTTTGGCGATTCCTGCCAGATTCTGCTTAATTCTTTTCACTATGGTAAAACAAAAAGAAACAAGTGTGTTTAAAAGGGCTTATCCTTTTCATTCACAGTCACCGGGAGAAATGTGAAAGCCTAGCAAATTACCTTTTTCTTCTCTTTAGCTGAGACACATGGAAAAGTGAAGAGGAGGGAGAAGAAAGTATTAGGAGTCATACAAAGCACTTTACTCTAAATGTGTTAATCCATTGTCCTCTGTCATTTTAGCTCTCTGAGGAGCTACAGTGCTTTTGGCAAACCTTTATCCACTTCAAAGTAAAACTGATCTCTCTGCTGTCACTTCAGAACGTGTTCTGATGGTTCAATTTGTACTGTGAAGAGAGCCTCAAATTCTCATTTTTCTCAGATTTTAACATGGGTCTGTGGGCAAAAAATACACTTTTCTGAGGATTATTCTTTCATTATTTTTCCCCCTATATACTTGTGAATATTGTGAGTTGGAATTGTCTAAGTAGTACTTTTAGAGAAACACAAAAACATAATTTTCATGGTCCCAAGAGACAACTTCCTTAAGTATAAACTGTGTGTTTATTTTTTTTAAAAAAAACAACCCAGAACAAAAACTGAAAAAAAAACCCCTACGCTTAAATGTGTTTATGGCAATATTCTAACGCCAAAAAGTTCATTTAAATTGGCTTGTTTTAAAGTCACTTAAGTTTCTTTTTTCTAGCGGTATAGAGACTTGCAGAGAGGTAAAGAGGAAAGCTATGTGCTTTTTATAAAGATAACCCAGCTGAATTACAGTTATTTTGGATTTAAGGTGTTAAGATTAACTCTCATATGTTAGTGAAAATTCTTAAAATTTCTACTTTTGCAGTTTCCTGCAAGTTCCTCTACTTTGAGTCTTATTTTTTCCATTAGCCACTTTTTCCTTTCACTGTCACTATGATAACAGCTCCATCTTCTCCATCATTCATATCAGTAATCCAGAAGTCCATGGTCATATTCCCGCTTTCTTGATTATGTAACCACATCTTAACATTTCTCATATACATCTTTAAGATCCAATAATTCTTCCTAGTCTTCATAACTGAAACACATATCCACATGATTCAGCTGCTGCAGTATTCATAGCATGATCTTGCTTCTCTTACGTCTAAATAGATGATTTACAAGAAGAATCTGCCTGGCTGCTTCTTCCAACTGTGTTAACTTTCTCCCTTGCTTCCTCACTTTTCTGCCCCATTGAGCACCAGCTACATGCTTCCACTTTTAAAGGCACTCTGCAGATCTGTTAGCTAGATGTTGAATGCATCTTTATGATAGCAAGCAAGGATGCCATCACTTGCTCCCCACTAGTCGTATTCTCAAACAGGCATATCACCATTCTTAATGGAAAGGAGGAGCCTGCTACAGCTTTCTGCATTTTCTGTACTCCTCTCCATTGGATGCCTACTTAAGACATGAATGTGAAATGCCACCATAAAAATGTTGTAGTTACAGTCTTTGTTACTTAGTACGGTCCTGTGGTCCTGCTTTTATTATGTGATCCTCGTGACATTTTATGTTTAGTTGTTTTCTCTCATCTTGTGTGTTCATTTGGTATTTTTAATGTACTATATTTTTATTATGGATTTAGATACCAAACCAGGGTCACTGGGCATTACCACAACATAGGTCATTGGTCATGATATTTGCTGTCTTTTTGCCAGCCTTGTCTTTAAGCACTTGATTTTCAGGTGGTCTTCTGGAAGTGAATGGCTTTCATACTGCTCTCACCCCTAGCTGATCAGCATGATGTCTGTAGGCGTTCCTGTGGGGCTTTCCTGGTAGTATTTCCCTGAGAGGGGATAAAAGTTACAGACTGCAGTATGGCTCACATCTAAGGTACTGCAGACAGCTGTCAGGGACCTGCTGCTCCTGCGTATGGATTTGCAGTGGGTGAATCTGGAAGAAGTTGGCTACTTGAGATGGAAAATTAACTTGCTTCCCGAAAGTATGCTAGGTTGTTTTTTAGTCTTGTTTGCTTGCTTGTTTTTGGAAAGCAGTTGAATGTTGGAGTTCTCTAAAATTTATAAATATAAAATAGAGGGGAAATAAGTGGGACAGAGTTACGATGTTTTCACTTCCCCCTGCCATCTCTACATCTCTTTTGATCAGTTTGCATTTGCAAAGCCATCCTGTGAACTTCACAGATTTTACACTTGCTTTTCAGGGTAACTATAATCTTACTGCAGATTGCTATGTGCTAGGAACCACCACAAGGCTTCCCTCAAACTGTGGTAAATTTGAGAGTGAGAAGGATAAATCAGCACCGTGACTCATCTTTCAAGTGTTACATTTTGCGCATTTAATAAAATCCTCTTTTGCTTTCTTAGGAATTAAATCCATTCCTGTGTTATCAGCATCAGATACCTTTAAAATAGAAGAAAAAACATACCTGTTTGAAACTTCTTAACTGCGTACATGTTTTTTCTGTTTCCCTCTGTTCAATTAAAGTGTAAGATTTTTTAGACATGTGGTAGTCATTCTGGTGATGGAAGTTATTTTTTTAACTTGAAGTTAAACCAAAGACAGACTAATGAAACTCACTTAAGCAGCCCTTAATATGATTTCTTCATAAATAAGACCCTTTATTTAAAAACAACTTACTACTTCCATACTGGATGCAGCAGAGTAACTATAATGTAGTATGAAGTATTATGCTTACAGTGATGTCAGCTTGCAATCTCAAATTCCCTTTTTGAAGTTTAATACTTTCTTCAATTTCTTAAGTTTTATTTAAACTAATGTGTACTTTTTTAACATCTTGGGGTTTTATTTTTACTTTCCAGACTGCTCTTCCCCCATTTCCTAAAATTACATAAATATGTACTGCCACAAAATTATTTTAATGTATATTATTATCTTTTCTTTTTAAGGCCGTTCTTCCCTCTTCCCAATAGATGATGGTTTGCTGGACGATGGTCATAGTGATCAAGTTGGAGTCTTGAATTCACCTACCTGCTACTCCGCTCATCAGAATGGGGAACGAATTGAGCGTTTTTCTCGGAAAGTATTTGTTGGAGGTCTTCCACCAGATATTGATGAAGGTGAGCTGCCTGGAAACTAGACGAACTAAGTTTGGAGGGAGAAAGAGAGATTTTGAAAAATCTAAATGAAGTAGTAGAAATAATCCACTCAGCAAAATAATATAGTGGCGTAAAAGGTATGAGTTGATGCATATGTTGAGCTTAATATCATTTGATGTCATCCATCTTTTTTGGTTTTGAGATGGTTCAGTTGTCTCTGATTCTACACTTGCAGATTGTAGAGGTGCATGTGATGCCTGGAATCTGTTCTCCTGCTTACTTTGCATATTCCTTTCAAATACATCTTAGCCCTTCATAGTGTCCTCTATCTGTGCCTGCTTTATTCTCTATTCATAGAAAACGTCTATTAGCAATTGAATTTCAAATTCTATTTTACTATTACCTGAAGATCTCAGAAGTGGTTTAGAGAGGTTAATATTTTTCCTGTTCATAATTAGAGAAACTAAGGCAGAGGAAGGTCAAGTGGCAGAGTACTCTGTGATGCATTGCACACAGAATGTACCACAGAAGCTTAGATTGTTAAGTGTTGCAGTTGGAATGGCTTTGTACAATAGTGCTGATTTGAAGTAATCGTGCTCTTTATTATTAGGTATCTCCTGTGCAGATAAATGTAAATTACATGCTAGCTTTCTAATGTAAGCAGAAGTCTCACATGGTGTGAATTTTGGGGTTGTCCTATGCAGGAACAGGAGCTGGACTCGATGACCCTTGTGGGTCCCTTCCAACTCAGGACATTCTATGATTCATTGTAATCCTAGAGTAACTTGCAAACCATGTTTTTGTTTCATCTTCATTGTGATGATCTCCTGCAATGTACTAAGGGATTTATTTTAATATACTTCAGCTTTTTTTAATGCACTTTAGCTTCTAATTCAAATGTGCACTGTTGCCTTTAATACAAATGCTAAACAAAGACACATGGAAATACATTTTCTTTCTTTCCTGCCTGTTTATGTGCTGATGGCAGGACACTACTGAAAGAAATGGAGCGTATTTGTGTTTGAGTTACTGCTTTTGTAGAGTTTAGGGTGATTTAATTTTTTCCTCATGGCCAAGGTTCTTACAGTCTGACAGGAAGGAGTGGCTGGGGTAGCAAGACATCACAAAGTTGTTCAGGGGGCATAGTAGATCTTCGAACGAGACTATTCATGGTTATCTTAGAAGCACCTCTAAATAGGCAATTTTAAGTTTCTGTTCCTGATCTGTGCATGGTATCTGCTGGAAACTGCTAGCATGCTAATTGTGGTGGTACGTATTATATGAGTATCTACCTACAAAGCTCTGAACTGTACATCACTAAATAGTAAACTGTTATGATTGCATTCAAACCAGATTCTGAATTTAAGGAAGTACCTCAGCAGTTTTCACCACTGCCTTTAGTTGCCTATATGCTTCTGAAATGCTCCTGTTACTAAGCAATAAAAAACAAATGTAAGCTTAAAATCACCAGAAATATATTGCATAAATATTAATGCTTTAGAAGATGCCTATTCAAGTTTTTTGTTCATGAAATTTGGAAATTTTGTTCCTTTCCTCCCCATGTACTCTCAACTTTTGCTAGAAACAAAGACCTTTGCTTGATAGTATTTTTTTCATGTGTTATGTAATTTATTTTAATTGCAACTATTATACCTGTTTTTAGATGAAATTACTGCTAGCTTCAGAAGATTTGGGCCTTTGGTAGTAGACTGGCCTCACAAAGCAGAAAGCAAGTCCTATTTTCCACCAAAAGGTAAGAGAGTTGGAAGGTTTTGACCTGTCACCGAGTAAAAGTCTTACTCTGGTAAACTGTCTCATCTTTTTCCAAAGGGCGTAATTTATAATCCCTGTGAACAGTTAATTCCACAGTTTCAGTGCAGGTTCAGACATGGTTCCTTTATATCACAAGTCTAAAACCTGAGAGTTTTGTTTTAGTATTGTGCCTGGTTCAGTGCTGGACTCTTGAAGGATCTTCCATATTCTGATTTCTCATATATCAGCGTCATATAGTTATATGTGTCATTTATCCTAGGTTCTGCATTTGCATATCTATATGGTTTCCAAAACTGACATTTGGTAAAATTTTTAAGACTAAATCTTAGATTAAAATTTTCATAGGAAGTTACAGGCAGGGTTCAGAAGAATGCATTTTGGGTATCTGATTGAGATAATGTTATGTTTATTTGAGTTTTAGGATGTGAACTTCCTGTTGAAGCACTAAGTATCTTTTTTGATAAATGATTAAATGTTGATTTTTAACTCTTTCTGGTGTTGCTGTTAGACTAGATTCTTGAGTATCACAAAGTATTGGAAAAGCCATTCTGTACATTAAGTAGTTAAATTACATAGCATATCTCTGTACATGTACAATCATGTATTGGTACATATCAAATAAATGCAAAAAATCTGATCCAGATATGAAAGCAACGCAGAGATTATTCATTTGTAGAGAACGCAGCAATTCCTTCCTTCCCTGGAAGTGATGAAAGTGGGTATAATACCTTTATAAACTGATTCTTCATTTATTTATCTGACCATCTATGCTGGGTGAAAAGACAGGATTATTATCCCAGAGTGGGAAATGGAACTGGAAGTATTTGAATAGTATTTATGAATGCTACATGGAAATTCTGAGACAAAGAGACTTTGGCTTTTTTGATTGTCAGCCTGATACACAAAGCTACTGTCAAGTTAAATTTTATTATCCTAAGGAGTGCATCTCTCTCCATAAACTACCAAGAAAAATTCTTGAGGAACTCTTTGAGGAAGATGCATCTCACAGAGCCCATGATGAATATATAGAAGAGGGAAGATGTAATATATTCTTACCTGAAAAGAGTGGATTCTGGCATTCATTTCCAAGGAGATAGTCCTGTCTCAGCCTCTGAACATCCTAAAGATATATTTCAAGACCTCCTCATGTAATAAAGATTTTTTATATATTTGAAATGCTTACTATTAGCACAGTGTAAAAAAAAAAATCTATACTGTAAGCAGAGCTTCTTAAAACCAGAGAATACAAATAGAACTTCAGTCTGTTGATCTAATTGAGTAAGGACACACTTGCAAACTGTTTAGTTGATTTCCCAAGATTAACTGATCTTTATTTGAAATTTAGTAGCACTTACTGTTCTTCAATCTTAAAACTTTATTCTAATTTTCAATTTACTACATTATTCAATATTGTTTTGTAATGTAGCCTAACACATTTGAAATACAGTGTAGGTCTCTCTTTATAGATATGCTGGAAATACAGCTTACTATTAACTTGAATATTACTGTGTTTATATATGGTTTTTTTCAGTGCAATAGATACAACCTGTGGCTATTTTGTAGAAGAATTTCTTAAAAACTTGTCTTAAGTATTACTTACATGTGCAGGCAAGAACCACGTATACATATATTTAATAAGAGGTATGAAACTGATGAAGATAGGCAAGATACTAAGAAAGCTTTGAGATTGATCTGTAATTAGCAATTTAGAAATATATATACTGTATTAGCCCAAAGAGTTCGTTTGGGTTTTTTGGATGGGTTGTTTGGTTTTTCTTTTTTACTTTTAATCTCCAATTTCTAATTTGCTACTCTGCATGGAGTCGGTTCAGTGTATATATTTTTGTTTGTTCAGTCTCATTAGAGATTTGACATAGTATTGTTTTTCAAAGATATTTCGGAATTATCCAGGTCTGAACTGATTTATGTAATAGTCTTCTCTGTGGTGAAGAGATACAGCCTGCCTTCCCCCCCGCTCCCCACCCCGTTCAGTTTTCCAGGCTGTGGTTCCTTCCAGGCACTCTGCTTGCAGAAAGCCCTGAGGGAAGGCCAAGTTAATAATAAGTATTTCCTTGCTTGAAGAAATGCAAGAAGTGTCTTGATCCATCAGGGCTGGCTGCCTCCTGAGAAACACCAACTTGCTTGTTCTTAACTAATTACATTTTGTGTTGGTTCACCACAAAATTAGGCCCAAAGAAAATAGGAATTTTAAAAAATTCACACTAATCTTACAAGGAAACTCTGTTCTGAAGCAGAAAAAAATTATTCTGCTGAGATCAAAGTACAAAGTCTGTAAGTGATCTGCCAACTGTAATGGAGAATTCCTTCCTTTCTGACTTGTCATTGTTTATCATAACTCTTCTTATTACATAGTTGGCAAATATACCTATTTATGAAACAATACACTTGACCAAAGCAACTTGCTGAGGTGAGGACTCCTCCTTATGATAATGAAGCTCTCAAACAAATG
The DNA here is from genome assembly GCF_963921805.1 of Phalacrocorax carbo. NCBI lineage: Eukaryota > Metazoa > Chordata > Aves > Suliformes > Phalacrocoracidae > Phalacrocorax > Phalacrocorax carbo. The sequence continues at coordinate 16,947,234 of NC_087516.1, forward strand.
GTGCTGTGAGGGTATGCAAATCCAAAGAAGGCCTTTCAAAATATGCCCAGTTTTTTGTGTGCTCTGTACTATTTATAGACGGTATCAAACAGAAGATAATCTGATTTAAACAGGACAGTATCCCCAGCCTTTTCTAATTGTCTGGGTGTTTCTATTGCCTTCTGTCACAGCAGTTGTGCAGTAGCTTCGTTTATTCAAGGCTCTTAACTGCTAATTTGGAACTGACTGAAAAAATCAGGTTGAAAATGTTCTGTTTCTAGTTTAAGCAGCAAACCCCAGCTCCATCCAAGTTCAACTTGTTACCAGCTTATTTGATCACTCTGGGTAGGATTGAACTCTGGATTCAGGCAAGTAACTGTAGGTGTCTTCATGTGTGATTAGTGTCTAAGCTTCCTTTAATCAATAGGAATCTGGCCAGTACAGTCGGTGGAGTATAGAGGGCTATTCCGGGTACCGTAATATAGGCACATTGAGCTTGATTCATTTACCCAAACTTGAGGATCTCTAAAAGATTTTCACAGGTCTTGCAAATGTGGCGTGACACTATTGAAGCCCCACACCATTCTGGAGCACCAGCTGAAGGTTAGGCAAAGTCATGTAGAGGATAACCAGTGCTAGACACCTCCGTGTCCTGCTTGGTCAGCTGAGTCACGGTCCAGTCACCACTGACTACATTAACTGCACTTCTGTACTGCAGCAGGAGCCTAAACACAGTCACTGCAGAAATATGGAAATAGGTGTTTGGATCTTGAAGTGAATCCTGCTCTCCCCTACAGAAAAGTGCCTCAGCTACTAGGTACATTACAATTATATCAGCCTGCATTTTTTCACTTCAGGTGCAGTTTGGAGTTAATTCTCTGTCAAAGATGACTAAACTGAACAAGTGAAAGATTTGTTTTAAAGATTAAATGTAATTAATATAATAATGAGATCCCTTTAAAGAGGACTAGATTAAATGTTGTGTGTCCTTCTCAAATGTGAGTTACTCCCATCATCAAATATAGATCCATTGTCTGTATTAACCTGCAGTTTACACTGATTCTTTATGATTTAAGGTAAAGCACAGCATTCTGTGGGCAAGAATTGCACCGCACTGAGGCCATTTAGTGTCCCCTGGGGAGAGTCTGTCAGGACAGTAGAGGAACCAACCCTAAAACAAAATACAGCTGTACTGACTGGCATGGACAGTGCCATGCTGGCTTGTACTGATTTTCTTGACTCCTTCTCTAAGCCACTAGCGATAGGAGTTAGCTGAAGTTTGATGAAAGGTGCTCTCTGATTCCTACACAGAGTATACATAGCAGTAGTGTCTTGTATCCTTCTGGTAAACTTCCATATTGCTATGGAATAAAGAAATTATGCCTTGCTCAGAAAATCGTGTTAGCTACCAGTGTGAATCTAGTCTAGAATGCTTTATTTTGTTTTATTCTTTTAGTTTTTGTATTTATTACATAAAAGGTTCAATTTGGTAATACATCTAGGACTCTTCAAACTTATCTGATGGGCTTCTGTTTCCAGTGCTGACCCAATACATGAAAAAGAAAAAAACCATGTAATTTCTTCGTCTTGTTTCATTGAGAGAGATGTCAGTTCAGAGTAGGGATGAGTATAACCAGTGCAGTATCTTTAGATACCAGGGAATGTAGTTCTAAAGCCAATTGTGATCTCCAGAAAGATTTATTATTTGAGGTAATTTTCTGAGGACATTATCAGAAATTTCACTCACACTGATTGCCTTTGAAAATAGAGGAGTATTAGTAATAGCTCATGCAGAGGAATTTAGGCAAGTGATTAACAGGGGTTACCTAAACTTCGTCTCCCACAGAGGCATAAACTCTGGTAGAGGTGCACATGAACAGGACATTTTTATAAGGCTGTGTTCCGTATAATACTTTTCACTTTGTGAAATACGTACAAAATACACAAGCTTTGTCTCTTGGCAAGTTATACCTGATCATGACCTGCTACTGTTAGTGTACATACAATCCAAAGGTGTGAAGCGGCTTCCTTCAAAGAAAACTATTAAAGCAGCTTTGCTTTTCCATTGTAAACAGACTCACATTGCTATTGGGTGTAAAGCTGTTAAAGTTAAATGACTGATGTGGTACACCAAAAAAAAAGAAACCAGGGAATTAAGTTGGTTTGTAGTACAGTAAAACACCTCCTACTCTTATTTAGCTCCCCACCATGTTTCACTGTGATGTGTACTTTCTATCACACATAGTAATTGCAGTTCAGTACTACTCCAAAAAGAGTACTTAGGCACTTGCTCTTTTTTAATCATACTTATGCATGTGACTTAACACCACCATACTAGCGTTGCAGACATTAAACATCCACAACAGGTCACGAGTTATGGAAGTTGAGGTAAAAAAATAATCCAGTAAAAGCATATATTGTGGAGGCAGAAAGGGGTGAGAATAAAATTTGTGCCATATGGTTGTTATGTGGTAGCTATAGTAATAAGAAGACCCCTAATGTATGATGTCTAAATGAAATACCAAAGAGTGTAATTTGCCTTCGCAAGCACTTCTAGCTAATGAATATAGGCTGGTTGCCTATTTAACTGGTGTTCTTTGGAGAAGTCTATGGCTAATGCATAATTGATTTGTGCCAGGCAATGCACCCTGGTCCAGGGCAAGTGATGGAGAGTGGTTTGTATGCAGGCTGTGCAAGTCTAGCATTCTTTGGAAGGAACTGGCTCTCTGTATATGGCTATAAAATGCGAGACCTGAGCAAATTATCTTCTCTAGCCAGTTTTCTTCACCAAGAGAACGGGTTATTTTCCTCCAGTCTAGACTTGGGGAGCAAACTAAAATGCATTGTAATCATTGAAGGACTAGAGCTGTGGAACAAAACTACAGCTAGACCAATTTTATAGTACAGACTATACCCTAACTTTCTCTGTGTCTTCAGAGGGGGGAGTAGTACAGCTAAGCTCATGAACCCAGACATCGGTACATGTTTTGCAGATGATGTGGAGAAAACGGTATTAATGTATAGCTTTGGTATTGCTTTCCTTTTATTTTAGGTGTGGTAGGATATAGTAATCCTAATTGTTCCCTCATCAAGTTCTTGTATTTGAATTTTCTATCTTTTTACAAGCTGCCACAGTTAAGTATATTAATAGTTGCAGAAAATTATGTGGAAACACTGACCATCTTTATGTATCAGGAGCTATATGGCCTTGATTTGCTTTAGGATAAGAACTGATGGAAAATCAGCATCTGGCAAAATATTTTACTTCTGGCTGTGAGTCTTACTTTGTATGTCTGATCCCTTAGTCAGTATCATGTGCATTTAGCCTTTCCTTTGATTAATCAAGTTTTTGCACTCCCATCGTTCTTGTGCTGTGAGCTCTCCATTCAAGCAGGAGTATGTATGCCTGGCTTCCACGCGAGTAAGGACAGTTAGATGGGTCTGGTCTCGCTTCTCTATGCCAGTCTACACATGCCCTCATTCAGTGAGTTTATTCTCACAGTGAGTTTATTCTAAGATAAATACTGAAAGATATCCCTATTAAAACATATTTTGAATCTAAATAATTACTAATTAAGCTTATGTTAAGCAGGTTATCACAAAAATATTGTTCAGCAATGAAAAATGGTCTTCACAAGGAATTGCTTCAGTCCAAGCCCAAAGATTGCCTACAGCATATTTGTTAAGAAACTAAATAAGATTTACATAAAAACATAGAATACAAAAAACCTTGTCATGTGTCCATTGTAGGTAGCTGTGATAGGACCATGGTAGGAGGGGTAAGAAGTGAGGTACAAGTTATTAGAAAGACCAGTGTAGGCCTTTAGAGCTTTTTCTTTAAATCGTACTTTTATTCCCATCTATCTAAAATCAGTCGTATATTTATTTCTTTAATCTGATGTTCTTCTTAAGACCTCGATTCTTTAATGCTCTTCAAGGTGCACACTACCATCTTTTCCCTGATGACCCACACCGTCTGTTTGCAATAAGAAATTACCAGTGGTTAACTAGCTTCTCTCAGAAATACAGTGTCATTTCCAAACAACTTGGTGAAGCAGCCACGCTCACTCTTGCCAAGCCCACTCTGGAGCAGCTGCTTCAGCATTTACTTTTCCATCCAAGTAATAAAACATAACTTCATGTGAAAATTCCACACTTGGTACTAATCTCAGAAAGAAATGTGGATTTATGGTCCTTTTAAAGTTTGTTTTAGAACACCACTCTAATTTTGCTATCGGGCACCTGTAAAGTAACAAATTTTATGTATATCATTATACTGTAACTGTTGAAGTATTCTAATATGTGAGGTTCTTTGCTTGCATGGCTGTTTCACTGTAGCATTAAATAAGCATTTTAATTCCTATTTTTGTGGTGTTTGGGAGGTTTGCTGGGTCACTTATGTAACAAAGTACTTTGATCTAATCTCTAGAATAGAGATTAGTCCTTTGTGCCAAGTCGGATTTTCATTGTATAATGTCTGTTGCTGCCAATGAATTATGCTCAGCCTAGACTTCCAGTACATTATAGAGCAGACATATTTGCTTTTATTTGGTTATTAGTCTCTTTTGACAATTATTTTAAGGATAGAAGTTCTGTTGATCATGGCAAGGTAGTATGTAGTTAACAAAGAATTGGTCTGACTTTCTTTTACTCTTGGAGTAAACTTGTCTGTATGGAAAAGTCACTGGCAAAGATAATTAATAAAAAAATAAAGATAAGGGAAAATATATTAGTTGGTTTGGCTTTTTTTCCAGGTTATGCGTTTCTCCTGTTCCAAGAGGAGAGTTCTGTTCAGGCCCTGATTGATGCCTGCATTGAAGAAGATGGAAAGCTCTATCTCTGTGTTTCCAGTCCTACTATCAAGGACAAGCCAGTAAGTAAAACAGTAGATGGCCTGCAGGCTCTAGCTGCCATCTGTCTAAAGCTGCATTTGAAATGATGGCGATGAAAATAATCAAAAGCAAACTACCATTGGCAGAGCCCAACATCTGGAACAGTTGGATGACTTTAAAATTGTAGTGTTTTGAATTAACAGGATTAAAACAGAGCACCTAGACATGCTAAACTAATGGGGTTGTGACTGTTTGATAGTTTATATAGGCCGATGAACATATATACTTGATATAGTGGAACTTAAAGTAGCATACTGTTTTCTTTCCTAATGTAATAGGTTCAGATCCGTCCCTGGAATCTAAGTGATAGTGACTTTGTGATGGATGGCTCTCAGCCGCTTGATCCTCGAAAAACAATTTTTGTTGGAGGAGTCCCTAGACCGTTAAGAGCTGGTGAGTATAATCTGTGGCTATTTTTAAAAGTAGAAAGTTATTGGAAATAATTTGAACCATGCGTACTTTTGTATAGTTACATATGGATAGATATATACATATAAAAATAAGAGTGTCGTGATAGTTATAACCACAGTACAGTATTCATGTATTCTTGCATTTCTCTAGTAACTGTTTTCATCTGGCTTTGGCCATAAATCACTGTTCATCATTGAGACTTGCTAGACACTGTTCCATGTCTAAAGCTGTAGAAAAGATTTTGATCATATTAGCAAAATTGTAGTGTAAACCATGTCACAAATTGTTTATAAAATAATGCTATGAAAACCCCTCTGCCATGCTCTCTGAGTATGTGGAGCTTTATTTGTACTTGCTTATCACTGTGGATTAGCTACTCTACTACTACTAGGTTGCAGTTACTCTTGCTGATATGGACAAAGCAAAAACACAGGTGGTGAAGGAGTACTTGAAGGAGTAGGAATAGAGGAAAAAAAGGCATTCAGAGAGCTGGAACAGTCTGTATGGCATGACACTATATGAGATTGCAGACTCTTGTTGGAGTGCGCGAAGGAAAAATTAAATGTTTCTGTAGCTGTGGAACGGTTGATATACAACCTGGACAGTCTGCTTTGTAAGATTGACTGCAGTAGCCTTTTGCAATATTTTATGGTGGCCTTCTAGTAAGTATGTTGACGTGAATGTTGGCAGCAGAAGCATAACATACGGTGGTTCAAATCCCATTTTCTATTAGAATGACTCCTGGACTTCATTAGTCTTCCATAGTTTGTAATGAATTTTATTCTTACAGAAAGATGATCTTTCAGATGGAAGATGTAGGAGAACCAAGAAGTGATAGTGCAAATCTGGGGCATAAAGAATCTGAAATTTTTCTGTCTTGGACCTGCAATGCTCAAGCTTTTCTGTTATTTTACTTCTAAGACTGTACTTTTGACTGTAGTACAAGCTTTCTAAATGAGCATAAACACAGTATGTTCCAACTGCAGATTGATTTTTCTTTAAATTCGGTCCAAATACTTCAGATTACTGTGCTGTATGTCTGTGATAAGTTTAATGGATGCGTTCTTATGCTTAGCTTTCAAATGCCCTGTATATGTGAAAATGAAACTTCTATGGCAATGTGAAATAAAAATCATGACTTCACAAAAGCAGTAAAACTTTAGGAGACTTTTGCAAACAACTGTTGAGCATCAGTGACTGTGGACACCTTTACACTCTAATACAGAGGATACTAATTCTGAAAAAATTAGTATTTTCCACCTAAATTAATTGCAAAACTGAATTCAGTATAAAATACTACTAGAAGATTGCTAAAATACATCATCTGTAACGTGAGTTTTTTGCTTCTATGAACTTCAGTACCTGTGGTAAATGTAGCACTGTAGAGATAATCAAGCTCTGTGTGGCTGATGAAAAGATTGCAACTACATCTTTAAATCCAAGTAGGACATAGAACATTAGGACAGCCAGAGAACATGTACCAAGGAATTTGTGGCATGTGGATCGATTTTACAGAGCTTACATTCCATGCCTGCCCAAAAAGCCTTTTGCTGTAATCCCCTGAAGAAAACTGCCCTGGAATTTCAGTTCCAGGTTATCAAGGACTGCAAGTACTTACAATTCCATTGTTCCTTTGATGTTTGTACCTGCAGTGTGAAAGATCTGTCTGCTGAGTATTTCATACGTTATTTAATATGTTTTTATATTTCTTGTTATTACTGTTACATTGGCTGTTGTAAAATTAATTAACCTTTCTAGTATTTTTAAATACAAGCACATTATATAAAGTTTGTACTGTAAGAACAATTTAAATGAACATTGTTTTGTTTCTTAATAGTGGAATTGGCTATGATCATGGACCGTCTCTATGGTGGAGTTTGTTACGCAGGAATTGATACTGACCCTGAGCTGAAATACCCAAAAGGTGCTGGACGTGTTGCTTTTTCCAATCAGCAGAGTTATATTGCTGCCATCAGTGCTCGGTTTGTTCAACTTCAGCATGGCGATATTGATAAACGAGTAAGTTATACAGAAACAAAAACCTAAATAAATGAGAGTGATGATCTATAAAGGAACTTCTCAGGGTGTGGTTACATTGCATTTGATTGGCTTTCATGTCAGCTTCTACATATATTTTAGTATTAGTGTAACCCCACTTAGTTCCAAGAGTTAAACTGCGAATGCCCTCAGACGAACAACGTGGGTTCCACAGAGCAGCACCTTGTTCCTTGGACATATGTTAGACCATATGTTCCTTCCATCCTGGAGTTCCTGGTTTTGTTGTGTATGGGCAAAGGGCTTGAAAAATCTTTTTCTCTCCTTGTTCTAATGAAACCAAATACTGTGATAATAGCTTTATCATTCATAGGAGACTATAGTATTCATCGGTTTTTGAAGTTAGCTTTATATTTGCAGCTGCCCTTAATTTCAGCCATAATTGTCAGTGCTCGGTGCTTCAGAAAATCAATCAAGCTCAACACCTAAAATACAAAGTGTCTTACCGTTTCTGTTTGAAGGAGTCATCTTAGGATTTACCAATGTACATTTCTGGTTGCTACAGATGCTTATTGCTAGCTAAAGCAAAACTTAACTTTTATTAAAAAGACTAGTCAACCTCATTGCTCTTAATTAGAACTATAAGAGTAGCAAAGAAAACTGGCATCTAGATTATGTCAGTTTTAAGGGTCACTAGTTTTGATGTCAAGAGCTGCAGAGGTAGTCACTGGTATTAATAGATGTTCTTTTTAAAAAGAAAAAAAAAGGTCTTAGAGGAAGAAGGGTTGAGTAAGTAAAGTAGTTCAAGGTCCAGTCTCCTCTACAGATCAAAGACATGGGAAAAAGAAAGTAGTACAGTTAACAAAAGTCTGCTGTAGGGAGGTAGCATGTGCTTCTGTCCTTTCAAATAGAGCAATACAGCTTTACATCTGTCTCTCAGGTACCAGTTGCCTAGTGAGCTGAAATACCCAAACATGGTCCTTTCCAGAGGACGAGTGGTTCTGAATGTGGGTGGTGAACTAGGCTTCACATTACGATGTGATGGATACAGTTTGCTGGTGGGATTGCTGTCCTTGTGACTTGCAGCTGACTAAGTAATAGCTCTACCTTTTTGGCTAATTACATAACAGGAAAATATGGGCTTGACACTGTGACTGTGTGAGGGGAAATTACTATTAATCATCTTGCATTTGAGTACTTGGACAAAATACGAGGAAGGACCAAAATCCGGAACTCCCTCTAAAGAAATGCTTAAATAGGTCATTTAGCTTCAGAATCGGTTATAGCTTAGTGTTTTTCAGGAGCCGTCTATAGTGCATTTGGCTGTGAAGTGACCTGACTTTAAAATTAGAGTTGGACAACTGGGTCCCATCCAAACTAGTTCTCCCTCAAAGGCGGGAGACATGGACTTCAACCTTGTAAACTAAGGGATGCTTTTATCTTGGTCTTCCTCTTCCCGTGGAAGTGTCCTTTGCAGTAGAGGAGTATAGGGTAGAGTGGCAGTGCCGTCTCATCAGAGGAAAGAAGGCGTGAACCTGCCTGTAAAAGCTGCGCTTCCAGGTAGATTTGTTTGTTGTTTTGGTTTTTTTATGATAGGTCACCAGAAATTTTAAGGGCTCTTTGGATGCCGAGTAGGGATCTGAAATGGCAGTACTTGCTGTTCACAGAGAAAGGGATAAAACTTGTTAATGTATGATAACACTGAAATACTTAAAAGGGGATGGACTGTAAATCTCCAGTAAAACAGTGAGCATGTTCTGCAGGCCTCTTGGAGCTTGGGCATGGAAAAAAATCCACAAAATCTGCCCCAAACACTAGATTTCAGAAGTACAGCATTTGAGTTCTATCCATGAGACTTCATTTATAAAAACAGTAGTCAAAAGATTTCTTCAATCGCTATTACTAATTATACTTTTTTATATCTGTAGATAGCTGTTCATGGCCTGGAGAGGCTGAGGGGGAAGAGGGAAGGAAGATCTAGGCTTTCTCTTGAAATACCTAAATTCTCACAGTTTCTTTCTTGATATGATTTGTGTTCTTTAGTGTTGCTTTTCTAATTCTCGATTATTTTTTTTTACTCAAATATTCTCTTAAATCTGGAATTTTGGCATTTTTATTAGCGTCCTTGTTTTTTCTTATTTTTAAAAATGTATGGTACTCCTGAGGTGTTTCACAAGCATAATACAACAAAGCCAAATCTAAGTACTTTAATTTGTTTTTAAACCTTGTAATGGGGAAGGTTAATGAACTTTTTTATTTCAGAGGGGTTTTAATCTTTCTTTTTAAAAAATGTCTTCTCTGATTAAATCATATGGCCAGTCCCTATTATTTATATAATTATATTTCTATTTATACAACCCATTTGTTTGTATTATTGAGGAGTAATAGAGAATAGCCTTTTTTTAGGGAGCACCTTAACTCTTATGTGTTTTTGAAAGTATGAAAAAAGCTATTTTCAGAAATAGATTTTTTCTCCATGGAGTTTATACACTAATGCCTTTTCAGGCTCTGCAAATATTCTGAAATCAGTATTACTGCTGTTTTATAGATGGGCAAGCAATTTGTATAAATCTGTAAACTACTGTTCTTGTATATGAGGAAGGTAGTCCTACTTCAGGTGCTGTCTTCATCAGAGATGTGTATGTGTGCTGGTCAATAAAGCAATACATTACATTTCACTGAAATCTCAGCGACAGGCTGTTTACCTTAGTGTAGCCTTTCTATACCAGTTACATCCAGTTCCTGTAGGCCTGCTGTCCTTTCCCATTCTTTTCGTTACCAGTTTTGTCTGTGTAAAAGTATTTTTTCATTGCTAAATTTTGCAGTTCACCTGTTTATCCTTCTGAACTTTAGTTCAAAGTCTCTATAGCATTTTTTGCACATACCTTTTCCTACCTTAATTGGAAATCTTAGTGTCACAGTCACTTAACAAATGTTGTCCATGATCTTAACTTCTTCCTCACCTAAGCACTCTGCAGCTTCTCTCCCATTCTTTTGATGTGTAGGTATGTTTAGTTTCTCTAACAGATGTTTTTCTTCAGTGTTCCTCATCCTGCTTTATCATATATGAAAGCTCAGCTTCAAACATTTCCTTGAAACTCGTTTGGAGTTTCAGCTCGAAACAATTCCTTAAAATGTTGTAACTTTCATGTGCCAGCAGTCTGCATCCACTTCATATAATAATTCCATTCCCCAAAATGTTTCTCTAATACATTTGAAATCATCTTCATACCGATCTTGGTGCATTAATGCACTGAAGCTTGAAATAAATGCTTCTTTGTACTTTCAGTAATTTTGAACTACAAACACAGTTACTGCATAAGGTACCTGTTTATTGGAAAGTTTGAGTGTAATTTGTGATAAGGCAGGTTGTTCAAGAGAAATAAGAAATAGAGCTTGTCCTGAATACAGATTATTGGAAGAAGCATACTCTATTTCAAACATAGATGTATCTGACATGTCATGTATGGCCTCTACTTCTGAAGCTAAGAACATGAAGGCTATTCTGCTGTAAAACTTTTGGGTGGGTAGCTGTATGTGTACATTTTTTTCCTCTGGAGACACAATAGAAAAATAGCATTTTAAAGTTCTTATTATTTCAAACATATTCTGTCTGAGTATAGTACATAAAGTCACATTCTTCTCAGGAAATAGTATCTCAGAATAAAATCTCTTACAGCAGTGAGTTTTAGTATGAACTGGAATAACTCTTTTTACCAACAAAAGGAAGAAAATACAGTCTTTAGAAGTAAGGAAAATGTGGAAGACAACAATACATTCCTTAATGATGGAGTCAACTCATTTTGTGTTTTATTATGAAGTTCTTCTTCCTGTCTGATCGCAGTCTGTAACAGTTCAGTTACGCAAAGACATAATGCAAATTTACCACTGGACTCCTGCCACTTTTCCACTCTGGCAGTCAGATGAGTTTGGGAGAAAGAAACTGTTAGACAGGTGTTTCTAGCAGTCTGTAGACTTGCAAAATGGTCTTCTAAAATTATTTTCAGAAATACATTGAATACAAATTTCTGTACAGCTCAAAGCCACAAAAAGGGAAAGTAATAGCTGACCAAAATCTGTAGCTCCAAATTTGACCATATTGTAGAAATAGGGAGTGAATTTACAGGGAACAGGAATGCTAAAAGATCTGTATTCCAGCCTGCAAAAAGTACTTCTAATTTGCACACAAAAGTTGTACGTGCAGAGACTTACATTTATTTTGTAAAAAAGGTTAATATATAAATGGTTATGTTCTTGTACGTTCAGTTATTTTTTGCTAAACGGTATAGAATTGGATGCCATATTGGGGTACGTTTGGGAGCTGATGAGATTAGTTGGGGGACCTTTGGGCTTGTTCGCTTGTTTTCTACATGTACTTCCATGCTATCATTTGCCCAGAACATCCTTCCAGAATAAATTAAGGGGAGGTTCTGATGTAGCTATTTATTACATATATAGCATACTTGTACAGACCTGCCTCGAAGCGTTCTGCTTACTGTGTGGATAGATCTGTAGCTGATAAATGATAAAGAGTAATAACTAATCAGTTAGATAAAGGTGTTAATATGTCTGATTTCAGACTTCTGGTTTGTTTGTTTGTTTTTTTAAACCAGAAAAAAATGAATGTCCTCATTTAACTTTTAAACAGGAATAGGTACTAACTGGAATTGTTTCTGCTTTACTCCAACAGGTGGAGGTAAAGCCATATGTGTTGGATGACCAGATGTGTGACGAATGCCAGGGCGCACGATGCAGTGGAAAGTTTGCTCCTTTCTTTTGTGCCAATGTCACTTGCCTGCAGTATTACTGTGAGTTTTGTTGGGCAAATATCCACTCTCGTGCAGGACGTGAATTCCATAAGCCATTGGTAAAGGAGGGGGCTGACCGCCCACGTCAGATCCACTTCCGCTGGAATTAAACATGGTGAACCAGCATCTACATAAGGAAAGAAAGGGTGCATGTGGCTTACTGTGTTTGAAGATACTGACATGCAGAAGAAATAAGTGCATTCTTCTGCTTTTCACCCCAGCTATCAATACATGCATCTTTATCAGCAGCCAAAACACTACAAGCCTCTTGTTTTTCACCAAAACCCTACATCTCAGGCTTACTAATTTTTGTGATATTTTCATGTTAAAATAAAATGTTTTTTTGTATTTTCTCCAAGTTATTTTTATATGTAAAGTTAAAACTAGATATGAGAATGTTTTTGCGTAGGGGCACACAGTCTGCTGCTATATTTAGTGGGTGAAGCGTGCACTTATTTCTAAACATGGGTTTTTAACTTCAAGATCTGCCCCAGTAATTTACCAAAGGTAGCAAAATAGTGAAGATGGAATATGTCTGCTACAAAAAGCTTATTTTTATTGTTGTTGCTATTTTCAGTGTATACATAAACTAAAAATTAGGGTTGATTTTTTGCTCTCCATTTTGACTTGCAAGAAATAATACCTCAAGATAATCTGATTTATTAGCTATTTTTAAACATTTTTAATCACAAGCTGTATTAGCTTTGCTGCTATATAGGTGTTATGTGTAATGCCACCTATTAATACGGGATTGAAACGTTTAAGACACACTGCATTACAGATTAAATGCAGGCAGCACAATATGGCCTAAACTGCCATAGTTTTAGAATGTGAAAAAATTGCATGTTTACTTACCTGTATACACCATATGCATGCACTAGAACTATTAATTAACAAGAGGTGAGTTATTGCAAATGTTCAAAAAAGGCTCTCTTGAAACTAGGTAGCATGAGCAAATTTACAAAATTTGTTACAAAAAACAAACTTGCATGCATTATTGTGACTGAAGTAAAAAAATGTCCTACATGTGTACAATATGCAAATTAGTTTTAGACTAGAAAGTGCAGCCATTTTGTGACCTGGTCAGTAGTGGAATTCAATTTTATGCAGACTGGATGTAATATTGTAATCCCTGTGCAATTTTGTGATGTGTGCTTCTATTTAATGTGGCGTGATGTAGTATAGATACAAGTTTGAGTAAAAAGCTAGCATTTAAAAAGTTCTTTTAAGCCCCCTTGATTGTTCATGGTTAAGATTTCCTCTACAAACCAAAGATGGCCAGCACACTGCTAACCAGTCACCAAATGTGAAACCCATGACAAATGCATACAAAAAATAGGCATATAAGAATGCATAATGCTTTAGAAATTAAATCTAAGTAAAGTCAAAATGGAGAAGGTGTAATATACAGACGGCTAGTTGCATAACGAACTAAATTTTACCTTTAAGACAACAGTGAAATTTGGCTTAAGAAATCTTGCTTACATGTTTGACCTGTGTGCGTTGTGGTCTTCTGTCAAACTGGG